>NC_143255.1:26465000-27715000 GCF_984573655.1 Nuphar pumila | reverse complement strand
CTCAAGATTGTCTGGCATAGAGATTTTAAGAAGATTGCGATACTTTCCAGATGTATTAACAGATGCCCGCAGTCCTACACCCTTCCGTGGATTTGGGAAGGAACACAATTGGACGAAAAAATCTATTTTTTGGGAACTACCGTATTGGCCGACCCTATTGATACGACATAATTTGGATGTGATGCATGTAGAGAAAAATGTGTTTGATAATGTGTTCAATACAGTAATGAATATTAAAGGAAAAACGAAGGATAATCCGAAGGCCCGTATGGATTTAAAATTAATATGTAAAAGACCAGAATTGGAACTCAAAGAGTATAATGGCAAAGTACTGAAACCAAAGGCGAAGTACGTGCTCGGACCTGATCAAATAAAACATGTATGTCAATGGTTGAGACAACTGAGATTTCCAGATGGATATGTCTCTAACATTGCTCTGGCTGTGAAGATTGACGATGGACAGTTATATGGGTTGAAGAGCCATGATTGTCATATCTTTATGCAACGATTGATACCCCTAGCATTCCATGATATGTTAGACAAACCTATATGGGGGGTATTGTCTGAGTTGAGCGGATTTTTCAGAACATTGTGCGCATCGGAGGTCATTGTATCAGATGTAAAGAATCTCGAGGACTCTGTCATCACCACTGTTTGTCTGTTAGAAAAGATATTTACGCCAGCATTTTTCGATGTTATGGAACATTTGATCATACATTTGCCATATGAACTAAGGATTGGTGGCCCTGTGCAATATCGATGGATGTACCCATTTGAAAGGTATATGTTTTTTTATATTTGTCTCTTTAATGACAGATATTTAAAATTTGAAATGTATATTCTTGTCAGATGCATGTTCGACCTAAAAATTATTAATGAATCCTTTAAACATTATTTTGTAGGAGGCATATGAGCAACAAATGGTAGAGCGATATGGTGAAGACGCTACTCAGCATCCATCATTTGATCCTACAGCATGGGTGACTGCAGCAGGTGAACCCAAAAAAGGTCGCGTGTTCGGGTTTGGGAGTAATATGAACACTTCACCAGTTATTGGTTCTTCCAGTTACGGCTCACCAACTTCTTGCGCCGACATAAGCTCCAAGCAGCCGACTATTCTTTCCGGTGATGATGTACGCGAGATCATTAATGAATCACTGAATAACTACTTCCAATACACCGTCGCCCTCTTTCTCCGAAATGAGATCAAGGCCGCTGTTCAGGATAGGGGATCTTCGATTCCAGGTCCCTCTCAGGTATAATCACATATATAGTTTTTTTGACTATCTTAAAGCACATCTGAGCATGGTAGAATCACATATAGAGTTTTTCTAGATGCCTTAGAACACATATGAACATGCTATAATCACATATTCAATTTTTTTACTGCCTTAGCACACATATGAGCATGATAGAATCACATATATATATATATTTAACTTTTTGTCTGTCTTAGAGCACATATGAGCATGATAGAATCACATATAAAGTTTTTTTGATTGCATTAGAACACATAAGCATGCTATAATCACATATTCAGTTTTTTTACTGCCTAAGAACACATATGAGCATATTATAATCACATATTCTGTTTTTTGACTGCCTTAGCACACATATGAACATGCTATAATAACATATAGAGTTTTTTAACTGCCTTAGAACACATATGAACATGTTATATATCATTTATGATAGAATCACATATAAAATTTTTGGCTTTGCCTGCCTTAGAGCACATATGAGCATGCTATATTCACATATTCAATTTTTTTACTGCCTTAGCACACATACGAGCATGATCGAATCACATATATAGTTTTTTGCTTGCCTTAAAGCACATCTGAGCATGGTAGAATCACATATAGAGTTTTTTATATGCCTTAGAACACATATGAACATGCTATAATCACATATTCAATTTTTTGACTGCCTTAGCACACATATGAGCATGATAGAATCACATATAGAGTTTTTTTATTGCCTTAGATCACACATGAGCACATGATAGAATCACATATAGTGTGTAATTTATTTCATTATATTTTGTTTATCAATACTGACTGTTCTTTTCTTGTGTAGGCTGCTAGCGATAATCAGGGTAGTGGAGCTGAAGGGACAGATAAAGACAATGAACAAGAAGACGCACAAAATCTTGGCGATGATTAGAGGACTGTGTTGAAGAAGTTCTATTTTTTTTATTTTTCCTAATTGTAATTGTTGAATTGTAAATAATTAAACTTCTTAGTTTTAAGGTGGAACGATTAATTATTATAGATACTTGTTATATGAATTTTTTTGTGTGGTTTGTTTTTTATTTACAGGAAATATAAATTGTACAGGAAATATAAATTGTACAGTTCTCCGTAATTAATTTTTAAATAAATTTTTTTTTATTTTTTTTCGTTTTTGCGACGGATTAGCGACGGATGATTCTGTCGCTATTCATATTAATCTAGCGACGGCTTAACGACGGAATTAAATCCGTCGCCACGCCGTGGTCGCCGTTTAGTACCGGCGGATTGGCGACGAAATATAGCGCTCGTTATTCCGTCGCAATTAGCGACGGACTTGGCGACGGAATTATTCCGTCGCCAGTTAGCGTCGAAATATTCGCGACGTAAGCATACTGTCGCCGCGTTGTCGCTAATCCGTCGCTAACATGGTTAGCGACGGATTAGCGACGGATTAGCGACGGAAGGTGGTCGTCGCTAATCTACTGCTCTGTTGTAGTGTAAGTTTGTGTATTAATGTAATTTATTTGCTATGCTTTAGTCTTTTAAACCAATTGAGCATCTTGCTTGTGAAGACGATCCCAAAATTCGACGTGTATATGATTTTTTATAATACAATGCATTGTTGTACTGCAAGGTTTGCCTTAAACCCCAACTTATTCGTCAGTGTATAGGCATGTCTCATGGTAAAACTGTGATAACAATAAATTAGGCATGATCCTCTCATTTTTGTCAGGCTAAGACTAAAGTGTTTGTTTGTTGCTAGTCCAGAGCTCACTTCTGGTCCAACATGAGCTTGCATCCTTGCCAAAAAAATAACAAATTTGCAGTATGACTAGAGCATAGAGCTCTGAGAAACTTTTAAGAATGAGAGTGAGTTCGTGCTTAGCTCACCAACAGAAAATAGAGCAAACACCCTGCCTTTGCACAACCTCTGAAAACACGGCATAATCGTAGGCCACTTGAGGTAGTGGTCTTTAGAGGCCTTAATCCTTGCACAATAGTTCTACAGAGTTGAGTATCCCGCTATTAGATTTGCCACAAATGATAATTTCTCTCCCAATAGGGCCATCATCGATGCCACAATAGTATACCATGGACAAGCTGGACACCCCTATAACTAGTAGAGAAGCACCCTTGCATGCAACAATGACCCAAAGCACCCAACTTGCAAGGATCGATGCACTCGTGGGTGCGCAGAATATTCAAACTGCACCACTTCTTGCTCGGTCTGACCAGCAATCGAACACAACTGATTGCATAATAAAATCACTAGCAATCATAGTCATGATCACACCAACAAAATTTTGCCCTATCATGAGCTTGGGTCTTTCAAAAGTCTAGGGTGTCACCCCATACCCTATGTCTGCAGAACTAATCAAGCAATGAAGTTGAACTTATGTCAACTTTGGTGCAATGTGGTAGTGTCCAAAACTCTTTCCCTTAGATTTTGCTCATCTTTGAAGTTGGGCAACAATTATGAAACAATGAAAGAGCAATTACAGAGTTGTCACAATGTGTGGGGTAGATTAAAACCTCATGTTTAATCTGAGTGGGCCATGGTCTCTCCCACTTTGACGGCAAAGTGGTGCAAAGCGTGGTGGTTTGTTATGACCTGAATTTTATAAGATGGTGTAGATCTAAGTTCTAAGATTCATATGCCTTTTCTTGTAGTAGTGGGGCCCAAGTTGATGACATGGCAGCTAACATGGCTTCTTTAATAAGTGACAAGTCAAATATCCAGAGTGTAGGGTAAGAGAAAGAAAAGTAGAACACGTGACAAGTACAGGAGGCAAGCCAATTAAGGAACGAGGTTCACTTAGGGGGCATGCCATACTAGAGAGTCCTAAAGGACATCCCTCTGTCTAGAAGCTGATTAGAGCTAATTAGGTAGTTAATTAATTATAAAAAAGTCCTTAGTTGATATGTTCTTTTGCAGTGTCCCTCTTAAAGAATGAGTCTTATTAGAGGAAGGACTCTAGAGTCTTTACTAAGTCTTTATGCTTTAGGATAGGTTGATTGAATAGAGACTCCATCTCAGGCCTCCCATCTATAGATAGAGGTCTAGAGGTTCCCCTTTATGTATTATGGAATAAAAAATTGAAGCTCTCAATCTCCCTTTCTCTTTGGATGCCCCTCTCTCTCTTTCTCTCTCTCCCACACATTTCTCCCATTTCTCTCTGTGATATATGTGAGACTACACCTCTCTAGGCTGGTCCTTTAGTCATTCTAAAGGCACAAACCCTTCTTGTACATGTATCTTTGTTGTTGAGTGAACTCTACTTTTGAATTCGATGTAGGAGTCTTGTCAATCATGGTTTTAATGATCAGTCTCCGTAACAAACATATCTCATGTATTTATACTACTCTCTAGACCTCTATAATACCCTAAGATCAATCATTAGCCTTTTCTAAAGTTGCCTAAGTCATCTAAACCAAGAGCGCATCCAAAAGAGCATCGCAGTCTCGTTCTATAGACTGTTTTGTCTCTTTCGATCTCTTGTACATACCCTGAACATACTTGAATGTGTAGACCCCTTTAGGACCTCTCTAGACTTGTTATACAATCCATGAAACTGATCTCAACCTTAACTAAGACCCAACCCACGTTTGAGACACAAAACACCAAAATTGCAGTACTGATTCAACATAACGTATAGTTTTGCCCATTTGAGCATATGAGCTAACCAACGATATATTCTAGTGATTCTTAACCTTCAGTAGCCTATCCTAACCCTGACACATGTCCTTAGGTGTCCAATAATTTCTTGGTTTAATTTATATCATATCTGAACTGAAACCTCTTTTTCAATTAGCTTTAGGAGTTATTTTTAGCCTAGCTGATTTTCCTATTTTCTTAGATCTTTTCTCATAACCACCTAAACCCTACACTACAATTACTCTTAGGCATCTACCTCATTCTGTCTAGCAGGGGTCGGTACCCCCAACACGTCCATCACAGATTCGAAAGTCTAAGAATAGTAGGCATGATCCTCTCGCTTCTGCCATGATCCTCTCGCTTCTGCCAAACTTACACTAAAGTACCAGTTTGTTGCTAGCCCAAGGCTCTCTTCTGGTCCAAGCTTTGAACTGATTCAGCTAGATCTTGAGAAGGACTTTACAGCTTCTCACAGAAATATCTTATACAAAAAATGATTGTATTGTATAACAAAATGATATGTTTCATAAAATGCCTTAAAATTTAAAATTTGCTTGACAATGCCATAAATTTTTAGTGGTAAAGGGACTTTTTTACTCTTCGCACAAGCGAATTTTCTCAAATATAACTTCCTCCCAAATATCCAAAAATATGCAAATTTTCTTCCAAATATGTGAATTTTCTCATAAATATGTGAATTTTCTCCCACACATTGTGAATGTCGTCTTGATTGTGCCTTTTACGTGATTTTATTAAAAGGAGGCTCACACATTTTTAACAAAATACTCTCACATTTGTGAACGTCCTAACACTTGCATACGAATGTCCTCCTGTTGTGCCCCTTATACGATTTTAATAAAAGTTCACATATTTTGAGGGACCTTCACAACTCATGGTTGCGAATGTCAAGACATGTCAGGCCCACAGCCTCTTGCCCGGTATTTGCAAAAGTGCCACTAAAGGTTAAAAAAAACTTTAATGATACTTCAAAAGCGCAAAGGGCCTCATGCCTAGTATTTGCAAAAGTGTTCTAAAATTCTTTAGCAATACTTTAAAAGTGATGCTAAAAGCCTTTAGTGATACTTTAAAAGTGATGCTAAAAGCTTTTAGCAATATTTCAAAAGTGCGGCCAAAAGTTATTAGCAATACTTCAAAAGTGCCACTAAAGGCCCTTTGCCTTTTAGCACACACGAGTCCACTGGCATCTCCCAAATTTGTAAATGTCCTCATACATATGCGAACCTTTATAAAAAAAATAACACAAACAAGAGGACATTTACAAATACAGTATCTCATTTGCATATTTGAGAGAAAATTCACATATTTAGGAAAAAATTACATATTTGAGAAAAAATTTGCATATTTTCAAATTTGAGAAAAAAATTGCAAATGTGTGAAAGAAAATTCACATATTTAAGAGAAAATTAGCATGTTTGGAAGGAAAATCACATATTTTGGATATTTGGATCAAGTTCCCATATATGAGGAAATTCGCTTGTGAAAAGGTTGAAAGGGTCCTTTTATTGCAGAAATTTTGTGACTTTAGACATTGGGCAAATTTCAAAAATTATAGGGCATTTCAAAAAATGCATCATTTTTGCCATACAGTACAATCATTTATGTATCTTATATCTGATAACTATGAGGTGTACAAACATCAGGTTGATATGTTTCAAGCTCCATTTATAAGTGAACATTTAGTTCTTGATGTCTTGTATATGAGATAAGTTGAAATTTAATTCAAACAACATCACTTATCTACATCCAACGATCTAGGTCTCAACATAATAAAGTGACCTATGGTGTCTTTCAAGTGTATACTCAAAAGGGACCCATGTTTAATTCACAAGTTATTAACAAGTGCTGGATTAAAAAATGAAAAACAACGAAAGAAAAAGTTCAAAACCTAATGGAACTTGGACCCACTCGGTTCATACAACAAGATGACTGGGACCTGTGATCACGAAGATGTTATCAAGTTGGAATCAAATCCATCAACAAATCTACATTAGTTGAGCATATGGCATTCAATAAGGTACTATAATTATATAGCTCATTAATTAGTCCTTGATTAGGGTTTTCTTAAATAATAGATGATAGCATTCATTCTTTATTAGTTTAATTTTTGGTGTTATGGGGCCTCAACATCTAATAATACTTAGCTTGACCTTGAAGAATTGAGGCATCAACTAGTTCCTTTAACTTATGGCATTGGAATAGGGATGACAATGAACTGGGGGGGCGCCACACCTCACCCCATTTGGAACGGGGATGGAGGACATGAAATAGGTAATGGACCGAGGATGAAAGTTAAAATCAAAACCCGTGCGGGGATGGAGGCAGGGATGAACTTACTCTTGCTCTCGCCTCGCCCCGATCCCCGTTAAGAAAATTATTATTATACCCTCATATATATATATATAACCCTAACATAAAACCATTTTTCCTTCCTCTAATGACTCATGTGAACTCTCATTTCTCTCTTCTCCTTCCTCTAACATCAAAAGCCGACAATGACGGAAAGACCAGGGAAACGGAGCCTTGCCCCACCTCGTCCCATTTGGACCGAAGATGGAGGACATGAAATGGGGAATGGACCAGAGATGGAGGGCAAAATTTTGAGATGGAGCAGGGGTGGAGACCTTGTCTCGTGCCCCTGCCCCAGTCCACTGCTATCCTTAATTGGAAGGCTAGGTAGTTCATTATTCATTTGGTTATTGGTTACTTGTACTATTGTAGGGGTTAATTGTGAGGTCACCAATGCATTTGGGACCATTTAGACTAGGATTCATTGTCCAATTAGGTGCAAAAATGAGCGGGTAGCCTGATTTGGTCCAACCCAGTTGGACCCAAAAGGCATTCTAGTAAGGACCTTGATAAAAATAAGACATTCATAACTTTAAATGAGACATATGAAACTCATGGGTAGCATCCCTTGCTGCAAGGTTCAAGCTAGATGTACTCCCCAGTGGGCAGTACATACCTCAAGGGTTTTATCAACCAAAGGTAGCCAATGTATAGTCAATGATGGGGGGATTTTTCCCTCGGTCTTTTTCTTTTCTCCCTCACCAGGTACATGTATAGGTAATATGCATATTTGTTACACCTGTGTGATTGACCTTTTCATACTAGTTTCTACCTTCCATGCGATCTCCTATCCTTAGACCTTTTTTCATGGGATTCAATACCAAACGTTATTATTTATTTTTTATCCTTCTGTCCCAACAAGGCATATAAGCAGTAGAGGATGAACCTCAAGGTATTGTTGAATTTTCAATAGAAAACACTAGAAAGAGTTCAATTCTTGAAGTCGCCTCAAAAACGAGTCTTCAAAGGTTGTCAAAACAAGATATATATTTGGTATAATCATGTGTATATACAATCTAGTTTGGATCCAACAATATAAGTTGTTTTATGTCAATGTTGATAAATATTTTGAAGTTGGAAAAGATGGGACTTACCCGAATTACGCAAAATCCTTTTTAAGATTATGGTAACGTCGTTTGCAAGCTCTAACTATTCTTTGCCAAAAGAAAAGGTAAAGTCAAAACAGTTTTGTTGATCTTCGTAGCTCGGATCACACCACTATAAATTCAAGTATGCAAATAAAGATAAGAAACATGTATAAATACATAATCAAAAGATTATATGAAATTGAAATAAACATATTATGGATCTGGATACTTTTTTTTGGACTCGAGGGTCTGTTTTATGGTTCAAGATCCTTTTTGTCTGTTAGCACCTTTGTGTTGGTATGAGTATTTTTCAATGGCATAGGGACAACGTGTCGACAAGGTTTGAGTAGGTGTGTTCTTGCAGGGCCAACACTTGGATATTTAATTTTCAGATCTTCAAGGTAGAGGGGTGAGCCCCTATTTATAGAATTCAGAAAAATACATGGATCACTGAAATTTCTAGATCCAGATCAAACCCAAATGAACGTAGGTCTATCCTGGATGAGGACAAGGCCTATCCAAGATAATCCTCTTGAAAGAAAGCTCTTTCAAGAGGAGTTCTCCCACACTGAAAGATGTGCAGAGCATTGAAAAGAGATAGGGATGAGCCATTTGGCTTATCCATGCATTTGGTAGAGTAGATGATGAAGCTTTTACGTCATCCCATAGCGGACGATGTTCTGTTTTGCTATCCCATAATGGACGGCATTCCATTCTGCCATTCAGTAATGGGCGACGACCCATTTTGCCGTCCGAGTGTGAAGGGTGTGCAATTCTCACTAAGTTCATATAAATGCTTATCTCCAAAAGATATTTGGAATTGGGCATTACAAAATTTTGGTGTCTACAGTTAGTCAGAAAATTTTATTGCATTTACTGTTATTGATTTTTAAATCACCAGAAAAACCTGATATGATATCAAAATCTAACATGATGATCCAATTGCCGATATATCCCTACTAAACAAAGCATGTAGATCACATCCATGGGGTCAGTTTAAAAATAAAATAAAATTTGTTAAATCATTTTAACCTGTTTAAATAAAATTGTCTTTACTTCTTCCTTGAAAAAAAAAAGATAATAATGTTGATGATAAAAAGTTTGGGCGGGAGATGTGACAGCATCGCAAGTGGTCACATGAGTTTGTTTCCATCTAAAATTAGTTTTATAAGCATCCCTATCTTTCCATAAACCATAACGCCAAAATGTTGTTTGAGTGTATTATAGTAAAAGTTACTCCCAGAAATAAATAACTAAAACTCTAGAAAGCACAGGACACTAAAACAGGGACACAGTCAATGTAGCATCTCTCTCTGCTCTTGGATGGGACATTCAAACCGGCGGTTTTCATATATATATATATATATATATATATATATATATATATATATATATATATATATGTGTGTGTGTGTGTGTGTGATTCTATACTATGAAACCATATGGGGTTACACTGTTGTTTGTATGGATCTAACCATCAAATGCTAGATCTAACAGTACAAAAGTGTTTAGCATGGTATAGTTTTATCATGTTTAATACATCATAAGAATCAATTCATAGGACAGTGAAAATCAACAGCCTACCATTCATGAAAATAAGTGTGGTTTAGAAATGGTATAATATAATATTTTTAGTCAATTTTAATACATAAAAATGATAAATAGAACATGTTAAACATGATTCAAAGGTTAAATTTTGCATTTAGAACTTAGATCTTTGTAAATCAAGTTTATACCATCATAAGTTATGGTGGTACTTATCATCATATAAGTCCGAGGAGATTACGAGCTAAAGGATTGGATCTGGACCCACTTAGTGGGTCCAATCTTATCAGGTTCATCAGGAAAGAATCAAAAGCCTGGCAAGACAAAAACTACGTTGTGGGTTTTTGTGCCCATGTTCAGATCTGAATCGTCAGACTCCTGACCACCACTGTAGAGATCTTTTGGCAACTATATCACAGTGACAAAAGTGAAATGGTCACACCACCGAGCTAGGTGGTATCCCATGTGCATGTGCTAAGGGCGGTCCTGTGTTAAGGTGAAGACCTAGAATCGAATTCCTCTGCCACATGGAGCGGCTGTTGTTCTGGTAGGGGTCCCCTAACCCCAGCTTGCCTTTCAAAAAAAAAAAAAAGAGTTGAAATGGTCATGCATGTAATAAGTTTTTACCTATCAAGAAAGACATAGCATGATAATTGAGATTTTAAAAAGAAAAAAAGTACCCAATTTTTCATCAAATCATGCATGGAGAGCTAATATTTTTTTGTGTTTTTGTATGTGGGGAAGATAATACTGAGTTTTTGGTTAACTGAGAGCTACACCACTAACCCTGTCCTGTATCAGAGCTCTCTATATAAATCACCACGTTTTCTGCCCTCAATCGGGAAATGGTCCTACTCCTTTATCCGGTAGGTCCATGCTCAACAAGGTACTTTCAAGTATTTTTTAATTTGCTTGATTTGAATGATTAGATGTGTTTATCATCTTAATAAAAAAACCATACTTGATTAAGTTTTTATGCTGAGATGTGTATTTTAAACAGGCATTATATTAAAATTTGATGACAAAATATTTACATTTTTACATGAAATAAATTTGAAAGAAAGTTTGTTTCTTAGTAAATAAGTAATGATAAAATCAGTTAAGATTGAACGAAAATTATTTCAAAAGATGACTTTTAGAGAGTCTTAACTGGGACCTCACTGAAAAAGGTGGTATAACCATCCCCTTCTCATATATACACCCAAAAGAATTGATTTATTTTCGGACGAACATGCGCGCACTCAGTGGCACACTTTTTTTTGGACTTTTCTGTTCAAGACTGCCACTAAAAATGTAAAATACAGAAAAAAAATTACACTCAGATGCGCTGAGCATGCCCTACCGAGTTTGCTATATATATATATATATATATATATATATATAAAGTGGTAGCTGTGCAACCCTTAGGTGTGCACCTACGGGATCACACTGTTTGTCCATCCTAGGACATGGTGGACAGTTAGCAAAAAAAAAAACACAGATAAAAATGCTGACAAGCGAGTTTTTTCGTATTGAAAATGAATTATCGGCACTTTCCGAACGCCGCTAAAGGTCTCAATTCTGCTGAGCCGCACTTGAAACCGCCGCTAAAGCATACAAAGGACTTGCCCATTATTTTTAAAAAATACTTTAGCGGTTTATAGTGTTGTTAAAGGTCTCAACGAACTGGGACCTTTAGCGGTGCTCAAAAAGCACCACTAAAGCCATTTTCGATGTTTTTTATGTTGTTTGAGCATTTTTTGCAGAAAAAACTGAGATTAGCGCAGCTACCATTCAATATATATATATATATATATATATATATATATATATATATATATATATAGAGAGAGAGAGAGAGAGAGAGAGAAAGAGAGAGATGGTAAGTTCACCAACATGATGTATGATAAGGGGGAGGGTGGTGTATGTTCTCCCCCGATGATTCACTGAATCCCACATCTGTGTTTGGGGGTTTGAATGAGCACCACGTATACAAGCACATGGGGCTCGTATTCCCGTGTATGTTGACATCACTTAGCATTGAAGTCTGGTGTGGTTGCAAAGACTTAAGTACCCTTTCTTGCTATTCTTCTCATAAAACGACGGTTTGAAAAAATGACAAAAATGCTCTTCATTCAAAAAAGAAAAAACAAACGGTTCAAAAAAAGGACAAACATGTCTTCCATTCAAAAAGTCGAGGATGATGTTGACTCTTTAAAGTCTACACAGTGAAACAAACCTTAATTGTTTCGTCGATGGTGATTCGGCGAAACGATGGTGAGCTGGTGAGCCGACGAAACGAACTTGAGCCATCAAAATTGTATGTTTGAAGTTTTCATCGTCATCTTCTTCTTCTTCCTTCTCCGTAAAACACTGTAAAACCCTCTCTCTCTCTCTAGAGAAGAAATCAAGGGAGGCAAAGAGTTCTCTCTGGAGAAGGCCATGGACATCAACCCTCTCACTCTCTCTCTCATCTCTCTCTACTTTTGTGCACATCCAGCAGAGGATTCTACATTGCTCCATCAAACACCGATTGACCTGCACACTGGCATCGTTCAACTTGATGAGTTGTGGAGCCTGATTCATAGTTTTTGCCCTTACAGAAGGATCGGTAGGGGACTCCTCCCAACGTGGATAGCATCATTAAACTTGATGAGTTATGGAGCATGATTTAGAGTTTTTTTGGGTCCTTGTATAATTTTTTTATTTTCTTTCCCTCTTTTAACTATCGAAAAAGAGCACTAAAGCATTTTTTTTAATCATGGGGCTCATGTTTCCTTCGATTGTTTCTTGCTTGAGGTTTTCGTAACACCCCTTCTCACGATTTTTCTATTTTTCTTTTTCTGTTTCTTTCCTACGATTTTTTCAATGACTCCCCTACAGCGATTTTTAGTGTTGTCGGGTCTCCAACGAGCTCCACAACGATTTATATTATTGTTCGGTCTTCCAACAACAATTTATGATATTGTCGGGCCTTCCTATAGCGATTTGTAGTATTTTCGGGTCTCCAACGAGCCCAACAACAATTTATAGTGTTACCCGGCCTTCCAACAGCGATTTGTAGTATTGACGGGCCTTCTTACAGCGATTTGTAGTGTTTTTGGGTCTCTAACAAGCCCCACAGCGATTTATAGTGGTATCCGGTCTTCCAACAGCGATTTGTAGTATCTTTTGCAAATCACTATAGGGATTTGTAGTGTTTTTGGGTCTTCATCGAGTCCCACAGCAATTTATAGTGTTGTTGGATCTCACTATAGTGATTTGTAGTGTTATTCAGTAAGCAAATCATTGTAAATCGCTACCCGATATAGGACCAACTTGTCAGGGTCATATCTCCCTAAACGGAAGTCATATTTCAAATCGTTGGATGTGCACAGAAGTAGAAAGAGAAGGGAGAGAGAGTGAGAGGGTTGATGTTCATGGCCTTCTCCAGGGGAAACTCTTTGCCTCCCTTGATTTCTTCTCTAGAGAGAAAGAAAGGGTTTTACAGTGTTTTACGGAGAAGGAAGAAGTTGACGATGAAAAGTTTAAACAAACATTTTTTATTGCTCAGGTTCGTTTCGCCGGATGACCATCGGATCGTTGGCTCAACATCGTTTCGCCGGATCACCATCGGCGAAACGATTAAGGTTCGTTTTGATACTACCCACGCTGGGAGGAGCCCGCAAACCCTCCTCTTGTAAGGGCAAAAACTCTGAATCAGGCTCCACAACTCATCAAGTTGAATGATGCTATCCACGCTGGGAGGTGCCCCCAAACCCTCCTCCTGTAAAGGCAAAAACTCTGAATCAAGCTCCACAACTCATCAAGTTGAATGATGCTACCCACGCTGGGAGGAGACCTCAGACCTCTCTTCTGTAAGGGTAAAAACCCTGAATCAGGCTCCACAACTTTTCAAGTTGAATGATGCTACCCACGCTGAGAGGAGCCCTCAGACCCCTCTCCTGTAAGAGCAAAAACTCTGAATCAGGATCCACAACTTATTTAGTTGAATGATGCTACCCACACTGGGAGGAGCCCTCAGACCCCTCTCCTGTAAGAGCAAAAACTCTGAATCAGGATCCACAACTTATTTAGCTGAATGATGCTACCCACACTGGGAGGAGCCCCCAAACCCTCCTCCTGTAAGGGTAAAAACTCTGAATCAGACTCCACAACAGTCAATGTGCAGGTCAATCGGTGCTTGATGAAGCAATGTAGGATCTTCTGCTAGATGTGCACAGAAGCAAAAAGAGAAGGGAGAGAGAGAGTGAGAGGGTTGATGTTCATGGCCTCCTCCAGGGGAGATTTTTTTCTCAGATAATCCTGCAGTGCAGAGACTGAGTCTTAAATAATCATATTCGGGGTACTTAAGACTTTAAAACCACTCATTTTCTAGAATCGTCATTTTTTTTTACAGCAATGGAGGAGAGTGTACTTAAGTCTTTGCAATCGCATCAAACTCCAACGCTAATTAATGCTGACAAACATGGGGATACGAGATGCAAATGCTTAAATATGTGGTGCTTTTTGGGACCCCAGAGCATGAGATGCCCTGTTGGGGGGGTAACATATAACCTGCATAACACTTTTACCTTCAAAACTTTAGTGGCGAAAGATGTGACATTTGGCTGCTCAACTACCTTGTGAATAGGAGGCTGTGCGGTGTGGGGGACATTTTTACAAATTGAAAGGCCAGAACAATTTAAAATTCCATATGAACAATCAAGTCTAGAGCCCTGTCATCGTAAAAATGTTCCAAAGAAAAAAAAAATTGTCATAACCACACGACCCCGCCGCCCCCATCCTCATAACAACCAAACTTCTTGCTTTTACAGAAATATATAATTAGGGATGTCAATGAACCAAGCTCGATTCCGTTTAGTTGGATTCGGTAAGCCAAAACCATTACGGATATGGTTTTAATTTTATGCTACTGAATCCAACAAATATCCGAATCCGTTTACATGTAAAAAAAGCAGGATCTGGTATGAGCTTCTTCACTATCCAAACCCGGATTCGAATCAAGGTAACCAACCTTTTGAGTAATCGAATATGGTATTGACCACATCCGACCCAAATCTGAACCGTTTACATCTCCGGATCTAATACATGTGAACTCGCCATAAAATCCATTTTTCAGTAAAAATCACAATAGTTTCGATCATTCCAATTTTATTGAAGTTCAGAAAGTGATATGATAATTTTGAAGACGTGGAAATATTTTTCCTTTTATATGCTGGAAGCAACTTGTCTGCAACACCATATTTTCAGTCTACTTGGCTCAGCTACCCAATTACACGTCCATCATCTCTTTGTTGCCCTACACGATCCAATGGTCTACATTTAACCAAGATAAGTAATTTAAAAAA
The DNA here is from genome assembly GCF_984573655.1 of Nuphar pumila. Taxonomy (NCBI): domain Eukaryota; kingdom Viridiplantae; phylum Streptophyta; class Magnoliopsida; order Nymphaeales; family Nymphaeaceae; genus Nuphar; species Nuphar pumila. The sequence continues at coordinate 27,699,780 of NC_143255.1, read as the reverse complement.
GAAATACACCATCTCTTTTTCATCTGAATCAAGTGATCAGATGCGATTGACACACACCGCGAAGACCCACACCGTGAGCCTTGTTTTCAGCAACCGATGGGTGCATACACACACACACACGCATGCACACATACTACCATATACACAATTATGAAAGGACACATTTCTTTTTCACTAAAAATAATCAAAATTTCCAAAGATGACCAATGAGTTAATAAGACCTCTCTTGTCTGGTAGGAGCAGCTAGTGTACGTCACCTTATGTTAGGACGTGGGAGATCCTTCAAAACCTAATGGTATATTTATATAATTGGTAGGGTTGTGCCTAACCCCAGCTTGCATATAAAAAGAAAATTAAATACTCAAAATTATATATAAACTCACACGAATGCCCCAAAGGGGTTTGGCAGTAGTAGGATGGGACCTAAGCCTTTAGGCAGGTGGTCTAGGTTCAAATCCCATAGGCATCACTCCTTGGGCAAATCGAAGCATGGCAACTCCCTACGGGCAAGTCTTAAGCCCAGGGAGTTTTACACAGACAGAAAAGCGACCATAGGTATGCAGGCAAAATCCACAAACAAATTCCCACGAAGATGACTAGTTGTTGGAAATTATCCACTACCAAATTAATTTAAAAGGAAGACATGAGAGAATACATGATTCTTGAAAACCATGCATTGGGATAGTCAAGTGCAACCAAAGGCATGCTCATATTGTTTAGATTTCAGGGAATAGATTTCAGTTCTACGTTCCAACTTGAAGCAGGATTTGGTTTAGACCTTAAATTTATGTTTGGATAAAGCCTGATATGCATATCTTCATAGAAGAAGACGGGCAGAGGGCTAAGAAACAAGCCCCATCCATAGGATGCTAAAGAATGGACACGTTTTTTTATAATTTTAAGGATGAACTTCATAGAAGAAGATGGGCAGGGAGGGAAATGCTAACAAACTTCAGTCCAGAGGTTGCCGTGAAATGGACATGACTTTTTACAACTTTAGGGGTGAGAAGAACATCAAAAAGTGATTAAAATTTAGGCCTCAATATAAAATTTCATTAATTTAAATTTACGTAGAACACAAGATCCCTAATACAAACTAACCGTCCCAACCTAGTGTTACAATTATTTTGTGCAAGTGCAATATATATTAGAAACTAAACCAATGAGCACAAGAAATTTTGCCTTTAATGGTTAATGTCTTGTTAACTTGGTGACACTCATGAGTCACCGGTACAACCACAAGGAGATAGGTTCATACATTTTTTTCTTGCTATAACCCTTGGTGACAAGATGTCATGAGCAGGAAAACCCTCAGATGTGCAAGGTCATGAGCAGGAAAACCCATCAGTTGAGCTTGGCAGTAATCCAAAAAAGTTTGATGTTTAAACATTTGCAACATACAAATTAAGCTCAATGCTATAAAAGCAAAGTGTGAGTGTGTGTGAGTTCATATGAGTGTGTGGGTGTCAGCGGATATGCGTTGTACTCCTCTTTGCACTGTGTATGGAATACCTCTTCATGGGCCTCGACTAGATCTCATCTTCGTCTTTTGGCAAAACTCGCATTTTGTCTTTGCTGTTCTTAGGAGCTTCGGAAGCTTGGGATTTCTATTCTTGCGGGGACGGACTTACGAGAGGCTGGGGTATGGTTTTCGGTTACAGAATTATCCCAGAAACAACTGTATGGAATGAATTGCTCTAGTATCTATGGAAATTTGTATGGAGATGATGGGTTCTCATAGCATGGTGATGAATTTCGCTCGTAAGGAATTGCAGAGTTTTATGGGATGTCCATGTATCACTTGAGATACTGCACAATAAAAGCAAGCAGGAATTGAGGGAAAGGATGCTGCGCTTGAAGTGGCCCGGTCTTGATCTCAGAAGGATTGGCGATCGCTTGGGGGGAGCATATAGCCTGTCTTGTTCCCATTCTATTCTTACTGCTCTCTTTCATTTCTCTTATCTAACTGTACTGTTTGGTTTTCCAAATGATACCTCCTCGTTTGGTCTGCCTCATGTTCTTCTACCTCTTTATCAATGATATTTTTCTTTCAAAAAAAAATAAAAGCAGTGTCCTTTTTTTCATAGTGAAAAGAAAAATTCATTAGTTGTAGAATGACAAATTCATTAATATAAAAGCAGAGTGTCAAACACATGGCATTAACACGGCTAACTCCACGTAAACATGTAATGCTAAGTATTTTCATTCGTCTTACATATTATGTGAAAATTTTCCTACAGTTAAGTGCAGATCACTATTGGTGTTTGGGAGTTCAAAGTTCTATTATCTTCTGGCTAGTAAAAGATGCATATATAATATTATCATTTCTTATTATATCCATAACATAAAGTTTCAATATTAGATATGTGCATCGAATTCAAATACTGATGGTAAAAAACTAGGAAAAGGAAAAGGAGAACAGAGAAAAAGGTCATAGCATAATAACTTCCCTAGAAATCATTTCTTATACAATTAAATGATTAATCCAAATAGTAAGGTAATAGATAAGGAATTTCCGTGAACATGGTAAACAGTTTTCTGTTTATAATTCTAATTAGAAGGGTCGCCTTAAATTAATGAAGAAAATATTGAGCATTGAGCAAAAATATCAACCTGAATGAGCATGACCCAAAAATATGATTTGTCCATATCATGACCAACATCCTCTAATAAGATTAGATGATGGATCAGTCAAAAAGAAAGAATTTACTTATTAATTCCTTAATTCCTCCCACCCAGTTACAACCTCTAGTGACTAAATCATCAAAGGAAAACAAGAAAACACCAAAATCACAAACAATATTCATAAGAAATTTTCAATATAGAAAACATTGGACCCCTGTCTAAATGTGAGTCACATCCTCGTAACCAATGACCTTTTAATGGAGAATGGGAATCTAATAATTAATAGCCCATAATGCAAACCTCCAAAAAGAATATAATTTTTATATCAAAACGGTTAGATCCAATTCGCACCAAAGAAAACATGTATAAGAGGTATTATTCACCCATTTATTAAATGGTATTCTAGTTGTGAAAACTAATACACAAAATGACGTCATCCTTGAACAGCTTTTATTATATTGTGGAGGTCTAATCACAGAAAGCTAAACATATCCATCAAGATAATATGCTATTCAGAAATGCCTAATAAGACAAGATTTTAGACGCAAAAAAATGACCGTGCTCGCAAGAACTAAAGCACTTCAATGACTGTGTATGCTCTTGCATGCATATGTGAGAATGAACAACCAAAACTCACATTCATCCAACATGCTACCATGTGACAAACTCCAAGATATAAAGTTTTATATATTTTTGCAAGCGTCAAATGCACCAAAGCCCATATGAATACTCGGATCAAAGAGAGAGATAGACACAGTGGCCTTAGAGGGATCTCTTAGGCTCGATGACAGCAGGACACAGATAGCTTTGGATGCCCATGTATGACAGCACAAGCCTTCCATTTGTCAATGAAGAAATACCAAACAGGAATTTACAATATTATTCGTAAGAAATTTCTAGAGTAACTATTAGGGCATCCAAAATAAATGGTAGTTTACGTTCAGATACCAAGTTGCATTTATCCTCTAAAATTACCCATTAATTTGACATTAATTAAAGCAGGAAAAAGAGGAGATGAGAAAATAACAGAAAAAGAAAGGTTAACAATGTTTTAACGAGTTAGAGAGGTTAAAAAGTAACTGAACAATTTTGGAAAAAAGTAATAATTTACCATAAAAAGAAAATTGAGCCAATTAGACGTAAATTTGTCAGTGTTGGCCTTGCCCAAGATAAAAATAACACAAAAAGATGTCATAAGGCATGAAACAACGAAATAAATTAAAATTATCAATGAAACCAAACCGAACAGAATGGGTGCACGATGACGGTATCTTTGACAAAAATGCTTCAGTTTTCAATAACTTTGGATCTCCTCATCAAAATGATGAACAGATTAATGGTTCAAGGGAGTTAAAAGAATGCAGAATAAACCTTATCACAAGGATGAACCTCATCTCATCCAAAAAACCAGAACACCGAAGAATAATGGCACAGCTTGAACAAAAAGAGGACGGAAAACACCCTTACATCTCTCACAGCTTGAACAAAAAAAAAAACGGATGGAACAGCTTGAACAAGAAAAAGGACGGAGAACACCGTTACAACCCTCACAGTTTGAACAATCTGGTACCTTCATGTCATTTAAAGGTGATCAACCACATTTCATGACCTTAATAAATTTCCCTCAAAAGAAGTGCATGTCATTTTTTATAAAAAGAAAATGGTTGAATTGGATTGTCAAACACATGTGAAAACAAACTCCCCCCAACTTGTCTATCAAGAAATAAAACAATTTAGTAGAGTGGAAGAAGACATTCACCCAATCATAATATGCATTTAAAGACGACAACCTGTTTTAAAATCATAACCAAGATTTCGTAACAAAATAAGATCACATGAAACCTGTGTGCATATAATAAATACATTCTCACCTCTCTTCGTTGTTGGAAGAAAATATTCACACCAGAACACTTGTTTTCATCAAATAATCTTTAACTTCAAAAGCAGGACACAGTGTTGTCACTAATTCTTCACCAAGCAACATATCTTTATAATGTACAGGGGCTGCATCATGTCGACCAGACCAGCTACAACCTTTTACTTTTGATTTACTCTTTAATTGCATTTACATCAAATTACTAAAAAAAAAAAATTAAACTCTACACTATTTCCACCTTCATTTTACTGAAACAGCTCATGCACTTTTTTGAGTGGCATTTGGATGCACCCATTTTTCCAGATAAATGTGATAAGGCGGGATGCTCCATTTTTCCTGAAATGCAGGAGCACTCACTTATCGACATAAATGAGACAAGATGGGATGTTATATTATGACAATCGTTTGGGTGCGGCAAGCAAAATATCCAGATAAATTTGACAAGACAGATGTTCTATTATACCACTCGTTTGCGCAAATCAAGCATAATGTAACTTCCTAAAATTTTAACCCAATTATCTGGAAAAATTGTTGCATCAAAGCACCCCTTGGGGCATTTAACCATTTCATATACCATTTTTTCTCAATTTCAGAAATAACATATAAACGAAAAGCAAATCCAATAAAAAAGTAAAAAGTGTTCAAAAAAATAGACCGCAGGTCTATGAAATGTTGCACTCGCAGGCCTCGTCCCTTTCTACAAATACAAAAACACGTATATGCATGCACGCATGAAAGCAAAAGCAAAAAGAAGGAAAAAGTAAAAGAAAAGGAGCAGCTTTCTTGCTGTTAAACACCTACAAACAGAAAAATACATGCCAAAAAAATAGCAAAATGGAAAACAATGATTTCTTGTTTACTGAACACACATGCCTACATTTACACACAAAGTTCTTCCAGCTATTGGAAAAGCAGGCAGGAACATACAAGCATATAAAAGCATGCTGAAGGTGAGAGAGAAAACTCCACCTTTGACAGTGAACTAATGAAATGATACCAAGTCAGCAAGAAATCACAGATGAAAACGGGGATCTAAAAAACCGCCTCTCAAGAAAAGATTTTCCATGGAAAATCTTAAGGAGGTGTTTGAAATGTATCCAAACAAATAGGACAGATTGGGATATTGTATAACTCTTGATAAACAAGTTGGGTATTGCGTAAGACATTGAAAATCACACCATTAGGGCGTTAAATGCAATCACCTCTATTAACAATTGTAGGGACTTGTGAAGTTGTGATATAGGCCGAGGCACCAATATTATTCAAAGCCGTCAAATGTTTTTAAAATTAGCCAAATAAAATACAAACAAAGAGGGCTAGTGAAGTAGGGGCTAGTCTCTTAGGAATGTTTAATGAAATAAAAAGAACAAAGGTGTACACGCTTTGACAAAGATAATAATTGTAAAAAAAATATCAAGTTAAAGGAACATAATATACAAAAACCTCACAGAAACCGTTTTTTTAACTAAAATGGTGCAAAAATAACATGAAAACACACACACACAACTTATCAACGTATGCTAGAGGGAAGGAGAAAAAAGAGAGTACAAAAGGATGGGAAACAAAATACAAGATGATGTTCATGTTGGTTTATGCTGAACAAAGAAAGATAAAAGATAAGAGGGTACTTACAAGGTGTGTATGATATGAATGGAGATGACCAAGGTTGGATCAAATGAATTAGGGTTTCTGCCGGTAAAAGAAAAGGTGAAGCTGTCAGAACATGATCTAACCGGGTAGGCAACTTTTACTTACTACCATCGCAAAGATCATGCTGGCAGCTTCACCGGTTCTCTTATGGCACTAATCAACACTCACCACCATGCACCATCTTAGACACATAGAAACTCTCTCTCACTGTTGGGAAGAAAGAAGAAAAGCCACAAACAGGTGATAATAGGAAAAAAGTAAGATGGGAAGGAAGAACTCAACAACTCACACAGAGACGACGGCAGACACAGACCTCGAAGTTACTTATATAAGAATTGACCTAACACAGCACCCCTTGTTTTCGGCTATTATTACTATAGGACCATCCTAACTCAAGCGTACGCATGTTTCCACAGTAAAGACAATAATGGGGTTTGACTTTTTTTTAGATAAAATAGCAAAATCCCCTCTAATGGCGGACGTTCTCAGAATCACAAATAGCGCATGTTTTATGCAAATTTTGGAATTTGGGGTAGTTTCCATCATTCCTTAGGGCTTCCATTTTTTTCCTTTTTTCATATCCTCCAAAGTTAAGCATAGCCGCTATATAGGGATGTATTGGTAAATTATTATTATTATTATTATTATTATATATATATATATAGAAAGAGAGAGAGAGAGAGAGATGCCTAGCTGGACAGATGTTAAGTATGTGAGATGCCTAGCTGCACATTTGTTGTTTAGCAATGAAAAAAAACTAAAAAACAACTCAAAAAAGACAAAAATGAAAGAATGGGGCGACTTAAAAATAATAATAAAACTCTTACCAACAAGGTTGAATAACTAATCGTCTACATTTAACATGCCCTTTATGACAGTGGATCAGTTTTCTCTAAACTTAGTCACCCCACCATAAGATCCTCAATGCGGCATCAACCGAAGCAGTGGGCACATGTGGCTAATAGTTTAGTCAATATTTATTATCTGAATGAATGAAATGTTTTTGCTCTTTCAAAAAAACCCAAAAAAAAAACTCCTCGATGACTGAATATTTATGGGGTGGCCATGCAGGAAAAACATATAAACTGTAAGAAAAGGCTAATTGTTTGCTTGCTTTTATTCTGTTCACAAACATGTCATATGGCAGCAGTATATAGTATATAGTATATACTAATCGCTTTTATGATTTTTGTTCTTTGACTTAATATATTATAACGATTTAAAAACTATTTTTAATGTGATAATAACATAGTCAAGAAAGAAAAAAGGAGAGGGTAATTGAATTTGAATTGAAGGGATGTGCCTACGTGTAGAAGAGACCTAGAGATGGCAGGAGTAGCGGCGGGTGGTGGGCTACGACAGATCTTCATAAGTCAGAAGAGACCTTGGTACGCTTTTCCTTTTAACTTTTACAGAGAGAGAGAGAGAGACTTCACGTTCTGCTGAGTTTTTTTTTTTTTTTAATTAAGGCGTGAAGATCGACGCGTACTGTTAAATTTAAAGTTATTCGGCGCTTATATATCTGTACATTAAATGAAAGACGGCGATCTAAACTCTTTACCGGCTGAATGAAAAAACTAAAGAAATGAATTTGCAAAACTATGGGAATATTTTTAAATAAAAATATGAAATTATTTCATTATTATTTTTCAAATTTATATTTGACCTTTTTACTTAAACAACACAAATTAATTTTTTGGTGGCACAAAATTATATACCACCATTGAGCTTGAAATCAGGTTGATCAAGCTTTATCAACTCAATCTGACCACGTAGATGCGTTTAGGACGGTTCCTTTGCTAAGGATCATACCTTGCATCGTGTTGTTATTTGGATTCAAAAATATGTTTTTTTGAGTTATGAATTTCGAATGCATTATGAACCGTTATATTATTTTTTTAAGCTCTTAAAAAACCTGCCTATGCGTCACAATCATGATTCAAAACTCGTTTTTTACTAAACATAGTGTATCACATCTATAAGATTTAATTTATAAAAAAATATCGCACCAACGATTTTCAGAAAAATAGTTTTCATATAATTTGGCACCTGTAAAAGAAATGAACTACGTTATTCCAGAAATTCCAACAATGTTGTTAAGACAGGTTCACTAGGAGAATCGGTTCTTTAAAAAAAAAACTAAAAATCAAATCGAATGTCAAACATGAATCGATAACTTTTTATCATCAGATGACGTCAAGTGTCATTAAACAATATAAATAAATTAAATAATTTTTTTAACCCCTTGAAAATATTTAAAATTATTAAAAATTGTGAATTGAAATGACAAGCGAATCAGCCAAATGGCCGATTTAGACCCATTTGTATTACATTGAATGCCAACTTTCTGAGAGTTATCGTAAACACTTGTTAACCATACTATTTTAAAAAATTAAATAATTTTTTTAACCCCTTGAAAATATTTAAAATTATTAAAAATTGTGAATTGAAATGACAAGCGAATCAGCCAAATGGCCGATTTAGACCCATTTGTATTACATTGAATGCCAACTTTCTGAGAGTTATGGTAAACACTTGTTAACCATACTATTTTAAAAAAGATATTTTTTAAATACCGTGGTTTAAACATCGATCAAAATATTGTCAATTGAGAATAATATTTTAGAATTGCAACACTTTCAACGTATCACTATATCAAGCATATCGGTTCCTACTTTTGAAACCTACTAATTTAAGGAGTATTCTCCACTAAAAAAGACAAATCGTCACGTGTATTGTCCTTTTTCTAGAATATGACATTTGTATTGTCAAATCCACAAAACATTCTATCAAATACGAAAAAAAATAATGAGGTTACTAAAGAATGCAATATTCAATCAAATATTAGAAAATCAATGAGGTTACTTAGAGCCCGCTTGTTTCACTTATTTTGCAGAGAAAATGGCTCATTTTCTCATGGTGAAACAAACATACTGTGAGAAAATGCTCAAACATAAACAACTTTCTCTTTGACCATGTATTTGACGGGAAAGGGAGATCATACTTCCCTTCTAGGGAATTGTTTTCATTCTACAATTTCTTTTGATTATTGTTAAATAATTATATGAACTAGCTAGGTTATTTTTTGCATGTGGGGCTTACTTTTTTTTTCTCTACAAATGAAACAAGGGTTGCTCCTTCATACATGAAATTGTATTTTTCTACAAGTGAGGCCCACTAACATTTTGTTTTTCCTACTCAAGTTTTTTATGAAAATTGTTTTACATGATATTGGTATCATACGAAACATAAATAAGTTGAGATTTGTGTTTCTCTTTACCACATCTGAAACAAATATAAATCATTTGACAACACAACAGCATATGAGAAAATCAATGAGGTTACCAAAGAATACCATATTCAATCAAATATTAGAAAATCAATGAAGTTATTTAGAGAATAAAACAGTCGCATGCAAAAGTTAAGTTTACATGCAATCACGTATGCCACACCTGCAGGCACACGCATTTATACATGCATGCAAAAGTTAAGTTTACATGCAATCACGTATGCCACACCTGCAGGCACACGCATTTATACATGCATTCACGCATACACCCATATCCTCATTACTTTTTGTTCAACTTTTACAATTGCATGTCCATGTTGGAACATTTGTGTAACATTTAGTAAACAAACGATGTGTGGCCTGACCATATTTACCGGATGCATAGTGACAAAAGTTTTTATCGGCAATTTCTCGTTTTTCAAAAACTCACGAGAAATTGAAAAAAAAAATCCTAAATCTTGCATTTTTTTCGGCAAAATCTCGGCAATAAAAAATAAATTAAAAAATATAAAAATGAATTTTATAAGAAAATATTCATAAAATTTATTAATATCCCGTTTAAGTCACAATAAATAGTTGTTTAAAACATAAATATCACGTTTAAATCATGGTATTTATGTTTTTTTTCATAAATCTCACGATATTTTGAAAATCTAGCGAGAAATTGCCATTTTAAACTTTCAGGCAATTTCTTGCGCTATTATCGCGAGATTTTCATAAATCGCGAAATCTCGCGATATTTGTCACTATGACAGGAAGCAACCCTGTAGGGTGAGGCGTACTTCCGAAGCTATGTGCTTTCCACTCTCTTCTTTAATCGCTTTTCTTTTGTTTCTCACTCGCTTCCCCCATATTTTCTCTTTGCTTTCTCCTTGTTTTTTGTGTTTTGTATGTTAATATTTATTTATTTTTTGGCTTTCCACTCATTTTCTTCATGTTTCTTTTTTAGCTTTTCACTTGCTTCCACAATTGCTTTCAAAACGAATCCCACTTCACACTATCACTCATCACTTCCTGTATCCATTTGGCTTCTAGTAGGTACGGGCTTGACTCTGAAGCCAAACTGACTTAAAAAAATATACGATTAAACCAGATACCTAATATTATACAAAATCCCAGTGGTACCTTGAATAATAACTGGTGGGGGTCTGCCTAATCCCAGCTTGCCTTTCAAAAACAAAAACCAAGTTGATATGGTTTTAGACTTTTGCATAAATGCTTTATGCATAATCATTTTGTTATCTACTCTCCTAGCTCTAAAGAAAATCTTGCTGAGGGAAAAAAATTGCAATACTTTTTTACATATTTTTTTATAAACAAATAATAAATAAATTGAAAGTGGCCGTAGATCGATCCTTTATCCCAGCCTGAAGTACTAAAAGTTGGGCACAAAAGTATACATCTAGAACCGTATTAAATCTATGCCCCTCCATTTCTGGTTAATGTGTACAAAATGAAAGCTTTTTAATATGTATTTGATTACCCTGTAATTTATTTGAATTATGGCATCAAACTATGTAGTAACTAAAGGGTTTCACATCAGTGGGCGAGCAGCTACGCATGCCTAGGTTTGAGAATCATATCAATTACATAAACAACCAAGACTCAATCCAAGGTATACTAGGAGCTAACACTGTGGAAACTAAGCACGTGTAATTTGAACCCAGGATCCCTCGGTTATGTGGATTCGAACATGAGACCCCTCGGTTCTGTGGATTCGAACATGAGACCCCTCGGTTATTATAGTGAAACCAAACCATTCATCTATCTCATTCGATCCCCGCATCTCATCCTTTTCACGTAAGAATGACTTCACCAACTATTTATCAGTTTTAACAACGAAATGGTATATATCCTTAACATGAAAAATGTATATATCAAGTACTTTCATGCCTTCACTTTCCCTCTACCAACGGGGTCTCATGTCTGGTAGGAGCAACTAGTGCACGTCAACTTGTGTTGGGACGTTGCAGGTTCAAAACTCGATGGTATAGTTGTATAACTGGTAGGAGTATGCGGTCTGCCTAACCCCAGCTTGCCTTTCAAAAAAAAAAAAAACTAGTTGGGCCTTGTAAATAATCACCCTTTGGCTACGACAGTTGGACCAACTTTACCACGCTGGTCACATTCAACCAGTCATGCCAAATATGTGGTTTCTTTGGTAATTCAACATGGTGGTCCTCTTCCTATGATGCATACTGTTTCAGTGAAACCCTACCAGAGTTGGTGTTAAGGGTCTTAATGCTCTACACATCTTGTGGAACTCTCAAGAACATTGTTTCTTTGCCATACTTGGTTGAACCTGAAACGCATGCAGTGTTGATTGATCCCCATGAAATCTGCCCCATTCTGCCAAAAAAATTGATGTGCAACTAACTCTTATTTATAGTGATGAGAGAATGATGGTCTGCCTTTTATTGTTTTCTTTTTTTTTCTATTTTAACCTGACAAAATTGGCTCTTATTTTTTTTTAAGAAAGCAATTTTGTAGAAATGAAACAAAAGCAATATAGAAAACAATGTTGGCTACCATGTCGCTTGTGCTTGCTCATCTTAACTATTTGCACCCACTGAGCTAGGATGTTGGTTAATGCCATTAATTCACAAGATTGAAAGAGATTCCACTTTCCATATGCTGTCCTTATTTCTGCTCCTCCCCTAGAACCCTAAAACCCTGAACCCTGAAGCCTAAGCCTAAGCCTAAGCCTAAGCCTATGCCTATGCCTAACCCTAACCCTAACCCTAACCCTAAAGAGTGGTACTTTTTTATTAGGGTTCTCTCCCTAGAGCAGAGATGTGGTCCTCCTCTCCTCTTGGGACAGCATCTCAGCCAGCAAAATTGAGAGGTGCAGCTGCCATTGTCATTAATGAATGACACATCCCCTCAAGGATTCAACTTCTTGAAGCATGGATTGAAACACTATAGGGCTCATTCCATGCTGTCACGGGCAACCCATGCATGTCATGCACACCCCATAGGCCTTTATTTCATTCAGGGGCCAATGTTTTGCCCATGATCTTCAAAACGAGCCTCACTCTTCTGAATTTCTTGATATGGGCCACAAGTTTCCTAAAAACTTCTAAGTGACCCTTTGTTTTTCTTGGGAAATTATCGGTACATTTAAATTTTAAACTATATAAACCAATATAAAAAAAGAATAAAAATATTTAAAATATAGAATAAAAGATATTACATTATTAGTGTTCATGATAATCAAACAATTTTAAAGATAGGTGATGATTTAAAAATACCATGATTTTTGTGATCATACCATGATTTGAGAATATCACTATAAATTGATGATTATATATTCAGAATATCGCTGATATTTTTGTTGATATGGCTGAAGTCCGTTCCTCTGAACTGACGCTTCTGAATTTCTTGATAGATATGTAACAGTATGCCTCTGTTTGGCATATTAGGAAATTCAGAAACATGAGGCTCACTGTTCCAATTAAGAGCAAAAGTTCAGCCTCTAAATGAAATTTTCTCAAAACTAAATTGTGTGTACTCCTCTGATGGTAAGTTCTGAATTTTAAACTGTGAATTATGTTGGCTTTGGACTTCTCATTGACAGGCATGCTCAGCTAGAAGTATGTAGAAAAGAACTAAAAAAATGTCAAGAAAGTGACAAATCCAAAAGTGACCGAAATTTGTGAAGAAAATGACAAATCTTACAAAGCATTTGTCTTCTCTCTCTCACATACAAACAAAAAAGACAGGCTGAAGATGACAAAGGACTTCATCCTTCAAAGACAAAAAAGAGAAGCCCAATTTCCTCCATTTTTTACAGAAATGCATCATCTTATTTGTGCCTTATCTGTTTTCACTTTTCACTGAAATTTTCCTATTTGATTTTAAGATAAATATTTGGTGCTCATAAGATAGGAATTTTGTTACAGTTACCCCCATCTCCGGGATGAAATTAAGACCTAGCTAGGGGCGCTGGCTCTGCCTGTCGTACTTAAGGTGTAAATTTTCATGGCCTTACCCCTTGCTCCCAGAGAGTTGCCACCCTTCGGCTTGCTCAAGGAGAGACACTCAAGGGATTTGAACCTAGACCACCTGCAGCTAATGGACTAGGTCTTATACCACTACGCTACAAACCCCTTTGGGGGTTATAAGATAGAAAATTATTCAGCAGAAATCACCTTTTCTTCATATTTTTTTTAATTTTTTTGGAAAATCAGACCTTATAAACGTTTTCTATGTGGTTAGATTAAGTCAATACAGCTTGAACCTATGATTTCGAGTGCAGTACTTCTACACCTTCATTACTACCAATTATAAACCCCTTTATTCTGAAAGCTTGCATGAGTAGTAAACTGGCTTTCCTTTTTCACTAAGTACAAATTGTTAATTAGCAGGATTTTATGCAAATAAGAGTCACATGTTAATTGACCAAGATTTTTCTTTTGTTTGGTTTTAGTTGAACCAGAAGGCGCCCCATGGTTATTTCATTATCGAGGACAAAAGGGAAAATATTGGCTATTTTTTATAGTATCATACTATCTACCAAAAAATCATAGATGTGAATTTTATTTTCTCAATTTGACACCACAAATGTGTTAATTAGGAATCATACTTTGAATCGAGTGGTTTTGGCATGAGTTTCTCAATTATAAAATTTCGGTGTATTATCGAACCATCAGTTTTTGCAACTTTTAAATAAATTGGCTTATACAATAAAATCAAACAAATTATAACGTATTTAACTGAGTAAACCATATAGCAGTTCATATCCGCAGAGCTTGATTTGCAATAAAAAATCAAGTGGCGCAAAAAAAGACTTTCATATTAGAGAGTACATGGTAAAGTCGAGTGTGCCCAATATTTACACCTCTTTCCCCTTCCCAATGGCAACATGTATCTCGACTATGTATATGGATGTGTCTCAAAGACCTAGAAAGATATGATTTAGATGTGTTGGATATGACTACAAAGAATTCTTTTAGCCAAATATTAGGATTTTTTCAGCTTCTTTATCAGAAAGATGATTTGACAGAATCTTGATGGAAACCGTACTAGGACACATTGGAACAGAAAAACAATATTTTCTAAATAGTTCAATTTTGAACTCTTGTTTTCACTAGATATTATAATTGGGCACATCAGTTATTTTTCAATATGCATGGTATTAAAATATTCAACTTGCTGAACATGAACAATGCTTTTCTCCTTAACTATAAAAGTTTAACTCCGCCCTCGTTTGCTTCCTTTTTTATTCGCGGTGTACTCTCACATTGAGAAAAGGGTGACAATGAGCAACCTGAAGCTCTTTTTTTTAAATAATTTTAAATATTGTTTGATTACCTATTTGCAATAGGCAGCCTTGCCTAGCCTAGATTTTTATATCTCATGCTGTCTAATATCGCAAATAATGTTATTTTTAGGACCATTTTAACTTTTGCACCTATCCTTTTCGGTGCGAATTTTCTTCATATGTGAATTTTCTTCATCTCCATTGGAAACACCTCAGCTGCACATATTTTAAGTGAATTTAATAAATTTTTTATGCGAGGTAACCTAACTATTTGCGAGTTTTTTTTCGATTCGAGTTTAAATTTTGCATCTTTTTTACTCATATTTTTAATTTTTTTATGTGAATTAACTTAGATATTTACTATATTTGTTATGTTTCTCGGTTCGAGTTTAAAAGAAATTTTATAGATATTTTATACGAATTTAAAAAAAATATGAAGTAACTCAAGTATTTGCTATATTTTTTTGTTGGAGTTTAAAAAAATATATAGATTTTTTATGTGAATTTAAGAAAATTTTATGCAAAATAATTAAGGTATTTACAATATTTAGAAGTTCAACTTTAAAAGAAAGTTCGCTCACACTTATTTTATGTGAATTTTATAAATTTTTTACGTGAGGTAACTCAAGTATTTGCAAGGTTTGTAGGAAAAACTTTGTAGCGGAGTCTTTCTTATCAAAAGGGAATGGTCTGAGTTTCTATACTTAAGTTACCTCACATACAAAATATAATAACGTCGCATAAAAAATCTACAAATTTATTTTTTAACTCGAACCGACAAACCTCATAAATACTTGAGTTACCTCGCATAAACAATTTACGAAATTCACATAAAATAAGTATGAGTAAACTTTCTTTTAAACTCGAACCTCTATACCTCACAAATAGTTGAGTTACCTCGCATAAAAAATATTCTAAACTTGCATAAAATATGTGCGAATGATTTTTTTTTTAAACTCGAACATTCAAATCTCGCATATATTTGTGAGATGATTTAAAGGAAGAAACTCAGGTCATTCCTTTTTTTGACAAGAAAGAATATGATATAAACTCTTTCCTATAAACCTAACAAATACTTGAGTTACCTTGCATGAAAAATTTATGAAATTAACATAAAATAAGTACGAACAAACTTTCTTTTAAACTCGAACATCCAAACATTGCAAATACCTAAGTTACTTTGCATGAAAAAATTCTAAATTCTAATAAAAACTCTGCGAAATTTTTTTTAAACTCGAATGGAGAAACATAGAAAATATCGCAAATACCTGAATTATTTTGCATAAAAAATTTGGGAATGCACATAAAAAACCTATGAAATTTGATTTAAACTTGAACTGAGAAATCTAGCAAATAGTTGAATTGTCTTGCATAAAAAAATTACTAAATTCACATAAAATATATGCGGCTAAGGCATTTTCGGGTAAGACGGAGAAAAATCACAAATAGAGAAAATTCGTACGGAAAATGATAGGTGTGAATGCTAAAATGGTCTTAAATAACATAATTTATGATTTTGGACAAAAGACGGATGTGAAAAGTTTCAAAGCATTTCAAAGAACGTGACATTTTTGCAGTAGACTATGGTCATTTTTTGAAATCTAAAGGTAAGAAGGCAAGAGAAATGTGAGCCCCAACTAAACCAATCAAATCTCTAATAAAGATAGGCTCCTGATTCCTTGATTTTCTAAAACTTTATGGTTTAATAATATATTATGGCAAAGCAAATGTGATAATAGTTTCGGTTTGGAATATGAACAATAACTCAAAGTTAGAATGGAATGTCTTTGATAACTTAATCACCTTTAATCAGTTAAGCAAGTTCACTTCTTCTTAGAAGTTAAATCAGTCCAATCAGCCACAAACCTATGGAGAGTGTCACTTACCGCAAGGTCAAAGTTGGATGTGTTCACTAGTGGGCAGAGGGACCTCAAGGGCTTTACCAACTGGAAGCCTGTCATGGGTCATGGTGCGCTAAGTGATGTAGTATTTTCCACTCACTTAGGTCGAAAGAAAAAGAATAAAATAAAATAAATTAATAAAAAGGTTAAATATTTATATATATAGGAGAAAACGTATAAAATGGGCATGGTGCTAAATGAAACACAATACCATGTTTATGGTAGTTTTTTCAAAATTTTAATCCCACAGATGTGTTCAACATGAATGATTTATTAGAAATCGACACTTGGAGCATGCATTTTAGATGAAAAATGGCATTTGAACCCTCAAGTTGATTTTTTAAATCTTATAAAAACCAATACATGCATCAAAATCAAATGCTACAATAAGTGATTCCTATAAAAATAAGCACATAGACACCTGTATGGTCAGAATTTAGAAAAAAAACACCAAAAATCCAATAGCATGTTTCATTTAGCACCGTGCCCATTTTGTAGGTTTCTATTTCACACACATATATGCGGTTAATATTGGCTACTAACAAAGGTATGGAACTAATGAGTAGAAATCACTCTTTTCTTCAAAACTTTCTAATTTTTTGTAGATCAAATGTTACATATGTGATCTACATGGTTTGTTTAGTAGAAAACTTGTTTTGAATCATGTGATTCCGATAAGTAATTAGGTTTTTAAAGGGGTCAAAAATCAATGGCTCACAATGTGCCAAAATTTCATAACTCAAAGATCAGAGAAGCATAATTCAAGGCCTAATCCTTAACAAACAAACAATGTTGAATACATCTATGTGGTTAGATTGAGTCTATACAACTTGCACCTATAATTTCTAGCTCATTAGTTTGGTACCTTCATTATATATATATATATATATATATATATATATATATATATATATATATATATATATATATATATATATATATATATATATATATATATATATATATATATATATCCGACATTCTAAACCAACAAGTCTAAGTTTGAAGGACACAATCTCAGTGAGGGGACTCCGGGTATATTCACCAAGTTTCATTTCTTTCCAATATCCAGAACGCTAAATTTAGATGAAATCTGAAATCAAATACCAACCAAATCTTTGGCTGCTTCATTACATTGCAATGGAATGAAACTAAGGTGAGCCTTTGTAGACTTACCAGCACTAGAAACTCATTAAATTGGTCAGTTCAACATTGTCATTGTCAATCTAAAGGGATTGGCATGTGCGCGCAAAGAGTGTGTGTGCGTGTGTATGCAGGCGGTCGCCCGAATGCTGAATCAATTTGAAGGCTCAAATTCCCCCCAAGTTTCATTAATTCAGCAGTGGGATTGGTATGTTATGTGCCCAAAGCACAAATGTGGTGCTTCTGTTCTTTGCAATTATGAGTTTCCCATTGTGCCATTTGTTCACATATTGCTACATCTACAATGACCAAATCATGTGATTTACATGAAAGTACTACTCAATTACTTCTAATCCCATGTGCAGCTTGCTGCATTAAAATGGATCTTGTCAATCCTAAAACGGTTTTGATGTTTGCAAGCAGGGGCGTAGCTAGGGGGGGGGGGGGCAGGACTGGGCTGTAGCCCAGTCCTACCTCCCCAAACAGTTAAATTTTTTTTTTTTAAAAGCACAGTCCTAACCCTGCCCTGATTCCATATGAAATAGATTTTTATCCATTTTTTAGCCCAGCCCAGTCCTAGCCCAGCCCTTACTGCAGCAAATAGTTTGATTTGTCCATATGAAATAGATTTTTATTAATAATTGTAGCCATTTTTTATTTTATCTCAAAAAAAATTTTTTTCGGGGGCGCTGCCCCCGAACCCCCGACTATCACACAAATAATTTTTTTTTCTACACCCCTGTTTGCCCCCCCTTCACATGAATCCTAGCTACGCCCCTGTTTGCAAGCACATGAGAAAGCACTACATTCCCAGGTTCCTGAGAAAAAGAAGCATAATAGCGCCACTTTCTCAAGTCTTGCAAACTTGAGAAAGTGGTGGATAGTTGAGTGTTGACGCCCACTTACATGAGAAGTTTGAGACATGGGTCTGACCCCATAACTGGCTTTCTCAAGAATGTAACTCTCACACTTTTTCAGGCGAGTACCTGAATCGGTTGCAAACATGCCCTGAAACATCTCCAAATTCAGATTCAAATGTGAGCAAAAATCAGATCTTCACCTTATTCAAGCACTGGAGGCCAAAACTTGTCATGAGAAATGTAGAAGAGATTCCCCACAGGATCCCAACCTTGCTGGCACCAAAGAACCTACAGCAGGTGGGTTTCTGCTTTTCTGGTTATAGTGATTGGTTGTAACCAAATCATACCATAATTAAATAGGTTCTTTGAGACAGAATCAAGAAAACATTTAAATGGAAAGATACTACGAGTAGGGATGTCAACGGATGGGATGTATTCTATGTCCAACCTGATTTTGAATCCAATTAGTCGGATGTGGTTAAAAAAATTGAATCTGATTAGTAATCAGATTTGGTTCAGTTTAGGATTTCATAACTGATGGATATCCGAATCCAATTATACATATTTTATTGGATTCAGTATAAGCTTTTTTCCATCTGCATCCAAATCCGAATTCAAGTCTGATTAGCCAATATCTGATTGGTTGGATTTGGTATTTTGCTACATCCGACCCCAATCTGAACCCTTTACATCCTAAACTACACGTATGTCATCTTAAACCAATACACCCCTACTTGTCAGCCATAACAAGGAAAATAAATCAGGAAAATAACCCCTTTCACATGCTAACAAAGGCAAGTGCCTCACATGCTTGGAATGCAAAGTAGATTGCAACATATATAAAGGAAAATTCATAATGATTGACCATTTCCCTCGAGTTGATGAGAAACTTTGGAAACAGATCCTGTAATCCTACATTGAGCAGTCGCCAACAACAACAACTACGCCTTCATCCCAAAACAATTGGGGTCGGCGATATGAACCAACAAAGAAAATCATTATGGGTCTTCCACATGAATCCTTCTCCTCCATTCATTTCTATCCAATGTCATGTCCTCGGTGAGGTTCAAAGCATTCATATCCTTTCTTATCACCTCCATCAATGTCTTCCTAGGCCTACCCCGACCTCTTTTAACTAAAATATTTTCCCATTTCTCCATCCTTCTAATTGGAGCATCATTAGGCCTTCGTCGAATATGTCCAAACCACCGTAAACGATTCTCTCTCATCTTATTTTCAATGGGTGCAGCGCCTACCTTCTTACATATCTCCTCGTTCCGAATCTTATCTTTTATTGTATTTCCACACATCCATCTCAGCATACGCATCTCAGCTACACTCATTTTTTGAATATGATGTCTCTTGGCAGCCCAACATTCCGTACTATATAGTAAAGCGGGCCTAATAGTCGTCCTATAAAACTTTCCCTTCAACCGCAATGGCATTCTACGATCGCACAACACTCCAGTTGCACTCTTCCATTTCATCCACCAAACCTTTATCCTATGATTTGCATCTCCATCAATTTCTCCATACTTTTGAATGATAGATCCCAAATATTTGAAAGAATCATCCACTGGTATTTCGTGCTCACCAAGCTTCACTACACTCCCATCACTACTTCGTTGCTTACTAAATCGACATTTCATGTATTCTGTCTTACTCTTACTCAACTTAAAACCTCTTGCTTCCAATGTCTGTCTCCATAATTCTAACTTAACATTAACCCCAGCTCTAGACTCATCAATCAAAACAATATCATCAGCAAACAACATACACAACGGCACATTTTCTTGAATTGATCTCGTAAGCTCATCCATCACTATAGCAAATAAGAAAGGGCTTAAAGCATATCCTTGATGTAACCCAACCGTTATAGGAAAATTGGTTGTCACCCTTCCACAAGTGCGAACATTGGTTACTACGCCTTCATACATTGACCTGTCTCCATTAAATTAATAATTTCTCTGAGGAAAATTTTATTTAAAAAATAAAAAAATGAAAAAGGCATTCACAGATTACCAAAACACATGTTTTAATACTCTTAAACTCTTTTGATAAGAGTGCAATTATACCAGCACTAATGCATCAGATCTCATAAAATTATGAAATATGCTTAAGTAGGAATAGTACCGAGACAGGTGGCCTCTTTAAAAAACATGTTTGGGCAGTAGTAGTATTGAGATAGATGACCTCTTCAGAAGTTGTGATGCAAGGGGTTGAATGCAATAGCTGGATCATGGATGGTTACGTTGTATTGTCAATGACCAAGGGGTGTCAGGTTCAAACCCATGGGGCTAACCCCACCTATCAGAAAAGCTCTTGTGAAATAACTTAAAAAGCATGCACGTGCCTTAATTACCTAGAATAACCCCATTGGTCTTTAAATATTTGAATGAATGATTTGTATAACCTCATTCTGAAGACGAGTTTACCCCTGTTACATTTTGATGTCACTCGAAAAGACGGTACTCCAACTTTGCACCAAAACAGGTGTCTTTGATGTATTAACTCTTCACTAGAAATAAATTCAAAATCAAAATTTCGAGTTCAAATTACAACCAGACTGTAAATTATCCTTACTACATTTTTGTCCGACTCAGAAAAAGTTCTCTACTGAGATCAGACACAGGAAACTCAACGCTAATGTTAGATTTAGAGCTCGCAAGAATAATCAATAATCTACATTAGATGATGACGTTAAAGCATTACAACCAGCCACCTCATGGATCCACAACCAAATCTTCATATTTAACTCGATTCTGAATTGGCTGTCGGTGATGAAGCTGCACAAAGCATGTCATAAGCCTCTTTTGCAGTCGGGCGGTTGGCAGGTTCTCCTTTAGTGCACCATTGGAACAGCTCCACCAACATTTTCATAATTTCTGCATCTTCTCCAACAGACAGAGATGATGTATCAGATTCAGATCCTTTTAGCTTAGATGGTCCTGCCAGTTCCTCCAACTCTGGCCTAAGCAGGGGCCGCTGCTTAATCTGCAATAATGATATCCTAGTAGGTCATGCATGTAAACGAACAGGTCGGAAATACGAGACTAATTTGACAGTATGTTGCACTATCTGAGCACAAAAAGATCACCCATCTCCATTCAATCTGTGTACAAACACAGCTACTGTAGGCCTACACATTTCAAGTCATCCCAATTCTCAATGAGAACATAAAAGAATTTTGGCAAAAAAGAACAAAATAAAATCAGGAGTTGGTGACAGTTTATGCATTATTTGAGCACAAAAAAGATCATCCATCTCTACTCAACCTATCAAAGGCATCCCAATTCTCAATGAGAATGGGAAAGAATTTTGGTAAAAAATAATTTATTTTATTTTGTCAAAATGAAAATACCTGAATGGAAGCCTGGATTTCAGAGTCTGATAAGCCAGCATAAGGGTTTTGAAGCATAAGCATCTCGTACAGAAGACACCCATAAGACCAAATATCCACCTCCTGCAGCCACAAACTAAAGCGTTACACTTCCAACTTACAACCAAGGAAACCAATCCACAGCAATATGTGTAAAGAAATTTCTTGATCTCCATAAGGATGGATAGTTCAAAGTTCAAACTTATCATCTCACGTAGAACTTTTGAAAGGCCCCTAATAAAAGAAAGAAATTTGATAAAATCTAATGGGTAACAGGGTGATCTGCTAGATATGCAGTGAGTGAGTGAATGCCATGTCTAATCCTCATGGTCTTTCTTTTTCACAACAACAACAACTACGCCTTCATCCCAAAACAATTGGGGTCGGCGATATGAACCAAAAAAGAAAATCATTCTGGGTCCTCCACATGAATCCTTCTCCTCCAATCATTTTTATCCAATGCCGTGTCCTCGGTGAGGTTCAAAGCATTCATATCCTCTTTCTTTTTCACAAAATAAAATTAAAATAGACTCTACAGAAAAAAGTATGTCCACAAAGTGTTGTGATAAAGTAAAATAAAGCCAAAAGCCAAAAATGCGTCCAATCATGCAGACAGCTTTACAAAATCAGTATATTTTTTAAGCAAAAACTTTCACAACCAACTACACAGAAACAGTGGCCAAAACTTAATGTACAAAATGAATGATGGGGTAAAAGATATCACTTTTTTCAAAAAGAGTAAAGATATCACTTTTTTCAAAATTCTCAGAAAAATGATTTTTATCTCATCATGCTAAATAACACAATACAGAGGCGATATTACTAGAACTGTATGATGGTTCAGTAAATTGAGAATTTACCAGTCCATATGATTCCCTTCTGTGAATTGCCTGAACCATCTCAGGGGCCATCCAGCAAGGAGTACCAACACAAGTATCAGGTGGAGGAATACCAAGGTGAGCTAGGGAGCATGTATGTAAGAAAGACTTTAGAGGTACAGCCCTGTCAAAATCACAGAGCTTCACAAGTGGACTTCCATCAACTCTTTTCTCATCTAGGTCAATCAAAATGTTCAAACTTTTTATGTCCCGATGAATAACGTGCTTAGAATGAAGCTCAACCAATGCACATGCCACATCCCTTGCGATGAACAATGACAACCTAGCAGGAATATGTCTCTCACCCTCTGTTGCTAGTTTATCTATATAGGCCTGAAACAGCAGGAAACAATGGCAATTTATAAAATGATGCAAGTTCAAGAGAATCCTGGAATACATTTCAGGCATTCACTAACCTTCAAAGAACCTCCCTTGACATACTCCATAACAATCGTTGACTTCAATAGATGATTTCCCCTTTTCCCATCAGCTTCTGCATCCCACTGAGCAGAGATCTGGTGCCCATAAATTTCCACAATGCAGGGATGACCCTTCACAGCCTGCAACAATCTTACTTCTCCTAAGCAAGCATATTCAAAAAATTTCCTTTCCTCCTGAGAACTATCATACGCTTTTAAAGTGTGAATCTGCACCAAGAATTAAACTATAAGCTATAGCCTATAGGCTATTTAACCTAGAAACTATGATGCAAAAATGAAATAAAGGTCACATTAACAAGCCTTAAGCACATAACCAGAAATAAAATCACGTGAAAAAATTTACAAAACAAAACAAACATCACGTTAAATTCATTAAGATAATCAGGGTCCAACTAGGTGAGAAATTTAAC
This sequence comes from Nuphar pumila, assembly GCF_984573655.1. Taxonomy (NCBI): domain Eukaryota; kingdom Viridiplantae; phylum Streptophyta; class Magnoliopsida; order Nymphaeales; family Nymphaeaceae; genus Nuphar; species Nuphar pumila. Next base: position 27,676,066 of record NC_143255.1, on the reverse strand, counting down.
AGTAATTAACTGGTGTCTCCAAAATGTTCAGAAGATTACTTCCAGAGGGTAATCGGAAGTACCCTATTCCTGTATGAACAAAATTTGGTGAACAGGCATGTAATAAAAAAATTTGTGAAATGGAAATCATTTTACAATAGATAGTTAATCTGTCTTGGACTATCTAATCGGTCTAGAGGGGCAGAGCAATGTCTTCCAGGAGTTAGCATGGCATTAAGATTGCCCCCTCATACTAACATAAAAATAAATAAATATAACATGCTTATAGCATAAACATGTTCATGGCTGTGCCCACTTTTTCATTCTCACTCTCCTCTGTTCTCAGCTTCCTTGATTTATCTCTCCTCAACCGGAAGCCTGTTTTGATTCTTATTGCTAATAAAATTCCTTCCTCAAAAAAAAAAAACATGCTTACAACATAAAAGCTATTCACTGCATCCAAATATCCAAGGATCAAACTTCCTCATAAAGAGCCACATACGTAAATTATAAAATGCACAAGAACAGTGATTAAAGACATTAGGTGCACTTGAACTGTGATATAAAAACCATGCAGATAAGCAAATAAAATGGCAGACAACTAAGCCTGTAGCTCATGACATCAATAAATTTGTATTTCAGTTAAGAATTCAAATAACATAAACTGCATATATAAATCATTAGATCACCAAAATTTTCAAAACACCAATGAATTAACATTTCACTTATGAAGAATTCAAGTAACACAAACCACATGATTGTCCACAAAAGAAAAAGAACAAGGAAATAAATTATTAGATCACCAAAAATAATTCAAATGTTCAGCTTTAACAGATGTGAACCATTCGAATATTTGGATTCCTGTTTTCTATCTTAAAATCATTGAGATCTTTCGGCTGTCAAAATAAGAAAATCAGATAACACATCTTGATATCCGCAAGATGCCTCATGAGTCACATCACGGGCACGGCTGCCGGTAAATGGCATGACATGGTTACATCCAGTACAACACAGTTATTTCCCAAAAGAAAAAAGTTGCAAGGATGCACGTGGGTTGAGTATGTTGTACAACACACAAATTAGTAAACATAATACATAAAAAAAAAATCTTGAAAAAAAATAATTTATAAAAACATGCAATGTATATTATACATTGTATAGCATGTCTATATGTGGCAGCACCCAGCACCAGCAACACAGACATGGGGAATATTAAGGTACCCATTTTACATAGCTCCCGCTAGAGCAGGTTATATCAGGATTGCCCCATAAATTTTCTAATGCTAACTTTCTGCTGCTGCAGCTTATAAAGCAACACATGCCCTGAGAAAAACTACATAGCAAAGCAGGGCCATTAATAAGACCCAGATTTCTCATGCAACTTCTGTTAGAATGAACGCAAGCATGAATTCACACACCAATAAGTGATGAGTTTCCAGACCAATGAATGCCAATGACATAAGTGAATTATTGCATAGTTGCACAGTTCCAACATGTACTATCTAATAAGTTCAAAAGAGAGTTTAACAATTATAGTAAATGGAACAGCAAGCACTACTATCAGATCTGAAACAAATATTATCATGAAAGGTGCTGAGAGTATAAGAACAAAGAACACCTTTGCAGCAGCTGCAATGGCTCCAAACATGCATCTTCTAACAATCGATCCTGAAGCTTTCTCCGTCACTACGTCAGACAGTGATAATGAAGGAAAAGATCTACCAGAGATAGCCAAGTAGTCCAGACTGGTGACAGGAACATGAAACCGATTCAAGGGCATGTATCTGAAACAGATTTCAAACAAGAATCTCATGAGATCAGCACAAATCATGTGAAGTACAAAGGAGAAACACATAAAAATATTTGGAACCCAATACCACTGGCTACAAGCCTAGACATGCTATTTATCTGCTGTCTAATCATGCAAGATGTTCAAATTCAAGCATCAAAAAACATATCCAGAACCTACTAAAATTTATTTTTCTTTCTTTTCTTGGGGGTTGTTGGGGGGCGGGCACAGGAGAGACATATATTATATGAGAAATAAGCAAAGTACCTGCAAAAGTATTCTGGATCTATCTCTTCCCTAATGTCAGCAGGATAGCATGCATCAACAACCATACGCCTCCAAGAACTGCCATCTTGAATGAGGATGACATTCCAAGCATGTGGCATGAAATCCAGATAACCTCTAACAAGCTCACAAGGGATGGGAGGATCTGCCCTATCACAAAGGTACTACACAATTCAAATCAACAGTCAGAACATAACATACTAATGGGCAATCACAATGATACACATAATGACAACAGGAAAAAGAAAAACAAAATTTGGTATAAACACCTTCATGAGAACTGCTCTGTGACGACAAATACCAAACCGCAAAGCCCCTATAGGAACAATGTTAGAATTGTGTTCTTCTTTGATTAGCCGCAGTGACTGCTCACAGAGATCACTGAAACTTACAGCATCTTTCATGCTTGAAATGCAGGAGCTTCTGACCTCGTGATCACTTCCAGTGGAGCATGTGCAGATGAAAGGTTGTTGATAATTTGAAACAGCAACAGCTTTGCGCATCCTAACAATGTTTGTAGTTTTGTCACTGCCACCAAAGCAATCTGAAACAAAGAGGGCAAGCACAGATGCCCTTATGAAGTTATCAACCTCACGTATTCTGTCTGTTGCCTGCTTTAGCCGAGAAAGCAGTACTTGTGCTGACAATGCAATTGCGTGCAACTCCTCATCCCTATGTCTGTCAGTAGGAGACATGACATCATCAGATACATTAATGAAAACACATAAACAACATGAGCTCAGAGAGAGAGAGCATGTGCATGTGTGTGAATCTGGAGAGTAGTTTTTCATAAGGTCTAACCTATCAACCAAGATAACCTCACGGGAATCAAGGCAAAATCCCTGACCATAATTCTCCAGAGGCATGAAAGGGCGACCTCGTCCAGCATCATAGAAGCCATCTGGTAGATGGTCATCGACACCACAGAATGACTCGGTACTGTATTTGCATGACAAATTTAAGCAATCATCGACTGGTCTTCGGCATTTGCTCGGTTTAGGATTATCAGGAGCCCTGTCAGAATGCCTTTTTGACTTCAAAATGCATTTCTGTTTCTCACACCTACCATCTTCATTTTCTATTTCCTTCAGATGGCTCACTGGGAACACACTACAGTTCCTGCAATTGCTGTCTGATTCACATTCACACTGTTCACTATCATCAATCACAGTAGATGGAATGCCAGGACAATCTTCAAAACCATTGTCTGAATGAATTTGACAGTCATCAACCGGACTGACATTAACAATTTGAGAACCACTTTCTGAAGCAATGTCAAGTACAGCACAAGGAAGATTTTTCGCCATGTTTGACACATGTACATCAGAATTTTGCCCAGATTCAGAATGTGACTGTTTTTCTTCACCGTCCAGATGTTTCAGTTGGCATCCATCACTCTTTGTGACACTACATGGCTTAAAGTTTGAAGTTACTTTCACACTCATCATCTCATCATGATTCCCAGATTTCAATTTCCTACTGTTGTTCAATCGTTCCTGACGAGCCTTTTCTTGTTGACAGTCACTATGTTTCCACCCCTTTCTCACTCTCCAAGAACTAGATCTACTGTTTGATGTAGTTTCAGATGCTATACTTGAAGATATTCTCTGGCATCCTTTAAGTGCACCAGAATAAAAGAAAGTTATGCTAAGAAGCCATGAAAAATAGAAACAAGTTCTGATGTTGCAGCCACACTCACCAATGCCAGAATGACTTTCTGTAACATTATCAACAGCATCACGCACATCCACCAAACTAATTGAACTCGCCACTTTACTCCGTGCAGCTTCCCTCCCATTTCCTTCCATGTTGCAGTGTATCCATGAAGGTATTTGTTGGCAACTGTACAGTTTATTGTGCTTGAGACAAATGAAAATTTAAAGCATATGAGTTAACAATGTCAAGCTAAGCGGCAACCGAGGACATAAATAGATTAAATGTATGTTATGAATGTGTATAAAAACTTGAGACAACTTGGAATTTAGATAAAAGCTTTCAGAAGGCATCTGGTCAGATATAGAAGCACAGCATAATAGAAAGTCAAACAGCAAAAAATCCAAACAAGATGCAAGATATCAAAAGGATTGAGAACTTGACCTACAAGTAGCCTAAGATAGTGTTCTGGTATATCTACAGTCAAAGGAGCATCTAGGTAACTTGAGAATATGTTTTATTTTATGCCACTAAAATTTCCAAACTTACAAGTTGCAAGGGGGATTATAGTTTATAAAATAATTTGATAGAATAGATAAAGCAATGTCATGCATGTAAGATATGTTTATTTCCAGTATTATTTCCAACCGTATACAAAGATTAATAGAAGCAGTATAACCGAAATCATGGCACCAAAGCTACATAAGTAAACCATGAGAATCCCTAAGGAGATAGGCTTTGTCTTTCCAGCTTTTTCCATAACCTAGGGTTACTCATTATGCTACCAAATGATGAGACTATTGTACTAAGATTGATCATATCTGAAGAAATTTCCAAGCCGCCATAACATCAAAGAACATCATCAATACAGATCCACCTAGGCAACACCTAGCCACCATGCTCCCTAGTGCCTAGGTGTCACCTACCCAAACAAAGACCTCATATATAAAAACAGAAAGAGGGGTAGCCATGACAAAAAAAATAGTAACTTTGCAATTTTTTTTCAAAATGACATGCTATTTCAAAGTATATTTGAAGAACTACACTCCTTTTTTGCCCTTACCATTATGATAGGAAAATGCTACTTAGGCACCCCTATCCAAATGGTGTCTATGTTAACATAAACCCAAATTGACACCAAACCCTTACTCTGGACATGTGCTATCATTCCCGTTCTGCTTCATCCACTCGCTATTCTTTTAATTTTGTTCTAGTGCTGCAAACCATTGCTCTAAAGTAGCTTGTGTGTGAAATAAACTGGCTAAGTATGGATTTGAAAGGTTTGATGGTGAAATCCAATCTCTAGAAGTTGCAAGCTTGATGGGCATGGAATCCTCATTTTTTATGGTTGATGTAGAGGTATCTCCAATGGATCCACGTGTTAAATCAAGCTCAAGCTAGATGGATTTGGGTTAATAGAATCTTGGATACATTTAGGTATAGAAGAGTATAAGTTGGGGGACATATTGGTTTTAATGTTGGGTGGTTCTAGATAATAAATTTTAAGAGGACACGCTATAAGTATAGTGTCTACTTTTGTTCGAGAGGACACATCTTCACATAATGACGGCACAAGTCCTAAATAAGGGTTTCTTGCATCAAAGTCAGCATCTCAACTGCTGCACTTTGATCATTTTTGTTTTCTATACGAGTTCTCTAATCGCCATAATCACGCTGAAGATCTACAACTCTGATACCAATTGATATTAACCTAGAGATCGCATCAAGCGAGTAACAAGGAAATAAAAACGAGAGAGCGAGAGATGAACAATTTAGGGTTGCTCTAAAAGAACCCTAACCTCCACAAGCAATTGCTTAGCTCAAAAGAAACTTCTTCACCAATGAAGAATCCTATTACAATAGGTATTTATCAACTTCACCCTAACCCTAACCTCAACATGAAGCAACCCTAATGAATAAAGGACAAAGATACAATTAAAATACTCATACTCATACCAAGACACAAATGAAACTCCAAAACCTTAAAGTAAGACTCATAAATGCAAATTAACACCAAACCCTTACAATGGTCATGTGCTATTACTTGTCTTCTACTAAGATTACTTAATTTGGCTCGTCAGAAAAAGAACTTAACTCCAATGCCTTCATGATAAGTCTCTCCAAAAGTGATTTATTGTGCCACAGAATTCTTTGATTCTTTCTCATGCATATAACATGGTATAAAAGTGGGAAAATTTTCTTATAATCAAGCTGGGTTTGATGGCCTTTCTGCTTTTATTAATCTTAACCACAAACGAATTGGTTTGATGATGTAACCATATAGATGTCCCCTACAACACATTCAAACCAACCGTAGTTTGACATGAACTCTTTGGAAGGCAAAAGAAAGTGATAGCATGAACTATGAGAGCCAAAATACAGATAAACACCTGCACAAGGAAAACCATGGAAAAATGAAAGCAAGAAATAGAACCATTTCCTCGGGTTTGATGAAGCACTAAAATGACTATGGCATCCTCATAATAGATTAAAAAAGTAGAGACTGGGCATGGATATATGATTTCCACAAAAGACAGATCCTCATAAACTTGCATAAAGATATTACATATGAAATTCCATTTAAAAAAAAAAGAGATTTCATAGTTTAAAGGCAACTAAGGAATTTGGACACAAAGTTCTAAGGCAACAGATTTTGCAACGTCAATTACCTGCAGATTCAAAAGACGAAGAGACTGCATTGAAGAAAGATTGAGAGGATGCAAGGACGTCAATCTATTGTGTGACAAGTCCATGCTCTCTAGCTTGATCAAACAAGATAGACCAACAGGCAGATCTACCAACTTATTACAGGCAACTCTCAGAGATTTTAAGGAGGTCAAGTCAGCTATGTCATCGGGTAGCTTTTTCAGCTTATTGAATGAGAGATCAAGGTATTCAAGCTTCCTAAGAGAACCAATTTCTGGAGGAAGATATCTGCAAAATAATTTAAGTAATAGGCAAACTATTTTAATATGCATATATCCATAAGAAAAATGGCATGAAAAAACTAAAAAGTGTTCTTAACAAATCATACTAAAGTAGCAATATGGATGCAATATCATTTGAATGATCTAATTAGGTTGCAAGTGTTACCAAGATGAAAGGAAATACTACTTGTCTATTAATAAATCATCTGTAAGTGTCAGGCACAGTTTAACAGTACTAGAATTTACCATGGTTACTGGAAGTGCCATAGTATATGGGGAAGTGCATTTCGAAAGCACGAAACGTGGTGCTTCCAAAACGTGCAGGGAAGCGCAAAAAAAATTGGGAAGTGCACTTTCCATTGGGGGAAGCTCGCTTCCCCTTATTTTTCATTTTTTTTGTGTTTTTTTTCTTACTTTTTCTCTTTTTCGCTTCCCCCTCGCTTCCTGAGTCGCTTCTAGTTTGCTTCCTAGGCCGCTTTCGAGATGATTCCTAGTTCGCTTCTAAGTTGTCCCGCGCTTCCCGCTTCCTAAAATTTTGGAAACACCTCGCTTCCCGAATCACTTCCCGCTCCCACTTCCCTGACTGGCAACTCTGGAATTGACAGAGGGAAGATAACATCTGGCTAATAAAGTCTTGGTGGTGGGAATACTATAGCATTGTGACTTCCTTCAATTGGAAAATCAGCCTGGATGAAATGTTTTTTCCGTCTTGTTTTTACACCTCTAGGTTTTCCTGAGATAGGACACCACTAAAATATTCAGGAGACACTTGTTTTAGGGAAAATACTTTTCCGAACAAAATCATGTGAAAATTTCATATTTGATCAGTCAATATAGAAGATCAACAACATAGTATTGCAATTTAAGATTTGTCCTTCCTTAGTTGTCAAAAGTGCTAATCGGAGCCTAGGCGGAAGACACCCTAGTTGGTACCAAAAAATAAAACATCAAGAAAGGCAAAAATACTACAATAAATAGTTAAATTTAGTAACAAACATATGATTGTAACTATGATTGAAGTGTGTAATTCAGTGTAACATGTCATAAAATTCATGAAATTGCATAATATTGAAAATACACCAATACTTGGGGTAGACCATCCGATTAACCTCTCTCTCTCTCTCTCTCTCTCTCTCTCTCTCTCTCTCTCTCTCTCTCTCTCTATATATATATATATATATATATATATATATATATATATATATATATATATATATATATATATATACAGAGAGACAGAGAGAGAATGGGAATTATCATGCCCCTGTTTCGTTAGGTAACTGTTAGGACTCTCCAAAAATAATAGTTTTTAGATGTCTTATGCTCGATCCGAACCGTTAGATGTGTCTATGATTGTTGTTGAAAAGAGAACATGTAATCGATTAAGCATCTTTAAGGTCAGATGTGTCTTTTAAAGAGGTAAAAAATCGTCAGTTGATATCATACTAAAATTTCATGATACAATGTTCACATTTTTACATCAAATCAATTTGAAACAATGCATGTTTCTCAATAAATAAGTAGTGATAAACACATCTAATGGTTTAAATTGAGCATAAAACACCTAAAACTTTGATATTTGGAAGGTCTTAACGGTGACGTAAAGAAAAAGGGGACAGGATGAACCCCGCACTCATATATATATATATATATATATATATATATATATATATATATATATATATATATATATATATATATATATATATATATATATATATATATATATATATATATATATATATATATATATTGAAAAAACAGTTTATATATATTGAAAAAACAGTTTATATATATTGAAAAAACAGTTTTTGTATATGTGTGTGTGTGTGTGTCAAAAACACATACATATATGTAAACATCAAAAATAAAAAAAGAAGAAAGAAAAAAGAAGATTGGAGGGGCAAGAGGAGGAAGAAAAAAAAAAGGTAAAACAAGAAGAAAAAAATAAAGGAAGAAGAAGAAAAAGAGAAGGCAGAGGAGTGAAAGGAGGAGGAAGAAGAAAAAGAAAATAAAAAAAATAAAAAAATAAGAACATAAAAAAGAAAAGCAAAAGAAGAAGAAGAAGAAAATGAGAGAACAAAAAAGAAAGTTTTTTAGGCGGGAGGAAGAAAAAAAAAAGGAAACAAAAAATGACAACCATGTCCCTACGGCTGAAGCGAGGACAGCCTAAGCACTACCTAGGCAACTTAGGTGAAAAAACAGGTCCCTACCGCCTAGAAACATAAGCCTAGGCGGTGGCCCTGCTCCTAGCCCACCTAGGCACCGCTTTTGACAGCTAAATGTCCTTCCCTTTCTCGTTTTGGAGACACATGTTGCATAATTCATCAGTGTTATCTTATCAAATCCAGAACATAAGTGTGCAAGAATCTTACCGGGCCATGAGAACTTTTATAATAATGGGTTATGATTATTCCATCAAAGAATTCTGAAGTTCATTGTGTTTAAGTAGCACCTTCAGTTTGATATTTCATTGATGTTGTGCCCTTTCTTCAAAATGGATTTAAAAGTAAAAATATATAATGAGAGTTGGATGGATGACCATGAATATGGATGGACTTTAATTGTTGCTTAATTCTCTTTTCTCGTTCAGAGGGTGTAAAAACAAATTGCACCTTTATTTCAGCCATCATTATGTGAATGAGGTAGCAAGAGATGTTTTCTGCCAGAGTACATTGGAGCAAGAATTAAGCAGTACAAAGATGTTGATGACTAACTCCGCCTCTGTATAACTGTTTAGTTATACACTGCCGGTCCCAAGCCCGGATAAAGGAAGAGGGTTGCGGTAGGCCAGTCAGCATAAAAACATAGTCATACCCTATGAATATGAACCAATATGAGAATTTCGTTGTGGCGTTCCCTACTGAGCGACGCGCTGTACTCTATAGGCCCGAAGGCAGTGATAAATGGGCAAGGGTTGCTAGGCCGTCGCCCAGAAGCGACGCGTCACACCGGTGCCCGGGTGTGGTGTCAAATAGGAAAGGGTTCCCTCACTTTGTTGGATGGGTGGGGGTAAAGAAGTTAGTCCAAGACCATAAAATTAGGTTAGCCACTTGGAACATAGGGTCTTTAACTGGTAAGTTGGTAGAGTTAGTAGATGTTATGTGTAGGAGAAAATTTGATATTTTATGTCTACAAGAGACCAAATGGATAGGTGAGAAAGCAAAAGTGATAGAACCTTGGGGATATAAGATTTGGTATACATGAATAAATAGGAATAGGAATGGAGTAGGGATTGTTATGAGTCGTGAGTTTATAGATAATGTAGTTGAGGTCCATAGGAAGGGTGATAGGATTTTACTTATTAAATTAGTATTAAGTACGGATATTATTAATATTATTAGTGTTTATGCACCTCAAGTAGGTTTAGATGATTCCATTAAGCGTCAATTTTGGGAAGATTTAGATCGAGTAGTACAAGGGATATCTTATGGAGAAAAGCTTTTCATCGGCGGTGGCCTTAATGGACATGTAGGCATTAGTAGGGATGGATTTGAGAGTATCTATGGAGGCTATGGTATAGGAGAAAGAAACGAAAGTGGAGAAAGGATTTTAGATTTTGGTTTGTCCTATGATATGATCTTAGCAAACACTTGGTTTAGGAAGAGGGAGTCTCACCTAGTAACATTTAAAAGTGGGGTTAATACGAGTCAGATAGATTTTTTCCTACTTAGAAAGAGAGATAGGGGTTGTTGCATCGATTGTAAGGTTATACCGAGAGAAAGTGTAGCTACACAACATAGAGTCTTAATTTTAGATCTTAGAATTAGACAATGCCACAAAAAGGATAGACATAGGATAGATCCTAGAATTAAGTGGTGGGCACTGAAAGGAGCTAAACAAGGAATGTTTGTAGAGCAGGTAGTTAAGGAAGTTGATTGGTGTCTCGAGGATGATTCAGAATCAATGTGGAATAAGATAGCGGGTGGCATGAGAAAGGTGGCTAGGTAGGTATTGGGTGAGTCTAAAGGCAGTGCACCGCTAGGTAAGGATACATCATGGTGGAACGGGGATGTCAAATTAGCTATTAAGGTTAAAAGAGAGTGTTATATAAATCTAAGTAAGAGTCGTGATAATGAGAACTTGGAGAAGTATATGATAGCAAAGAAGGAAGCTAAAAAATTAGTTCGAAACGCGAGAGATAAGGTATATAAGGAGGTTTATGACAAGTTGGATACCAAAGAGGGCGAGAAGGATATTTATAGGCTTGCAAAGATGAGAGATAGGAAATCGAGGGATCTAGGTATGGTTAGATGTATCAAAGATGAAACACAAAGGGTTTTAGTCAAAGACGAGGAGATTAAGGAAAGATGGAAAGATTATTTTGATAAGCTATTTAATGAAAGTCATGCTCAGGATCTTGAAGACTTCTCCATTCTTTTTCATAAGATGAATCGTGACTTCATGCGCAAGATTCAAAAGAAAGAAATTGCAGAGGCTTTAAAGAAAATGAAATCAACAAGGGCAGTTGGCCAAGATGGTATACCTATCGAGGCTTGGAAATGCTTGGGAGAGAAAGGTTTAAAATGGTTGACAAATCTTTTTAACAAGATTTGGCGGACAAATAAGATGCCTAATGAGTGGAGAAAGAGTATTTTGGTGCCTCTATATAAGAATAAGAGTGATATACAAGATTGCACAAACTATCGTGATATAAAACTCATGAGTCATACTATGAAACTTTGGGAGAGGGTGATTGAGTCTAGGTTGAGGAAGGTTGTCATGATATCGGAGAATCAATTTGGTTTTATACCTAAAAGATCAACTATGAAAGCTATATATCTTCTTAGACAACTTATTGAGAGAAATAGAGAGAGGAACAAAGATTTGCATATGGTTTTTATTGATTTGGAGAAGGCATACGATAGAGTACCTAGGGACGTTCTCTGGTAGACAATGATGAAGAAAGGTGTTTCTCTCAAGTACATTAGTATAATTAAAGATATGTATGAAGGAGTAGTAACCAATGTCTGCACTTTTGGAGGGGTGACAACCAATTTTTCTATAACGGTTGGGTTACATCAAGGATCTGCTTTAAGCCCTTTCCTATTTGCTATAGTGATGGATGAGCTTACGAGATCAATTCAAAAAAATGTGCCATGGTGTATGTTGTTTGTTGATGATATTGTTTTGATTGATGAGTCTAGAGCTGGGGTTAATGCTAAGTTAGAATTATGGAGACAGACATTGGAAGCAAGAGGTTTTAAGTTGAGTAAGAGTAAGACAGAATACATGGAATGTCGGTTTAGTAAGCAACGAAGTAGTGTAGTGAAGCTTGGTGAGCAAGAAATATCGGTGGATGATTGTTTCAAATATTTGGGATCTATCATTCAAAAGTATGGAGAAATTGATGGAGATGTAAATCATAGGATAAAGGTTTGGTGGGTGAAATGGAAAAGTGCAACTGGAGTGTTGTGCGATCATAGAATGTCATTACGGTTGAAGGAAAAGTTGTATAGGATGACTATTAGGCCCGCTTTGCGATATGGTACGAAATGTCGGGCTGCCAAGAGACATCATATTCAAAAAATGAGTGTAGCTGAGATGCGTATGCTTAGATGGATGTGTGGAAATACAATAAAAGATAAGATTCAAAACGAGGAGATACGTAAGAAGGTAGGCATTGCACCCATTAAAAATAAGATGAGAGAGAATCGTTTACGGTGGTTTGGACATATTCGATGAAGGCCTAATGATGCTCCAGTTAGAAGGATGGAGAAATGGGAAAATATATTAGTTAAAAGAGGTCGAGGTAGGCCTAGGAAGACTTGGATGGGGATGATAGGAAAGGATATGAATGCTTTGAACCTCACCGAGGACATGGCATTGGATAGAAATGATTGGAGGAGAAGGATTCATGTGGAAGACCCAGAATGATTTTCTTTTTTGGTTCATATCGCCGACCCCAATTGTTTTGGGATGAAGGCGTAGTTGTTGTTGTTGTTGTAAAGATGTTGATGACTAGATATCCGGAATCATCCAACTGATCATTTTGGACAAGTCTGGGCCAGTGTTGTAAGTATCATACTGTAACGCATCGTTACTTTGGGCCTAATCAATACAATACACACCCTTATCGAGATACGGGTGTTTATCATAATTGTATTAGGTGTATCGTACTATACACTCCATGTATCGTACGATACACCCTGATACAGGGTGTATCTTACGATACACAATTAGTGCATTTTATGTTCCACTCATTTTTTTTCATTTTTTTAAAAATATATAAGACGACTCCTTAAGGTGAGTTTGTTTTCACTCCTAAAGAACTTGAGAGTGATTTGGGACTTGATGTCTTGCAAGAAGAAGAAGAAGTCTTCATTTTTGTTTGAACTTAAAAATATTTGGTTATGTAAAATTTTAAGTATTGAGAAACACTTGGGGATTTTGTTTTTGTTTATGTAAACATGCACTGTTATGGATCTTATGACTTGTTAGCTTAGTGTTGCTTATTATTTCACAATTTACATTTTTCTTATGAGATATGCATGTCATTCATAGCAGCTCATGGAGACATAAATGCTTTATATGTGATTTTATGGTCGTATTTTGTGCAAGTCATCATTGTTTCATGTTATATGATTTTTTAAAATTTTCTGCTAATTTTTTCTGATTTTTCTTGATTTTTTTTATTTTTGAAAATTTTTATTAAAAAATTACAATGCGTTCGGTGTTACTTTGGGCCCGACCGATATGGGTAATGATACCATACTTACAACCTTGGTCCTGACTGCTCAGACAACAAAGAGGTGCATCAGGAACTATTGCAGATTGGAGGGAGACATACACAAGTCCGTTATCACAGATTAACTGATCTAACCAACTCTAACACTTTCCCAAATATTGTAAAAGAATTGCTTCAATGTTCTTCAATGAAGAAAGCCAAAGTATGTATTTTATAGTTCAAAACCTAAACAAATGTTAAATTTTAGAAGTTTCATGAACTCAATCAAATTGTATTCAAGTTACCAAGATGAGCGCATCTTTTCAGCATGCACACGATGTAAAATAAACATGACTTTATTCAGTACAATGGTGTAAGAGCATAACAGAACTAGTGTGTAGCATGCCTAGGAGCCATTAGTGAAAAATCTGACAGGACCATGAATCAATCTAGCTCTGTCAATGATAAAAACGGAAGTATGTCAAATCTAACCCTGTCAACGATAAAAATAGATGCATCCCTACTCTAGCTGAAGAATCAATCCTTGTTATTATTTGCATTGTAAAAATAATGACAACTCCAAGAATACCCAATTTCAAAAATACCCATTTCAGCCTGCTCCATGTCATAAAGAAAATTATAGGCAATTAGTAGCTTAAGGACCAACACAGTAACCAATTAACTCCTCTATCTTAAAATTAATGCATTATTAACATTTGAGAAGCAAATTATGGCAGTAACTCAATTGATGACAGGCATACACACCTCTCTGAACATATCGAAATGGGTTTTCAACTATTTTTCAAAGTATGCACAGGATATATGGGAATACACATGCACAGGGTTTTACTTGGCCACGTTGTCACTGTCAACACTTTCTGAGTGAGAGTTCAAAATTTGAACTTCGACCTATTTTTTCAGGTGAAATTACATAGCCGTAGCATTTCCTGGTTACCGTGCACAGAATCCATCAAGAAAATAACATACATGCATGTATTCTAAATTCTAATAACGTATTCAATGCACATTCTCAGTCATCTTGGACATAAATAAGGCTTTGATACATTTCCACACCTTCAACTAAAAATTGCTACTCTACTACAAAAGGGAAAAGCAGATTCACCAAATTTAGCCAATACTATCATTGTCAACAATGAGATGACAACAGTAGCGTTGGTCATACTGGTGGTGATGATGATGGTGGCGGTGGGGGTGTTTGTAGAATAATGTATAAACAAATTTGACAAATACCATCATGGCCGACAATAATCTCAGTGATGATGGCAACCCGATTAGAGTTTTACCTGATAGAGAAATGGCAAACAGAGAGTCGGGTGAGGCAACTCAAATTGGCAAGGCCACACAAGATAGAGATGGCAGACGGTCGGGGAGGCAACCGGGAAATCTCCAACTCCTTCAATCCCTCTAGTTTCTGCAGCTCGATGCCCCCAAACCCCGGCGAGCAGACCCTTACCTGCAACCTCTCCAACTCCGTCAGGAGACCCATCTCTGGCGGGAAGACATTCACCTCATTGGCAAAAAACTTCAGCGTCTTCAACCGCGGCAGCCTCTCGACCGCACCAGGGATCAAATTGAACGAGTTCTTGAAAATATACAACCCGGAAGCCGGGTTTCCCACCGGAGATGAAGTGTCTAGAAGCGAGAATTCACACTTCTTCCCGGTAACATCGATGATTTCTTCGTCGTCGCCATCTCCGCTGCCACCCGCTTCAGGCTGCGGCTCCTCGGAGGACAACGGCGTCGTATCCTCGGTGCTCCCCGGGTTTTCGTCGGACAAACCGGATTCTTCTCTCGCTCGCTCCTCCATCTCTAAAGGTGGAATCCCCTCCCCTCCCAAGTTTCGTTCCTCCCGAGAAGAATGGGGGGAAAAACCTATAAAGGGGAAAGACAGTATCTTGGGCAAGAAGGAAACTAGGGTTTCCGGGAAATAGCTTGGGGGTTTTGATTCTTTTTCATGGAAATGACGGAGAAGCTCTCTCTCTTTCTCTCTCTCTCTCTCTCTCTAGAGAGGATTAGGGTTCCTCTTCCACTGGTGCTCCCAGTAGAGTTTTGCCCTAATCTCTCTCTCTCTCTCGACGTGTTCCCTTTCTTTCTTTCTTTTTTTTATAATTCTAAATGGCCACCAAACTTTTTGTCTTAAATAATACACCCGCAATATTTTCCACATATTTTCTGTAAAACCCCCCAACAATTGCCAACCTTAAGCAACGATGCCTCCACTTGTGTGATAGGAGCAGCCAGCTAGTGCACGTCACCTTGCGTTGTCCTTAATTTGGTTTGTGTTCCTAGCAGTTCCTCGATAACACATTGACTCGTGAATTACTTAACTAAGATAGGTTGAACATGAAAAATCAGACTATTTTTTTTACTTGGAGAAACCGTTACAGGCCGGAGAGACCGTCACTGTCCTGTCAGCATAAAACTCCGAGGACTTACCCCTCAAGATCACATGGATTAGCCAACCCTAGGCTTACGCAGGAGGGTGACACCCATGAGATTCGAACCGTCTAAGCCCTATCCCACTGTGCCAAACCCCTTGGGTCTGAAAATCACACTATTCAAGTCATTATTATTCTAAAGGGTGTGCTTGATTAAGGAGTACTCCTTAATCATGATTTCATTAGACCACGATTTTGTTGATCTATATTGATATAATAAACTTTATCCTACAGGAAAGGAAACGAGATTCTTCTGAAGGTAAGGAGAAAAGCATGAAAAAAGAAACGTGAAATGACTAATGCGCCCTCTACTTTATTATATCGATACAAAAGTCCCTAAGATTTTGTTTTGTTGAAGACAAGCACATTTTGACACGTTAATTATTCAAAAACAAAGTATTTTTTTTTTTGCCTCAGACATTGTCAAAATATGATAGGCAAAGCGTTCCAACTATTTCCAAAAATTATTGGGGCGTATTAGTCCTTATCTAAAAGATGTTGGACCATGTTGGCATTTTAGATAAAACTAAAGAAGGTTTTCTTTATTATTTTCTGTAGAGAGTCCCAGAACTCTCGCTCTCTCTTTCTTTTTGTTGCCGTTAGCTTACGACACACAGTCTACCAGGTCGTTTTAAAAGACGATCAAGGCTTCTATGCTCTTCTTTTCAGATCGGGGAAAACTCAGCTTGCTCATACGCTTTGTGCCTCTACCCAGGTTAGCCTCCGCCTTTAACTCGGTTACGTTGCATTCATTCCGATGGGTGGGAATATAGTAACGAATCTTGGCGATATTTTGAATTTATTGCGAAAGAATCGATAAATTCAACAGCTGAAAAGTATGCGAAATAAACGAGATATTTTCAAAATATCGCTTGAATTAAAAATATAGCGTAGTTTTCCCGATACTTTAAAAAAACGCGAAAACAAAGTATCAAAATGAAACCAAACTTTTTTTTTAGAGTGCCCACACCTCCGAATAAAGCAGGCCATTAAATGATGTTCGTCTACCTCACAAGTTTTTTTTTTAACTTGAAAGGAGTGTTGTGAGAGGCTTTCACCTCAGTACTTGAAGCGTATGCCTCACAGGCGATACGCCTCATAGGCGAGGCGCACGCTCAAGGTATTGAGGCGCACCCTCGGTACCTTAAGCGTTCTGAAATTGCTTTGAATACATAATTATCTAAAATAATTTCAAATATATCACTGTTTGGATTCCCCTCACTATGATTTCAGCTAAATGTTTGATGCAAGTTTCAATAGCATTAATAGCTCCCCATTAATTACGTGGTGGTAAACCACTAAAAATCTTGCATTAGTATAACTAACTTAAATTTACATATACCTGGCTCTATATAAGTAAGAGATATGCGCAAAATTTCATGATAGTTCTATTGCATGTATGCATTTGATATGTCCAAGAAAAAAATATTTATATGCATCACTAAGATTTTTTTTTTTTGTTTAGGCCGTTTTTGATGGAAACAAATTCAAGGTTATAATTTAAAAAACCTTATATTTACTAAATCAACCATCAAACAAACTCATTTATGTATATAACAAACTCACATATGTATATTTATATTAAAAAACCATTTACCAGTGCTATTTTATTAATATTATATATTTTTTTATTTTGATCATGAAGCTTACGCTTCAACGCCTCGCTTCATAACATGCTCAACGCCTCGCTTCGCCTCATCGCATTTAACAACCTTGCTTGAAAGTGAATAAGAGGGAGACGCCCTCTATTTATAGAGTTGGTACAGTGCCTTTCCTCCTGTCTCTTGGATATGGGACTAAAATCCAATGTTTTTTTTACATTAACTTTTTATTTTCAACCTTCCTCCCACTTAGCTTTTTCTCTTTTTTCAAGCCAAAATACTCTCTCTCTCTCTCTCTCTATATATATATATATATATATATATATATATATATGTGTGTGTGTGTGTGCGCGTGTGAGAGAGAGAACTAGATTTTCTCAAAATTTTCTTGAGAAAAATTCATTGATTGAAAATCTCTCGAGATTGTCCTTTGCCGAGAATATCTCGAAAACGAGATTTTTGACTATGGGTCGGATTAATTTCCATTGAAGACATTACCAAATAGTACATATGGATTCGGTTTGGGACATGGCTAGACAGAACCAAGAGCAGATCCAGTACTCTGGACGAGTACTGAGCAAAGTACTCGGCCCCAAGTGGGAGCTGCCACACACATGCACCAGTCCACCGGAAGGCTGGGCCCAATCTCCGATGTGTCTGCCACTGTGCCACATGTGCTGGGTCGGGGCCCAGTCCCCCTCAGTTGGCTGTCACATGCATGGCCTGTGCTGAGGTCCACACTACCCCATGTGGCTGCAACGTAACCTGAGACTGGTGCGAGTCGACAGGCCCTGACCCAGTGAGCCGAGTCACTCCTTTAGGAAGAACGATACAAGATTCTGATCGTATTAGCAATTTAAGTGGATATACGTATCATGAATTTCGGATGTTAACTGGATCCAGATTTATTTGGATTATGGTGTGAAAAGGCCAATGAAACATGTCTACCTGTTTAGTTAACCGGATATGGAAATTCAATTGAGTCCGAGCTAACCAATTGGCTTAATGCACTAATCCAATAGGCTGGTGCTTGCCGGACGCAGCATGCAGCCAAGAGATGCACGTGCATGCATGATTAAACAACATACACATCCACGATAGGGGTGGCAAAACCAAAAATGAACCCGTTTAATAAACAGGTCGACCCGTCTAACCCGTTTATTAAACGGGTTGGGTTCGTGTTAGGGGTATGCCAACCCGGCTGACCCGTTTAATAAACAGGTTAGGCAGGCGGGTCAACACACCAACCCGTTTACCCGACCCAACCAGGGGCGTAGCTAGGATTCATGTGAGGGGGGTGCAAACAGGGGTGTAGCAAAAAAAAAATTATTCGTGCGATAGTCGGGGGTTCCGGGGCAGCGCCCCCAAAATTTTTTTTTTTAGATAAAATAAAAAATGGCTACAATTATTAATAAAAATCTATCTCATATGGACAAATCAAACTATTTGCTGCAGTCAGAGAGCTGGGCTACAAAAATGGATAAAAATCTATTTCATATGGAATCAGAGCTGGGCTAGGACTAGGCTTTTAAAAAAAAAAATTAACTGTTTCGAGGGGCAGGACTAGCGGGTTACCCGTTTAATAAACAGGTCGGGTTCTTGTTTGCCACAGCCGACCCATTTAATAAACGGGTCGGATTTGGTTTGAGGTATGCTGACCCGCCAACCTGACCCGATTGCCACCCCTAATCCATGACAAGATGACATCCACCAGGCACATGCAAGTGCCTGTATGCACATACATGGCACATGATGACATCCATGATACATGAAGACACGTACACATTTACACATACACATCCACTATGCGCACACAGATCGTAATACCAGAGCAGAATTCATCCACGCATTGCATGTATTATATGCACATGCAAAAATTTTCTTTCCCTCAAAAACAAACACACAATTAAGATTTGACAGTAGTGAATTTCACGAACCCATTGCAATTGCAGCTACCACTCGTAGCCTATATAGACACCAGTAAGGATCATTTGGAGAACTTGGTTGCTTTCTTCCTGGTGGGCTGTTTGGATGTCGCGCAACAATGCTATTTTCAGGTAAAACCCGATTCATTTCAATAAGTTAGTAAATTATATTCTGACAGTCCCCTAGATCCGGACTGATCGCCTCTGTTTCTGTTTTGTATTCTATGCTCTTTTTTTAGCTTATGTGTTCTTTGCCTGTTTGTTTTGTTTACGGGTTTTAACGTGTGTAACCTATAGTAATGTTGATATTCTAAGTTCGTCTCTCTCTCTCTTACCGGTTTGAATAAAGAACCGGGTCATTCTAACAGTGTTTTTCTTAATTAACGTCTCTCTTTCAGCCGGCCAGACCGCATAATTCCTATAGCAGAAAGGTTCAGAATGGACGCGACTGCAGTTCTCGACAACGTGAGTACGTCTGTGCATTTGCTCCTTTTCCAAATAAGCTAAAATGGTACTGGATTTTACTATACAATCGGGTGAACCAGTAACGCCCAAATTGTGAATAAACAGATCATCTACGCTCGTGCCTACACGTACGAGCACCGATTCAACTTGCTCCTCGTCTTGACTGCTAAAATGACTGAAGAACCCTTCAGACTTCTGGTGAGAGCAATTTTTTGTTCTTCGATCTCTGTGAACCATCCAAGGTCCCAAAACATTTTGTACGATTTGCGTTTTGGTGACATCAATTGTTTCTGCATTTACTGGTTTTTTTTAATTGTTTTGATTCTTAACTTTCAGAAAAAACAATAGGTCCAAAACATTGTAAAATGGTAAAACCACTATGTACGAATTGTCTCTTGAAATTCAAAGACCAACATTATCTTTCAATTTTGGATCAGAACCTACCTCTAAAACTTTCTTGTGATCGACTAACTCCCATTTGATTCCATGCATCTCAGATAGTAGACTCGGTCATCGCGCTGTTTCGAGTAGATTTCACGGGCAGAGGTGAACTTGCAGAGAGACATGTATCTATTGTGATACAATTCGAGTTGAACATGCAGCAAATCCTGAGAAAGAATCGGTGAACGTGATCATAACTCACAAGTACGAGTGCGTATCAGTTAGGGCGTGCCCCCTGACGGTATAGTCAGGGGTCACCCAGCATCCAACCACCATGGCTATATTGCTTTGTTATCAACAGGGCGTTTAATTCCTCATCCTCATCGGAGGGACTAGGGATGACAGTGGACTGGAGGAAAGTGGGGCCCGCCTCACCCCATTTGGACCGAGGATGAAGGGTATGAAACGGGGATGGAGGCAGAGATGAAGGTTAAAATCCATCCCCGTTTGGGGATGGAGGTGAGGATGGACCGACACTTTCCCCCGCCCCGCTCCTGCCCCCGCTCCGCCCGTTATGATATTATTAAAATACCCTAAATCAAAAAATAAAATTACAAAATACCCACATTCATAAATACTCTTCTCTTACTAACCCTAACCCTATGTTTTATCTGTCAGAGCCGTCGCCGTCCAGAGGAGAGGGAGAGAAGATAAATGAATTTTTTTGCTCTGTTTGAATGAGAAAAACATATCATAAGTTTATTCAAGTCAGTGATCCAACTTGGAATGTTTATAAGGGTTATTCACTACAAAAGAAATCAAAGGACTTACTTTCTGCTCGTGGAATGAAAAATGCATTGTATTCAATCAGTTCAATGGATCTTATGGTGGAGTTTTTTGGTGCTCTTGCACCTTGTTGAGATCTGGTATGTTTCTGAACTTATTTCTATAGATGTGAAAATGCCTAATTTTTTGTGTGATCTAAATGTTATATTTTTGTAACCTATTGTTTGCAAGTTTGCCTTATGTTCAATTGTGTGATCTGTAAATAATTTTTCTTATTAAAATATCTTTGTTTATTTTTTTCTGGTTTTTTGCATCATGGCTTTTATGGTGTTGTTGGAGATTCTCATGGCCATAAAAAGGTTTGTCTTTTCTCTTGTTGTTGTTTTGTGAAGGCTGGCTTTATCTGTTGATTTTATTAAGAAGTTACAAGATGGTGGTGTTACTGCACACATACTTCATAAAGGAAATGTTCTGATACTCAGGCAGACAGTTTGAGTTGGATGGGTTGGTATTGTCTGGTACTAACTGTGGTCTTGCTCATGTGTTCATTTTGATTTATTTTAATTATTAGTGTGTCATAAGTCCTTTAGATGTTTTAGCGTATGGTGAGTCCTTTAGATGTTCAATGAATTCAGTGGAGACAAGATCATGGATGTCAATGGAAGACATCCATATTGGTGAAGGGGGAGCAGACTAAAGATGGGAGAAGAGGGATGGAGCGAGGATGTGGCGGGGGCAGGGGCGGGGTGAGGATGAGGCGGGGGTGGGGATGGGGATTTACATTTTGAGACGGAGCAGGGGTGGAGGTCCAAAGTATCCCCAGCCATGGGGATGGACCAGGGATGAAGGTTAAATTTTTGAGACGGGGTGGGGGTGGAGACCTTGACCCCCGCCCCGCTCCGGTCCATTGCCATCCCTAGGCAGGACACACCAAGCATACCCCCCACGCAAACGCTGGATGCACGGACGCTAAGTTGGTGTGTTCGGTGGACGGTTATTTGACGTCTGCAACTATTTCATGCCCCTGAAATAGCAGAGAACGAACAAAAAAAACATTTTTTAGGGCATTGTGGATGTTCCCTTGCGACTTACATTGTAAAGTTGTGCTTAGAGTCTGTTTTGCTTTTATTGAGTCTGATGTAAGTTGCCTGATTCAGGTGAATTAATACCTCGAAGGGGCAGCCCGTATGTTTGAACTGTAATAGCTCACGGACAAAAATTGTGAATGAATTAAATGCGTTGAGCTTTTTTTTGTTCACCCTCGTTGTGATTGCTTCTTATGATTGTAATTCTTCTCTCTCTATTCTTTCTTGCTCTCTTGCACTCTGATTACAAGCTTTCGCGACTGACAAGCGAGCTGACAAGTAGACTTGTGGCGGTAAGGAGGGACCGTCGCGCCGCACTGGCCCATTAAAGGAAATAAGCACGTAACAAGTGGTATCAGAGCCCGTTCTCGTGCTGGGGAAGGGACTCTAGAGTCGGTGTCAACAAACATGCCGACCGATTGCGATTTGTGAGCAAGATATCGTGGTGCCTTATTAAAATCTACGCAACACCAAAGACAAGGCAGTTGCTAAAGCTGAGTAGATGGGTTTGCCTTGGGGCCAAGAAGAGATAGCTGCAACTGTCAACAAGTTGGTGAAAGATGTGACTTCACACGAGGAAGTGATTTCACCCGCAGTTGAATCATTCAGTGGACTGAATGATATGGTGGCGAGCTTGCAAGAGCATGTGAACTTACAGATGGGGCATATCACTTCGTTGACGACAACAGTGGTTGACTTGAAGACTGAAGTATGAGAGCTTCAGTTGAAAAATCGTACATTACAGCGATCAGTGACCCTAAATGGCGGAAATGGTGAGAGGCCATCAAGGATTGATGTGCCAAGACCCGCAAAGTTCAATGGTTCTCGAGACAGCAAGGTCATTGAGAACTTTTTGTTTCAAGTAAAAGACTACTTTGATATTCAAAATGTGACGCTTGAAGATCTCCGGATTAAGGCTGCAGCAGCGTTATTGGATGGGGATGTTATCGCTTAATAGAGGCGGAAGCGCAGCGACATGGATAGGAGTCAATGTGTGATAGACACCTTTGATGACTTCAAAATAGAGTTGCACAACTACTTTATGTCATGGAATACGTAGAGGCAGACATACCAGATGGTTTGTGAGCTTAAACATACTGGTTTGTTACAAGACTATGTCAGAACGTTCCAGAAACTTATCTTGAAGTTGCCTAACATGCCAGAAGATGATAAGCTCAACTGGTTTATTATGAGACTTCAACCATGGGTACAGTCTGAAGTGGAAATGAGCAACCCCTGTATTTTGGAAGATGCATATGTGGCGGTCGAGCGCTTAGTTGACACTCAGCACAAGCCTTTCACTCCATCAACCAAAGTCGAAAAGAAACCTGACCATGGAGGAAAAAATGATGAGCAATGCAACAACAAAGGTGAGGCATCAACACGCCATCAATCCGACAATAAACAGAACTACACAAGACATAACAACAATAAGGGTACAGTTGTAACATATTGGTTATGTGGCGATAGGCATATCGCCAGACAGTGCCCCAAGCGCCTCATAAAGGACGACGATCAAGCCAATGCAATGCGGGAAGAATGCAGTGATACTGAATAAAGTGACACTGAGGCCATGCAACCGCAGATGGGAGTCATGTGGTCGATCAATGCAGCTAGAAGCTGTACAGTTGAGAACGGGTAGGTTAGCAAAGAACTGACGTATCTCGAAGTCATTATGAATGAAAAGTCTATTTCAGCTATGGTAGACTCTGGGGTCACACACAACTTTGTCTCGCGGGAAGAGGCAGAGCGGTTGGGCTTAAAGCCGAGGCCAAAGCAGAGGACCATCAAAACGGTAAACTCTAAGGCTAAGCACATCCTTGGTGAAATAAGAGATGTGGCTATCTAAGTGGGGAGTTGGGTCGGCAAAGCCAACTTCTTTGTAGTGCCCCTTGACGATTTCAAGATGATTTTGGGTATAGAGTTTTTGCGAAGCCAGAATGTTATGATGTTGTCAAAGTTTGACATGTTGACTATTATGGGGCCAAACCTGCCCCACATAGTGCAATGCCTTACGCAGAAAGGCAAGTCTTCAGTGTTATCGACGATGCTGCTGAAAAAGGGTGTCAAGCATGAGGAGCAGACATTCTTAATTATTGTGGCTACAGAAGAAGAGAAGGTAGAAGCAGAAGTGTCGCCGACCCTAGCCCCACTTTTGGAGGAGTTTCAGGGGGTGATGCCTCCAGAATTGCCAAAGTGTCTTCCATCAAGATGTGAGGTCGGCCATAAGATTGAGTTGACCTCAGGAGCGAAGCCTCCCGTAATAGTTTCATACTGTATGGGGTCAGTTGAGTTGAAGGAGTTGCGTAGACAGTTAGACGAGATGTTGGACGCAGGCATCGTTCGTCCATCGAAAGCCCATTTGGCACCCCAGTTCTTTTTTAGATGAAACATGACGACTCTAAACAGTTATGTCTGGATTACTGTGCTTTGAACAATGTCACGGTGAAGAACAAGTACTTATTGCCATTGATAGCAGACTTGTTCGATCAGCTAGGCAGTGCCCATATCTTTTCTAAGTTAGATTGGCGATTGAGTTACTGATAGGTGAGGATTGCTGAATGTGATGAAAAGAAGACAACTTGTGTCATTCGTTATGGTGCTTACGAATTCTTAGTAATGTCATTCGGGTTGACAAATGCTTCAGCCACGTTAACGACTTTAATGAACCAGATCTTCTACCCTTAGACAAGTTTGTGGTAGTCTACCTGAATGATATCGTGATCTATAACAGCAACATGAAAAAACATGTCGGGCACTTGCGAACAGTGTTTCAGGTGCTGAAGGAGAATGACCTCTGTGTCAAATGAGAGAAGTGTCGCTTTGGGCAGGAGGAGATCAGCTTCCTTGGCCATGTTGTGGGGCGTGGTGTGCTGCGTATGGATGAATAGAAAATAAGGGTCATCTAAGAATGAGTTCTGCCAATCAAAGTGCCAGAATTGCTGACATTCCTTGGTTTAGCAAATTATTATCGGCGTTTTATCAAAGGTTATTTTCTTATTATTGCGGCCCTCACAAATTTGTTAAAGAAGAATTGGGTATGGCTCTGGACAGGAGCGTGCCAAGATGCCTTTGATGGCTTGAAGAAAGCCTTAGTGAGGGAGATAGTGTTGCGACTGCTGCTCACTTAAAACCCTTTGAGGTCCACACAGATGCCTTAAACTTTGTCATTTGTGGAGTTATTATGCAGGAGGGTCATCTGATTGCACATGAGAGTTGAAAGTTGAAGGATGCAGAGAGGCGTTACATGGTGCATGAACGTGATATGACCGCCATCGTGTATTGCCTCAGAACCTGGCAGCACTACCTTTTGGGTGCCGAGTTTGTCGTCAAGACGAACAATGTGGCCATGAGCTACTTTCAGACACAGAAGAAGTTGATGCCTAAACAAGCTCCGTGGCAGATGTTTTTAGCTGAGTTCGACTTTGTCTTTGAGTATAAGGTTGAAAAGACCAAAGGGCTGAACTGGCAGTTGCGCGCGCAGAGCCTTCTGAAGTGCATTTGGAGGGCACATTGTTAAGTCGTATACGCGAAGAGACACAACAGAATCCGACAACACAACACCTTGTTTATCTGGCGCAGGTAGGGAAGACTCAACGATTTTGGCTACAGAATGACCTCCTCATGACAATAGGGAGACACATCTTCGTACCGCGATGGGGAAGCCTCCGTCGAGAACTACTTAAGAAGTGTCATGATACACTATGGGCTGACTCTTCTGGTCGGGAGCGGACCTTAGCACTCCTTGAGCACGGCTACTATTGGACGCAGATGATGGACGACGTTGAGAGGTATGTGCGGAGATGCTTCATCTGCCTGCAAGATAAGGCAACAAACCAGAAGGCTGTCGGTCTCCTTGAGCCTCTGTCAATTCCAGAAAGTTCTTAGGATAGCATCTTCATGGACTTCGTTGTTAGTCTGCCAAAGGTAGAGGGCCTCAGTTCTATTTTGGTTGTGACGGATCATTTTTCAAAATATGCCACCTTCATCTTAGCTTCTAAGGAGTGCCCTATAGAGAAGACTGCAGAGTTGTTCATAAAGCATGTGGTGAAGCATTGGGGCATACCAAAGAGCATTATGAGTGATCGCGATGCTTACTTCACGGGCAAGTTCTGGCATGAAGTATTTCAGTTACTTGGCTCTTATTTGTTGTTTTCAACAAGCTTCCATCCGCAAACAAATGAGCAGACAGAGCACATCAATGGGATACTTGAGCAGTACCTTAGGCACTTTGTTAGTGCCAATAAAAAAAATGGGTGAAGCTCCTTGACGTGGCACAATTTTGTTATAATCTGCAGAAGAGCGAGTCTTCAGGCCACAGCCCGTTTGAGATTGTCACGGGGCAGTAGCCACTAACCCCACACACTCTTGCCGCACAAGAAAAGGGAAAGTCATCCTTCGTCTATCAGTTTATTCGCGACTGGCATGAGCAGAATGAGTTGGCAAAAACATTCTTACACAAGGCAGCAAAGAGAATGAAGAAGTGGGCGGACAAGCATCGTCGGCTTGCTGGGTTCCAAGTTGGGGACCAAATGTTGGTGAAGTTATATCTTGGGCGCACAAGCATCTTTCGCGGATGGCACTACAGACTACTCAAAAAGTATGAAAGACTCTTCACCATCACAAAGAAGGTGGGCAAGCTAATGTATAAGCTGGAGTTGCCCCCAGACTTCCAAGGCATAGGTGGAGCTAGGGGGGGGGGGGGGGGGCAGAACTGGGTTGTAGCCCAATCCTGCCTCCCAGTCCAATTAAAAAAACAAATCTAAAAGCCCAGTCCTACCCCAGCCCGAATTCCATATGAAATAGATTTTCATCCATTTTTGTAGCCCAATCCTAGCCCAGCCTTGACTACAACAAATAGTTTGATTTGTTTATATGAAATAGATTTTTATTAATAATTGTAGCCATTTTTTATTTTATCTCAAAATTTTTTTTACTACACCCCTGTTTGCCCCCCCCCCCTCCCCCCTCACATCAATCCTAGCTACGCCCCTGCTTCAAGGTGCACCCAGTGTTCCACGTGTGCAACCTCAAGTAGTTTCATCCAGACGATGGAGATCCAGAACGCAGCGTGTCACAATGTGCTCCCATCATGCAGAGGGCCCCGACAACACAACGAACCGACATGGGATCCTGCATTCCGAATGAACAACCGCTACCCAGTTGAAGTCAGGGCTTACCATGAAACAGATGGTGTCGAGGATGATGCATGATTTGAAACGGGGAACATGTTCCCTTATGACTTATATTGTAAAGTTGTGCTTAGAGTCTGTTTTGATTTTATTGAGTCTGATCTAAGCTACCCGGTTCAGGTGAATCAATACCCCAAAGGGGCAACCCGTATGCTTGAACTGTAATAGCCCTCGGGCAAAAATTGTGAATGAATTAAATATGTTGAGCTTTCTTTTGTTCACCCTTGTTGTGATTGTTTCTTGTGATTGCAATTTTTCTCCCTCTATTCTCTCTTGCTCTCTTGCATTCTTATTACAAGCTTCTGCAACTAACAAGCGAGCTGACAAGTAGGCTTGCGGCGGTAAGGATGGATCATACCATTGAAGGAAATAGGCCCGTGACAACGGACATGCATTGACCAATGTTGTCATTATCGATGTGTGTTAGCCATTAGGGAAGTAGACCAGATTTGCTGAAGAAAATCGATATGATAGTAACCTCAATAAGTTATTTTTTAATAAATATAAAATTACTTAAAGTTAATTTTTTGATATTATTTTAATATATTTTAATGTTTTTAACACGTACTGATTGACCCGAAATATTTTTTAGCCGATTCACTTGAGAATTGGTATCGGATGATCCACCTGAATTGTTGGCCAAACGATTTAGGGCCGATACCGATACTGACAACATTGGCATGGTTGTTATGGAGCATCTTGTCCATGCACATTCGTGATTCAAACACCCCCTTAGATGTCGTTGATTTAGAGCTTGGAGTATTGGACAACTCTAGGTCCACCTAAAAAACAAGCAATATGGACATGGTGGTCACATGCTGATGCACGACAAGTGCATGACCTTGAGCCTGTGCGCACTCAAAGCGTACCATTTTGTAGACTCGATTAATTTGCACCTCTTGACTAATTTGCTTCCTTATTTGCACTAGATTTGTTCTGTACAATGTCCTAACACGTTATGGTACACTGCAACAAAAGCTACTACAAATGCTTTCATGCCTGACGAAGATCCCCAAGGAGTACAATGTGGCTGTCTATGTGACCAATCAGGGTATGTTTGATGTGTTGTTCTTAGCGTGATTTAGATGAAAATCTTGCTGGGAACAACGAAGGAACATCGATTTCCAAAAAACGTTGAATGTGGCGGACAACATTTCATGCGTCCACCGTGTTATACACATGAACTTTTCGTTCCACCCTCACCTTGTTACAAAAGTAACATGGACGAGGGAAACAAAATCTCCTTGACGAGCATGCCTCGACTTTAAAGCAGGGTTGTTGCCAGTGCTTCGTCTGGGCGCGCTTCCATCCCTACTCGCCATCATCACAAACCAGCAATATGAGAGAGACCATCACCTATTTATTTTGGGGTTTCACTTCCCTCTCTCTCTCTCGCCATTGTTGCAGACCATTGCTGCTTCATGTGAGAGAGAGACCATTGCCACTGTCACAGACCAGACTCTCTCTCTCTTTTGGCTTGTTTTCGACCAATCTCAAAATTTAAGGTTTGTTCAAGACCCTGATTTCGTTGTTTCAGTCCTGAAATTTTTCAGGTTTCGTGGGATCTATCGTGGTGCTTCGATTAGGACATACTTCTCTCGGTCGATTTCCCCCTTTCGATCTCGCTAGAGTCCCGTTGTTCTTCATTTCTCTAAACCTTGATTTGTTGTAGGTCATTCCTCACTAGAGTCGTCGTCGGGTGAGATAGACTTTGGATGTTAACAAGTAACAAACTCATATTACCCCTTTATTTTGGATGATGATAATAAGGGACATTTCTATAGCAAAAAGGAAAAAAATGAATTTAGCATGTTTTACTTTTTTTAAACCAGTGATATTTTTCCAAGTAGTAGTGTGTTGCATGTGTTGTGATTTTTTTTTGTTTTCCCTTGATGATGGTCTTTCCAACAGTCTATTACTATAGAATTTTGTAGTATGTTAGAGTTAATAAAACTTGGTGGACTTGATCAGCATGCAGTGTTCATTATCAGCATGTGTTTATGTTGATGGTGATTTCTCAATTTTTTGGTGGAATATGTCTTCTTTTATTTTGTTGTGGCATGAATCTCAGTGACAAGGTTGACAAATGGAGATCAACCCTGAGAACCCGATAATGGAGGAGCTGAGGAAGCGATTGGAGGCTTACAAGAACGACAAATCTGTGAAAGATCTAGTGTTGTTGTTGTATAAGATGATTCTTCTCAATTTTGAATGTAGCCTGGATGATTTGAACACCTTCTCTATAAGGATTCATTGAATGTTGAAATTGGGTTTGAACATTGGAGAGGATGAGGCTAGTAGGACTGAGGACACAAATATGCCAACATTGGAGTAGGTTGAAAATGAGGATAGCAATATGGAAGAAATTGGTTGAGCTGGAAACAAAGGAGTCTCTGGCATTGAGTTTTTATTCTTTTGTAATGGACTTTGACATGTTCCTTTTGTGCTTCTTTCACTTGGTTTTTCTTATCTATATATATATATATTTATTAGAGACTTATGATTCATAATTGTGCTTTCCATATTATCAAAATGAAACTTTTTTTGTTTTAATTTTCAAATGTTCCCATTTGTGATGAAGGTGGTTTGTTAATTTATAGCTCTGAAAACTAACCTATATTGTTTCATTTCATTGAGTCTATGATAGATATGACATATATGAACAGTTCGTATTGTTCCCATCTGTGATGAAGGTAGTTAGATTCTATGGAAAGTTGGAGTATGTTTGTTTTGTAGCCTTTTTGTCATCCTGGTAACTATTTTCTTTTTAATCTGATGAATATGCTCAACATGTCAACAATAGATTCCACATTTTCTGTTGTAGATTTTAAAAAGTTCATATTTGCTTTCTTTCAGCAGTGTTCATGTGAAGCTTTTCTTGCAATATTCCTTTTGTTTTTATCATATTTGATGAATTCTAATTGGAGAACACTTGAATTACAAACCATTCTGCTTTCCATCTTTATTCATATAGAATAACTAAATGGTTCTACTTTAAACTTATCTGATGTTTATTTCTATTATTCAATTTGTTTTCAAGAGAAATTTATGGCACAAGATTCTGTCATTAAGCAAAGATCTTATTTTTTTTATCTTAATTCATATGTTTTCTTCCACCACCGTCTGAATACTAAATGTTGTTGATGACAATCTTGTGCTTCTATAAACCAATCTGAAAATCACATTTGGGGCAAAAACCAATTTGATATCCATATTTGGGGCAAAAGCCAATTAGAGATCCATATATTTGGGTCAAAATCTAATTTGAGATTCATATTCGGGCCAAAAATCCAATTTGAGATCCATATTCAAGGCAAAAATACATATTCAGGGCAAATACCCAATTTGAGATCCATATTTGAGGCAAAAATCTAATTTAAGATCCTTATTTGGAGCAAAAATCTATATTCAAGGCAAAAATCTCATTCGAGATCCATATTTGGGGCAAAAATCCAATTTTTAATCCATATTCAGGGCAAAAATTCATGATTTTAGATATAATTTCGTAATTGGATCTATATCCGAGAAAAAAACCATAATAAACTTGTTAAAACATGTAAAATGGTGGACAAATCAAGTCATACGATCCAAAACAAGGTAATTTAACCCATTATTCATGACTGTCCAAGTTGTCCACACATCGTCATCAAACAACGGATATTTGGAACATAGCATTTGAGTACGGTCCAAACAAACATTGGATTTGGAACAATTGTTACAGAATGGACAAAACCAATGTTTTGTTCCGTTCTTTTTGTTTATTTTGTCCAACCCTGGACAAGCAATCAAACATACCCTCAAGGTACCCCTTTTCAAGTGCGGCAATAACTATCTTTAAAGTGAAAATTCCATTTTTGGGGTCAACTTTCGGCCCTTCATTTAAAAAATGAGCATCACTTTTCTAAATTTCTTGATATTGGACTAAGTTTTCCTGAAAACTGCATAACAAAGGCCTGCTTTTATTTGTTATCACATTTTTCAGAGACAATGGACGTTAACCTCATGTCCCTAATGGCTATTTGGCACCTTTTTGTTAACTTATGGTCCCTGACTTTAGGGCCTATTAGAATCAAGGAATTGGACAGGACTTATTGCATTTGGCAAAAAGTTTGTCATACTACCACCTGGTGGTTGTTTGGAAACCGATAGCTGCGATGAGTTAATGCATTTAGAATGGGAAGTAGCATTGTATTTACACTAAAGCATGGAATTGACAGTTACCACCACCTCTAGGAGGTGGTAGCTGGCACTTCTTGAAATGCCACTCTCCATGCCAGCTATTAGTTTCCACACATGGGCTTAAATACGTCTCAATTCTCATGGGTTCACGAGTTTAATAAATTGCTTGGGTGGCGTTTGAGGATACCGAGGATCCTGATTTTCATTTTTTTTTGTCTTTGCCAAATTCCTTTTACTATTTGAAAAGCTGAAAACAGAGAAAATTTTGAAAATTTGTCACCATTCAAGATGTTTTTATCATTCTGGGACCATAGGTGTGATAAGATAAGCACCAACTCATCAAATGAGTTGATAACTCCAAATGTTAATCCTCCAAGGTAAATCTTGGAGTTATCAAAATTATCATGATCGGCCCCTCAAATTGTATTGGTCGATCCCTTTAATGTAGGTATTGTTTTTACTACCTCCTAAAAAGTAGCTATCCGTTATCATGTAAGCAGGAAACACAATGAACCTTTCCTAATTTGTAGTTGTAACTTATGTATTATCCTTCACTTTGGAAATTGGGTAATATTTAGTTACCATATCATTATTTAACTAATCTTGTACTAAAAAAAATACATGTGAGAGAAAGCAGGTTTTTCTTGTTATTGTCATTTTTTCATGGTATCAGAGCATGAAGCTCCTTTGAGCATTTCAAAACACCGTCGCAAGTCTCGTATCAATCAAGTTGAATAGAGAAAACTACCTTCTCTAGAGATCTCAACTAGAATAAGTTATGACGATTCAAGATCTTCTCAGGTTTGTTGATGGCTCCTCTCCTTAAGCACTTGAGTTCGTCCTCACAAAAGATAGAAAATAAGAAGCAAATCTTGCCTTCCATATCTGTCTCAACTCCGACAAATTTGCCTTAAGTTGGATCAAAGCTACAATTTTTTAATTAGTACTTAGCCAAATTATGAGAATCAAAATAGCACGAGAAGCTTGGGTCATGCTAGAGAAGTCACATGGTTCTCAATTTCCACTGAGGATCATGATAGTAAAGAAGGATCTTACCTTCATAAAGAAAGAAAGCATGGACATGGACACCTATCTAAACAAAATTAAATTTTTAGTTGATTCCCTAGTTGCTGTAAATAATCCAGTTGATGACATTGATCTTGTGTAAATCACTTTCAACGGTTTGCCCATTGAATGTGAGAGCTTTGTTACTTTAATCACCATCGAAGTCACTCATCACTCTTTTGCTTATTTGTATGATTTCCTGATTAATCAGGAAAAGCGAGTCTTCATGCTTCATCCCAAACAGGTAGGGAAGCAAGAATCCT
This sequence comes from Nuphar pumila, assembly GCF_984573655.1. Taxonomy (NCBI): domain Eukaryota; kingdom Viridiplantae; phylum Streptophyta; class Magnoliopsida; order Nymphaeales; family Nymphaeaceae; genus Nuphar; species Nuphar pumila. The sequence goes on along the minus strand of NC_143255.1, from coordinate 27,643,365 downwards.
CTCAAATTGGCTTTACGGACTCTTGGGGAAGAGGTCGCAGGCGTGGATCCTATAGGGGTCATTGGAATCAAGAACGGGGTCCCTAAGAAAACTTCAATCAATCTCTCACCAATCAAAATAAGCAACGAGGCCCTACCACCTATCAGTACTATAGAAAGCGTGGTCATATTGTGAAAAACTATTGGGATATTCCCATGGCATTTTTTGCTATGTCATTACAACAAACTACTGATGATCATTGGTATCCTGACACTGGTGCAAGCAATCATCTGACTATGGATGACCAGTAATTCGTCAACAAATCCTTTTATCAAGGCAGTGAATCTATCAAGATCGAGAATGGTAAGACATTACCTATTTTTCATATAGGTGATTTGGTTTTATCTTCTAAAGGCTCTACAATTGATTTAAAGAATGTACTTCACGTGCCTAATACAACTAAAAATTTATTATTTGTGGGTAAATTCACAGCGGATAATGATTATGTTTTTGAATTCACACTGTTTGAATTTATCGTCAAGTATTAGCAGACAAGCAAGATTCATCTTCAAAGACCGAAAACCAACATGAGACTCTATCCAATTAAAGTGAGTAGCACTTCGATGATGGTAGCCTATGCAAGAAATCAAGCAACATTTGATCTATGACATCAGCATCTTAGGCATGCAAATAAGAAGATTGTTTCTTTTCTTAAAACTAATAATGCTATTTCCTTTAATAATGTTAAGAGTACAAAGGTTTGTTAACATTATCTTGTTGAAAAGGCTCGTAAACTTCTATTTGGACGTTCTTTATCATGTAGTTCACAACCTCTTGAACTATTGCATGCCGATGTCTGGGGACCAGCTCCCATCATCTCTCATGAAGGTTTTTGTTTCTACTTGTAAATCGTGAATGATTTTAGTCATTTTTTGTGGTTCTTCCCTTTGAAAACAAAATCTCAAGTGTTTCATTGTTTCAAAGGTTTTTAAATCTATTGTGGAAAAACAACTTGGGTTCAGTATTAAATCATTTCAATCGGACAATGGTGGTGAATTTACAAGTAGTGAGTTCGAGAACTATTTTAAGTGCAATGGTATTCATTTCTTCTCATGTTCTCACATGCCCAAGCAAAATGGGCTGGTTGAGTGGAAGCATAGGCATATTGTGGAAACGGGTCTCAATTTATTAAGTGATGCATCTTTATCCTATGAATTTTGGGTTGATGTCTTTCGAACAACGATCCATATTATCAACCACCTACCCACCCTAGTGCTTAAACATAAATCTCCCTATAAACTTTTCCTAAACCAATCACTTGACTATTATCATCTTCAGGTATTCATGCATATAAGTTATCCTTTAGTTACCCCATACAACTCCACTAAGTTCCAACCGAAAACCAAATCCTGTATTTTCCTAGGTTACCCCTCCTCCCGTCCTAAAGGCTATATTTGCTTTCAACCTCAAACCTCTCGCACCTATGTCACTTGTCATGTGTACTTTGATAACCTCTCTACTGCACCATGACTTTCGTCTCTTGCATCTGAGTCTGGTCTCGTACGGTGGGGTGTTTCTTCCATGATGGTCTTGGCAAATCCTTTGCCCTCCTCTGATGTCATCACCACATCATCCACTACCAACCCTACATTTGACCAGCCTGTTCTACGCTCATCCCTAGAGTCTCTCGCACTTGCTCTCACTGCTCATTATTCACTTGATTCCCCTACACTCATGCTTGTCTCACTTGGCCCATCGATGGCTCTTTCTGAGCCTATCCCTTCTATATTTGCACCCACTATCGACTGTCCACCTGATCATATTCATCAGATGGTGACATGTTCCATGACAGGTTCACTTAAATCTAAATCCTTCTTTGTATCGTTGTACCCCATTGCCTACACTGCTTTCAATGCCCTGCTTCTAGAGATTGAGCCTACTACCTACAAGCATGCCATCAAGCATCAACATTGGTGTTCTGTCATGGAGGATGAATACACTTCCCTCTTACATAATCACACCTGGCATCTCGTTCCACCACAGCCTCAGCTGAATGTTCTTGGCTCCAAGTGGGTATACCGCATTAAAAGGCATGCAGATGGTTCTATTACCCGTTATAAGGCTCACCTTGTGGCCAAAGGCTTTCACCAGGAGGAAATGGTTGATTTCTTTGAGACATATAGTCCTGTCATTAAACCCATCATAATTTGTGTTGTTTAGTCTCTTATTGTTTCTTTTAAGTGGCATATTCATCAATTGAATTTCAATAATGCATTTCTCAATGGATTTTTAGATTAAGATGTTTACATGAGCCAACCGCCTGGTTTTGTGGATCCACAATTCTCTCATCATGTTTGCAAGCTTGACTGTACTATCTATGGTCTCAAGAAAGCTTCACAAGCCTGATACCAACGTCTAAGCTCATATTTGGTCTCTCATGACTTCGCTATTTTCCAATGAGATGCTTCTTTGTTTATTTTTCAACAAGGTGGTCTCATCATCTATATATTAGTTTATGTGGACGCCATCATAATCACTAGCAACTTCTCAATAGAGATCATTCGCCTGCTTTTCAGTCTTGGTGTGACCTTTTCCATCAAAGATCTTGGGTGACTAAGTTATTTTCTTGGCATTGAGGTATTATATTCTTTTGCCGGTGTGACTCTCTCTCAACAATCATACACTCTTAATCTACTTCAGCGAGCTTGCATGGCTAATGCCAAACCTGTTTTTACTCTTATGAGTTCCTACTCCAAGTTATCCAAAGTTGGATCGACTTTGTTCTATGACCCCACATTATATTGCAACATTGTTGGTGGCCTGCAATATCTCTCTTACTCATCCTGACATAGCATTTGTTGTCAACATGGTATATCAGTACATGCATCAACCAACTGATGCTCATTTGTCTGTTGTCAAAAGAATTTTATGCTACTTGAAGAAAACTTTGCATCATGGTTTGTTACTTTAATCATCATCCTCTCTTCAACTTAGTGCCTACTCAAATGCAGACTGGGTTGGTTGTCTCGATGATAGAAAATCTATTGTCGGCTTTGTAGTTTTTCTTGGTCCAAATGTCATTTCTTGGTCATCACGCAAGCAAAAAACAGTGGTTCACTCTAGTATAGAAGCTAAATACAAATCTATGGCTTGCGCTGCTTTCGATCTACTTTGGTTACACTCTCCTCCGTTAACTTGGATTTCTTCCTTGTGCAGCACCTTGTTATGGTGTGACAATATTGGTGCTCTCTACCTTGCTGCCAATCTCATTTTTTATGCTAGGACTAAGCATATTGAAATTGACTTTCACTTTGTTCGTGACCACGTCCGCAAGGGCCATCTTCAAATTCAGTTCATCTCTTCTCGTGACCACCTAGCAGATGGGCTAACCAAACCACTTTCATTTGCGCAATTCGCCAACCTTCGTCACAAGCTCAATGTGCGAGCCCTCCTGTTGAGCTTGCAAGGGCGTGATAAGATAAGCATAAGCTCATCAAATGAAACGATAACTCCAAATGATAATCTTTCAGGATAAATCGTGGAGTTATCACAGTTATCCTGATCGCCCCCTCAGATTGTGTTGGTCTGTAGCTATTGTTTTAACTACCTCATAAAAAGTAGTTATCAGTTATCATGTAAGTAGGAAACACAATGAATGTTTCCTAGTTTGTAGTATTATCTTTAGCTTTGAAAATTGGGTAACATTTAGCTACCATATCATTATTTAACCAATACTGCACTCACAAAATAAGTGTGAGAGAAAGCAGGTTTTTCCTGTTGGTCATTTTTTCAAGGTGGGCCTTGATACCTCGTAGTAGATCCAGATCCTACATTTATTTCGGGCCATTCTTATTTTCATGGAAACACCGTTGTATCTATCTGTGCTACTCTTGGTTGATACTAGGAACTCTCTAAAATATTATCCAAATGTTTATCAGGATCGGATTTAAATTTACATACACAAACTACTTTTGAATTCAGATTGGATTTGACTCCGTAGATCTAAATTGGATTTGGATCAAACCCAACCATTCATATTCTAAATTGGATTGGAGCAACCCATGTTTTAAGAGTGCAAACAAGGCTTTTGATCTTTTTATTTATTTATTTATTTTTTACAACTAGCGGAAAATCGCCTCCTCGCTCACCGAGCTCCTTGGTCAATAAAAAGTCACGGGATGCACAGACACAGATCTGTGGATGATATTTGCATACGCTGTATGCATCCACTTGTAGGCTCATGCTGCCACTGTCAGGCTCATGCTCAGGGCTTTGATGTACCCAACTTGCCCGAAACTGAAGCAATATCCTTTTGGACATTTCTTTTATTCTAAGTAAACAACCTGTCACGGTTACGTAATCCATATGCAAGGTTCTCAGTTCTCACTGCAGAGACCCAAGCCTTAGCCGTCTCTCTAATTAGATTTGGTTCCATAGTCATTCAAGAAACGTGTTGAGCCCGACTAGGCTGCAGGGCTGGGACAAGGTTGTGAAAGTGGGTTCTCAGAATGCTCATCAGGTAGAGTATGTACGGGAGATAAGGTCGGACCCAACTACCAAATTGGTGGATCAGATTCCAGACCCAAAATGTTTTGCACAAAACTTGGAGAAATGAACTCCAAAGTTTGCCACAATATGGTCGATTTTTGCTTAAGTTCTCGCCTGGACAAGGTGGAATCGGGCTTCACAAGGCTACTGAAAGGGGGGACCTAAATAATTTTTCCTCTACACTCCTGATATCATATCATATAATTCAACACGTTTGGATTCAGAATTGCATTTCGTTGACTAGATAATACGTTTTTCAGATAACACCAGCTGGCATTGCGGATGTAAAGGACTAAATTCAGGTAGACATTTCTATCAATAGCAACATCAATGAAACTGTGAATTTTGAATTCCCCTGAACTGAGACATGATGAAAGCACGTCTCTGTAGAATTTGTTTGCCTTCAAATTAGCTAAGCAGATCCCTCTCAGATATGGAATTTGCATATGGACAAAAATTGTGAATTTAGAACTTGGTTCATAACACAGATCTCAACTTGATGATCAGTGGAGTATTATGCTAAAGTTTGCAAGACCATTTTCAGCCATTTGGCTTGATCACAAAGGCCTTGAAGTTTTTATTCGGGAGCAATTGCAATTTATAATTTTCTTTTTTCTTTTTTGTTGGAAGGCAAGCTGAGGTTAGGCAGACCCTTACCAGAACAACAGCCGCTCCATGTGGCAGAAGGATTCAATCCTGGGCCTTCCAGCTTGACACGGGACCCCGCTTACCACATGCAATTTATAATTTTCTTCTTATAGTAGTAACGAGTAGTTAATACTAATGAATGAAAAGATTTAGATGAAAAACACCATGGTTATTATTGTGAGTCTATATCCATGTAGTGTAGTTCTCCAAGAACGTGATGGAGATAAGCAGAAAACCAGGCTAATAAAAGTAGAGACAACATATTATGGCAGGAAAACATGTCCAGTAGACATCTTCTGGTCAGAGTGCTGCACCACCAAGAAGATTATAGCAGAGGAAGACACATCAGAACTATAGCCGTGAAGCATGCTGGTAAACCATACTCAGAACTGGGAAGACCAGTTTGCTGCGCTACCAACTCTAGGTATGCCACAGTCTTTCTTCACCGATGCGTCGACCTTAAAAGTTGCACCACATACCTGGCCTTGACTGTCCACCCTGGGCATTGGCTTCAACTCGTTCAGAGGGTGCTCAAAACTTTTCAAACCTCCAGAGGTGGTGAAGAAACAGCCTGCCAGAAATGGCAAAAAGGGTACATGAGTGGCTGCACTCAGAATAAACACTAACAACCCAAACTACAATCTATTAACTCAGTTCAGATCATCAAGGCATGAAGTGAACAAAATGGCATGCATGACTAGCCTAACTTGAGAGAAAGCCATATGGTCATTGTTGGACCGCCTAAATTGGTGAGTAGTCGCACCCAGTTGATGCAGGTTTTAACCACACAAGCATCTAGTCAAGTACTTGAATTCGCTGCTTGATCATTATCATGTGTTCAGCCAAACAAGACAAAAGGCTTTAGATTGAACCTATTACCTTTTGGAAATGGTGCAAAAGATTTTCCACAACCCATTTTTACGAGCTCAGCATCATCAGAGAAAACGAGGTGCCCTTCCAAATTGGTTCCCCAGAAAAATGGAACACTCCCATCTGCATCCTGAGACATTAAACAGCATGTTCATGGTAAACAAGCTATATAAGTTGGGGTAAAGAAAAGAAACACTGATAAATTGAAAATATAGCACAAATTCAGCATAGTGCAAAAAATCTTGATCGATGACTCTAATGCTGGATAAGGGTCTATCCAAATCGTGCCTAAGAAGCCGAGATATGGTTTTTGGCTTGGGATCAGCTTGGATCTCAATCTCATCTCAGGCTTCAATGTCCACAGGACATAACAGTACAGAGTATAATTAGAAAACTAGAAAGTACTGGTTGATTGCAATGACGCCACCAATTCCCTTAACACACAAATCACACAACCAACAAACCCAGCAACCGCACCCCCCCACACACACACACACGTGTGTGCACAATACTTTTCAGACTCAAACTTCAATAGGTACCAGTACTATTTCGCAGGTTGGGTCAGCTCAGCATCACAGGGGTTCTGGGGTCTGATCCCACCGGCTCATATATGTGACCCAATTTTTTTGTGGATCCAATTTGATGCTCACCTGAACTGTTTTCTACATCGGCTAACCTATCTATCCAATACCTTTCTAAGCAGATCCAGAAAAAGGTGGATACCTAGAATCCAACCCAAACAACAGCCCTAATGATCCATGACCAGTTTTGTTTCATCCACCGCTTCTACATCATGAGAAGGGATTGTGAAGAATAACTTCATTAGATCATTAGTCAGGAGATGCAAAGAATGGTAAAAAACTATATGACAAATCATATAGCAAATGAACATCCTAAAGCCTAAAACAAAAAATGAACAGAACTAGACCCTCCCTCTCTCTCAGAGTGCAAGCACCATCCACAAGTCTATTTGAGAAAAGAACTATTTTATGATGTCATTAGTTATTCAGGATTGCACAATAGTACAGAACTATCTAGAGAAATAGACACTTTAAGATAAGAATTACGGAAAACTAAAACAGAGTCAAACAAATTGGTTCTAGAAAACAAGGATCGGCAAAAAACTATCCAACATAACGGAAACTTGGTACTTTCATAATTTCATTTGCCTAAGATTCAGGTCCACCAAGAATCAATATACAATCTCTGGGGTTATCTGGATAGAGATGACTAAAAATTCATTAAGCAAAAATTGATAGTAGGCTCTGGAGCACCCACCTCTCACAAGTTCTAAGAGAAGATCAGAAAGGGATCACACTCCAAATACCCATATACTTGTGGCATCTCTATCCAATACATTTACAAGTATCATCTAAACCCAGTAACTGCACTTTCAAGAACACCAATATTTGATAAGAAATGAGGGATTTTCAACAATAACAAATAACTGTCACATGTGTATGCAGGAAGCTGCAAATATATGAGAACTCAGATGGATGAGAGACAATGAAGTTAAATATCTGACTCGTGGGGAAAAAGTAAAAAAATAAAACTTGCTGGTCCCATCAGATCAGACACAACCAAGCTAAAAGCAATCACAGTGATCCATTTCAATAACCAACTTGCTTACAAGTTACATGTGATTACAGGGTCTGATGGGTCAAGGTCACCTTCTCAAACAACCTCAAGACTCATGAGCAACAAAATAAGATTGCTACACAAGAGGAGAATCTTTGATATCCCCATCAAACATGGTTGGTGGCTTATCCACCATGAAACTTAACCTCTGCATGGTGAAAGGACTTGGAATAACACCAGCTACAACAGAAGAGCTAGATGAGTTTCCAGTGCCACTAGTTCCATGTAATGCAAACTGAGTAGAGAAACTAGTGTTTCCCTTCACAACGAACTCAAGTCAGTTAGTGCAGAGGAAGACACAAAAAAGAGGTACAATAAAAGCCCGTAAGTAAACAAAATGTCCTAACATGAGAAAGTTCACTAATTATTGATAAAAGTTGAAGCTGAGAGGTACACGTAGGAGGAAAAAGATGGGTAATCTAGAAAGAAAATGATGCAAATGCGGGTAGATTGTGTTGGATTCCATAAACCAGCAGGTGAAACTATTATGATTCTTGAGATAGAAAACAAATTAAGTCGCACAGACAACTTTCTAATCTGTTAAAGCCCAAAAAAGTGAAGAAATAATTCAAATTCAATTGATTCTCAACCAAGCTCAGAGAATAAGAGCAGCACTGGCCTTCTTAGATGTAACTCTTGGGTATTGTGGCATGCAACTACAATATGTGCAGAAGTATGTCATTCAACTTTGCACAACAAGCACATCCAAGATGAAAATATATTCATCCAGAATCAATGACCTGATGATTTAACAGTAACACAATTCCATATGTTTTATCATCATCAAAATGTATAGTTATAGGTCACAAAATGTTCAGATCATTATATGATCTCAAGCCTCGTTTTAGAGAAATTTTTGAAATTGGTTCTCTAACCTCATAGGCCCTTGATTTTATTTTATCTAGATATATGTATATCCTGCTTATCCTTAAGGGTGCGTTTAATAGCAGGGGGGAATTTCTCCCGCAGAGAAATTCCTCCTGCTTTGAGGTGGGGAACACGCCCCGATCAAACACGAGTTAAAGTTCTCCCTGAAATTCAGGGAGAACTTTAACTCAAAAACAGGGGGGGGGTGGAAGTCGTGCCTCCCCCTACATGACTTTTTTCCCCTGATAAACTTAATCAGAAAAACAAAAGGAGGTATTGGGGCTGTCATCTCCCACTGAAGCATCGACGATGACACCTCACCTGAGGCCTCCACCAGGTGGGAGGGGTTCGCCGAGGCTAACACCAGCGAGCCGGAGGGAGACCACCCTCGAGCCGAAAGGGTTGCACGTGATGCCACCCACAAGCAAGGAGGAGGAGAGGAGGCATTCCACTGGACAAAGGGAAGTGATGGATGGCTGAAATGAAGCTCAGGAGGGCTTGTTCATTATCTGCCGTTGAATCACCACCACAGAGGGGAGAAGAGGAGGAAGAAGAAGAGGGGAGGAGGGGGCATGTTGGGGAGGGACAGAGGACGGTGCTGGTGGTTTCTCGGCGAGGGGCGGAGAGGAGTGGTGGAGTAATCTGTGTGGGAGGGACAGAGGAGAAAGACTGGTGGTAGTGATGGAGCAGAACGGAGAGGTGCAGCAGTGAGACAAAGCCACCGAATGATGATGGTCTCTCTCTCTCTCTCTCTCTCTCTCTCTCTCTCTCTCTCTCTCTCTCTCTCTCTCTCTCTCCGTGGCATTGGATGGGTCAACCCATTCGATTTTCCCTATTTTTGTATCTAAAAATCAAAGACAATATAAAATTTTCATATTTTTTTCTTACTAATTCAAACACAAGACTGGAGACATTTTAACATGAAAAAGTTCTTCCATGATAAGTTATCCTGAAAAATTTATCCCCACTATCAAACACAACCTAATTGACCTGGATTTTTTTAAAATAAGATCCTTTAGCAATAACACCAAAACTTGTCCCAATTTGCTACTTGCAGGAGCCAACCATTTCCAGAGTAGAAACAGAAGAAGTGGTCTTATATAATTGGATATGGAAGTAAATATTTGCCAAATGAAGGACCGCTGCCAACAATGAGTGTCCCTGTGCCTTTATGCCGTCATGAAATAAAACAAAGGGACTATACAAAACAAAGGTTGGAAGTTATCCAACTAGATAGATGTTTCAAGTTCAGTGACATCAAATTTCCTAGAAAGTTGATGAAAAATAATCTTGAATAAAAAAGGAACATACATGAAATAGCTGAATTAACTGGGCTACAGAATTTCCAAGTTGGCTACTCCCTTATAGTTCATTCCTTCACATCCACTGGTTGCTAAAATTTGACACTGTTAAGATTTTGACCCAACTATACACGGTATACAGTACAGTATTCCAATCCATTCATCATAGGTTGAGAAGCATTTAGAATGAAATTTCAAAGCTGCAGAGGGCATATAGTTTGGGTAATGATGCAAGTCTTCATCACTCATTCAAACTAAAGGAAATAACAACACATGAATTTAAGTGAATACTAGATGTCCCCTATTCTCCTTATAGTACAGCATTGTTATACTAAGCCATCATTTTCTTAACTATGGGAACAGCCCATACTTTTTGATAAATTGTTAATCATCAAAGAACAAATTTTGCTAGTCATAAAAATGCACTGCTAAACTGCGCACCTCAAGAGTTCAAACTATGTGATCTTACCTACCATTCAAGAGAAGGAAAATGGAGTTCAAACTTGTACAAAGAGGAATACAAAAGGCTCATGAGAAAGAAAAACAATTTAATCAATTTTTATAACATACATGCAATATACAAACTTATTCAGTTACATAATGTACAAATCCATGAAGGCAAGCTTGTGAGTTACCTGAGGCAAGGTCATCAAAATTCAAAGCACAAAACCGTCATCTTTCAGGAAATGAGAATGGAATTATTTAAATGTGATTAGAACCAATAATAAAGAACAAAAGAACGTGTTATCCAAAAATAACAAAACACATAAGCGAACATCATTAAATAGGTTAATGATTCATCATAGTTCTCAAAAAAAGAGAACATGATGCACATAAGCTTGTGGACTAAAGCAAAAACATAGATATGCACGCATAAACCTTAAAATATCCAAAAAGATAGAGACATATCATCAGCCACACAAGCAAAAAATAACAAAATCTGCTAAATCATAATGGTCTAATTCATATACCACAGCAACGAAGGCAGCTTTGGTGGTAGCATCAAAGATGACAAAAGCAAATTTCCCATGAAGATCTCTGACGACTTGGTCTGCAGGGTAAGGACCCCTATCTCTTAGAGTCCTATAAGCTTCAATGACTATGCTTACTTCATTAGCAGTCTTGTTCAATCCATACTGCTGTTTCAAGAGAGTAATGTTATCAAGCTGGCCCTCAAATAAGCAATATATGTCGTCCACCACAGCGAACAGCCTGCATGACCAGGATAAAAAAGATGCATTTTAGGTTTATATGACCGAAGCCCGAGAAGATAAGAATTCATGTTCACCAATTTATGGTGCAACTTAAGATCTAAAATTACAGGGCAAGTAATTTCAAAGATAAAACAGAAAAACTGATTATTCGTTTCCTATAATCTAGGAAACTGAAAGGAATCAGAAAAGCAAACACAGTCAACAAATCAATAGTGATGCCTCAAGAATTCAATTTTGAATATTTACCTTGAAGAAGAAAATAAGGGAAAAATAACCCAGTAAGCATATGAAACCAAAATTCCAAGAACAAGAAAGAAGAAGAGTATTTTCTTCCTAGAAATTAAACAAACGTAAAATACCTTTTTCCAAAAAAAAAATGAAATGAAACCATAAAACCAGGGTCTAAAATAGAAAAGAATACCAGAGTTGATCAAATTTTCCCATCTAGGAAAGAATTAAATTAAAAGCGATCCGATTGCTGGCCTTTGTTTCCAATCTTAAAGTAGAAATATCAACCATCACCATCATATTTGATTCCTTCTTTTTTTTTTGCATCAATCAAAGGAAAATACAAAACCCAAAGAAACTGCATGCACCAAAACCCCCCTAAAAAGAACACAAGAAACCCAAAATCCAATCCGTTGATCAAAACCAACAAGAAAACTACAAATTACTTTGTGCGTATTCATCATTTACCTTAAACACACACACACACACACACACACACAATCCAAAAAACAAAAACGAAAAAGAAAAAGAAAAAGATAAAATGGGCTAAAAAAATATCACAAAGAAATGGAAAGATTTATGGGGCATTGGAAATGAGAACCTGGGGAGGAGAGGGTTATGCCTATTGGTGGTGTAGGCCAAGGATGCGGAGCCGCCGAGGTTTATGGCGACGGCGCCGGTGAGGTCGGAGGAGAAGTGGTCGAGGAGGGCTCTGCCGTTCTTGAGGGAGGCGCCGTCGGAATGGGGGCTCCTCAGCTCCTCTGGGCTCTTCGCCACCGATCTCTCGAACACCGCCAGCATCTCTTCCCGTCCCTTAAATCAGCCCTGTGAGATGATGAAAGAGAGAAGAAGAAGAAAAAGAAGACGAAGGAATTTGAGCTTCTCTGTGGGTTTTGTATGAGATCTGTGAGAGAGAGAGATGGTGGGAAGTCGGTGGGCTCCGGATCCGAGAGACTGTCTTACCTAAACTACCTCTCGCTTTGTTATAAAGTTTTGATATGGTATACTTGGTTTTTTAATGGCCGTCTTTTTAAAAGCTGACGATATTTTCAAAATATGTTTGAGAATCTCATGATTTATTGCGATATGATCGCATTATTAAAGGCAGCTACCACTTTTTTTGCCTACCACCAGTTAGTTAATTGGTGTTTTAGGGTATCATTTTGCTGTGAAATGACTACAAAAAATGTGATCTTTTAAGCTTTGGATATTTATAAAAATTGTAGATCATTTTAAATATTATAAAAACCTGTACCTAAACGATTTAAGTGTCAATTCTTATAAAATCAAGCCACTACTACCTTCTCTATACATATACATAGAGTTTGGTAGCAGCTCACACGTTAAGTGTTCAACGAGCGTGCTAAGTGGTTTTTCAGTTTTTTTAAATTTATTTATAAATTTTGACCGTGCAGATGTGATTTATATACTTGATTTTGTAAGGATCAACGCTTGAAGTGTTCGATTTTGACACATGGATGAGTATCAACGGTCCAAAATCTTTATAAATTTTGGAGGCTCCAAATATCATTTTTTTTTCTTTAAAAACACATGATTCAGGTGTGGATTCCTGTAAATCGACCATGTTCAACACATTAAAGGCAAAAAAAACTCATTTTAGCAAGTATCATTTAGTTAGCACCTAACGTCGTGTCAGCAGCTACCAATTCGTCTCTCTATATATATGTGTGTTTTTTAAGTTTTTTCTTGTATAAAGAAAACAAGACCAAATGCTTATTTTAAATTTAGGGTTATATGAATCCTTCAAACATATAAAAAATGAAAGATAGATAGACCAAGCAACTCGATGATGTCTTTAAATATTTTGTATATTTTATTTTAAATTCTAAATATTGATTTTTTAAATATTATTAAATTTTTTATTTATTGCAAGATTTTCTTTTTGAAGAGAAAAATATGATTAGGATTGGTAGATGAGCCAGTGTCATCAGGTTGGATCTGCTTCGAAATAAGGTGGGTTTAAACATGGATCTTACTAAATGTGCGAGTATAAACCATACTCGTACCCTATAAGAATTACATGAGCCAAACCTGGTCATACATTGTAAAATAATACTTTTTTTATATTTTTTTTACATTGAAACGTCTACAAAGATTTGTTTAATAAAGAGATAAAACAAACCTCTGACTTCATTGGCAGTAACGAAAACAAGATGTTTAATTATCGTGTAGCCACGTGTCAAGCAACTCTTAAATCCATATGACGTCTTGCACAACCTTACACAACCTGGATTGAGCCTCTTAACGCCCAAACATCGGATGAAAATTGGATGCTACCAACGCATCAAGTGTAACGTAAAAAAGACATTTAGCGACAGTTTTTGACCACCTGTAGTTGCTTATAGAGCTTTCGAAAGATCCTTCTCATGTTTTTTCTTGAATCTGACTGCACATATATATATTTTACATGTTTGATTTTATTAAAAGATTCTTGCATCATTCAATTTTGATGTACATGTAGGTTTCGTAAGGTTTGAAAAATGGATGGTGTACAATTTTTATACTAAAAATGATCATACTATATCTAAAAAATAATGTGTTTTAAAAAAAATGTCTCACAATTTATCAAATTCGTCAAATGAACAATTTTGAAATTTTCAATTTTCTTGACACTTTTACCTCTTGCGGGTGCAAATTTTTTTATTTTCGTACGTCATGATGCTAAAATAATACACCCGTAAAACTCGTCATCAAAATCACATATGATGATGTGATATTCTAAAAAAGATTGCAAATTTATAAAAAAATTGTGAAACTCAAGATGAGTTTCGTGCAATAACTTGCAAAAAACATAAAATTTGCGAAAGAATGATAATTGTGAAATTGCGAATGAGTATCGCAATGCACGTTGCAAAAACCCTTTCAAGTGTTATGAAAGTCCATACCTTGCAAAATTCTGAAAGAGTATCACATGACGTATTCTGAAATTACAAAAAATTGTGAAAGTCTGATATTGCAAAAATCTTTATTCGAATCACACCCGTATCATGAAATTACTTTTGCTTACAAAATTCCATCTCATATAAATGATGCTTCATTTCTCAACCCAATTTTTGGCATCCCTCAACCGAGTTTTTTGCAACCCCTAGTGTTCTTGTGACCGGTGGTCCCTAATCCTTTCGACGATCTTCTCATGCGATTTAAAAAATATTCAGATGAATATTTTGGTGGTGGCGACTTTGCAAAAATCTCTCATCGTTGGTGGTTCATCGGTGGCAGTTCACTAGTAGTGGAAAACCTCGAATTTTGGATCCCCTCCTGCGAATCTCCTATGAATATTTTGCTAAAAACCATCAGCATCCCTCAACCAAGTTTTTTTTTTATAAGGTTACTGACGGCTAGGTTTTTTGGTGAATAAATTTTCACTGTTGTTTTTTCGATATAATCTTTTAAAAAAAAAAATTTGTTGTATGTGACGGTTACGTCCTTGGGCTGACTTGTTTTTGCATGTATATTATCCAGTTTAATCAATTTTTTTGGTGGGTAAAACATTACATGTGAATTTTCTTGATTTTATTCGGTTTTTGCATATATATTATCTAGTTTACTGTTATTATCGTAGGAAATAAGTTTTTATTACTTAATCACACCAAATAGTTTATTTGTGAAGGCAAAGATTAATATTGTTATTTTGTGTGTTTGTGGTGCCTTTTAGGAATGCATAGAGGTTCCTTAATTTCGAAACGGAGAAAGTTTGGTCCCTATACGTCTAAACAAACTTCGGACTCCATTAGCAGCCATGTGTGAGGCAACTCTTAAATTTATATAAAGCCTTGCACGACCTTATACAATTAAAAAAAAAATTACCTCTCTCGGATTGAGCGTCGAATACCCAAACATCGAACGAAATTTGGACGCTCCCTGCGCATCGAAGTGTATCCAAGTGTATTGTAAAAAAAGAAATTTAGTGACAGTGTTTGATCGACTGCTTACAATGATTCATACTTTTATGGGGCTTTTGAAGGATTTTTTTCATATTTTTTTTAGAATATGGCCATACAAATGTATTCTACATATTTGATTTTATTGAAACAAACTCTTGCACCATTCAATTCTGATTTGAAAATAGATGGTGTATAATTTTTTTATGAAAAATTATAGTACTATACCTCAAAAATGAAGCATTTCTAAAAATGTCCCATAATTTACCAAATATGCTGAATAAACATTTCTGCATGTTCTTATTTTTTTTCTTGAAGATTTTACCACTTGCAGGTGTGAATTTTTTTATTTTTGCACGTCATGATGCTAAAATAATATACCCATGAAACTTGTTAACAAAATCACATTTGAGGTTATGATATTCTAAAAAAGATTAACTATTCCAAACAAGTCAAAAACACACACATACACACATATATATATATGCCTACTGCATCCCTACAAGATGGTACTCGATGCTTGGGACTATTAATTTTTAGTATTTTTCAAAATTCTGACCTTACAGATGTATTTGACATGAATGATTTACTAGAAATTGACACTTGGATCATTTGATTCCGGTGCATGGATAGATTTTTATAAGGTTCAAAAATCAATATCTACAAAATTTTTAATTTTTTTAGGCTTCAAATACCATTTTTCATCAAAAAGTATGATCAAGTTTTAATTTCTATTAAATTAATCATGCTTAACACATCTGTATGTTCAAAATTTCAGAAAAAACACCTAAAATATTCTTAGTGGGTAGGGTTGGTACTATGTCAATCAGGTAGGTTTTCATCTCTCTCTCTCTCTAGTGATTATATATATAATGCACTGATGCTGCCTTTTTTCTTGTTCTGCCCTGTTAGGCTCCTTCAACAATCATATTTTTTTGTGATTTTTCTCACATCTAACACCATAGACCTAATCTATAATTTTTGTTTAGTGGAAACCTACTTTTGGATTACCGAAATCTGACCTGTATGCAAGGTTTTTAGGTGGTCTAAAATCAATATCTATGAAGGCATCAGTTTTTTCCGGCTTAGAAAATCACATTTTTTCGTCAAAAAAAACATGATCCAAAAGTCGTTTCCCACTAAATCGAGCATTCTAAACATATCTAACAGTTCAGATTTACCATAAAACACTTCAAACTATGGGGCCTAGTGAGGGGCAGAATGACACAAGTGGGCCTAATATGTTCAGTTCTCTCTCTCTCTCTCTCTCTCTCTATCTATATATATATATATATATATATATATATATATATATATATATATATATATATATATATATATTATAAAAGAATGAAACGTCCATGAGTCTAACAAGCGTGTCATGGACCTCTTTTTTCTGTCAACTTTACGGCCGATGGGTTTGAGCAAGCTCTACCTGGCTAACAACCCAGCTAGCATGTCCAAATTGCAGCTCGAGCAAGGCTTGGCTAGCCTGTTTCCCATCCCTAGTTTTTTTTCTAAGAAAATTTCATTTTTTATAAAATATAAACACTAACCAATGATCTATCATTGCTAACTATTTTGAACTTAAGCTGTCCATCCACAGACAAGGTTAGTATGGAAATAGTGCTTTATTAGCATATTAATTTTCATCAACTTTTGTTGCCCTTAATGTATCGCACAAGAGGCAGTGTAGCATTGTGTCAGGACCAGGGGTGGCTATCCGGCTGGTCTGGTCCTGCCGGAGTAGGGCCTGACTCATGTCTTGGCCTGAGCCCATCCTAACTCAATTATACTCGAGTGGATCTGGCTCGTGCTGGGCATGTTGGGCCCTGTGCAAATTACACAAAAGTTCAGCCCAATTAGGACTTATCTAATCGAGCTGGGCCAGGCCAACTCGATTCATACCTAGGCTGCAAAATGCAGCCCTAGTCCGGCCCAATACAGGCCGGTACACGGACCTATGGCCACCCCAGGGCAGGACTACAGATTGTTAATGAATCAAATTTATTTACTGCAAATAACATGTCAGCAGGGCACGTTTGAAAGCTAGTAAAAGTGTTGCAATCCGACCCTTCCAAACGAGAGAGACTTTTTTACGACCCTTCCAAACGAGAGAGACTTTTTTACTGAAAGCATTTTCTTAAAAAAATATTTTTTTTTATAGAAAACATACCTGGGGGAGCATGTTGGAGAAATATTTTGAACCAAGAGAATTTATTTTTACACTCCCCACCACCTCTCACCACTAATACCCACCTTCTCACCATCACCACCACCACCATCTATCTCACCACCACCACCCTCCTCCTCTCTTTCATTTTTTCACATATTCCCACTATGTTTTTCTCATGCTAAACAAACAAGCAAAAAACTTTCTTTTGAAAAACTTGTCATATCAAAACTCTCATAGGCAAAACTGCGAAACTGATCTTAAGTGATAATCCTATAAAAGAAAACCAGTTCCATCCTTACTTTTTCTATTTCTATATCATAATTTCAATCTATATTGTTATTTGTCGTGTCCTTAACGTCATGAAAAAACAAAAAAAAAAATCTCTTGTTTTTAATGTGTTATTGTACTATCTTGACAGAGATATGAGGCTAAATAAAATACTTAAAGCCAACTTTATATATATATATATATATATATATATATATATATATATATATATAGAGAGAGAGAGAGAGAGAGAGAGAGAACATTTATGATTCAACATTACCAAAATACATTCAACCTAATATTGGATGAGAGAGGAACATAAGAGTAAGACAGCCACCATCTAGATGGTGACTGTGCACAGTTCAGAGTACAAGTAGATCCAAACCCCGTCTCTACTATGTAATTTAAGAGTCAGATACACATCAAACATAACCCGCTGACGTAGCCTTCCAAAATTGAATTTGATGCCCCTGAAAAAGATATCATTTCTTTCAGTCCATATCACCCACCATGCTGAAAACAACCATATTTGCCACAATAATCTCCCTTTTTTTTGTTTCGTAAACTCATGGGACCAAACAAGAGGTCCCGAATAACAGAACTCGAACGCGTTTGAACCGGTGGTGCACCCCAAGTTTGAAAGAATAGGTCTAAAACTACTGGGCAAAACCAAAATAGGTGAGTCGTGTCCTCTACCGCCTTCTCGCAAAGAACACACATGCTTGGAAACTGAAGCCCCTGTTTCCTGACATTAATCTGGGTTTGAACACGATCCAGAGACACTAACCACGCCAATGCCTTTGCCCTTAGAGCGGACCCCTTACCCCATATACAATCAATGAAAAACCAATTCATCCCGGATGGCAACAAGGAATAGTAAACTTGCTTAATGGAGAACCTATCTCTGCTCGCCATGGCCCAATGAAGCCAAGGGCGGCCATGGCCAGGCCTAAGATTTCTGTCACTGAATGAGCGAAGTGTTTTCCGCTACTCCAACCAGAGGGATGAATAGCACACTGAACTGGGCGTCAAAAGAAGTGAGTCAGGTAAACTACCATATTTTTCCCTAACAAACGTAGCCCAAGAAGATAAAGATGTGGAAGCGACCCAAGCCCACTTCAAGACTAAAACGATGTTCCTCTTTCTCAGAGCCGGAATCTCCAAGCCGCCTCGCTGCTTCGGGAGAACGATCTGCGTCTCCTTCAACGAGACCTTTGTAGGGAAGGTGGAAGGCCAATCTGAAGGCTGGAGACGTGATACTGCTCCTCCAGGACTGGAACGGGGAGTTCAGCAAGGCTGCTTGGGCTATCTTTGATCTCAGCGACAATCCGTTGAGGTTGGGGAGTGCAGACTATGTAGAACGCAGGAGGGGCTCTGCTGGCTGAGCTCTGCCACGGTGAGTAGGGGCTGCCGCAGATGTCTATCACTGGGGGCCAACGTTGGAGATGGTGGTTTGGGAGTGGCCGTCGGCTAGAGATGGACGGTGGTCGATGATGGCTAAATATGAATGCTGACGTTGGTGGCCGCAAATGGCTGCCGCTAGGGGCCGATGTAGGTCGATGAGGCTATAGATGGACGCTGACGGCGGTGGCCGCCGATGGCTGCCTGATGGCCGAGAAAGAGAGATACGGGTTTGGGAGTGTTGAGGGACAAGGAGAAACAACCGATGGGGATAAGGGTTTGGGGTTTGGGGTTTGGGAGTATTGACAGAAGATCAAGAGCTGCAGATGGCTGCCGCTGGGGCCGACGGCGGTCGAAAGAGGCTATAGATGGGCACTGACGGTGGTGGCCGCAGAAGGCTGCCTGATGGCCGACGATGGAAACAGGGGTTTGGGATGGAATGTTGAGAGAAGCCAAGACACCACAGATGGCAGACCTCAGATGGTCGACGATGGCTCAACGGCTAGATTTTTCCGAGGAAGAGAGCGTTGGTGAGAGACGCCGGTCGGAGAGAGGGGCAGGTCACGGAGGACGCCGGTCAGAGAGAGGAGCAGGTCACGGAAAACGCCGGCGGAGGAGAGGCAGGAAACTCAGGAGCGACGTCCGGCCGTTGGATGGGCAAAGGGTTGAGAACGCAGTGGGCGGAGGCAAAGAGGAGGCTTCCAGAGCTATGGAGCTCAGATCAGAGAGAGAGAGTGTCGATGGGAGGGGAAGGCCGACAACAACAATGGGGGTGCGACAGTGGCAATTGTTGCGATTGTGGGAAAAAGGGGGGGTTACAGTGGCCGACGGTGAGGCTCGGGTAGAGCAATCAGGTAGGTGGTGGTTGTTGAAGGCCAGGGAGGGTTCAGGCGACTGGCATGACAGATCGAGAGAGCAAGCGAGAGGGAGGATGGGTGGCACCACTAAGAGAGAGAGAGAGACTCTTTGTCAAAAACCATACAAAACACACGGTTTTTGTATGAAAGAACGTGGGTCCCACCATATGAACCCCACAGGTGACAAGGCATTCTTTTCACTGCACATGAGAAATGAACCCTCTTTCATATGAAAGGAGGCCATTTCCCGCATTTTAGGACGAAAACAGATGCCCTATAAAAGAAATCTCAATTGTTTGGGTATGACAAAAATGATTATAGAGAAATTGTGTGCCTACTTCCCACATTCATGATTGACATCATGTCCATATTATATGCACCCGAATTTAAAACAATTTACAAAAGCATATACTAATGGTTGAGATGCACTAAGCAGGTGAGAATGAGCACACATATATATATATATATATATATATATATATATGTGATGTTGACCTGACAGATTTCTTACCAGCATCTCCCACGCTCATAATGTCATAAGAGTGCATTCATCGTGATGAAGAGGTTGGTTTATCACCATGCTGGTGACATTTTTAATAGTGAACATATCTAAGCAGCACCCACAAGTTGCCAATATTTATATGATCCTAAAAGCATCATATCTAGTTTCATACACCTTGACCTTTATGAGTGTCAATGGGTCGGGTTTGACCCGAACAAACGACACATATCAAACCCTCTAGGGTCAGGGTTTGGTGATAAATAAGAAGGTTCTAATAGAATCCAGGTCAGATCCGAAGGGTCCGATTAATATATTGAGCCAGGTACGGTTTGTGAAATTTCATACCAGATCCATGACTGACCCAAACTCCAACTAAGATACACAAATTATCAAAGTAAAAAGGATAAAAAATTATAAATTTATCGGGTATGGTTTGGGTCTGGCTCATGTAATCATTATAAGATCCATGTATAGTTTCTCTTATGGTGGGTCCGATAGACCCGGATCTAAACCCTATACTAACATATCAAATCAGGTCTGGATCTGATTTCACTTGAGTCAGAACCAAACCTGAGCCGTTGACACCCCTACTTGACCTTATGGAGTTGCTCACATGGTCTTGGGCTTGTGGATAAGGTCTCCCCTTACCTTGAGTTCAAGTTCCCCTGTGAGTTCCACAAGGTGAACCAGGAGGTTTGTTGGGGTTGGACAGGGTACTAACGGAGTTTTACTCCATCAAGACAACCCTTGGTATATCATGTTAAGACCATCGTGGTCAAGTCCTCGATCTCGAGTACAATTTTTTTTGTGTAATAAAACAAATCTAGTTTCAAATTTCTTGAATTTGAGTGCTACATATAATTTATGGGCCCATTCAATTGGTTCAAGTCCTATGTAACGTATAAACTACAATGAGATTCATCACAAATCCATGGCAAGCATACACACACGTGTCTTCCCTTGTAGAAAAACACCCAAAACAGGAATTTACATGGCCACAAAGGTGTCACCGGGTTGGGTTTACTCAGACCCGACCCGTACCAAACCCTATAGGGTCTGGGTATAGTGATAAGTAAGAATACTCGATCAAGACCCAGATTCGGATCCAAATGTCCTATTAATACATGGAGCCGGGCATAGTTTGTGAAATTTTATACCAGGCCCAGGCTCAACCCGAGTCCGGATTAAGACCCACAAATTTTCAATATAAAAATAATAAAAATATTATTTTACCAGGTATGGCACGGGTCCGCTTCACGTAGTTCTTATCGGGTTCAGGTATGATTTCTCTTATGGTGAGTCTGATTAGATTCGATTTGGGACCGATACCATACCTGAGGGCCAGGTCTGGTTTCACTTGGTCTGAACCAAACCCGACCGGTTGACACCCCTGGTCACAAGGGCATGGACATATACACTCAATACAAGTACGAATACACAAATTTCTTTAAAAAACTAAGAGCCGAGGATGTGATATTTTTCTATTTTTTTTGGTAATTTAACCTATAAAATTAAATCTATTATTAATTATTAAAATAGTGTTACAATTGTCATGTAGCGTGTCTACGAGGCGTGACATGTGACTTGGACGCAGGGGTCTATATAACGTATCCCTGTGGCACAACCTGCCTCATGTCCTCCAGTCCTGCCTCAATTCGGTCAGCTGCTTTCAAGCCAGATTTGATCCCACATTCACTGTGCATCTGAGGCAAAATGACTGATCACATTAGTGACAGACTTTTTTTTTTCGATTGAACAAATTAGTGACAGACTTGCTAGAACTATAGCCTCTCTGGCTTGCACCATGTAAGCACTGGGTGGATCCCAGCTCCATCGTGTAGCTGAAAAAATGGGTGATGAAGATTGAAGTGGAATTGGGCAAGCACACAGTTCAAGGAGTTGCCCTGCCAGTACGGCAGTCACAGCCAGTACGGCTAGGTCTTTGATCTTTAAGACGGTTTCTCCGGGTAAATATAAAAAAACCATGACAAAATAAACCCTAAACCTCTCTCTCTCTCTCTCTCTCTCTCTCTCTATATATATATATATATATATATATCTTCTCTCGGCCTGAAAATCTTCCTATGGGTTTAGGGTTTTTGTTCTCTATATTGTCAAGAAAAACGGCCTGCACGTTACCATGTGTTGGGAAGTTGCAAGTTCAAAACCCAATGGTATGTGGTATAACTGGTGGGGTCTGCCTAACCCCAGCTTGCCTTTAAAAAAAAAAAAAAAGAGGTAAAATATTGACCGTGCTCTTTTTTTTTAAGCTGTCAGTGTAAAAGTTCATAGAGATTCTGTTTGGAAGCCGATGTTGAGGAGGAGGCTGAGAGGGATGATGGGAGTGGAGAAAGAAAATGGATGATGAGGCTGGAGTCATCAACCTGAGAACTCGATTAGTTTTTGCAAGACATCAACTGCGTCTATATGAGGGTGTAATTGAAAATGATCCATCTCCACTCTTTTATACACTCTCAACACCATTCTCATCTCCCAAAACAAGTCACCCAAACACCTGTCGGGGTAAGTAGTATTAATTAAACCATTTTCATCTCCCTTCTTCCCAAGATGTCCCTTCATCTTAGGACAAACTAAATTACCCCCTAACCAGGTGTGTGGGCCACATGGGCTGCCACGTCTAAAAAGTTAGGAGAAAGGATTTACAACTTTGTCCGTTTGTTCTAGGGCAGAACAACAAGAATCCAATGTCATGTAGGTTATCATTAATATAACCTTAACATATCAAGTTCCAACCAATATTAAATTGGACCAGCATTATCAAGCCACCTTCTTATCCATTTATTATAACATGTAAGCCTTTAGCTGCTGGTTTCTCTTATTCCTTCTACGGCTTTATGCTTTGCCACGTGTTTTGCAGTTTTGCCCAGATGTCTTCAGCACTATAGTAGACTCACAGCGACACTAGAAAATTGAATTCTCTCTTAAAGTCAGAAACCATTTGAGCAATTCAGATGGATCTCAATAATGCTGGCACATGGTATTCTGAATGAATCATTCAGTTTTATGACAAGGAGAAAATGGCACTATTACCATTTTGGAGTTTCACAATCTTTGTTATGGTTGACCAACATAAAAAACTAGTGAAAAAAAAGAATTGAACCTCCCCCACTAAAAACACAGATTGGTGCTGCCTTAAATCCTCGTGCAAGAATTGGACGAACAGATAGCAGGAGCTTGAAAGGTGGCAGTATCTCATAGAAAACAAAGCAGAAGCATTGACATCACTTCCATCACAAAAGATTAGAGAGTTCTGCTGAAACAAAATAAATCTTTTAAAAAGTAATCTCTGTTCCCAATGCTTTTGAACAGGTTTCCCTAGTGTTTTTTGTTTGTTTCCATGGCAATTGACTCCTTGACAGGAAGGGTGTCTATGCAAATCATCTCCAGAAAAAAAAGGTCTCCTTTTCTATCTTTCTCTTCTCATCAAAGAACAGGATCCCAACACCACCACCTCCACCTATCCCACTGGCACGCCTCCTAGGCTTTGTTTGGGAGCCGTATTTGAGATGAAGATGGAGATTCACTGAACCCTTTACACACGTTACTGTTTGGTAGCCCAGGCTTGGGAGATGGGAATGGAGATGGCTTCCAGGTGGGGGTCCTAGCTCGGAGTTTTACGTCACCAGCATTATGACCATAGATATGGCAGGCTGAGCCAGCACGACCAGGTCTTTGTGTCAGGGTACAGTTTCTTCAGATTATAAATCGAAAATTAAAAAAGGGGAGATGACTTTTCATATCCCCATTGCAGCTGCGGATATAGTTGACAACTCCAGTCTCATCACCTATTTGACTCTCTAACCCCATCACCACTCTTATCTCCGCTCCAACACCAGCTCTCAAGTCTCAAACAGAGCTAACCTTTTTTTTTTAAACAAAGTGCCATGATTGTCATCATCACTATCACTACCATTTCCCAATTCATTTCTATTACCAAGATCATCAGCACTCATGTCCACATAATGAGTACTTTGACAAACATGTAAACCAGCACTTCAAGTTCCATTTGCAATTACAGCCGTTACCACCATCATAAACATCAATTTCTTATGAATCAGCACCACCAACATCAATCCAACACCCATTGGTACTGCCCCCAATATTACCATTCCCATCAGCTAGGCCACAACCACTTTACAACCAAGACCAGCATCATAATGATCAACTGTTACTGCCCAAAAGTCCATTCATCACCAGCTCTACTGCTACCCACAGTTGTACACCACTCTGAGCACCAATCCTTGTGCCACTTCTATACTTAAGCTGCTACAACACCATCACCTGCATTTATGCCAACACAAATTTGACTGCCATCTGAATCTCCACACGCAATGCAACTGGCACCATTACCAACACCTCACCATCACTAACACATCCACCTCTTCTCTGAGAACTACCTATAATTTTCTCATAGAGAAAGAAATTCCAACTAGTCGTATGAAATCCAGGATATGGCAGCCAACTGATGGAAAACTAGTTCCACGAAATGTGGATAAGAGCTAGACAAATGAAAAGTCTACTTCTGAAGGAATTGACCCCATAGAAAGGTGCTTATCAGACAAACTGCTCATATGTTTTTAAACATGCTCTCAAGCCTCTCATAAATTACCAAAAGTCTCCACAAGAACATGAACCATCTCGGAAGTGATGAAATCTATTAGCATCCCTCACAATGATTTCTCGTTCAAGTATCTTCGAGACAAGTTTAGTGAATTCATGGCAGTCAGCACAAACACGAAGATTCTTTGTGATTCGAATAGGCATTGGCAGCTTTGTGCTGATCAGACCAAATGCGATAGCTAATCTCTCACTATGGCTATACAACATTTTCAACTTTTCCTCTTCTCCTACATCATGCAAAACTAGTTCTGTTTGGGCCACAAATCCAGACCTCTCCAATTTAACTTTAATTTCAGCTAACATGACATAGATTTCATCTGTCTGAGGATGGGATTTGTCCCCCACAATGAAAGAATGCATTTTATTATTCACTTCAATCCAAGTACATGCAGGATTTTTCTTCAATCCACGCTGCCTCATCTTCTCTCTCGCCTCTTCCACATCTTTCCATTTCCCAGCTGCAGCATAAAAATTTGATACCAGCACATAATTTCCTGAATTTTCTGGTTCTAACACTAGAAGTTTCTGAGCAGCAAGCGATCCTATTTCTGCATTAGAGTAAACTCTGCATGCACCAAGCAAAGCACACCATACTGCTGCTGTAGGTTCAACAGTCATCTCCTCTATAAACTTATAAGCTTCATTTAGATGATTATTACGGCCAAGAAGATCAACCATACATGCATAGTGCTCAGGCCATGGCTGAAGATGGTGATCCCTTCTCATGGCTTCTAGGTAAGCTTTTCCTTCTTCAACTAGACCTGAATGACTACAGGCATATAAAATTGCCAAGAAGACAATATGATCAGGTTTTACATTGGAGTTTTGCATTCTGTTAAACAAATCCATGGCAGCATTTCCTCGACCATGCATGCCAAAAGCACTTATCATGCTTGACCATAAGACCAAATCCTTATTATGAATCCTATCAAATAATTTATATGCATTATCCACTGACCCACATCTTGAGTACATGTCCACTAGAGCATTACCTGTTGATCCATCAATGCTAAAACCTCTTCTAATAAGGTATCCATGAATTTCTTTGCCCCTGTTCATGGCAGATAGAGCAGCAGCTGCAGAGAGCATGCTAACTAGGGTCACTGCATCAGGTTCTTGACCATCTTCTTCCATTTCATGGAATAGATCAAGGGCTTCATTTGGTAACCCATTATGCGCATAACTAGAAATTATACTGGTCCAAGAAACAACATCCCTTTCTGCAATACCTTTGAACACATGAAGTGCATATTCAAGATTTCCCATTTGTCCATATGCATCAACAATAACATTGGCTAAAACTAGATCAAATAAATCATGCCTAAGTATATAACCATGGATTTGTTTCACATAAGAAATTCTTTCCAGGCCACTACAAGCAAGAAGAACACTCCCAAGCATCATGGGATCTACAGTCATCCCCCAAATCTGAAATTCTCTGAATGATTTAATGGTAGAAGCATAACAAGAGTTCTGGGCATAACCAGCCATGATTGTTGTCCAAGATATGACGTCTTTTTCTGGCATCCCATGAAAAACAAGATCCGCATAGTCCATACGAGAACACTTTGCATACATATCTAAGATTGTATTTCCTACCGGGTTATCATAATCAAACCCAAATTTTATTGCATAAGCATGAGCCTCCATGCCATGAAACAAATTGCCTAACCGTCCACAGGATGAAAGAATGCTGATAATAGAGACATTATCAGGCCTTTGACCCTTTTGTTGCATTTCATAGAAAAAATCAAGTGCTTCATTGTACATGGAGTTCTGTATATAACCAGAGAGCATGGAATTCCATGATATATCATCCTTCTCATTCAACTTTCTGAACACAAGAGAAGCATGGCCCATACAGCCGCATCTTCCATACATAACAACAAGTGCATTGGATTCATACAAATTGGAATGTGAACCTGATTTCACAAGTCTTGCGTGAATCTCCATACCCAACTGCACCAAAGATAAATCAGCACATGCTTGCAGAATGCCAACAATGGTAAATGAATTCATAGGAACACCATCACTCTGCATAACTCTGAATAGCCTCAAGGCTTCAACAGAGTTCCCACTCTGTGAGTTTGCTGAAATAATCGAGTTCCATGAGACTGCATCCCTTACTTCACTAATACCATCAAACACTCTGGATGCCGAATCCAACTCATCACACCTCGCATACATAGAGATTAGAGAATTGCCAACAAAGATGGATGATCCAAAACCACCCTTTATAGCCTGCCCATGGACACCCCTCCCACAATCAATATCTTTCAACTCACCACAAGCCTTGAGAGCACAAGGAAAAGTGCAAGCATCAGGGGAAACACCATCCTGGCACATCCTTCCATACAATTCGAGCGCTGCCATCGATTGCCCATGTGTCACAAGGCCTCCAATCAACGCATTCCAAGTAAACACAGTTCTCTCAGGCATTTCATCAAACAGTTGATGTGCGTCATCCAAACCACCGCACTTTGAATACATGAACACAAGTTTGGTGCCTAGAAAAGCATCCATAATGTTACCATGAAGAGAAAAGATATGTCCATGGATTTGCTTCCCTTGAAACAATGCACCATGAGAGGCACATAGCTCTAACATGCAAGAGAAAACATCAGCACCCATTTGAAAAAAACCACCATGGTTTCTAAGTAACAAGCCAAACGCTTCAAATGACTCCTCTAGTCTTCCTTCCTTGCACAGTTTAATGACATCAGAAGGAGAAGAATGGCCAAAGGGAGGGACTCTCAATGGCTTTAATGAGAGAGATGCGCGTCTCAGAGGCTGGATTTGCATGGACTTTACCACGTTGAGATGATGGACGGTTGAGGTGGCGCCTATACCAAGATTGAGAATGGTGGCCATTGATCTGTGAGGAAGACTGAGATTGATTGGTATGGAATTCGCTTGGTTGATGACCTTTTTGAAAATAACCAAACTGTGCTTATCTTCTAAGAACTATGATGACCAAAAGCTTTTAGAACATGGCCAGCAAAGCTAGCAAAGCTATGGTTTTAAATGATGATGTTAATGAATCAGATTTTATCCTATATCCAACCGAATTCGACTCTTTTAATTGAAAATCAGTGAACATCATATCTGATTATAATCAGATTCCGATACAGTTTGATACGATCCCATTTTTGGGACCTGTATCCACCAAGGCACCCGAACGGTTAGTATAAGGTCCAAACACAAAAAACAAGATCTATTTCATGAAACTGATCAAGTGGATTGAATCCCTCAAGCAAAGGTCAACTGCCCAAGCCCGAACTATACAGGGGCATTCATGGTATTATAAAAATTTGTCGGTCCACCTTGGTGCCCAACCCTCTTGAAGGCTCGTAGATAGACATATGATGGTAATTAAGAAGGTTCTTAGGTGTTACCTAAATTCGGAGGAGGTTTTACCTAAGATTAAATCATTAGTTACATCTCTTTGGCCTCAAGAATGTTGCATTTCACCTTATCTGTGATGAAGAGAAAACACAAAATACCATGATTGATTCTACACTTTTTTTATTTTTCCTATCTCACCCATACCATGTGTTAAATGAATGCTGACTCTGAGATATGTCAAACTATGACTAAGATACGTCAAGTCTACATCATCATCGTCTAATGTATCTTAAGAGCTTTTACAATTCATTAGAGCGGAGGTTCTCATCGATTCTACATCATCATCCTTCATGTTTTCTATGATGAGAATAGATTTTCAGTTAATTAACTTTTGCACTCACAAACAACTCACGGACTTTTAGTTTTCTATCATACTCATATCATAAGATCTCACTCTCGATGCTTTTATTGAAAAAAATTCACCATCGATGCTTTTATATAAAAAAAACTCATCATATGGTTAATTTGACATATTTTTTATATTCTTTCCATATCCAAAATCACAAATATCTGGATTTGGAAAAACCTTTTTATCCTTCGCACATGCATACTTTCTCCGATATATATGAACTTTCTCCCAAATGCATAACTATTTTTTGCTGAATAGTCTATGTTCTCATATTTGTATCACTTTGATTTGTCATCAAAAACTTATATTTTTATAGTCATTGGAAAGTTGAGACACAACCCTATAACTTTCATGTTTTGGGTCAGAACGGAAAACCTGTCTAGGGTTTCTATTTATGAGTTTCAAAATTGAAATATAAACATGCTCCACATACCAGAACAACCGAATAATAGGTAGTTTTAAAGGACATTTCGACCCAAAAAATGAAGGATTTTGAAAAAAATAAAGAAAGTACACAAAAATACTTTTTTAATGACACCTGATTTTCAGAAAAACAATGAAAGGACTCCGAGATACAACCTTGACAACGTTTCTAAAACTTGAGAAAGTCCGTATAAAATATACGGAAAATAGCTGTAATGTACAACTAATTTGATGCATTTTCTTAAAAACCCTACAATTTTTTATATTCTTCCTATGTCCAAAATTATAAATATCTGGATTTAAAAAGATATTTTTACCCTTCACACATGCAAACTTTTTCCTATACATGCGGACTTTTCCTCAAATATGTGACTTTTTTCTGCAGAACAAACTCTGTTCAGAGATCTATATCTCTCCTATCCAACATCAAAAACTTGTGTTTTCACAGATCTGTATCTCTCCTATCCAATATCAAAAACTTGTGTTTTTATAGTCGTTGAAAAGCTAAGACACAACCTTATAACTTTTATTTTTTGAGTCAAAACCGAAAACCATCTAAGATTCCCGTTTCTAAGTTTTAAAAGCAGAATAAAAATATGCTCTATAAACTGGAACAACCAAATAATTGGTAGTTTCAAATGAAATTTCGATGCAAAAAATAAAAGATTTTAAAAAAATACAAAAAAAAATAAAAAAACAAAACAAAAATATATTTTCAATAACACCTTATTTGCTAAAAAATGACGAAGAAGCGTTGAAATACAACCACAACAACGTTCCTAAAACTTAAGTTTGCATAAAATATATGTGAACTTGACGAAGTTCTCATAAAATATGTGTGGACTTCCTCAAGTCTGCATAAAATATGTGCAAACTTGAGGAAGTCCGCATAAAATATGTGTGAACTTCCTCAAGTGTGTATGAAATATATGCAGACAGGAAATCCACATATATTTTATCCAGACTTGAGAAAGTCCAAATAAAGTATATGCGAACTTCCTCAAGTCAACACAAAATATTTGCGAACTTTCTCAAGCCTGCATATATTTTATATGGACTTCCTTAAGTCTGCATATAATTTATATAAACTTGAAAAAGTTCACACATATTTTATGTAGACTTCCTCAAGTCTGCATAAAATATATGCAGACTTAAAAAAGCCCACATAAAAAATATATGCGGACTTGAGGAAGTCCGCATAAAATATATACGGACTTCCTCAAGTTCGCAGGAAGTCCACACATATTTTATGTGAACTTTCTCAAGTGCGCACATATTTCATGTAGACTTCCTCAAGTCTGCATATATTTTATGTAAACTTTCTCAAGTTTTAGGAACGTTGTCGGGGTTGTAGCTTAGCGCCCCTTCATAAATTTTCAGCAAATCAGGTGTCATTGAAATATATTTTTGTCTAGTTTTTTTATTTTTATTTTTTGAAATATCTTGTTTTTGGGTTAAACCATCCTCTGAAACTACTCATTATTTGGTTGTTCCAGTCTGAAAAACAAGTTTCTATTTGGGTTATGGAACTAAAAAATGGGAACCCTAAAGGGATTTTCGGTTATGATTCAAAACATGAAAGTTATAGGGTTTTGTCTCAACTTTCCAACAACCATAAAAATATAAGTTTTTAGCATTAGATCAGAGAGATACAAATAAGAAAAAAGTGACTGTTCTACAAAAAATGGTTACATATTTGAGAGGAAGCTCACATATATAGGAGGAAGTCTGCATATGCGAAACGTAAAAAGGTCTTTTAAAATTCAAATATTTGACATTTTTGGACAGGTAGAAAATATAAAAAATTATAGAGTTTTTAAAGAAACCCATCAAATTAGTTGTACAGTATGATCATTTTCTGTAAAATATATGCAAACTTGGGGAAGTTCACATAAAATATGTGCAGACTTTCTAAAATCTGCATAAAATATATGCAAACTTGAGGAAGTCCGCATAAAATATATGTGAACTTTCTCAAAGTTTGCATAAAATATATGTAGACTTTCTCAAGTCCTTATATATTTTTATGCAGACATCCTTAAGTCTACATATATTTTATGCAAACTTGAGCAAGTCTGTGCATATTTTATGCGAACTTCCTCATCTGCATATATTTTATTCATACTTTTTCAAGTCCACTAAAATATATGCAGACTTCCTCAAGTCTACATAAAATATATGCAAACTTCCTCAAGTCTGCATATGCAAAATTAAGGAAGTCTTCATATATTTTTTTGTGAACTTTCTCAAGTTTGCATATATTTTATGCAAACTTCCTTAAGTTTTAGAAATATTGTCCGGACTGTATCTCAACGCCCCTTCATTTTTCAGCAAATCAGGTGTCGTTGAAAAGATATTTTTGTCTAGTTTCTTTGTTCATTTTTGTATTTTTCTAGAACGATTCATTTTTTGAGTCAAAATGTCATATAAAACTACCTATTATTCGGTTTTTCTAGTCTACAGAGCATATTTTTATTTCGGTTTTAGAACTCAGAAATGAAAAGCCTAAAGAGGTTTACGATTTTTACTCAAAACATGAAAATTATAAGGTTATGCCTCAGCTTTACAACGACTATAAAAATATAAGTTTTTGATGTCAGATCAAAGAGATACAAATCTAAGAACATAGATTGTTCTGTCAAAAAATGACATATTTGATATAAAGTTTGCATATATAGGAGGAAGTTCTCATGCGTAAAGGGTAAAAGAATTTTTTAAAATCAAGATATTTGCGATTTTGAACATAAAAAGAATATAATTTTTTTAGAGTTTTTTAAGAAAATGAGTCAAATTAGTCGTACAATATGATCATTTTTTGTTTCCATTTAGCTAACTTCGTTGTCTGTCTGGACAAAAAATGACTTTTTATCTTACCCTACACACTTGAATTTTGTCAAAACTGTCTAGTATTATCCTCAGTTGGTCCAAGATTTATTTATAATTCCTCTTTTTTTCCAATATATTCCTTACATTGTGAACCAATTGCAATTGCTTGAGATACTTTTGGTAACATTTTTTTTATTAGCCATGGCCTGCACACATAGCATGCGCAAAAGGAACCATCTTCCTAAATGGATGTGTCTTGTGGGAAACCTCATGAAAAAGACCAATAAAGAAATTACATTGTCTATTAATTAATCAGGATAGAAGACTGCACTGGATAATAACCTTTTAACTAAGATGTTAGCTTTGGTTAAGTGCCCAAGTTTTTGAGTCTCTAGTTTGGTTCGAAATCTGAGGCTTTCCACTTGCCATACAAAACATAGAGAGATTACTAGATTAAGCTCTACTCATCATGTTTGATCTATTTGTGGGTGTGTGACATGTGACCCATTCATACAAACTAGTCATTTTCTAGTATTCATAATATTTAAGTGCTTAACACATGTCATATGTCATGTCATCATGACACAAGCAATGCAAATTAACATGCCCCATGTGAATGTGACATAAGCCACAATTCTTTGTTGTCATTACCGTCATGCTTCCATGGTACCATTCATGGAGGATGGGATACATATCCTTGACGTGAGACTAGATCTGCAATGACCCCAACTCATCTCGATTGAAATGTGTATTTTTAAGCGATTACGAAAACCAAAACCCAAGGATCTGGGGCCCCACATACTTAACCAAATTTCAAACCACAAGGGATCTTTACATTGAACCAATACATCAAAACAACTAACTTTATTAATCAATAATCAAAGTTTGAGAATATAAGTAAATTAAAATGTAAAATGTAAAATGTAAAATCATAGAGCCATATTGTCTAAGATTAACAGAAGTAAGTCACGCAATCTCGTAGGCTTCCTGTGGCAGTCGTCCTCATCACTTAGCTTCAGTTCTTGTAAAAAATATAGGAAGTACTGGGTAAGAATCACAGATTTTTTATACGAAATCCTCTAAAAATTCAAATAGGCAAGAAAAAATCTAAATAAAATTCGTGCAAGATTCAGAGGAAATATAACAACAAACATCTCATAAACCAATTACTTATTCAAGCATTTGAAAACAGTTATCATGCAATAACAATTTCTCACATGAAATAGAAACATGTAAGAATGCATGAACTAATGTAGAATAGTAAATATGCATGATTCCAATGCACATGCATAAATAAATTATTAAGTTATTATCAAAGTTCTCTTTTGCATGCATGTCCATATTAAATGCACATAATTTTAGTTTCACTTTTCATTAAAACCCGCGGATACTCAAAAGGAGCACTATAATTTTCGAAGTTCAAGATAGGTTTTCAGTTATAGCTTAACACACAATTTGTATTTTATTACTGGGTTCAACACTTATTCCTCGACCGATATCAAGAATCAACACCATCCATCAGAATATTAAAAATCAACATCTAATATCAGAACACCAGAGAAATCAACATCTACTGATGTCACTTTCTTGGTATACCAATAACAACAGTTGTGACTACAACATCACCCCTTAGCAAAGTGGTTGAAAACTCCCTAAAACCGTGGTTGAGAGGCGAACCATCATATCGGGTTCAGGGGCACAATCACACATAAAATTTTAGTATCCTCACAGTTTTCTCAAAAACGTCATCCAAGATTCTTACACTGTAAAAGGGATCCAGAAAGAAAAACATTAATTATATTATTTATCTCTTTTATCTTTTTAACAAAAGTCAAATCCTTTATAAAAGAATCATTTTGCAAATCAACATGCAAAATACAACATGGGACCTTGGCCCATTACAATATTTAACAGTTCAATTAATTCAAAAAGCCAATAATTTTAAAATAGATTTTGCAATGCATACACAAATATCTTAGAGCAATACATGTTGGTAGCCCACATGGCCTACAATGGTTCACATCTGACTACTGATGCATTTTATGTAAAAATCCTCAGTGAACATGTAACCACACAATTATTCAAACATGTCCACAATGCATATTCATTCATACACAACTAGAATGTACATATAAAATAATTTGCTTATGCATATAAACACTTGCAACATGCATTCTGCTTTCATGATTCATCTCATGCATAACATCCAAACATACACATGATTATGTTATTGCAATATTAAAATAACTTCAGAAATTATGTGTTCATGATATGCACATTTATGTCAACATAATATTCAATTTCATGAGCATACATAATCAATAAACATTGTTGTCAATTCAGACATGCTTGGGATACAACTACCGAGCCAAAGTTATGCTGCCCCCATGCACAAGACATCACTATCATTATATTGGTAGCATGCTTCTCATGCATAAACATGCTACCAATGGTAGTGGACAATGAACAGTCTTGCACAAAAATGTGTAGTGTTGTTCTGCCCTATAATAGCCCACCAACAATTATAAACAAAACATATTTAATAGCATTGTAACAACTCATATGACAACAAAAATAAATCAATATTTAGCCTAATCACAATAGTATATAAATTTTTTTTTGACATAATGCTAACATAGATCAAAATTAAAATTTCAAGGTTGTTTGGATGTCAGCCCATATGGCAGCATCAAACAACTTCATAACAGCCATATTGTAAACAAACCGAGCATGAGCAGCTCGCTCATAACCCTCACAAGGGTCGGCTATGAGCTCGATAATAAACAACAGGTTAACCTAATGATATTGAATAAAATTTTGATATGAAAGCAATCATGACAACCTTTAAATAACTTTAATATAATATGTTAAAAATGTTGGAAAATGTAAAAGAGCGTTGTTATATCTCATAACAAAATATCGGCTCCACCCCCACAGTCAACGATTGATTCATACATACGTTTTAATGGCAATGTTTTTTTTCTTTTGAAACGTTGTCTACTAACAGTTATGATAAAAACAATTACAGTGTCACACAATACCTTAATACGGAACCTATGATAATGCTGAAAAAGAAAGAATCCATTGATCATCTTATCAACAATTCAGATCCTCATAGGTTTTATTAACAACCATTGAGTTCCAGCACATATAAACATGTCTTAACAACCATTTTTTTTTAAACATAACATTCAACCGTTATAAACAACAGTCTGGAACTAATACAGGTCTGATCCCAAATCAGACCTTAATGGGCTGAATACATCCCTGTCTGGTTTCCCATATATATATATATATCAGGCCTCAGAGCAGGCTTGGCTTGCTTGTGTGCACCCAAAAGAAATCAGCAGATCTGTATCAGGTTTGCGTACCAAAAAAAATCTCTAGATCCATTCACTTGTACGGTGGGACAGGTCTGTCCAGATCTGTCTACAAGAACAATGAGACAAATCTATCTAGATTTGTCCACACGCACGGTGTGACTGATATGTAGATATCTATCCATATGCACGGTGGAACAGATCTGTCCACATTGAAATGTTTGTCCACACGCAAAGTGTGACAGATCTGTCTATACTGTCAGTAGAACATGTTTAGCTATAAGCATGGAGTCAGAAAATTGAATACATGCTATGACGAAAATAAATGGTTGATTTAACATTACATGTACATATATATATATATATATATATATATATATATATATATATATATATATATATATATATATATATATATATATATATTGGCTGAAAAAAGAAAGAAAATCATCTCATATATATGTATATAAATATATATACATAATCGATGTAATGTTATATATATATATATATTCCAAATCAAAAAATTTCCCTTTCTTTTTTTTTCCATAAAAACATTACATAAACTTAGTTTAGCTATTTCTTCCCATTTGAATCGGTAGAAGAACTCGTACCATAGTATTTTATTTTGTATTACTATTTTACTTTAACCCCATCTGGGCTCTTCTAGAATCCCTACATATTAGATAGAGTTTCACAAATGTAGAATTCTGTCATACAAAAAATAAAATTTTGAAATTATTTAATTTTTTATAATTGTTTATTTATTTATTTATTAAATAATAAATTTTCAAAAAGTTCCAGTGGGTGTCTCGCCCATCTAGGAAACTTCTCAACATGAATTTTAATTCAATTTAACTTTTATATTGAATTTAAAATTTTAATTTGCTGGACTTGGATTTTGAATCTGGATCCAAGATCCAAATTCATATCCAATGTTTATATGGATCGCAGACTGGATTAAATCCTGATTAATATGAGTCTTGAACTTGGTCCAAATCCATATCATCTTGGATCATACAAATCGAATCCGTTCTGATTCAATCCAGAATCGATTACATAGAGGCGGGTCATTTTTTAATAAATGCGGTTTTTGAGCCAATTGTAACCCGAATTCAGAAAAACAAAATATCAATGTTTTCAAAATTTTGAGACGCATCTAATGATATATTACCTGGATTTTGCCTCCGAATTTCATATGAATCTAACCTGAATTTTGCTCGATTTTAAAGGTAAAAAATAAAAAGCTTTAACAAATCTTAATTGACTCGTTTAGGTCTTGTCAATGGGTCCTGGGCCATGCCTAGACTCAACTTGCACTACCTAAAATCGAGAATTTTATCAATTTTACCAAAACACTTGGCCAAATTTTCTGAAATCTCAGAATTTAACATAGTAAAAACACACACGATATTACAAGATTTCATTCGAAACCTTTAACATTTCCTCCATCTAAAAATTTGATTAGATCAAGATCCTTGCAGTGGACCCAATTTCCTGTATCGTGATATAGAAAAGGCTTAAATCAAGAGATTCTGAGCACGAGTGAATCTCTTAACCTGACATTCCAAGTTGATCTAACCTGACTGGACATAAATAAATCTTATTACAGTTACAAGGACTAGGTTTTTCCAAACTAGATCTAGATTGGGTCCATCTACAGTTCTCTGGTGTTAATTTTTTCACACAAGGCACGTTTCCAATGCCCTGTAATTCTTGGATTTTCTCAGCTTCATGTGATTGCTAAGCACTTTCTCAATCTAGTGAAACATGAGAAACTGTAAGTTGCAATTATGATTATCGCTTGAGAAGTCTTCACCCTTAATCCTGTGAAAGTTAAGACTGTTGGACACAAAACTGACCCCCTTTTGACCAACAACAACAGCTTATGGATTCTCATCTATCATTGCTCATCCCACCTGTGACCAAAGCAAACGTGCCCATAATGCATGCTCAGATATTGAGCAGCACTAGGGAGGAGAAACTGCACCACCTGACAGCGTGTGTTGGAGATGACAACATGGATACAAATTTTCAGCTATAACAGGGAAAACAGGAGGCGTCTATGGCCACCAACGGGGCTCTGCTTGTCTGGTAGGAGCAGCTAGTGCACGTCACCTTGTGTTGGGATGTTGCAAGTTCAAATCCCAATGGTATCGTTGTATAACTGGTAGCAGGGGTCTGCCTAACCCCAGCTTGCCTTTGGAAAATATAAAAAGAGGCGTCTATGGCAATCTTGTGACCCTTGAATTGGATATATGTTGAAGTTTCCCAAAGCTCTGTCATTTGGGACCAGTTTGGTCGTGGTTTCCCCAACACCCTATCATGTTTGGAAGCTGTGTTGTTGCCAAAACACTGGATTGGGGATGA
Organism: Nuphar pumila; assembly: GCF_984573655.1. Classification (NCBI taxonomy): domain Eukaryota; kingdom Viridiplantae; phylum Streptophyta; class Magnoliopsida; order Nymphaeales; family Nymphaeaceae; genus Nuphar; species Nuphar pumila. The sequence goes on along the minus strand of NC_143255.1, from coordinate 27,605,633 downwards.
AGTCGGCAACTCCAATATCACATTTCAACACCATTCACAAGAGAATGGCTTTTGCAATTCCATCCTCAGCACCACATTTTGGCAACACCACATTGAACAAAACCATACTTTGGCAACACAAGAAAAACAGTGTTTCCATCCAAATATAAGGCGCTCCCAAATAGAGCTTAGATGAATGCCCGTTAATTTTGCTTGTAGGCAAGGGATAGCAGCATCCTGCACGATCAGAAAACTTGTTCGAACCTTCAGCATCTAAAGAGAACTTCCAAATATCATGGAATTCACAGGGCACTATTGGTGCATCTTCTAACATCCAATTATGAAAATCTCAGATTGAAAAAGAACAAAAACAGAGAAATGAAGAAAAAAAGAACACTGATAATTAACAAAATGACCACAATATCCTGCCTAAAAACATGGCAAGGTACACAAAAGGTAAAAAAAAAACCACCTTTTTTTCCCTGAGATCAAAACCAGGGTGCAAGAGGTGCCTCTGATGCACCCGTACAAAGAATCACCAAAACTTAAAGCTGCCAGTCTTGCTAATAGTGGAGCGTAGGACACCTGGATCCTATTCAAGCCACTCTATACAACCAGACATGTTAGAAACTATTTACACCAACAAAATACCAGAAGTCGGCACGTGTACTCATGGAAGCTTTGCTGCTGACCCATGATTAACTCCCTCAACAGTGCCAACCAAGAATGCAAGCAGAATTCTGCGTCTTCTCAGTTTAGGTCCTCGCCGCCCCGCTGCTTGCATGATGTATGTCAATCCGTGTGTATTCTCTTTGAAAAGTTCAATGTGCAAGGATTCTTATCCTTGCCGATTGTACTGGTCTGCACCAACTAATGAAATCTGTATCGCCAGTCAGACATCACCATTGGTCAAACCGGTCCATACTTGTGTCAGCATGCATCCTCCACGTTCGTGCCTTTGGCAAGGATAGCTACAAGCAGACAGGAACCAAGCTCTGACAATCAGACATGGAAGGATCAGGAAGCAACACTTCTTTCATTGGCCATCATGCCATGATTAAAAGAGCTCCTCACACTGTCCTCAGGCAATGTCCATGACAGCAGGTAGCCACCAGAATCTCCACTCAATAGCTGTTTCAGGTCAGAAGTGAGATGCAGGGCGGTCACAGGATGTTTGTGTTTCTTGAGAACCTTGCAAAGTATCAATCTGTACTCTAGAGCCTTCAACCCAAGACCCGCTCCCATAACAGCACTACTGCTGGGAGACTTAATCTTGATATTTGCCTCGTCTGAGAAATGGACCATGCGCCAGACCTTGATGGCCCCACTCTGGTGTCCAGTGGTATACCAGTTCGTCTCCAGCCAATCTGAAAAGATGGAGCTTGTTACAGACATGATTGAATCAGATGGCAGCTGAGATGTGTTCACCACTGCTAGACATTCACCGTTTATGCTCCATACAGCAAGCAAAACTCCAGCTGCTGTGACAATCTCACCAGTTAAGTCATTTACATATACAGCTGAAACAGGTGAAGGAAATTCAGGCAACTGCTTTACAAACACCAAGCTACTAAGATCCCACAATATAACACTGCGATCCTCTGAACCACTCACTATCAAAGTGTAAGGTTGGCTGACAAACAAACATGTGACCTTGTCCGTGTGGGCACACAGAGACCTCTTCAACTGCAATCGGCGCTGTGCTCGGTTCGCCCCATCCTTGCTGATTCGCCAAACAGAAACAACACCATCATCGCCACCAGTCACCAGAGTATGGCCATCATGGCTAACTCCAGCACACCGCAGTTGATTTCCTCCATGAAGGTTCTCTTGGGTTGAGAGGAGCCTGTCCTGGTCATGGCTTATAAATCGCAAGCTACGGTCAGGATATCCCCATGCAATGTACTTGCTGTATGTTACTGGTTTTAGCAGAGTATTTGCACCAGCAACAAGGATTTTGTCATAAAGGGTGACGATTTGGGTAATGGGAGATGCTGCCTTGCGTACTTCATGGGGAACCAAGTCATTACAATATCGGAGCATTTGAATGGGTGGCTTCCAGTCACATCGACGCTTCATGTGTGGTTTGAGGAAGAGCTGCCGAGGCGTCTGACCAAAGTGATTGATCTGTGCCAAGATTGACGCTTTCATGGCAGGATCTGATACAGCATCAATATCCACGCTACCCTCATATGTGTAATGATAGAAAACATTGACAGCTTCCTCTGCAGCCTATAATTCAATTGACATAAAATGTAGCACGATGAGGAAAAGGAAAAGAGAGAGGAAGGTTATAGGAAATACTGAAACAAAAAGTATCTATTGAAAACATGGACACACACCTTCCCTCTTTGTTTGTATCCAAAGATAAGGTCTATCCAGTGATGTAGTTTTTCAGAAACATAATCTGATTCTAGTGCTTCTCTGTGCTTTCTTATGAACTCTCTGGCACTTCCTTTTGCCCAAGGTGGTAACAACACATCACCGACCTGCACAATGGAGCACCATCATCCTCATATATCCTAACAGGGATGTTTACATCATTGAAGTACAAAAACTGGTGTAGAAAATGTTTCACCTTCTCTCCTGATTGCTTTTCACCCAAGTCAAGATGAAATCTGTTTTCCAGGAATTCTGGCATGTAGAAGAATTCCGGGATGAGTTCCTTGACATCAGATGTATTACCCTTACCAGATGCACTTGACCATGTATCTTTTATGCTATTAAAAAGACGGTCAGCATGATCAAATTGCCCTCCTTGTAGTTTCTGATTCTCCATACTGAATGGTGGCAACCGCAAAAGATAGAAAAGCACAATTCCAGCACTGGAATAGTGTGATCCATAGTGGAATTTTGGAACATCTGGATCATCCCAGCTTTCATACCTGGAAGAACATAAATGGCGTTGCTAAACACAGCTTTCACAGACATCATTCTAAAGGTACTGAGTGCTACACTGAAATCGAGATATATAAATTCATAACCTGCATTTGAGATATCATCAAAGCAAAAGACAAGCTAACCTTTTCTTAAATTCCTCCTCTCCTGCTGCTGTTTGGCAACCCATAGGTTTATCAAGCTTACGAAATGACTTGGGGTCTGAAAGATTGAGGGTGTCACTTTCATAGTCTGCAAGAACCCAAGGGAAAACTGGATACTGTGTGAGATCATTATATCCACGTCCTGCAAGAGTGTTAAGGTGCATAAGGTACTGAAAATTGCTAATTTCTCCATTCTGCCATCTCTTGGAAAATGACTTGGCCATGCTCTTGAAAAGGCGGCCTCGCTCATTATTATCTTGCTTCAAAGAACGAGAGATCGTGGTGTCCAACCTGTTTAATAACAGAATGTCAGATACTTATAAAACGCTAATAACAGAATGTCAGATACTTATAAAACGCTATTGAAAGTCAATAAATAGATGGTAATACCACAAAAAAAATGACAAACACTAAACCTGAATCACATGGTCTGAGAGGAGGTACCACAAAATGTATAAAGACATACACAAATGCAGTGAATCATAAGAACAAGATAACTATAGGATTGAAAAGGATTCCACTTCCGAGATTGCCAACCATGCTCTATGGTGCCTTCCTGTAAAGAATAACATATGGAAATCTATAGTATACCAGCAGCTCAACTATCAGTGACTCTATGAGGAAACCTTGATTTGATTTCAAGTTAGAATGGATTAATAGGCAGGTCCAACCCAACAAACCAGCTCATTTTGGCCTGACCTGAGCCCATTCAGATGGACCAACGACATTGACCTGGTTGCAAAGTTCAGTTCTTGCCTACTTGGGTGTACCATTGACCTGGTTGCAAGCTGAAAAGACTCGCAGTTAATTATCTTTCTCGAGAATAAACCAAAAAGGAGTACATAAACACTATATACATTATATAGGGCAAACAACCTAAATTAAATAAAGAAATGAACATACAAGAGCCTTAGAGCCACTATATACACTAACATAATACACGTGTGAGCACACAGAGACATACACACACAACACACATGCACACCTGCACAAGCACACTCAACGCCCAAGACAACCTGGTGTATATGACCCGATGCAAACCTGACTCAACATAGAGCTAAACTGCTTAAACCTCAACCCATCATAAACCTGAGTCTGATAACCTATACAAGTTTACTATAAATCTTACATTCAAAGAGGGTCCCCAGATCAAAATATTTTAGGTCCAGTCCCAAAATTGAGACCCAATGCAAAACCAGGTCTCACAGAATTGAACCCCCACCTAACTGATTATACTCCTTAGAATAATAATTTGATTACAAAATTTGCAAGTATGAAGGCAGATAGCCATAGAAGTTATTAATGTAATGAAACACGAGTTACAGATGTCACTTATGGACAAATACAAACACAATCACCACTTATGGGTCAATCAAGAGAATACAAATCAGCCACTTATGGGCATAAAACACAAAAAATATCAATTTTGTATTGACAAAATGCCTTGAAAAAGCATTATATAGAGGAGGGGTTTCATCCCCTTTATATACAAGTAGAGAGAGGCACGTAGCCATTGGGATCTCCCCGACGGCTAGAAATGTAGCCATTGAAAAGATCCCAACTGCTCTCTAACCCAATTACAAAAGGTCCAAGGCCTATTTCAAAAGTACATCAATAAAAGAAAAATAAAAATACAAAAAAATAAAGGAAAAATATATGTACAATGACCACTATACCCCCTACATGAGTAAAAGTCTAAAATACTCCTATACATACATTGACACTCCCCCTCAAACTTATGGTATGATCACCGAAAGTTTTCCTAACAAAAAATGAAACCTAAGAGAAAGAAGAACTTTAGTGAAGAAGTCCGCAAGTTGATATTCAAACATGACATGTGGCAGCAAGAAAGTCTTCCTCAGAAATTCTTCTCTGATATAATGGCAGTCCATCTCGATGTGCTTTTTGCGCTCATGAAACATATGATTCCCAACAATATATATGACACTTTTGTTATCACAACATAATCTTGATGGTGTTAATAATATTCCCATGTCATCTAGTAAGCTCCGCAACCATACAATCTTTGTTGTTGTGGTAGCTATAACACGATACTCAGTTTCTGTGGATAATAGAGATACATTTTATTGTTTTTTACATTTTCAGGACACCAGTGAATCTCTTACAAAAACTCGAAAACCAGTGGTTGAACGTCTATCATTAAGATCTCCTCCCCAGTAAGAGTTAGAATATGCAACCAATTCGAGAGGGAAGGAGGAAGACAATAATAATCTTTTATTAACAAAAAATCTTAAATATCTAACAATATGCATAACGGCACACATATGAACTGAGGTAGGAGACTGCTGAAATTGACTAGCAGTGTGAACTGCATGGGTTATGTTTGGTCTGCTGATAGTCAAGTATGTCAAGGCAGCGATCATTTGTCGATGTGGATTGGTATTTCCCAATGGAGTTCCATTATCGATCTTCATCTTTGAATTGATAATTTCGGAAGTGTCCACTCTTTTCTCGTCAGTTATTCCAGACTTGTCAATAATCTCAATAGCAAATTTAGATTGAGTTAACAAGTATCCTTGAAGAGAATAAGCTACTTTAATCCCCAGGAAGAATCTGAGAAAACCTAAATCAGTCATTTCAAATTTTTGTTTTAGTACATGCTTAATATGATTTACTCTTTGTTTGTCACCTCGTGTTATGATCATGTCATCAACATAGAGAAGCAAAGTCATAAAATCTATAGCAGATTTCTTGCCAAATAAAGTTGTGTCAGTATAACATAAAAAATACCCAAGATTAGTCATAACAGAACTAAAACGATCATACCAGGCCTTTGGTGCTTGTTTGAGACCATATAAAGCCTTTTTAAGATGAAGAACTTTTACAAACGGAACCTCGTACCCAAGTGGTGGATCCATGTAAACTTCTTCCCTTAATTCCCCATTAAGGAAGACATTTTTGACATCAATTTGGTAAATAGGTCATTTTCTAATAGCAGTCATAACTATAGTATTCTAACAATAGTCATTCTAGCGACAGGGGCAAAAATCTCATCGTAATCTATCCCATATTTCTGTGAGTATCTTTTGGCTACCAACCTAGCTTTATGTCTTTCTAAAGTTTTGTCACTCTTAGTTTTAACTTTGAACACCCACCTACATCCTATCGATTTCTTCCTAAGTGGCAAGTTGGTCAATTCCCAAGTTTTAGATTTTTTCTAAAGCTTTTATTTCTTCACATAGCATTTTGCCATTCTAGATAATTTTTGGCTTTATTATATGAGGCTGGTTTGAAATAAGAGTAAATCTTTGCCAGACAGGCTCTATAGTCAAGAGCAAAGGACTCATATGTTACAAATCTATCGGGTACTTTGTGTGGTCTTTCAGAGTGCTTAATGTTTCTAGTTTTTTGGTTTTCTAGGTTGAAATATTTTTCTAAGGCAATAGGTTGATAGTTCTCTTGTCTTCTTTTATATTGAATGATTTAAGAAGAATCATGATGTCCACCATACTCACCATGTATTTAAAGTTCATCATCATCAATTTAATTTTCTTCTGATAGCAAATCACTATCATTCTTAGAATCTAATTCTAAAAATACATATTTATTATCTCGCTTAGGCACATCTTTATCAAAGAAACTTGTTTGCTCCAAGAAGGTAACATTTCTTGAAACATATAATTTATCATTTTCAAAATCATAGACTCGAAATCCTTTTTCACTCTCACCATACCCTAGAAATACACAGGGGATGGCCCTTGGAGATAACTTGTCATTTTTATTGGTTAACACAAAACACTTACACCCAAAGGTCCTTAATCTAAAATAATCAAGCAAAATTTTGAAGAGTTTTTCATATGGAGCTATATTTTGAAGTTTTGAGGATGGAAGCCGATTTATAAGATAAACTGCAGTAAGTGTTGCTTATGCCCAAAAATGTTTTGGAACACTTTTGGAGATGAACAGTACAATTTCTATTATATGCATATGTTTTTGTTCGGCTAATCCATTTTGTTGAGGTGTGTTTGCACATGACCTTTGATGCAAGATTCCATTTGAATCCAAATAGCTTTTAAAATCATTTGACATGTATTCTCCCATTGAATCAGAACGAAAGATAGATATGTTTGTTTTGAAGAGGTTTGTAACTAATTTATGTAAAAAAATTGAAGTTTTTAAATACTTCATATTTGTGCCTAAGAAAGTAGATCCATGTATATTGAGAATGGTCATCCACAAAAAATAACATAATATGCATATCCACCTTTAGATTTCAATGGGGCCAGACCCCAAACATCAGAATGTATCAATTCAAGTGGCTTTGAAGCAAAAAAGGTTCTCTCTTGATAAGGAATGGATTTCATCCTTGCAAGTATACAATCAACACATTTGATTTTTTTATTATAAAAAGTTCTCAAATGAGATACATTAGACAATTTAGCAATACTAAGATGACCTATTCTTTGGTGCTAGAAAATTAAATCCAACTTTTTTACATTGAGACAAAGGGTTGTTTTTTGAATAATTAATCGATCCATGTAGCAGAGGTCTCTTTCTCTATGCCCTTTCCCAGTCTGCTTCCAGGACTGGAGATCCTGTATCAAGCATTGGTCAGATGTGAAGGAGACACTACAACCTTGATCAGTGATTTGAGAGACAAAAATAAGGTTTAAGTTGAGTTTTGAAATAATTTTTATTTTTAGAATATAAAAAATTCAAGATTTTTCAAAAATTTCAATTCCTTTAATATCAAGAGAGGCATCATCCGCATTAAAAATACCTTTTCTACTTACACTACGATTAGTAAGCATGGAACCATTATAGGTCATATAAAATGAAGCACCAGAATCTAAGATAAAAGGAGTCATACCAGGAAGTGATGAAATGGAGATGGCAACACCAATTGTGGAGGAACCTTTGAGGAGAGGTTGTAAGGCTTTCATCAATTGAGATAGCGACAAGTTCCCTATGGATTTACTTGAATTTTCTTTGTCAACTTGGGAGGTACCCATTGAAACAACTTTCCTTTCCTCTTTAGCTTTAAATTCCGAACAATATGGCTCAATATGTCCAGGTTCTCCACAGTTGTAACAAACAATAATGGATTTTTTCTTTCCATCTCCTTTTCCATCATAGGACCGGGGTTTTCAAAAATTATTATTATTTTTATAGAAATGTGGAGGCTTGTATGAATGAGAGTTGGCACCCAATCTTGAAACGACTAAAACATTATCCTTGGCCTCCTTGGATTCAGTTAAAGATTTCAATCTGGTCTCTTCCATGCAAACTTGAGTCAAAAATTCATGAATAAGTGGAAGTTCTTCTTGCTTTTTAAGAAGGATGCTGCTTCTCATTTATTCAAATTCGGGTCTTAAACCCCTCATAAATTGAAAAAATTATTCATACACAATTTGTTTTTTCCTTTGTTGGGCATCATATGGAGTTTTTCAAATGGGTTCCATCTTGACCATTTGATCCCACAATCTTTTTAGAGTTCCATAGTATTCTCACATTCTTTTCACCTTGCTTGCAAGTGTTAATTTTGTCTTGCAATTCGCATCTATAAGTGACATCACTTTCAGTATAAGTTAGTTTGATAAAAAGCCAAGTTTCATCGGCTCTTTCAAACTCCAATATGTTCTCACATGTATCTTGATTCTTGACTCATGTTTTCCATAAATAAGTAAAGGACCTTTGCATGTCCAATTTCTCATTCTTTTATAGCTTTCTTATAGTTTAAGAGACCTTTCTCTCTTTTTTTCTACTTTAAGAACTTTAGTAATTCCATCTTTTTTACTAATAGTCTTTGTGAGAATAGGCTCTGGTTCTACTGAGGAACCATCAACATATTCCCACAAACCTTTTCCAATTAGAATTCTATTGATGGCAGTGGCCCATAAAGTTATAGTTATGTCCATCAAATTTAATTGAGACCACCGTCACCACTTCCTTGTCGGCCATACAAGGAAGAAGAGAAAAAGATACCAAGATACAAGAGCAAGAAGAGTAGAAGGTACTTGTTTAGATGTGTGCTATGGCAAAGCTCCACAATTTTGCTATGACAAAAGCTCCACAATCTTCAAAAAACAGCCACACGCGTATCAATCTTCAAGTGAAGCTATAGTCACGGTTCCCAATGTTTTATCCAATCTACCACAAGTTTCTTGGATATCTCAAGAATCAACAATAGAGCACCAAGCTCCGATACCATGTATAAACAAACAAAAAGAGTTACACAAATATCACTTATGGACAAATATAAACATAATGATCACTTATGGGTCAATCAAGAGAATACAAATCAGCCACTTATGGGCATAAAACACACATAAAAAATATCAGTTTTGTATTTGACAAAATGCCTTGAGAAAGCATTACATAGAGGGGGGGTTTCATCCCCTTTATATACAAGTAGAGAGAGGCATGTAGCCGTTGGGATCTCCCCAACAGCTATAAATGTAGCCGTTGGGGAGATCCCAATGGCTCTCTAGCCCAATTACAAAAGGCCCAAGGCCTATTTCAAAAATGCATCAATAAAAGAAAAATAAAAATACAAGAAAATAAAGGAAAAATATATGTACGATGACCACTATACCCCTGCATGAGTAATGTTAAGACATATGTAATAATACATCTATATATATATATAAATATAGATGTATTCACCATAATACCCGATAGGGGTATTATGGTCTTTTCACAAGTACCCAATAGGGGTACTTGTTTTATTTCTTTTATTTTTCTGTTTTTTATTTTTTATTTTCTAAAATGTTTATTGGGATACCAAAGGGGCCCCACAATGGAGTCGTTGGGGCCCCCAACGGTCACAATTGTGACCGTTGGGGGCTCCCAACGACTCTATTGGGAGCCCCCTTTGGTCTCCCTTTGCTTATAAATAGGGGGAACCCCCTTGTATCTTGTATTGCTTTTAGAGAGCTCCTCTCCAATAAAAGGGATATTCTTTTTATGTGTGTAGCCTTGTTATAAGGCCCTTCGTATATCCCTTGGTGGATTTCCTCTCTTATGCTTGTTTCGTTTGTCCGTGTTGGACATAGTGAATGCATTGGCATTCTTGGATTCTTCCGCATACTTCATTACATGGTATCAAAGCCATACGATCTTCTAAGGTAAAATCGTGTCTCTCTCTACTTCCTTTCTTTTTCACATCTTCATTTTGTAGCAATGGAAGTCAAGATCGATCTATCATTCAAGCTCAATGGGAAAAATTACATGATGTGGGCATCCGCAATGGAGAATAATCTCAAAGGCAAGAAGCTTTGGGGTTATGTAATGAGAACTGTTCCGGAACCCCAACTTAAGCTCACAAAGATGGAAGAAGATCAAGAGAAAGCACTTGAAGGTGATGCTCGTCTCAAGGCCATTAAAGATTATCATCACCAAATGGAAGATTCAGAGAGAAACCATGCAAAAATCCTAGCATGGTTTATGAATAATGTCGAACTTAAGGTATGTGCAAATATTGCAAAATTCCGCCGGGCAAATGAAGCTTGGTTTTTTATGAAGGGCATGTATACCCAAAAGGATCTTGCAAGAGCTTATTTTTTGCAAGAAAAAGTGAGAACCACAAAACAAGGCGACATGAGCATACAAGACTATTATAGTGCTCTAAATCCTTTGTGGGATGAATTGGCTCTTTTAGAGCCTAAATGGGTGGCTACGGAGGATGTGTAACTAAGACAAAAACAAATGCAACAAGATAGATTGTTTCAATTTTTATTTGGGCTTCGTCCCGAATTTGAACAAGTTAGATCCTCACTTCTCCATAGATCTACGTTTCCTCCTTTAGAAGAGGCTATTGCCGAAATTACTCAAGAAGAGACTAGGCATAGCATGGGTAAAAGCATAGATGAAGTTCTTGCCGTATCTAAACCCGACAATCATGTTAAAACATACAAGCCACCTCATTTTTGTAAGCAAGGGAGTGGTGGAAGAAAAATGATTATATGTCATCATTGTTATGAGTCGGGACATATTAAACCCGTTTGCCCAAAGCTAAATGGGGCATTCAAGCCAAAGGTGGCTTCCGTTGAGGAATCCTCCACCAAAGAAGATGAAGGCAAGAACGGGGATCTCAAAGATACTCTTGGTTAAATTTCCTTGGCTCTTCAACAAATTCTAAAGGCTACTTCTTCCACCTCCGGTGCCGCCATTACCTCATCATCACCTCCCGGTACGTACTCTTGGATTTTAGATTCCGGAGCCTCTTTTCACATGACTCCTCATGAAAATGCATTAACCAACGTGCACACCAATTCAAAAATATCTTGTGTCTCTACGGTCGATGGAACTTTTCTCAAAATAAATGGTATTGGAACTCTCGATTCTAAAAATGTTCAAAATTTTCTTGTTCCAAAAGTTAGAATAGTTCCTAAATTAAATCTTAACCTCTTTTCCATTTCCCAAATTGCCGACCATGGATGTGAAATATCTTTCTCATCCCAAGGGTGCTTTGTGCAGGATCTCCGGTCCGAGAAGCGGATTGGGCAAGGCCATAGGAAGGGAGATCTTTATTTTATGGATAACTTAATGCTTCCAAATACCTCATTTTGTACTTATGTCCAAGACAAAAATATTGAAACTTGGCATAAAATGTAACGACCCCAACTCATCCACTCGAAAATGCGGATTTTTTTTTTTTAATATTCCCAGAGACCTGGGGCCTTTACAGTTCCACTCACCGCTGGATAACCACACACCACGATAGAGCTTACACTTATCTTCCAAACCAACATCAAAATCATTATTCATTTATTGAAAAACTGATAAACATGTCTAGAGACACTTGCATAATGAATTACTGAAAGTGCAACATCAATTAATAGAACCAAAAAGGAAAACAAAAGTAAAGCCATGATGTCCCTCTAAGATGTATCCAGCAAGTGCGTAACACCAGTGACTTGCCCAGACACCAGTCGCTTCAATGAGTTCCTGCTCCTGTGAAAAACCATAAAAAGGAGGGGTCAGAAATCCAAAGGATTCTGCGTACAGATCCCTCTAATGAAAATAAATGAGCATAAAGAACACGAGTACAATTTTATGCAATTCTCCTTGAGGAAAAGCAATTATTACATCTACTCAATCCAACTTAAGCATCCATGCAACATCATTTAAGTATGCATAAACTTTAATCAATAACAGGTATTCACTTTGAGTAAGCAGGGTATTCTACATACATTAAAGAGTAGCCATCACCCATCAACGACATATATCAGGGAAAAGAAACAGACCATGCCTGATCTAATGCATAGCAAAATTATGCATGATATATGTGTAATGTATGAACACCTTATTTTCTTTTATTTAAGTTCATGTTTCCATATGCATGCCCTATTAAATGCATACAATTTTAAGTTCCTCTTTTTAATTCCATCGCCCGCGGATACACCAAACGGGTAAAATCCCCGAGGTCAAGTTAGGTTCCCAAGGTAGCTTAGCACACAATTTATATTTTATTACTGGGTTCCCACTTAGCTCTCGACCGAATCGCCTTCGGAACATTAGACCTTCTACATCTAATGTCGGGGACACAAGGGACACCCCACGCCCACAAGTGCCACTTCCTTGGTACCATAACCTCACAGCTGTGACTAACACACCACTCCCGGGTAAAGTGGTGGATTCTCCCTAAAACCGTGGTCAGGAGAAGAACCTCAATATCGGGTTCAGGGGCAACAACGCACACGGAGTTTTTGTATCCTCACAGTCTCCCCAAGACCGGATAGCTAAGATTCTCATACTCCAGATGAGATATCTCACAATGTATATTACACTGTTCTTGTTTCAGTATATTTTTATTAAAGTCGATTCTTTAAGTTTACAACCCCATATGCAAAAGTAAAGTGAAAACCCGCATCCTCCCTTGCGGGAACCCTTTCGGGACTCCAGCCCGTGAGGACAACGGGAACAGTGTAGTAGTGTGCCCTACCAACTGGTGTGGTTTGAGTGATGCTATTAAACATATAGAAAAAACAACCAAGTTCACGGCTCTACCGGCCGTGATGACCCATTAGGCCATCCATGCATCACAACAAAAGCAAAAGTAGTGTTTTATTTATAACACTAGGCTAATGTGTCAAAAACATGCAACCATAAACCCAATTATAAGCATGTCATTTTTACATTCTCACTACGAGTACTACCTCCATCACATATGGGCATCCATCAAAACGTATCTCCTGCAAGTATGTGCACGTGAATAAACCCCGCAATTTTTCACACTTATGTTAAATGAGACATCCATAGTCTAGTAGAAGCATGATTATATAGTTTACATGTATACTCATAACTTTGCTCATTTTCATCAAAATGTGCATCTATTAAAACTCACACTCCTCCTGTCGAACAGAACAATATATCACTGAAGGAGGGAGGCAGAAATTAAATATATATTATATATATATATATATAATTTTTTTTATAACACATCCAGCCCAGCCGACAAGGTCGGCTGGGTCTGACAGCATATGCACCGGCCCGGTGTGGGCCTGTGTATGCTGTCAAGACCTAAACAGCATAGGGGAAAAATCCCCTTTTTTTTTGAAATTCTGTATTTATTTTATTATATATATATATATTTTCTCTGGCATCCGACAACCCCTATTGTATGCCTACACACACGACACGCCCAAGTGAGAAAAACTGCATTCAATGATACTCTGCTTCCTACACCCTTATGGCTACCAGGCTCTTTATCAGCCGTAGGATATTCAACAGTTGATTTGACTACATGCCATAACTATCCCAATTTAAAAGAAAGCCATAGGGTCTGATTTTATCCCAACCCTGCACTAGACATGTGAATCTTGCTTCCACATAATGGACCTCTCACATGCCCTTTTCCAAGTAAAACAGAAGGGTTCAATGCTCCTACTTACAGGGATTAACATAATATGTAGTATTTTAACTAGCTTGGTGGAACGAAAATATCCATGTTACATGGTCCAAATCTAGCAGATAAAAAAATATAGATCAATCTAATCTTCCAGACTCAGCGAGCAAAATTTAGAGTGAGCAAATTTCATACCAAATCCGGTTTTCAGTTTGTATGCATAAAAATCATAAATCATTATTATCCATCTCTTCCCTGACAGCCGTTGACAACAAAGCATAAAACTACAGCCTTCTCAAAACAATAGAATATGCAAGATCAAAACACAGATCAAGTAATCTATATTATGCATACCAGTCAGCCAACTTAGATCATTACCGTATATATATATACAACTACGCAGGATGATAAAATAACACGCCCCTTCTTAGAACTGGCAGTACAGAACTACGAATCACAAACTCATACCAATTGAACTGGTCTAAAAAAAAAAACTGAATGTAGTCGAACCAACAAGGATTTTGGCTCATCCATAACATACTGTCCAACACTCTCCAATGGAGTGAGCAGAGGATAAAGGAATTGGGGTTCAAAAATCCAATATATGCAAAAGAAAAGCCCTATTTACGATAACCAGTAACCCCACCGAACCAAGGTTCTGCACAGACTTAGTCCACTCAACAGTACAATCGACCCTACTCCCCTGGGTTTAATAAGCCACCGAACCTTTTTTTTTCTGTTTCCATCCAAAGAAAAAGAGCACAAAAATCGAACCGGGGTTCGATTGCTCATTTATTTCCATGAGAGGGGACCCGTACCTCTTATGGTGGTTTCCGGTGGCCTGAGACGAACGTCGCAGAGGGGTGCAGACTGGTGACACTCCTTCCAACTGCCGTGAAAGGAGATGCTCGAGGGGCCCTTGACGCCTGCGGATGGCCGGTACTGGGCTCCTTCCTCCGGCGTGCGCACACACAGCGAAAGAGAGAGAGAGAGATATGAACCAAACGGGGGAAAAGACTCGTTTGGGACCTCCTTTTGAAGAGGAAGGCCCGGCAAAATCGGAGCCCCCTTCCCTCCAGCGGCTGCGTTTCCAGCCTCCGCCCTTCCCTTCCTGCGATTTCGGTTAGGGTTCTCTCTCAGAACCCTAACCCCCTTCCTTTTTCTTTTTTTTTGAAATATTTTGTAAGATAAACAAAAAATTTAGTAGCAACATTTTTCGGTTTTTACATAAAAGGCTTGGACACCCAAGTTACTGTAAAATGTATCTTTTTCCTTTTGGAAACAAGTTTTATAAAGAAAAAGATATCAATTGCAAAGATTGCATTTTTGGAAAAATGAAGTCTATTCATTTTTCTGTTAGAACCTTTGTGACAACAAGATCTTTTGAATTGGTGCATTCCGATGTATGGGGACCATCTCCGGTTCTATCCAAAGGTGGTTATTCATATTATGTTACCTTTATTGATGATTATACTAGATATGTATGGATTTTTTTCTTAACCTTAAATCGGAAGTTTTTAACTTCTTCAAAGAATTTCATGCAAAAGTTCAAAATCAATTTCAAAGTCACATATCCATTCTTAGATCCGATTCGGGTGGAGAATACTTATCAAATGAGTTTTAATCATATTTAAAACAACATGGCATTTGTCATAAAAAATCTTGTCCAAGAACTCCTCAACAAAACAGCCTAGCGGAAAGAAAACATAGACATATTTTAGAAACCGCTAGATCATTACTCATTTCTAAAAATATTCCTAAAAGTTTTTGGGCCGAAGCCGTGTTAACGTCCACCTATTTAATCAATAGAATGCCATCTTCAAAATTGAACAATATCTCTCCTTATGAAAAGCTTTTCAATATGACACCCGATTACAATCGTCTTCGTATTTTTGGGTGTAAATGCTTTGTTCTTTTACATAAAAGAGATAAATTGTCACCTAAAGCAATAGAATGCGTATTTTTAGGATATGGTGAAAATCAAAAGGGCTATAGATGCTTTGACTATAAAAACAATAAGTTATTTGTCTCCAAAGATGTGACCTTTTTAGAAGATGAAAATGGATTTGAAATATTGGAAAAACCAAATGAAATTGATTATATGTTTATCAATGATCTTTTAGAAGATTCAAATGATGACTCTTTGAGTCATCCAGAATTTTTAGAAAATACTCATAATAATGATTCTCATGATAATGATGTATCACCAACTAATGGCGACAATCTCCAAGTATACACTTGGCGTGAGGAAGCACAACCTATTAGTGCTTTAGAAAAATTCTTGCGGCTTAATGAACCCCTAGAAGAAACCTCCCTTAGGTGATCTTCTAGAGAATCAATTCCACCTAATAGGTTTGTCTCATATGAAACTTTCTCACCTAACTATAGAGCTTGTCTAATAGCCTTGCATTCTTACTATGAACCTTCCCATTATAATCAAGCAAAAAATATTCCCCATTGGGTTGAAGCAATGAAAGTTGAACTAGATGCTTTAAATAAGGCTAAAACTTGGGAAATAGTTCAACTTCCTCCAAATAAAAAAGCTATAGGATGTCGGTGGGTCTACAAAGTCAAAACAAAAAGTAATGATTCCCTAGAACGTTATAAAGCTAGATTAGTTGCTAAGGGATATTCACAAGAATATGGCATCGATTATGAGGAGACTTTTGCCCCCGTGGCTCGCATGACAAGCATTAGAACTCTAATTGCTGTAGCATCATCTAAGAAATGGCCTATATTTCAATTAGATGTTAAAAATGCCTTTCTTAATGGTCAGTTGAATGAAGAAGTATATATGGACCCTCCGCCGGGAATTAGTGTTAACCAAGGTCAAACTCTTCGATTTTTAAAAGCTTTATATGGCCTTAAATAAGCCCCTAAGGCTTGGTATGATAGATTTAGTGCTATCATGTTACAATTGGGATTTCGTTCATGTTATACTGAAATTGTTCTTTTTGTTAAACGTGCAGGTAATAGTATCATCATCCTTCTGCTTTATGTTGATGATATGATCATCACTGGCAATGATGAAAGTGGTATTCTTAATGTTAAAAATATGTTAAAACATAATTTTGATATGTCTGATTTGGGTTTTCTCAGGTACTTTCTTGGTATAGAAGTAGCATACTCTCCTCGAGGGTATATTTTGTCACAGATGAAACTTATTGCAGACATATGTTCCAAATCTGGGATTTCAGATGACAAAAAGGTGGAGACTCCCGAGGTTATCAATGCTAAACTACGACTGGAGGATGGAGTTCTGCTGGATGATCCTACGCCCTACAGGCAAATCATTGGCTCCCTCACCTATCTGACTATCACCAGGCCTGATATTGCTCATGTTGTGCACTGTGCAAGCCAATTTCAGCATGCCCCTACATCTGTGCATATGAGTGTTGTGCTTCGGATCATTCGATACATCAAAAATACTTTGACTAAAGGGCTATTTCTATCCTAACTCTCTTCCTTAGATTTACTCGCTTATACTGATGCTGACTGGGGAGGAAACCCAAATGATCGAGTCTCAACTACTGGCTTTTGTGTTTTCTTAGGAGATTCGCTAATTGCTTGGAGATGCAAGAAACAACAGAAAGTCTCATTGTCTTCTACTGAAGCAGAATACAGGGCTATGGCAACTACTACAATGGAGCTTGTGTGGCTTCGAAGTCTTCTTCAAGATATGGGAGTCGAAATTACCGGTGCTTCGAAGCTTTGTTGCGACAACAAAAGTGCAATCTATATTGCCAGCAACCACACCTTTCATGAGAGGACTAAACATATTGAAATGGACTGTCACTATGTACGTGATGAATATCTTCGTGGGACAGTTACACTGCCATATGTCACTTCGGAATATCAACTTGCAGATTTCTTTACCAAAGCACTTCCTGCTCCTCGCTTCTTGTTCCTTCTTGGCAAACTTTCGGTCATCTCCCCGTAAAGTTTGAGGGGGGGTGTTAAGACATATGTAATAATACATATATATATATATATATATATATATATATATATATATATATATATATATATATATATATATATATATATGTATTCACCATAATACCCGATAGGGGTATTATGGTCTTTTCATAAATACCCAATAGGGGTACTTGTTTTATTTCTTTTATTTTTCTGTTTTTTATTTTTTGTTTTTTTATTTTCTAAAATGTTTATTGGGATACCAAAGGGGCCCCACAATGGAGTCGTTGGGGCCCCCAATGGTCACAATTGTGACGTTGGGGGCTCCCAACGACTCTATTGGAAGCCCCCTTTGGTCTCCCTTTGCTTATAAATAGGGGGAACCCCCTTTATCTTGTATTGCTTTTAGAGAGCTCCTCTCCAATAAAAGGGATATTCTTTTTATGTGTGTAGCCTTGTTATAAGGCCCTTCGTATATCCCTTGGTGGATTTCCTCTCTTATGCTTGTTTCGTTTGTCCGTGTTGGACATAGTGAATGCATTGGCATTCTTGGATTCTTTCGCATACTTCATTACAGAGTAAAAGATTAAAATACCCCTATACATACATACATTGACAATTAACAGTTCTTTTCCCTACTTGTTACATTCAGAACCAACTACTTCAACAGTGTTGGCTTACACATCCATCAAACCAGTGTACTTAAGATGTCCATGTTTAAATACCAGCTTCTGCAAAACACCTTCACCTCATCATTGCCCAACCTCACGTATATAATGTAAGGAAATGGGCGAAAATACAAATACCAACTGATAACACTTGAAAGTCCACTAATGGACAAGAAATCATAAGCACATAAAGTGCAAATACACAAACCCACTAAAGAGAAATTACAAGTACATAAACTCATAAGGAGGTAATGCCAAAAGGCAAAAGAAATAATTTTATTAAGAGAATGTGTGAGAACAAGTACTAAGAATGAGGGGGAAGACCCTTTTATATACAAAATGAAAAGGCACAAGAGAGGGGGCCATTGGGGCTCCCACTAATAGACGTTGGGGACCCCAACGTCTATCTAAGTGGGGCCCCCAATGGTCTCAAAAGGAAATAAATAAAAATAAAAAAATAGAAAAACCTAAATAAGTTGCATGCAATTTATATTACAACAACAACAACTACGCCTTCATCCCAAAACAATTGGGGTCGGCGATATGAACCAACAAAGAAAATCATTATGGGTCTTCCACATGAATCCTTCTCCTCCATTCATTTCTATCCAATGCCATGTCCTCGGTGAGGTTCAAAGCATTCATATCATTTCTTATCACCTCCATCCATGTCTTCCTAGGCCTACCTCGACCTCATATAACAATGTGAAAAAACCAAAATACCCCTATCGAGTATTTTGGAGTATATATATATATATATATATATATATATATATATATATATATATATATATATATATATATATATATATATATAAGAACCTGTGGAACAAACCAGAGAGATCCAAGTATACAAGAAAAATATTTTTGTCGAATATAATTTAAAACAAGAAGTTTTCAAACAAGATATATTGAATCAACCTATTTTTCAAAAAACCATAATATTGATTATGAGAAAATTTAATTATTTAAAGAGCATATGATTCATCAAAAAGAGATAAAACAAACATGCATAAAAAATATTCTACGCATTTCAATCAAGCATTATGTGAAAATGTCGTCAAGAGGATCAAGCTCAAAGACAACTTGATAAATCTATTATATTCTTTAAAGAAAAATATGTGCACAAAGGCACAAGAGATTGCTCACAAATGAGCGAACATGCACAAAGGCATAAAAAAAGTTTTTTATTGAAAAAGAGTAAACATCACAAAAGATTTAGAAAGAGCTAATTAACTTCATGCATACAATTATGTGAAACCATATATGCATCATGCAATTAAAGTATTTTTAATGCACATGAAACAACAATAAAAGGATAACTATTTGTAACAATAAAAAATGCATATAACAAGCATGAATTTAATATAACGAATCCAGTTCATTTAGTTACGAACCAATCAACCCTATCATAACAATACACAAGTGTTTATGTAAGGAACATACTTACAAAATCCTCAAGTAGATACACAAAAAGACTGCGAAAATGCTTAAAGTTTTTATCTATAAACATCTTTCATAAAAAGTTTGAAAATTTCAAAGAAAATTTTTAAAAAGATTTATATGAGAGAGAAATGAAATTTGCAAATCAACACCAATTTGTGAAAAAATAAATTCTCACAAATATCAAGAAGTGATATTTTGCAAACTTTAATAATGCAATGCAAGATGCACGAAATTATTTCAATCAATCATTTCTCATAGAAGAAAAGATGAGTTAAACAATTTTGAATAGATTAAAAATTCTCAAACATTTGAATGAGTAAATTAGAGCATTGGTTTAGCCATCACAAGCAATCACCTCCTAGTCCTCAAAACTTCAAATAGCAAGTGTATCAGCGATTAGACCAAGAGTATAAACAACATGCTACTAAAGGGTCAAGGATACACACAAAGGTGTGTAAAAACACCTCTTATCTACATATAATGACACTTGGAATGAGTGTATCAGTGACTAAAACAAAAGTACAATGCCAACAATGGACTAAAAATCACACACAAAAGTGTGAATAAATATCTTTTGTCTACATATAGTGACACTCAAAATCAAGTGTATCAGCGACTAAAACAAGAGTACAAAGCCAACAATGGCCTAAAAATCACACACGAAGATGTTAATAAATATCTCTTGTCTACACATAGTGACACTCAAAATCAAGTGTATCAGCGACTAGAACAAAAGTATAAAACCAATAATGGCCTAAAAATCACACACGAAGGTGTAAATAAATATCTTTTGTCTACATATAGTGACACTCAAAATCAAGTGTATCAGCGACTAGAACAAGAGCACAAAGCCAACAATGGGCTAAAAATGACACACAAATGTGAGAATCAACATCTCTTGTCTACGTATAATGACACTTAAAACAAGTGTATCAGCTACTAGAGCAAGAGTAGAAAGCCAACAATGGGCTAAAAATACACACGAAGGTATGAATAAACATCTTTTGCCTACATATAATGACACTTAGATAAGAGGCATAAAAAGGAAAAGACAACTGAGGTAAGAAAACTTATAATGGAAACACATTAATGCAATTAATATCAATTTTAACCACATTTCGAAACACTATAGTTTCAAAAAATAGGTAGTCATCACAGATACACATAATTAAAAACATTCATAATAAAGTCAATGGCCAAAGAATAAATGAGCAATACAACACACTCACAGTCAGAGATCACATAACTGTCAGTTAGAGTCAAACTACAAGTTGACAATCTAAAATGACATAAAACAAGATACACATAACTCACCCCAACAAACATCTCTGATTCAACAAAAATAAGGTCAAGAAGATTGATGCATCATATAAAAGTTTGTGATGGACAACACAAATGTCATAAAAACGCAATAATTACTCATAAAAATCATTTTTCCGAACAAAATACCGATTTAAAAAACAAAATTTCAAATCAACTTCAATAATGGAAAACTTGCTCTCATATGCTCATGTAATTATAATCATGTAATGAAATAGTGGTCTTCCACAAAAGCACTTGAATATCTCAAAAGAGTGTCTATCAAAGACACTTCAACCAAGACTCATAAAAGGGTATGAACCATGGTTGCCAGTTGAGGAAGCGGGAGCGGGAGCGGGAAGCGATACAGGAAGCGGGAGCGGGAAGCGGGAAGCGAGGCACTTTCAAAATTTTAGGAAGCGGGAAGCGTGGGACCACTTAGGAGCGATTCGAAAATCGTCTCGGAAGCGAGGGGGAAGCGAAAAAAATAAAAATAAAAAATAAAAAATACAAAAAATTGAAAAAAATGGGGAAGCGAGAGGAAGCGTGCTTCCGATTAAAGGGAAGTGCGCTTCCGATTTAAAAGTGGCGCTTCCCCGCACGCTTCGGAAACGCGACATTTCGCGCTTCCGAAGCGTGCTTCGGGGAAGCGCGCTTCTCCTTTTACTTAGGCGCTTCCGGTAACTCTGGTATAAACGAAAGAACACAAAATGAAATAATAAATCTTTATTTATAACCAAAATGCTTAAGAAGCATTGATACATAAGCAAGTTATGTAAAGGGCTAACTTGATTTGGTTCATAAAAAGGAACCAATTTGAACATATAAAGTTTCAAATTTAAAACTTCAACAACTAAGATGAAATCTTAGAAAGAATCACATGTTCAACAATATGTCCCGTGACAATTTTTACGATCTTTAATAAGCAAATAAGAATCATGCTTATTATAAGCAATTCTTCAAAAAAAGAGTTCATGAATACATCAATCAAGAGATAAGTGCACTAGGGCATATCATATGTAAAGGATCCAATGACTCTTAAAGGGAAGATAAAAAAACAATATATATGATCTCGAAAGAAGCTATTTAGATTTAACTCACAAGTCTCCTATAAGACAATCAATGCATATTAAAGAGAACCAAAGCATTGTAAGGAAACGACTTTAAATATATTAGGTTCAATAATGAATCAATACACATGCACATGAAGTGCGAATATACCCACTAAAGGGAAAAACACAAGCACATAATGTGCTAACATATAAACCCACAAAGGGGCAAAAATGCCTATAAGGCATAAGTTGATATTATTGAAAAGAGGAAGGGTGTGTAACACCCATTACATGGAGCAAAGGCTCCTCCAAAGGAGTTGTAAATACAAAAAGGAGAGCCCTATTTATACACTCTCAAAGGGACCACCTTGGGGGGCTCCCAAAGGAGACGTTGGAGAGCCCCCAACGGTCACATTTGTGACCGTTGGGGGCTCCCAACGTCTCTATTGGGAGGCCCCCAATATGGTACGAAAAACAAAATATAAAAAACAGAAAATAAAAGAAATATTACAATGCATATTCCAATTGGAATATGCGTAAAATGACAAATTACAAGAATACCCTTGAGGGTATTTTAGGAAGAGAAAATATATCTATTTATATATATATATATATATATAAATAGAGATATGTATACATATATATATGTATACGTATCTTTATATATATATAAATATATATATGTACATTTAAGGATTATATTTCAACATACATATATGTGTACGAGTACACATATTTTAACACCCCCCCCTCAATCTTTGCGGGGAAACGAAAAGATTGAAAAAAGTCGCAAGACTCCAAGAGGCTTCGGTAAGGATGCTATTGAAACTTGTAAATGCCTTCCTCCAATTGCCTTCTATTTGTGAACACATTTCCCGATCCATCCAAGTTACTTTTTTTTATCCTATCTCCAAGATCTTGTGGAATAACAACAAAGAACAAGTAAAAAATATCTTTGCACTTTACTCAAATGAAACATTCCTAACAAGGTGCAAAACTATAACTTATGCATAGAAATTTGAAGCACATGATAGGATAATTACTTTAGCATGAAAAGAAAATTTAGAAAACCAAGGTTTCAAAATCATATATCATGTTAAATAGTGAGCGGAAACGAATTGCAAGAATGCATAATGCATTCATAAGGTCCAACATTGGACAAACACAACCCCATAATGGGGAATAACAAAATGATCCACTAAGGGACACCACAATAAGCCTACGAAGAGGCATAAACTACATATGTTTTATTGAATGAGGGCCTAAAATGCCATAATGAGCATATGCATATACTATCATAAAATGAATTAACACTTAAAGAAATCATTAATAAACATGCTCCAAACATACTTTAGTCAAAATAAACACGGATACAAATGTTCAAAAGGTTTTAAAAGAACATGGATACAAATGTCCAAAGGCATGACGAATATGAACTTCAATAAGAAGGGTTTTATAAAGGTATATTTAACACGCATAGATCAACAATAGAGTTTTTCATATCTTTAGGGAGAAGATCTATGTCAAACAAATGTCATATATAAGAAGCATGATTTGACTAAGTATATTAAAACATTCACCCAAGATTCAAGAATGAATATCATTTGAGACAAAAGACTCATTTTGCATATCAAATACAAAAGTGGCCGAAAAACTGTAAGCACTTAATATATAGATTAAATGCTAAAATATCAATTTGATTTAAAAACATATCATAGATATGATTCACTTGTATCTAAAAACACAGGTTATGAATGAAATTTTGCAATTTTCAATAGTAGTTCATCCACTACAAGCAATTATCTCATTAATCCTCAAAAACCTACAAATCAAGTGTATAAGCTACTAGAACAAGAACATAACCATAATGCCATTAAAGGCCAAAAGACACACACAAATGTGTGTAAAAATACCTCTTGTCTACATGTAATAATACTTGAAATGAGTGTATAACCGACAAGAACAAGAGAATACATGCCAACATGGACCAAAAGCATCTCTTGTTTATGTAAAAAGACACTAAAAAACAAGTATGTTCAGCTACTAGAACAAGAGTATCAAGCCAACCATGGGCTAAAACACAATACATCTCTTGTCTACATAAAATGACACTTGAAATGAGTGAAAGAAATCAACCATGGGCATACATTGCAGCGACTAGAACAAAGACACAAATGCCAACATGGACTAAAATCACACACCATGGTGTGAATCAACGTGTCTTGTCTAAATATAATAACACTCAAGACAAGTGTGTTCAGCTACTAGACCAAGAGAATAATGCCAACAAAGGGCTACCAACACACAATGGTGTAAAAATATGTCTTGTCTACATATGATGACACTTAGATAAGAGGTATAAGAGGAGAAGACTTTTGAGGCAATAAAACTTTGTAATGACAAACATATAAATAAAACCTTGGACAATAATTTGAAAATAAATATGTGCACATACGCACAACAAGAACACTTGTGCACAAAAGCACAAAACACGAAATCACAAATGTGCAAATGCACTCATAAGATTCATAAACAAAAAAAGGTTGAGCAATAATCCCCAACACCCTTGAATTAAATATACCTTAAAACATTTAAGGTTTCAAGACACCATATATCACATTTATATATAAATAAGAGCATCCATAAGATCAATGGCCAAAAGAAAACGAGTGACACACTCATAATTAGAGATCATATAACAAATCATTCTAGAGTCCCAAGGTGCCCATAACTCACCTCAACAACCATCTTTAATATGGTAATTGGACAATCTAAAATGACATAACACAAGGTACCCTTAACTCACCTCAACAATTATCTCTAATATAACAATAAGGCCATACAAAAAGAATTGATGCATAATATAACTTGTGATGGATAAAAATAAATGTCATAAAAAGGCAATGAACACTTAGGGAAATCATTTTCCAAATATGTGATTTTACAAAGAGGGCCGATTCAAAGGTCCAACATAATTGGTCACAACAATATGCCTTATAATAATTTTGCATAAATACGAAATTATGTTCAATCATGATCATTATCAAAAGACTCAATAAACACAACATGAAATATTTAAGCAATGTCATGTTGTGAGGAAGGATTTGGAATAATCCAAGAATCAAATCAAGCCTCTATAAATTGCAATTATATGCATACCAAGATGTAGAATGGCAATAATCTTAAATGAGCAAATTTAGGACAACATGAAACAAGAAATTGTGGAAGCACTTATAATGATAAAAGGAACAATCTCACAAGTCCACTAAGGGACAAAACAAGCCCTAAGGAAGGCAATATATATCATCTCTTTATTGAAAAAGAGATTACCATGTGAAAATGTCTATGAATAGACAATACGTATACAAGCATAATAATAGCAAACATGGGATAATGCATTTATAAAAAGGAGCAAATGCTTGAGACTCTCAAGCTTTCACAAAGATGGTAATATTAAAAAAATCTCATAAAAAACCAATATTAAAAAGAAGCTTATAACAATCATGAAATCTTCTCAAAGAGTATATACTCATAAGAAGATTCACAAGGATAAAAGGGCCTCTCAAAGAGAGATCCAACAAACAAAATTTTCAAATGAGGATACATACGAAAGGAAGAGGGAAAACTTTATTAAAGTGGAGAAAATCCCCAAAGAGAATACTAGGATTGCGTTATGGCATAAATCTATAAACAAAAATTCATAATATTATATGACTTAATAGATTATAACCAATGGCATGAATATGTTTTAAATAAACATGAAATATTTAAAACATATGTAATAAGTATGCAACATTAATGAAGACCATAAATCTTATAATAAAACATATTCTTGAAATTGAATTGAAAAGAGGATAACCATATTTTATGAGACCATTTTTAAAACTTAATTCAACCGATAATATAAAAATACCTTCTTAATCAAACATTGCTCGTATGAAAAAGAACTCATTAGGTAGGAAAATAAAACATCATTTTTCAAAGACACATGTTATTATGAAAAAACCTCATATAGGACATTTTAGAGGGTAAACAAATACCTTTAATATGAAATAATTATGATGAGAGTATGTGAGCAATTCTACATCTCTCACAAACATTTTACTTCTAACATAACTTTCTTTAAAAAACTTATTTTTCAAGAAAAGACATACGAAAGAGAATAATATAAAAAGTTTAATGGAATTGTTAAGAATCCAAACTCATAATGACATGGAGAACACAAATGCAAAAGCATATCTAATTCTTTATAATGCTCAATACTTAAAGAAATATAATGCATACCAACCATTTTTAAGAAGCAAAAGAGAGAAACACATATGAAAAAACATATAATTCTTCATAATGCATAATACTTAAAGAAATATAATGCATATCAAATAATTTTAAGAAGTAAAAGAGAGAAACGAGAACTTCACCATTCTTCTTTAAAATTTCTTGAATAGCACGCTTCCCAATGCAACAAAGAGCAACTCGATCTCAACCTTGCTCTGATACCATGTAAGGAAACGACTTTGAATATATTAGGTTCAATAATGAACCAATACACATGCACATGAAGTGCGAATATACCCACTAAAGGGGAAAACACAAGCACATAATGTGCTAACACATAAACCCACAAAGGGGCAAAAATGCCTATAAGGCATAAGTTGATATTATTGAAAAGAGGAAGGGTGTAACACCCATTACATGGAGCAAAGGCTCCTCCAAAGGAGTTGTAAATACAAAGGGGAGAGCCCCTATTTATACACTCTCAAAGGGACCACCTTGACGGCTCCCAAAGGAGACGTTGGAGAGCCCCCAACGGTCACATTTGTGACCGTTGGAGGCTCCCAACGTCTCTATTGGGAGGCCCCCAATATGGTACGAAAAACAAAAAATAAAAAACAGAAAATAAAAGAAATATTACAATGCATATTCCAATTGGAATATGTGTAAAATGACAAATTACAAGAATACCCTTGAGGGTATTTTAGGAAGAGAAAATATATCTATTTATATATATATAAATAGAGATATGTATACATATATATGTATACGTATCTTTATATATATATATATATATATATATATATATGTACATTTAAGGATTATATTTCAACATACATATGTGTACGAGTACACATATTTTAACAAGCATATGTAAAGATTCTCAAAGAACCATACGAAAATCCAAGTGCATACATTCTCATAAAGAGATTCATGTATATGCAATAATCTAAGTAACTTAAAGCCACATATCTCATACAAAAGACATCCTTACGAACAAATTTAAGCATATATGCAAGTGATGGATTAAAAAATTTATATTTTAAGTGTACAATGAGTCAAGAGTTTTAAATATGAACATGCATGTCCAAGTATGCAACACAATATTTAAATCATATGTAAGGGATATAAGATAATTCCATGAGATCAACAACATAATCATAAGTTCCAAACACCTAATGTCATCACTATTGTTATACACACAAGTTCAAGTAAAATTATACATTGTAAAATACAACATTATTATCAAATTATTTTAAGACATGAACATGATTGACTTTTATAATCATGATTGGCTCAAACGAACCATCTAAGGCCAACAACACATTTTCGAACATATATATATATATATATATATATATATATATATATATATATATATATATATATATATTAAAGCATGTTTTGAAAAATTTCAAGATTCAAACATGATACATATATCTAGTTTTCTTTAAGATAAGCACAAAAGATAAGAAAAACAAGTTCAACAATGATAAAAATACCATTTTTAAAAATTTCAAAGCATACATTTTGTTTTTATTTTAATTTAAAAGAAATAACATAGAAGAGTATATATATATATATATATAACAATAAAGAAAATAAGTTATACATATATATATATATATATATAACAATAAAGAAAATAGATGTTTTTCTCATGCATAATGCATGAGCTAAATAGCACAAAAAATACTTAAGAAATGTAAAATTCATACTGAGTAAATCCAAGGAGAAAAGAAGAAAGGAGAGGTAACAAATACTTCACTATCTTCTCAAATTTTGAATGATACGCTTCACGATGCACCGAAAGAATAGCTTGATCATAATCAGGCTCTGATACCATGTAAAAAAATAGGCGAAAATACACATACCAAGTGATAACATTTGAAAGTCCACTAATGGACAAGAAATCATAAGCACATAAAGTTCAAATAAACAAACTCACTAAGGGGAAATTACAAGCATATAAAGTGCAAATACATAAACCCACAATGGGGTAATGAAGGCAAAAGAAATAATTTTATTAAGAGAATGTGTGAGAACTACTAAGAATGAGGGGGAAGACCCCTTTATATACAAAATGTAAAGGCATGAGAGAGGGGGCCACTGGGGCTCTCACTAATAGAAGTTGGGGAGCCACAACGTCTATCTAAGTGGGGCCCCCAATGGTCCCAAAAGGAAATAAATAAAAAATAAAAAAATAAGAAAAATAAGAAAATAGAAAAATCTAAATAAGTTGCATGCAACTTATATTACACTGTGAAAAGACGAAAACACCCCTATCGGGTATTTTGGAGTATATATATATATATATATAAAACACATAAATCAGGAATTTACAAAACATTTCTACAACAAATCTGCCACTTCCATTCTAACTAAGAGTAAACACTAACTAGGTAAAGAAACTGGTTGATTTTAAGCAAGTACATAGTTTCACAATATAGACTAATCCATGGAAGCATAAGTAATAGCAGTAAGACACAAAGTATACATATAAGATTTTCTGAACAAAAAGAAAACTAGAGGCAGAAAGAAGGAATAAGTCAAAACATATACTTACATGCTGTTCCTTGGGAGATTCATTGCAACCAAGTTCTTGAACACTTCTTCTCTTTCTCTCTTGTGGAAAACCAGCAGATCATTGCAACCATCCATGCTAAATATTTCAATTGCAACAGGACGTAGCTGATAGTCACGTTTTAGAATCTCATGAACACTATCAAGCTTCCACATTTGCCACAGATGAGGCAGATTCCCATTATTGCATGCTTTCTCCTTTCCCCAAGCACCACCACTGTAAGCCCAAGCTCTTCCTCCAACCAATGATTTAACTGTCATCTCCCAAGATGCAGGAGACTTGCACTGGAACTCTGAGCTGCCAGTAACATCCTTCTTCACACCCAAAGCTTGATCTATCACAGAGAGTTCATCCTCACATTCCTTCTCACATACACATCCGGCATCATCAATGTAAAAGTTCTCAATTACATATAAACAAAGATCCCCAATTAGAAAGATGCCATCATGTTTATCAAGTCCAACAACACGTTCACAATTGTAGCGAAACCTTATCTTCTCTAGTGGTTCCAGATAAGGTCTGATTAAGTACTCACCATTGTCATACTGTTCTTTCTCTGTTTTGTCCTCAGCACCTTTTGATTCATCAACTCTCATTGAGGAAGATTGTCTAGGAGATCCTAGATCAGATCTTGCATTAATACTCTCTGTCATTTGAACAGAAAATGAGCTTGACTTGACACCAAGTTCAAGGGCTGAGTGCAAACTTTGTTCATTCTTGCTGCTACAACGGTCATCATTCCACCTGATTTGAGCAGAAGAGGAATCCCCTTCATTAAATTCCTCTGCTTCTTTAAAAAAGGAGTCATCATACTCTATCCCATCAAAACACTTCTCTTCGGATTCACCAGATAAAATGTGAAAAAATGACTCTGGATTCTTTTCAGAATCAACAGGATAATCAACAGCATTCTCCTTGGTTAGTCCATCATCTATAACATCTTGGAGCTTGTTCAGAATGTTATCGATGGTTTCAATACTCAATTTGCAATGCTCTAGTTTCTTACGCATTCGATATAGTCCTTCAATGGGACAAAGTTGCCAGTCAGGTTCTTCAGTAAAAAAGGATGTCTGTACTGGGAATATTCCTCTCTCATGTACAAGCTGTTGAAGTTGTGCTTGCCACTCACTTTCAGCATGAAGCACCCAACCATATTTATCTTGACGAAGAACTCTAAGCTCAGTTGACATTGCCTCGCGAACCAGCTCTAGTGCATATCTCCGCTCACTTATCTGTTCAAAGTGCTTCAAGTCCAATTTTGATACCTCCCGCGATCTCCGTACCATTTCTCTTTTCCGGCGCACATCCATGCCTTTTATTCTAACACCAGGGAATTTTGCTGACCCAGCGATGTACTGCACCCACATTATGGCAGCACATTGCTCCAAGACTTTACTGACAACTTGTTCAGACTTATGAAGCCACTCATAGAAGGCTGAAGAACTTCCAGTCAATAGTTTATCAAAACCTCCATGCAGAACATCTAGGTGTTGCCCTTGGTTTGGTTTGGAAACAAGCAATTCTTCTAAGGCAGCACGGCGGTGCAACAACAGATACTTCAGAATATCCACTGCCATGTTTTGTGCAGTTCGTCTTCTATCTCGAAGAAGGTATATTAAGTTAATGGCGAGACAACAAATCAAATCATTATCAAGATTAGTAGGACATATTATAAGTCGCTGATGAGCAATTAGCAACTGTAAGACAGTGGAGACATCAATACCGGAAGCATTATCTTCTGCAGGATTTGTCAAAACATTTTTTCTTTGTTCAATTTGGAAACCAATTCTTGACAGGAAATCATTCTCTCCAATTGTGCTCAAGAATGAGGGCAAGAAACAGTACATTATCATGCGGTTTGTATTCTTTAGGAGTGAGTGTATGTATGTCTCAAGTTGCCTACTTCCTCTTCCGATGGATAAGAGACCCTTTCCTGGAGGTGTAGCATCTTCAATGCGTCCATCTTTGTTGGAAAATTGCAACATGGATAATAAAAACTCCAAAGTTCTCAGAATACCACTAGGCTGAGGAAAAGCACCCATATATACACGATCTACAATCATCCAACATATGGTGTCAAGATTTACAGACCAGCGGGTCTTATCAAGCTTTTTCTCTGTTTCCTCATCATCACGTAGGAGCTGTCTCTCCAAAAAGTTCATCAATCTACTGAGGCACAAACCCTGAAAAACAAGTGCAGACTCTGCATCAACATACAAAGGAATAGTTTCCAAAATGGCTTCAATAACCTGCGCAGCTTTAATTTGCTCTGTCACTACATCAGCAAACACTTCTGCAATGAAATCTAGAACTGCACTAGCTGATGCAGAACATGGACCTCCTCCTGAACCAGCATCATCCATTTCCAACAAAAGCTGTGGATTAACAGTAAAAAGCATATTCACAACCAAGGATCCTTGAAAGCTAGATTTGATGTCTTGTGATGATTCCATTTCACTCCCAGATACTAAAGAACCCATAGATGGAGTAGCAGTAGGCTGTACTTTACTATCTGAATGTCCAGCACTACCAAACCAAGATGTCAATGCTACTATTGGTGACGAAGTTGGCGTGAAACTACCAATCTTGAAATTAGATTTTTCAGACAAAGCAGGGGAATCAGGCACGACTAAAGATGAACTGAATGAATCTCCTGGCCGGATAGTACTATATATCTCATCATTCTGCTGTATAACAAGTTCTTGAGAGCTAAATGTTATCCTAGGTGGCTGCTCAAGGATACCACCATTGTCAAGTTCATCACCCTTCACAGATGTCTTGCCTGAATTGAGATTGGGGAGACTGATTCTTTTGTCACCATCATCTTCAGACATAACATTTTTCACTCCAACCAAATCTTCTGAACTGGTACTTACCTTGCCTGGAGGAAAGCTTCCAACACTTATGGATGTCTTGGCAGACTGCTCCTGCTCATTAGGCAAGCTGGAGAATGTGTTCTGAGAGCTATGTGTGTCATCAGAATCATTCAAGTTCTTATCCTCCAATGTCCGCAGAGTCGTATTAGTTGTCTTTTTCAATGCAGAAGCAGCCCTGGAAGGCAGATTCTAATCAGTTGAGGAAAAGCAACAAGAAAAAATAATAAAATCACAACGTGCAGATTGTGCATGTCCAGCAAAAATTTCAGGGCAAATATGGGGAAACTTTATCAAATTAGAAGGAAACCAGATAATCACCATAACCCATCAATAAGCCCATACATTTATATGAGACTTACCTCACACAAGAGAAATACAAGTCAACACAGCCTTCAAGAAAATCCGCCCGTCGACATATGGCTGAAAATGGTTGACACATTTTTGCCAGATCAACCATGAACCTTACAACAGAAGTGGCAGCTGCTGGAGCCGCTGCTTCCCCACCCATTAAGCGAGCTGCATAAGTCTTATGCAATAAAGCTTCACCCTGAAGCTCTCCTCCCATGTCTTTTGTTCCTTCAATAAGCTCAGCTGCTAGGGAAGCACTACCAGCCTGGTATGCTAGCATAGACTGCAAGCTCAACCTATCAAATGCAGCTTTGGCCATAGCAATCACAGACTCTAAAAGGTCCACAAACTTTAACTCACTGTGACTTAAATCACTGGGTATAAGAGCATGGAAGTCAAGCATGCGAACTTCTGGTAGCCTTGGATAAACAGCCTTACCAAATATTAAACAGAAAAGTGTGTAGTATATCTCAGGAGAGTCGTAGAAACTAGAAAGGACACGAGCTAAACCTTGAAAACCCCCACTATTGCGAAATTTAAGTGCAAATGTAGGAGAAGAAGAAAGGCAAACTCCAAGAAGTGTCATGACCCATCTCATGCTGGTAGGATGAACAGCCTCATCAAGAAAATATGTAATTAACTTGGACGAAACAATTTTATGCCACTGTTCAAGCAAGTCTTCTGATTTTATTGTCACCTGTAAATCAATAAGCATTTCAAGTAACATGTTCCTGACAATGACATGTTTCCCCATAGCTTCTCGAGTAACTTGATGGCGTTGTGTCAATTCAGGTGGATCAAATGTCATAATCACAAACCTGACCACAAGTTCCAGTTCAGAAACTAAAAACCCATCCTCCAATATAACTCCCAGCAAGACCACCAATTTTTCCAACACAGGAACTTCAACATCACCCCTCTGCAAAGTTACAAGCAAGTGTTGGACAAGGTTTATCTGCCGTAAGATTGTAAGATTGTGATTTCTGTACCAGTGCATAGAAACCAGATGCTCCAAAAAACCTAAAAGAGCAATTTGAATAGGAATAGGAGCCGCGACCCACAACGTCCAGTCCAAGAGAACATGCTCAACCATGTCTGCATTTGACAACACTATGCAGTTTGAGTTTTCCTGCTGCAGATCAGCATTTTCAAGCTCTGATATATTACTGAGTATATCCTTTTGCTCCACAAAGTCTTCAAGATCATCATGAGACCCAACTGATGAAAGTTCATCTAAAAATTTTGGCATAGCACCATCATCATAGGTGGCTTCAGAAGGTGTTATGCCATTGGATGAAATGCTCTGAGTTTGCTGAGATTTCGTTTTTTCAGAAAAAGAAGCCTCACAAGCAGCAATTTGGAAAAAGATATTAAGTGATTGCATGTCAAACAATGTCATTCTACGATGCAGGAAAAGAGCAAGGAGGTGATATCCCCGATACGCTTGCATATCTAAAACATTTTGAGGATTTTGATAGAGAGCAGAAGCAAGTAAACACAGAGCCATATGCAGCATATCCCTAGTGTTTGCAGCTTCAACTAGAGCAAGTACAACAGTCATGCCACCAACTGCACGAACACTGTCTCCAATTACGCATGGACTGCAGATAAATATATCACCATGGAGACGACCAAAGCGTGGGATTCCTGACAATTGACAAATATCATGTGTTAGACAAATTGCAGATGCCCATTTCAAAAACTTTAACAATGTAAATTAATTGAGAGGGGGAACTGGTAAAACAAGCAAAACACAGAAATTCAGAAAATGTGCTCACCACCAATTGGTGATGCTGCAGCAGACATAGGATCCACGAGATTAAGCATGGATAGTGTGCCAGATGTTCGAAAGGATTCAGACGTCCCATCAAATGCAAAGATAAGCTTCTTTCCAGACAGCTGTAATGAGAGGTTAGACAGCCTTTCCAGGTCCCAGACCATCCCACTGCCATCTGCCTTAAAGCTTCCCTGCTTGCTAACACTGTCAAGCCTTTGGCCGTTAGATGCCACAGGAGACTCTGTATCCAGTGAATCTAAGAGAGACATATTACCTCCACCACAAGCCTCGTTGGGTACAAACTGCAATAAATCAGTGTCTTGGAAAAGCCCCTTGTATTTTCTTCCAAGAAGGTACATGAAGCAAATTCCACCTGAGGTAAGAACCTCTTCATAGAGATAGCAGCACCGCAGCCTCCAGGATAACTCTGAAATTTTGGCACAGGATATGGGAGTTCCGATTGTTACCTGCAAAGGTTTTCCCATTGGTGATGGAGAATATCCCAACTTCCCTGTATGTTTCAGTGTCCCATTGAGATAAAGGTATGCAACACTGGCTTGGAACAGTCCAGCTAAGGCATTTGGTTTACTATGTACAACAGCAAGGTGATGCCACCTATCCTCCTCCAGCTCAACACTGGTAAATGACAGAGAGCAAGAGTTGCTTGTTGAAAGAGTGAAAACACCATCATCTTGAAGGTAGAGCTCAGCATAGAATGTATTCGTATCTTCAACAGTGCCAACCGAAAAGATTCGGAGAGCATGTTTTCCTATGTTCTGACCTCCTGCAGTGGCCATTCTTTTAGCACTGCTAGTCTTAGGCTGCTGTCCCTTTTCCTCCATACGACTTCTCATGAACTTTGTAAACCGAAACCAACATACAAATGAATATCCAGCAGCAGGTGGCCATGTTCTTTCCCCTAGAGATACTTGAAAGGATCCATGCCCCATCTTGCTCATATCCATCTCTATAAAAGGTGCTAAGGAAACATTTTCTGAAGTCATTTCCTCCATATCGATTAACCTTTTCATCATCCCCACAAGACTGTGACCTGAATTTATCAGCCTTGATTGCAAGATGTACCTAACAAGGATTCGGAGCTCTGCTGAGGATAATCTGTCATAGTGAAATAACATTACATAAGCACATAAGTAACACTTCTTGGAAAACTTGAAAGATTTGATAGATAGTACAATTTATTTCAGCCAAGGAGAGTACCTGTACGAGCCAAGTGCCTGTACAACACCCAAAGCACATGACAGCAATGGTGATGAACCCAAAAGAAATGGATGGATCGTCTCCAGAAGCAGTCCCACACAACCTAATTATGATGTAGATCAGAAGGGTGAGGAAGAAAAAAAAAGACAGCTGTTATAAATACAAAAAAGAACTGGAGGTCTCTATTACGCACCAACAGATGTCAGATTTTCCTGATTGAAAGGGCCAGCATGAGCAAGCTTTTCTATAAAATTTAGCAACTCAAGCTGCACCTTTGGAGTAAAATGCAACAGTGACCGGATCAGCACTACAACAGCACCTGCATTATACACTCGTTTTTTCTCTGGCCTAAAAGTCTCAGATGATGAACTGATAAGATAGCCTGACGACCCGGCTTCAACAATTTCAAACGGAACGCTTTCTGCTTGCAGCACATTGGCACACGAGGGTGGGAGCACAATTTCAAGGGCAAGCTCCAGAAACAACTGGATAACTTCTTTTTCATAATCAACACAAAGCAAACCAGATTCACATAAAAGATCATAAAATGTCTGTGATGATATGATTGAATGCAAGCTTATACGATTCACAGAATTATTGCACACTCCAGCTGTGACAAGACGCAGCAAAAAACAAAAAAATTTTATGTGAATCATTAAAGAAGATTGACCGTCATCATTTCTTGCTCCACTGTGAAGATTATGGAGCATGGTGAGCAGAAGTGAAAATCCAGTGGCTTCTCCAAAAACCCTCTGTGCTGAATGGTTAACTCCCAAAATACGCCAAAGGGCTCCCAATGTATCACATTTTGCATCATCATGAAGCTTGTATGGAGATCCTGATATGCTTGTAATCATGCTGCTTTTAAGAATCTCAATGAGAGCACCTAGTTCTTCAGGATGAGCCTGTCACGACCCATATCAGTCAGTTTGACAAAAAGCCTTTTAAATGTAAAACTAGTAATATCTAATCACACAAAAAATAAGCATAAAACTAGGGATGATT
This sequence comes from Nuphar pumila, assembly GCF_984573655.1. Taxonomy (NCBI): domain Eukaryota; kingdom Viridiplantae; phylum Streptophyta; class Magnoliopsida; order Nymphaeales; family Nymphaeaceae; genus Nuphar; species Nuphar pumila. The sequence goes on along the minus strand of NC_143255.1, from coordinate 27,569,340 downwards.
TTCGCACCACTATTCAACATTACAAAATTTTTGCATAGAGACTTTCAGACTGCTAGCACTCCAAGGTGAAGAAAACAAAAAACTTGTATTCGAAGGCATACCTAAACAATATCTGCGATTAAAAGCTCCTTTTTTTTTGTTTTCTCTTGCATGCATGTTCATACATATGCATGTTTTCTTTACACGCACACTATTTGAACTAAATTTTTAGAATGAAAAAAACAAAAAATAATAATTTAAAGCTGCATATTAACTGTATTTGAAACCAATTTCCAGTTTGCCCCTTCCATAGTATTTTTCTAATGAAATTATCTATTTTAATTATCTGGCTTGAAGTTGGCAATAAGAAAACCATCACCCCACCCCACAACAACAAAAAAGGGAATCCCAATAAGCTACATTCTACACAATGCTTAAGAGTCACAATAGGAAGGTCACAGTAGTGTTAAAATATAGTTTACTTGTTATTGTATGCATAGGGGTATTTTAATCTTTTCACTCTTGTAATAGGGTCAGTCTATTAGGGGCTGTTATGTAAACATCCATTTTTATTTTTCTTATTTTCTTATTTTTGTTTTTTATCAAATGTAACTGTGGGTACATCCCAACCAGCCATTGGGCTAGTCCCAATGGCTATATTTATAGCCGTTGGGGCTCGTCAACAGCTAGTTGGACAAGCTCATGTGCACTATATTGTGCCTATTTAAAGGCACATCCTCCCCTTGTAAAGTTCATGCTTGCCTATGTGAAGAAAACCCTTGGAAAATGTGCCCTACACAACCAACAGAGAGAAGAGAAGAAAAGGAAGTGAAGGATTCTAAAACTGCAATTGGACGTCTCACCCCACGCTAGGGCGACATCTTTTCTTACATATTAAGATACATGAGAAATTACACAATGCCCTTTAAGTACTAAATACCATATTAATGTTACATTTGGATTTGGATCTGGATCTGATCCAATCAGTATATATTCCTAACATGCCCCCTCAAACTGAGATGGTGGAGAATCATGGATAGTTTGGATTTCAAGTGCCAATGATGGTTCACAGTAAGTGCTTTAATAAATAAATCAACCACCTGGCCTTCACCTCTAATGAACACCGGTTGAATCTCCTTAGCCTCAACCTTTCTCTGACAAAGTGTTGATCTATTTCTACATGTTTCATCTTACCATGTTGTACTGGATTCGTAGACATAACAACTGCCCTTTGATTATTACAATACAATAATAAACTAGAAATGTGTTGATGTAAGCTGAATAATGTGTTTAATCCATGCAACTTCAACAATAATGATTGTCATGGATTGATATTCTGCTTTATTACTCAAGCATGCCACAATTTTCTACTTTCTACTGGCCCAAGACACTACGTGAGAACCCAAATAAACCCCATAACCAGTGTCAGACCATCTTGTAAAAGAATCACATTAGAATATGCAATAACTTTAATAAAAACTTGGTTGCTCACCGAAATGGGTCTAATATTTACAAGACCATATGAAAGAGTACCATTAATGTACCGGAGAATTCCCTTCACAATTTCCATGTGCTTCATTTGAGATTTATGCATAAACTGTAATACCTGATTTACTGAAAAGGCTAAGTCTGGATGTGTGAAAGTCAATTATTGTAAGGCTCCAACAATGCTACTGTACTTTTCTAGCTTAGGAAGTCCATCATCAATAGAAGAAGCATCGCCTAATTGAGTATGAACAACCATAGGAGTGTGCACAGGTTTACACTGTAGCATCCCATTACGCTGGAGAATATATTTAGCATACTTATGTTGTGATAAGACCACACAATCTGATCTTTGATCTACCTATACACCAAGAAAAAAACTGAGGGTCAAAATCTTTCATATAAAATTTACTATACAAAATGGATTTCTCAATTTTTAAACCATTGTTCCCTGTAATGATTATATCATCCAAGTATACCAAAATAATGGTAAGATCAGACTTGTCGCTGTGCACAAACAGAGAGTAATCATAGTGGCTTCGCTCAAACCCAAGAGATCGTACAATCATGCTAAAAGTATTGAACCAAGCCCGAGAGGCCTGTTTAAGTCCATATATGCCCATTTTTAGCTTAAGCACAATGGACCGTGTATCTCTCTAAGGATAACCAGGTGGATGCTCCATATACACCTCTTCATACAAATCGCCATGCAGAAAGGCATTCTTAACATCAACTGAAATAAATCCCATCTGTCTAAAACAACCAAGGATAGAATAATATGAACTGTGACCATCCGAACAACCAGGTTGAATGCTTCAAATCCATGCTCCCCAGTGTAGCCTTTTGCTATTAACCTGACTATAAAACGTTCAATGTTGCCATCAAATTTTCACTTATACTGTAACGCTCCTAGAATCACCGACTTGTAACTTTTTAGGAAAATTTTGAAAGCCTTGTAACCATTCCTTTATCAGAGTGTAAAATAACAGTTCAACGGAAAATGGTGTTTGAAATAACAAGTTCACGGACCTTGAGCGCATTATGGGTGAACCTTTTGCATTACACAACGGATTTGTAACTCCATACATTCATTGAAACCAAATAGATTCAAAACGAGGTTTTGAAGTTTATACGAAAAGTGAAATCTCAAAGAAACCCTTATACCAAGTTACAAAAAATGTCCTAACGTCAGGGAAAGTCTCATCTTGATATCATCACGTCATCGCGTTATCGCCTGTCGTTCCGACCTAATCATCACTTGTACCCATAACACGGGGTAGATTGATGAAAATTTGGTAGGTGCATAAGTATAACAATTTAGAACAAGAGTAACACATGCATAGTTTCATTTGTGATATGCAATTTGACATAAGTAAAATGAAAATGATAACTTTGTTTCAATATTAACTGTCCTGAGGGTACACACAGGAGAAACGTAGAAACAACTGAGACTGCCCAAAAGTTTGCTATTCCATGTATTTTGATACCCCGAAAACCTAGCTGAGTCTACTCCTAAAGGGACGGTCAATGACTGAGAGAGAATTCTCCAGAGGCTACTTATTTAAGGGAATGCATCCATACTTCTGCAGAAGTCATTGGGACCTACCACTTAGGATAATTTTTGGTAGCCCAGTCCCCTAACTCTGATGACTGGGGACACCAAGTCATTTGCTCGCGGAGTGTAGTTGTTAACAATCTGTCCATCGGAGTTTTTGTACCATCATATCTTCTTCCTTGACGGAACCAAAGAAACGAATGGGTATGTCAGGTTTTATTTTAACTGACGACCCATTCTACAAGTTTTGGTCTTTCAAACCAGCTTGAGCATATTGCCTGTAAAGGCAATCATCACCATTTATGTGATTTTCTTTTCATCTTTGTGCCTTTGCACGTTACGAGGTTATCATAAACCTCTCATCCAATCATCATAGTACTAACATGCCATGCATGTCTGATAGTACTGCTACGATGAGAGGGGTATCTGTTTCTTAGAAAAGAAACCTCAACTTTATTGTGTTGTGAAAGAAACTATGTAACTATTTTAGTTTAATTTGACATGCTCTGGTCTTTCAAACCAACTCGAGCATCTTGCTTATAGAGATGATCATCACCATTTATGTGATTTCTTTTTTCATCATTGTGCATTTGCACGCTACGAGGTTACCATAAACCTCTCATCCAATCATCGTAGTACTAACATGCGGTGCATGTCTGATAGTACTACTACGATGAGAGGGGTATCGGTTTCTCAGAAAGAAACCCCAACTTTGTTTAGAAAATTTTAATGTCCCATGATCTTGGCTTGGATATCCGAATCATTTTCGGATATCACAACAAAAGACCGTACATACCTCTTAGGGCTACGCAGGGTTAAGGGAAAGACTTGGTTGCGAATAAGTAACCATCAGATATTCATTTTTTTACTTTTTGAAACAACGAATATCACGAGCTTTGGAATCTCGCATGTGAAATCCTTATTTTCTTAAAAGATTTGGCGAGTACGAGCAAATATGCATCTTAAATGCAAGCGTAATGCAAAGTACGTAGGAGTACGCAAAATTGCGTACTTTACATATTTATATATATATAAGTATATATAATACATATATATCAAAACATAAGCCTGTGAACATTACAACGCGACGGCATAGTACACACACACATATATATATATACCAAAATATAATCCTGTGCACATTACAGCGCAGCGGCAATGTAAATGACATAAAGCAAGACTCGATCTGCAAAACCACACATCGAGCTAAATAAACTGTGTAAGTGATGCATGATGTACGCAACCATACATCGACTAAATAAATTGCGTAAGCAATGCATGATGTACGAAACCGTACATCAGCTAAATAAATTGCGTAAGTAGTACACCATATACGAAACCGTACATCAGCCAAATAAATTGCATAAGCAGTGCATGATGTACGAAACCGTACATCGACTAAATAAATTGTGTAAGCAGTACACGATGTACAAAATAGTACATCGGCTAAATAAATTGCATAAACAGTGCACGATGTACGAAACCGTACATCAGCTAAATAAATTGCGTAAACAGTAGCATGTGCACGTAATAGTGCGACGGTAAAGTAAATGACATAAATTTAAATGGACAAGGAATACGCAAAACTACGTCCATGAGTTAAAATCATGTGTGTGTGTGTGTGTGTGTGTGTGTGTGTGTGTGTGTATATATATATATATATATTAGAAGTGTTCTACTATTGTCCTTGTATGCAACTTTCCCCTTACCTCGGAGATTGTCAAATTCGTTGACGATTCCGAGTGTAGGTTATCAAGATCTCATGCCTCGGTGCGTGTGTCGCGTTCATTGCGTCGATGGGGTGCGCTAAAAGTATTTGTCATACTACGAAACTAAAAATGAGGTAACTCTTTTGAAGTTATACAATTACGCCATGTTTGTGTCGCAGGGGTGGAACCCGACCCTGATTCGAGCCGACCGGCTAAGCCGAGTCTAGAATCGGAGTGAGCTGAGCTGGGGCCTGGTGTCAGCCGGGCTCGGCTCGGCTGAGTCCGACTGGCCGGAGGCGGGGACCGAGTTGGGCTTGGTAAAGACCGAGCTCAACTCGATCGAGTTTGCCCAGCATGGCTGGGCAGGCCACAACTGAGGAAAACAAAAAAGGGGGGTAGGCTCGAATAGGAAAAAGAACCTAAATTCGATTTAGGTATTGTTTTTAAGGAATCCATAAGAATCTGAATTCCTTTATGCTTGACTTATGAGAAATCAGTAGATTCATGGTGGTTTATGGCATAGACATTTAATCTTTTGATTTATGGCAAAAGCGTGTGTGATATGGGGTTGATGCATTCATTAGTCATGAGTTTGAAAGATAAACATATTGATCTCATCTCCATGTTCATGTAAATATGTTCCTAAACTTACATATTCAGACATGTGTGAGTAAATGCAAATTCATGTACAGATCCTGTGTATGTATATCATGCTGTCTTTTCTTTCTCTGCACTAGAAAGTACGGGTCTGGTATAGATAACTCATTACGTATTCTTGTAGTAGAAAATACAGATACTGTACACGTATATCATGTTTTTTTTCTCTCTGCATTAAAAAAAAAACACAGATCCTGTTGCCCAATACCTGCTAAATTCCTGCACTGGGAGTACAGGTTCCTTTTATAAAATTAAGACATCATCTTTGCATTATTGCCTTAGGTTGTAAATCTTGAATATGTCAGTTTATATCCATATAAAGGCACATGGTCTGCATTTATATTTGGTCACTTTTATGTCTCTTTGCAAACTGCAGATACAACAGCAAGTTGCACATCACAAGGTTATGGTTCATATTTAACACTACTTAATTTAGTTAAACTATGGGTCTTGGCATCACGATCTATTACGCTTCAGTTCTGGCTATTCTTAGTTTTACAAGCAACTCAAGTTGACACCAGAAATTTGCATGTATGGACCTGTCAACTGTATTGACTTTGTGAGTCCCCCCTCAAATAGTTGACGAATTGGTGCTCTGCCAAGCCCAGCTGGCTAATACTGGCTGCTGGAGTCTGGACTATACATTACAAGGGGAAACAGGCTGAATGCTATTTCCTTGACTGTCCAGGCTTGTGGACAAATGTCAGGTCGATGGAATCTCTGTTCATGTATAGTATGGCTCATATGGAAGTTCAGCCTAGTACATTAATTTTTAGGAGAGTGGCCAATCGTGTTAGACTTGGCTCCTCGCATACAGGTGAATGAAAATGCTAACATGCTTAAGCTTAATTTGTTATGCTTGATTGAGGTACCATTGCCTAGTTATTTTTGTTGAGAATAGATGGTTCTTTGTTTAAGTTATTTTATATTAAAGGTTTTCTGAAATTTTGTCCTCATAAGGACTTAGATGTAATTTCTCTTTTTGCCTCTCTCTATTTAATATAGAGAGAAGCCCTAATTAATAAGGTTAACGAGTTCTATTCTCACAGCCGTCTCTCTCTCTCTCTCTCTCTCTCTCTCTCTCTCTCTCTCTCTCTCTAGGGTTCGGGTCAGCTCTTCTCTTCTTGAACATGGTATCAAAGTTGGCGATCTAAGGAGCGTGATCGAACTGATCTCTGGAACGTGATCTACACCAAACATCAAGTACTCGAACCAGGTGTGGATTAAAAAATTTTTTTGAGATCTGATGACAGATCTGACCTAGATCTGTTATCAGACCTAACGAGCATCGTGGGAGTGAACCCTCAGGTCTGCAGTCGTAATTTTTTTTCTCTTGGGTTTTCACATGTCGTGACTTCTGGGTGTGGCAGCTGATAACAGATCCTATCTTCGTATGGCTATGTCTGCTGCCATGATGTTTTATCGTGTCCCTATCGTGACTGTTTTTTTGTCCTTTGAAGAAAGGAACTTCCTGTTTGTGGTTGTCGTGATTTACAGCATCTGTCAATATGATTTCAGCAACTGCTGTCGTGATTTTAAGCCTCTGTCGTGATTTCAGCATCTGCTGTGATTCTTCATGCTGTCGTTATTATTTTGTTGTCGTGATTGCAACTGTTGTCGTGACTTCAGCATCAAACCCACATCAGCTATGACTCTTCATGATGTAGTTATTGTTTTTTTTTGCTATCGTGATTAGTTTCAGCATCTGAAGCTCTGTAGTGGAAACAGCACGCTTGTTTTTCTCTGCTGTGTTGAAAATCATCAAGTTTATGTGAAAGTTTTTTTCCTGAGGGAGTCTGTGTTGAGTATAGGTGCTGTCGTTGGTTCTGGCTGATGCGTGATTGTTATGTGCGTGGGCTGCTGTCCACTACTGTCGTGGAAATTACAGACTTGATTCCTGCGGTGCTGGGGAAAATTCTCCTTTTGTGGCCTGTTGTTCCTTACTGACGTGGTTTCTTTTTGTGAACAACTGCTAGGTTGCTTGAAATCTGTCCAGATTTTTATCTCTGTTGGAACAGAAATATTTTGTTAGTATGGCTGAAACTTCAAAATGTGATTCCAAATTGGAACATATTGGAGAATATAAAGCATTTGCCAACCCCTTCTCGTATGGCTCTTCCGTAAGGTTGAATGAAACCAACTATGCCAGGTGGTCCAAAACTTTTATGATGTCGGTATCTGGACATCGTCGAAAACATATTTTGTTGGAAGGCGAACCTACTGAGAAATTGGGAAAATATGTTACTTGGGATGAAGATAATGACATAGTTATGTCATGGATCATGAATAGTGTTGAACCCCATATTGCAGATGGATTGATCTACTATAATACAGCCAAACTGATGTGGGACAAGTTTCGTGATACATACTCACAAGAAACGAATGTGAGTCGTATCCTGCAAGTCGAACAGGAAATATATAATTTGCAACAGGGAGATCAGACCTTGGCCCAGTACTATGCCTCTGTCAAAGCTGCGTTTGAAAGACTTGATGCTCACAGGCCCCTGTGTTGCTCGAAGCAAAAGGATCATCAAGAACAAACCATGGTTGTTCGTTTTCTTACAGGTCTTTATTCAGATTTTTCTGTTACAAAAGTTCAAATGTTGACTGGATCAGATGTTCTCACTCTTGCTGATGCTTACAATCGTCTGAGTAGACTTGGGATCTCTCTGCCACAATCTCAGCCTGTGACTCAGTCATCTGCTCTTGTTGTTCCATCTAGTTATGGGCGTGGAAATATTCAGAATATCAGAGGACGAGGACGTGGACGTGGTATGGGAGGCAGAGGAAAGCTTCAATGTACATTCTGTGGAAAATGTGGACACTTAGAAGATCGTTGTTGGGATAAGCATGGTCGGTCAACCTCTACTTCATCAAAGTCATATACTCCTAAAGCAAATGTTACTACTATCGAGGCAACAAATGTACAAGAGAATATCACTGCAAATGAAAGCAGTATCACCCTTAGTCGTGCGGAATATGATGAATTGATCGTTCTTCGACCTTTGAGTTCCACCCCTCCTGTAGTTGGTGTTGCCTATTCAACCGAAAATTATCTTCATCCGACCGATAGTAAGTGGGTTATTGACTCTGGTGCATCCAGACATTTGTGTGGAAATTCACGTGTTTTTTCCGATCTAAAGGATATTAAGGCTCAGCTTGGAGTCTCCTTAGCCGATGGGAGCTCCTCCCCGGTTGTTGGTCAGGGAAATATTTCTATATCCTCCTCATTACAGTTGAAAAATGCTCTTCATGCTCCAAACTTTCCTCAAAGTTTACTTTCTGTTAGTTGCCTTATAAAAGAACAAAACTGTAGAGTAATATTTGATCCAATGGGTTGTCATTTTCAGGATTTGCTGACGGGGAAGAAGATTGGTGGAGGCTATGAAGAAAATGGAATTTACTACCTACATCATCCAATGGGTTTTGTTCATGCTGCAGTGGAACATTCATTCAGTCCTGTTCAGTGGCATCGTCGTCTTGGTCATCCTTCATTGTCAAAGCTTCGGTCGGTATTTCCTCAGATTCCTTCCACCACATCATTTCAGTGTGAAGCATGTCAATTGGGAAAGCATCATCGAAGTTCGTTCCCTTCGAGTCAGAGTCAGTCTAGTAATAAAGTTTTTGAACTTCTTTATGCAGATGTATGGGGTCCTAGTAAGATTCCTACTAGGACTCAGTGTCGTTATTATCTTGTTATTGTTGATGATTTCTCTAAGTTATCATGGGTATTTTTAATAAAAGAACGATCTGAAGTTCCAAGTATTATCAAATCCCTAATTCTTGAAATAAAAACTCAGTTTGAATCTATTGTCAAGATTGTTCGCACTGATAATGCTCTCGAGTTTAAATCAAAAGGTCTATTACAATTTTACCAAGATCATGGCATCCAACCCCAAACTTTCTGTGCCTATTCATCTCAACAAAATGGGGTGGCTGAGCGAAAACATCGGCACCTCCTTGATGTTGCCAGGACCATTATGATTCAATCCAATGTTCCTGCGTTATACTGGGGTGATGCGATTACCACTGCTTACTATCTGATCAACTGCATGCCTTCGTCTTCTGTGGGTGATCAAATTCCATTACATATCCTAAAACCTAATGCCCCACTTTTTTCTTTCACACAAAAAATATTTGGATGTGTTTGTTTTGTACACAAACTTGGCCCTGACCGTGATAAATTAGCCGCTCAAGCTACAAAATGCATATTTATCGGTTATCCAAAAAATCAAAAGGGCTATCGATGTTATGATCCTATCTCTCGCCGAGAGTATGTCAGTGCGAATGTATCTTTCCTGGAATCCTCTCCATATTACTCTAGTTCTGGTTCCCCGCTGTAGGTTGATCCAACTGAATCTTTTCTATTACCTATACCTCCTTTTCCTTTGGAATCTATGCCTACATTACCGAACCAAACTCCATCCTCTTCCAGATTTAATAATCCTCCATTGGTATATGTGTGTAGAGCTTCACTTCCGCAAGAGCCTTCATCTTCTTTTTCTTCTCCTGAGGTAAGTTCTACTGACAATAGTGATCTTCAGGATGATGATAACAGGCCTATTGCTCTACGAAAGGGGACAAGACAATGTACCTTATATCCCATATCTCATTTTGTCTCCCATGCCAGAATTGGACATCAGATGAAGTCTTTTATTTCAGCCTTGTCTGCTGAAACTATTCCTCTGAACTATCAACAGGCAGCACTTGATAATCGCTGGAAGTTGGCTATGCAAGAAGAAATGACAGCTTTAATGTCTCAGCATACCTGTGATCTAGTTGATTCCCCAGCAGATGCTGACATTGTTGGATGTAAATGAGTATATACAATAAAGTACAAATCTGATGGTTCTATTGAAAGGTACAAGGCCAGATTAGTCGCGAAAGGGTATATACTCAGACATATGGAATTGACTTCTTTGAAACTTTTTCTCATGTTGCACGGATGGGTACCATCCGTCTTGTTCTCTCAGTAGTTGTTCAGCATGGTTGGAGCTTATGCCAATTAGATGTGAAAAATGCATTTCTCTATGGGGATCTATCTGAGACCGTTTACATGCAACAACCTCCAGGCTTCGAGGTTGAGGGGGAGTGTCAGAAGGTGTGTAGATTGAGAAAGGCGATTTATGGCTTGAAACAAAGTCCTCGTGCATGGTTTCAAAAGTTGTTTGAAGTAATGTCAAGCTTTGGCTTTAATAGATCAGCAGCAGATCATACACTTTTTATAAAGAAAACTAGCTCTGACATATTTTATGGTGGTATATGTGGATGACATCATTCTTACAGGAGATGATGTGAAAGCTATTGCTGCCACAAAGGCTCATCTTCAAAAACACTTTGTTACAAAAGATCTTGGTTCAATCAGGTATTTTCTGGGTATAGAAGTTGCTAGGAGCCGTGAAGGGATGGTTTTGTCTCAACGGAAGTATGTTCTTGACTTACTAAAGGAAACGGGCATGTTGGGAGCTAAACCAGCAAATATTCTCATGGACCATAAAGTTCAGTTGTTTGAAGAAGGGTCAAAACCTGTTGATAGCAAAAGCTATCGCTCCCTAGTAGGAAAGTTATTATATGTAACTGTGACCAGGCCGGATATTGCTTTAGCAGTAAGCAAAGTTAGTCAGTTTATGGACAAACCGACTGAGGTACACTGGAATGCAGCCATAATGATTCTCAGATATCTAAAATCATCCCCTGGAAAAGGGTTATTGTTCAGGAAAGGTGAAACTCTGGAGATAGTAGCCTATTCTGATGCTGACTATGCTGGATCTGTAGTAGATAGAAAATCTACCACAGGATTCTGTGTGTTTTTGGGAGACAACTTGATTTCATGGAGAAGTAAGAAACAAAATGTGGTTTCCAGGTCGAGTGTAGAATCAGAATATCGGGCTATGGCCCAAACAGCTGTTGAATTGATGTGGGTTTGCACTGTTCTTCATGACCTCCAGGTGAAGGTTCCCTCTCCAATGACCATGATGTGCGATAACAAAGCGGCAACATATATAGCAAACAATCCTGTCTTTCATGAGAGAACAAAGCACATTGAGGTTGATTGCCACTATGTAAGAGATATGATTCAAGCTGGTCATATTACTACCAAATACCTAAAGTCGAAAGACCAAGTTGCAGATATGTTTACAAAGCCTCTTGCAAGGCCAAATTTTTCAAAGTGTTGTGACAAGCTGAGCATGATTGATATCTATGCTCCAGCTTGAGGGAGAGTGTTGAGAATAGATGGTTCTTTGTTTAAGTTATTTTATATTAAAGGTTTTCTGAAATTTTGTCCTCATAAGGACTTAGATGTAATTTCTCTTTTTGCCTCTCTCTATTTAATATAGAGAGAAGCCCTAATTAATAAGGTTAACGAGTTCTATTCCCACAGCCGTCTCTCTCTCTCTCTCTACCTAGGGTTCGGGTCAGCTCTTCTCTTCTTGAACAATTTTCATAGGTCATGGGAGCAGCGATTCTTTTACAAAAAGGGAAATATATAGAATATGCAATTTGGAGTGGATCTGCCCAAATTTTCGTTGCTTATGAGAATAAAATATGCCAAGTGTATTAGACTTAATCATATGCATACAAAGGGATGATAATTCTTATGTCCTTAAACTTGATAAGTAATGCTTGTTCGAAATTATTGTTATAAGAGAGTGTAGTTGTGTATATACCCATATGGAATTTAGATGCTTTTGCAGGGTCAAAATGGCATGGTTGTTCGTATATTTTAATTGGAATGATTCATGAATGAACTCTTGCATTTGACATGAGTATGTGCATATCATGAAAGCATGCATTTAATGTGGGTGTGTGAATTTATGCTTATGCTTATGAAATTATTGTTTCATGCACAACTTGCATACATGAATGCGCATTGAAAAGCGTGTGAAAAGAATGCATAAGTGGCATACTCTTTATGATTTTTTTTGCTTATGAGGGCATTGATGGTCAATTGGATCATCAGGGGCTGTGTGAGCCTCGAGAATCAGTTGTTCTCTGTTTTAGTTATTTTGATGCATTGTGCAAATCAAAAGTGATATTATGGTTTCTACTGCACTGTTCTTTGTTGCTACGGACTATGGTCCCGTGAAGAGCTTGGCATGTTGTTTTGCAAGCTTATGTTATTAATTTTTGCACGTTGATTTGCAAATGTAAAATAGATGAATTAATAACAAGATAAAAGAAAGTAAAGAACAGTGTAATTCATATTTTCTCCTTGAGGTCCCTTCTATATTATGGGAATCTTGGAGGTTGCGGTTTGGGAAAAACCGTGAGGATATAAAAACTCCGTGTGCCCCTGAACCCGATATTGAGGTTTTTCTCCTGGCCACGGTTTTAGGGAGAGTCCGCCACTTTGCCTGGGGGTGGTGTGTTTTGACACAGCTGTTGTTGTTTTGGTATACCAAGAAAGTGGCGCCAGTGGATGCTGTTTTCTCTGGTGTCCCCCACATTGGATGTTGTTTTCCAATGTTCAGATGGATGGTGTTGTTTCCTGATATCGGTCGAGGGCTAAGTTTGAAACCCGGTAATAAAATACAAATTGTGTGCTAAGTTACCACGGAAACCCTACTTGACCTCGGGAACTGTACTCGTTTGGAGTATCCGCGGGCAATGGTAAATTAAAAAGAGGAATTTAAAGTTGTGTGGATTTAATAGGACATGCATATGGAAAGAGGAAAGCTTAAATGAAAGATAATAAAAGGGGGTTCATGCATTGCACATAAATCACGCATATTCTTGCTATGCATTAGTTCATGCATGTTTATCTGTTCACTTGGTTATTATATGTTGATCATTGCATGATGTTGATCATTGCATGATGTTGATCTCTTTTGCATTTAAATGCCCATATTGATTAAATTATGATCACTGTTACTTACTTCGTGTTTCCTCATGCTTAATGTTTATTTTATTTTTGCATGGATGGTTAATTGTCTTATGAATTGGTTATAATTGTATCCCTCTAAAATATTACATGGATCCTATTTATGTTCTTTTTCTTATTTGATTCATTAGGGAAACCTGTACGCAGAATTCTTCGGATTTCTGACCCTCTACTTTTATTGGTTTTTCTCAGACACAGGTGATCAGTGAAATCAACTCGCTTCTGAGGAGATACGAGGGTCACATTTGTTTCAGACTGCTTCATTTACAGACAGAGTGGCTCTACTTTTGTTTCGTTTAGTTCTTATTTCCTGCAAGTTGTTATTTCACTTTTGACATTGAATAAGAGACTCTTATTGATTCATTACTAAAAGAGTTTAGTTGGTTGATTATGGATGATAAATGTAAGTTTGTTTGTGGTGTGTAGTTATCCAACTGAAATTGGAACTGTAAGGACCCCAGGTCTCTGGGAAGTTTTCCGTAACTCTTAAAAAAAAAATTGCATTTTTCAAAGGTATGAGTTGGGGTCGTTACAGAAAATTCTCTCTAAATTAATATTTCTCTCTTCAGAGTAGTCACAGAGGGGGTGTCACGCAGGTTAATAAGATACAATTGCTTGAATATACAAACCTGAGTCATACCCCCATACTGGGAGAGTGTGTTGTATCGACAGACAAGTAATATTGGCAAGTAAAAACAAGAATGTAAAATGCATGTAGATAAAACATTGCATGCATCATATAAGCAAGAAAATGATAATTGAAGATAAGAATTTACTTATGCATGAAAGACTCACATCATCTTATATATGTTTATGCATTTCTGTAAATGTTAATGCAAGTGCATAATTTATTGCATTGTTAGCATGAATGAATGTGCATTAAATTGACTTGTTATTTCATTATTTAGCACGATTTGTGTTGTATGATTGATGTACGAAGTTGTGTTTGAATGTATTATGATATCGTACATTATGCAAATATGCTATTGCCTACTCAGACTCGAGTTGTTTGACCCCTTAGATCCTACATTGTTCAGTTGTTCTTGGACTTTGCTCGCTACTTGTCGAGGTGGTGTTTTGGTTCCTCGTGTTAGGAGGATCGTGGTCTTGGCTTTGACATTGTGTTTAGGGATGGTTCCAAATATGGATGATTATGAATGATATGAACTTTTATTTAATTCAATTCAATTTATATTTATGTACTCTGATTTCTGCAATTTAGTTAGTGTATGGTTTGGTACGACAACTGTGACAATCTCAATTTGTATGTTTCTACTGAGTTTAAAAAAAATTCACAAGAAAATCGAGTTATAAATCGGGGTCGTTACAATTTGTGTGGAAGGCCAAAAGGATTGTAATAGGTTATTGTTAGAGGGTTGTATTATGCTGCCACACACATCCTCATGAAATATAATATGATGTGAAACAATGATTTTATTAGCAGCATGATCAAAAACACCTGTAACACATATATTCTTTATCATATCCAACAAATTGAAACATAGTGGTCGTGGGGGATAACTTGTTTTTCAATGCACCATCAATGTAAATAAAACACCGACAACCATATGCCTCTAATTGAGAATAATAAGGATGTGTTCCATTCATCAAAAAATAAGGAGAGTTTCCCAAAGATTGGATAGAGGCATTCTATCTATCAAACTGTTGTATGAAATGCCTATGACCACAAACCAACCTTAAGATTTGCATCATACATCATTGTGAGGTTGGTTTCCACAATATGATGGTGTTTACGTTCAACAACACCATTTTGCTTAAATGTCCTTAAAAACTATGTGAATTGATGTGATGTATTCACCGCCACCATCACTCAGTAAGGCTAAGATTTTTCGAGAAAATTGAGTATCGACATACGATTTAAACCTATGCAACACAAAAATGACCTAATCCTTGGATTTTAGGAAATATATACAAGTAAAGCGTGTCAAATAATCTTTGAAAATCACGTAATATCTGGATTTTAACAAAGACATGACAGGGAAGGCCCCCAAACATCTGAGTGAACAAGTTCAAAAGGAAATGAAGCTCCTTTATTAGGTATAGAAAAAGGAAGTTCATGACTCTTATAGATACGACAACCAACACAAGATGAAGAATTTCTTTTCTTGACATCAATCAATCCTTTATTACATAAATTATCAAAGAAACTGGAGTTACAATGACCTAATCTACGATGCCAAACAACAACTCCTTGGTGAACTCCTGCACTTGACAATGCAAATAAGGAGCGACTGAATTCTAGATCTTCATTCAGGACATATAGGTTCATGCATCTCCTTCCCTCAGCGAGTGTTTGATTCATGTGAATTCCCTTCACAGAAACAAAAGACGAAGAAAAGTAGATGCATGAATTAGTATCACAACAAAATTGAGAAACAGAGAAGTTTTTTTTGCGTAGTAATGTGGTGGTATTTTTCATCTTCTGCTATCACACTTCCCTTACCATGATAAGGTTTAACATGAGAGAGTTTACCTGAATCCCCTGTAACATAGTGTGCAGACCCAAAATCCATGAACCAACCTTGAGAGGGAAAAGTCAGGTGATGTCATAACATGTAAGGCATTCTTGTTGAAGGTGAGAAATGCATGCTGGCAGACCACTCCAGAAGGAGGATAAGTGTTGGTAGGAACCTAAATAAAATTGGTTGGAACACGTGGAGTAGAACCAGCCAACGATGGGGCAGCAACATCTAGAGCACAAAATCGAGGAGGTATCGGTACTGTGGGAGGCCGATACTGTAATGAAATGCAAAATCGCAAGTAGATGCCTCTTATGGGCTTACAAAACACACAAATGTGTATACAACAAAGGACCACTTATGTAATGAACTGCAAAACCTCAAGTAGATGCCTCTTATGGGCTTACAAAACACACAAATGTGTAAACAATAAAGGACCACTTATGGGTCAATAACATATACAATCACAAAAGCCACTTATGGGCTTGAAACACAAATAAAAAATATAGAATCTTATTGCTTAAGTTGCTTGAGAAAGCATTCAAATACAAGAGGGGGTAACACCCCGATATATACACACTAAAAGGCTCAAAGAGCCATTAGGATCTCCCCAACGACTAGAAATAGAGTTGTTTGGTAGATCTCAATGACTCTTTGAGCCTTTTACTATAGTGCCCACAACCTAAAACTAAATTACAATAAACAAAAAATAAAAATATAAAAGGACTGTTATGCCCCTATTGGGCATATCCTATTACATTACATTAAAACACTAAAATACCCCTAATGGGTATTTACCTATTACAATGATAAAGAGTATACATATATATATATATATACATAATGTATGCATATATTATATATATTATATACATACATATATATGATATAACCATATATATATATAGATGTATATATGTATATCTTAACACCCCCCTCCTCAAATAAATGGTGCCACAACCGAGAGTTTGCCAAAGAAGAATTGAAATCTTGGTTACAGAAATGGTTTGGTGAAAAAGTCTGACAATTGATACTCGATTGGTACATATGGCAATGAAATGGTCTTCTTTAAGAATTCTTCTCTAACATAATGACAATTCATTTCGATGTATTTGGTTAGCTCATGAAATGTGTGGTTGCCTGCAATATAAATTACGCTTTTATTATCACAACATAATCTTGAGGGTTCCGCAATGTGAACTCCCATGTATTCTAACAATTGTTTCAACCATACCAACTCAGAAGTAATGGTTGTCATCAAGGTTGTAAGTATCGTAAAAATTCATAAATTTTGAAAAAATAAATAATTTCTAAAAAATCATAAAAAATAAAAAAAATAACAAAAATTCTAAAAAATCATAACACATGAAACAATGATGAATTGCACAAAATATAACCAAAAAATCACATATGAAGCATTTATGTCTCTATGAGTTACATAATACATAATCAAATATCAACTATCTCACAAGAACAATGCAAAATATTAAATATCTTGCAATTAAGAACATATTACAAGACTCATACTTTCATATTACATAAACAAAAATATTATGGCAAAAGTTGATGTTTGATTATGTCTTATGTAACTCATAGAGACATGTCAGAAGACTCGATTTTCAATTGGTTTTCACTCATTACTTGAGTGTCTCATTGCCATGTCGGAGCACCTGATGTCATCTTTGTTGCAGTATGGACCCAGATTTCTACCTTGATATAAATCTCTAATTTTCGCAAATGCCATATATATGAGCTGCATAAAACATCATCCTATTTTGGAGGGTAACTTTATAATTTTACTCTTAATAAAGATTTTTCACCTTGACCCACTTCTTAGAGTGAAAAAATGGTAGAAATGTACTTTTACTTTAGCAAACCGCAAAAACCTTCTCCTTGCACACGCATCGGCCCTCAAATCGCTCTCACGAGTCCTAAGGTGCGTTGATACCTCTCTAATAGCTTCTACACAAATGAGGGAGGCGGCACTCAAGAGGTCTTTAAAACCCAAAACTGAAAAATTATGATTTGGCCAATTTTTAAGAGTGTTGACCCTTTATCGTACAATATGAGCATGTATCGTACAATACACACTTGTATCGCGATACGAGTGCATATTGTATCGATATTCTAAATAGTAAAAATATGTATTGTATTGTATCATACGATACAGACAACCTTGGTTGTCATAGCTTGGTACTCAACCTCTGTAGATGATAAGGACACCTTTTGTTGTTTCTTGCATTTCTACGAAATCAAAGTCACCTACAAAAACACAAAAACCTATAGTTGAGCGATGATCATTCACATATCCTTCCCAATCAAAGATTGAATATGCAATAACTTCTAACAAGAAGAGAAAAATAAATCATAACTAATAGTATTTTTGATGTATCTAATAATCCTCATTATAACACTCATATGTACGGTAGTAGGAGCATGTTGGAGTTGACTAGTTGAGTGAAAAGCATGAGCAATATCATGGCGACTAATACAGAGATAAGTTAGAGCTCCAATCATTTGTTTATATGGAGTTGGATCCTTCAGAGGTTCCCCATCATCCTTCTTCATATTGGCATTAATGCCCTCAGGAGTATCAACTCCTTTTGATCGTTGGTCTGTGATAAATAATAGCCATGAGGTGAGTATGTTACTTCAATTCTATGACTAACTCCTTGCTTATCACCTTTTGTGATAATCATGTCATCTACGTAAAAAAATAAGATTACTATACCTGCATTAGAAGACTTAACAAACAATGCAGTGTCAGTATAATAAGATTTAAAACTAAGATGTATCATCACACCACATAATCGAACATACCAAGTCTTAGGGGTTTATTTTAGACCACACAAAGCCTTTTGTAACTGTAAAAAAATTCTATATAACAACTCTAATCCTGTGGGAGGTTCCATGTAAACTTCTTCATTAAGATTATCATTCAAAAAAATATTTTTAACATCCATTTGAAAAATGGGTCATTTTCTAATCGAAGCTATAGAAATGAGGGTTTTAGTAGTGGTCATTCGAGCAACTGGAGAAAATGTTTCATCATAGTTTATTTTGTACTATTGACTATAACCTTTAGCTACAAGTTTAGCTTTATATCTCTCTAATGTCCCATCATATTTGGTTTTAATTTTATAAACCCATCTACACCCTATGGTTTTCTTCTCTTTAGGTAATGTTTGAATTTTTCAAGTTTTTGCCTTTTCAAAGGATTCTAGTTCATCATTCATGGCTTTAATTCATTCTTGGTGATTCTTAGCATCATTATAAGAGGATGGTTCTACATAGGAGTGGATTGCCATAAGACATGCTCTATGCTTGGGTTCAAAGAAGTCATGGGACACAAATCTACTAGGGGCTTTGGAAATCCTCATAGATTTTCTAATACTAGAGGAATCTGTCTTGATTTTGTGAATATCTTTAGGCACATGGAGGGGGATCTTCGGTACGACGAGTATAAGTTTGTACTTCATTATGTGATTGGTTTATGACTAAGACTTTTGCTTTCATTTTCATGTGCATCACAAGTGTCCTCGTTGTCACTCTCATGCACATCATGAATGTCATCATTCTTGTTTTCATGAATGTTAAAAATGTAAATATACATATATGTATTTACATGTATATATATTTATTTATTTATATATTTTTATGTGTAACTAGGTTAAATACTAGGGTTAGACTAGTTAGGTTAGATTATATTTTTTGGTTGAGATGAGACTAGTCAACACTTGTTGACTAGTCAACATTAAGAGTCATTGGACCCCCAACGACTCCTTTTTGAGACCATCTTTGTGCATAAATATGGGGCAAAATCCCATCATTTATAATGCTTCTTGCATTGGTTCATTATCAATAAAATTATTATTATTTAACACTCGTGTTAACCACCTTTGGTGGATTTGATGTGTGAGCCCATTTCGTGGCTTTTGTGTATTCTTTTTGGTGCTTTGGTGGAACTCTTTTGAGTGTCCACTTTGATGATTTGGTGAACATCTTCGGAGGAACTCGTTTTCTTACATGGTATCAGAGCTTGGTAATCAAGCTGATTTTATTTTCAGTGCATTGGGAAGCATCCTACTCAAATTTTGAAAGAGCTGAAGCCTCTTTTGCAAAATCTATTTAAGTGCTTGTGAGAACGTGATTTTGTTTCAAGAAAAGGATTGGTGGCACTCACTTTGTGGAGAAGTGTTTGTGATCTTTATTGGTGGTGCTTACTTAGTGGTGGAGCGCTCGTGATCTTCTCTTTGTTTTTATCTTTTCTCTCTCTCTCTTCTCGTTTCCCCCTCTATCTTTTTTCTCTTTAGCCCTTGTAAAAATGAATGACAATGAAAATGTCACCATAAAACTCATCAAGCTCAATGACACAAATTGTGTAACATGGGCTTTAATCATATAGCACCTCATATAGGGAAAAGGGTTACGGGGTTTAGTGGATTGGTAGGAACCCAAACTAATTCTTACTAAGATAGAAGTTGAAAAAGAAGTACCACTTACAGCGGTTGAAAAGATCAAAGCTATGGTCACTCTCGTCTCTTCCTCTCTCTTCTTTCTCTCCCTCTTCATTTTTCTATAGTGTTCGGCCGACCCTTTTGATATTGTAATAGATTTTAGGGCTTTAAATTAGGGGCTTTTGTGTGTTTGTTAATATTTTTGCATTCTTTTCTGTATTTATTAATTTTTTGGCATTTCATTGCGTATATACATGCAAAAATGTGTTGGCTGACCATTTTGATATTGTGTTTGGTGAAAATAAATGGATTTTAGGGCTTTAAATTAGGGGCTTTTGTGTGTTTGTTAATATTCTTACATTCCTTTGTATGTTTGTTAATTTTTTGGCATTCTATTGTATATATGCATGCAAAAATGTGTTGGCTGACCCTTTTGATATAGTGTTTGGTGAAGATAAATGGATTTTTGGCATTTCTTTTATTTATTTGTATTTTTAAATCTTTTTTAAAGTATTTTTTAAGTTTTCAAAAAAATTTTTTTTGAGGCTTACGCTTTACGCCTCGCCTCAGTTTTTGGTGGAGCACTACGCGTAAACGCTTTCCACAACATTGCATTTGACCATAGAACCGTTGGGATCTCCCCAACGGCTACATTTCTAGCCGTTGGGGAGACCTCAATGACTCAATTGGCTCTCTTGTGTATATAAAGGGGTTCAAAACCCATATGTTGTAAGGTTTTTTGCTTAAAGCTTTTGGTGAATAGAAATCCTATTTTTTATATTTGTTGTATGCCCTTAGGTGGGTGATTTGTGTAGATTTGTGATTGTGTAATTGACCCATTAGTGGTCATTGTGATTGTGTATCTCCATAAGTGACACCTTTGTATGTCATTAGTAGAGCCACTTATGGGCTTGAAACACACATAAAAAATATAGAATCTTATTGCTTAAGTTGCTTGAGAAAGCAAACAAATACAAGAGGGGGTAACTCCCCTATATATACACACTAGAAGGCTCAAAAAGCCGTTGGGATCTCCCCAACGGCTAGAAATAGAGTTGTTGGGGAGATCCCAATGACTCTTTGGGATTTTTACTATAATGCCCACAACCTAAAACTAAATTACAATAAACAAAAAATCAAAATATAAAAAAGACTATTGTGCCCATATTGGGCACATCCTATTACACTATATTAAAAGACTAAAATACCCCTAATGTGTATTTACCTATTACAATGATAAAGAGTATATATATATATATATAATGTATATATACATTATATATATATATGATATAACCATATATATATAAATATATATACCTAGATACATATATGCATATCTTAAGAAATACATTGGAACATATCTCTAGTATGAGTTAGAACACGTGGGCCCCTTCTTACTACACATCTGACATATGATATTTGTTTGACTAGAAGAAGGTGTGGCTAAGATGTATGTCCCACGCCCACTAAAGTTGCACCCACGACCTCGTCCTCGTCAGCGAGATGAGGTAAAACGTTTGGCAGCAACCATGACATTATGATTCACATCATCCTTCCTAAAACCAGAGAATATGCCAAACATAGCTTCAGGTTCCAGTAACATAGTCCTCAGCGTATCAAAGGGCGGACATGGTACAGTGCTGGTGTAAAGAGTAATGAACATGTTATATTCTGGTCCAAGTCCTCTAACTGTTTTCGTACAAATACCCTCATCCGACAGTGGACTTCCAATGGCAGCAAGTTGATCCACAAGAGCCATGATCTTGTTAAGGTATTCCACAACAGGGGAATCACCTATATTTAAGTCAGCAAATTCGGCTTTTAATTGGTAGACCTTTGGAGTAAAAAATTGAAAAGAAGTCATCACGGTGTATATGTCTGACCCGATCCATTTATATATTGGATCGGGTCCAGACCCAATTGGTGTATATGTATATTAACATGTTCAAAGGGGTATTTTCGTACCCTAGTTTTTACTTTACTTAATACATTAAATAGAACGATAGGGTCAGCCGATTATCGACTGAACCCCTTTCTCTAAAACCTCTCTCTCTTCTCTCTTCTCTCTTCTCTCTTCTCTCTCTCTCTCTCTCTCTCTCTCTCTCTCTCTCTCTCTCTCTCTCTCTCTCTCTCTCTCTCTCTCTCTCTCTCTCTCTCTGTGTGACAGGCAAGGTGGAGATCGAAGGCTCCTTTCTTTCATGGTATCAGAGCAGCGTGACGACTGTGCCTGGCTCGATTTCACGGTAAAAGACAAAAGCTTTTCACGGTGAGTTCGTGATTTTAAATCGACCCTCTCTGGAAATATTCACGGTGAGTTCGTGATTCTGAAAAAGATATTTCTGAGTTCGTGATTCTGAAATTGTTGTTTCGTGGGTTCTAGAATTATTTCTGCTGTGTGAAAAATTTTTCTGAGTTCGTGATTCTGAAATATATATCTCTGAGTTCGTGATTCTGAAATTGTTGCTTTGTGGGTTCTGGAAATCGACCCTTTCTGGAAGTATTCACGGTGAGTTCGTGATTCTGAAAAAAATATTTCTGAGTTCGTGATTCTAAACTGTTGTTTTCGTGGGTTCTGGAACTGTTGTGTGTCAGCCGAGTGCCCTGTCAGTCGAGACCTCGGCTGTGATATACCTAAAACTCTGTTCGTGATTCTAAAACCGGTGTTTTCGTGGGTTCTGGAACTGATGTATCTCCCATCTCTGCTGATCTATACCTAAGTGTCAGCCGAGTGCCCTGTCAGCCGAGACCTCGGCTGTGATATACCTAAAACTCTGTTAGTCGAGTCCTCTGCTGTGATATACCTAAGTGTCAGTCCAGGTTTCCATGGATTCCTCTTATGGACAGTCATGTATGTCCTCAAGCTTTCTCGATCAGCTAGTATCTGAAAAATAGAATAACTCCAATTTCTTAACCTGAAAAAGACAGATCATTCCATTTATAAAGAGTCAGGACCTCTCTGGTCATCTGGATGGATTTGTTCCACCGCCTCCAGAATTCCTCTCACAGGAAAAGGGGAACGATAAAGGAGAACAATTTGTTGTTCTTCTTAAGAACCCAGAATATGTTACTTGGATGAAGAGGGATCAATCGTTAGTGGCCTACATCACTTCAACTCTCTCACAGGAAGTCCTCATTGCACTTCCTGATGATTGTTCGGCCAAGGAACTGTGGGATGAGTTAGTTCAGACGTATTCACAAATTTCTGAGGCAAGAATTATGTATCTTAAGCGAGAGTTTCAAATGCTGAAGAAAGATTCCATGTCTGTTATGGAATACTTGAACAAAATGAAAGGCATCACGGACCAGCTGGCTGTTGTTGGGTGTCTTGTCAGTGAAAAGGATAAAGTACAACAAACCTTGAGTGGATTGGGGTCAGACTATCATGTTATGACGACTACCTTATTATGTTTACCAGAACTTCCAAAGTTTGAAGATCTTCGTGCGAAATTATTGCAATATGAGATGACTCTGAAAGGATCTTCTGAAGATTCTCATGGGAATTCAAGAACACAAGATGTGCTGGCTATGAGAATGAATTATGGCCGAGGACGAGGAAGTTCTTTTCGAGGAAAAGGAGGCCAAGGGAGAAACACCTATGGAGGTCGTGGCATACTTCCGACACCCAATATACAAGGACAAAGACCCATTCCCACTTGTTTTCTATGCAACAAGAAAGGACACATTAAAGCAAATTGTTTGTTTAATCCTCAAAACAAAGGAAAAACTCCACAAGCAGAGTCTAGGAAGGATGGAGAAGTAAAGGAGTTGCTGTTGGCAGCCTTGGCAGGATTGAATATGAAGCAAAATGATAAAGGAATTTGGTATGTCGACTCTGGAGCAGCTACTCATGTCACAGGTGATGCAGGTAAACTCTTGACTCTTACTCCTTATGTTGGTAAGAATAGCATAGTCACAGGAGATGAATCTCATCACTCAATCTCACATACTGGAAATGTCATTATACCAATGTCAAAGTCCTCTCTTAAACTTCCAAGTGTCATCCATGCACCTAACATTCAAAAGAACATTTTTTCTGTCTCAAAACTTGTTGATGATGTCAATGCTTCAGTTGAATTTACTCTCTCTTCTGTTTATGTCAAGGATCTTCGCACGAGGAAGACATTCGCTGAAGGAAAGCGATGGGGCAACATGTATATCTTTCAAGAAAATCCTTCCTCCATTCATTCCGACTATTCATCCTTGAAGCCTCACCAACGTCAATTTTTTTATTCTGATTTTATATTTAATATTTCTGAATGTAATAAGCTAAGACTTTGGCATAGTCGTCTTGGCCATTGTGGTCATCATTTTATTGAAAAACTTGTCTTGAATAATTTTATTCCTAAGTCCAGTCTCAGTTCAGAGGTTGTTGATACAAAGTGTTCTAGTTGTCTTTTATGTAAGAGTCATGTCTTACCATTTGCTTCCATCAATAAAAGAGCTTCAAGGCCATTTGAGGTCATTTGTTCAGATGTCTGAGGTCCTGCTCTAATTACTTCCCTTTCTGGCAGTAAATATTATCTTATTTTCATTGATAGTTACTCACGTTATACTTGGATATTTTTTATGAAGCACAAATCAGAAGTTTTTGGATTGTTCCAAAGATTTCATTCTTTTGTTCAAAATCATTTCTCTACCAACATTCTCAATCTCCAGTATGATGGAGGAGGTGAATTCTCCTCGAATGACTTTGTTGATTTCCTTCAACATAATGGGATAAAGAGAAGAGTGTCTTGCCCGCATACACCTCAACAAAATGGGATTGCTGAGAGAAAGCATCGACATATTATAGAGACTGCAATGAGCATGATGCACGGGAGCAATCTTCCTGTATCATTATGGACTGAGGCCTTTCACTCCACAGTCCATGTGATAAATCGATTGCCCATGAGTATCTTAGAAAATAAGTCACCATATTTCTCTCTTTTTGGCATACAACCTGATTACCATGCATTACGTGTGTTTGGGTCTGTTTGCTATGTTCACTTTGACAGCTCACTCAGACACAAGTTCCAAGATAAAGCCTTAAAATGCAGGTTTATAGGATATGCAGAAGACTATAAAGGGTACAGGTGCTATGATCCTCTGAGTAGGCGTGTCAAGGTATCAAAGAATGTAATTTTCGATGAGATGAACTTTGATGCTCAGGATGCTAATTCAACCCTTCATGCTGATAACTCAAGCCCCAATATTGAGGTATACTACCCATGGTTAAATTCAGAACTTTTTTCAAATGGTAAAGTAGATTGTCCAGAAAATTGCAGTCAGAAGGAAACACATGAGGAATTAGCAAATGGAACTCAAACGGAAGAAACTGTTCCACATGTCTTGGAACCAGCAAGGTATAAAGGTATTGTGTACACCCGGCGAGAGAAAGAGCCCTCATTCGTCTCTTGTACGAGTACAGATCCATCTTCACAGACAATGGATATCAGAAGATCCTCACGGATTCGACATCCACTTGACAGGTGGATAAGTTATAAAAAAATTTCATTGGATTTTCAGTTGTTCTTGACATCCATAAGTAAAGAGGAAGAGCCCCTCATGTTCTATCAAGCTGCGAGTTCTAGAAGATGGGTAGAAGCCATGAATGAAGAAATGGAAGCTCTACATGAATGTGGAACATGGGAAATTGTACCCAGGCCACAAAACAGAAATGTTGTTGGGTCAAAATGGGTGTACAAGATAAAGTATAAACCAGACGGAAGCATTGAAAGGTACAAGGCTAGACTTGTAGCCAAGGGATTTACACAAGAGGAAGGCCAAGACTTTGATGAAACTTTCAGTCCTGTAGTTAAAATGGGGACCATTCGCATTGTGTTGGGTCTAGCCATTAAATATGGATGTATATTGAGCCAACTGGATGTAAAAAATGCTTTTCTGCACGGGGATTTAAAATAAGAAGTTTACATGGAACAACCCACTGGATATGCAGAACGAGAAGCCAAAGAATATGTATGCAAGTTAAAGAGAGCACTCTATGGTTTGAAACAAGCCTCTCGTTCCTGGTTTGACAGTTTTTCTCTAGAGATACAACGGCATGGCTTCTCTCGGTCCCTTCTGGATCACTCATTATTTATTCACAATGAACAAGGAGTCACTACTTTACTATTAATATATGTAGATGACATCATCATCACAGGGAACTGTAAAAGTCACATTGAGCAGGTGAAGAAGTTATTAAATCAGAGATTTAAGATGAAAGATTTGGGAGAGCTGCGATATTTTCTTGGGGTAGAAGTTGATAAAAGAAATGATACACTCACCCTTACTCAGCACAAATACACGTTGGACATTCTCAACAGAGCAGGCATGACGGATTGTAAGCCGTTGACAACTCCAAGTGTCATTCATCAGAAACTGAGTTCAAAAGAAGGGGACATATATGAAGATCCCATTAAGTGTCGCAGCTTAGTTGGCATGTTGCAATATCTGACTTTTACTAGACCTGATATAGTATATTCGGTTAATCAGGTATCCCAGTTTATGCATGAACCTCATATGTCACATATGGAGGCAGTAAAACGTATACTTTGTTACCTGAAGGGTACAATTGGTGATGGGTTGGTATACAAGAAAAGGGAATTAGATCCAGGCGGGGGCCATGAGGGCCATGAGATCGTCACTTATGCTGATGCTGATTGGGCGGGTGATCCAAACGAACGACGATCAGTATCCGGTTATTGCAGCTTCATTGGGCCAAACTTGATATCCTGGAGCAGTAGAAAACAAAAGGCGGTTGCTAGATCGAGCACTGAGGCTGAATACAGATCCATGGCCACTGCCACGGCCGAGGCTACATGGATAAGACATCTCCTGACAGAAATGGAAGAACCGATTGCTCGGTCACTGTTGTTGTGTGACAATCAAAGTGCCATCAACATGTCCTTCAATCCCATCCACCATAGTCGAGCAAAGCACATTGAAATAGATCAACATTTTATTAGAAAAAAAGTTGAAGATAAAGAGATTGAGCCTATGTATGTGTCAACTGAAAAACAAGTTGTTGACATTCTCACTAAAGGGTTGACGAAGGACAGATTTTGGTTTCTGAAAAGCAAGTTGTACATGGTTCAGCACCATGCACAACTTGAGGGAGGCTGAAAAGAAGTCATCACGGTGTATATGTCTGACCCGATCCATTTATATATTGGATCGGGTCCAGACCCAATTAGTGTATATGTATATTAACATGTTCAAAGGGGTATTTTCGTACCCTAGTTTTTACTTTACTTAATACATTAAATAGAACGATAGGGTCAGCCGATTATCGACTGAACCCATTTCTCTAAAACCTCTCTCTCTTATCTCTCTCTCTCCTCTCTCTCTTTCTCTGTGACAGGCAAGGTGGACATCGAAGGCTCCTTTCTTTCAAAAATTTCTCATACCATTGATGCAGAATGTCCACAACTCCTTTTCAGGAATTTCTACTGGAATGTGCAGGACTTCGCAGGAAAGAGTAGTTGTAATGAATGCCACAACCATTTGATCATTCTTTCGCCACGAAATGAAATTTGGATTTCTGACTAGAGTCTTCGAGCCCTTCTTTGTACTTCCATCATGCACCGAAGTTGATTGGGAAACAAATTCCAAAGGCACAGGAATCGACCCATTAATGTCTCATTAAATCATGTTGCAAAGAAAGGGTATAATTTGTTTATTCCAGGTGATGAAGTTGGAAGAATCGAGTTTCTCAGTAACTAGATGGTTGAAAATGAGGCATTAATAGCGGCCATAGGAATTTAACAAAAAGAAGCAAGGATAGGTACTCAAGAGAAGAAGAAAGGAAAATAAACATATATACTGGAACAGACGATCAAATTTTTTTTTGCATATGATCAGATGCTACAAATTGTAAACAATATATGAGCTGAGATATACATATGTACTTCCTTTCCCCTTTTTTTATAAAAAATGTGAGATGCCACTTTTGGAATATTAAAGATGTCCTCAGATCTGATCTAATGCAGGAACAGAAACAATGAATAGATTTATATATGTAAAATTTTTAGTCTGCAAAGAATAAAGAGATATGAGATCGTTAAATCAGATCTCACGTGAAATATGTTCAGATCTGATCCAACGAGATAGAAACAGGATAAAGAAATATGGTAAGGAATTTTCAGATCTGAAAAATACCAACCAGAGAATAAGAAAGATCGGATTTGAGAAGACAAGAAATTGTCTTTTTGAGGAGACGTTGAGCAGAAGAAAAGAAAAGAGATGTAGAAGAAGAAGAATCGAGAAAAGGGGGGTTTTAATGAAGGAGTTTGCAGCCTAAGATCAACAGGTCTTACCTTTTCTGGGCTCTGATACCATGTGAAGAAAACCCTTGGAAAATGTGCCCTGCACAACCAACAGAGAGGAGAAGAAAATGAGAAGGATTCTAAAACTGCAATAGGACGTCTCACCCCAGCTTAGGGTGACGTCTTTTGTTATATATTAAGATACATAAGAAATTACAGCAATGCTAATTACAATATTCATATTTTTTACTTTTAGCTCTCTTGTGAAGTGTTATTGTGTATCTCCTTTGTGGGATTGTACTTGGTCCATTAGTGACCACTTTGTGTTTGTGATTTCTTGTATCCTATGTCACAGGGACTCGGCAAAGTGGGTGCCGCACCCGCATCGACGCAACGCAACATGATGCGGGTGCGTGTGCAGGTGTGGCACCCGGTGCGGTCAACCTGACCCTGGGTATTGTAATGAAGTGCCAAATGAAAAGGGGCAAAGTCTTCAAGCGAAAGCACGGAAGCACGCACATACACAAGAGGCCACAGAGGGGCAAAATAAACCACAAAAGTGGTCAAGTACAAAAAGAGGTAAAAAATATTCTTCACTTCATAGAATGCTTCACAAGAAGCTTGGGAAATACATGGGGCTGTGCCCCTTATTTATACACAGCAAGGGACCCAAGGAGGGGCTCCCATAGAGTCGTTGGAGCCCCTCCAACGGTCATATTTATGACCGTTGGAGGGGTCCAACGACTCTATGTGGACCCCTCTCAAATGTTAAAAAGAAAAAAGTAAAAAATAAAAAAAGGAAAAAGAATAAAGGAAAAAGAAAGAAAAGAAAAAGCATATCAATGATATGCGTGTACAGGTGAAATGATAGAAATACCCCTGTGGGGTTTTACAAAATAAATATATATATATATATATATTTATATATATAGATAGACACGTAGACATATATATATCATATATATGTATATGTGTCGTAATCTATATATATAGATATATATATATATATATAAATATACATCATATTTTAACACCCCCCTTCAAACACATGGTGAAATCACCGAGAGTTTGCTAAGGAGGAAGTAGAAGCGAGGCGAAGGCAAGGCTTTGGTGAAGAAGTCCGCCAACTGATATTTGGTAGGAACATATGGGAGTTGAATGGTGCCGCGTAGGAACTCATCTCGAACATAATGACAGTCTATCTCAATATGTTTCGTTCGTTCATGAAAAGTGTGATTGCTAGCAATATAAATGGAGCTCTTGTTGTCACAACACAGCTTTGAAGGAGTTGAGAATGAGACACCCATATCTTTAAGTAAGCTTCTTAACCATATAATCTCAGTTGTGGTAGTGGCCATCGCACGATATTCTGCTTCGGTATATGAGAGAGAAACTTTACGCTGCTTCTTACACCTCCAGGAGATAAGCGACTCCCCAAGAAACACACAATAACCTGTGGTAGAAATACGATCATCGGGGTTACCCCCCAATCAGAGTCAGTATACGCAAGTAAAGTAAGAGGTGAAGAAGAGGAGAAGAATACTCCCTTAGTTATGGAATTTTTTAAGTATCTGATAATCCTCATTACTGCTGCCATGTGAGTAGTGGTAGGAGCAGTCTGAAATTGGCTTGCACTATGAACTGCATGTGAAATGTCAGGCCTGGTGATAGATAAATATGTTAAGGATCCAATTAATTGACGATAAGGCGTGGGGTCTGCTAAAAGAGTGTCATCATTGGCTCTCATCTTGGCATTGATTACTTCTGGAGTCTCCACCCTTTTGTCATCTGTCAACCCAGACTTAGCAATAATGTCAGAGGCAAGCTTCATTTGAGATAGGACATACCCCTTGGGAGAGTATGCAACTTCAATTCCTAAGAAATACATTAGAAAACTCAGATCAGACATATCAAAATTTTTCTTAAGAATATTTTTAATAAGATCAATACCTTTCTTATCATTACCTGTGATAATCATGTCATCAACATATAATAACAAAATTGTTATGTATTCATTAGAAGATTTAACAAACAAAGCAGTATCTGTTTAACATGAGGAGAAATCATTATCAAGAACTACTTTGCTAAAAAGATCATACCAAGCTTTTGGTGCTTGTTTTAAACCATAGAGAGCTTTGTTTAATTTTAGAATATTACCTTTCCCAATTTCAAGACCCGGCGGAGGGTCCATAAGGACATCTTCACACAGATTTCCATTTAAAAACGCATTTTTAACATCAAGTTGATATACTTGCCATTGTTTTATGGATGCTAAAGCAATTAGGGTTCGTACACTAGTCATTCTGGCTACAGGAGCAAAGGTTTCTTCATAATCAATCCCATATTCTTGGGCGTAGCCTTTTGCAACCAAACGAGCTTTGTATCTTTCAAGAGACCCATCACATTTGGTTTTGACCTTATATACCCATCTACACCCAATTGCTTTTTTTCCTAAAGGTTGAGGAATAATGCTTCAGGTTTGGGCCTTGTTAAGAGCCTCTAATTCGATTTTCATAGCTTCAATCCAATGTGGGTGATCTTTAGCTTCCTTGAATGAGGTAGGTTCATGATACGAATGTATTAACATGAGACAGGCCCTATAATTCGGCGAAAAAGATTCATAAGACACAAATTTTTGTGGTGGCCTACTAGTACGAGAAGATCTCCTAGGTGGATTGTTATCAATAGATTCTTCTAAAGAGAAGTCTTGAGAGTATCTGTCAATGGCAGGTTGATGTTCATTTCCTATCCGTCGGGTATATACATTTATATCATTAAGGTTTTCATTTTGGGAAGTATTCTCATGTTGTAGTATATTATAATGTAAAATTCCATCACAACTAGTATCACAAGTGATAGCCTCAAGAGACTCAATCCTAGGAACTAAGTCGAATAGAAAATAATAATCGATGTCTTCCTTAGATGTGTGGATATCGAAACCATTTTGATCTTCAATAAAGTTTACATTTCTCGACACATATAATTTATTGTTTCGAATATCATAGCATCTATAGCCTTTTTTATTCTCACCATAGCCAATGAACACACATTCAATAGCTTTAGGTGACAGTTTATCTTGTCCTAGACTAAGTACAAAACATTTGCATCCAAAGATTCTTAGTCTATTAAAATCAGGAGTAATTTTAAAAAGTTTTTCAAAGGGCGAAACATTTTTTAAAGAAGAGGAGGGCATACGATTCACAAGATATGTTGCGGTAAGAAGAGCTTCGGCCCAAAAGTTTTTAGGAACATTTTTAGACACAAGAAGAGTTCTTGTGGTTTCGATTAAATGTCTATGTTTCCTTTCTGCAAGACCATTTTGTTGCGGAGTTTTAGGACAAGATCGTTGGTGCAAAATTCCATTTGTTTTAAAATAATTTTGAAAATCTTTAGACATGTACTCTCCTCCTGAGTCGGACCTAAAAATGGCTATATTGTGTTGGAATTGATTTTGAACAAGAGCGTGAAAATCTTTAAAATTAATGAAGACATCGGATTTATTCTTGATAATGTAAACCCAAGTGTATCTAGTAAAATCATCAATAAAAGAAACATAGTAAGAGAAGCCCCCCTTGGACATAACGGGTGCCGGTCCCCATACATCGGAATGCACAAGTTCAAAAGGCCTTTTTGACACAAAATTGCTATGAGAATATGGAAGAGAGTGAATTTTCCCAAGAATACAATCATTGCATGTAAATGTATTTGTATTACAAATTTTTTCCAAAAACGGAAAAAGGTACAACTTGGAAATACTAGGGTGTCCAAGTCTCTTATGCCAAGTCTCAAT
The DNA here is from genome assembly GCF_984573655.1 of Nuphar pumila. NCBI lineage: Eukaryota > Viridiplantae > Streptophyta > Magnoliopsida > Nymphaeales > Nymphaeaceae > Nuphar > Nuphar pumila. The sequence continues at coordinate 27,537,097 of NC_143255.1, read as the reverse complement.
ATCTTTGGATTGAACGTGATTACAAAATTATTTGGATGGCAAAGACAAAAAATCCATATAGTAAAGGTCCCCTCTTCTATGGCCTTGCCCAATCCGCTTCCCGGACCGGAGATCCTGCACATAGCAATGGGTTGGTGAAAATGAGACATTACATTCAAAATCGGTAATTTGAGAGACGGAAAAAAGATTCAAATTAAGTTTTGGACTAATTCAGATTTTGGGAACAAAAAATTCTTTGTTTTGGTCATAAGTTTTCTCAAGGTTTCCAATACCTTCAACATTTAAAGATGTTCCATCGGCGGTGGATACATATGATTTAAATTTATTGAGACTTGGTTTTGATAAAAGTGATGCATTTTGAGTCATATGGAAAGAGGCACCCGAGTCAAGAATCCAAGAGGTCATACCTGGAAAAGAGGAGATGGCGGCACCAGAAGTGAAAGGTGAGGAGGATGATGTAGAGGCGCTCATCTTTATAAATTATTGAAGAGTTTCGGTTAGATGAGCAATGGACTCCTTTATGTCACCATCCTTCTTTGAATCTTCATTGATGATTGGAGGAGTTTCCCCCACGGAAGCCACCTTCTTCTTGAATCTACGGCAATCGGGACGAATATGGCCCGGTTCATTACAATTATGACAAATAATTTTTCTTCCTCCACCACCATTATTCTTCCAAAAATGTGGTGGTTTATATGTTCTTACATTGTTGCCGGGTCTAGACACGGCATGCACTTCATCAACATCTCTTTTCAAGGCCAAACGGGTTTCTTCTTGACATAAATCGGCCAAAATATCACTTAGAGGGGTAGAGGCCCTATGAAGTAGAGATCCTCTAAGTTGTTCAAATTCGGGACGAAGCCCATGAATAAATTGAAAAAAACTCTCTTTTTCCATTTGCTTTTGTCTCATAGCAATAGCACTTCCTTCCCATTGTGGTTCGAGAAGGACAAGTTCATCCCACAAAGAGGATAGGGCACTATAGTAGTCCCTAATGCTCATATCACCTTGCTTGGTAGCTCTAACCTTTTCTTGTAGAAAAAAATGCCTAGCAAGGTCTCTTTGGGTGTACATGCCTTTCATAAAAAACCATGCTTCATTAGCCTTTTTGAATTTTGCAAGGTTTGCACAAATCTTCAACTCGACATTATTCATGAACCATGCTAAAATTTTAGCATGTTCACTTTCCCAATCTTCCATTTTAGAAGAATAATCAAGAATAGCTTTTTCCTTTTCTTCTTCATTCAAAGCTTTTTCCTCATTTCCTTCAAATTTAGTTAACTTCAATTGTGGTTCCGGAATGGTTCCACATACATAACCCCAAAGCTTTTTACCTTTGAGATTATTCTCCATAGCGGCGGCCCACATGCGGTAATTGGTCACATCCAATTTGAATGAGAGATCGATTTTTGCATCTTTGTTGGCCATTTAGAAAAACAAATTAATAAGACAAGAGAGAGGAGAGGTATTACTTGTCAAGGTAGAATCCGATGAAGCCTTCTTAACCAAGGCTCTGATACCATGTAATGAAGTGCCAAATGAAAAGGGGCAAAGTCTTCAAGCGAAAGCACGGAAGCACGCACATACACAAGAGGCCACAAAGGGGTAAAATAAACCACAAAAGTGGTCAAGTACAAAAAGAGGTAAAAAATATTCTTCACTTCATAGAATGCTTCACAAGAAGCTTGGGAAATACATGGGGCTGTGCCCCTTATTTATACACAGCAAGGGACCCAAGGATGGGCTCCCATAGAGTCGTTGGAGCCCCTCCAACGGTCATATTTATGACCGTTGGAGGGGTCCAACGACTCTATGTGGACCCCTCTCAAATGTTAAAAAGAAAAAAGTAAAAAATAAAAAAAGGAAAAAGAATAAAGGAAAAAGAAAGAAAAGAAAAAGCATATCAATGATATGCGTGTACAGTTGAAATGACAGAAATACCCCTGTGGGGTTTTACAAAATATATACATATATATATATATAGATAGACACGTAGACATATATATATCATATATATGTATATGTGTCGTAATCTATATATATAGATATATATATATATAAATATACATCATATTTTAACAGTGTTGACCGCATCCAGGGTCATTTATGTCCAACTTTTGGACTTTATATATATTTTTATATATTTTTGCCGCACCCCCGCACCCAAGTTTTTTTAAAGTGCCGCACCCCCGCACCCATGTGACATAGCTTGTATCCCTTAGTGGCCATCTATTGTAGTTTTGCTTATTTCATTTCAGGTAGAACCTGAAAACCACCATTTTGGTGCAATGATGGGCTATATGGTGGCATATCAGGATAAGAGATTTCATAAAAACTACTGCCAAACCTTCAAATGCACCAGCACACAATTAAAGGGGCACACTAGTGTAATTAAACAACCATTTATTCATTTATTTCATATTATTAAGAATAAGAAATGAATTTAAAAATGACATCATTACAAAAGGTTTATATTACAATACTAGAATGTAATAGAACAAAACAGGATAACTAAAAGAGGAAACATTCCAGAAACATTTTGAAAAGAAGGGTATGCAAAACTTTTCAAATTTTCAATCTCTTTAAAAGAAAAGCAATATTAGACTTTTGTAATGTAAATCAACATATTAGTTCTTCATACAATAAGCATGATGGCAGTACACAAAAGTCTAATCAACAAAGAAACAAGAAAAAGGCAGAGCAGTAAACCTGTCTAACATCTTCCATTATCAAACATGACAGCAACCGCAGAACTCCACTTCTGTGAGTATCTGATGCCAAGAATGGTAAAACAAGAGTGACACCATTCGACATCCTAAAAGATGACTGATTTGCTTCTGCTTTCTTTAATAAAGAGATGAGACAATCCCATGCAGCAGCGACTGTACCCTCATCCTCAAAAACTCGAAAATTCTCTGAACCAGGTCCCATTATTCTTGGTGAAGAAAGGATTGCATCTTTGCTGTCTTTGTGTTTTTTGAAACTTTTTGAATTAGACATATTCTGATGAAGACTAGAACTCTCCATGCCAGAGAGGTACTTATGATGCTTGATATCATCCAATAAAACCTCCAGAACACCAACTTCTCGCAGCACTTTCTTGTATTGCTGATCAAAGGACAAGAGCTTTATGAAAAAGGAAAGAATTGAATGCTTAAGATCTGTTGTTATGGGCTGCTGCAACAAGCAGCAAAGAGAAAGAAGCTCCTGTTCAGGGACACAATTAACAACAGTCACAGCATATTCCAAAATCTTCAAGATTTTTTCTTGCAAAAATATGGGAAACCCCGCCATGTTTAGAATGAAAAGTGGCACAATCCGCAGCTGCTGGCATATCTTGTAGTTCTCAATATGACTAGAAAAAATTTTAAGCATCCTATTCAGTACTTCAGCCTGCAAATCTGCACTGTCAGCCTTGAGAAAAATATTTTGTAACATCTGAACAGCTTCCAAATCTTTCACTCTGGTACTGCCTCTCTCTCGCACATCTTCAACCCTCTCAGCAGAAGGTCGACTGTGATGTCCAGTGGCCTTGCTATTTAAGGATCTGGGAACTTTCCCTCCAACTGTACTACTTTCAGCAAGGCCTGTCTGTGCAAGGTTTACCAAGACATCAAGCAACCTGGAAAGAGAAGGCGAAAGATGGGGTGGTGAGAGATCTCCTCTGCCACCAGAATCTTGCCCTGTCATGCTATCAGATCGATGTACACCATCTGAAGCACAGTTTCCATCAGAAGCTAACTTGCGATCAACTGAATGAAGTTGATTTTTCTGCAAAGCAGACAATATAAGAGCAAACTGTACAAGAAATTGATATCCATGTGCATTGTGTATATCCTCCCTGAGCCTGATGCCTCCCGCTTCTACAAAAATAAGTAGCGAACCAAAGTAAGAGGTAATCCAGGAAAAATAACGTCTTATACACAAAAAGCTAAGTATTTGAGGAAATTAAATATTGACAAAGACACTAACAATTAGAATTCAAGAATGGTACACTTCTTAAAATATAAGTAATTGAATACAAGAACAAATTCCAATGTGGCAGTTAACAACAATCAGACATAATCAACAGACCTGGTCTGTGTGACAATTCCACACACTCAAGAAGCAAGTCTACTATCCCCATTGTATATGCAGAATCACCAGTCTCAGGATTAAAATCCTTCACAGCCATCAGGAAAACTTTTACCTGAAAAGCATTTCAAGAAAGCACCAAATAAGATTTGCCAAAGAAAATAAGCCAGTAGAAAAGAAATTCAAAATATAATTTACTCTAAGGTTGCACCCCTGCCGAGCAGAATCAGACTCTGGGGTGTTCCAGCTCAGCACAGTACATGTTGTACTGTGCTCAAACTTAGCTCAAGAAGAAGTAAAGATTCAACTATTCTGTTCAAGCTCAACTAAATCGAGCTTGGCTCAGCTAGCACTGTACATGTACCAGGCTCAAACATGTGTTTTGATTACTTTTGGTAGATGAGATGGGACAAGAACTGAACCAGCCACACAAGGAAGTCAGTACACCAATGTCTTACATATTGTGTGTATACTATACAAAATTTATAGTTCACTGAATGAGTTTCCCAAACTCTTAATGGATCCTGACTCAAACTGCTTACTTAAGCTCAAGCAAAACTCTTACAGAGCAAAGTGGAACCTCTAGCAAGAGGCTCTGCTCATTGCTCACCCTTATCCATAGCATGAAATTAACAACACTATGAAAACAGAAGAGCAAACTATAAATACATGATCAAGTTTTGTGTATTTACAAATACACACCCATCTTATGTAATATTACATATCACCAGCTTAAATTTGCTCTATTATAATAAATAGATGTCTCTCTATCTCCAGTTAGTTAACGCTGTTTAGCTTGTGGTTAACCAAGTAAAAGATAAAATCATTTTTATCAAAGTAATACATTTCATTCGTAATCCATTTTTCTCCCCTGTTCACCTCTTTTTCCTCAAGGTTCCTTTAACCTCTGCCACCTCCAACACTTTGAAAGAAGAATAACAGGACTATCTCACACATTGATACACATGTCAAGGTGCAAATAGGCCTTGTTATTGGGGTATTAAAAGGTGCTGGTATAATTGGCAAATAATATTCTTAATTAATAGCTGATTTCATTGATTTACATATTTAAATTTTTACTAGAGGGGAAATGGGCCTAGAATACCAATCATACCGATACCCGGGCTAAAACTGACACTGATCATACTCAAACCCATAACCCATAAGGGTCTATATTTTTCAGCATACCAAGACCCGAACCCGGACCCGAATCAAAATGGGTTAGGTCTGGGTCTAACTTTTTTACTCAATTAAACAACGGATTTATCGTGTACATACCCAAAACCTGTTAACCTATATGGGTCCACAATTTTCAGCCATACCCGGACCTGAATCAGATTGGATCAGATTTGGGTCTAACTTTTAGACCCAATTCAGAATCGGGTCTTACCAAACCTGACACGAACCGACCTAGTTACATGGTACACTGCTAGATGCTACCTCTTCTCATTATGTTCAGCAACAGAGAAGAGGAAGAAATTCCAATTTTCTACACAGCATCCTTCCCTCAAAATCTGGAATAAGGACAAAGTTGTGATGCCTATTAACAAGAAACAGTTTCAATCACCAACATCCTAAATGGAATATGCCGTGAATCACTATAGGGACATCCAATCAGCCACAAGCACTTGGACCACAAGTTCATGCAATAAGTTATCTATATGAATGGCCTAAACATTATCAAGGTTGAGGCAATGCTTTTGTCATAGCACAGAACATCCCCCCACCAATATATTTTTAATGTGGTTCCAAGAGACCTACCCTTGGAAGCAATTTTTGTATACGTGCTTAAAGCTGTGGATAACATGGCAACCAGGGAAAATCAACAACTTGACGCCAGTGTGTCATACAACTCAATGTTGGAAAGAACGAGCAGAAATGGGTATGCACCATTACATAATTTGTCTCTTCTCATTACAGATTAAATGGACAATGGTCAATTCTATGTGCAATTGACTATTCATAATTTGTGGTTTTGTTGACATGTTACAACATAAGGATAAAATAGTAACTTCATAGTTGGTGGTTTTCGTCATCTTCCATGACCAGCAGTTAATTGATATTCCCTTTCTTAACCCACATGGTATTATGTAAAATAGGATAAGTTCGTTGTGTATTTGTAAACACCTGAAAGCTTGAGGATACATATTCATAAAAGGAGAGAGTGCATTATGCATAAGGAAAATTTACCAAGAAACTTATGGACTCTAATAACAAAGGAAAGAGTGAAAACATACTTGTGAAAATGTCTACAAAGAGACAAAGTATACGAAGGATGCCAACTTCACAAAGGGGGATGTGCACAAAGGCACTTTAGAAGAACACTTGAATATGTGTACACAAAAGTACACTAAACACAAATGCACAAAGGCATTAGAAAAACAAAGAATCTTTATTGAGAACACTAGAGCATAAGCTCCAAGAAAAAAAGAATACATACAAAGGGGAGACAACCCCTATATATAGGCACATAAAGGAAGGGCCTTAGAGGGGCCCCAATGTGATCGTCCCTCCAACGGTCACAAATGTGACCGTTGGAGGGGCCCAACGATCATATTGGGTCCCTCCAAAGGCAAACCAAAAAAGAAAAGTAAAAAATAAAGTGCAAAATTAAAGGCACATTTCAAAGGGAATATGCGCAAAAATAAAAAGACAAAAATACCTTTTATCGGGTTTTACAAAAAGAGTATATATATATATATATACACATTGTGAGTATATTTTAACATCCCCCATCAAACTTACGGTGTGATGACCGCAAGTTTGCCAAGAAGAAAATTAAATCTCGGAGAGCAGAGTGCCTTGGTGAAGAAGTCAGCCAATTGATACTCCGATGTCACATACGGTAGATCGATAACCTTCTTCAAGTATTCTTCTCTAACATAATGGCAATCCATCTCGATATGCTTTGTGCGGTCATCAAAAGTGTGATTCTTGGCGATATATATTGCACTTTTGTTGTCGCAGCACAACTTGATTGGTCCTAGAACTGTAAAACCCGAAATTTTTATAAATTAATTCAAATTGGGCCTAGATCCATATTTCGGATCTAGGACCCATAAAGGGGTATTTACGCTTAAATGTTTGCGTTATACTAAAATAATATTAATATTAGTAATAAATTAGAAATATACATATATATATGTATATATATATATATTAAGCAAATACGAGGATCCACAGTTGGATCCACTTGGATCCAACTTGCGGATACATATTTTGGGGGTTAAAATTTTATGTTTAATGTGAGATTCAAAATAAATAAAATTTTTAAGTTTTTTTAAATTTATCCGAGGATCCACAGTGGATCCATTTGGATCCACTTGTGGATCCATATTGTTTTGGGGCTGGGTTACGGGTCTCGGGTTCGGACCCGAGCCCCACCCCATATAGCAGCCCTTTTAAAACAAAAAGGGCAACCCGATAAGGGTTGCCCGATATGTTTTAAACAGCAGCAGAAAGGGGCAAGAGGGGGGGGGGGGGGGGTTACGCAGGCGTAACCGAAACACCACCCATCTCGGCAAGAGGGGGGGGTCGGCGATAAAAGGGAGGTGGAAGAGGGGGTCTCACCCTCTTCCCTCGTCTCCCTCGTGTCTCTCTCTCTCCACTCTATCCCCCATCTCTCTCCCTCGGTCTGTGTGTGTGCGCCGGAGGCAGGGAGGTCGCCGGCAAGTTTCCTTTGGCCACCAGCCACCACAGGCCACGGCAAGCAACCTCGGTCACGGCAGCCGCGTGGAGCGACACCAGCAGCTCGACCTTCGCGTTTCCAGCCTCCGATCGCCGGAAAGATCGCCGAAAAAGTATTCTCGAGGTACGGTTCTTCTTCGAACCTGGGTGAGGAATCGAACAGGGGTTCGATTCCATACGTTGATTTGGGGGTTTTCTTGATAAACCCTAAATACCCAAATCAAATTGATTTGGGGGTTTTCTTAATATGCCCTAAATCTTGAAATCGGAACAGTTTGGGGGTCTTTCCTTCCCTTAATTAAGTCATTCTCTGGAAAACAGTAATCGTATATGCTTATGAAAAAAAAATGTTGTTTCATGTTGCTGGCCACCAGTGCATTGGTAGGAGGCGACAGGCCCAGCCGACTGGGTGCTGTGTTAGCAGGGCCCCAGCCGACCCAGTCGGCTGGGTGCTCTACATCTTTTGGACCGGGCTATAGCAGGCCCAGCCGACCCAATCGGCTGGGTGCTGGCCTGTGACTCGTATGATTCAAAAAAAGAAAAAAAAAAGAAAAAAAGGAAAAAAAAAATATGTATGTTGTGTACGTTAAATCCATAGGGGCTGATTTTATTTTTAATTTGGGTTGAAGGCTTAGATTAAGTTGCTGCATAAAAATTTGGGCATCACGAGCTCTTATACAAGATTTGTTAGTGGTGCATTGTGCATGTTGTTCTATGAACATGATGGAGTTTCATCAGTAGTACATGGTTTATGCATCCTATTGATTAGATCAAATTGTATTTTCTGTATTTCACAAGCTTATTCTTTTTCTTATATTGCGTAGTTTAAGTAACTGTTCCCTGGTGGTGTCTTGGAACAATTGCTTTTTGGCTATTGCATTCATTCTAAAGGCTGAATCTACTATGCAAATGAAGTTTGTGTTTGACAGTATGAAGTCGATGTGTTTAAATAGTTCTCTGTGCTTTTTAAAACTTAGCAGGATTAACTTTCTTGTAATAATTTACTTATTATGGTGGACCTGTCCTGAAGAAGTCCAACTTAGGTTGCCTTCTTGGGTTTTGATACCAGTATATCCTGAACCAGATATCCTTTAGTGTAACTGGAACTCTGACCGGGAAAAATACTTGTTAGGTGCCCACCTTCCATGGGCTATTCTAGTGCTGAACAGAAAATAAAATCCCTGTTATAAAACTGTATGTGTGTGCGTGGGTTGTTTTGACGCAGAATTGGTGAGGGTAAACAGCTTGAATGCGTGTTGGTATACAGGCATTAAGCTAAATATGGTGGTTAAAGTTAGCATTATCCATAATACTGATTTCATTCATGCATAATAGCTGAAAACATTGCTTAAGCTTGAGACTTTTTTTATGTTCCTGCAGCATATGTACATAGCTGGTTTGGTTAATCAGATCTATCATTTAAATTATGAGTGAGTCCCTATGAATGTACCTGTAACCATGGATTCTGAAAAATCAAATTTACTCATGATAGTCGGTTCTTATGTGTTTCCCACATGCTTTCCTTTTTTGTATAGATCCTCAGCAGTATGCGAACAAAATTTTGATGAAAGCTTATGTTGTGTCAGCATAATCAGTGGATTTGGTTGAAAGACCCACTCCAGCTGATCCAGTCGGCTGGGATGGTTGACAGGCTCAGTCGACTGGACTGAATTGACTATTTAGTTAGGAGGATAGGGGTCCGGGATTAGTAAGTCCGACCAGCTCCCCTAGCATATGCAGAAACTTACATTTTTGCCCGGTGAATATGTAAAAAGTTATATTAGCGTCTCATTGTACTGTTCGTACAATCATGGATGTAATCATAGATCGGTTATTGATATTTTTGTGAGCATGTATGCTTGATGAGAATGTGTAATGTATGTGCATACTAACACACTCAAAAGAGGTATGCATTGGTGAACACCCATATGTGATGTATGTAACACACATATTGAAATTGCATATGAATGAATTATGACATGCATATGTTTGGGTTTATGATTTCATATGTGCATATGCTTTTGGCACTTTGGCTTAGTGTTATAAATAGAACACTATTTTTGTTTTGTGATGTGATGCATCGATGGCCTAAATGGACCATCATCGGCCTAGAGAGCCGTGGGTTTGGTGTGTTTTCACAAATGTTTTTCTATGCATCACTTAAACCACATAAGATGGTTTGGCACATCACTACACTGTTCTAGTGGTTTGTACGGGCTGGAGTCCCGAATGGGTCCCTGCAAGGGAGGATGCGGGGTTTTCGCTTTACTTTTGCATATGTGTTGCAAACTTAAAGAATGGAATTAAATAAAAATATAATGAATAAGAACAATGTAATATACCTTCTGGGATATCTCATCAGGAGTATGAGAATCTTAGTTATCCGGTCTTGGGGAGACTGTGAGGATACAAAAACTCTGTGTGTGTTGTTGCCCCTAAACCCGATATTGATGTTCTTCTCCTGGCCACGGTTTTAGGGAGAGCCGCAACTTTACCCGGAAGTGGTGTGTTAGTCACAGCTGTGAGTTTATGATACTAAGGAAGTGGCACTTGTTGGCGTGGGGTGTCCCTTGTGTCCCCGACATTAGATGTGGAGGTCTAATGTTCCGATGGATGGTGTTGTTTCCTGATATCGGTCGAGGGCTAAGTTGGAACCCAGTAATAAAATATAAATTGTGTGTTAAGCTACCCTGGAAACCTACTTGACCTCGGGGTTTGTACTCGTTTGGTGTATCCGCGGGCCACGGTAATTAAATAGAGGAACTTAAAGATGTATGCATTTAATAGGGCATGCATATGGAAAGATGGAACTTAAATAAAGATAACAGAAGAAATCATGCATTGCACATAATCATGCATTTTTCTGTTATGCATTAGATCATGCATGTTTGAATCATTCTTGATATCATGACATCAATTGGTGGTAGCATATGACTTAGTTTGTGAAATCATGCTGAAAGGTTTGATCATTTAGTTATTGATATATGACACTGTTTACTGTTCTTGACTAGTGAGTATATGCAATTATTGGTAGTTATGGATATTTAAATGTTACAAAATTTATATCTGCACTCACTCAAATCACTGCATGAAATCTTATCCATGTTCTTTCTCTCACCTGGTTTCTTTAGAAGTAGTTGTGCTCAGAATTTCGGTTCTGACACCCTACTTTGCTGGTTTTTCACAGGAAATGGTGAACAGTGAAGTTGGACATGCATCTGGGGATGAATGAGTTATACTTGGGCTTGTCAGCTTCAGTAGAGGACATAATGGCTCTTTCTTTAGTCTTTTAGTTCTTTAAATTTCTGTAATTGTTACTTTACTTTCAGTTGAAGAAACCTTGTCTTTGAAATTTTCTTACTCATTAATAAAAGAGTTTTAGTTGGTTGATATGGATGATAATTGCAACTTCATTTGTGGTGGATGGGCTATCCAATGGAAAGTGGAACTGTGAGGACCCCAGATCTCTTGGAAGGTTTCCGCAACTCTTAGAAAAAAAAAACCGCATTTTTAAAGGGTATGGATTAGGGTCGTTACAAGAACAATGACTCTCATATCTTCTAGTAGGCGTCGAATCCATACAATTTTCATGATTGTAGATGTCATGGCTCGATACTTAGCTTCGGTAGAGGACAGAGACACCTCTTGTTGTTTCTTGCATCTCCAAGAGACTAGAGATTCTCCTAAAAAGATACAAAAATCAGTGGTGGAGTGACGATTATTTGGGTCACCTCCCCATTCAGAGTCAGTATAAGCAATCAAATTTAATTCAGATGACGAAAATAAGAATACCCCCTTGTTTATCGTCCCCTTCACATATCTGATAATTCGAAGAACGACACTCATGGGAATTGATGTAGGAGCATGTTGAAATTGCCTTGCGACATGTACAGCGTGAGAAATATCTGGCCTGGTAATGCTAAGATACATTAGCGATCTGACAAGTTGTTTGCAAAGAGTAGGGTCTTTCAGACGAATCCAATCATCAATCTTCATCTTGGTCCCTACAATTTCTGGGGTTTCACAGATTTTATCATATGTAATGCCTGACTTGTCAATGACTTCGCAAGCCAGCTTGGTTTGAGATAAAAAATACCCTATGTGAGAGTAGGCAACTTCAATGCCTAAAAAAAAAGTCAGAAAACGTAAGTCGGACATTTCAAATCTTTTCATTAGAGTAGTCTTGATACTTTTAATCCCTATAGTATCATCTTCTGTGATTAACATATCGTCAACATATAATAACAAAATCACAGTTCCTGCATTGAATTTTTTAACAAATAAAGCAGTGTCGGTATAACAAGACGTAAATCCATTCTCGACCATTACTCCAGTAAACCGATCATACCAAGCTTTGGGGGCTTGTTTCAACAAATAAAGCGCTTTTAGTAAACGAAGAGCTTTGCCACATGGCACATTCATTCCTAGAGGAGCATCCATATAGACCTCTTCATGTAAATCTCCATTTAAGAAGGCATTCTTAACATCCATCTGATATATATTCTATTTTTTAATTGAAGCAATGGTAATTAAACATCTAACAATTACCAATCGTGTTACTGGAGCAAAAGTTCCATCGTAATCTATATCATACTCTTGACTATATCATTTGGCAACCAAGCAACCAAACGGGCTTTATATCTTTCGAGAGATCTGTCACTTTTGGTTTTAATTTTAAACACCCATCTACATCTTATTGTCTTCTTGCCTTTAGGTAAAACTTGAATTTCTCAGGTTTTGACATTCTTAAGAGCTCTAAGTTCACTATTCATAGCCTCTCTCCACTCAATGGTTTGCGTAGCTTCTTCAATGTTCTAGGTTCTTTATATGAGTGAATAGCACTTAGACATGCTCTATGTTTGGGTGAGGACTCATAGAAAAAAAATCTAGAGGGTTTTTTTCTTGTTCTACAAGGGTTAGTTATTGAGGACGGTTCTCTAGACTCACTATATTTATCAATTGCACTTCTAAAATTGTTTCTCTCTATGTGTATAGATTATAGGATCCCTAGATGTGCCTTCTTGTATAGGATAATCAATAGAATGATAATTTTCATCAATATGTTCATCATCACTAACCTCACCATCACTAAGAATTTCATCATCCTTAGACAGCAATTCAAACAAAAAAGAGTAATCCATATTTTCTTTGTAAGATTCGTACTCTTCAAAACCACTCAAATTTTCTAAAAAAATCACATTTCTAGAAACATATAACATATCATTCTTAATGTCATAGCATCTAAATCTTTTTTGAGTTTCAGAGTAGCCAAGAAAGGGGAAGGAAATGGCTTTTGGTGAAAGTTTGTCATTTTTATCAGTAAGAACAAAACATTTGCATCCAGAAATTCTTAGCCTATTGTAATCTGGTTTCTTTTGGTATAATATTTCAAAAGGTGATGTTTTGTTTAAGATTTTCGAAGAAATGCGATTTATGAGATAAACGGATACAAGAGCCGCCTCTGTTAGAAAGTGACTTGGAATACCTTGGGTTCAATAATGAACCCATACTTATGCACGTAAAGTACAAATATACCCATTAAAGGGAAACAACACACACACATAATGTGCCAATACATGAAACCCATAAAAAGGGAAAAATATGACTTAAAGTCATAAGTTACATATCATTGAAGAATAATGGAGAAGGGGTGAAAACCCCATTACAATGGAGCATAAGCTCCCTCAAGAATACAAAATACAAAGGGGAAATCCCTTATTTATAAGCATGAAAAGGGACCACCTTGAGGGCTCCCAAAGGGGACGTTGGAGAGCCCCCAACGGTCACATTTGTGACTGTTGGGGGCTCCCAACGTCACTTTTGGGAGGCCCCCAATGTGGTACGAAATCCAAAAATATAAAAAACAAAAAATAAAAATAAAACAAAAATTACAATGCATATTCCAATTGGAATATGCGTAAAATGCTAATTTACAAGAATACCCTTGAGGGTATTTTAGGAAGATAAAATATATATATTTATATATATATATATAAATATATATATATATATATATGTATACGTATCTTTATATATATATATATAAATATATATATATATGTACATTTAAGGATCAACATATTTTAACACCCCCCCTCAATCTTTGCGGGGAAACGAAAAGATTGAACAAAGGGCAAGACTCCAAGAGGCTCCGGCAAGGATGCAATGGAACTTGAAAAGGCCTTCCTCCTATTGTCTTCAAATTTCCCGAACTATCCAGGGTACTTCTCTTTGTCCTATCTCCAAGATCCTGTGAAATAACAACAAAGAAACAAGTAAAACAAATCTTTGTACTTTTATTCAAATGGAACATTTCTAACTAGCACAGGTTAGAAGAGATGCACATTATGCGAAAATGACACCAAAGTTTCAAAAATCATATATCATGTTTAAAACAAAATGAGCAGAAGCAAATTATGCAGAAATAAATTGCAAGAATGCATAATGCATTTATAAGGTCCAACGTTGGATAAATATAACCCCATAATGGGGAATAACAAAAATGGTCCACTAAGGGACACCACAATAAGCCTACGAAGAGGCATGATATACATAAACATTATTGAATGAGGGCCCAAAAAGGCCATAAAGAGCATATGCATATACTTATCATGAAATGAATTAATACTCAAAGAACTCATTAATGAACATGCTTCAAACATGTAATGAAGTGCCAAATAAGAGAAACAAAGTCTCCAAGCATACTTTAGGCAAAATAAACCCAAGATTTCACAAGGTTTTAAAATCATTTATGAAAGACATACATAATACTCATTTTGCATATAAGGGTGGCAAAAACCATAAGCACTTAATATATAGATTAAATGCTAAGAAATCAATTTGATATGCATATCAAAAATATGATTTGCTTGAAAAACACAAGTCATGAACGAAATTTTGCAAATTTCAACAATATTTTATCCATTACAAACATCTTCCTCATTAGTCCTCCAAAACCCATAAATCAAGTGTATAAGCTACTAGATCAAGAATATAAAGCCATTAAAGGCCAAAGACACACACAAAAGTGTTTAAAAAAACCTCTTGTCTACATATAATAATACTTGAAATAAGTGCATCTACGACAAGAACAAGAGAATACATGCCAACATGGACTAAAAAGTATCTCTTGTCTACGTAAAAAATACACTTAAAACCAAGTATGTTCAGCTACTAGAACAAGAGTAATAAGCCAACCATGGGCTAAAACATAATACATCTCTTGTCTACATATGATAGCACTTGAAATGAGTGAAATGAGCCAACCATGGACATACATCTTAAGCGACTAGAACAAGGGCACAAACGCCAACATAGGCTAAAAATCACACACCATGGTGTGAATCAACGTGTCTTGTCTACATATAAGATCACTCAAGACAAGTGTGTTCAGCTACTAGAGCAAGAGAGCAAAAGCCAACAAAGGGCTAAAAACACACGAAGGTGTAATAAAATTCTTGTCTACATATGATGACACTTAGATAATGGGCATAAAAGGAAAAGACTTTTGAGGCAATAAACTTGTAATGAAAATAAACCTCGAATGAAACAATATTCCTTTTAAAACATGAATACTCATAACAATAACATTTTGGAATAAATGCATGTAAAAGTATCTTCAACAAGATGATAAAATAATATTCTTTAGAACAAATGTGTGAACATACACACACCAAGAACACTTGTGAAAAAACACAAGAACACATGTGCACAATAAGCACAACATTCGGAATCACAAATGTGCAAATGCACTCATAAGATTCATAAATAAAAGGTTGGGCTATAATCCCAAAACACCTTGATTTTAAATATACCTTAAAGCATTTAAGGTTTCAAACACCATATGTCCATCACATTTACATAGAAGCATCCATAATATCAATGGCCACAAGAGAAAAAATGAGTGACACACTCATAATTAGAGATCAAATAACAACTCATTTTAGAGTCCCAAGGTGCCCATAACTCACCTCAACAACCATCTATAATATGGAAGGTGGACAATCTAAAATGATACAACACGAGGTGCCCATAACTCACCTCGACAAATATCTCTAATATGACGATAATAAGGCCAAATAAATGATGCATTAAATAACATGTGATGGACAAATATAAATGCCACAAAAGGGCAATAAACACATAAGGAATCATTTTCCAAAAAGTTTTTACAAAGAGGACCGATTAACAAATTGAATCAAAGGTCCAATATAATCCATCAAAAAACAATTTTGCATAAACACGAATTATGCCTAATCTTTAAAAGAAGTCTTGTATCAAAAAGACCACAACATAAAGAATTCATCAAAACAATCAAGCTTTTAATCAAAGAAATCATAAGAACCGTAATGGTTCACAAAGAAGGCTTTAACACAATACTCAAGGAAAAAGTACTTGAAAATTTATAGATTTGGGATTAAATCCCATACAACAAGTTTTAAATATTCTTTGATTGAGATGAGATATGCGGAAACGTACAAAGTGCTATAAGCACTTACAATGATTTAAAAAGGACTCAATATCTAAATTCATTATGTTTTTCATAATAAGAAATGTGCATAAAGGCTCCATAATGCAAAAATGTCTACGAAGAGACAATACACATGTAAGCACACAAGGCTTTATAAAAGATGTGCACGAAAGCATTCATACAATACTTGAACAAATACACACCAAGGTGTAAACAAACATGCACTAAGGCATGTATATCATAAAAAAGAGGGAATGCATATAAGCGCAAATATTTTGAGAAGCAAATGTGCACAAAATACACAAAAGTGAGCAAGTATGCACTTTATAAAAAGAGCAATGCTTGAAATTCTCAAGTTTTAATTATGTAATTACATGCTTGACAAGTGCAATTGAGGACAACTAAAACTATATTATGGCCAATGTAGGCATTTTTAAAGATATTATTAAGAGATTTCGAAACCTTATGAAAAATACAAACCAACAAGTTTATAAGGATGAAAAATGAAATCATTTATACCAAAAAAGGATGCAATAGATGAACTATGCATTCTATGTGGGAAATTCCTTTTTTTTTTTTTAAACAATCTTTCCTAATGGTTTATCATAAATAAATTTTCAAAAAAAAAAACATTGAAAAACTTTTTAGGAGTTCTTATAAGTTATCATTAACAAGAACTACTTTAGGATTCAACAAAGATTTTAGATGTGAGAGATTCTCATATAATGATTATATCAAATTTTTCAAAAAATGCACTAAAATCCATAATCAAGAGAGGAACTCAAATCAAATTAGGGTTCATATGAGAATTAAGAAATTTTAAGCAAAGATCATTATTTTAGCAAGAGATCATATATAATTTTTAAAAGTTAACTTATAGGTCAATCATGAAATACTTATTTAAGAACTATAAATCTCACATAATTGAAGGTAATTTTTAAAAACATAAATTACTATTATATGCTATGAGTAGTTCGATAAATAGACACGAATTTTATATTTGGACAACAAACGATTTCACCAAATTTAGAAGGAGATATTTTCAAAATATATGAGCACACGAAATGTGAAAAGAAATAATTCAACTATCATGACCATCAAAACGAACAAACTATATCAAGAAACATACTTTCAAATGCATAATACTTTTTGAGAAAAGGGATACATACCGAATAACTTCAAAAGCATAATACTTTAGGAAGAGCAATGAATACTTCACCATTTCTTGAGCGACACGCTTTCCGTTGCACCAAGAGACAACCCCATCGTGACCTTGCTCTGATACCATGTTAGAAAGTGACTTAGAATACCTTGGGTTCAATAATGAACCCATACTTATGCACGTAAAGTGCAAATATACCCATTAAAGGGAAACAACACACGCACATAATGTGCCAATACATGAAACCCATAAAAAGGGAAAAATATGACTTAAAGTCATAAGTTACATATCATTGAAGAATAATGGAGAAGGGGTGAAAACCCCAATACAATGGAGCATAAGCTCCCTCAAGAATACAAAATACAAAGGGGAAATCCCCTATTTATAAGCATGAAAAGGGACCACCTTGGGGGCTCCCAAAGGGGACGTTGGAGAGCCCCCAACGGTCACATTTGTGACCGTTGGGGGCTCCCAACGTCACTTTTGGGAGGCCCCCAATGTGGTACGAAATCCAAAAATATAAAAAACAAAAAATAAAAATAAAACAAAAATTACAATGCATATTCCAATTGGAATATGCGTAAAATGCTAATTTACAAGAATACCCTTGAGGGTATTTTAGGAAGATAAAATATATATATTTATATATATATATAAATAGAGATATGTATACATATATATATATATGTATACGTATCTTTATATATATATATATAAATATATATATGTACATTTAAGGATCAACATATTTTAACAGCCTCGGCCCAAAATCTTTTTGAAATATTTTGCGAAATAAGCAAAGTTCGAGTAGTCTCAACAATATGTATATGCTTTCTTCCGGCTAGACCATTTTATTGAGGAGTTTTGGGACAAGATCTTTGGTAAACGACACCATGACTTAAAAGATAACTTTTAAAATCATTTGAGAGATATTTGCCTCTGGAATCAGTTCTAAGAATTTTTAGTTTTTCATCAAATTGATTCTTTATCATCATATGATATGTTTTAAATGTCGAAAAAACATCATGTTTATGTTTGAGAAAATATATCCAACAATATCTAGAACAATCATCAACAAAGATAACATAGTAAGAGAATCCTCCTTTAGATATAACGGGCGTCGATCCTCACACATCCAAATGCATAATTTTAAAAGGTTTGGTAGAAAACATAGATCTTTGTCCAAAAGGTAAACTTTTCATTTTTCCAAGAATACAATCATTACAAGCAAAGTTGTCTTTACATAGATTTTTGGTAAAATGTAAATAAGAGAGCTTGACAATATTAGGATGCCCAAGGCGCTTATGCCAAACATTTATATCTTTATGTTGGGCAATATTACAAAAAGAGGTTTTTGGAACTTGGAGATATTTCATGTAGTATAGATCTTCTTTCCTAGAGCCTTCCCCACTCAACTTCTCGGGCAGGCGATCTTGTATCCAACATTTATTTGATGAGAATTTGATATCACACCCATGGTCCGATAGTTAAGAGACCGAAAGCAAATTTAAATTTAGGCATAAATCTAACTTTGAGAATAAAAAACCTTGTTTTTCAAAACTTTCAATTCCTTTTATTTCAAGAGAAGCACCATCCGCAGTTGAGATGAAAGAAGAAGATAAATTTTTTGTGTATTCCAAAAGGGCTAAAAAACTTGGAGTCATATTGATGATGCGTTAATTACTCGTAAATATAATATATTATTATTGCATAAACGCATCATTTATAGGTTTAGAACCCTCACTTAGATGCATTTAGATGTCATTGAGCTACGGTTTGAATTTCGTTCGAATCGGACTTAAAACGAGAGAGAGATTGCATTTATAGTGTAGTGGGTCGGACCTCGGGGCGAAGCGGGTCAAAGGTGGATCCAAACGGCCATTTAGGCCTTGGATCTAGGCCAAAACTCCACAATCCAACCCACACTTCAGCCCAGCCACATTTTTGAAAATAATTGCAGAAAACCCCCTCAAAAAGGGCGCCCAGCAATAAGTTTCATTTTAATCCTTTTTCTGGAATTTCCATAAAAAGGTGCCTTGCCTATAAAATGGAAGAGGCAAAACCCTATTCCTTGTTCCTGTCTAGGGAGTTGCGCCGCCCAGCTCGCCCTCCTCCCCTCTCCTTCTTCCCTATCGTCTTCCCCATCTGTTCTTCTTCTTCTTTTTCTTCTCTAAAACATCTCTTCTAACGCCCAAGTGTTGGCCGTCTCAATCCTTGAGCTCCATCATCTTCCTCACCGCCTCTTTCTTCCTCTTCCTTTTTATTCTCCATTTGTTGTATTATGCTAACTTTGCTTTTGTTTGCTGTATACTGTTTTTGTGCAGGGCAATAGCCGTGAAGAACACTACGCCCAATGGTTGTGCCGTTTGCAACCTTTGGGTGACCGGACCCCTCTAGCCGGCATCTTCTCTCTCTCAAATCGGTGGATCTTCAAGGCTGTGCTTCAGCCATTTGCAGCAGCAGCAGAAAGTATCAATCAGCAGCATCCAGCAGCGTGGGAAGCATCTCCTTGGCTTGAACCAACTCTCTTCACACCCCTCCAATCGTCGGACCGCCAGAAGAGGCCACCGGTACGTTTTCTTCTCACCTCCTCTTTTAGCGTAGAGCCTATTGTGTGTTGCTTTGAGTTTTTCGTGTGTGTGCCTGTTCTTCATTGTTACAGCCCTAGGATTAGCATCTTAGTGCTTAAACCACCACTATAGACTGTTAGATATTTGTTTAAGTGATGCTTCTTTGGATTTAGCATTGTTTATATATACATTGAACTGTTTGGTAATGTTGACGCATCAACCAGATAGAATCCTTCTAGCTGGCTGAATCGTTTTTGTTCAAGACATTAGTTTTGCAGGTGTGTTCATTTAGTGGTGTTTCTGTGTAGATGTTAACGTAATTGTTGTTTTGTCTCTGCACTAGTTGCTAGTTTCTTTCGGTTTGATTGTAGGCATGAGTACATATCTAAAATCGGGTAGAATGCTCTACCCGATTCATGCATTTTATGTCAACATACCTTAATCTGCTGAATTCTGTTTTAGCCGTAGATCTTGTTGTTTTTGTTGTAATCAGTAGATGCTATTAGGTTGGTTCTACCATGTCTTAGTCATATAATTACTTTGGTTAGTTTAGGACTAACTAACTTCATTCCCGTATTAACAGATTTTCGTATTTGGTGTTTTGTGTGTAATTAGAATAGGTCTGTTTATTTTCTATGTAACAGCATTTAGTTAGCTGTTTGGAAGTTAATTAGTGGGTGTAACTAGGCTGCAACTGATATAGTTTACTAGTATGTTAGATTAATCTTGCTTCCGTAGGGTTTAGATGTGATTTTAATCTAGGCGATTTGGGTATTTTGCATAATATGATCTAAATTGTTGTCTGCATTTTCTATTTCTGTTTTAGTCTTAGTTTTCGGTAGTGCTACCTGTTGATTAATGTCTAGATGCAATAGTAGTTAGATTGATTCATGGTGCTTATGAATCAGTTCAGTGGTTTAATTAAGCACTAGTTAGGCGCATTTTCAGTTTAGTTAATACTAACATGTGTATATTCGGTTAGTCATGTTTGCTGGATATTAAAGCCCTGTATGCAGTCTGTTTTTCCTGTCATATTAGTGGTTCTATAGGGTGTTGAAGGAGGGGAATGACTTGGATTAGATTTGGCTTATTGTTTATAGCTTTGGCATTAGCATAAGCTAGGTTCATGTTGTTAGGATAAAATTAGTATTGAGTACTTGATTAGTAGTGTTAAGCAGTTGTAATATCCTGTTTTCTATCATGTATGAGATGCTAATTAGTAGTAGAGGCTGCATTAAGTATTTTAGTTAATATAGATTAGCTATAGTTAGCTTAGTCCTAATCTTATCATTATTTAGAAATAGTTTTCCTTGTAGAAATAGTAATTCTGGATAATAAGTATGGGTATTAGTTTCCTAATTAGATTTGTGCTTTTAGCATTTTTTTTAGCTTTAGTTAGTTAGTATTTAGTCTATTAATTAGTATAGAGCAGTTAGATTAGGGTTTATTCGCATTTTAGCCTTTCGTCGCAACGTTTCCTGACTTCTACGTCAAAATCAGCTAGAATCGCGTATCTAGCCAGGTTTGTCGGTTTGCAAGCGTAGGATTCGTTGTTGATAGTAGTATTTTCTGCAGGATAATAGTTTACTTAGGTCTAGAATCAGTCAGTACACGTTGTAGTTCGATAATTAGTGTTTTGGGATTCATTTTCACGTAGTTTTGCCCTTCGTATCCTTTGGCTTTCTAAATAGGCGTATTGCGTAATTCTCGCTGAATTTGTGACACCTATATCAGGAGTTCCCGGAGTGATTTTCGGGATCCGACAGCTCTGCTGAATTCCTGATCCTGTCAGGAATTCAATGCAACAGAAATCACTCCAATCAAACTCCGTTTAGGCCATCCGATCGCCTATCAGAAATTAGGGTTTCGCATAGCGCAGGGGCAAAATAGTCATTTGCTATTTTACGTAGTTTCTCTAATTCTGATTTTTAGTATTCTATTAGTTTTTAATATTAGTCCAGAGTTAATTGTAGTGTTAGGATAATTAGTTTAGGAAATTAACTCTAGTGATTTCCCGTTTTACGTAGAATTAGGTTAGCGATTAATTTAGAAAGTCATTTTAATCTCTGCAAATAGTTTTACTAACTTCATTTTTGTTTCATGCAGGTGACATTGAGTTGCAAGTTAAGAGCATCTCATCCCAGTGATCGAGTGTTGCATCAAGTGAAATGACGAAAATGCCCTTACATTTGCGAGCTTAAGTCACTGTGTGGCTTCTTATTGTTCTTGTTCAATTTTCGTTTCATTGTAATATTTTGTATAATTGAACAAGTTCACCATCAATAAAGTGCAAATTTTTAGTTTTAATTAGAGTATATCTTGTTCCCTGTGAATCGATCTGACTCACCACTTACGTGGAAAATCGATATTATTACTTGGGTGGCGATTTTCTAAACAATTTCAACGATAAAATAATGTTTTAAAAATACCATTGTTAAAACCACACCACATATGAAAAGAAGCACCTGAATCTAAAAGCCAAGAAATCTTACCGAGAGGAGAGAAGGTAGACATAGCGGCCCCGGAAACGGATCCTTTAAGGAGAAGTTGGAGAGCTTCCATAATTTGACTTAGAGACAAAGCTCCATTGCTTGAAGTAGACGGTGCCTCTTCCTTATGTGGTTGGAATGTTGTAGACATTGCCACCATCTTCTTTCACTTAGGACATACTGGTTTTGTAACGCCCCGAAATTTTAGCCCAAATTTTGAGAAATTTTTTTTGACATGACAGCGAAAACAATTCACTTTATTGGGTTAAGCATTCAGGCGCATCACAGGAGTGATCAAGCAACAACATTTATTTTATTCCAAATAAACAATGACATCAAAGTTTCCAAATAACAGAAATAATAATGAATTAAAATTTAATCTGAGATGTCCCGGGAACATAATAAATCAAGCATCTCGATCGACGCTACATCCCGCAGTCGCTCGTAATATTTTATCTTTCACCTAAAAATTAGAAAAATGATTAGAATTAGACTAAAACTGTCTAAGTAGGTAAATATTGTAATTTTGCAATTATATTATGTGACAAGTATGTGATGTGGATGTCGTGCGAGATTTTCAGCCAATACAAAAAAAATGTAAAGATCTACACTACAACAACAGTTTATAAGAAGTTATCTAGCAGGTATAATCAATAGCAGAATTCAATATCTCACATTCATGCAGAGTTATTGCATGATAATGTAAATGACTACATATTAAAAGTAATTGTTTAAGTGTAAGATTGCAAACATGTCATAACCTACTCAAATGTGATACCTAAGATGTTCTAATTTAATGTTTTTCTTTAATTATCCCGTGGGTACACGTGGGTCAAGGCAACCATAACAGAAGAGAACATTCGGGGGTTTATTATTTATGGATGTTTTATTAACCCGAATGTTCTAACTGAAACTGTAATCCTAAAGGAGCGGTCAGTAACCGAGATAACCTCCCAAAGACCCAACCAAAAAGGATGCATTCTCTAACTTCTGCAGAAGAACGTGGAGCTACTACCTAAGACCAATTTGGTAGTCCGGGTCCCCTAAATCCGAGAACTGGAGACCAACGAGTCATTGCCGCTCGAAGCAATAAACACATGTCCCCGGAGTTTTGTACCACCTACCCTCTCCAAGGTAAGCCCAAATCTGAGTGGGTCACTCATCTTATCAATTTATATTACCCGCTTTGTCAGGGTTTTTCCTGATCTGAACCCAGTAACCAAAAAAAACTGGAGTACCCCACAATTTGAATCATACTACTGTAGTAGTAGATCCCCACCCATTCATACCTTAAAAAGGTATATTGACCAAACTTTATCTATTTAATTGTGCAGACCCACTCAGAGTGCTCTGATACCTTTAAACCGTCAAGCACGAATGCCCCGGTACCTTTAAACCAGTCGGGCAAAAATATTTATATATTCCAATTTTTATGTGAATTCACCCTATAATTTTGATGGTCCATGCATGACCATCAACACCCTAGCTTGACACTCATGTGTCCACAACAAATCGACCCGTAGGTTCGGTTACCAGATCATCATTCTTCATCATTATTTTTTTTTCAATAGCAAATGGCCACAACCTACCATTAGGTTTTAAATGATATACAACTTAATGGGCATTTTGGATATTTCAGTAAATATGGATTTGAACATCAGAAGTTATGTCCGTTAATATTCATTTGAATCATCAATTTACTATGCCGCTAAATATGCATTTGAGCATCGTCTTAACATGCAGCTAACTATGCATTTGAACCACAACTGAATATGTAGCTAACTATTAAATTAAATAGCAACTTGATAAACAACTAAATAAGCATAATATTCAAAACTCAGCTATATATATATAACAAATAAAGCTATCAACTTATATTTACTGAATTAACTTATGTATGTCATGTACATGCTTAGACATTGACTTGTGCCAAAACCCAAAGTTTCTCAACATACACTTTGATCTGAGTATTAACCTGTCAAAACATGTGGTAGTGTGATCATGGAACCATACTCCGAACATGGCATATCCTGAGCATTCATATGTCAAGATCCACGATATTTTAACATAAAAAATAATGATACTAATCTCTATGCATAATACACTCATACTTTTGGCATCCACACGCAGACAGATCAAATACCCAACAAATCTGTAGAATACGACTAGGTTGTTGGTATTCATAAGTGTAAAAACTGCATAACAAAACAGCAGGATCCACGTATGATATGGGTGTTCACACGTCAAAAATTTCCTGGGTGCCCTATCAATACACACCGGCTGGACAGTTTCTCAAACAAAACAAATTTTGTCTTTCTGTCTCAGCCAGACCGACCATGCTGCCACACAGTTCTGATTAAGTGCATATGTTATCGTTCATGCATCAATTGACGATTTTACAAGGCATTTTGATTTCCAAACCAAAACACATATTCTCAAAAACCTACCAATCATGATTTTCAGCAGGGAATAAACAGTAACAGTGTAATGATTGAGTAAAGCAAGATTTTCACAACCTAAAAGAAAAATCAAAAATCATCTAACACTATCCACCTAATAATGTCACCTAATGATGCAGCCAAACTAACACTTTCAACCACACACACACACACACACACACACACACACATATATATATATATATATATATATATATATATATATATATATATATATATATATATATTTAAAGGATGATACATAATTGGCCATATGTCCTGATAAAACAGAACCATCATCTTTCAGCTATTTACAATACAAAAAAAACCAGAAGACACTCACTAGCATACAAGTAATTATTGAGTTACTTTAACAATCATAGCTCAGTCACAGAATGAGTTCGGTCCTGTACTTAACCGAAAGAAACTCCGTGTATTCTTGAGTACTCAACAGAAATTGAATACATTCAATGTTTTTAACACAAAAAAAATCAGTTTGTAATTGAGCTTAATCTATATTCACTTCTGCTAATAACTATACTGCAGCACCGTAGATTTTAACATGTACGCCAAATGCCAAAACAAATCTCAAGTATATTTATATTGATATACGCCAGCTTATCTAGGCATATCAAAAGTGATTATACGACACAACTCAGGATTGTGTCCAAGGACTGATGCATTCAGCCAGATTGTAACTTGACAATGTATAATTGACGGACTATGTTATGGATCTAAACATGTACCACCAATCTGTCTTTATCGCACCAACAAAAACATTTCATAAAGAAATTCAAAACAAGCATGTCAGTTCCATTTATGCATATTAGTCTCTGGATTTGACTCTAAACCATAAATTTGCAGTTCATCAAATACCATCACGATTCCGGTTAACATGATTCTAAAAGAGACAGATACGCTCACACAGATTTTACTCAATAAAAGATATATAATAACAAAAGAATCCATTATGCTAAACTACAAAACTTTACACTTACGCAGGCCAGAGAGTTCTCATATAAAGTCCCTCGTGGAAACACGCTTAGCAAACAACTCGTATATTATAATACACACCGACAGGGTTTTTGTGTTTACACTGTTTTCATCTCTTATTACCTACAGAGATTAAAGGCAGTGAAGTCTGATCTGAGCAAGGGCTTAGCAGGGGTATTGGTATTACCCAAACCCAGTACACGCGAAACCCATTAATCGGGTTTAACACGTCAGATCTGGGATTCCACTTTCGCACGATTTAACCCCCATGACAGGGGTTATGCTGCCCTATTTCAAATCCTTGGCACATATACACCCGAAAAGCACATTAACCTTACCTTGTTCGATGCTTTTTCCCTCCCTTTTTCTGCAGTCGAGCGCTCCTTTCACCAAATCGAGTGAGAGGGAAATGAAACTAATGAAAATGGAAGAGAAGAAGAAGGAGAAGCGTCGAGTGGGAGAGTAAAGGAAGGGAGATGGCAAGAGGGAGGAGAGTGCATGTGGAGGGAAAAAGAGGGAGGAGGACCAGATAAATAGAGGGAGATGGGGAGAGGGGACGGTTACGAAAACCGTGAGAGGAGGGGGATAAGCCTGATCGGCTGCGGCGTGAAGGAGGGCTTCACGCAGCCGCCCCTCTTCTCATAAGGGCAAACGAAAACCCATATTTAGGTTTTTTCTTTTAACGTGATTTCTTTTTAACAAACATACGGGTGTGGGTCTGGGTCGACTAGACTCATAACCCGCGACCCACATCAAGTTGGGTACACCCTTGGGCCTATCCGGATCCATCCGCGGATCCGGATCTTCTTTTCAAGTATAGATATTTAAAAAAAATTGAATATAGAACCATATTAAATTACTTTAGGCTAAGTTCATTATTGTGGATCTTTACTAATTTATTATGGGTCCAAGATCCATTATGCTCATAAAACCTTTTAAGAAATCCGGATCTAAGGATCCAAAATTTTCTTCTTATTAGGATTTGGATCCATGGATCCAAGCAAATTATTCATGGATCCAAATTACACTATCGTGGATTCCAAGTGACTCATTATGGATCCAAGTAAATTTTAATTGGATCGCTACCCTTTTTACCTCTCTGATGTCCAGGATCCAAATGCAGTAATGTGGATCCAACCATCACATATGCTATTATGGACCCCTTAAAGTGTAATAGGTCCAATATATAATTTTTCTCATTAACATCCGATGTAAACTCCGTGGATCCACTCAATTCGTCCTGGATCCAATGATCATGATATTGAGGATCCAATACCGGAGATCTGATCTATTTGACCGAAATCTATTATTAGATATCAAATTTAATGTTCGTGATCCGATATCTAAGATCCGAATGAAATATCGAAGGTCTGAATTGTATATTAGGGACCCAATCATTGAAGGTCCAAATAGGATTTTTGAGATCCAATTATGAATAACAATTATAAAAATAGCTTTAGACATAAATTGCGAGTGGATTTACCTGATAAAATTCACGGGTATTACAGGTTTAATATGCCCCGGTTCTTTACAAAAATGATAAATTATTTTACCATAGTCTCTCCCTTGATATCTTACATTTTGGCTTCCTTGATTTTGAAATGTGTTGAAATGAGGGGGTTTGTAAGGTTTCACATTGTTCCCCAGTCTAAATACGGCGTAGGCTCCTTCATCTTCATCCTTAGAAGGAGCAACCATCACGCTTTGATTGGTTTTATTCATTCCCAATCTAGTTTCTTCTCCACTCAACTTAGTAATAACATCTTCTAGAGATAATGTAAAGGAAGACAAACGAGAGGATCTATTTTGTTGGAATTCGGGTCTAGGCCCATTCAAAAAATTGAAGAAATATTGCTTGTGTCTTAATTCAATAGCCTCTCCACTCCACTTAGGTTCTTGGAGTGCAAGTTCATCCTAAATTGATGATAATTCCCCAAAGTACTCTCTAATAGACATTTCCCTTTGTTGGAGGGTTAATGCCTTTTTTTAAGGTAATATTTATAGGATAGATCTCTTGAAGTATACATTCTTTCAAGATGATCTCATACTTGAAATGCTTTTTTGAATTTTAGGATATTGGCATTTATCCTTGTTTTCACCGTTGAAAAAATTCATGCGAGAATCTTATAATTCTTTATTTCTCATTCTTCATGTTTCTTATTGTAATCTTCAAATGCTTTTTCTCTATCTTCTCCTTCAAGAACCTTGATTTCACCTTTTTCAATTGTGATTTTTTGTTCGGGTTCGGGAATGGTACCTTGGACATACCCCGAAAGTCCCTTTCCCTTAATGTGGGCTTTCATGTTTCTGGCCCAAACATAATAGTTGAACCCATTGAGCTTAAATCCAAGAGAGAAATGAGAATCCTTTTCTCCCATGAAGAAGCCTTAAAGAATGAGGAAATGTATTGAAAAACTTAAGAAAGATTACCAAAATAGATCTTCTTTCCCTTGCTTGATCACTCCTCCAGACTTGTAAGATGACTTGGTGCACCAAAAGATCAAGAGAGAGCATGCACTTCGAGGCAAGATCGAGATGACGTAAAATGTCGGAAGCTTCTTCTATAAGCCGAGCTTTCATACTATGTGAAAATGTCTACAAAGAGATAAAGTATACGAAGGATGACAACTTCACAAAGGGGGATGTGCACAAAGGCACTTTAGAAGAACACTTAAATATGTGTACACAAAAGTACACTAAACACAAATGCACAAAGGCATTAGAAAAACAAAGAATCTTTATTGAGAACACTAGAGCATAAGCTCCAAGAAAAAAAGAATACATACAAAGGGGAGACAACCCCTATATATAGCACATAAAGGAAGGGCCTTGGAGGGGCCCCAATGTGATCGTTGGAGGGGCCCAACGATCATATTGGGTCCCTCCAAAGGCAAACCAAAAAAGAAAAAAAGACAAAAAAAAAAGAAAAGTAAAAAATAAAGTGCAAAATTACATGCACATTTCAAAGGGAATATGCGCAAAAAGAAAAGGACAAAAATACCCATTATCGGGTTTTACAAAAAGAGTATATAAAATAAATATATATATAGAGAGAGAGAGATTCATATCGCTGACCCCAATTGTTTTGGGATGAAGGTGTAGTTGTTGTTGTTGTTGTTGTTGTATAGAGAGAGAGAGAGAGACATATACCTATAAATATAATATATATGTATGTGCATCTCTATGTATATAAATATAGATATATATATTTACATTGTGAGTATATTTTAACAATACTATCATACTACAGAAGGGCACATATCAAAGCATAATGAACAAGTTTGAGATATAGAAATTTGGGTTTATGGTCATGCCAAAGTTGTTAATCAAGAATGTAGAATGATTAGAAGAAATAATGCTAACCTATGTCACACGGACTCGGCTCCAAGGTCGACGCACCTGCGTCGACACGCACCAACACGGGTGCAGCTCGGACTCAGTCAACCCGACCCTGGGTGCAGTCAACGCACCCACGGTCATTTTGGTCCATTTTTCAAAAAAATAATTTCTGGGCTGAGAATTTTAAAAAGAAAATTATGTGTTGTGCACAGTCACTGCTGTGCTGTGCACTGTGCACTGTCACAGTGATTGTGTTGTGCACTGTTACAGCTGTGTTGTGCAGTCACTGTTGTGTTGTGCAGAGCTGTGCACTGTGCACAGTCACAATGACGGTGCTGTGGACTGTCACAGCTGTGATGTGCAGTCACTGTTGTGCACTGTGCACAGTCACAGTGATTGTGTTGTGCAGTCACTGTTGTGTTGTGCACTGTCACAGTTGTGCTGTATGCACAGTCACGCACTTTTTTT
Source organism: Nuphar pumila (assembly GCF_984573655.1). Taxonomy (NCBI): domain Eukaryota; kingdom Viridiplantae; phylum Streptophyta; class Magnoliopsida; order Nymphaeales; family Nymphaeaceae; genus Nuphar; species Nuphar pumila. The sequence goes on along the minus strand of NC_143255.1, from coordinate 27,507,407 downwards.
TAATATATATATATATAGCCGAGTCCCCGTGTCCAAAATTTTTAAAATTGCGCCGCACCCGTGTCGCACCCGCACCCATGTGACATAGATGCTAACACTTCTGCCCAATTAGATTACAGAAGTACTCTCAGCAGCCTAAAAAGGAAAATTCAGGGAATCTATCCTAAGAAACAAATCCTTCAAGGGGCGTTTGGTTGTGTGGACAGCAGCATTTGCACGATGTTATTGTCCGCACCTTGCATGGTCCCCACGCACCCACACGAACAATGGAAATGTAGGACACCCGAAATGCGGTGTCCCATGGTGTACCAAGCCCCCCTTGGAGCAATGGTGTCCAAAGCACCGCAGACAGGATTGAAATAAGAAAAAAAAAATGCTCAACTCAACCCCAACCCCAACCGCAACCCCAACCCTGGCCCTCTGTCTCGCGTCTTCATGTACTGTTGTGCTCGACCTCTGATGCCTCTGTTTCTTGGTGGTTTCTTGACCGGCAGCGATTGGTTTCCGGCATGCTCTCTCTCTCTCTTGATTGAGAGATCAATCTCGAACCTCTTTCTCTGTAGCGCCCTCCATGTCTCCCTCTCTCTCTCACTCTCTCGCTCAATCAATGGTTCTCCTATGTCGACTTATGCATGATTTAAGGTAAAATTTTGGAGGTTTTTGTTTTTTGTGAACAGGTTATGGTCAGATTTTTCTTTAAAGATTATGTTTTGCTCATAACATACAAATTTCATGTTAGTCGACCCCTTGATTTAGGGTTTCGTCCTTGTGAATGGAATTTAGGGTTTAAGATTGGGAGTTTTTATGTGAAAATGCATGTATTTGCTTTCCATTGTGTATATTTTGTTTATGAACAAGTAGATTTCATGTTGGCCAACACCTTTGATTTAGGATTTGATCATTGTGAATGGATTTTAGGGATTATGATTGAGGTTTTGCGGATTTTGTGCTTGTGTGTTGTCCACATTTCACAAATCAAATGCGAGACATGTGGACAATCGTGAACTTGTCTGGTCAAGACAAATGCTAGACACAAGGACAATCGCACTCAACTTGTACAAGACAACTCCGTTCCCGACCATATATGTCCAGACAGGATTGTTCTACACAATCTTGGCAATCAAACTCCCCTCCATGTATCCCTTCTACAATACAAATCATGGGACAGAACTCAAAGAACAAATCAATCGTGAAGGACAAACATTTTAGGAGAGTAATAGCTTGAACATAGAAGCAACAAGGGAATCATGAAACATATCTCATAGCATCAACAGTTATGGCAATGCACCTCATAGAAAAATAACTAACCAAGAAGAAACTGCAATTTCACTAGGTCTCGAACTTCTAGCAGCAGAAAACCTCTGAGCAAACCGAGTATGTTTTTTTTACTAAGATTCAAAATTGAGTATGAGCAGATCAAACAGACAAAACAAGCAGCTAAGTGCCTGTAGTGACTACTACATCCTATCCATTTAAAACATAACTGATAAATGTCAAGCCACAATTACAAGCAACTAATGCTCGGAATATAGCAATGACAATAGAAAGGATAGTATCATTGCTAAACAAGCAACAAAAAGATCAAGTGTCCCAGTCACTTCAAAAAACTAAATCCAAGCAATTTTCAGTCTCTCCCACTTCCTTCTCTTTCCTCCTATACTCTAAGTCACACGGACTCGGCTAAAAGGTCGATGCACCCGCGTCGACCTGCCCCAACACGGGTGCAGACACGGGTGTGGCTTCAGACACGGGGCGGACACGGTCAACTAAGTGTCGGACTCGGTCAACACACCGGGGCCGAGTCTGTCCACATTTTGGACTCGGTCAACTTTGGTCGAGTCTATTTTTGTCCATTTATTTTGGTAAGTTTGTGTTGTTACTTCAATAGAATTACTTTATATTTTTGCTTTAAAATTTACAATCTTATTATTGTTATATATATATATATAGCCGTGTTCCTGTGTCCAAAATTTTTTAAATTGCTCTGCACCCATGTCTCACCTGTACTCGTACACGCACCCATGTGACATAGCCTAAACTTTTCCTTTTATCCAAGGAAACTCATAAAAACATGGGCACTCTTATTCTTCTTTTATGCATCAGGGTATAATAGTGTAATCTCACAAATAATCAAGTGTATCAAAACTTGACAAGAACATCCACTCATTAAATGCACTAAGGCATAAATATCACAAAGTGCACTAAGGCACAATACACATATGAAATACTGCATATTATTGAGAGAAAAATCTCATTACAAAAGATGCACTACAATGGGGTAATGACCCCTTATTTATAGGCTTTGGAGGACTGTAGCCATTGGGCTACTTCCCAACTGCTCTAATTAGAGCTGTTGGGAACAGCCCAGCAGCTAGTCAAATAGTCAACTATGTTGACTTTGACTTTGACTTGACTAAAAAGACAAAAAACTTAAAAATATAAAATATAAAAAGATTATTACAAAATGTATTTCTTTTATATACGTATATACTTTAAATACATACATATATATATGTATATATATATATATATTTAAAGTATATACTTATATATAACATGTGAAGTTCTAACATTCCCCCTCAAACTTATGATGCAATCACCGAAAATATATACAAGTAGAAAATTGAATCTTTGTGAGCACAGTGCCTTTGTGAAGAAATCAACAAGTTGATATTTCAATGTCACATAGGGAAGGTCAATAGTCTTCTTTAAGTATTCTTCACGAACAAAGTGACAATCCATTTCTATATGCTTAGTTCTTTCATGAAACGTATGATTTCGAGCAATTTATATAGAGCTCGTGTGGTCATAGCATAATCTTATAAGATTTTAAAGATAAACTCCCATATCTTAAATTAGTTGTTTAAGACACAACTTCCATGGCAGTAGTCGTCATTGCTCTATACTCAGCTTCCGTAGATGATAGCGACACTTTTTATTGTTTTTTGCATTTTCATGAAATCAAGGATTTACCTAAAAACATACAAAAACCAGTTGTTGAACGCCTGTTATTTGGATTCCCTCCCCAATCGGCATCTGAGTATGCAATAAGATCTAATGAGGAAGAAGAGGATAAAAAGACTCCCTTATTTATTGTGCCTCTAATGTATTTGATGATTCTCATGACTTCACTCATATGAGCTGATGTTGGAGCATGCTGAAATTGACTGGCTACATGTACAACATGAGCTATGTCCGGTCTTGTAATACTTAGATATATAAGAGATTTCACAAGTTGTCTGAAGGGAGTTGGATTGTCCAAAGGAACTCCATCAACAGCCCGCATCTTCATTCCGACAATCTCTGGAGTGTCAACAACTTTGTCATCTGATAATCCTGACTTGTCAATGATATCTAAAGCAACTTTTGTTTGTGACAATATATATCCTTTGTTAGAATATGATACTTCTATTCTAAGAAAGTATGTTAGGAAGCCAAGATCAATCAGTTCAAAGGAGTTTCAAAATTTGTTTTACTTTTTTAATTCCTTCTTGTCACTTCCTGTAATCAACATATAGAAGTAAAATTATAATACCTGCAGAAGAGTTCTTGATAAACAAAGTTGTGTCAGTATAACATGGTTTAAAACCATATTTTGTAATGACATTGTTAAATGTGTCAAACCAAGCCTTAGGTCCTTGTTTGAGCCCATCCAGTCCTTTTCTTAATTTAAGCACTTTACCTTTAGGAACTATCAACACAGGTGGAACATCTATATATACTTCCTCATTGAAATTGTCATTTAAAAATGCATTTTTAACATCTATTTGGAATATATTCTAACTTTTAATAGCTACAAGAATTCGAACAGTTATCATCCTGGCAATAGCAGCAATGATTTCTTCATAATCTACTCCATATTCTTGAGAATATCCTTTGGCAACTAACTTGGCCTTATGTCTTTCCAATGATCCATCGCTTTTTGTCATGACTTTGAAGACCCAACTACACCCTATGGTTTTCTTTCCGGTAGGTAAACTTAGAATTTCAAGTGTTGGCTCCTTCAAGAGTATCTAATTCTATATGCATGGCTTTTACCCATTCAGGTATGTTTTTGGCTTCATTGTAACAGGAGGGTTCAAAATATGCATAAATGGCTAGGAGGCATGCTCTATGTCTAGGAGAGGAGTCATAAGAAACAAATTTATTGGGAATCCTCGAGGTTCGCTCAAATCTACGAATGATAATTTGTTCAGAGAGAACTTATAATGTTTCATGATCATCTTGATTTACATTTTCACCGGATATGCTTCTATTTCTTCTAGTGTATATTATTGGTTCAACTGTTGTTTCATTCTCAATAGAAGGTTTCACATAAGTATCTTTATCCTCATTATTATAAAGTAGTTTAAATAAGAAGGAATAATCAGAATTTATGTTTTGTAACAGATTTCCTTCAAATCCACTTTCATTTTCAACAAAGTTAGCATTCCTTAAGACAAGGAGTTTATCATTTTTATATCATAACATTTAAACCCTTTTTGTGTTTCAGAATAACAAATGAAAGCATAGGGGATAGCCTTAGAAGATAATGTATCTCCTTTATCATTTAAGACATACCATTTGCAACCAAAGATTCTAAGACTTTGATAATCAGGTTTGTATTTAAATAATTTTCCTAATTATGAGATATATTGAGGTTAAGGCATATGTCTATGTTTTCTTTCTGAAATCTCATTTTTGTTGTGGTGTTCTAGGACATGATATTTGATGCAAAATTCCTTCATTTTCTAAGAATTGTTTAAAATCATTTGATAAATATTCTCCCCCAGAATCAATTCTTAGGATTTTAATCTTGCTTTCAAATTGATTTTTAATCATGTCATGGAAGGTTTTAAAAATTGCAAATACATCAGATTTAAAGTTAACAAAGTAAATCCAACAATATCTAGTGAAATCATCAACGAACACAACATAGTAGGAGAATCCTCCTTTAGATGTTATAGGAGCAAGACCCCACACATCCGAATAGATCAACTCAAAAGGCAATGAGGAGTAAAAAGTTTTTTGTCCAAAAGGCAAAGATGTCATTTTTCCAATTAAACATTTCTTACATTCAAAATTGTCTTTGCAAAGATCCTTAGTAATAGGTACAAATTTTAATTTCTCTATATTTGGGTGACAAGTCTATGATGACAAACTTTTATATCTTTTGTTTGGGCAATATTACAAAATGATTCCTTTGGAATACAAAAGAAATTCATATAATAAAGATCTCCTTGTCTAGAACATTCCCCAATCAATTTTTTGGACTGGCGATCCAGCACCCAACATTTGTTTGATGAGAATATGACATTACATCTGTGATTCGAGATTTGAGAGACCGAAAGTAAGTTAAGATGTAGTTTTGGTATAAGTCAAACTTTTGAAATATAAAATTTGTGCTTTGTCAAATCATTTTTAAAAGTCTCAATACCTTTTATTTCCAAAGAAATTCCATCGGCAGTAGAAACAAAGGATGCATTTGAGTTAGATTGACATTTGGATAAAATAGACTTATGTGGGGTCATATGAAATGAAGCTCCTGAGTCAAGAAGCCAACAGCACATATTAGGGGTTGAAGAGGATGCAATTGTTGCTCCTGATGTAGATCCTTTAAGCAATGGTTGTTATGCCTCCATCAATTGAGACAATGATTTGGAGAGATCTTTGACACTTAGAATATCTTCTTCTTGTTTTGACGAAGTCGTAGCAACCCTTTGTTCTTGAAGTCTATAGTCCTCTTTGAATCTAGGACATTGAGGTTTAATGTGGCCAGGCTCATGACAATTATAGCAAATTATTTTGAATTCTCCTCTATTCTTATTAAAATGAAGAGCTCTATATGGTTTGATATAGTTTTCGGGTTTGGAGGCGGCAAGAGCACAATTCTCTTCTTGACTGTTGCTAGGAGTAGCAAGAACACTATCATTCTTACTCATATTAAGTTTAGTTTCTTCTCCACCTATGTCACATGGGTGCGGGTGCGACACGAGTGCGGCGCAATTTCAAAAAATTCGGACACGGGGACTCGGCTATATATATATATATATATAACAATAAATTAACACATAAAGATTGTAAATTTTAAAGCAAAAATAAAAAAACAATTCTTAACAACACAAACTTACCAAAATATAACACATAAAGAAGCTTGTGAGTGTGATAAATAACAAAACTTATCATAAATCTGCCTCATCGTCTGAATTTGAAGGAAGAACAGGATCGATGTAATCCATGTTGAAAGTATGCAAATTATGTTCTCCCTCCAAGTCAAAATCTTCTGGATTTACATCCCAATTCTTGAATGGTCCACAATTGCATCAAAAAATGACTATATTAGTATCTAACTTAAAACTTTGAATACAAATATTTAAATACAAACTTTGAATACAAAGGAAAAAAAGTACCTATACTCTTCTTTGGTGCGGCGAGAAATTAATCGTAAATTAGAGTAAACATAAACCAAATTCTCTGCTCTTTTACTAGTGAGTTTGTTTCTTTTAATGTTGTGAATTTGAGCATATGTACTACAATTTCTTTCACAACAAGATGATGTAGCAGGTTGTGATAACAACTTTATTGCAAGACGTTGCAGATTTGATGTCTTTGATCCATATGTTGCCCACTAATTAAGGGGATCTTCATTGTCCCTTGCCACGAGTGATGCTTAAAGAATCAAATCTCTCAGTAGAGAACTTGCCAAACTCACTATTTACAACCTTAAACATGTGAGGATCATTAAAAAGTCTTCCCAAACATATCATTCTATTTTTTGATATCTCAGGATCTTCATTTGAAGAAACACGACCAACACCAGTTGTCAACCATTTTTTTGCATAGTATTTTGGATTGAGAGAGTGTGTCATGCAATGCAAAGGTGTATTGTTTTTATCCCATCTTCTCACTAAAACTGAATGTACATGATTGTAAAATTCTGAATCATCAAGTGAAATATCTTTCTTCTCATGTTTAAAAATGATACTTTGAACTTTTTCAATCATATTGTCCCACATTTCATAAATTCTATGAAGCATGGGTACATCTCTGTCAACTTCTCTCAACATTTCCCAAATAGGCTCTGTAAATTCAACAAAATATGTAATTTTATCTCACCAAAAATCATCACAGATGCATTTTTTGATAGCTTGAGCCTTGACATCATCTTCAGTATGATAAAAATCCCAATCTTTATCAACCACCATCATCATCAATGCATTCTTGAGTTACTTAATTCTTTTCATCATAACAATGAGAGAAGCAAAATGAGTTTCAACAACTTTCAGTAACTTGAGATCAAAATGCCTATTAAATATAGAAAGGGCATGATGATGGTTTATAACAAAATTTCTAATATTTCGAACATCATGCTCTATTTTCTCAATCCATAAGTACATTTCATGTGCATGTGCATCATCTTTTGATGGATTGCATATACTCTTAAGTGTCAAATTTAAATTGTGTGTTGCACAAGGAGTCGAAAAAATATGTGAATATGTATCTTCACTTGCCAAATTCATTCTTGCACGACTGCAAACTGTAGCATTGTCAGTAATGATTTGCACCACACTTTCTTCACCCACTTCTTTTATCACTTCGACAAATAATCTCTTTAAATATTCAGCATCTTCATACTCTCCAGATGCATCAACAGTCTTCAAAAATATTGGCCCATTAAGTGAGTAAGCAATGAAGTTTATCAGTGGTCGCCTTTGTATATCAGTCCACCCATCAGAAACAATCGACACTTCATGTCGTTTCCATGCAAATTTTTTAGTCTCAAACAAGTCTTCAATTCTATTTTTTTCCTCTGCAAGAATGACTATTCTTAGTTTTTCTGAACTAGGAGGCACATAACCACTCAAATTACAATTAGCCAAATATGTAATCATATCTTTTCAGTATGGACTTCTAGCTACATTAAAAGGAATTGAGCTTGAGTAAAAGAATCGACTAATCTTTTTATCAATTTCTACTCTTGCCATGTTTTTGAATGACGCTTGTATTGTTTTATTGCTTTCCATCTTTCTTTTCTTTAAAAGCTCTTCTTGTATATCACTAGCAATAAGAAAAGACAGATTAATCGAATCATTTCTGATCTCAGCAATTTTCTTTTTTTCAGCTTTCTCTTGTTCATTCTTTAATTGCTTTAACATGTCTTTGTCAACCCCAGAACATGCCCTAATTGCTTGACCACAAATATGCAAAAGATATGCTTTCACATGCGTATAAGAACCTGTGAAAACAGTCTTACATAGATTACAATGAAACTGCACATTCCCACCACCACCACTAGCTTTTATCATTTTTGTCACAAGCCTCCAAAGTGGTTGAGAATCTTCTAATTCAGGGTTAAAACTTGAACCAAATGTATTGACACTACCGCTAGAACTTGCCATTATATCTGAAAAGTGAAAACTGAAAATAAAATAAGTAAATAAAATAGAATCTTCTAATTCAAGCCCCTGTTGAACCTTGTTGAGCCCCTCTTCTGCGAGCAGAGGGTGCAAAAAGGGGGGGGGGGGGTATCGAAAAATAAGAACGAGGCAGGGGCAGAGCCCGCTGCCTCATTATTTTTTCTGGCAGGGGTGCCCGGCAGGTGTAAGAAGGAGGAGTGCCCCTCCTCGTTTCCCTTCTGTCCGGAGGGGCAAGGCTCGGCACGGCCTGTCAGCCGAACCCCCTCCTTCCCCCACTCCTCCTTCTTACACCTGCTGAACAAAATGGAAACGAGCCTCCTCATTTCCCTTCTGACCGATGGGGCAAGGCTCGGTCTGTCAGCCGAGCCCCCTCCTTCCCCCACTCCTTCTTACCCCTACCGGGCAAATGGGAAACGAGGAGGGGTCGAGCCCCTCCTCTGTGAATTGGAGGCATAGGGACCCCTCTTCTGCGAGCAGAGGGTGCAGGAAGGGGGGGGCTGCCGAAAAATGAGAACGAGGCAGGGGCGGAGCACCCTGCCTCGTTTTTTTTCCGCCAGGGGCGGAGCACACTGCCTCATTTTTTTTCCGGCAGGGGGTGGAGGCAAGGGGCTCCACCACCTGTCGGAAAATGAGCAAGGGGGAGCCCCCTGTCGGACGAAGAGGAGAGAGTGGGAATGGGGGGCATACCTGTTGACGGAGGAAAGGGGGAGACGGTGGCTGGCGTCGCCTGCGGCTACGGTCGTCGAAGTGGATCGCCGACGTAAGGAAGTTGCAGGGATGGGGGGGAGGCAAAATCGACAAGGTAAGCCCCTCCCCCTGTCGTAAACCCCTTTTAGGGTTCGAAAGAAAATTTGGATCTAGGTCGGGTCCAGATCTGAACCCGACCCAGATCCAAAACATATTTCAAAAATAGACATTTTTGGACTCGATCAACATTGACCGAGTCCAAAACGAGGACGGACTCGGCCTCGACTCGTTGACCGAGTCCGACTCAGCGTTGATCGAGTCTGGGTCTTGTCCTAAGCCGCACCCGTGTCGAGGCATGTCGACTCGGGTGCGGCACCTCCCTAGCCGAGTCTGTGTGACATAGTTCTCCACTAAGTTTAGTGAGAATTTCATGAATAGGAAGGGGTGACGAGGAAGATAGCAAAGAAGCCCTAGTTTGCTCAAACTCAGATCTCAATCCATAAAGGAAAGCAAAGAGTCTATCTTCTTCAACTTGAGCCCTCCGCATCTCAATACACTTACTTTCTCATTTGGGTTCAAATTGAGCAAGTTGAGTCCAAATGGAAGATAACTCCATAAAATAATCTCTAACATTCTTATCTCCTTGTTTGATATTTCTAGCATTTTCTTAGAGATAATACATATGCGTCATATCTTTTTGGTAAACATACCTCTAAGATACTCCCATGCCTCACTTGCCTTTTTGTAACACAAGAGATTTGAGGCAATTTTTGTTTTGACTCTACTTAGCATCTATGAAAGAATCTTGGCATTTTTCATACCCATTCATCTATTTTTTTGTAATATTCCCCAATTGTTTTGTCTCTTTCTTTCGCTTCAAAACTTGTCTAGACACCATTTTCACATATTGTATTTTAGGAGTGGGTTCAAAGATAGTACATCTCACGTACCCCCACAAACCTTGACCTTTTATAAATGTCTCCAAGTGTCCAGCCCAAATGATGTAATTGATACCATAAAGCTTGAATGGTGGAATAAAATTTGAGTTGCTTTAATTGTGCGGGAAGTATTCACCCATGATGAGAAGAAGAAGAAGAGAACCACGACCAAAGAGGAATCACGAACATGCTTCACAAGGCAGCCCACCAATGCATGCTTTACGAAGCAGCCTTTACGAGTGAGTATAAACTAAGCTTTGATACCATATCTCACAAATAATCAGGTTTATCAAAACTTGACAAGAACATCAACTCATTAAATGCACTAAGGCATAAATATCACAAAGTGCACTAAGGCACAATACACATATGAAATACTGAATATTATTAAGAGAAAAATCTCATTACAAAAGATGCATTACAATGGGGTAATGACCCCTTATTTATATGCTTTGGAGAAGGACTGTAGCCGTTGGGCTACTTCCCAACTGCTCTAATTAGAGCGGTTGTGAACAGCCCAACGGCTAGTCAAATAGTCAACTATGTTGACTTTGACTTGACTAAAAAGACAAAAAAATATAAAATATAAAATATAAAAAAATTATTACAAAATGTATTTCTTTTATATACGTATATACTTTAAAGTTTAAATACATATGTATATATATATATATATTCAAGTATATACTTATATATAACATGTGAAGTTCTAACAACTAGCAGCTTGTCATATTCTTACAACACTAACCATCAATAGCAACTCATTAATGATGGAATTCTTTAGTTTGTTCAATTGAAAAGAACAAATAAGCTACTGCTCGCAGATTTCTACGAAGTACATTTGAACATTTCAATCTAGAGATTTACCTGTTATTTCAGATTAAAAAATGAAGTTACAGGAAGAAAATAGCATTTTTTTTTTACATTTACACGGAGAAACCACCCCCAGGATCAGAGACCTAGCCGCATTTTGCAAACTGAACATCAGTAAATAGAGCAAAACAGCAACCAGTTTAGGGTGATCAAAAGTTACAACTGCACCGCTACGAAATGAAGATTTTGTCAATTTTAATGAAACAAAATCATGCAAACACAAATCCACTTATGTCGCATCAACCATGCCAGCATATATCAAAACCAGCCAACCAACAAGAAGTATATTTCAGCATGTCGTTATTGACCAATCAGCATAAATAGTGAACAAAGAATTGCATTAACTACATTGTGCAAAGCTTGGTTGTTAAAGGTGGTGCCTAGGCAGCATAGGCGACCTAAGAACAGCCCCACCGCCTGGGCTTTTGGGTTTAGGCATTCTGGACATCATTATTAAGCAAAATCATGCAAACAAAAATCCATTAATGTTGGCCCTATTTTACCGCTTAGGTGTCGCCTAGGCTGTTACCAACTAGGATGCTGCCTATTGTTGTCCAGTTTTTTTAACTTGGTTGACCAAGTGGTCAACCAAGCCTAGGTATAAAAAGGGGATCTCTCCCTCTCGGTCTGTTGCAGCAGCAAGAAGAAGAAAAACAAGGTACTCTCTTTTTTTTTCTTCTTCTCTTTTCTTTTTTTCTTTTCTTCTTCCTGTTTTCCCTTCTCTCTCTCTCTCTCTCTCTCTCTCTCTCTCTCTCTCATTGCACTTTCCTGTTTTTTCTTCTTATTCATGTTTCTCTCTCTCGGCCTTCTTGTTTTTGTTGTATTTCAGTTATTATGATGTATATTGTATTATATTCTGTGCTTGTGTGTTTCACATATATATATATATATATATATATATATATATATATATATATATATATATATATATGTGTGTGTGTGTGTGTGTAATTCATATATAATCGGTTTGACTGTTTCTGAGTTATATTTCTGGTTGACTGTCTTTTAATTATATATACATGTGTATGTGTAATTCATATATAATACGTTTTCTTATCTTTTTCACAGTTCACACTTCACATGCACACAAACAGATGCTGATGCACGCATATATATCTGTTTCTGAGTTATATTTTTGGTTGACTGTTTCTGAGTTTTATATATATATATATATATATATATATATATATATATATAATTCATATATAATCTGTTTTGTTATCTTTTTCACAGTTCATACTTCACATGCACACACATACACTTATTATTATATATTATATATTTTGTATTTCAGTTATTATATATTATATATATGTGTGTATAATTCATATAAAATTTCTTTTTTGATTGTAAATATATATATATATATATATATATATATTAATATATTATAACTTATATATAATTTGTTTTGTTGATTGATTTTATGTTATATACATGTTTTTTATTAACTTTAGCCGTTTGTTTACATATTTTTGTGTATTTTTTTAATTGGGGTACCGACTAGTCCGCCTAGGCCCCGCCTAGTCTTTTTAGGGGGCTCACCGCATAGGTTCAGCCTACCGCACAACTAAGGTGCAAAGCCATATTTTTAAATGTTATTTTATAAGTGTACAGCGACCATAGTTTGAGAAAATGGGAATAAAACTAACCAGATGATGCTTGTGTATATATTTTGCGGTGCTTCCATTGTCATTAACCAGAAGAAGACCAAGTATCTGTAAAAACAATAGGTGATAGGATCAAGAAATGGTTTGATAAAAAGTATCTTACAATGCTTTAAGTTATACACAGTTCTAGATAAAAATAATAAAAATATGTCACCTGCATAGCATGCCGATGGAGCTGAATAGTATGCAAAGGAATGAGTCCCATCCTGAACCGTGAAAAGACAGTTAAAGAACCAGTTGCAACCATATGAAACAGCAGCTTCAGTGAATCATCCTCAGTTAAACTCTGTGCAGCTGAAGATTGGCTTGCCAAAGCTTTCATGACATGCACTACGATTCCTTCAACCTATAAAAAACACAGCATCATCAGAAATTAAAATATGCTTAAGGCCTACCCTTTTCAAATGTAGAAAGCAAATTCCAATCAGTGAATGATGCACCCAGGGATAGATCATTTTCTTCCAATGTAAACAATGTAAAAAAGTCTCTTTTGAATCTTACTTCATACTTCAATCATTTTCCATAGTGCAATGAGAGGGGGACATCATGGGATCCATAAGTCTTGGATTAGACCTTCAGCACATGTTAGTGATTTCACTAAAATGTTGATGTCTAACAACCTTTTAAGGCCTGGGTGAAGATGCCATCAAGGTTTATTGCAATTTCATAAAACAATTAAAGCATAGATGTAATTTGAAGAAAAAAACCTATTTGTTAAACTATATTAAACTTGTTTGAAAAAGTACTAAGAACCCCTCATTAACAATTAGTGTAAAGCATCAACAAGGGATTTCAATAATATTTAGGCTGACACATGGATATGGATACGGATGTGGATGTTAAGAATGTGTATCTAATATATATGTATTCATATGTACATATATATATATAGTCATCTTTTGTAATATCCAAATGTATGTAAACTGAAATACCCATCAGGGGTATTTCAGTCTTTTTGCATTGTAATAGTGGTCAGCCCATTAGGGGCTGACTTTGTTTTTGTTTTCTTTATTTTTTGTTTTTGTTCTTTATTGGAGAATGAGCCGATGGGACAGCTCCAACTAGCCAGTTGGGATGCTCCACTTCCCCTCTCTCTTGGTTATAAACATGGTTTCGAGTCGAGGAAGTGAGAGCGGAAAGCGATACAGGAAGCGAGGCACTTTCAAAATTTTAGGAAGTGGGAAGCGTAGGACGACTTAGAAGCGAATCAAGAATCGTCTCTGAAGCGACCTAGGAAGCGAGGGGGAAGCGAAAAAAGAGAAAATAAATAAATAAAAATACAAAAAATGAAAAAAGGGGGAAAGCGCGCTTCCCAACCCGACGTTTTCGTGCTTCCCCACTTGGCTAGGCGTTTCCGGTAACTCTGGTTATAAATAGGGGTTCTACCCTTGCAATCTTTAATGCTTTCTCAAGCATTTTGCAATATATTGCCTATATTTTTTATGTGCTCTTTTGACCCTTGTGTGGGTGTTGTGCATGTATGATTGACCATTAAGTGGTCTCTTGTGTTTGGTTTTTTCTTGTAAGCCCATAAGAGGCATTTCATTGCTCTTGTTCTTATTTCATTACATTGTATCGGAGCCTTGGTGCTCTTCGGTTGTAATTCATTCAAAAAGGCCAAGAGGAGGATTGCGAGATTGGTGGAACATCGGTTCGTTGGATCGTTGCATTGAGAAGTGCACCATCAAAGTTCTCTTTAACAAAATTCTTGCTACCTTATCCTCTCTCTTTTTTATCTCTATCTCCCTCTCTCTCTCATTATTGTAAAAATATAGGAAGAAAGAGAAGTGGTGGTCTCCATTCCCGTGAAACTCAATGATACTGACTATGTGATGTGGGCATCTATAGTAAAACATAAAATATAGGAAAAGGGTTTATGGGCTTTGGTTGATGGCACCAAAAGAGAGCCTAAACTTATACTTACCAAGTTAGAAAATGAAAAGGAAATGGTTTTTCAAAGAGAAGAGATGTCTAAGGTCGTTACCGAATACGAGAAAAAATAGAAAGAGTGGAGGATGGGTCATTCCAAGATAACTGGATGGCTCATCAATAGTGTTGACATCAAAAAATGCTCTAGATTAGCAAAATTTGATTTTGCTAGTGATGCATGAAAGTATCTTAAAGATATGTATAGTCTTAAGGATATAACTCACATATGCAATGTGCAAAATAAGGTGAAAACTATAACCCAAGGATATATGAGCATTAGAAAATATTACAATGCCCCCTCTTCTTTGGGGTGAATTGACTCTCCTAGAGTCAAAGTGGCATTGCCTCCAAGATTTAAAACTCCATGAAAAACAAATTAGAACATAGCATTTCTGCCAATTTGTTAGTAGGCTTAGACCTGAAATTGAAGGAAACAAATCAGTCCTTCTTCGTAGAGATGTACCTACCATAGTTGAAACACTTGAAGAATTAACTATGAGGAAAATAGGTTAAAAAAAACCCTCTTCTTCTAAAGATGAAGAACCTGTGTTGGATATGCCAAGGCCCGAAAATCACAGAAGAACTTACAACCCCGCTCACTTTGGAAGAAGTAATGAAAATAGAAGAAATTTCAATGATTATGAAAATAGCCAAAACGATAAAAAAGGCGACCATGAATACAAGAAGAGTGGCAAATTAATATGCTATCATTGCTATGAGTCGGGTCATATCAAGTTCTTTTGCCCTAAAAGAAGAGAAGATCAAAGAAATGATAAGGTGGCTTCGGTGGGGCCATCTTTTGAAAGAATGGTGTAGATGACTCCAAAAGCATTGGCTTTTTGGCACAACTCATGGAGACACTATAAACCAATGTTCAAAAATCAAGTTTTTTCCCTCTCGGGCATAGCGGTATCAACATGCATTGACCTTAATAAGACTTCTTGGATTCTTGATATTGGTGCTTCTTTTCATATGACCCCAAATAAGTTTACAATATTCAAATGTCATATTAATCCAAATGATTCTTATGTTTCAACCACCAATGAAACTTTTTTAAAAATCAAAAGTTTTGAGACTTTACAAAAACATTAAACCTTTTTTGTACCCAATATTTAAATAGTACGAAAATTAAATTTAAACCTCCTATCTGTTTCCCAAATTGCGGATCATGCATACAAAATTTTGTTTTCATCTAATGATTGTTTGATACATCATCTCTAGTCTGAAAAGCCGATTGAGCGAGGCCATAGAATAGATGTCAATGTTATGGACAATCTTGAATTATCAACATACTTTTTGTAATTTTGTGAAAAAAAAAAGATATAGAAAATTGACACAAGAGACTAGAACACCTTAGTGTGTCAAAATTACAATTGTTTTCATTTCTCACAAATTATAAAGAAAGGTATTTTATTTGTAAAGATTGCATTC
Organism: Nuphar pumila; assembly: GCF_984573655.1. Taxonomy (NCBI): domain Eukaryota; kingdom Viridiplantae; phylum Streptophyta; class Magnoliopsida; order Nymphaeales; family Nymphaeaceae; genus Nuphar; species Nuphar pumila. The sequence continues at coordinate 27,491,483 of NC_143255.1, read as the reverse complement.
TTGATAAAATGAAATCTTTACCTTTTGGGCCTAATCATTTTATATCAAAGAAACTATTTGAGTTGGTGCATTCAGATGTATATGGAGACCGGCTTCGGTTATATCCAAAAGAGGAGTATCTTATTATGTTATTTTTATGGATGATTATAGTAGACACTTTTGGATATATTTTCTTAAACACAAATCTGAAGTATTTTGTTGTTTTCAAAAATTCCATTGTTACACAAAGACCCAATTTAAAACCAATGTTAAAATCTTTAAAACCTATTCCGAAGGAGAATTTGTCTCAAAGGACTTTAAAAACTATCTTGACTTACATGAGATTATTCACCAAAAATCATGTCCTTATACCCCTCAACAAAATGAGCTAGCCGAAAGGAAGCATAGACATATTATTGAGACTACTAGAACACCTCTTATATCAAGAAATGTTCCAAAAAAAAATTGGGCCGAAGTCGCGCTTACGGCGGTTTATTTGTTAAATAAAATGTCATAAAAAAATATAAAAAGCATTTCTCCCATTGAAAATTTATTTAAAACATCGCCCGATAACAAAAGGTTGAGTCTTTGGTTGTAAATGCTTTGTCTTTACTGACAAAAATGATAAAATTTTCACAAAAGTTATTTCTTGTGTTTTTATAAGCTATGCCAAAAATCAGAAACGATATAGATGTTATGAAATTAAAAAAAACAAGTTATGTCTCAAGAAATGTCACTTTTCTTGAATGGATTTGATAAAGATAAAATCCAAGAGCATTGTAACTATTCTTTTCTTTTTTACCTTGCCAATGAGCATGTGAGTTGTTATGATATTAATGATGTGCATGAATATGACAATGAGGACACTCATGATCCACATGAGAATGGAAACGAGGGTCTTGATAACATAGACCAATCTCATAGTGAAGTTCAAATCTATACTCGACGTACCGAAGACCATCCTCCATGCGCTTTAGAAAGATATTCTTAAAATCAAGATATAGATTTCTCTAGTGTTAGAAGATCCATGAGAATTTTAAAGGCCCCTAGTAGATTTGTATCATATGATTCCTTTGAACCCAAATATAGAGCATGTCTACTGGCTATACACTCGTATATAGAATCATCATCTTACCATGAAGCTAAAAATCATCAAGAATGAATTACAGCAATGAATTATGAATTGGAAGCTTTAGAAAAGGTGAAAACTTGAAAAATTCAACCATTACCCAAAGAAAAAAAACTATAGGATACATGAAAAAATTCTCCGGTTACGAAAAGCTTTGTATAGTCTAAAACAAACCCCAAAGGCTTAGTATGATCGATCCAGTAGTGTGATGACACAACTCGGTTTTAAATCCTATTGACACTGCATTGTTTGTTAAGTTTTCTAATGCAAGAATAGTAATATTACTTATCTATATTGATGATATGATTATCACAGGAGCTGATAAGCAGGGAGTTAGTCATATCAAATATGCTTAAAGCCCATTTTGATATGACAGATCTTGATATTTTATGATACTTTCTTGGAATAGAAGTGGCTTACTCACCTCATGGTTATTTGTTGTCGCAGACTAAGTATGCAGCAGAGATCATAGAACAGACAGGACTATAAACAAATGATTGGTTTTATCTCTTTATTACTCATCTTGATATTTTCTCTGCTATTCATTATATTAGCCAATTTTCAGCATGCTCCCACTATAATACATATGAGTTAACGAGGATTATTAGATATATTAGAAACTCTATTAATTATGAGTTATTTTTTTCATCCTCTTCCCCATTAAAAGTTATTGCATATTCTGATTCTGATTAGAGAGAAAATGCGAATGATAGATGCCTAACTACCGGTTCTTGTATTTTTGTAGGTCATTCTCTAATTGCACGGAGGTGAAAGAAGCATCAGAAAGTATCTCGCTTCCACCGAAGCAGAGTATTAGGTCATTGTGACAACTACTTCTGAATTAGCATGGTTGAGACAATTGTTAGAAGACTTGGAAGTTCACATTGCAGAACCCTCGAGATTATGTTGTGACAACAAGAGCACATTATACCATTGCAAACAATCATACATTCCATGAAAGGACCAAACACATTGAAATGGATGGACATAACGTTCATGAAGAATTTCTAAAGAGGAACATCGTGTTGCCATATGTACCATCTGAGTATCAACCGGCAAACTCCTTCACTAAAGTGCTCTCGTCACCTAGATTTCACTTCCTCCTTGGCAAACTCTCGGTTGTTACACCGTGAGTTTGACGAGAGGTGTTAAGAATGTGTATCTAATATATATATATATATATATATATATATATATATATATATATATATATATATATATATATATATATATATATATATATAGTCATCTTTTGTAATATCCAAAATACCCATAAGGGGTATTTTCAGTCTTTTCACATTGTAATAGTGGTCAGCCCATTAGGAGCTGACTTTGTTTTTGTTTTCTTTATTTTTTGTTTTCATTCTTTATTGGAGCATGAGTCGATGGGACAGCTTCAACTAGCTGTTGGAGCTGCTCCCAACGATCACAGCATGCCCCACTTCCCTCTCTTTTAGTTATAAATAGGAGTTCTTCCCTTGTAATCTTTAATGCTTTCTCAAGCATTTTGCAATATATTGCCGATATTTTTTATGTGCTCTCTTGACCCTTGTGTGGGTGTTGTGCATGTGTGATTAACCATTAAGTGGTCTCGTGTTTGGGTTTTTTCTTGTAAGCTGCTCTTGTTCTTATTTCATTATCGTGGATATAGGAATACGGCTATTTTTATGAAGTTTCCAATCTGAGAAGTATATAAGGGGATATCGAACGGAAGTCATAATAGAGTATCCGTTGACACAAATTTTAGGGGCAAAAGATGTGCATGAACTTGTTTTGCTTGCATTCTCCTTTTTAAAATTTTGTTCTCTTGTAGCCTGCAGTTGAAAGCAAAAATGGAATCCCAAATCTAACCCGTGTAATTCGAGTACTTAAAATATGTATTTACTTAAAAAGTTAAAATACATATACTCGGTCGGGTAGGTTGGGTCATATATGCAACATAAATCATAGCTCAAACCCAACCAACATGTTACCCCGACTCATGTTTGGGTAGACCTAAATATATTTGGATTAGTGTTCTTTTTTACCATATACCCAAAACAAATCCAAACCATCGACAGCCCTAGTCAGGTTCTAGGGATACTCAAACCCAACATGACCAAGCCTAGTAAACTCCTTGGCTGGATACCACCCCACGGCCCACCTGATAGGTTGCTACTATTTCTTCCATCCATGGCCACCTCTCTTGCCACATAATAAAAGGTGGCCTTGAGTGGAGAGAGAGAGAGAGCACTCGTCCTTCCACATCATTTTCATTTTAAGTCATTTATGATCATTTCGCTTAGGGGTGTAACAAGGTCGGGTTCGGTTCAGGTCTTATGAGACCCAATTCTGAGTCTGGTTTAAAAGTAAGACCCAAACCAGACCCAATCTAATTTGGGTTGGGGTGCAGCTGGAAATTGTGGACCCATATGGGTTGATGGGTTCGAGCATTTATCGGGTCGGGTTTTAATAGATCCGATTTGGTTCGGGTCTGGGTATGGCTAAAAAAAATAGACCTACATGGGTTAACGAGTTCAGGTATGACCAGTTTGGGTCTTAACGGGTTCGGGTTTCAGCTTGGGTCCTGATATGATTGGTATTCTAGACCTAATTTACCACCAATAAAAAAATATGTAAATTAATGGAATCAACTATTCATTAAAAAAATTATATGCAAACAAATGAGAAGCTTATTAACTATTCAAAATAATACCAAAATTTAAATATAAAAAAGAATATTTTTGTACCAGCCAATAATTTCAAGTTGAAATAAAAAGATATTAATGATATATCATACTCAAAATGTATCAAATTCAATGAGTTCTCAAGTATTATTCTTTAGAATTGGACTTCATTGCAACCCGACAATTTCCACAACTGAAGGGCAATAGGATGTATCTACAAAAAAAAGAATTAAAGTTTTGATTATTAAAAGGAAATGCATATTAATTCTAAGTTTATCAACATCTTTAAATATTTAATTGATTATATAACAAAATATCTACCAATTACTTTAATTATTTCCTCGTGCTACCAAGTGCAAAACGGGTTTGGGTACATAATCAGTTCAGGTTGAGGTCGGTTCGGGTTGGTTCAAGAATAAAACGGGTTCAGGTACATAATCGGGTTGGGTTCAGGTCAGTTATGCTTTACAATATGGTTAACCATTTGGGTCGGGGTATAAAAAGTGGATCGGGTCCAAATGGGTTCAGCACTTCATTTGCAATGCCCATATGGGTCTATATTTTGGACCTGACCCCGAACCCATGGGTCCAGTTAAATCGGGTCAGATCAGGTCTGGTCCAATCGGTTCGGGACGTCGGGTCGGGTATACCTGACTAGGGGTGGCAATCGGGTCGGGTTGGCGGGTCAGCATACCTCAACCCGAACCTGACCCGTTTATTAAACGGGTCAGCTGTGTCAAACACGAACCCGACCCGTTTAATAAACGGGTAACCCGACACGACCCGCCAACCCATTTAATAAATGGGTTGGGTCGGGTAAACGGGTTTTCAGGTTGGCGGGTCGGGTTGGCGGGTCGGGTTGGCAGGTCGGGTTGGCGGGTTGGCAGACGGGTTGACCCACCCGCCTAACCCGTTTAGTAAACGGGTCAGCCGGGTTGGCGGGTTGGCATACCCCCAACCCGAACCCGACCTGTTTAATAAACAGGTTACGCGGGTCGACCCGTTTATTAAACGGGTTGGCTTAAGCCCAACCCGAACCCGCCTAAGAGGCGGGTTGGCGGGTCGTGTCAGAAATTGCCACCCCTATACCTGACCCAATCACACCCCTAATTACGGTTCCAATCCCTAATGAAAATGGAACTCCCAAAAAGGAATTCAACTTGACAGATTGTTAACGCTTTTCTTTTTGTTTCATTTTTTTCTTAAACCAGGTACCGGACAGCTTGCTTAGGGTCATCAACACAATAGGGAATCCATTCAAATTTTGACCCAATACCTATGCTCCAGCTGAAATAGTCCCATCCACCCCACCTAGAGCAAGCAAGGTCACCATGACCCCATCACAATCATGTTTATCCCAGCCCATATATACGCCGGCATAGTTTTTAGAACTTCCTATTAATTCTATAAATACATTGTGTGCAGGTTCTAATGTAATTAAAAAACAAATTTCCCTACAGACATAGTTCTCGCATGTGAAGTTGTCCAATTTTTGCTCAACTCAGACTGCACTATCAGAAAGCATCAAATATATAGAAATGCAGATCGGTAACAAGTATTTAATGATGGTTAAACTGGTACTCTAGATACCTCAAGTTGGTGTTTTTTCATGGTATTTGCATCACGAGCTTTCTCCAGTGACATTGATGCTTCTGAGACAACTGTATCTGGTTGATCAGTTGCATTATCAGGGCTGAGAAGAGCGTTGAGAATATGAATCAGACAGCAGAGAATTCCAGAATCCAAAAGAGGTTGCTTATCAAGAGGCTGTGAACAGGAAAAACAAGAGTAAGCCAAGATATAAATTAGACTTCAGTTATGGATGCAAGAATGATGGTGATTCAAGATCCACACCGTGTTTTCATTTTGGATCCAAGAACAACAGCTCGAATTTGGTAATAGTATAAAATAAAAGAACACTCATGAAATATGCCCATACAGTCACAAATGTAGAGGTGGAATCTGCAGAAGACATTCATAACTCAATATTTATATTATAATTTACTTCATCATCCTTCTTGTGTAAGATAAATGGATGGAGGTGATAGGAAAGGATATGAATGCTTTGAACCTCACCGAGGACGTGGCATTGGATAGAAATGATTGGAGTTGAAGGATTCATGTGGAAGACCCAGAATGATTTTCTTTTTTGGTTCATATCGCCGACCCCAAGTTTTGGGATGAAGGCGTAGTTGTTGTTGTTGTTGTTGTTGTTGTTGTTATATTCTTGTGTAAGATAAATGGAAGTACAGAAGGATAATCCACTTAGAACATCACTTCAATATCACATCCTATTTATATTAAGAATTATTTTCCAACTTTCTTACATATTCCTAGTTAAGATAAATGAAAGTACAGAAGGATAATACACGTTATTGAAAACTTAGGGCATCACGTTAATGGCACATCAGGAGACAAAAGAATCTTTAAAGATGATGGCCACTGAAAGTTTTTGTGTTCATTCAATGAAGGACTCTTTGCATGGCATAATACCAAAGTATGAAATGTTCAAGCATGGATTTATATTGAAAAAAATCATTTATAAGAATCCAGTATTCTAGTGGATAATAAACACTTACCCCAGAAACCAGAGCCTGAACAGCATGCAATAAATTTAAACCAGGATTGATGCCTTCCTGTCAAAATTATACCGTTAAGATAAGAACAAGAGCAATAATATATTGGAAAACATAGATAGCAGAATGCAGGAAAGAGGGGGGAAAAACCTTGTTAATGTTGGCAAAAAAATCTAATATGCTTGAAACATGCAATGATTTGGTCTTGCTTAAGCTCTTTAATTTTTCAAGATCTGCAACAAATGCTCTTCCAATGACAAAAGAGAATATCTGTGGTTCAACTAGCCTGCAAGATCCCAAAGATCGAATTTTACAAAGCAAACGCAGCAAGGAACATCAAAATGTTGCATCACTAATATGCTACAGGACAGAACTACAAATACTAAATCCTAACAGATTCAGATATGTGGATCATCCCAAATGATAAAATCGTATTCACAATCAATCAATTCAACACACCAAGTTAGGCTTAAGGGAAGAAATGGTAATGTGAAGCAACAAACAACTCATGCTTTGTTTTGGACCAGCATTACAATTTCAAAAGAGCTCCTTTCAAGAAACAAAGTTTCAAAGTCTACAAAATTTAACCAAGTCAGTTAAATTTCAAACTGAATTCGTATGAAAAGACGCATCCATGGAATAAAAGTTAAGAGCATATCAAAATAAATTCCCCTAGAAAGAACACTCTAAGATCAAAATCCAAAATATTACTAAACCTGCACAAGAGTTCCAAAGTCTCCTCCTTTTATAAGTCAGTCAATCACAAAACTTTATTTCACAAAAGTGTTTTTATTTAATGAATTTCAAATGGAATTTCCACCTTGCTTCAAGCCAAATATATCACTATGCCATTTTCATCTGGAAATTCAAAGACATTTTTCTTATAATAACATGCCTCTCACCCAAAAAATGAAACTGATATGACATAAAAATCCAATAAATACTGTGTTCTATGTTACCTTACAGTTCTAGAGGGTCAAGGTGTCTGTATCTGACACGTCTGAACACTAATGCTCCTAAACACAACATGGACACTTGTCCAAGAAAAAATGAACATTCAGTGCCATGTGTCCAACACTTTTGAGTGTCAGACACAAGTGTCCAATGTCAAACACTTCATGTCTACCCTATTTAAATTTACATTTCTATCATTTCATACCTGGAGGTGTCAAAGAATGGTCTGTCATGAAACCTCGCCAGAACCAAGTACTCTCTCTCTCTCTCTCTCTCTCTCTCTCTCTCTCTCTCTCTCTCTCTCTCTCTCTCTCTCTCTATCTCTATATATATATATATATATATATATATATATATATAGGGAAGGGGTACCGACCAACCAAAGGAAGGTCCAAAATCTACAACCAATAACGATTGAATAGCGACCCTTCTCCAATGTTTGAGAGTTTCATTGATCGGACCTTATATATTTGTTCTTTATAATTATTTAGTAAGAAATATGCTTTACACGAAGACTTTACAACATCTAGACAAATTTTTCGAAATGTGAAAAATTGACAGCTCAAAATGCATTTTAAACTTTACAATACAAAGTATTGCGGACTGTTGATTTTTAGCACTTTCAAAAATGCATCTAAATAACAAAAATTCATAATCTAAAACATGTCGCTTACTAAATAAATGACAAAATTCCAATATGCAAAGTCAGATCAATGAAAAACTCAATCGTTAGAGAAGGAATGATGTTGATCATCATCGGTTGTAGATTTTGGACCTTCCTTTGGTTGGATGGTATCCCTTCCCCATATATATATATATATATATATATATATATATATATATATATATATATATATATATATATATATATATATATATATATATATATATATATATATATATATATATTGTTAAAATATATATATACTTGTATATATATATATATATATATATTTATATATGTATGTAAACCGGAATACCCATCAAGGGCATTCCCATCATTTCACTGTATAATAGGTGTCAGCCCATTAGGGGTTGACTGTGTATTTTCTTTTTATTTATTTTTTCCTTTTCCTTTTCTGGTGTAAGCTGATTGGGCAGCTCCAACTAGCTGTTGGAGTGGGCTCCCAACAGCTAGTTGGGCTGCTCCCTTTTTACCTCCTTGTATTATAAATAGGGCTTCTCCAATGCTTTTGAGAGCATCTTCATGCAATACAAGAAATATATTTGACCCTTGTGTGGGTAGTGTGGCTTGATCAATCAAGTGTTCTTCTTGATTGGTGGTGTTCTTGTAAGTCCGTAAGTAACATTTATTTGCATTTGTTCTATTTCATTACATTATATATATATATATATATAAAGAAACTAGAATATGTAAACCAGCAAACTATGTTTGCTGGTTTGAACCAACAGGAGTAGTGATCGGACGGTTACTGTCTTTCCCCTCCCACCACCACGCCACTGCCCATGGAGGAGACTGCTTGGCGCTACTTCTAGCAGCTCATCTCTGTTGTTGATTTCTGCCATGGTCAAGGCGCCTACCACCAGGATCTCAAGCCAAAGAACCTCCTCCTTGACGAGAACAGCGACCTCAAGGTCTCGGACTTCTGCTTGAGCATCGTCTCCGACCAGATCCACTAGGATAACCTCTTCCACACCCTCTGCGGCATGCCAACCTACATCGCGCCAGAGGTGCTCGCCCGGAAAGGCTACGACGGGGTGAAGGTCGACATCTGGTCCTGCGGGGTCCATCCAAGTCGCCCTCCGCCCCACCTTGCCGCCTGTCGTCCATCCAGTCCGTCGCTTGTCACTCGTCAGACGGCCTCTGTGTCATTTGTCAGATGGAGGCAGTGTGGCCTCTTCGACGGTCCAATACCAGCCCTAAACAGAGGCAGTGTGGCTTCTGCACTTGATTTATGGGTTTTTGCCACCCTTATGGGTTTTTGCCTTTAATGGCTTTATATTCTTGATCTAGTAGCTTATACACTTGATTTGTGGGTTTTGGAGGACTAATGAGGAAGATGTTTGTAATGGATAAACTATTGTTGAAATTTGCAAAATTTCATTCATGACTTGTGTTTTTCAAGCAAATCATATTTTTGATATGCATATCAAGTTGATTTCTTAGCATTTAATCTATATATTAAGTGCTTATTGTTTTTGCCACCCTTATATGCAAAATGTGTATTAAGTATGTCTTTCATAAATGATTTTAAAACCTTGTGAACTCTTGGGTTTATTTTGCCTAAAGTATGCTTGGAGACTTTGTTTCTCTTGTTTGGCACTTCATTACATGTTTGAAGCATGATCATTAATGAGTTCTTTGAGTATTAATTCATTTCATGATAAGTATATGCATATGCTCTTTATGGCTTTTTTGGGCCCTCATTCAATAATGTTTATGTATATCATGCCTCTTCGTAGGCTTATTGTGGTGTCCCTTAGTGAACCATTTTGTTATTCCCCATTATGGGGTTATATTTGTCCAATGGTGGACCTTATGAATGCATTATGCATTCTTGCAATTTACTTTTACATATTTTTTGCTTCCGCTCATTTTGTTTTAACATGATATATGATTTAGAAACTTTTGGTTTTCTAAATTTCTTCGGTTCATGCTAAAGTAACCATCTTATTATGCATAAATTTTTGCACCTTGTTAGGAATGTTCTTTTTTGAGTAAAGTGCAAAGATATTGTTTACTTGTTCTTTTGTTGTTTTTTCTCAGGATCCTGAAGATAAGAGGAAAAGAAGTACCTTGGATAGAAGGTGCTCATCGATAAAGACATTGGAGGAAGACATTTACAATGGCATTCGTACTGAAGGCTCTTGAAGCTTTGAGATTCTCCTTCTTGCCGTCTTCAATCTTTTTGTTCCCCCACGCAAAGCTTGAGGGGGGGTGTTAAAATGTATCATTCAACATTTGTAATATATATATATATATATATATTTTATATATATAAAGCATAATACATATTCATATATGGTATATATGCATATGTATTATCCTAATTATATATATAAAATATATATTTTTCTATTTATAGGCATAGGGGTAGTTTAGACATTTCACTATTTTACACATATTCTATTGGGAATATGTTTGTAATTTTCCTTTTAAATTTATTTTTTATTTTTTCCTTATAGTCTGCTAGTATACATATTCTAGCTTTCCTATATATATATATATATATATATATATATATATATATATATATATATATATATATATATATATATATATATATAGATGTTTTGTTGGGCCTCAACCCCACCAAAAGGGACAGGCCCAACCTGCAGCCTCTCTCTCTCTCTCTCTCTCTCTCTCTCTCTCTCTCTCTCTCTCTCTCTACAAGGAAAGGGTTGAGCATGAGGGTACACAGACCCTTCCCTTTCATTGTTACCACATTCGACCTATGTTCGAACCCATCTAAGAACCCACTTTCTCTCCCTTTCAGTTTAGTACGTATTAAATTGTGTTGGTAACATAGAAGGAGGAAAAACCAAGGATGTCTCCCTCTCTTTGATTGAAATTATTTTTTTTTTTTACTTAATTACTTTTCTTCCTCTCTCACTACATACATATATATATGATGTGGAATGATGACAACATGCTAAATGGGTTTTTCAAGTTTTTTTGTCTTATTTTTAAATTTTGACCATACGGATGTGATCTACGTGCTTGATTTTACATGGATCAGCTTTTGAAGCGATTGATTCCAACACATGGGTAAGTTTTTATAATGTTTGGCCCAAAAAAATGTAAATTTTTTAGGCCCCAAATATCATTTTTTCAAGGAAAAAACATGGTTTAGGTTTTGATTCCTAATAAATCAACAAAGACGAATACATCTATGGGGTCAGAATTGGAAAAAAAAAACAGAAAACCTGAAAACCCCATTCATCATGTTTCATTTAACATCTTTCATTTATCATGTTTTCATCACTATAGGTATGTTCACATATCTAGTTTTTCAAGGCCCTTCATGTTCGAGACTTTGTACCCATGTCCGACACTGAGACTCATGCCAATGTTCAAGTAACATGAGCTATGTCACGTGGGCATAGCTAAAAGACAAGTAAACATGAAGCCTTGGAGACTGTTTGTGGGCTGGACCCCTTTATTTCTGGGATATAGAAAGATTTCTAAAATGCCTAAACAGGGCCTTCGTTGCAGCATAAAATGTAAAAGTAGATTCCTTTCTTCTGTTTTTTGTCTTGGATAGACGTTTGGAAATTCACTTTCATCAAGAAGATCATTGGTGGAAGATTTTTTCAAAAGAAGCTAGATTGAGGAAGTCCATGGAATGTATACAAAGAACCCCAGCCTAAATAGGGGATTGGTGGTGCAAGAAGGGACACATACTAAATATCCAAAGAAGAAAGCTTTGTTAGAGACATGCACTTGGACAAATAATAATCCGAATTTGTTTACCTGTGCCAAAACTCAAGGCTTTGAAGAAAGGGCAGTAATATAAAGAGCCCCTTGATAGAAAATAGAAGGATCAAGCCAAATCGTGCAAAGAAACACCAATCTTCAATGACTGATACACTAAACATAAAGCACAGGCATAAGGAGACTAACAAAGCTAACAAATGCGAGTAGATTTGGTCTGGTTATGTACCCATTCATATAGTAGCCTTGCTAAAACACGTTAACCCTAGCAGCAGATCCTATGAAAAGAAGGAAGCATTTGTGCGAGGGCTCAGAATTGGAATTCTAATCAAGAAAAAACACAAGACACAAGTGTTAAAAGAGAAGTTTCCTAACAAGAACTCTAAGAATTTTCTAGTGAAGGCAACACTAGCGAGTTCTTCAAGGACTCCAACAATGGCAATCATATGAGCACCTTTCTCAAATCTCAAGTTTTCCAAATTACAAAAGTTGGTTCATCACTGTTAGGATTGGAAATCTCAAACAACTCCGCGTCGAGGGTGCATCATAGTGACTTATAACAATTGAAGGTGGAGTGCATGGGAGGATCTTAAACAGGCAAGGAGGAAGTATCCCCCTTCTGACACAAACAAGTCGACAAGTGATTGAGTCCCAAGGAGAGAGAAAGAAAGAGAGAGAGACATAGGAAGGGAACCATTGACCCTTTATAATTATAATGCACCAAGTTGTGTGGTTCAAATCGGATCCAAATCCATACCAATTTCCATTCTTATCCGATCTTCTTCGATTGAGAGGGACATAAAAGGCATTTTTATGCCAACAAAGGGCCCTTTTAGGTATGTTTATGTACTTTCACTTGCAAGGCCATCTTGACACTCATCTTGAATGAAATCAAGAAAGAAGCCAAGGACTCAGGGGGGGTTTCCTATTTCAAAGTGATTAAGGGCCCTCTGTCATCCCCACCACAGTGCCTACTCACATTTGTCGTGGCCATTCCTGAGGATTGCTTTGACGAGAGGGGAGATCTAACATTAAGAACATAGATAATCACAAGGAGAAGGATCAAAGAGTTTGGAGGAGGGCACCATACTGCAAGAATATGGTGGTAGATCAACGAGTATTGGGGCAATGTGGTAGAACTTTCAGGGGACTTTGTTGTTGAGAGACATTGTGGAGTCTCCTCAACTAGCAAAGGATATTGTTGGACTAAGGAAGAAGATGCAGGACCTTGCAAATCCACTTGGCAAAATCCACAGCAGTGTTGTGAAAAGAGTTGAGGCGTAGCGAGGTGCTCACCAAAAACCGAGGTGAGGCATAAGCCTCGAGGCGTAAAGCGTAAGCCTCAAAAAAAAATTGAAAACTTTAAAAAAATATTAAAAAATATCTAAAAATACAAATAAATAAATAAATGTTTTATTGATGAAATAAACTCCGCCTATGTATAACTGTTTAGTTATACACTGTCGGTCCCAAGCCCGGATAAAGGAGGAGGGTTGCGGTAGGCCAGTGACAGCCAGCATAAAAACTTAGTCATACCCTATGAATATGAACCAATATGAGAATTTCGTTGGGGCGTTCCCCACAGAGCGACGTGTTGTACTCTATAGGCCCGGAGGCAGTGATAAATGGGCAAGGGTTGCTAGGTCGTCGGCCGGAAGCGACGCGTCACACCGGTGCCCGGGTGTGGTGTCAAATAGGCAAGGGTTTCCTCACTTTGTTGGACAGGTGGGGGTAAAGAAGTTAGTCCAAAACCATAAAATTAGGTTAGCCATTTGTAACATAGGGTCTTTAACTGGTAAGTTGGTAGAGTTAGTAGATGTTATGTGTAGGAGAAAGATTGATATTTTATGTCTACAAGAGACCAAACGGGTAGTTGAGAAGGCAAAAGTGATAGAACCTTGGGGATATAAGATTTGGTATACAAGAATAAATAGAAATAGGAATGGAGTAGGGATTGTTATGAGTCGTGAGTTTATAGATAATGTAGTTGAGGTCCGTAGGAAGGGTGATATGATTTTACTTATTAAATTAGTATTAAGTACGGATATTATTAATATTATTAGTGTTTATGCACCTCAAGTAGGTTTAGATGATTCCATTAAGCATCAATTTGGGGAAGATTTAGATGGAATAGTACAAGAGATATCTTATGGAGAAAAGTTTTTCATCGACGGTGACCTTAATGGACATATAGGCATTAGTAGGGGTGGATTTGAGAGTATCCATGGAGACTATGGTATAGGAGAAAGAAACGAAAGTGGAGAAAGGATTTTAGATTTTGGTTTGTCCTATGATATGATCTTAGCAAACACTTGGTTTAGGAAGAGGGAGTCTCACCTAGTAACATTTAAAAGTGGGGTTAATACGAGTCAGATAGATTTTTTCCTACTTAGAATGAGAGATAGGGGTTGTTGCATCGATTGTAAGGTTATACCGGGAGAAAGTGTAGCTACACAACATAGAGTCTTAATTTTAGATCTTAGAATTAGACAATGCCGCAAAAGGGATAGACATAGTATAGATCCTAGAATTAAGTGGTGGGCACTGAAAGGAGCTAAACAAGGAATGTTTGTAGAGCAGGTAGTTAAGGAAGCTGATTGGTGTCTCGAGGATGATTCAGAATCAATGTGGAATAAGATAGCGGGTGGCATGAGAAAGGTGGCTAGGTAGGTATTGGGTGAGTCTAAAGGCAGTGCACCGCTAGGTAAGGATACATCATGGTGGAACGGGGATGTCAAATTAGCTATTAAGGTTAAAAGAGAGTGTTATAGAAATCTAAGTAAGAGTCGTGATAATGAGAACTTGGAGAAGTATATGATAGCAAAGAAGGAAGCTAAAAAATTAGTTCGAAACGCGAGAGATAAGGTATATAAGGAGGTTTATGACAAGTTGGATACCAAAGAGGGCGAGAAGGTTATATATAGGGTTGCAAAGATGAGAGATAGGAAATCGAGGGATTTGGGTATGGTTAGATGTATCAAAGATGAAACGCAAAGGGTTTTAGTCAAAGATGAGAAGATTAAGGAGAGATGGAAAGATTATTTTGATAAGCTATTTAATGGAAGTCAAGCTCAGGATCTTTGAGACTTCTCCATTCCTTTTCATGAGATGAATCGTGACTTCATGCGTAAGATTCAAAAGAAAGAAATTGCAGAGGCTTTGAAGAAAATGAAATCAAGAAGGGCAGTTGGCCCATATGGTATACCTATCGAGGCTTGGAAATGCTTGGGAGAGAAAGTTTTAGAATGGTTGACAAATCTTTTTATCAAGATTTGGCGGACAAATAAGATGCCCAATGAGTGGAGGAAGAATACTTTGGTGCCTCTATATAAGAATAAAGGTAATATACAAGATTGCACAAACTATCGTGGTATAAAACTCATGAGTCATACTATGAAACTTTGGGAGAAGGTGATTGAGTGTAGGTTGAGGAAGGTTGTCATGATATCGGAGAATCAATTTGGTTTTATGCCTAGAAGATCAACTATGGAAGCTATACATCTTCTTAGACAACTTATTGAGAGATATAGAGAGAGGAACAAAGATTTGCATATGGTTTTTATTGATTTGGAGAAGGCATACGATAGAGTACCTAGGGACGTTCTCTGGTGGACAATGATGAAGAAAGGTGTTTCTCTCAAGTACATTAGTATAATTAAAGATATGTATAAAGGAGTAGTAACCAATGTCCACACTTGTGGAGGGGTGACAACCAATTTTCCTATAACGGTTGGGTTACATCAAGGATCTGCTTTAAGCCCTTTCCTATTTGCTATAGTGATGGATGAGCTTACGAGATCAATTCAAGAAAATGTGTCGTGGTGTATGTTGTTTGCTGATGATATTGTTTTGATTGATGAGTCTAGAGTTTGGGTTAATGCTAAGTTAGAATTATGGAGACAGACATTGGAAGCAAGAGGTTTTAAGTTGAGTAAGAGTAAGAGAGGATATATGGAATATCGGTTTAGTAAGCAACGAAGTAGTGATGGGAATGTAGTGAAGCTTGGTGAGCAAGAAATATCGGTGGATGATTGTTTCAAATATTTG
Source organism: Nuphar pumila (assembly GCF_984573655.1). Taxonomy (NCBI): domain Eukaryota; kingdom Viridiplantae; phylum Streptophyta; class Magnoliopsida; order Nymphaeales; family Nymphaeaceae; genus Nuphar; species Nuphar pumila. The sequence goes on along the minus strand of NC_143255.1, from coordinate 27,475,736 downwards.
GGATCTATCATTCAAAAGCATGGAAAAACAGATGGAGATGTAAATCATAGGATAAAGGTTGGATGGATGAAATGGAAAAGTGCAACTGGAGTGTTGTGCGATCGTAGAATGTCATTGCGGTTAAAGGAAAAGTTTTATAGAACGATTATTAGACCCGCTTTACTATATGGTACGGAATGTTGGGCTGCCAAGAGATATCATATTCAAAAAATGAGTGTAGCTGAGATGCGTATGCTTAGATGGATGTGTGGAAATACAATAAAAGATAAGATTCGGAACGAGGAGATACGTAAGAAGGTAGACGTTGCACCCATTGAAAATAAGATGAGAAAGAATCGTTTACGGTGGTTTGGACATATTCGGCGAAGGCCTAATGATGCTCCAGATAGAAGGATGGATAAATTGGAAAATATATTAGTTAAAAGAGGTCGGGGTAGGCCTAGGAAGACTTGGATGAAGATGATAGGAAAGGATATGAATGCTTTGAACCTCACCGAGGACATGGCATTGGATAGAAATGATTGGAGGAGAAGGATTCATGTGGAAGACCCTGAATGATTTTCTTTTTTGGTTCATATCGCCGACCCCAATTGTTTTGGGATGAAGGCGTAGTCGTTGTTGTTGTTGTTTATTGATGAAATAACAACCAATAAGAAATACAAAATCTCAAATAAGTACTAAAAAATATGAGATTAACATATAAAAGTAACTAAAAACTGATTACATAACTGGAAAATATATGAGATTAACCAACAAAAGTTAAAATATACTAAGAAACTGATTACATAACTGAAATAACTGAAAAATATATGAGATTAACCTACAAAAGCTAAAATATATGAGATTATTCTAAAAATATGAGATTAACATATAAAAGTAAGTTACTTTTATATGTTACTTTAAGTAACATATAAAAACTGATTACATAACTGGAAAATACATGAGATTAACCAACAAAAGTTAAAATATACTAAGAAACTGATTACATAACTGAAATAATTGGAAAATATATGAGATTAACCTACAAAAATCTTGTTGATTATGTCTTAGAAATCTTTAAAAAAAATTGTGCCTTGAGGCACAGCGGGCCGCGCCTCAATGCGAGGCTCGCCTTTTGCGCCTCAAGGCGCGTTTTTGATAACACTAGTCCACAGCATCTTCCCAACAGTTTCTACGAGCCCAAGGTTGAGATATATCGACAAAACCAAAGAAGGCTTTAAATTGCTCTATGTAAATGCAGCACCAGAATAGGTGGCTTTCCTGATGGCAAGAGTTCAAGAAAAGAGGAACAAGAAAACTCTCCAAGGCTCCAGGATTGGTGGGTTAGAGAAAAAGAAGCTCGGGAAGGAGATCACAAACCTGTTGTAAGAGCAATTACCAACAGGTCTCTGAGCCATGCATGGGAAAAATAGCGAAGGATTTGCAAATGTATGCCATGAGGACTTGCATGTGGAATGTACAGTGTATTTGCAGTTGAGAGAATAGGCTATTTCTCGCTGATTTTAGGCATGACTGTAATTGCAACATCTTGGTCATATTGAAATTAAGTCATTAACCTCAATTTATTTCTAAGAAGCTGAAAAACATGGGTAGTGCATAGTTAAAAAGTTTGAATTTTCCAAGCAGAAGACAAGCATCTGACTAAGATAAAATCTAGAAACAAAAAATATGACATGTATGGAATGGATTTAGCTTTAACCTATATACGTCAAGCAACTATTTCACATGCCTCACACAGTTTCAAAAATGCGTGTATATATGCAATATAGTGTGAGCTAAGAAGTTGCATACATGTTAATCAATTGAGGTACGTTAGTCTGTTGCTTCACTAATCTGCAGAAGATATCAATAGCCATATTAAGAGCATCTTCTTTCTCCTGCACACCAAATAATTTACATATCATCAGTCATCACAAATAATAAGTTTCAAAGAACATGAAACAATCATCAATTCTTAACCTTTTCCAAGCTGGATGAGCGAAATAGCTCCCAATTTCTTTTGAAGTCCAACTCCAGTTCATGTTTTTCTCTGTTTTCACCATAAGACAGAATTAAATGAGCAATAGGCAACACAAATTCAAACATGTACAGTGTACTTTTAAAATATAAAATCACCAAATAACATCTCCATATGGAATAACTAATGCATAAAGTTAAAACCCAAACCTTGGAAAAGATTATCAGAATAAGGACCATAAATATAGACAGTAGTCAAGTACACATATATATTCATAATCTAATCTTCCTCAAGGACTATTAGACCAACAAGAGGAACAAACATGAGTTTTTAGAAACTCACCAAAAGGTAAGAACAAATAAATGTATAATCTGTAAAGATTCAAGAAAGCTTCAATCACGAACCACAGAGACCACCAATCTTCAACTAGAGTAGATGACAAAAGTGTTCTCTAAGGAACACACAAAAGGAACCACAAAAGTGGTCTAAAAGAACACACTCACAAATCCCACAAAGGGGATACACAATAAGGCACAATATAAAAAATATGTTTTATTCAATGGAATGAGTGGCCAAAAAACATTAACTTACAAAAGGGTGAACACCCCTATTTATACACAAAAGGAGAAGAGAGAGTTGTAGAAAAGGGAGAGAGAGAGATCATTAAAAGAGTGGGAGCTTTGCTCCCAATGGCTAGAAATTCTAGCTATTGGGAGCAGTCAAACTGGTTTGACTGTTCCCAATGGCTACAAATTCTGGCCGTTGGGAGCAGTCAAACTGGTTATTAAAACTTTAATATTTCCATCAAACATAAACTATGGGAAATGAGTGACTAAGATAAGACACGAAAAGAAACTTTTTAATTACACGTTTACTGGAATGTGTATGGAAATCCTGTCACACTACATCTAGAAACTTCAAGCCCAACAACTCTCCTTCACATAGTTTGTTTAAATCTTCAAATAGCCCTAGAAGCCCCTGGAGTTTATGAAAAGACATCATTTTGAAATGAAAGTATGACTTCAAGTTGAATAGAATTATAGAATCACGACAGAAATAACAATCAAATCCTCCCAATAACAGATCAAACTACATATGGATATAGTGCATGCACATAAACACGGGCTAAAAAAGTCCAACTCAATCTCCACCCCCCCCCCCCTCCCAACACACAAAAAGAGAAGGAACGAGAAAGAGAGAATAAATTAAAGAAAACATGGAAACAGATTATCTCTGCTTCTATACAAACTCCAAATCAATAAACCTTTTATTTAGCGACTGTGAGGGGTGCTAAATATCATTTTATATTTGCTTGGTCTGAGCATAATCATCCATGGGATCCGTTGTGATGCCATAAGGGCATTTTCTTGACTCCATGTGGCTGTAGACATGGAAGTACATGGCCACGGTGCCCTCCTATGGCATAATACAAACTAACCTGCATAAGTGATGCTTCTCTATTTAGGTCCATGTATGGCCTGATTGTGCAGCAGCAGTCTTGAAGGGTTTAGTGCATAGAAATGGTGGTCCAAGACCTATTTTATCTTCTAGGTGAAATTTACATCGCTAACTACTAAGAAATGGGCAAATTTCAATTTCAAGTGAACTTGTGCTTCTACTTCTAGTACAGCAAAAATCTCACATGCATGCACAGACATGCATCAGAATTTTTCACCTAAGGGAGATCTCTCCATGTTCGGGGATGAATAAACATTTAAAGGTATAAATGAGAAAAGATGGATTTTTTTACAGAAAATTTTCTGTCTGTTATGGAAGACATGGGAAGGTGTTCTCCTTATATTCCGACATCAAATGTGCCAACAAAGTCTGAGTTCCACCCATGGTTGTTGGTATCGTGCCGTATATCAGGTGTATCGTATGATACACCCGTGTATCAACCCGGTCATACAATACAGGTCTGGCGCACTAAAAACGACCCGAAACTCGGTCTTTTTCATTTTGGGTTTAAAAGCCCTCTTAAGGGCCGACTTCTACACATAAGTAGAGGTTGTTGGAAGGGAACCCACACATCCTGGAGATTGGTTTGGGGGTCGATTCGTGCGCAAGGGAGAAGGCTTTTGCGATTTTCTAAAGTAAAAATACATTTTCACCCAAAAAAGTGAGTTAAGGTAAAAAATTCTTATTCTTTGCTTGTTATCGAGTTTTTTGGGGGAAGATGGTATCGGAAGATCCGGCATGGCAATGGTGCACTCAAATAACAAGTGAAAACCGATTGAGAATCAAATGCAACTATTGCAAAAATAGTTTTTCAGGTGGTATCTCTCGATTGAAGCATCGTTTAGCCGGGACACATCATAATGTGCAAGCATGCATGTCAAGCAAATTATCGAATGCCGTAAAATGGCAATGCCAACAATTACTTGATGATTTGAGAGAAAAAAAACAAGAAAGAGAGATGAATGAGGCAGAAATGGGATATGAGGAGCCTTGAGACGATGTGTATTACGAAGATGAACCCTCTACTTCTGATTGTACATCCCATAACGTAGGATCGGAAGTAGCAGCGAAGGAGAAATGTGTGGTTGGTGCCAGTAGTAGTGTCGCAGCTGCCGCGGCAGGCACAAAAAAAAGAGTAGGAAAAAGAAGAGGAGTAGGAGGTAGTTCTTCGAGAGGAAGACCAGGAGGTAGAGCTAGAGGCCCTATTAGGAGTTGTTTCCCTCTTAGGACTGCCCCTGGGGCGCAGCGCGACATTTGTACTGCTATGACTCCTCAGCATTTAGTTAAGCAAACGGATGTCACGATTGGAAGATGGTTCTATGATGCCTGCATTCCTTTCGATGCGGTAAACTCCTTTTATTTTCAAGTTATGGCATATCATTTTTTAAGAGAAAAATTTTTATATAATAATATAAAAGAAGTGAAGGAATATTATGATGAGACAAAGCAGTCATGAAGAAAGACTGTAACGCCCCCAAAATCCTGGACTAGTAACTTTATATAAAAATCTTGAAAGCTTTGTAATCATTCCTTTTCAGAGTTTAAAATAGCAGTTCAGCGAAAAATGGTGTTTCAAATAACAAGTCAATGGACATTGGGCGCATTACAAGCGAACCTTCCTTTACACAACGAGTTTGTAACTCCATACATTCATTGAAACCAAATAAATTCAAAATGAGGTTTTAATATTTATACGAAAAGTAGAATTTCAAATAAACCCTTATACCAAATTACAAAAGATGTCCTCAGGAGCGAAACGTCAGGGAAAGAGTATCATCTTAATATCATCACGTCATCATGTTATCGTTTGCCGTACTAACCTAATCATCACCTGTACTCATAAAATGAGTCAGATTGATAAAAATCGGGTAGGTGCATAGATATCAAAATTCAGAACACGACTAACATATACGTTGTTTCTTTCGTAACATGCAAATCAAAATAAGTAAAATGAACACGATAATCTTGTTTAGATATTAAATTGTCCTGAGGGTACGCATAGGAGAGAATGTAGAAACAACTGAGACTGGACGGGGTTTGTTATTCAATGTATTTTGATAACCTAAACAACTAGCCGAGTTCGTTCTTAAGGAAACGGCCAGTGACCAAGAGAGAATCCTCCAGAGGCATTTGTGGCAAGGGATGCATCAAACTTCAGCAGAAGTCTATGGGATCTACCTAAGATAATTTTTTGGTAGTCCCGTCCCCTAACTCCGATGATCGGGTACACCGAGTCAATTGTTACTCGAGGAGCGTAGTTGTTAACAACCTATCCATCGGAGCTTTTATACCATCCCATCCTCTCTCTTGACGAAACCAAGAGACGAATGGGTACGTCAAGTTCTATTTTAACTGACGACTCATTCTGCATGCTCTGCTCTTTCAAACCAACTCGATCATCTTGTCTGTGAAGGCGATGATCACCATTTATGTGATTTCCTTTTCATCATTGTGCATTTGTACGCTACGAGATTACCATAAACCTCTCATCCAATCATCGTAGTATTAACATGCCGTGCATGTTTGATAGTATCGCTACGATGAGAGGGATATCGGTTTCTCAGAAAGAAACCCCAACATCATTTAGATATTTCTCTAGTTTTGTGCTTTAGGTCAGGAATATCTGAGTTATTTCATATACCAAAACAAATGACCGAACGTACGTACCACCTAAGGCTACATAGTCGAAGCCTTTCTGTTACGCAGGGTTAAGGGAAAGACTTGGTTGCGAATATACAAATGCCAAATATTCATTTTTTATCCTTGAATCTCGCATGTGAAATCCCCTTTATTTAAAGACTTGGCGAGTATGGGCAAATCTGCGTCTTTAAATATAAAGTAGGCAGGAGTACGCAAAACTGCGTACCTTACAAAGTCATATATATATCAAAGCATAAGCCTATGCACATTTCAGCGCGGCGGCAATGTAAATGACATAAAGCCAGACTAGATGTGCGAAACCGCACATCGACCTAAATAAACTGTGTAAGCCATGCATGATGTACGAAATTATACATCAGCTAAGTAAATTGCGCAAGCAATAGCATCTGCACGTAATAGCGTGGCAACAAAGTAAATGACATAAAGCTAGACTTGATGTGCGACACCACACATCGAGCTAAATAACTGCATAGGTGATGCACGATGTACGAAACCGTACATCGACTAAATAAATTACGTAAGCAGTGCACGATATACAAAATCATACATCGGCTAAATAAATTGCGTAAGCAATGCATGATGTACGAAACCGTATATCGACTAAATAAATTGTGTAATCAGTGCACGATGTACGAAACCGTATATCGACTAAATAAATTGTGTAATCAGTGCACGATGTATGAAACCACACATCGACTAAGTAAATTGCATAAAGCAGTAGCCTGTGCACGTAACAGCACGGCAGCAAAGTAAATGACATAAATTTATATAGACAAGAATATGCAAAATTGCGTCCTTCAGTTAAAAGCATATGTGTGTGTGTCTATTTATCTATCTATCTATCTATCTATATATATATACGGATATATGTATACATATATGTTAGAAGTATTTTGCAATTGTCCTTATATGCAACTTTCCCTTGCCTCGAAGATGGTCGGATTCGCTAATGATTCGGAGCATAGGTTTTCAAGGGCTCGTGCCTTGGTGCACGTGTTGTTAAAATACATGTAATCATGTATATTTATAAATATATATATTCCATTATACCCAATTGAGGGTATTTCTATCATTCTGCCCAATAGGGGCATGTTAGTTTTTTATTTTTATTTCTTTTTTTCTTTTCTTTTATGTTTTCTCTTTTTATTTTTTGTTCTTTTTTTAACATGCATTTAATGCATGTGACATTGGGGATCCCAACTAAGAGTCGTTGGGCCCCCAACGGTCACAAATGTGACCATTGAGGGCCCAACGACTCCCTGTTGGGCCTCCCAATGCCCTCTCACTCTCATCTTTTCTCACTCCCTCTCTCACTCCTTTAGTTTATAAATAGTGGGGTAAACCCTTTTGTAAAACCGTGGCTTTTACAAGCCCATTCTTGCTTTATAAGATTTTTCTCTCTTGCAAGCTATTATTGGTTTTGTGAATGTCCATTGTGGACTTGTTCTTTGTTCTTGCTTGTGAATGTCCATTATAGGACATTGTATTTATTTCCGTATATTTCATTACATGGTATCAAAGCAAGGTTGTGTTCTTGTTCTTTAGTTCGGTTTTTACTTGTGTCCTCTTGAAGCTTAGCTCTCTTGTCTAGTTTCTCCTATTCCTATCTCACCATGGAAGGTGAACAAAAGATTGACCGCTCCTTCAAACTAAATGGTACCAATTACTTGGTATGGGTGTCCGCTATGGAGAACAACCTTAAAGGCAAAAAGCTTTGGGGTTATGTAATCGGCATCGTTCCGAAACCGCAACTTCAACTCACCAAAATGGAGGGAGGTCAAGAAAAAGCTTTAGAAGGAGGAGCTTGAATTAAAGCCATTGAAGATCACTAATTCTTGATTGAAGATTGGGAGAGTAAGCATGCAAAAATTCTTGCATGGTTTATAAACAACGTGGAACTAAAAATTTGTGCGAACATTGCAAAATTTCGTAAAGCTAACGAAGCATGGTTCTTCATAAAAGGTACGTACACACAAAAAGACCTTGCTAGACAATTTTTTCTTTAAGAAAAAATTCGCACCATTAAACAAGGGGACATGAGTGCCCGTGACTATTTTAGCTCTCTTAGTCCCTTATGGGATGAGCTATCCCTCCTAGAACCCAAATGGGTAGATAGTGAGGACGTTGAACTTAGAAGACAAAAAAAAGAAAAAAGAACACTTTTCCAATTTTTGCATGGGCTTAGACCCGAGTATGAGCAAGTTAGATCTTCTCTACTCCATAGATCTAAGCCTCTTCCCCTAGAAGATGCGGTTGCCAAAATATGCCAAGAAGAAACTCTTCTTGGTATGGTAAAAGGGGAAGATGAAGTATTAGCCATCTCCAAGCCCTGAAATCATGTTAAGACTTATAAGCCTCCTCATTTTGGGGAGGCAAAATGGCTATGGCAATTATAAGAAAGCCATATGCCATCATTGCCAAGAACCGGGACACATAAGGCCCAATTGTCCAAAGATAAATGAAGCCCCCAAGCCAAGAGTTGCTTCAATTAAAGAAATCACTCTAAGGAGAGAAGATTCAACAAAAGCAAAGGATTCCTTCTCTTTAGCTCAACTATCTAAGGCACTCCAACTTCTTCTTAAAGCTCCATCAACATCGGGTCTCGCGGTTGCCTCCTCATCTTCTTCTACTCCAGGTATGCCATCTTAGATACTTTATTTTGGAGCTTCATTTCATATGACACCTCATGAGAATGAGTTATTCGACTTATGTTCTAACTCAAAAACCTTTTATGTTTCAAGTGCCGATGGCACGTCTTTGCAAGTTAAAAGTTTTGGAACCTTAAGTTTTTCAAAAAAAAAAAAAAAAATCGTACCAAATATAAGGGTAGTACCTCAACTTAATTTAAACCTTCTTTCTGTTTCTCAAATATGTGATCATGGATGTGAAATCTCCTTCTCAACTAAGGGGTGCTCTATACAGGATCTCCGGTCCGGAAAGCAGATTGGGCAAGGCCATAGGAGGGGAGATCTCTATTACATGAGCAACTTGAATCTCCCTACAAACTCTTTTTGTAACTATGTTCAAGAAAAAAATATTGAAACTTGGCATCAAAGACTTGGACATCCAAGTTTCTCAAAAATGTATTATTCTCCTTTTGAAAAGAAATTTTGTAACGAGAAACATTTTGTTTGCAAGAATTGTATTTTTGGAAAGATGAAGTCTACCCCTTTTCCAAATAGAACCTTTGTGTCTAAAAGGCCTTTTGAGTTAGTTCATTTGGATGTTTGGGGTCTTTCTCCCGTCATATCAAAAAGATGATACTCCTATTATGTTACATTCATTGATGACTTTACTAGGTATGTATGGATTTATTTTCTTAGCTTAAAATCTGATGTCTTCACCTTTTTAAAAAAAAAAATCATATGATTGTCAAAAATCAATTTTTAAGTAATATCTTTATACTTAGATTCGATTCGAGTGGAGAGTACTTATCAAATGAATTTCAAAACTATTTAGATAGAAACAAATGGAATTTGCCATCAAAAATCATGTCCTAGAACTCCTGAACAAAATGGTTTAGCCGAAAGAAAATATAGGCACATTATGGAAACAACCAGGACACTTCTTATTTCTAAAGAAATTCCAAAAAGCTATTGTGTCGAAACCGCTCTAACATCAACCTACTTAATAAATAGAATGATTTCATCATCCTTAGAAAATACATCTCCATATGAAAAATTATTTGAAAGAACACTCGATTTTAATAGATTAAGAATTTTTTGATGCAAATGCTTTGTTCTTTCACATAAAAGAGATAAGTTATCTTCTAAAACTATTGAATGTGTATTCTTAGGATATGGAGAAAATCAAAAAGGATTTAGATGTTTTGATCCTAAAAGCAACAAATTGTATGTTTCTAAAGATATAACCTTCTTGGAAAATGAAAATGGTTTTGAGAAAACTAAAGATATTGATGAAAGCGAATATGCTTTCTTGTTTGATTTTCTTCTTCAAAAAGAAGTGACTCATCAAGAAGAGGAGATTTCCAATGAAAAAATGTTAAATGACCAAGAGGATATTCCTCTTAACAATGTTGAAAATGAAAATGAAAATGATGATGATGTCATTGATAATAGACCAATTCAAACGTATGTTTGGCGTGGTCAACAAGTTCCCATGAATGCTTTAGAAAAATATTCCCAAGGTTCCAATATAGAAGAAACCTCTTTGAGAAGATTCGGTCGAGTCTCCAACCCTCCAAATAGGTTTGTCTCCTATGAGCCTCTATCACCAAACTATAGGTCATGTCTAATTGTGTTACACTCTTTTCATGAACCATCTCACTATAATAAAGCCAAAAAAGATCCCCCAGTGGGTCGAAGCCATGAAATTAGAACTTAGTGCCCTTAAAAAGGCAAAAACTTGGGAAATAACATTATTGCCCTCTGGAAAGAAATCTATTGGATATAGATGGGTCCATAAAGTCAAAATTAAGAGTGATGGGTCATTAGAATGCTACAAAGCTCGACTTGTAGCAAAAGGATATGCTCAAGAATACGGTATTGACTATGAGGAAACTTTCGCTCACATAACTAAAATGACCAGTGTTAGGACTCTTATTATTGTTGCTTCGGTTAAAAAATGGCCTATTTATCAATTAGATGTTAAGAATGTATTCTTAAATGGTGAACTAAATGAAGAAGTCTATATGGATCCTCCACCGAGAGTATGTATTGGTAATGATAAAATTCTTAAATTTAACAAAGCATTATATGGATTAAAACAAGCTCCAAAGGCTTGGCATGATAAATTTAGTAATGTAATAACAAGTTTGAATTTTCGTTCTTACTATACTGACACTGCTCTGTTTGTGAAAAGTGCAGGGGCTTCAGTAGTTATCCTTCTGCTTTATGTTGATGATATGATCATCACCGGAAGTGATGAGCAGGGAATCAATGATATTAAGAAAGTTTTGAAAGAAAATTTTGACATGTCTGATCTTGGTTTCTTGAGATACTTTTTAGGTATTGAAGTAGCATACTCTCCACGAGGATACATTCTCTCTCAGATGAAATTTGCAGTTGACATTTGTTCAAAGTCTGGCATCACAGATGACAAGAAGACAGAAACCCCTGAAGTTATCAATGCAAAGTTAAGGTTGGAAGTGAAAAAGGTGTTTTAGGTGTTCGGGTCCAAACCCAACCCGACCCACAGTTATCTCTTGTATGTACGTTTTGTTACTTTTGTTTCAGGTCCGAATATTATAATAGATCCAGACCCATGTTGTACATCCAAATATAAATATAAAGTTAGGTCACGATTTCTTTAACACAGAAATCGTGATAGTCGCAGACTCCTCGTGCATTCTCTTCTTCGTTTCTCTCTCTCCTTTCTCAATACAGGTACAGGTGAAAATTCTAACATGGTATCAGAGCGGAGATCCATCTAAAGGCCGAAGAGGATTCCGACAGGTGCGACGATCAGAAAATTGAGGTTTTTCGTTTGTTCCCTTTCTACTCTTCTATTCTTCTTCATTTCCTTTCTTCCTCTCTCATTCTTCCCCTCTTTCTGAAATTTCCTGTGTACACATATCTCGCGTGGGTTTTATATTCTAGTGGATCTGAGATTCACGTGAATCTTGTTCACGTGAACCCAGACCGTGAAAAAGGGGTGACAGTATTTCACGTGAATCACTGAAATCGATTCACGTGAAACACCAAACCAATCACGATTGCTAATTCAAATCCGTTTTCGTTTAATATTATCTGCTTGATCTCCTTTGTTGGTACTATTTGTTTGATCTTCCTTTTGCCCAATCTCCTCCATGAATCTACCTTTGCATATTCGAATATTACAGCTTTTCTCGTGATTCTTTATTGTTTTGAGATGCAATTTACTTCTTGATTGTCCATTTCTATACTTGTCTGAAAATACATCTAACGTGTGAAAGTATTTTTCATCACGTCAATCTCAGTTTTTTGAGTGTATAGAAAAAGGTTCAGTCTATCTGTTCTCTGAATCTAACAGCCTGTGATCTTTTGTTCATCAAAAAAAAAAAGGGGTTGAGCATTTCGTGAACACTCTTGTTGATTTTCATTCTCAATGGATCCTTATTCCTCTCAATCAAATCTTTCTTCAAGTTTTCTCAACCAATTTGTTTCTGAAAAGTTGAATACCTCAAACTTCTTGATTTCGAAGAGACAAATTATTCCTTTTATAAGGAGTCAAGGTCTCTTAGATCACATGGATGGAACCACTCCAGTCCCACCAGAATTTGTCCCGAGAGAAGAGAAAGATGATAAAGGGGCGAGTTCGATCGTGTATGTCAAAAATGTAGAATTTCTCAACTGGAAAAGGAAAGATCAATCAGTTGTTGCATACATCACTTCAACCCTGTCTCAAGAGGTCCTTGTTGTCATCCCTGACAATTATACAGCACTACAACTCTGGGAACGACTGGTTCAGACGTATTTGCAGGTTTCACAAGCGAGGATGGTTTTTCTCAAAAGAGAATTTCAGTTGCTAAAAAAAGATTCCATGACCATCATGGAATATTTGAACAAGATAAAGATTATCACAGATCAGCTTGGAGTTATAGGATGTGTTGTAAAGCCCGTGAAAAAAAAAATCTGTGCCGGACACGTGTCAGACACATGCCCTGCACGTGTCGCGGTCGGTCCGTCGTTTCGGACCCGGATCCGAGCCCGGACCCGGGTTCTCGAACTCTCGAGAACCTGCGTCGTTTAAAAAGACGCAAGCGTCTCGGGCGAGGGTTCAAAACCCTCGCCGCTTCTCTCTCATCTGCTCCGCCCTCCTCACGCCGCTGCCACCGGCGATCGGAGACGCCGGTGAGCATCTCCGTCCGGCAGCCTCCCCGACGATCCTCGTTGTCGACCTCCCTGCTTGGCTAGCGGTTGCGCCAGGGACCTCGAGCACCGGCGACTTGTCGCCGACCTCTTCCCCCTCCCTGCTGTTTCTCCCTGCGGCTGCTGCCGGGAGGCGTTGTCTCCCCTTCAGTCGCCGGTGACTCGCAGCCAGCATCCCCAGCCACCAGCGACCCGAGCAGCTGCCGATCGTACCCCCGAGCTTCGCTCCAGGTCTCCACCTATCTGCTGTCGACTGCGCCGGCCACCGACGACCTCTCAGCTCCGGCGACCACCTATTCTCTCAGCTCCCCTTCGTGGGAGGCTGACGCTGTTGACCCCGACGCCGGAGTTGTCGGCCGCTCCTCCCCCATCGTTGCGGTCTTCGGAGGTATAACCCCCCCTCTCTTCCTGTTTTTGTTTTGGGTTGATCGACAGGGGGGGCTGAGCCCCCTGTCGTCACCTGTTATCGGCAGGGGGCTCCAACCCCCCCCCCCTGTCTCTTTCTGTCTCGACAGGGGGCTCTATCCCCCTGTCCTTGTGCCTGCCTGCAATGGGTGAAGTCCCCCTTACATTTGTGTCCCAGTAGGGGGCTTCGACCCCCCCTACCATTTGTCCTGTGGACAGGGGGTTCCTCTCCCCCTGTCCCTTTTTGTGTTTGCCTGTAGGGGGCGAGCTCCCCCCTGCGTTTGTTTTCTCGGCAGGGGGTGGGGCCCCTGCTCGCCTGATTGCTTTTCGGTAGGGGGCGAGGTCCCCCTGCCTTTGTGTTGCTTCTCGGCAGGAGGCTTCGCCCCCCTGCCTTCTTTTGTTTGCTGACAGGGGGCTAGGCCCCCTGCCTTCGATTGTTTCCCCTGCAGGGGGCGGAGCCCCCCTGCACCATCTGTTGCTCCTCGGCAAGGGGTTCTGTCCCCCTGCCTCTTGCATTGTGCCGGCAGGGGGCGAGGCCCCTCTACCTCCTGCGTTATGCCAGCAGGGGGCGAAGCCCCCCTGCTTTTCTGTTTTCGAGCAAAGGCTTGCCCCCTGCATCTTTGTGTTTGTTCTCTGGCAAGGGGCTTTGCCCCCTTGCCTTGTTCTTGCTGCCGGCAGGGGGTTGCGCCCCTGTCTCGTGTTCTGACAGGGGGTGCCTCCCCCCTGCCTTGTTGTGGCAGGGAGCTTCTACTCCCTCCCCTGCCTTTCTTTGTGCCAGGCAGACAGGGAGCTCCTGCTCCCTGCCTCTGCTACTGTTGCCAAGCAGAGCAGAGGCCCCTGCCTCTGGCACCCCTGTCTGCAGGATGCAGAGTTTCTGCATCTGCATCTGCCTCCTGCAGGCAGGGAGGCCTTGCTGCCTTGTTGCTTATGTACTTTCGGCATATGCTAACATTCTAAGCTCTCCAGGTTGAACGGTAGATCCAGCTCGCCCTCTGTGGCTCGAGCTCTTGCTTGCCTACGTTGCATGCGTACGAGGACCTGCAACCCCTTAAGGTAATGGATTCTTGCGTGAAAGGACAATGAACTGATAAATGCTAAAATAAGAAAGATAACTAAAAGAGGACGATATATGTATACGTATAATATATATACGTATGTCTTTACCTTCAAGGACGCGGTTTCGCGATCCTTGTCCTCTTTACTTTCCTGCACTTTCCTTTTTGTCGTTGTCGCGCTACATGTGTCTAGGCTTTCTATTTCTGTCTTTACATTCCATGTCTTTTAACTCAAGGACGTGGTTTCGCGATCCTTGTCCTCTTTACTTTCTCGCACTTTACTTTTCTGTTGCCCTGCGCTTTGCGCCTTGGCATTTACTTGCTTATGTCCGTCTTGTTCTCCAGGATGTAATCCTGGTCCTTCTTTATGTTCTTGCACTTTACTTTCTGCATTTATTTGTTGCCCCGCGCTTTATGCGCCATGGCCTTGCTTCTGCTTTACTTCTCGTGCTTTACCTTCCTGTGTTGTCGTGCTTGCTCTTGCTCTTACCTTTTGTATGTATTTGTCTTTATCTTGTTGCCGCACTTCGTGCATATGCCTTGCTCATGCATGTATTCTATCTTCGTCGTATGCTTCTTCACTTGCTTACGCTTATCGATCTATCGAGGTGCAACCCCATGCCTCGTGAGTTGTCCTTTACACTTGCGTAGTCAGTATAGGATCTCCTACCTCACGAGTTGCTTACGTAGTTGCCTGCTTGTGCATTACGATGATCGAGGTATGATCTCATACCTCGTGAGTACCCCTAGCGTTCTACCCTCGCGGTGCAGCTCCGCCCAACGAGTCTTGTCTCTCGTTTTTGCCTTTGTATTAGCATGTGCATGAGTTTGCCTCTTGTCAGCTTGCACTCCCTGAGTGCAGCTTCGAATGTATAGTGTATATCGTTTCACTTGTCTTACAGGTCACGACACACACTTAGCTTGTAAAGCAGAGGTAGCGGCCAGACCTCCCAAATCGATGTATTTGGGATAGATGTGTACAACCTTAGTTTGCCTATTCGATACGACTTAGATTACCTTGTTTAGGATTCTGTGCACGAGTAGGGCGGGGATCCTAGCGAGGTACTTGCGCCATCACTAGATCGGCGTTACCTCACCTCTGATACGAGACCTAGTTTCTAGGCCTTCTGGTCCAACCATGTTTGTAGCGCCTTCCTTCGTGAAGCTATTGTTGGATCTCTTACGAGGGATTCATGTTCCTCCTCTAGTAGTTGTACCCTTAGTCACGTACGATATGTTTGGACTACGAAGAGCAGGATGAGAGGTCTATAGTAACCTCTAAGCGCGTATTGACACATTAAGCTAATCATGTTATGTTGATTTCGCCTAATAGGCAGATTGCTCGTGATTGTCTAAAGGACCCGAGCACGATCAGTTGGAACTAGAATGAGTTCACTACGGGCTTCTATAAAGTAGAAGCATTGGGATTTCCTGCGAGAGATCCATACCCCTCTCATCGTGGTTGTACTTTTGAACAGGTACGTTGCGTACTACGATGAGTAGGATGAGAGGCCTATGTCTGCCTCGAACATGCAATGGCATGTGTTTGAGATCACAAGAGTGATGTTTCTGCCCTCACTGGGGATTGACCCCTTTCATCGTGATTATACATTTGAATAGGTACGATGCGTACTGCGGTGAGTAGGATGTGAATTTTGTGCTTGCCTCGAACGCGCAATGGCGCGTATAACTCACCTAAATAATAATCATGCGCCTTCACAGGCAAGATGCTCGATTGGGTTGAAAGACCAGAGCATGAGAATGGGACGGCGGTTAAGAAACCCTCCGTCGTGCTCATTCGGGACGGTTCATCAAGAGAGAGGATGGATGGTACAAAACTCCGATGGACAGTCATTAATGGCAATCTCGGGCAAAGATCCGACCTTCCCCAGTCATCGGAGGTTAGGGGAAATCCTTTGGGCCACTTCTGCAGAAGTACGGATGCGCATCCATTGGGCCTTTGTTTGCCTTTGGGGATTTACTCTCTTGGTCACAGACCGTCCCCTTAGGAAGCGGACTCAGTCAGTCATTCGGGGTATAATAAAATACATAGCATAATGGACCCCCGAATCGATCTCGGTTGTTTCTACGTTTTGCCTTGTGCGTACCCGCAACGGCCTGCTCAGTAATGAGACAAGATATAACTTATACACATGATCATGAGATATGCATGTTGTGGCGTGTATTGCTTGCTTGCTTGTTAGCTCGGTAGTTCGGTATGCTACTCGTTGAGCTAGGTACGCCTGTCGAGGCGTTACCCTTATTGGTTAAACTGCTCACGCAGTTCCTTGCTTAGTAATAACTAGCTTCTCCTACTAGTTGATTGTTTATCCTGTGTAGCTTATGTATTGCTTATGATGCAATAGCTTGTGCCTCACGATTAAATTACTTGTCGATGGATTGAGCCATCATATGGTACTTGTATATGTATTACGAGTGTTGTTATGAATACATGTCTTATGCAATTACTTTGCTTGACTGGTGAATAGAGTTAGTTACTCTTCACCTATTATATCTGTGAGATTGCTATAGTTGTTTGTTTAGCACTATAATCCTTCTTGCTCTTGTACGTAGTTGTTTGCCTTACTAGAGCCTTGCTTACTCTATAGCATGGTTGATTAGATTTGCTAGTCTTGCTTGTTCCTGCTTGAGCTAGCGTTTATCTTGCTTATTGCAGCCTTTTGCTCTTTCTTGTCCTTTGCACCCCTACTAGTCTGTTGTGAGACTGACTCATTTCATGGGCAGGTGGTGAACAAGATTTACAGCTTGCGATGGCACGATGATGCGATGCATTCAAGGCAATGCCCTTTCCTGACGTTGCGCTCCTGGGGACTTTTTTGATAGATGTGGTATAAGGTTTCCTTAAAAGCATCTCTTTTGATTAGAACTCTGGATTTCTAAAACTGTATTACCAAAATGTGGTTCTTCTTTTCATTTCAATAAAATATATATTTGAATTGCAAATCAGTTTGTAAGGAGAAATCTGCTTTTGGTTGTAATGTGCCCAAGGTCTAGGGACTTGTTGTTTTAAACTTGATCTTCCGCTGAACTTCTGTTTTAAACTCTGATAAATGATTGATTTTCAAAGCTTTCAACCTTTTTCATAAAAGGTTTCAAGTCCACGATTTTGGGGCGTTACATGTGCGGTAAGTGACAGTGACATGATGTAACAAACTCTGAGTGGATTGGGATCTGACTACAATATGATAGTCACTTCACTATTGTGCCTCCCTATCCTTCCTACCTTTGATGAGCTACGAGCAAAATTGATTCAGTATGAAATGACTCTGAAGGGTTTCTCTGAAGAAACTCACATTCACACGAATTCCCAAGAAGTTTTGCCCACAAGAATGACTTATGGTAGAGGACGAGGAGGACAAGGGCGAAGTGGACACGGAGGACGTGGTTTGCTTCCCACTCCCAATATGTTAGCTCATGCACGGGGACAAAGATCCATCCCCACTTGCTTCCTTTATAACAAAAGGGGGCATATCAAGGCGAATTGTTGGCATAATCCAGAGAATAAAGGAAAGGGTCCACAGACAGAAACCAAAAGAAAGTTCACAAATATCAGAGACAGTGAAGAGATTAAAGATCTGTTGATATCCGCCTTGTCAGAGTTGAAATTGAAGCAGAGTGATGAAGGCACTTAGTTTGACGACTCAGGGGCAGCGACTCATGTGACAGGCGATGCAGGTAAACTTTGTAACCCTATTCCTTATTTTGGAAAAAGTAAGATTGTCACCGGAGGATCCCACCATCCTGTTTCCCATGTTGAAAAAATTGTCATTCTCATGTCATATTCCACTCTTATACTTTCTGATGTTCTTCATGCTCCCGACATCAAGAAAAATATTCTTTGTTTCCAAACTTATTGATGATAATAATGCTTCGGTTGAATTCACTCCTTTCTCTGTGTCGGTCAAGGACCTACGCACGAGGGAAACATTCGTTGAAGGAAAGAGACGAGGCAATATGTATGTCTTTGAAGAAGCTCCATGTCATTCTGTCTACCCTGTTCATCTGGATTTGAAGTCATCATTAGAGTCGTGTTCATCCTCTTCTGCTAATGTTTTTAGTATTTCTGAATAAAATAAGTCATTCTTATGGCATAGTCGATTAGGATATTGTGAGAGTGATTTTATTGAGAAACTTGTCTCTAATAATCTCATTCCAAAAGAAAGTCTCAATGGGGATGAGAGAAGTCAGAAGTGTCCCAGTTGTCTTTCATGCAAAAGTCATGTATTGCCTTTTCATTCCATTAATAAGAGAGCTTCAAAACCTTTTGAGATAATTTGTTCCGATGTATGGGGACCTGCCCCAATTGTTTCTGGATCCGGGAGCAGATACTACCTGATCTTTGTTGATAACTATTCTCGATACACTTGGATATACTTCATAAAAAATAAGTCGGAAGTCTTTCCTTTGTTTCAAAATTTTCTTTCCTTGGTTAAAAATCAGTTTTCTGAGTCCATTCAATTTTTCCAATGTGATGGAGTTGGGGAGTTCTTATCTCGTAATTTTATTTCTTTTCTTCAAAATAACGGAATAGGAAGAAGGGTGTCCTGTCTACACACCCCACAACAAAATGAGATTACGAGCAAAAACATAGGCATATTGTTGAAAGTGCCATGAGTATGCTTCATGACAGTAATCTTCCCATCAACCTATGGACAGAAGCTTTTCATTTTGCCGTTCATGTGATAAATAGACTGCCTATGGTTGTTCTGGAAAATAAGTCTCCTTATTATTGTCTTTTTGGAGCTCACCCTAGTTATCACGATCTGCGTGTCTTTGGATGTGTTTGTTATGTGCATATTGATTAGTCCCTGAGAAACAAGTTTCAGGACAAGGCTCAAAGGTGTAGGTTTGTGGGATATATAGATGACTACAAAGGATATAGGTATTATGATCCAACCAACAGGCGCATCAGAATCTCAAGAAATGTTGTCTTTGATGAGAGAAATTTTGATCATGGTACCGACACAATGAATATGTCCCCTAACACAACTGAAGTTTACTATCCTTGGCTGAGTTCAGAACTTTTTGCTAGTTCCAATGAAGCTTGTTCTCCAGATTGTGTACAACGAGAAGAGATGTTTAAGAACACTGGGACATCGGGATCGCAGAATTGGGACATCGGGATCGCAGAATGAGGAGGAAGCACCATCATTCGTATCGGGTAGATACAAAAGCATTCCTATTCTAGACAGATACCGAAAGCATCAAATCATCCAGATCATGTCTCAGTCACCGATCCTACTCCCTCTCATACTTTTGAGGTCAGAAAATCAAATCGCATACGACATCCTATTGACAGGTGGGTCAGCTATAACAACTTCTCCTTGGATTTTCAGCTTTTTTTAACTGCACTCAATAAGGAAGATGAGCCCACTATGTACTATCAGGGAGTCACTTCTACCAAATGGATAGAAGCCATGAATAATGAAATGCAGGCATTGCATGAATGTGGAACCTGAAAAGTTGTTCTGAGACCACCTGACAAAAATGTTTTCGGATGCAAATGGGTCTACAAAATAAAGTATAAGTCAGATGCGACCATTGAACGATACAAGGCAAGACTTGTGGCAAAAGGGTTCACTCAAGAAGCTGGGCAAGACTATGATGAGACCTTCAGTCCGGTGGCGAGAATGGGAACAATTTGAATTGTTCTTTCCCTAGCTGTTGAACATGGATGGAAGTTGAGTCAGCTTGATGTGAAAAATGCATTCTTGCATAGGGATTTGAAGGAGGAAGTCTATATGGAACAACCCCCTGGATATCAATAACACAATTGCAAAACACATGTATGCATGCTAAAGAGAGCTATTTATGGGGTAAAACAAGCATCTCGCTCTTGGTTTGATAGCTTCTCGTTTGAGATTCAAAAACATGGATTTGCTCGTTCCGTGTTGGACCACTCACTATTTATTTTTAGAAGTCAGAATGTGACTACTCTACTATTAATTTATGTTGATGATATCGTCATCACAGGGAACTCTGAAGCTCACATCCAAGAAGTAAAAAACTTACTTGGTTAGAGGTTCAAGATGAAAGACCTTGGTGTCCTGCGCTATTTTCTTGGTGTAGAAGTTGATAACCAGGCTCATGGCTTGACGCTCACTCAACACAAATATACCGTGGATGTTCTCAGCAAGGCAGGCATGAAAGACTGCAAACCTCTAGGAACTCCAAGTGTGCTTCACCAAAAACTCAGTGCTCATGATGGAGATCTGTGTGACGATCCCACCAGGTATCGCAGTCTAATAGGAATATTGCAGTATCTCACATTCACTCGACCTGATATTGTTTATTCAGTCAATCAAGTGTCTCAGTTTATGCATGCACCACGTACTAGACATATGGAAGCGGTTAAGAGGATACTTAGATATCGGAAAGGGACCATTGGGGACGGATTGATATATTCACCGCAGTCGTTGGGCAAGAATGAGCGTGAACTTACTGTATACTGTGATGCAGACTGGGCAGGGGATCCCGATGAACGAAGATCTAAATCGGGATATTGTGTCTTTATTAGAAGGAATTTAGTCTCTTGGAGCAGCAGAAAACAAAAGGTTGTTGCTAGATCAAGCACTGAGGCAGAGTATAGATCTATGGTTGTAGCTACTGTTGAAGCCACGTGGGTCAGACATCTCCTAACTGATGTAGGAGAAACGATTGTTCGCTCTATCTTGTTGTGTGATAATCAAAGTGCTCTCAACATGTCATTCAATTCAGTTCACCACAGTCATTCTAAGCATATTGAGATTGACCAACATTTTTTAAAACAAAATGTTGAAGAAAAAGAGATTGAGCCTGAGTTTGTCAACACTGAAAGACAAGTTGCAGACATATTTACAAAGGGCTTGACAAAAGATCGTTTTTGGATGCTTAAAGACAAGTTGTTCATGATTCAAAACCATGATCAACTTGTGGGGGGTGAAAAAGGTGTTTTAGGTGTTCGGGTCCAAACTCGACCCGACCCACAGCTATCTCTTGTATGTACGTTTTGTTACTTTTGTTTCGGATCTGGATATTATAATAGATCCAGACCCATGTTGTACATCCAAATATAAATATAAAGTTAGGTCACGATCTCTTCTTCGTTTCTCTCTCTCTCTCCTTTCTCAATACAGGTACAAGTGGAAATTCTAACAAGAAGATGAAATTCCTCTTGAAGATCCCACTCCCTACCATCAATTTGTTGGGTCTTTGACGTACTTATCTATCACTCGGCCAGACATAGCTCATGCAATACACTCAGTCAGTCAATTTCAATATGCCCCTACAACTGTGCACATGAGTGCAGTCTTAAGAATCATCAGATATATTAAAAATACTATAACTAAGGGAGTTTTTCTTTCCTCTTCTTCATCGCTTGATTTAATTGCATATACTGATGCTGATTGGGGAGAAAATCCCAATGATAGAGTCTCAACTACTGGTTTTTATGTATTTTTAAGTGACTATGATTTCCTGAAGATGCAAGAAGCAGCACAAAGTATCATTGTCATCAACGGAAGTTGAATATCGTGCAATGGCTACTACAACCATGGAGCTTGTATGGCTTAGGAGTCTCATCAGTGATATGGGTATCATCATCTCTAAACCTTTGAAGATGTATTGTGATAATAAAAGCACAATTTATATCGCGAGCAATCACACCTTCCATGAGCGTACTAAACACATTGAGATGGACTGTCACTTTGTTCGTGATGAATATTTAAGAGGAACCATAGCATTGTCATACTACATCCGAGTACCAGTTGGCCTATGTCACACGGACTCGGCTAGGGAGGCGCAGCACCCGAGTGGACACGCCCTGACACGGGTGTGGCTTCGGACACGGCCCGGACTCAGTCAACGCCGAGTCGAACTCAGTCAACGAGTCGAGGTCGAGTCCGTCCTTGTTTTGGACTCGATCAACGTTGACCGAGTCCAAAAATGTCCATTTGTACGGTGAAAAAACTAAAAAAATGTTTTTTTTATATTTTTTATTTAAAAATATATATATAAAAAGGTTGTGTCACAGTGCAAAATGACTGTGTTGTGCACAGTCACAGACTGTGCACCGTGCTACACAGTGGACTGTGTTGTGCACAGTCACAGACTATGACTGTGTTGTGTCTTTGCACTTTATATATATATATATAGCCGAGTTCCCGTGTCCACAAATTTTAAAATTGCGCCGCACCCGTGTCACACCCGCACCCGCACCCATGTGACATAGCAGTCGGCGTACTTCTTCACCAAAGCTCTTGTTGCTCCTCGATTCATATTTCTTCTCAACAAGCTTTCGGTTATGTCCCCGTAAAGCTTGAGGGAGGGTGTTAAAATACATGTAATCATGTGTATATATATATATATATAACTCCATCATACCCAATTGAGGGTATTTCTGTAATTCGGCCCAATAGGGGCATGTTAGTCTTTTTATTTTTATTTCATTTTTATTTTCTTTTATTTTTTGTTCTTTTTGAACATGCATTTAATGCATGTGGTATAGGGGGTCCCAACTAAGAGTCGTTGGACCCCAACGGTCACATTGTGACCGTTGGGGGCCCAACGACTCCCTGTTGGGCCTCCCAATGCCCTCTCACTCTCATCTTTTCTCACTCTTTTAGTTTATAAATAGTGGGGTAAACCCCTTTGTAAAAGAGTGGCTTTTACAAGCTCATTCTTGCTTTATAAGATTTTTTTCTCTTGCAAGCTATCATTGGTTTTGAAATTGCAGAGGCTTTGAAGAAAATCAAATCAAGAAGGGCAATTGGCCCAGATGGTATACCTATTGAGGCTTGGAAATGCTTGGGAGAGAAAGGTTTAGAATGGTTGACAAATCTTTTTAACAAGATTTGGCGGACAAATAAGATGTCTAATGAGGGGAGGAAGAGTATTTTAGTGCTTCTATATAAGAATAAGGGTGATATACAAGATTGCACAAACTATCTCTTAAATTATGTATCGATATTTGTAATCTCATATATATTTATATTCATATATATATAGATACATATACATATATACTATGTATATATGTATATATGTATATATGTATATATATATATATATATATTTTTATCCACCCAAAAGGGTATTTCTGTAAATTCATGTTTTACGCATATTCCATTTTGGAATATGCTTGTAACTTTGCTTTTTCTTTTTCCTTTTCTTTTTTACTTTTTCCTTTTTTTCTTTTTTCTTTTTTTGCTCTTTTGTTTTTTGTGCCACATAGGGAGGCTCCCTAAAGAGTCGTTGGGGAGCCTCCAACGGTCACATATGTGACCGTTGGGGGCTCCCAACGACTCTCTTGGGAGCCCCATATGTTGCTCCTTTGCTTCCTTATAAATAGGGGTTTCCCCCTCTTGTATTTCTCATGGCTTTGAGTCAAAGCCCAAGTGCTCAATAAAGTGATTCCAATATTTTTTATGCCTTTGTGCATTTGTGAGTTGTGCTTTTGTGCACAAGTGTTCTAAAGTGTTCTTATTGTACCGGGTTTATTATCAAGAATATTAAGGTTTTGA
The DNA here is from genome assembly GCF_984573655.1 of Nuphar pumila. Taxonomy (NCBI): domain Eukaryota; kingdom Viridiplantae; phylum Streptophyta; class Magnoliopsida; order Nymphaeales; family Nymphaeaceae; genus Nuphar; species Nuphar pumila. The sequence continues at coordinate 27,451,870 of NC_143255.1, read as the reverse complement.
TCTTAGTATCTTGTTTGGAGATACTTTTACATGGTATCAGAGACTCGTTGAAGAAGGAGGATTGTGCATCTCTTCATTTTTGAAGTGCCTCGAAAAACGTGCCTTCAAGTTATTGAAGTTTTGAAGTGGATCATCTCCTTCGGGCAATATTTTAGAAGCATCTTTTGTCAAGAAAGATTTGAAAATCATTTGAGGTACGTGTTATTTTCTATCTTCTTCCCTCTCTAATGGGTGAAAAAGACTCTCACTTCTCCCTTGGTTTTAAACTTAGTGGTTCGAGCTATCATGTTTGGGCCGGCAATATGGAAGCTCATATCAAAGGGAAAGGTCTTTGGGGGTACGTTCAAGGTTCAATATCAGAACCCGAACCCAAACTTACAATCATAGAAAAAGGGGATATTAAGATTCTTGAAGGTAAAGATAGACAAAAAGCCCTATAAGATTATTCAAAAAGGCATGATGAGTGGGAGATGAAGAACTTCAAAATCTTGTCTTGGATTTTTTCATCCGTAGAAACCAAGATCAACGCCAACATCATTAAGTTCAAAAAGGCCTCTAAAGCTTGGTTGTATCTTGAAAAAATGTATACTTCAAGGGACTCATCTCACAAATATTACCTCCAAAAAAAGGCATTGACCCTTCAACAAAACGATTTGTCTATTCGGGAATATTTTGTCGAATTATCATTTATTTGTGACGAGTTTGCTATGCTCGAACCAAAATGGAGCGGAGAAGCAATCGAGTTAAGACACAAACAACTAGAGGAAGATCGATTCTTCAATTTTCTAAATGGTCTTAGACCCGAATTTGAGCCAATTCGGTCCTCTCTTCTATCCGCCTTCACATCTCCCTCTATTGAAGATGTTATCACTAAGCTAAGTGGTCAGGAAACCCATATGGGGATTAGTAAAAATAATCCTAGCATCTTTGTTGCACCTTCTCAAAATGATTATGAAGCGGTTAATGCTGTGTCAAGACCTGGGAATAATATGAAGGCCTACAAACCTCTTCATTTCAAAAATCAAGGACAAGGAGGAAATGATCGATATGGCAAAAGGGACTATAGCAAATTAACTTGCCATTTTTGTAAAGAACTCGGGCATATCAAACCCATTTGCCCCAAATGGAAGAAAATTTTTGTCGCGGCTATGGCATCCCAACCAGAGGAACGACCTTCTTCATCAAATGAGCCTCTTTCCCTTCAACAAATTGTGGATGCTCTTCAACCTCTTCTCAAAGGAGGCATTTTCGGAGCCGCTATGTCATCATCCTCTTATCTCGGTAAGACATCTTCGCTCCTAGATTCCGGTGCATCATTTCACATGACTCCAAGTTCTTGTTTTCTTTCTGATTTTTCTAAAACTTATCTTCCATCTTTTGTCTCAACAGCGGATGTAACACTTCTTGAAATTAAAGGAATTGGCAGTTTTGAAAAGCAAGACTTCTTTATTCCAAAAATTCGTCTTATACAAAAACTAAACTTAAATTTACTCTCGGTTTCTCAACTCTCGGACTATGGTTGCGATATGAAATTCTCTTCTAATAAATGTTGGATACAGGATCGCCAGTCCGGAAAGTTGATTGGGGAAGGCTCTAGGAGAGGAGACCTCTACTATGTTGATTTTCTCAAAATTCCCAAGAACCAATTTTGTAATGTTGCTCAAAACAAAGATATTCATGTATGGCATAAGAGATTGGGTCATCCCAACATTGTTAAAATCTCTTATTTGCCTTTTATTAAGTATCTTTGTAATGAAAATTTTGTATGTGATAAATGTATTCTTGGGAAAATGAAAAGTCTTCCTTTTTCTCAAAGATCCATGTTTATAACAAAATCTTTTGAAATTATTCACTCTGATATGTGGGGTCAGGCTCTGGTGATATCTAAAGGAGGTTTCTCATACTATGTTATCTTTGTGGACGATTACACTAGATTTAGTTGGATATATTTTCTTAAACATAAACATGAAGTTTTCTCGATTTTTAAAACATTTCATATGATGATTTTAAATCAATTCAATGGAAGTTTAAAAATTCTTACAACCGATTCGAGTGGCGAATATCTTTCCAATGAATTCAAAAGTTATCTTGAAAATCATGGTATTCTCCATCAAAAATCTTGTCCTAAAACCCCACAACAAAATGGGTTGGTTGAACGAAAACATAGGCATATCATTGAAACAATACGAACTTTGCTCATTTCACAAAATATTCTAAAAAGACTTTGGGCTGAGGCAGCCCTTACATCAGTCTATCTCATAAATAGACTCCCATCAAAAAACTTGAACAAGGTTTCCCCATTTGAAAAAGTATACGAAAAAGAACCTGATTATAGCAGGTTAAGGGTTTTTGGATGTAAATGTTTTGTCCTTACTGATAAAAATGACAAACTCTCTCCCAAGGTCATTCATTGTGCCTTTCTTGGTTATTCTGAAACTCAAAAAGGTTTTCATTGTTATGATATTAAAAATGATAAACTATATGTTTCCAGAAATGTAAGTTTTTTGAAAAATATCAGTGGTTTCGAAAAATTTGAATCTAATGACGAGAACATAGACTATTCTTTTTTGTTCGATCTGTTGACTGAATATGATGATACTAGTGATGATGAGTCGAATCAAAATGACTCAAGTAATAATGAAACCAATTTTGTGCCCCCAACGTTTCATCAACATGTCAATGAGGAACCACATAGAGATCCCATAACCTACACTCATAGAGATAGGAATACTTTCAGAAGTGCCCTCGAAAGATATGATGATGCTAGTGGGACTACTCCTCAAAGTGAGGAAAACCTTCGTAGGACCGAAAGACTGAGAAAACTCCCTTCTAGGTTCATCTCATATGAGTCTTTTTCGCCTAAATATAGAGCATGTCTAAGCGCCATTCACTCTTACATAGAACCTATAAACTTCGAGGAAGCACGAAAATATCCGGAATGGATAGTCGCTATGGATAATGAACTTGAAGCTCTAAGGAGAGCAAAGACATGAGAATTTCAAGACCTTAAAGATAAGAAAGCAATAGGGTGTAGATGGGTGTTTAAGGTCAAGACTAAGAGTGATGGGTCTCTCGAGAGATACAAGGCTCGTTTAGTTGCAAAAGGATATAGTCAAGAATATGGGATTGCTTATGAAGAGACCTTTGCCCCGGTAGCTCGAATGGTCATTGTCCGATGTCTTATAATTGTTGCCTCAATCAACAAGTGGAACATCTATCAAATGGATGTTAAGAATGTTTTTTTAAACAGAGATCTAAACGAAGAAGTGTATATGGATGCTCCTCCTGGAATGGAGTCTCCTAAAGGAAAAGTGTTTCGCCTTCGAAAAGCACTTTATGGTTTGAAACAAGCCCGCAAAGCTTGGTATGATAGGTTTAACTCTGTAATGTTAGAAAATGGTTTTTCATCCTGTTTTACTGATATTGCTTTGTTTGTTAGAAAATCTAATGCAGGGATTGTTATTTTACTTCTATATATGGATGACATGCTTATAACCGGAAGCGTATCTAAAGAGATTAAAAGCATAAAATCAATTTTAAACGATAAGTTTGAAATGTCTGACTTGGGATTTTTAACTTATTTTTTGGGTATTGAGGTAGCATACTCTCATAGAGGGTATTTTTTGTCTCAAACTAAGCTTGCATCTGAGATTATTGACAGGTCAGGTATTACAGATGATAAAGTTTGTGAAACTCCTGCTATAGTAGGAGCTAAAATAAAGATTGATGATGGTGTTCTTCTCTCTGATCCTACTCCCTACAGACAACTTGTAGGATCGTTGATATACCTGAGTATTACCAGACCAGATATCTCACATGCAATGCATACGGCAAGTGAGTTTCAGCATGCACCAACTTCTATTCACATGAGTGTCGTCTTACGTATCGTAAGATACCTAAAGCGTACTCTTAATAAGGGAGTTTTTTTGTCATCCTCTTCTGAGTTAAAATTAATTGCTTATACTGACTCTGATTTGGGAGGTGACCCAAATAACCGTCACTCCACCACTGGTTTTTTTGTATTCTTAGGTGATTCTTTAATCTCATGGAGATGTAAGAAGCAACAAAAAGTTTCTTTATCTTCGACTGAAACTGAATATCGTGCCATGGCAACTACTATCAGGGAAATTGTATGGATTCATCAGCTGCTTGAAGACATGGGGATCACTATTGAAGGACCCACTAAGCTATGTTGTGATAACAAGAGTGCAATATACATTGCCAAAAATCATACTTTCCATGAGCGGACTAAGCACATTGAAATGGATTGTCACTATGTTCGTGAAGCCTACTTAAAAGGAGTCATTGATTTACCTTATGCTACTTCAGAATATCAGTTGGCAGATTTTTTCACCAAAGCCTTATGTGCCCCAAGATTCAACTTTCTCCTTGGCAAACTCTCAGTCATCTTGCCCTAAGTTTGAGGGGGTTGTTAAATTATGTATCGATATTTGTAATCTCATATATATTTATATTCATATATATATAGATACATATACATATATACTATGTATATATGTATATATACATGTATGTCTATATACATATATTTTCTTATCCACCCAAAAGGGTATTTCTGTAAATTCCTGTTTTACACATATTCCATTTTGGAATATGCTTGTAACTTTGCTTTTTCTTTTTCCTCTTCTTTCTTTACTTTTTCCTTTTTTTCTTTTTTCATTTTTTGCTCTTTTGTTTTTTGTGCCACATAGGGAGGCTCCCCAAACAGTCGTTGGGGAGCCTCCAACGGCCACATATGTGACCGTTGGGGGCTCCCAACGACTCTCTTGGGAGCCCCCTATGTTGCTCCTTTGCTTCCTTATAAATAGGGGCTTCCCCCTCTTGTATTTCTCATGGCTTTGAGTCAAAGCCCAAGTGCTCAATAAAGTGATTCCAATATTTTTTATGCCTTTGTGCATTTGTGAGTTTTTGTGAGTTGTGCTTTTATCCACAAGTGTTCTAAAGTGTTCTTGTTGTGCATGTGTGCCGGGTTTATTATCAAGAATATTAAGGTCTTGATCTTAGTATCTTGTTTGGAGATACTTTTACACTATCGTGGTATAAGACTCACGAGTCATACTATGAAACTTTGGGAGAGGGTGTTTGAGTCTAGGTTGAGGAAGGTTGTCATGATATCGGAGAATCAATTTGGTTTTATGCCTAGAAGATCAACTATGGAAGCTATACATCTTCTTAGACAACTTATTGAGAGAAATAGAGAGAGGAACAAAGATTTGCATATGGTTTTTATTGATTTAGAGAAGGCATACGATAGAGTACCTAGGGACGTTCTCTAGTGGACAATGATGAAGAATGTTTCTCTCAAGTACATTAGTATAATTAAAGATATGTATGAAGGAGTAGTAACCAATGTCCGCACTTGATGAGGGGTTACAACCAATTTTCCTATAACGGTTGGGTTACATCAAGGATTTGCTTTAAGCCCTTTCCTATTTGCTATAGTGATGGATGAGCTTACGAGATCAATTCAAAAAAATGTGTTGTGGTGTATGTTGTTTGCTGATGATATTGTTTTGATTGATGAGTCTAGAGCTGGGGTTAATGCTAAGTTAGGATTATGGAGACAGACATTGGAAGCTATGGAATGTCAGTTTAGTAAGCAACGAAGTAGTGATGGAAGTGTAGTGAAGCTTGGTGAGCAAGAAATACCGGTGAATGATTGTTTCAAATATTTGGGATCTATTATTCAAAAGTATGGAGACATTGATGGAGATGTAAATCATAGGATAAAGGTTGGGTGGATGAAATGGAAATGTGCAACTGGAGTGTTGTGCGATCGTAGAATGCCATTGCGGTTGAAGGGAAAGTTTTATAGGACGACTATTAGGCCCGCTTTACTATATGGTAGAGAATGTTGAGCTGCCAAGAGACATCATATTCAAAAAATGAGTGTAACTGGGATGCGTATGCTTAGATGGATGCGTGGAAATACAACAAAAGATAAGATTCGAAACGAGGAGATATGTAAGAAGGTAGATGAGAGAGAATCGTTTACGATGGTTTGGACATATTCGGCGAAGGCCTAATGATGCTCCAGTTAGAAGGATGGAGAAATGGGAAAATATATTAGTTAAAAGAGGTCGGGGTAGGCCTAGGAAGACATGGATGGAGATGATAGGAAAGGATATGAATGCTTTGAACCTCACCAAGGACATGGCATTGGATAGAAATGATTGAAGGAGAAGGATTCATGTGGAAGACCCAGAATGATTTTCTTTTTTGGTTCATATCGCCGACCCCAATTGTTTTGGGATGAAGGCGTAGTAGTTGTAGTTGTAGTAGTTGTAGTTGTAGTAGTAGTAGTAGTAGTAATAGCAGCAGCAGTTGTTGTTGTTGTTGTTGTTCATTACACGTGTCGCGTCCCTTGCGCCGATGTGGCGCGCTAAAAGATATTTTATCGTGCTGCAAAAGAAATGATACAACTATTTTAATTTAATGAAGTAAGTCTAGCTCGATACAAGAAGCGAGTAGTAAAGCTCGACTAAGACAAGCTCAGCTTGTTAACTGAGCTGATTCGATCTGAAAGCGAAGACCGAGCTCAGCTCGGTTCTAGCCGAGCTTAGCTCGACAGGCTGTACGACCAACGGGAGGGGGTGGGCTCGACGGTCAGGCCGAGCTCGACCTGGTCCCCATGCTGTGATAGGAAAGGGGCTGACAGGGTTGCATTCCCAGACAACCTGACTCGTTGACAATGCCTCACGGTGCGACAGGGGCTAGCCCTGTCGAGGCCCAGCTCGGTTGACGGGGGGTGGGCTCGACGGTTAGGTCAAGCCCGGCCTACCCACTTTTGGCTTGCCAAAAAATACGCAGAGAAGAGAGAGGAAGCCAGAGGGTCGTGAGCCCAAGCCCTGCTCAGGCCAGCCCATGCCAGCAGCAACCCTGGCTACTGTCGTTGAGGGCCACCAAGCAGGTCTGAGAAGGAGAGAGGGAGCAGGGTAGAAGGTGAGCTTGACTAAGTCGAGCCTAGCCCTTTTCCCTCCACCCGAGTCCCAAGGGTACCCTGGTTCGGGTGGCCTCCCACAACCATTTACAAGGCGCAAGGGAAGGAGGTGGGGCATGGCGAGCCAGCGACCAGCCCACTGCCGGAAGCAGTGGCTGCCGCCGCCAGTCAAAGAGGAGAGGAGGCAGAGGAGAGCTATGTGCTCTGCCTCTGTCTAAACAAAACAGGAAGGGGAAGAGGGTGTCTGACACTCGCTCTCCCTTGATGAATCAGAGCTCTAGTTATTCGGTAGACCTAAGAAAAAGGGGAGCAGGTGCCTTCGAAAAACAGAGGGATAGGCGGGCGGGCTGTCGGAACCAGAGAAGGGGGGATTGGGTGGCAGCTTCAGCCACCCCACCGGGTCGACACCCGACGGCCACAGCCGTGCAGTCTCCTGAGAAAAAGGAAGAAGAAACAGGGGAGGAGAGTGGCGCCCTCATCCCTAACATTAACAGAGTGACGAGAGAGGGCAGGAGGGGAGGCACCCTCCTGCCGTGTGCTAACAGAGAGACGAGAGAGGGCAGTAGGGGGGCGCCCTCCTACCGTGTACTAACTGAGAGACAAGAGAGAGGGGGCAGGAGGGCGGCGCCCTCCTGTCGGCAGCCTGCGAGAGAGAGAGGGAAAGATTCGTACTTGAGGGGTCGACAGCTCCGGCAAAGGGGGCTCCGGCGAAAGGAAGCTCGGCGAAGGGGGCTCCGCGCAGGGCAAGAGTCAGGGGAAAGAGAGAGTCGAGGAGGGAGAGAGAGAGAGAGCACCACCTCCGGCAAGAGGGTCGGTGAAGGTTCAAGGGTCAGAGGTCGCGCAGGGGTCTCGGGTTTCAGCAGAGGAGTCAGAGGGAGGAGTTTGCGTTAAAAATAACACCCCCCCCCCCCCTTTGTGGGGGGTTTAAGTAGGAAACAGGGGGGAGTGGATCCAGATCCGGTCAGATCCAACCATTTTTTCTTTTTTCTTTTTTCTTTTTTTTTGAAAATCACGAGTGTTAGAGAGACTGAGTGTAGCATCATGGTAGATGGCTGGACAGATAGAAAGACGAGGACCTTGATAAAAAAAAATTATTGCCCCAAAGGAACCATGTTTTTTAAATCAATTGATATGTCTATACACTCAAGACATTAGATGTATTAGTTAGAGTTTTTTATCAAGTTGTTGTAGAGGTTGAACCTCAAAATATTATGCAATTCATTACTGATAATGCAACAAATTATAGGGCAACGGGTAAAAAATTGGCTGAAAATTTTGGGTCATTCTTTTGTACACCATGTGCTTCTCATTGCATAGACCTCATGCTTGAGGACATTGGCAACATGGATGAGGTACATCAGAAAGTTGAATGCTACCAAGAAATTACTAAATTGATTTATAATCATGCATGGGTTTTGAGCCTAATGAAAAAGTACACTAGTAGTACTTAGTTGATTCACGATGCAGTTACTAAATTTGCTACAATTTTTTTGACAATGAAAAGTTTAGTAAAGAGCAACGTTGCACTAAAAAAAATGTTTTCAACAGATGAGTGGAATGCATATCCCCATGCACACAAAAGAAAGCCTATAGAAATTGTAGATATTGTATTCATAAGTGAATTTTGGGATTCATGCATGAAGTTATTGAGAATAACTATACATTTGGTGAAGGTGTTTTGATTGATTGACAGTGAAGACAGACCAGCTATTGGTTATCTCTACGAGGCCATGGATAAGGCAAAAGAGGTCATTAAAGATAATTTGAAGGAAAAGAATAAATTCTACATACCTATATGGAACATCATTAATCATAAGTGGACTGGGCAACTTCATCAACATCTTCATGATGGAGCATACTATTTAAATATTGCATTTAGATACTCCTCTAATTTTAAAATGGACAAGGAAGTCAACAAGAGACTTTTAGATTGCATCGAAAAGTCGAACCCTGATTATAGCATTCAAGATCAAATTCATAAGGAAATGAAAACTTATGATAATGCATTGTATGATATGGGAGACTTGCAGTGAAACCGTGCCACAATGTGTCCAGGTAATTTATTTTGTCTATTTGAAATTTAATTTCAAATTGTTATTTAGTTATAATGTTTTGTATGATTGTATATTTGTTATTGTCTTATAGTTGATTTCTCATTTTCTTGTTTTTTTTTCAGACTTGTGGTGGGCCAGGGTTGGAAGTGATGTTCGAAATCTGAGAGCTTTTGTCATTCGCATTCTAAGCCAAACATGTAGTGCAAGTGGATGCGAGAGCAACTGGAGTGTCTTCGAGTAAATCCATACCACAATAATAAACAAATTGGAGCACAAAAAGCTCAATGATCACGTCTACGTTCACTACAACTTACAACTGAGGCAGATGTAATTATAATTGTAAAGTTTATATGTGATTTTCATTCAAAACTCAACTAATTTTAATTTTTTCATGTCATCTTTTTAGCCAAATCGAAAAGTTATCAGCAAGGAGGCACAAAGAGCAATTTGATCCCATCAGTTTGAAACATTTTGATGAATTTGATGCATGGGTTTAAGAAAAAGCAGAGGCTCTTTTGAATGAAGAGGACATTGAATGAATTAACATAGAAGGAGCACATGAGGTAGATGATGAATACCCCACATATCTTGGGGACGATGTGGATGTCGAAGAAGGAGAAGAAGAAGAAGATAATGAAGATGATTATAATTATCGATGTATCATGTATTTATGTTTTATTAAAAAACTTGTTCTTATAAGATTTTTTTTTTATGTAATATGAAAGTATGGCTCATATGGTATGTAATACAGACATAAAGGATTCATAATGTGATTTTATGTATGTAGTTTGTGCAATTCATCATTATTTTATGTCATGATTTTTTTAGAATATTTATTGAATTTTTCTGGGTTTTTTAGATTTTTTGAATTTTTTTATTGAAAAATTACAATACGTTTACGATACGATACGGTGTTACTATTGGGTCGACCGATACGAGTAACGATATGCTACTTACAACCTTGGTTCCACCAACACTTATTCTAGCCCTCAATAGTGTCATATATAACAATAGCCTTCCCATACTCGTATTTTATCATAATATATTCATATCTTTGATTCAAAGAATTAGGACTTATAAGCTTGACTTGGTTCCTCCATGAAGTCCCAGTCAATAGTCACTTGATGACTCAGGATTAGGATGGATTCGATTATTGTCTTCCTATGTAACCGAGACACGCCGAAATGGTCGGTGTACCTGTGTCGACACATGTCGGGTCCCGCACTGCTCCGAGTCAGGTCCAACCCTGACCCAAACCATTTTTTTTTGTTTGATGTCAGTGAAAGGTAGGGAGGAAGAAGAAAAATGAGGAAGAAGAAGAAAGAGGAAGAGGAGGAAGAAGATGAAAAAAAAGAGAAAGAGGAGAAGACTCTCTCTCTCTCTCTCTCTCTCTCTCTCTCTCTCTCTCTCTCTCTCTCTCTCTGTGTGTATATATATATATATATAGTCGTGTCCCTGTACCCTCATTTTTTGAAAGTGTCATGTCGTACCCTATGTATTCATACTTGTACCCAGGTGATAGTTGGCTTTATTCACTTAATCAAGTCCTAGTACAAGAAGATCAATCGCCTTATTTAAGTCATAGAAAGACTTGGCCAAACCAACCAAGGCTTGACAAAGACATAATGGAACTTGACTACGGAATTCTACTGTTCATCATGATCTACATTAATGCTCAATAGAAACAAAAAATTTCATATCAAAAATAGTCCAATCCAGGTAATAATAGCTTTAACTTATCATAGATTCCTCGTATCTTTAATAGACTTAAACTTCAAGTTCATGTGAGCAACTCAAAGTCCCCTTTCCATTCCAGATATCATACATAGGAAGAATGATTTCTAAGCTGCCATTCAAGGATGTCATTTTCAGCACTCTGACAGATGGCCCTTGTTTACTAAATTCAACTTTGATGTAAATAAAGTTTCTGTTTCTCCTTGGATTATGATCCCCAAGATCCTTTTGATTTTCTCTTTTATATACTACTCCACCTGCACCTTGGGAGGATAAAAGACAGCAAAACTGAGTTGCACAGGGGTATCCATAACCTCATCAACTTGTAAGTATAACCCTTCAAAAGGGTCACTTAAAAACTTTAGTTGTTATATGACACATACATGGGGTGAATAAGCAGTCTCATTAAAGAATGATATGAGTTTGCCCTTCAAAAAAAAGAATGATACGAGTTCCAAGACTTAAGAATTGGGTCTATAGTTGCTGCTTGATCATATTAACAACCAACACATCTCTACCTGGAGAAGGGAGAATTTGTATAGTAGAGAATACCACTAGTCAGAATAACAAATCACTTATTTTCTTTGAACATGCCAATGGGGCCTGCATGAGACCTTATCTGGATGACCACAATCAAAAACACATCAAAAGGAAAAGTGGTGGGAGAAATTTTCACACAAACTTCCTCATGAGGTTCTCCATTAAATAGTGTTCTGAAGCAATATAACATTATGACCAGTTTCAGACAAATAGCAAGACCTATTATGTCCTAGAAACCACTTGATGTTCAGATTAGGACAATTTCACTATGTCAAAATCTGTTCTTGTAGAGAAATTGGTGGCGGATGTCTAAGCATTAAGAAGACCCAACTGATGGATATTCTCGACATGAGAATTTGTAAAGAGCTCCTACTCAAGAGTCAAGTATCAATAGCAACATTACCCCTCATAGTGTTCCACATGTTTGCTGGAGACTTCGGATGAGTGACTACAAACAGATGCCTCAAGGCCAACCACAGCTAAGATCCTAGAAGTCTTATATAGTTCATATTCACACCCGACCGCTTCAAAAAGAAAAAAAAATAAGAAGAAGAACCAAATCTACCTTCACGCTTCTTCCTCAAATGTACATATGCATAATTTGGAGATGTCGAAGTGCAATACATGCTACTGAATCCCATATAAAGCAACGAAAAATAAAAGCGATTTAATAGCCACCAATATCAGTCTTTCAAATCTCTACCATGCTCTACAAAAAGATTATTAAAATCAAAGTTCTACGGCCAAAACACCAAAATCGCAATGATCGTCCTCTTGACTATGGTAGACTATCTCCAATAATCTAATCAATTCAATTCCAATGAAAAATACTCTAGTAAACTAATCAAATCCAGTTCACAATTTTCAAAAACTTGCACCAAAACGGCTTGATCAACGACAGATTAATCCACCAGTTAGTTCAATTCAATTCTGATGAAGATTACTCAAGTGAGCTAATCAAAACCAAATCAAAATTCTTCAAGAAGTTGCATCGAGATGGCGTGCCACCAGTCAGGTCAAATCCAGAACAAAAGATTCTAAATTATTGACTGCCAAATCTCTGGCAACAAAATTCCCTAATAAAACCGACCTTAATAACAACCCAAAGACGATCAAGTAGAGAACTTCTGATCATCTACCAGAGGAAACTACAAAAAAAAAACATGCGTTTTCAAATCGATGAACTGATCAGATTCATCTTTCCAACTCATCAAGCCACACAACTCACAAGTGTAAGCGGCATGAATCGAAATAGCATCAAAAGGAAAAGCGGAGCAATGGACGGAAAATCTCTAATCTCCGCAGAAATGAGAACAAGAGCCCGCATAGCGCGCGGAGAACGTACCTCGTGACGGAGATGGAGGAGCCATCCCGCGGCGGTCGGTCGGCCTCTCCAGCGGCGGCAGCGGTGAGCGAGGACGCGGAGGAATGCGAGAGCCCTACCTTCTCCTTGATATCCTTAAGCAATGCCGCCCATTTCATCGTTCTGCCGGCTGAGTGGAACATGGAATTGTCATCTGTAGCCCTAAAACCGCGCCGGATCCCAATCTATGACCTAAAATCCCAGATCCTCTACCAGAGAGATGGCGAAATCCCTTGTTCTTTTCTGCTCTCGCGAATCCACGAGAGAACGAAGAAGAAGAAATACCGTAAGACCGATCGATCAGGCGATCGGATAACCGATAAGAGGGAGGATTCCGGCGGCGAACGGACGGAAAACAAGGAGAGTCGCAGAATCCGAGGGGGTCTTGCTTCACGGAGAAATGTTTCTTCTCCGCGTTTTTTGTATGAAGAAAACGCTCTCTCTCTCTCTCTCTCTCTCTCTCTCTCTCTCTGTTGATATTCTTTCGGCTCTCTCTCTCTCTCTTCATCTTTTTCTTTTCTATTTTTAAAAAAAATGAATAAATGAAAATTAAATGCCAAAATAATAAAAGGACCAACAAAATGCGGGGATTAACCGACTCGAATCGGCTGTGCTTGAGTGCGACTCGTCCCGGTGGTCTGGTCAAACTGTCAAAATTTTTGGTGAGTTCAGTCTTCAGATCAGTCAGCCTATTTGCTTCTTGAGTTCAGTTGGCTATGGCTTGTTTTAAGCTCAGGCTTTCTTAGCTCCTAGCGACTCGCACTAGCCCACAATCATGCTGAAGTATCGATCAATCTTGTACATATCCTTAACGGTGGTCTTGGTCGAATATGAGATAGGGGAGGGTGTTGTGTGTTCTCCCCCGAAGACGCATTGTTTGCTACCATGCGTGTTTGGGGGTCCGAATGAGTGTATATACGCATGTGGGGCTCATATTCGTGTGTGTCAGCATCACTTAGCATCGGAGTCTGGTGCGGTTGCAAAGACTTAAGTACATTTTCTTGTTATTCTCACCATGAAATGACGGTTTGAGAAAAAAGATAAAAATATCCTATATTCAAAAAAAAGGAAATTACGGTTTGAGAAAAGAACAAAAATGTCTTTCATTCAGAAAGTTGAGGATGATGTTAACTCTTCAAAGTCCAAACAGTAAAACGAACCTGAAGCGCTCTCTCTTTCTTTTTCGTTTAAACTTTCCGGCATCATCTTCTTCTTCCTTCTCCGTGAAACATTGTAAAACCCTCTTTCCCTAAAGAGAGAAGAAATTAAGAGAGGCAAAGAGCCGACGATTCGATGGCGATCATCATCTTCTTCCTACTAACAATGGTCGGAATACTGCCCTCGTCCAGCAGGCAACCGACTACAGCGACCCCTCCGTCACCTTCAAGGGACACCTACAACAGAATCTTCCGCTAGTACACCTACAACGGAGTCTTTCAAAGTACAATTCATCTACCCCTACATCGACAATACTTTTGATCAGGGCTAAGCCCTCTAGGCCACCCTGACGTTGCTCAACATAGGCGTTCACACCCTCAAGTCTTGGCAGGCATTCATCGGGTTTTGGCACCGCGAAGTCCTCATCTCGACCTCCAGCATCGTGCTCTCCGATAGGACCCACCTCCCCGCCAACGTCTAGAATGGCACATTCCTCTTCGGCTTCCCCTTCATGGACCTCAAGACTATCATCGGGACAGCTGGCAACTACAGCCTGATCACGGCGAAGATTGTGCTCAAGGAGGCGGAGTTCGGCATTGTGATTTACACACAATAGTGATTTACAAAAATCGCGTAGCAAACACGCACTGTAGCAAACAGTGCATCTTCGGGGGGGGAACATGTAACCTGCTTCAATGAGATAGGTTTATAGAATTGGTGAATTGCATCAAGGCTCGATTGATTGAACCCTTGACTTGGCTAAATTTTGCTTCTAGTCATGTAGTACAAACTCTAAAACCTAAGAATAAATGGAGAAGGCCCTCTCTCAGATCCGAGTGTCTCCCTCAAATTTGAGATCCGAATAATTCAAACACAGCATATATGTATAGTGCTTACAACCCACTAGATCAATTAAGTTTGGATGACTTACACCATACCAAGTTGCTAGCATTGCTGCAGGACTCGGGAACAGTCAAATTAGGGGTGCAAATGGTTGGATTCGAGCTGGATATTGTCAGATCTAAATTTGATCCGAAGTGCAAGTAGATCCAGATCTGATGTGGTAATATTGAATCCAACAAGTAGAACAAAAACATGCTATTTATGTGTAAAAATGCAACGGCGACAGATTTTGGTTCGGATTAATTCCACGTCCCACTTAAAATACTGAGACTAATCTGATTGAACAGATCCAAATCCAATCTGAATGGGTGTTCAGATTTTACTTATGAGATGCAAATACTAAAATAACATGTCAGACTTGGATCCAATATCCGATCCATTTTCAGCCCTACCTCGAATGTGTTACTCTGGTCTCAGCCAGGCCTTTCCTCATCAAATCTCGGTTTCTTCGGCCGAATCGCCTACAAGTGAACCGATTCGGATTACGCCCGTTAAAGTTTGGCCTACTTTTACCAAAATGCAAACGAAATGTTTTTTTTTTTGTTATTAAAATAAAAATAAAAGATATGTTTCGAATAAAATAAATTTTTGCCACGTCTCACAAGCAAAGGATAATTGCCACGTGGCAAAGGGAACCCGGTGTAGGACGTGGGACCCCTGAACGCTCCACTGTCAGTGTCGACATTGCCCCTTTACAATGTTGAAATGCCCATCAATATTTCAAATAACTGATGTGTCTTTTTAGTTTAGAGTTGCTAAAAGTATTAACAATCTAATCATAAGAAATTCCCTCCGTCGATGATCCCGTCCGTAGTAATTTACTCATTGTTAGGGCCAAATATGTAATTTGAACAAGGTTCGGATTATCAGAAGATTCAGAACCAGTTCTTTCCTTGTCTAACTGAGTTGGGAATAATCCCCTCTTTAAAGAAAATGACGTAATTGCCCATCTGGTTTTGGGTCCCCTTGACTATTATTTGAACTAATAATTAATTTAATGCTAATCGTAAGTAGTAGGTACAATCCATGGACTGATTTGCCCCCTAATGACCTTATATTGACATGGAAGCAACCACTAAGAGGCACTTAAGCCAAGCATGATCACAAGCAAACCCTAGAGCTCCTCCCATAATGATAAATATCATGATATATTTAAAAATATTTACAAAAAAATGATCATTTAATAAACATAAAATAATGGAGATGAAAGTGGAATACATTGGATCATGATTCTAGCATTAAAACACAAATATCACAAAAAATAATATGTATGGTTATAAGCAATTTCCCAAGAAAAACAATAGTTTGAATACAAGCTTTTCAAAGTCAAAAATTTTATGTTATTTAATTTTTTATTTTGATAAAATTCCACAAAGATTGAGATATTTTATATTTTAAAATATCTTGATAAATACATGGTCAATAAATTGTCATTTTCACTCTTTAAGCTGGCTTGCTTTGCAACATGTGGTTGGTGGGGGTAAGGTTGAGCTAAAGGCCCAAGATCAAATCTCACTGCTTCATCGGGGCTGCTACGGCTTTATCAAGGTTGAGTCCCTTAAGGTTGGGTGGTCGTATCCTTAACTCATAGTTTTGCTTTTGTAGTAAGAAACTCATTATGTCATGAGATTATTTTTTTTAATAAGCTAGTGCGTCGCAATGGTTCTTTCTTACCGTCACAAGCTTCACTGCCAATTTGTCACAGACATAGAATCTTTCACAAACCCGCAATGGCGTCAGACTGCTCAGTCTCGCCAGCCTAACGGCCAAAAGTCACGCACCAACACTTTTTCATGTGTTGAACTATTTTCATTGGCCCTACGCACTACCTCGTACGCATTTTTCTAGTGAAAGATGATCAAGCGTATTTTTAAATGTAAATTTCATATAGTCCATGCTGCTTAGTGCATTATCATTCCATACCAGCTATCACTTTCAAAAAGAGCATAAACTTGCCTTAACCTTACGTATCATGGAGCGTATTGTGACTTTATACACACGCTAGAGCAAAACCTCATCACCGAATTAACAAGACCTTGTGACCCCCAATCCAAAGATCGGTTGATAATTGAACACTATAGCAAAGATTACCACCTAAACTCATTCGCCAGCGCTTGGGCATTCACTCATCTAGTTCCGAGTCACCATACTCAGTTGAAATTACCTAATATGATCCCTTTGAAAATTAACCCTAACTCACACACACCCTTGCATCCAACTGCTACAGATGGAAACTCCTGCAAGCCGAGAGATTCTTAACCAAATCTCCAAAGGCAACATCTTCTGATCTGCTGACACTGCTTAACCAAAAAATACTCCATGTCTATAGCGTCATACAACAATGCACTAACGACGATACTATAATCTATCGCGTGTCATGCTACCATAGCACGTCACCGATCAAGCCAATACACACAACGTGTTCCTACACTTGATGCATTTTCTACTCAATAGAGCTCCATACTGCAACTGCCACATTCCGAAGGCTCGGTCTGAGACACATTAAGTGACCTAGTTTTTTGTGAGGGTTCTTTAGTCATCTAAAAAACAAATAGACACTATGGCTTGCTCTATAACAGTCCTTTTGCAATCAAAACTCATGATTGATGTATGACATAGCCAAGACTAGGTTATCTCGGACAAAGTTTTTTTATACCCAATCTAATCATGATGGACCTATTAACTTATCAAAATTCACCCAAATTGCATGCTATTTAGTTCCAAACTAGGCTCAAGTTAGTCTAAAGCAATGTTAAAATCAGTTTACTAAGTGAATCATCTTTTCAAAAAGAGATAAAATCGAGCTAAATTGGATTTTTTTTAATGGGGTATAGGTTATGCTCTCCATCAGAACAATAGGAGAGTTATTCTCGTTAGTAAACTTAAAATTGATCACATGTAATTAGGATAAGGCTTGATGATGATGATGATATGCGCATTACTAAACTTGTGAAAGGCTCGGGGTAGCTGGAGTATTATATGGAACCATAATTAATTCGGGGATTTGGAGTTATGCATTTTAATATATATATATATATATATATATATATATATATATATATATATATATATATATATATAGAGAGAGAGAGAGAGAGAGAGAGAGAGAGAGAGAGAGAGAGAAGGGGGGGGGAATAGCCCTACATTTTTTTTGTTAATCTTGTCAGGACCCTTTAAAAGTCATACTTTCAAGCATTTTTTAATGGATTTGAACAATGAGATATGATTATCATTGCTTATTTACTAAAAAACGTGACTTCATTCAAATTGATTTAATGTAAACATGTATTTTATTATCAAATTTTAGTATAATATCAACGGTTGATATTTTTTACCTATTTAAATTACATATTTGATCATAAAAACTTAATTAAATACATGTTCTCTATTGGGTAAACAATAATAAACACATCTAATGGTACAGATCGAACAAAAATACTTAAAAGTACAATTTTAGAAGTTCCTAACATGACCTAACCAAAAAGTGGTAGGACCATCCCCCTTTCACTATATACAAGTGAATTAATTTAAGGCAAAATCAGCCCGATAATGCCAATTCAGCAAAAGAACGGGTGATTTTTTAAAATGGCTGAATCAACTCCTGTTTAGCTTGACTAAGGGTCCAATTCAATCTAAATCGACTGACTAATACTGTTTTTAATAACATTGGTCCAAAGTCTTAATATGACCTCTGCCAAACTTTGCATCAAAATTATAAATTTTGGAGGGCCAAATGAGATAGCAGGATGGTCATATCTCATTATCATAATGACTGGTCTCCAGTTGGAATCCCACCGGATTAAATCCCATGTGCTTGCGCTAAAAAAAACCACACAGCAAAATTGGGAGAGTAATTATCATTAATTACGAACTATCCAAAAAATATCACTAATTAAGTCAGAAAGCTATTCAAATATTCAGATTAGGGCATTTCTGTCAATTTAAGTGAAGGAAAGTGGAGCATGTAAAATTTTTGTCTACAATGCACTCATTTCGAGAGGACCAACCCCACCTTGAGGGGACATGTTTGCCATTAACAGAAAAGAATCTCCTTCTTGCTTTTTAATGTTATTATACATAAACGGCATCCTTGTTTCTAGTATTGACATCACGACAACCAACCGCGTGAACATCATATCTAGAAAATATGAGGATAAAAAAGGTAATAAAAAATGGGTCCCACGTAGTTTTGCTTGTTCGAACGTGTTATGCGGGACATGCGGGGAGTGGCGTTGCTAGCTTGACTTTTTGAATGCTTCAAACACGCCTTCTCTCTCTCTCTCTATATATATATATACTCATTTTCTATAAATTCTTATGTATGATTTTTTTCTTCACTAGTGCTAGATTTTTTTATGAACTTAGTTTGTAGGATTCATGCGTTTGATTTTTTATTCATGGATTCCAAATTTTAATATTCCATTTCATGAGCACCATTGCTAAATTGGTCAGAGTCGGTTGGATGAGCCTACAGTTTGCAACCAAACCACACACACATAATTATATATAGGAAGACATGTGGGACATAGTAAAAAAAGTTTAAAATGGCAAAATATCGGCAACCAAAAACTCACGATAAATTAAAAATTATAAACTCGTGTTTTTTGGCAAATTCTTGGCAATAACATAAAATAAAAAACAAAAAAAAAACAGTTTTATATGAAAATATAAATAAAAATATTAAAAAATAACAGTTTTTTTCATGATAAGTAGCTGTTAAAAATATAAATACCGTGTTTAGCGCATGATATTTATGTTTTTGATGAAAAACTCATGAGAAATTGAAAATATTGTGAGAAATTACCGTTTTTTACTTTGAGTAATTTCTCATGATATTTTTCACGAGAGTTGTCACTACGATCTAGGATAGGGAACATGCGATATTTAAAAAAACTGTTATTTTCTCATTTAAAAATTTGAAAAATATAAGCATATGTAAAATATATGAAATTCTAGAGTATGTGAAAGACATCAATTAAAATTAAATTTAGAAAAAAATCATTGCAAAATGCCATAATTGTGTTCTTATAGTGCTAATACCATGATAAAATGAGATGTTTTTATATTATGTGAAGCTTTTAGAATAATGTGTGTGCGTGTGTGTTTTTGTATTATTTTGGCATTTGAAAATTTATTTTTTCAGTTTAAGGAGAAACCACCATATTTTCTACAGACCGATAGGTGACACGTTGATTATTACTTGATTATTCTTAAAGAAAAAGAAGAAGGTGGTGGTGGTTCTTGCCTTACCATGGGTGGATTAGGAAAGTTTTATCCAAACCAAATATTTATTTATATGTGAATTTTGTTGTTGCAAAGGTGTTCTATGGCCTTAGTTGTTACACTTGAATTTTTACCAAATATTTTTTTTATAACCTTGGTGAAACACTTTTAGCTTTATTCAAAAACATAAAAGCCATATAAAGGTCCTTTCTAACCATTTCAATCAAATTAGGATCACTAATGAAAATGACTTTAAGTATTTAGTAAAAAGTTATCATATTTCATTCATTCATTCATAATATATATGAGTATTTACATCACAACCCATAAAACTCAAAAGGTTCCATAGAAGAAAGTCCAAAAATCCATTCATCCATGTCCACAGGCCTCCATTGTCCACTGCGTTCTATTCCGCCTTCACCTGAATGCCTTAAATTTTTAATAACGACGATGAGAACAACTTGTCACCATGTGGTCTCACTACTCACATGATCACCAGTGAGTACGAGTCAAACCAAAAATCCATTTGTCAAAGATCCTTAATTCTCAAATACGAAGAGTCGACCCCTCCCATAGGTTGACCTTCAGGTTTATACAACACAAAAGAATAATTCAAAAGAGTTGACTCATCCCAACTGGAGTCGACTCACAGGCTAAAGAGCACACACACAAAAGGAGTCGACCCTACAATCCCAAGAGTCAACCCTTAGAAACAAACCTAACATCAATAGACCCAAAAATGAGTTGAACCTTTACACACAGGAGTCTACTCTTAAAACACAGAACATTAACTACACAAGAGAAGTCAACCCTCTAAACACAAGCATTGACTCTGAGAACGGAAAGTCATAACTATATTCAAAAGAAGTCGACTCCCGAAACATAAGGGTGAACCCTCAACTATAATAGAACCTCAATTCAAAACAAACAGAAGGTCAACCCTCCCAACTCAGGAGTTGACCCTCAGTGCCCAAGGCACCAACTCACGGACGCATTTCATGCCTAGTTTTATATGCATGAATATTTTATTAAATCTTTTATTCAATTATTTTTATTTTATATGTGATGCTTAACATGCACTTTTTTGTTACGATTCTGCTTTCAATCCAAGGCTCACCACTCTCCAGGCCTATATAGGCATCTTTGGCCTGTCCAAGGGTGTTTATTCAACCAGTACCTTATATTTTTTAACCCTTGAAAAATACTAAGACACTTGCAGCAAAGTTTAGGACCCTTTGTCAAGACACCCCTCTCTCCAAAACCCAAAATTCGGGATCTTATCAATTTCTAAAGTCAACATAGTGCACTACTAGGCATATTGCAGTAGCTACACCTCTGCATCGAATATCGAAGTCTCGGTACATTAATCTTTGTGGCTAGGGACAGTCTAGAGTTGACCAACTAGTGTTACATGCTTTGCCACAAGGTTGATGCTAATACTTGTTCACATATGACAAGGTCGCTTCAACTACATACTTTGGTGTGCATAAATCAATCCTTTAGTATAACTTTTTCATAATTAATTCTTTATGCATAATACCGTACCCCTCTCGATACCTTGGGCCAATGCCCATACAAGTCATACTCGATTGAAATCATTCTTATGTCATGCATTCAATCACATATTGTACATTCTTGCAATACAAGAACTAAAATCTCATACTCACATAAGTACTATAATACATATTACAACACTTGCAAATAGGAATACAAGCAAAGCCATGTATGTGCAAATTACATAGTGCCACACTTAAACTACTGACAAAACACCACTCTTTTTACCAGAAATACTGAAAAGGAAAAACATGCACAAACATATGCATCATACCATGCATGCTCATATACTCATGCATTTCAACACCAAACATAATTTTCTGCAATAAACCCCACAATATCATAAACATAAGCCTACCAGTCTATTCCCGGGGTGATCCAACCCAAACGCGAACTCAAAATACTGAGAAAACCCATTTA
Organism: Nuphar pumila; assembly: GCF_984573655.1. Classification (NCBI taxonomy): domain Eukaryota; kingdom Viridiplantae; phylum Streptophyta; class Magnoliopsida; order Nymphaeales; family Nymphaeaceae; genus Nuphar; species Nuphar pumila. The sequence continues at coordinate 27,429,960 of NC_143255.1, read as the reverse complement.
AAAAACTTAAGAGTCAACTCTTAGCATTCAGAGGTCAACTCTTTTTAAAATAGGGTCGACCCTCATCATTTAGGTGTCGACTCTTGGCTAGCTTTACATAAATAACAACAAAGGGGTTGACTCTCTGAATAATTGAGTGCAAACACTACTACTGCCAACTCTAGGTCATAAGTTAGGTAATTCATCTTATGCACCTTTAATTGTCGAGATGCATACGTGGTAACCTTACCATGTTGCATTAGAACACAACTCAATCCTTTATGTGATGCATTGCTATAAATAGTAAAATCGCCCCTGTCAGATGGTAGAACCAAAATTGTTGCATTAGTTAATCGCTTCTTTATTTATTGAAAGTTTTGTTCACACTTCTCATTCTACTCGAACTTTGCATCCTTCTTTGTAAGTTTGATCATTGAGGCCGCCAATATTGAAAATTCTTCAATAAAATGCCTGTAATATCCTGCTAAACCCAAGAAACTTCGAATCTCAGTGGCATTCTTGGGTCTAGACCAGTTGGTCACCACTTCAACTTTTTTGGGTTCCACCATCACACCCTCTTTGTTGATGATATTGTTAAAATATATGTAATCATATATACATATATATGTATATATATACATATATATGTATTTATCTCATCATACCCGATAAAGGGTATTTTTGTAATTCTGCTTATTAGGGGCATTTTAGTCTTTTTACATCTTTTACATGTATTTTATTTTACATTTTTTTTTCTTTTTTATTTTTCATTTATTGTAAAATGCATTGCATTGGGGGTCCCAACCAAAGGAGTCGTTCGACCCCCAACGGTCACAAATGTGACCATTGGGGGCCCAACGAGTCCCCTTTTGGGCCTCCCAATGTTCTCTCTCTCTCACTCATTTGTGTATAAATAGAGGGGTATTCCCCCATGTAAGACATAGCCTTTTAGGCCCTCATTCAATAAAGTTTATGTAACTTATGTCTCTTCGTAGGCTTCTTGTGGTGTCTCTTAGTGGACCATTGTGTTATTCCCCATTATGGGGTTGTGTTTGTCCAATGTTGGACCTTATGAATGCATTATGCATTTTTGTAATTCATTTCTGCATACTTTCTAACATGGTATCAGAGCAAGGTTGTGACCGAGTTGCTCTTTGGTGCATCAGAAAGTGTGTTATTCAAGAAATATTAAAAAAAATTGTGAAGTTTTCTTGTTCTCTCTCTTTTATTTCTTAAAGTTATTTGGTATGTGTTCTTTTTCGTTTAGTATCATGCATTATAAAGAAATATCTACTTCCTTAATAATCTATATGTATGTGTTTTTTGTTTTTTAGTACTTGTGTTATTCGGTTCTTCATCGACCCTTTGCTTTTGTGTATATCACATTTTTAAAATCTTTTAAAAGATAATTAGTTAAATTGGTGAGCTTGTTTGTCATTGCTTAAAACTTCCTTTAATAGGGTCGTTAATTGTGCTTATCTTTCAAGCATAAGTTGATGTCAATCTTGAACTCGTGTATATGGTTTTAGGAGTCTTTGTGATCTTATTGTTGTTTTTCAAATCCTACATATGATTTAAAAGTTTTGTATTAATGGACATCTTTGACTCCTTGAATTTAAATTTTTATCAAAGAACTTCGGTACTTTGAAGTTATCTCTTACATGTTTGCTTAAAAGCATGAATTATATATGTGTGGGAAGTTTTTTAAAGAAAAGTTGAGTTGAGATTGAAATTCTTTAGCATATAAAAGCTTGTGATAATTCACATTCTTTTCTACACACTTGCTATCATATATTATGAGTAGTGATGTTTATTAGAGATTTCTCATGTAGTGATATTTTTTAAGAATCTAAAAAATGATTTCAAATCATGTGTCTTAGTGCATTTTTTTGTAATTAGAGATTCCTCATGTAGTGATGTATGAATACCTCTAGTAACTCTTGAAGTATGGTTTTCTTCCATTTGGAGTTAAGTTTTTTTCTTCTTTGCTTTACATACTCGTTTTTGAGTGTTTTGTGGTTCTTATTGGTGAATACTATGTGTGAGACTTCCACAGTTCTAGTAAGAAGAGTGTTTGTTCTTGTGAAAATCCTTCAAAGTTTCGGTCTTAAAAGGATTATTCTTTTGAAAAGTTTTGTTGTGGGCATTTGAAGGTCTAATTGTAGAAGTCCAATTCTTTCTACAAGCTTGGTCCTTCAGTTTTTGATTTTCTGCTAATATTGCAAGTTTTACAAACTTGTTCTTTTTGTGAATTTTTCCGCATGAGTTTTTCCAAATTTTACCGCATCTATTAAAGAATGCCCATATGGGTTCGCATTTGCGAGTTTGTATTGTGCTCTTTATGCACAAGTGTTCTTTTTGTGCATGTGTGCTCACATTTGTTTCCAAGAATATTGTATCTTATTGAAGATACTTTTACATAAGTAGTTAAGGTTTGATTTGACTCTTGTATTATTCCAAATCAGTTCTTGCACATGATGTTGCTTAATATTTCATGTTGTATTTGTTGTATAATAAACCTTTTTGGTATAAATAACTTCTTTGAAGAATTGACCATGATAAAACATAATTTGTGTTTATGCATAATCGTTGTTATAAAGCATATTGTTGTGATTGATTATATTGGACATTTGATTTTATTTTTTTCAAATCGGCTCTCTTTATAAAATCACCTATTTGGAAATTGATTGTCTTTTTATGGCATTTATATTTATCCATCACAGATTGTTATTTAATGCATCATTTATATGGCCTTGTTATTGTGATATTAGAGATGTTTGTTGAGGTGAGTTATGTGCACCTCGTGTTATGTCATTTTAGATTGTCAATTTGTAGTTTGACTCTAAAATGACTTGTTATGTGATCTTTAATTGTGAGTGCGACACTCGTTTTCTTTTTGACCATTGATTTTATGGATGCTCTTAATTATGTGTACCTGTGCTGAATGTATGAAGTTTGAAACCTTAAATGTTTTAAGGTATATTAATGTCTTATTTGTTAAATGTTTGTCATTACAAGTCTTATTGCCTCAAAAGTCTTCTCCTTTTATACCTCTTATCTAAGTGTTATCATATGTAGACAAGATTTTTATTACACCTTTGTGTGTTGGTAGCCCTTTGTTGGCTTTGTTCTCTTGGTCTAGTAGCTGAACACACTTGTCTTGAGTGTTATTATATGTAGACAAGGCACATTGATTCACACCATGATGTGTGATTTTAGTCCATGTTGGCATTTGTGTCCTTATTCTAGTCGCTAAAATGTATGCCCATGGTTGGCTTCTTTCACTCATTTCAAGTGTCATTTTATGTAGACAAGGGATGTATTGTGTTTTAGCCCATGGTTGACTTGATACTCTTGTTCTAGTAGCTGAACATACTTGATTTTGAGTGTCTTTTTACGAAGACAAGAGATGCTTTTGGTCCATATTGGTATGTATTCTCTTGTTCTTGTCGTTGATACACTCATTTCAAGTATTATTACATGTAGACAAGAGGTGTTTATATGCACTTTTGTGTGTGTCTTTTGGCCTTTAATGACATTATAATTATGTTCTTGTTCTAGTAGCTTATACACTTGATTTGTGGGTTTTGGAGGACTAATGAGGTAGTTGCTTGTAGTGAATGAACTATTTTTGAAATTTGTGAAATTTCATTCATATTGTCTTTTAAAGATACAAGTAAATCATATAATTAATATGCATATTTTAAAATCATTTTTTTTGGAATTTAATCTACATATTAAGTGCTTATGGTTTTGGCCACCTTTGTATTTAATATGCAAAATGAGTTTTTGTAATTGCAATCATTTGAGTGAGATGTTCCTAAATGTGTAAGATTCTCTACTAAAATAACACTCATTATCTTGACTCTCGGGTGGATGTTTTTTTTTAGATCATGTCCTTGCAAGTTCACATATGGCATTTGTTTGACATAGAATTTCTTCTCTCTAAGATGTGAGAGAAATCATTAACTCATCTTTTGTTGATCAAATGTCTTCTTATTGGTGATCTATGTGTGTTAAACATGCTTTCTTTCGTATACTCTTGTACACTTCCCTTGGGAGCAATTTGTTCTTATTGTCTTCCTAGATATATTTCTAATACATGAAATTTTTTACTTGATCTTAATACAAATCTCATATTTTGTGTCTTTGTGCACTTGTGAGTGTTCTCCGTACACACACTCCTTACTTCCAAATATTGATAAAACCCTTTGTAAGAATGATTTTTGGAGCCTTAGTGCTCACCTATTCTAAGAAATTCAATCATTTGCATTTGTGGGTGTCCCCTTTGTACCTTTGGGTACTTTTATTCAAGTGTTCTTGGTGTGTCTTTGCACACGTATTCCTTTGTGGTGTTGGTGCTTGAAGTGCACATATTTGAAGACATTTTTACATGGTTCTTGGAGATATTTTTGGTCAAATGTTCTTAGTGTGGCCTTTGTGCACTTATCTTTCTTTAAGAACTTAGTGTATTTTATCAATGTTTAAGGTTAATTCATATTTTGCATAAATACTCAATCAAAATGCATAAATTATCTTTTGAATCATTGTCCTTCTTAATCAATGTTATGGTCTATTATGCATTTTTTGATATCTCTTATTTGATTAAGATACAAATGTACTTTTTACTTGGAGTTCTTTTGGCTTGTTCCACATGATCTTCAAGATGGGATCAATGAAGCATCTATGATACATCGTGAAAGGAGCTTGGAGATGATCATTAAAGACAGTTAAAGGCTGACAGATGCAAAGTTCTTTCATGTGCTATAATGTTGGTGACTTTCATTGAAGACTTTTTTTGAAGACTGGAACCCTCATTTTGTATCTTCAAACTTCTCGTTATCCCCACGCAAAGTTTGAGGGGGGGGGTGTTAAAATATATGTAATCATATATACATATATATGTATATATATACATATGTATTTATCTCATCATACCCGATAAAGGGTATTTTTGTAATTCTGCCTATTAGGGGCATTTTAGTCTTTTTACATCTTTTACATGTATTTTATTTTACATTTTCTTTTTCCTTTTTATTTTTCATTTATTGTAAAATGCATTTAATGCATTGCATTGGGGGTCCCAACCAAAGGAGTCGTTGGACCCCCAACGATCACAAATGTGACCGTTGGGGGCCCAACGAGTCCCCTTTTGGGTCTCCCAATGTTCTCTCTCTCTCACTCTTTCTCTCACTCCTTTGTGTATAAATAGAGGGGTATTCCCCCATGTAAGACATAGCCTTTTAGGCCCTCATTCAATAAAGTTTATGTAACTTATGCTTCTTCGTGGGCTTCTTCGTGGGCTTCTTGTGGTGTCCCTTAGTGGACCATTGTGTTATTCTCCATTATGGGGTTGTGTTTGTCCAATGTTGGACCTTATGAATGCATTATGCATTCTTATAATTCATTTTCACATACTTTCTAAGCGATATGTCCTAAAAATGAGACTTAATCTAACCAAAACGCATATTTAGAGAACTTAGCATATTTAAAGAAAGAAGTTGCAGCCAGAGGAGACACGCAAGATAGATTCCGTGAAATGTGCCTAGTATGTATTATATATGTGTGGGTTTTACGTTGGATTACATAATTACATCTTGTAAATACAAACAAGTACAAATATGTGTTATACAAAAACTGGTACAAATATGTGTGATACTGGACAAACATACACTGTGACACACATCTATTCTTATAGAAGACCTAAGAAATTGTTTAAGAGCCTCTGCAAGTTGAGTGATGGACATATCCTCAAGATCTCCACCTTACTTGTCCCGTCTCTTTTCTTGGAAGATTTCTCAATGGTAGCCATTTCCTTTTGAGATTCAAGCATTCCAGCTTGATGTGCGTCAGGTCATTACAAAAATGGCATATGATTTTTCTTCCTCCACCATAATTATTTTTCCTAAAGAGAGAAGATCTATATGTTTTCACGATGTTGTCGAGTCTAGACACTATAAGGACTTCCTCTCCTCCTCCCTTCGACATACTAAACCGTGTTTTCTCTTGGTGTACTTCGGTAAGAGCTTTATTGAGTGTAAGGGTTTTATGTCACATAGGTGTGAGTGCGAATGCGGGTGCAGCGATGCGGCACTTTAAAAAAACTTGGGTGCGGAGAGGGGATATATATATATATATATATACTGTAAACGGTTTTAAGTTAGCATTACTAATGAAATAAAAATAATTATCATATCAAAAGTATAAACTAGCAACTAGCATGCCTGGGTTCAGTTACCAATAACCATGGATTCAGCATAGGCAAATCCAGTAACCCTGGATTCGGTTGGGATGAACCCAGGAGCATAAACTAACAGGCCTGAGTTCGGCAGAACCAAAGCCAGGCCTGGGTTTAGATTCTGTTGAACCCAGCAAACCTGGCAGAACATGGGTTCTGCTCCATGAGAGCAAAACCCAAGGTCCTTGCCAAACTGAAGGGAGGAAGAGAAGGAAGGAGAGAGAGGAGGAGGAGAAGGAAGACTAAGAAAGAGAGAGGAGGAGCAGTACCTTCACCTCTTCAATGAAAGCAGAAACGATCAAGGCTTGAGTTGGATTCCATCAGGCACCCATACAGAAATAGCCAGATTTATTTGGCTGGAATGTTAGCCCGAGCCTGATTGGATACAGGCCTAGTTAATCAGTTGGGCTCTGATCGGGTAAAGGAATTTTGAAAGAGCAGACCAAGCCCAACAAACCCAGATATGAGCCAAACCTGATAAGAGCAGATTCAGACTAGTGGTGGGTCAGACCTCCCAAGCATGGCTCATCAGCCCAAACCCCCTACTCAAGGCTGGAACTCCACAGAAGTGCTGCCTCTAACGTTTTGTACCATTTCTATGCCATACTTTCAGTTGATATCCTACTCAAGCATGATTGAACAAGTCAAAGCAGGCAGCATCTGATCAAATAAGAAATTTGTATTATAGTCAATGCAGGCAGCATTGGATCAAATAAGCAAGAAATTTGTATTTTGTCAAAGCAGCCAGAACTAAAAGAGATAAAATGCAGAGAGAATACGTCTCAAAAGCACGACATTGCAATGCTGGCTTCTCTGAACCAGCAAGCTGTAGATTGGCAAATAAAAAAAAAATGTAGGTGGGAGACTATACAACCATTCTTGCAATGCTAAACCATATGATTCCAATACGAGATATAATCATCACAGAATATCAATGTCCTGCCCAGTGTTATTAAAAACACGCCTCAAAGTACAAAAAGCGATCCTCGCCTCAAGGCGAGGGCCTTTGTGCCTTGACGTGCAACATAAAAGTGCAAATGCCCTGAGGCGTACGCCTCATACGCTTTGAGGCGAGGCGTACACGCCTCAAATTTTTAGTCAAATGGGGGTCAAAGCCCCCATTTGACCAAAAATTATGGTTAAATATTAGGGGCCCCGACCCTAATTAGAGTCGGGGGGCCCTCATTCTGTCAGCCTCATCTCTCACTCACTCGCTCCCACCTCTCACTCACTCTCTCCAACATCTCGCTCATCTCCCACATCTCTACTTATCTCTCAGTCACTCAGTTGCTCGTCTCTCACTTAGTCGCTCATCTCTCACGCACTTGCTTGTCTAGGTCTCTTCCACCTCTCGCCTCTATAAGGCTAAAAAGAAGAAGAAAGGTAAATTTATACAAGGCAAGGGCGACAACCCTAAACCTAAACAAGTCGGGTCTGATCCATAAGAAACCAGGTCTCAAACTTAAACCCAAAAACCGGGTCTCGAAACCTCTCGCCTCGTTCAACGAGACCCGCGCCGGGGAGGAAGCCCTCGGACCCCTTACTGCAAGGGAAAAAACTCTGAATCAGGCTCCACAACTCATCAAGTAGGCTCCACAACTCATCAAGTACTGGTACTTCAATGGGCATGGGTCAGATCAGTTTTGAATTTGACCAATCAAACCTAATCCAATTTTCGTTGTTAATTTTTTATTGAATGAATGCTTATATTTTATTTCTTAGATACTTACCTATATCAACTTGTTGCATTAATGTTACTTTTACATGTTAATCTCATATTTTGTCAATATTTATTTAAGATTTTTTATTTCTTGCTAGTTGTTGCTTCATCAATAAAGCATTATTTATTTATTTATAATTTTAGATATTTTTAAGTCTTTTTTAAGTTTTCAAAATTTTTTTTTGAGGCTTACGCTTTACGCCTCGCCTCACATTTTGATGGAGGGCCTAGCTACGCCTCAACGCTTTTTACAACACTGGTCCTGTCATACTAAAAATACCCCAACTCAAAAGGGTGCAACTGTTACACGGTCTTATCACAGAAAAATCAAATTTCACCAGTAGAAAAGAAAACTGCTGCCAGTTACTGAACTGATTTTGAACTTTCAACTGAAATACGTTCAATAGCATTTCACCACCCATTTTCAGTTGCAAAGTATGATACAGTTACAAACTGGTTAATCACTCCTGAAATGAAAGTATGGTCCAGCATCTAAACTCTGTTATAGGCCACACTCTTGCTAAACAGACTACGGATGTAAAAAACCTGAAGAAAGCTCACAAGTGCTAGCGCCAAGTACTCTGCAATAGTATAAACATAGAGCCGCTTCCTGGTGCTCTCATTTGCTGTGGAAAATTATCAAATTTGGTTAACATGGAACACAATAAAATGATCTATACTAATCCCCAATTCACAATTTATTTGTTACTTCAAAACATGCATGAGATAAAGGGATTACTGTGTCGGTGGCGTGCATCTCGTGCTCTCAGATACTTCTGTTCTGCTGTAACAGACTCCAGTGCTTCCCTAAGCTCAGCAATCTTCACATTTATAGGATCAAAATGCTCTGCAATAGCAGGTCAAGTAACAAACATAGGCCAAATGATGAACGTTAGATGTATATTTTTTCACATATATGCGAGAAATTTAGGAATCTGTCTTCTGTTGTTCAGTTAAATATTTGTATTTTCTTTGTTGAAGAGTAACTGAACTTCCATATTCTTTCAAAGGCTGAATGTGACTTTCCCTTAAAGGATAAAAAAAGGAAAAATTCACCAGCATGAATGTGTTCATACAGGGCCGGCTCATTTATTTTTCTCTTTTTGCATAAACCCTATCAATTGCATATAATGCATATCTTATCTATTCTTCTCTAACCACATACTAGAGAAAACAAATTTAAAGAATAGCAAAACAAAAATGCCAGTAATGCCATGGACAACTCACCGTCTTTTGCAAGGTGATGCTCGTCAGGGATGTGACCAACATGTATGTAAAATGACACGGTCTCAGGTGTTGAATAAGGATTGTGGAAGCAGAACTTGTACATTCCACTCCTTGGAGCCTTCAGTTGAAACTTGTCTCCAGATGTCCCCTTGAGGGAGTGAATCACATTTCCTGCTGGAGATGTCACCTGCACATGATCAAGGGGAAGTTAGAGGCCACTTTAGCATGTAGCTTGCAAGGCCTATCAGGGTGATGGTGGCCGGTCAGTATCTTTTGAAGCAGCAAACAAATTGCATAATTTAATTTCAAAGTGCAAAGCCTAACATAGAACAGAGCAGCAATTCAGAATTAAAGAACTCTCAGATGATCAACCTGTAAGAACATCCACTGGGTAACTCAGACTGAGTTGAAAGCAAGAAAAGTGAATACCAGCACAAAAGATTCTTGAATATTAACATAGAGCAGTTGTTAACAGTGACGAGTTTACACTTAGGCCAACAATGTTTAAAAGTGATAACTAAAGCTGGACAAGAAATCAGTGACTGAGTCAGTCAGCGAGATTCTTAGATCCAGTGAATGTGCGTATCATCCTTAGAAATAACTGAACTTAAAGGTTCCCTATAAAATCTGCATAAATGATCATCCGACAAAGAGGGTAAACAGAAGAGTGCCTAGGTTTCTCGCTAATAGCCCATCCCAACGCTCTCCAAGCTTAGAAACTCATGAAACAAGTTGATCATTAAAACCAGGGATAAATACAACAATGACAAAGATTATTGTATCAGTCTGTATTGGAGAGTGTCATCAAGTCCTGATCCCTAAACACAAAAAGATGACGACACCACCAAAGGAAGAGATAATGGTCAACAGGAATATCTTGAACTTCATTGTGGAACAAAATACAGAACACATGATTCTTACTTCTTAGCAACAGAGACCTGACATTTTAAGAAAAAATTCTAGGAGAATAATTTATGAACGAGAAGAAGATAACTCTACAGCCTATTAATACTGGTTATAAGCATAGATAGAGACAGAAACAGATGGAATATAATTGCCCTATGAACTCATTAAAACCAGGGACAAATACCACAATGTCAAAGATTATTGTATCAGTCTGTATTGGAGAGTGTCATCAAATCCTGATCCCTAAACACAAAAAACTGATGACACCACCAAAGGAAGAGATAATGATCAACAGGAATGGCTTGAACTTCATTGTGGAACAAAACACAGAAGACATGATTCTTGCTTCTTAATAATAGAGACCTGACATTTTAAGAAAAAATTCTAGGAGAATGATTTATGAACGAGAAGAAGATAACTCTACAACCTACTAATACCGGTTATAAGCATAGATAGAGACAGAAACAGATGGAATATAATTGCCCTATGAAATAAACAAGTGAACAAGTAAAAGTTGATTCAATGAGGATACTACAAGGCACAAAGATGATGAAATACATCAAAACAACAGATGTTACATTTAGGCAATTATTAAAATAATAGAATAAGAAAAATAGTGCTCGATGAGGAGACACCATTAATGGTCAAAACAACTAGCACTTTCACTCAGCTGCCAGGAACTCTATCGAACAAGAATAATGAAGCAAAGTTGGCAACAAAATAGGAAGCGCTAACAAAGATGCACTAAAAGCAGGTCATACAAGATGGAAGGTTATGGCTGAATAACATACATAAACAACACAGGCTCAATAAACTTGAAGCACTATTTAATCTAAAGTTTCATAAACAACGATCAATGTAGAGCATACTATTGCAACCATCACAACCAACACCCTTAAAGGTAATAACCTTAAAATAATGAATTCTTAGATGTCTTATTCACATAAATACCCAACAACAGAAGGATTATCGTTCCAAATGGCTGGTGCAAAAAGATGCATAAATCATTAACAATTGTAGAAGACAAAAAGTGTGCTCAAGAGACAAAGCAATCAGGTGCAATGGTTCTTAACAGCATTTATCCATCCCTAAAAATTTTGTATCATAGCACATTCTAGGTCAACCATTAGCTACTTATACAGGATATTAAAGAAAATCCAATTTTGCAATTCACCTCAAATAAAAGGTAGTCCTAACAAACAGGAAGACTATCAAGAGGAAGACATATGAACATTTTTTTTCCAGACAATGTAGATGACTTGGCTACAATGAGATATGTCAAAAAAATAATAATAATAACACCAGCTGCTAAATTAAAAATCAAATAATTTCTTTGGAATTGTTATACAAGACAACCTTCTTGTGTAAGCAGATAGGTAATGCATTGCAAAGATGGATCCAGTACTCACTTAAAGACAATAAGCAATTGCCAATGTAAGCATACATCTTTTCATTTTGTGGGAATGAGATGCTGACTGCAAACTCCAGAAGTTGTCCCTTAAGAGCAACTTGAACAATTTCTTGAGGTTGATGAACATTTTGGAAGTTTATGACGAGCATTATCAAAATAGACACTCAAGGTATTAGGAAGCATGAAACATGAGTACTGGATCCCATGGTTGTACATATATCGTTACTTTTGTGTTTTGCGATACGATACACACTTGTATCGTACGATTCACCAGTGCATCGTGTTGTATCATATGATACAATGTGTATCGTGCGATATATTATCGACGCACTTAAAAAAAAAGCTGAAGTTATTTTTTTTCATTTTGGGTTTAGGAAGAGGGAGTCTCACCTAGTAACATTTAAAAGTGGGGTTAATACGAGTCAGATAGATTTTTTCCTACTTAGAAAGAGAGATAGGGGTTGTTGCATCGATTGTAAGGTTATACCAGGAGAAAGTGTAGCTACACAACATAGAGTCTTAATTTTAGATCTTAGAATTAGACAATGCCGCAAAAGGGATAGACATAGGATAGATCCTAGAATTAAGTGCTGGGCACTGAAAGGAGCTAAACAAGGAATGTTTGTAGAGCAGGTAGTTAAGGAAGTTGATTGGTGTCTCGAGGAGGATTCAGAATCAATGTGGAATAAGATAGCGGGTGGTATGAGAAAAGTAGCTAAGGAGGTATTGGGTGAGTCTAAAGGCGGTGCACCACTAGGTAAGGATACATCATGGTGGAACGAGGATGTCAAATTAGCTATTAAGGTTAAAAGAGAGTGTTATAGAAATCTAAGTAAGAGTCGTGATAATGAGAATTTGGAGAAGTATATGATAGCAAAGAAGGAAGCTAAAAAAGTTGTTCGAAACGCGAGGGCTAAGGTATATAAGGAGGTTTATGACAAGTTGGATACCAAAGAAGGCGAGAAGGATATTTATAGGCTTGCAAAGATGAGAGATAGGAAATCGAAGGATTTGGGTATGGTTAGATGTATCAAAGATGAAACGCAAAGGGTTTTAGTCAAAGATGAGGAGATTAAGGAGAGATGGAAAGATTATTTTGATAAGCTATTTAATGATAGTCATGCTCAAGATCTTGGAGACTTCTCCATTCCTTTTCATGAGATAAATCGTGACTTCATGCGCAAGATTCAAAAGAAAGAAATTGCAGAGGCTTTGAAGAAAATGAAATCAAGAAGGGCAGTTGGCCCAGATGGTATACCTATCGAGGCTTGGAAATGCTTGGGAGAGAAAGGTTTAGAATGGTTGACAAATCATTTAACTTGATTTGGCGAACAAATAAGATGCCTAATGAGTGGAGGAAGAGTACTTTGGTGCCTTTATATAAGAATAAGGGTGATATACAAGATTGCACAAACTATCGTGGTATAAAACTCATGAGTCATACTATGAAACTTTGGGAGAGGGTGATTGAGTCTAGGTTGAGGAAGGTTGTCATGATATCGGAGAATCAATTTGGTTTTATGCCTGGAAGATCAACTATGGAAGCTATACATCTTCTTAGACAACTTATTGAAAGATATAGAGAGAGGAACAAAGATTTGCATATGGTTTTTATTGATTTAGAGAAGGCATACGATAGAGTACCTAGGGACGTTCTCTGGTGGACAATGATGAAGAAAGGTGTTTCTCTCAAGTACATTAGTATAATTAAAGATATGTATGAAGGAGTAGTAACCAATGTCCGCACTTGTGGAGGGGTGACAACCAATTTTCCGATAACGGTTGGGTTACATCAAGGATCTGCTTTAAGCTCTTTCCTATTTGCGATAGTGATGGATGAGCTTACGAGATCAATTCAAGAAAATGTACCGTGGTGTATGTTGTTTGTTGATGATATTGTTTTGATTGATGAGTCTAGAGCTGGGGTTAATGCTAAGTTAGAATTATGGAGACAGACATTGGAAGCTAGAGGTTTTAAGTTGAGTAAGAGTAAGACTGAATATATGGAATGTCGGTTTAGTAAGCAACGAAGTAGTGATGGGAGTGTAGTGAAGCTTGGTGAGCAAGATATACCGGTGAATGATTATTTCAAATATTTGGGATCCATCATTCAAAAGTATGGAGAAATTGATGGAGATGTAAATCATAGGATAAAGGTTGGGTGGATGAAATGGAAAAGTGCTACTGGAGTGCTGTGCGATCGTAGAATGCCATTGCGGTTGAAGGGAAAGTTTTATAGGACGACTATTAGACCCGCTTTACTATATGGTACGGAATGTTGGGCTGCCAAGAGACATCATATTCAAAAAATGAGTGTAGCTGAGATGCGGATGCTTAGATGGATGTGTGGAAATACAATAAAAGATAAGATTCGGAACGAAGAGATACGTAAGAAGGTAGGTGTTGCACCCATTGAAAATAAGATGCGAGAGAATCGTTTACGGTGGTTTGGACATATTCGGCGAAGGCCTAATGATGCTCCAGTTAGAAGGTTGGAGAAATGGGAAAAATATATTAGTTAAAAGAGGTCGGGGTAGGCCTAGGAAGACTTGGATGGAGATGATAGGAAAGGATATGAATGCTTTGAACCTCACCGAGGACATGGCGTTGGATAGAAATGATTGGAGGAAAAGGATTCATGTGGAAGACCCAAAATGAATTTCTTTTTTGGTTCATATCGCTGACCCCAATTGTTTTGGGATGAAGGCGTCGTTGTTGTTGTTGTTGTTGTTGGGTTTAAAATGCCTCTTGAGGGCCGAGTTCTTCATATGTCTAGAGTCCGTTAGAAGGGAACCCACGAACCCTAGGTTCCGTGAGATCGATTTGGGGGCCGTTTCGTGCACAAGGGACAGGGCTTTTGCAATTTGATTAAAAGTGCATTTTCATCATTTTTCACTGTACAAAATCCCTATTTTTTGCTTCTTATTGAGTGTTTTTAGGGAAAGGTGTGTCTGGTGCTTCTTATTATTTGCTTCTTATTGAGTGTTTTAATCGGTTATGTTTTATTTTAGATCATTTGGTGTCGTCTTCACGTTCATGTCATATTAGAGATTATCATGTATGACAATACTGCATAAGCATTGAAGATGTATCACGACTAGAGTTACTATTGAATTTGAGATGTTTTTTTTTGTGATTTTATTATTATAGGTGAACTGCATAGATTTAAGCAAGATATTGCAGGTCAAGATCAAAATGTACGTCCATGTGATTCTCCATCTTTTCCTGCAATTTTTTGTGTTGATGTTATTGTTGAACTATAAAAAATTTGAAGAAAAAGAATTATGCAAAAATGCAAAGATGAAGGACTTTCAACCATTGTTTCATATTCTAAAGATGATGGTGATGATGACCCACTTGCCAAAAAAATGGCCCAACATAAAGAAATCATCGAGCAGCAGTTAGATGCAGAACTGAGAAAATATTGTCCTAATGTTTGGCAAATAGGCTCTAGAAGATAGTTTAGTTTTAAGATCTTTATAGTTTAGAACTTTAGAGATGAAGATTGGCATGTAAGACGTGGGTTAAATGTAATGTTTTTAGTTATCATAAATTTTTAGTAGTTTTGGGATGAAGGCGTAGTTGTTGTATAAATTTTTAGTAGTTTAGTTATGACTTATGAGTTATGTCATTTTAGTATGACTTGGATGTGAATTTAATATTGTTAGTTAGTTGGTTAAATGTAAGGCTTTAATTGCTTTATATGATATGATTTGCTATTAACTTAAATTATGTAGTTGTCTTCATATGTGATTTTATGGTTGTATTTTGTGCAATTCATCGTTGTTTTATGTGATGAATTCTTTATAATTATTGTTTTTTATTTTTCTAGATTTTTTTTACATTTTTGGAAATTTTTAATTAAAAATTTATGATATATTTACGATAAAAATACAATACGATACGGTGTTGCTTTGGGCCCGATTGATACGGGTAACGATACGATACTTACAACTTGCTGGATCCAGCAACCTGGTGCACCATTTGCCACTTAACCAAGTGGTTAATATGTGAAACAATTCTATGGGCCTACGGCCACTACTTTAAACTAAATATATTGCATTGCAGAGATACTTGTTACCTATCTTAATCTATTTATCATGTAGTTAAACTCATTTAAGAAAAAGTGAGTTACACGTGGACACCTCAGACTTTGCTATTGGCTGCATCCTTATGCAAGAGGGTCGCCCCATGACCGTTGAAAGTCAAAAGCCATCGTTGTTTACAAGCAGACTGGAGAAACATGCTCAGCACCTGCACATTGTCTTCCAAATACTCAAAGACAATGATCTCTACGTGAAAAGGGGAAATGTTTGTTCAGATAGGAAGAGATAGGCATCCTGGGATACATTGTTGGTAGAGGTCAGTTGTGGATGGATCAACAGGATATTAAAGCTATCCAGGACTAGGAACCACCCACCAAAATCCATGATCTCTACTCTTTACTTGGGCTGCCTAACTACCATAACATGTTATAAAAAATTTATCACCTGCAATGTTTCCTCTTCACAGCCTTGTTCATATGCAGAGGCAATTACTTTAATTTTAAAATTTCATGGCATAGATAGCTCAAACTTAACTTGTTTTGATATAGCAGCTGTGCAGTTAAAAGTGTCTCATCTAGGATGGTGAAGGAACCAACATCTTGTTAAGAAGAAAGTTTGCCTGTAAACTTTTCCTCATCCAGATATAACCTTTATTAAATGAGCTGTTAAACACACAATAATATTTCAACTACTTGCTGTCCTATAATAAAAGTTACTGGTTGACATAGAATGTACTGCAACATGGGAAACTCAACCATATAAAGTGCAACAAATCAACAAAAAAGATGTCATTTATGCATGCTCAACTGAATCTCGCGGTTTAATCAATGCAACTCTATCCTTTTTCCCAGTGATTCCTTGTTGCTCGGGGCTTTCATTAATACAATTGTCTTTCTTTCAAAGAAAAAAACACAGTGCAACTCTATGTGAGTCCACACAAACTTCAAGCTGACACATGCCCATCTAAATTTGTTGTTAAGGTGAAGATTTGATATAATCATGGCACCATGCTGATCTAAGCAACAAGAATGTCACTAAATTATGCATAAAAATCAATGGATAGCTATTCACAAGACAATGACAGAAGAAATGTAATGGACCAGAACCAAATGTTTGCTCTAAAAAGAATTAAGGGCTACAAGGTCTCTCAAGCAACAGCCAAGCAGCCTACCTGAGTAACTATGAATTTTACAACGATAAAAAAGCCATCAAACAATGAGAACATGGAGCAACTATTTGAACAAGTAAACAAATTATTGCAGAACCAACACAAATTCCTTCTAAGTCACCAGATAGAACAAATATATAATCAAACACGAACTAATACAAGCTCAGCCAGAAACCAAATACACAAAACTTACACTCAAATCAATCGCTACACTATATCATCATGTAAGGTAATTTCAAAATTATCAAACGCTAACAACCGTGAAAACCAAAAATATACAACGAATAAATGCTGAAGGAATCACAATACCAAGAAGTAAACATTAAACCTCGCTGAAAAAAAGAACTTGTTTTCTTCCAAATCATCCAATGAAAAGCACAAAATTAAATACAAAAGAATTGACCACCGAAAGACAAAAGCTAGCATGCTCCTCAATCATTCTTTAAAAACAACCAAAATGAACCAGGGAGATCTAAAATGGGAAAAAATATATCATTCGTCAAGAAAAGTGATTGAATTGGAGCAAGATTCAGGCGCAGCATTACACATTTAGTTTTCTTACGGATCGTTGAACAGCAAACCCTAACAAACCATGAACCACAGAGTAACGCCAATTATACATAAAAACACTAGCATCGTGGCAATCTACAACACCCGCAAACACAAAACGCCATTTTTCTCACATGTTCGCCCAAAAAGCATTCAAAATCACGAAAACAATAGCAGATCCCAAAAAAACTCTCATAAGCACACCGCCACACCAATCGCACATAAGAAAATCCCTAAAACACCAAGAAGATAACAAAACACCCGCAATATGCATAAAATCCGACGAAAAAAGACCCAAAAAAGAGGGGCTTACGGTGAAATCGATGCCCGGGTGATCGGAACTCCAGAAGATGTCGTGATCGACGACGACGAAGTTCCCGGAGATGTTGTCGTCCTCGTAGAGGACGTACTCGTAGACGCACTCGACGTTGTTGACGGTGACGGACAGAGCCGACGCTTGCAGGCAGAGGTCCGAGAGGAGCCCTAGCGAGAGAAGGAGCGCGAAGAGGAGCTCCGAACCCTTCCTCCTCCCCTCCATCGATTGCCGGAACCCACCGAAAATCGATTCAGGAACGACGAAAAGAGAGAAGAAAGAACAGAGAGAGAAACGGAAATTGAACTCCTCTTGAGTCTTCTTCGACACGATTCCTCTCTCTCTCTCTTTGCGTTTACCTTACGCAGAAGGCCGTCTTCTCTAGGGCGCGGTTCTCGGTTTGGCCCTGATCGAGGAGAAAATTACTGAAACGTCACTAATGATCGAATCCGGGTTCATTCATTCACTCGGATCTGGGTAGGATTCGAGTTCAACCCGCACCATCTTAGATTAAAAGCGCTCCAGTTAGGGATGTCAGTGAACAGGATTTTACCCATATCCGACTTAATTCGGGATTTTACCCATAGCCAACATCAGATTAATCGAATGTGGCATTGCCCGAACCGAACCGTTTAAGTCCTTCGCCCTAGTCTTTAGTTATTTACCCATCATCTGGTTCAGAGTTTAGTACCTCAGAAGCTAGGATCAGATTTGGTTCGGATATTCTATTATAAAATCTAGGTCTGTTAGCCAATTGTGGACCTACAGGAAGTCCTGTTTTGCAAAATTCCGATGCAGTATGGGTCAAGTACAACCCAGTCCATATCCGACCGTTTTTCACCCCTTACCTAGGGCTGAGTCGGGCTCGGTTTCATACAGATCCAACAACTCGGGTCAGATCCAGTTTAGACTTAGGTCTAGGGATGCCAAGAAATCAGATTTCATCTCGTATCTGAACGAATTGGATTCCGTTTAGTTTCATTTGGTAAGCCAAAACAATATCCAATTATAATCAGATGTGGATATGGTTTTGACTTTTTAGCTAGACAAATATTCGAATTTAATGAATATCTGAATCCAGTTACATGCCAAAAACTTCTTATACCATGCAATCAAATGATCTACAACATGTTTTTGACCAAATAAACCATATAAATCATAACTTAGGGTTTGATAAAAAAGAATCAATAAAATGGGATAGGAGTAGGGGTGTTAACGGGTCTGGTTTACCCGGACTCAACTGGAACCAGATCCTATAGGATCCGGCTATGGTGATAAATAAAAAAACCCAATTAAGAGCTGGGTCTGGACCCGAAGGTCCGATTAATACATGGGCCAGGGTATAGTTTGTGAAATTTTATACCATACCCGGACCCAACCCAAGTTCCGATTAAGACCCTCAATTTTTTCAATGTAAAATTTATAAACAAATATGATTTTACGTGATCAAAAAGTTAAAAACGGCAAAATATCTGTAGGAAAAACTCGCAAGAAATATTTTTTTTTTAAATCTCACAATTTTAGGCAAAATATCGACGACAAAAAAATAATTTTAAAATATAGAAAATAAATTTTACAAGAAAATATAAATAAAAATTATTCAAAAATAAAAACCACACGGTTTTTACGATAAATAGCCGATAAACACAAACATCACGTTTAAAACACAATATTTATGTTTTTTATGAAAAAGCTCACTAGAAATTAAAAATATTGCAAGGAATTACCATTTTAAATTTCGGATAATTTCTCACGATATTTTAGGGAGATTTATCACTATGGTTGGGGCTTCCTATTTTGTAACTATATTGTTCAGGAAAAATCAGAGTTCACATTATATGCAGCCATCAATCTTGTCATTTGTGGACATGGGTCTCAGTGTTTAGGGCTATCAACGGGTTGGATATCTGACTCATTAGGGTATATCCGAACCCCGCCCAAATAACAATTCACTGGGTTTGAGTTCGGGTTAAAAAAGTGGAATCCCAAACCCGAATCTGCATAATTTCAGAAATTTTTTATTAAAAAAACCAAGACGTGCTCTCCTGAAGCTGTATTTTTTTTCTATTTTAATTTGCACACCATTTTCCGCACCTGGACCTGGTTTTATCGCGGTCTTCTTGTGGACGTGCGCTTTTAAGTTGACCCTATTTTGACGAAAACTTTCAGAAATGCCATGAATGGTACTTGTAACGCCTGCCAGACGTGTTTTTGTGTTTGGATGAGTGACGCATAGTGACAAACGTTTTTATCGGCAATTTCTCGTTTTTCAAAAACTCGCGAGAAATTGAAAAAATTCCATAAATCTGGCATTTTTTGGCAAAATATTGAAAATAAAAAATAAATTTAAAAATATAAAATTATTTTTTATAAGAGAATATTAATACAAATATTTAAAAATAAAAATACATGATTTTTTTGCGATAAATATCTGTTTAAAACGTAAACATCGAGTTTAAATCATGGTATTTATGTTTTTTTCATAAATCTCGCGAGAAATTACCTTTTTAAACTTTCAGGAAATTTCTTGCGATATTATCGCAAGATTTTCATAAATCTCGAGATATTTGTCACTATGGAGTGACGTTTCATCAGCTCTACTCCTGGAGATGTCATCAGATCAAATTTTATCCAATATCCAACCCGATCCGACACCACCTAATCAGATTTTCTAAGTCAAATCCATATCTGATTGGTCTTGATTTTTTGCTACTAAATCCAACAAATATTCAAATTTGATGGATATCCAAATTTGTTTACATGTAAAAAACTGGATTTGATATGAACTTTTTATTGTTCGGATCTCAATCCGTTTAGACAACACCCGATTAGTCAGATATGGTACGGGTTGCATCCGAATCCGAACTATTTATATTGCATTGGATCCTTGGAAATTGATATTTAGTATTGGTTTCCATCCAGAGAAAAGGTAGAACACATTTGGTTAGGCTCAATTCTGATGGGATCCGACAATAAATTTTAATCTTCTTTGGACCCACATCCACTCAACCTGAACATATCTGATCCAAAAGGGTGATACTTGGATCTGATGCGATGGTTTGGATACCATTCACGGGCTTGCTGGCACTCGGATTGTCTCTAGATGTGGACATGGAATGTCTCCAATAGAACCCATATTGGACCTGTTTAGTAGGACCCAGTTCTTGATCAACTTCAATCTATATCCATTTTCGCTGATAGGGACGAAAATGGTTTGGTAGCAAAAATTGGATCAGGTAATAATCTGATCAGGACTCGGTATTGAGGTTTGCATCCGCATCCGACTAAAATCAGCTAACATGACACTTCTCGGCTTAAGAACAGGGACATCCGACAATAAAATTTATATATTGCAAGTATTACATACAAATTCAAAGTCAAATTGACATTCCAACTAAATCTTAGTTTAGCTGAGAGTTTGAAACAAAGTCCAAAATCTAAAATTATAAAATTCGAGATCCATTTATAAGATTCAAATCCGAATTTGAATTCCCAAATTGAAATCTAAATTCAATAAGACTACAATTTCAAGTACCTACTCAATTCAAATCCGAAATAAATTAAAACTCAAATTCAATTTATAATAAACTCTAAAGTTAAATTCAAACTAAGTTTAACTTAAATTCAAATTAAATCTAATTATAACCCAAATTCAAAATAAATTTTAAACTTGAAATTTATTCCAAATTTAAATTAGAGTTCAAATTACAATTAAATCCAAGGTTAAGTTCAAATAATATTTTAACATTGAATTCATCTTTATTCATCATAAAATATCGAAAATTCATGGGTCTAAAAGTGCACCTCGTGAAGACCATAAAAAAATATGCGCAAACATACATTTAAGTGAGAGTTAAGGAAAGGAGAAAGGTGGTTCACACAGTTTCTCATGACTTTTATAGAAAACATGCGATTTTATTAAGATATTTTCAATTTTACGATTAAACAAAGATGATCGCATAAATAACATAAATTTTTGCACTTTTTGAGGTCGGTAAAAAAAACATGTGAACCACATTTTAAGTGGGAGTTTGTGATACCCAACAAGTGAAGTGATATATCGTACAAACTTTGTGAGTTCCATATGCCTTGAAAATGTGGATTTGTATCAGCTCAGAATCTGGATGCAGACCAGATCCATTGACAGCCATATGTGAAACCTTCTTTCACTTTTTTATTTTGAGAAATTTTCAAATACAACCCAAACTTTTGGGACTAATTCATGTGCATACCAAACTTTTAAGGGTTTTCAATTATGCGCCAAAGGCTTGTCACATTAATCAAATGTTCCCTATTGTTGTCACAGACCTATTTCATTCAATATGCCATCGCGGCGCGATGATCCTTCCTTACTACCACAAGCCTACTCGTCAGCTCGCTTGCCAGTCGCGGGAGCTTATAATCAGAGTGCAAGATAGCAAGAGAGAATAGAGGGAGAAGAATTGCAATCACAAGAAGCAATCACAACGAGGGTGAACAAAAAAAACTCAACGCATTTAATTCATTCACAATTTTGCCTGCAGGCATTTACAGTTCAAGTATATGGGCTGCCCCTTCGGGTATTGATTCATCTGAACCGGGCATCTTACATCAGACTCAACAAAAGCAAAACAGACGCTAGACACAACCTTACAATGTAAGTCACAAGGGAACATGCTCCCCCCTTCAAATCATGCATCGTCCTCGGCGCCATCTGTTTCATGGTAGGCCCTGACTTCAGCCGTGTAGCGGTTGTTCATCCAGAGAGTAGGCTCCCACGTACGTTCTCTTGTTTCCTCCCACTGCAACAAGTACTTCTTTGCTTCGCCCAAGTAGTTAACCTTGTGACGAAGGATCTTACTGAGGTGCTTCTCGACCATTGTGCTGTCGGGGCCCTCTGCATGATGGGAGAACATTGTGGCACACTACGTTTCAGATCTCCATCATCTAGATGGAACTACTTGAGGTTGCACATGTGGAACACCAGGTGCACCTTGAAGTCTAGGGGCAACTCGAGCTTGTACGCCAGCTTGCCCACCTTCTTTGTGATGGTGAAGGGTCCTTCATACTTTCTAAGCAGTCCGTGGTGTTGACCGCGGAAGATGCCTGTGCGACCTGGATATAACTTCACTAACACTTGGTCCTCAACTTGGAATCCAGCGGGCCGACGATGCTTATCTGCTCACTTATTCATTCTTTTTGCCGCCTTGTGTAAAAATGCCTTCGCCAACTCATTCTGCTCGTGTTAGACGCGAATAAACTGATAGGCAAATGATGGCCTTCTCTTTTCTTGTAGGGTAAGAGTGCGCAGGGTCAGAGGCTGTTGCCCCACAGCTATTTCAAACGGGTTGTGACTTGAAGACTCGCCCTTCTGCAGATTGTAACAGAATTGTGCCACATCAATGAGCTTCACCCAATTTTTCTGATTGACACTAACAAAGTGCATAAGGTACTACTCAATAATCCCGTTGATGCGCTCTATTTGCTCATCTGTCTTCAGATGTAAGCTTGTTGAAAATAGCAAATCAAAGCCAAGTAGTTGAAATACTTTACACCAAAATTTGCCTGTGAAGCGAGCATCACGATCACTCACAATGCTCTTTGGTATGCCACAGTGCTTCACCACATGCTTTACAAACAACTCTGCAGGGCATTCCTTTAAAGCTGGGATGAATGTGACATATTTTGAGAAACGATTCACCACAATGAGGATAAAACTAGGGCCCTCTACCTTTGACAGACAAATAATGAAGTCCATAGAGATGTTATCCCAAAGACATTTTGGAATTGGTAGAGGCTCAAGAAGACCTACAACCTTTTGGTTTGTCTCCTTATCTTGTTAGCAGATGATGCATGTTCGCACATACCCCTCCACGTCATCTCTCATCTGCGGCCAATAGTAGTCACGCTCAAGAAGTGCTAAGGTTCACTTCTGACAAGGATGACCGACCCATAGTGTATCATGGCACTCCTTAAGCAGCTCTCGACGGAGGCTTTCCCACTGCGGCACGAAGATGCATCCCCCTTTTATCACAATGAGGTCGTCCTGTAGCCAAAATCGCTGAGTTTTCCCTTCACGGATGCGGATCAACAATGCACCCTCTAAATGCACTTCAGAAGGCTCCGCGCGCGCAGCTGCCAGTTCAGTCCTGCGGCTCAGAGCGTCCATCACAACATTTGTCGTTCCAACCTTGTACTCTAAGGCAAAGTCGAACTCAGCCAAAAACATCTGCCACCGAGCTTGCTTAGGCGTCAGTTTCTTCTGTGTCTGAAAATAGTTCGTGGTCACATTATCCGTCTTGACGACAAACTGGCCACCCAAGAGGCAGTGCCGCCAGGTGATGAGGCAATATACAATGACGGTCATCGCATGTTCATGCACCGTGTAACACCTCTCTACATCCTTCAGCTTGCGACTCTCATATGCAATTGGATGACCCTTCTGCATAATAATTGTACCGATGGCAAAGTTTGAGGCGTCTATGTGGACCTCAAAGGGTTTTGAGTGATCAGGCAGTCGCAGCACTGACTCCCTTACCAAGGCTTTCTTCAAGTCGTTAAAGGCGTCTTGGCATGCTCCTGTCCAAAGCCATACCTGATTCTTCTTTAATAAATCTGTGAGGGGCGCAATAATGAGGGAATAGCCTTCGATGAAACGCCGATACTAGTTTGCCAAACCAAAGAATGACCGCAACTCTAGAACTTTGCTTGGTGGAACTCATTCTTGGATGACCCTTGTCTTTTGCCTATTCATACGCAACACATCACACCCCCACAACGTGGCCAAAAAAGTTGATCTCCTCCTATCTGAAGAGACGCTTCTCTCGTTTGACACATATGTCATTCTCCTTCAGCACGTGAAACAATGTTCGCAAGTGCCCAACATGTTTCTCCATGTTACTGTTGTAGATCACGATATCATCTAGGTAGACTACCACGAACTTATCTAAGTAAGGGTAGAATATCTGGTTCATTAAAGTTGTGAACGTGGCTAGAGCATTTATCAACCCGAATGACATTACTATGAATTCGTAAGCACCATAGCAGGTGACGCAAGTTGTCTTCAGCTCATCACCTTCAGCAATCCTCATCTGTCAGTAACTCGATCGCAGATCCAGCTTGAAAAAGATACGGGCACTGCCTAGCTGCTCGAACAAGTCCGCTATCAGTGACCATGAGTATTTGTTTTCCATCGTAACCTTGTTCAAAGCACAGTAATCCACACATAACCATTTGGAGTCGTCATGCTTCATCTGAAATAGGACCGAGGTGCCAAATAGGGCTTTCGATGGATGAACTATGCTTGCGTCCAACATCTCGTCTAGCTGCCTGTGCAGCTCTTTCAGCTCATCTGGCCCCATGCGGTATGAAACCAGTGTGGGAGGCTTCGCTCTCGGGGTCAACTCAATCTTATGGTTGACCTCGTGTCTTGGCGGAAGATGCTTCGGCAATTCCGGAGGCATCACCCCTTGAAACTTCTCTAACAGTAGGGCTAGGAATAGCGGCATTGTTGCTTCTACCTTCCTTTCTTCTATGTGCACGACAACTAAGAATGTCTGCTCCTTATTCTTGACACCCTTCTTTAGTTGCATCACCGATAACACTGAAGACTTGCCTTTCTGCGTAAGGCACTGCAATGTGTGAGACAGGTCTAGCCCTATGATCGTCAACTTGTTAAACCTTGACAACATCATAATATTCTAGCTCCGCAGAAACTCCATACCCAAAATCATCTTAAAATCGTATAGGGGTACTACAGAGAAGTTGGTTTTACCGACCAAACTCTCCACTTGGATAACCACATCTCTCGCTTCACCGAGGATGAGCTTGATCTCAGAGTTTTCCGTTTTGATGGTCATCTGCTTTAGCTCAGGCTTAAAGCCCAACCACTTTGCCTCTTCCCGCGAGACAAAGTTGTGTGTGACCCCAGAGTCTATCATTGTTGAAGTAGACTTTCCATTCGTAATGACATCTAAGTACATAAGTTTCTTACTGACCTACATGATTTTATTTACGCAACTTCTAGCTGTGTTAATCGATCTCATGACCTCAATCATTGATTGCATGGTCTCAGTGTCACTGCATTTATTCTTGCATTGCATTGGCTTGCCCATTGTCTTTTACGAGGCACTTGGGGCACTGTCTGACGATATGCCTATCGCCACAAAACCAGCATGTCACAATAGTACCCTTGTTGTTGTTGTTGTTGTTATGCTTTGTGTAGTTTTGTTTTTTGTCCGATTGATGGCATGTCGACGCCTCACCTTTGTTGTCACACCGCTCGTCCTTCTTTCCTCCATGATCAGGCTTCCTTTCGACTTTAGTTGATGGGGTGAAATGCTTGCGCTGAGTGTCAACTAAGCGCTCGGTTTCTAAATATGCAACTTCCAAAATATGCGGGTTGCTCATTTTTACTTTAGACTATGCCTATGACTGAAGTTTCACAATGAACCAGTTGTGCTTATCCTCTTCTGGCATGTTAGGCAACTCCAGCATAAGCTTCTAAAACGTTCTGACATAGTCTTGTAACGAACCAGTATATTTAAGCTCACAAACCATCTGATACGCCTGCCTTTGCGTATTTCTCGACATAAAGTAGTTGTGCAACTCTATTTTGAAGTCGTCAAAGGTGTATATTACACATTGACCCCTTTTCATGTCGCTGCACTTCCGCCTCCACTAAACAATATCATCTTCATTCAATAACGTTGTTGTAGCCTTAATTCGGAGATCTTCAAGCGTCATATTTTAAATATCCAAATAGTCTTCTACGTGAAACAAAAAGTTCTCAATGACCTTGCGGTGTCAAGAACCATTGAACTTTGCAGGTCTTCGCACACCAATCCTTGATGGCCTCTCATCATTTTCGCCATTTAAGGTCACTGACCGCTGTAATGTGTGATTCTTCAATTGAAGCTCCCCTACTTCAGTTTGCAAGTCAACAACTCTAGTTGTCAACGAAGTGACCTGCCTCATTAGTAAGTCCATTTGCTCTTGCAGGCTCACCACTACATGATTCAGTCCACCGAATGATTCAACTGCACGTGAAATCGCTTCCTCGTGCAAAGTCACATCTTTCACCAACCTGTTGACAATTACAGCTAACTCCTTTTGATTTCGAGGTGAACCCATCTCCTCAGCTTTGACAACTGCCTTGCCTTTGGTGTTGTGCAAGTTTTGATAAGATGCCACAATGTCTTGCTCACAAATCACAGCCTGTCGACACCGACTCCAGAGTCATTTTCCCAGCACGAGAACAGACTCTGGTACCACTTGTCAGGGGTCTATTTTCTTCAATAAGCCAACATGATGAGACTGTCATTCCTTACAGCCGCAAGCGTACTCGTCAGCTCGCTTGCCAGTGGCGAAAGCTTGTAATCAGAGTGCAAGAGAGCAAGAGAGAATAGAGGAAGAAGAATTGCAATCACAAGAAGCAATCACAATGAGGGTGAACAAAAGAAAGCTCAACGCATTTAATTCATTCACAATTTTGCCCGCAGGCATTTACAGTTCAAGTATATGGGCTGCCCCTTTGGGGTATTGATTCACCTGAACCGGGCATCTTACATGAGACTCAACAAAAGCAAAACAGACGCTAGACGCAACCTTACAATGTAAGTCACAAAAAAACAATTGCAATCCTGTTAGTTGGTCCTTGAGTTAAAATCTAACCATTGTGTGGAAGTTACTATTTACCCTTTTAGCAATTGAAGTGCATGTTAGGGGTAGTACTCATGCTTCTTCATAATTACCGTTTGAACCTTACTTTAGAAGTCAAATCATTTTTACCTTATTTAAAGTTAGTTTAACCTCACATAATTCATAATTACTGTCTTACACATATTGCAAACACATGCATGACTTCCTGCATGCTAACCATCCTTATGATGTTTGAGTTGAATCTGGGTCTAATTTTAAACCCACTTTAAAAATCCCAGCTTTTATCGGGTTAAGAAAATGAAATCCCAAACCAGATCCTTATAATTTAAGGGTACTTTCACTAAAATTCAATGTCAAGTTAGATATTAGACAAAAATCATAACCCAAACCCAACTCTCATATTATTTGTGTTGGGTTCAGGCCCACCCAAATAATATCCTAGTAGGCATTTTTTATGCCCATATCTGAGAATTTGGGTCGGGTTGAGTCAGGTCACCAATACAAACTCAACTTGTTGATAGCTCTACCCTTGACATAAGAAAGGGTTCAATATGGGTTCGGTCAGACCTTGGTCCAAAACTATATTTGTATTCTTGAAAACATGTCGGGATTTGGATCCAAATCTAACTCAAACAGCCAAAGAGAGTTTTGGATTTGTATAGGATCTGAACTTCACCTTTTCAGGGTCTGCCTTGAATCGGTGAAATCTAATCCTTTCATGCCCAAATAAAGCATGTTTCTGGATCAAACAATATGAGTTGCATCTAAGTTAGACCCAAATAGATATTCCACCCTTATGCATTCCCACTTTATATTATGATAACACTATAGCTATATTCTATATAATCTTGAGCATTTGCTTCTTCAATTCATTATTTTTTAGATTAGTTGAAAAAAAAATCTTAAAAACGTTAATGTGTCAATTTCAGTTTGATGCTATGGATGTTGCCAAACTATAGTAAAAGTGGATGCCAACACTTAAGATGTCCACAGGTGGGATATTATCCAACATCCAACCAAAATCCAAATTGGATTAGTTAGATCACATTTGGTCTTAGACTTGGAATTTTACCCTGCCGGTGTGACGACTGTAGGCTCGACCAGGTCTTCGTGCCCGGTGCAGTTTCTTCTGGTTATAAATTAAAAAAAAAAAATTGGCAAAACGTTTGGCTTGTAATTGAAAACTTTCAAAAGTTTGAAGTACACCTGAATTAGAAGGGAATGTTTGGCGGTTATTTGAAAATTTCCCTAATCTCGAACCTTCACTAAATCGAACTTGTGGGCCGTGGCTTTCATGAAACAGGACCAAACCAACTGCTGCCACGTGTAAGGTTCCTAGCCTCAAAGTTTTATGCTGCCGGCACGACGACCGTAGGCATGGCAGGCTGAGCTTACGCGATCAGGTCTTCGTGCCGGGTTATAAATCTAAAAAAAAAAAGAAGGCAAAACCTTAGGTGGGTAATTGAAAGCTTTCAAAAGTTTGACGTACACCTGAATTAGAAGGGAATGTTTGGCGGTTATTTGAAAATTTCCCTAATCTCGAAACTTCTGGGGCGTCCTCGTACTAAATCGAACTTGTGGCTTTCTTAAAGGCCACGAGGCCCATGAAACAGGACCAAACCAAATTCTGCCACGTGTAAGGTCGGGATTAAAAGATGACGTTTCCCCATGCCAGGCCTCTACTTGGAGTCCTAGCTCCCCTCTATATAAACACATCCATCACCAACTCCCAACTCACTATTAATCGTTGTAACTCCCTGAATCCCAAACACTCTCTGTCTCTCAGGCCGTGGACTTTGAACTCCTCTCCTTCTCCCTTGCCTCTTTGGGCAGCCAAGACAGTCATATGGCCACCTCAACTGTACTGCAGTCCACCTTGGCACCGACGAGGCCTCGTATTGGCGGAAAATGGAGATCTCATGCCACGTGTCTCCCACGTCAGAGGCTCGCCATCTTCACCGTTCGATCTTCACTTGAGGTGAGTTCCATATCCTACATGTCGAAAGCAAACTCTCATACAGCGGTTGAGACGGTGTTTGGATATTAGGTGTTGGGAAAACTAGAGAATGGACTTGGTTTTTCCAACTTCTGAAGTTGCTCAAGTATTTGTCTTGGAGGAGTTTCAACGCCTGGCATTGCAATAGAGACTTTGTAAAAATATTGTGTTTTCTTTATGTTTTTAGTCTATCGTGATGTTTGTCACGTAAATCCTAAAGAGGAGAAAGTTTTCTCCCCAAAAAAAAAAACTTGTCATCTCCACTTTTTATATAGAAAAAAGTCTGGTGTGGGGGAGTACAACCTATTTTTTTCCTCGATTAAACTTTATCTATACAAATTTTATGAAAAAAAATTCCCCAATAATCCAACTCAATGAAGTATTTCTAACATAGCGACAAATATCACAAGATTTACGGAAAAATCTTGTGAGAAATTACCTAAAAGTTTAAAACGGCAATTTCTAGAGATATTTTCAATTTCTCATGATTTTTTGTCTGAAAATAAATATCTTGTTTTAATCATGATATTTATGTTTTTTAATCATGATATTTATCATAAAAAACTGAGTGTTTTTTATTTTATTTCTTTAAAAATTTTATATTTTTAATCTATCTTTTATTGCTGAGATTTTGCCAGAAAAATGCAAGATTTATAATTAAAAAATAGTTTTCACGAGTCTTTGGCTGCCAAGATTTTGCAATTTTTTAACTTTTATCACTATGATTTCAACTTTTTTTTTTTTTAAATCCGGAATATTGTATTTTGCTTCTCAATGGAATAATATCCCAAAATATCCAAAGTTTATGAAAAAGTTTTCCCCAATAATCCAACTCAATGAAGCATTTCTACCGTAGCAACAAATATCGCACGATTTATGAAATTCTCGTGAGAAACTACCTAAAAGTTAAAAAAGGAAAATTCTAGCGTTATTTGCATCAGGTGAGCTGAGAACAGAAGTTCCATTACGTTTGAGAAGCATATCTTGACAAAATTGGAAAATTTTCCGTGGCAATATTTTATTGACTCCTTGGTTTTTTCCCTACACTGACAGGACCGCCCAGAGAAACAGCAAGCACCCTCACCGGCACCAGTGACATCACCCACCCCAGCCCCACCAAAAGTAAAGGTAACCAATTGTGTCCTTACACGTAATAACCATCTCGTCGCATCACATGCTGACTCATCTCGATCCTGACAGGTCAGCACCAAGTTCTCGGACGTGCTGGCATTCAGCGGGCCTGCACCGGAGAGGATCAACGGTAGGCTTGCCATGGTGGGCTTTGTCGCAGCCATGGCAGTTGAGTTGACCAAAGGTGATGACTTGGTCTCCCAGTTGGCTAGTGGAGGCCTGTGGTGGTTCGCCGGGACTACCATGCTGCTCTCGTTGGCCTCGCTCGTGCCCATGTTCAAGGGTGTCTCGGCGCAGGCGAAGTCGGGCGGGCTGATGACTTCCGATGCTGAGATATGGAATGGGAGGTTCGCCATGCTTGGTCTGGTGGCCTTGGTCTTCACCGAGTACCTCAAGGGTGGTGCCCTTGTGTAGTGTGGTCAAAAGTCAAACACATCAATTTTTTTATTATTAAACAAGCACGTCATTTCTTGGGTTGTAATGAGCCACAAATTCCCCAAAGGTTGTGGGCCCTTTAGTTGGCTGGTCAAACATGTCATTCCTTGCGTGAACACGTACTTGAAAAATTGATGAAGTATAGATATCGACTAATCTCTCTCTCTCTCTCTCTCTCTCTCTCTCTATATATATATATATATATATATATATATATATATATATATATATATATATATATGTGTGTAATGTTGTGCAAACATGCCAAATGGGCTTTTCAGCCTTTCTGGTGCTTTTTTCACGATTCTGACCCCATAGATGTGTTTGACATGGTTGATTTTAGGCTTGCACATGAGCTGAGTTCGAGCTGCGACTGGCTGTTCGAATTTGGTTCACTTCAAAATGCATGTGTTCAAGATCAGCTCAAGCTCAGAGTCGAGCTTGAACAACATTGTTTAGACTCGACACAGTTCCGAGCTCGAGCCGAGCTTGACCATTGTTCCAAAAAGACTTTATCATTAAAGGGTCTTGAAAATGTGAGACTCAGAGACAGAGACTGGTGTACAAATGCTCGCCATTACATCAAATTGTGTGCTGTTTTTTATTATGACCCAGGAAATTTATATATACTAAAACCACGCTAGATTTTTTCATAGAAAAAAAGTTATAGGGCGTGAAATTTAAACTCAAGCTCTTGAGGGAAAGACTAACACCCTACCCATTAAGGAAACAATGATTTTCTACTTTTATTTTGAAAACATATTATATATATACTTTTGTGTGAGCTTAATCGAGCTCAACAACTTGATCAAGCTTGGCTCATTTATCCACATCGAACTTGAACTTTGTTAAACTCGACTTATTTATTTTTTTGAATGAGCTCGAGTGAGCTTAAACGGGTAGAACCTGAGCTAGCTTGACTCATTGTGCATCCCTAGTTGATTTACTAGGATTTTTTGATGAAAAATGATACTTGGTGTCTAAAAAATTTACAATGATTTTAGATGATTAATTTTTCAAATCTTTTAAAAACCTATCCATGTGTTATAATTGAGCGCTCAAGGAGATGATCCCTATAAAATCAACTACCCGATCACATCTGTACAATCATAATTTAAAAATAAAACCAAAAAACTTCAAAAAAACTCATTTAATATGTCAGTGTTATATATATGGTTACTATTTGGTGTTATCGAAGGCACAAAATTATATGAAACTATTGAGCTGAAAATCATAGGTTCAAGGTTTATCAACTTAATATGACCATATAGATGTGTTCGTTTGTTTGCTAAGGATTAGACCTTGGATCATGTTATTTTGATCAAAAAATATGTTTTTTTAGTTATTTAATTTTAGTGCATTATAGACCACTAATTGTTGAAGCCTTCAAAAACCCTTTTTATCACAATCATAAGATTCAAATCTCATTTCCCATTAAACAAAACTTGTAAATCAGGTTAATGGGATTTAATCTACAAAAGGAATTTAAATCCTATGATTTGCAGCTCAATATTTACATATAATTTTGTGTTTTATATATTTATACAAACACTTTTTCCTTTGTGCTATTCCATTATTGTGGCATTTTCTTCAAAAAACATGCACCAACTGTTCTTTTTTTCAACAAAGAAAGTTAGGAGCAAGGTTACCAGAAGTGCTATAGGAGCATGAAAAGCACGTTACTCGAGAAACCAATTCTAAAACAGGAAAATATAGTGTTTTTAATACAAGTAGGAAACACTAAAAAAATTGGGAAACACGTTTCCCACCCTAAGAGAAACACATTTTTCATATTTGGAAAACTCATTTCTCACGCGTTTCCCACACATTTTTCTTTTGTGTGATACATGTTTCTAATGTTTGGTAACTCTTTTTTTCATGTTAAATGTTTCCCCATCATTTTCCATTTTTCGTTTCACATGCACCTTAAAAACCTTGTTTCCTGTTTTCGTTTTTATTTCTCAAGATGTTTCTTGTTTTTTTTTTTTGACAACCTTGGTTAGGAGCAAGGTTGCGAGACTAGGGAGCGGAAGCGATTAAACAAAACAATAAGAAGAGGCATTTTAAAATTGATATGAAGCGAGAAGCTAAATATCAATTTGAAAGTAAAACAAGAATAAAAAAAAAAGCAACATGAGAACTGAATAAAAATAGAAGAAGCAAATAAAAACTAAAATAAAATTGATTATTCTTATATTTCATGATTTTTTAATAAAAAATTAATTATTTTTTTAAAGTCTAAAAATGGTTGTTACCAATTTAGATAAAACACATATAAAACATGAAAAGAAACATAAAAAAAACATATAGAAAGCATGGACAATGTGTATGGTAAGCATAGAAGAAGCTTGAGAAAATTGAGATTTTTATGAAGTTTCAGAAGCGATTATCGTGCTTCCGAAGCAAGTTTTTGAGAACCATGCTTCCCACTAATCTAAGAAGCTTCTAATAACTCTAGTTAAGATAAAACTATAGTAGACTTCTTAGTTATTATCAAAATAGGCTTACCAGTGTTGTTGAAAGCGTGTCTTGAGGCGTAAAAGGCGCATCTCGCCTTGAGGCGAGGCCCTCTGCTATTCAAGGCGCCAGCCTTAAAGCATGAACAAAGAAGAAGAACACTTTATAGTGAACATGTTAAATGTTAAAAGTTTATATATATATTTCTTTATGTAATAAGTAAAACTCATTAGGGGTATTTTAGATATTACACATTATTTAATTGGTCCAAATGAAGCTAGATTTGGATTTGAATGCTAGCATAGAAAAACTCAAACCAGATCCGAGTCTAACTGTTATGATCATAACCGATATCCGCATAAAGATGTGGATTCTATGGTAATCGAGCCTGAATTCGAATGTCCAATTGACCCTTAATCGAATCCAAATTTAACTCTTAAGATTTACCAAGACCACTCAAATCTAGGTTAAGATTCCGATGATTGGTGTGAATTAACAATATTTCCATGAAATTCACACTACAATCATGAGTAAATTAACTTCCCAATTTTTTCATATTGTTTTGTGGAAACTTTGGTTGGTTTATATATAATAAATAATGTCCTTCGTGATAATAAAAGTGTATTCTAAGGACCATATCATTCGAAATGTGTGGCATGCTTGTGCGGAAAGGTTTATGGCTTACCATTGGCCCTCAAAGTTGATTCTCATGATTAAAATTTTTGCTGCAGGTGGTCCTATGGTGCAACCGTCCCTATTGTCCGACCTGGGGTCTATTGTGTTCCAGCGGTTGCTACAAACACGCCCTAGATGACGCTTGTGACTTGTATGCAAGCATGAGAATTTTTTTTATCTAAATCAATGTTTCAAATGTTTACAACTTGCTACTTATTTCACACATGTATGTAAAAATTCATATCATATGGCTGTCCGAGGTACACATCTCCAACATGACACAAAAATAAAAATAAAGAACACATTTTCCTATTCATAATGAAAATGAGCATTTACCTATTTATATTACGGATCGGGCTTTTTGGGGACACACAAAAAAGGATATAATAGATCACGGCTGAAGGATTGGTTAACGAAAATATGAACAACCAGAGACTGAATCTTTATTTTTTTTAAAGGCAAGCTGGGGTTAAGCAGTAAAAAGATCAGGTGCAATATGATTGCACAAATATTTGTCAGTTGTGAGGCTCAAGGCTCGATAGAGGGCGATCAAGTGCTTAATGCACAAATTTTGTGGCCATGTAATTGCATCTGATCCTGCCACGGTTAGGCAGGCGGACCTCTACTAGTTAAAAAATGATACCATTGGGATTCGAACTTGCAACGTCCCAACATAAGGTGACATGCACTAGCTGCTCCTATCACACAGGAGGAGCCCCTGTTGGTCCCAAAGACTGAATCTTGATACCATGCATGTGATGTATTGGCTGCTGCAATCATTTAATGGGAATGAAATTTAGAATGGGTACACTTGATTATATGAATCACTTGAAAAATAAACTTATGTATTCGTTTCTTCAGCAAATTTGTTGCATGATCAATTTGGATTGACTTGGCCTGCCATTCTGTGGTCCGTGATGAGGGTTTACCTTGCTCAAAGTTTTTTTGTAATTTTAAATAATGTCTCTAAAACGGATGGAGTATCATCTCACAAAGGAAGTCGATTGTCCTTAATCCTTTCCCATTCGAGCTTGGGAGAGGCATTAGCCAAGTTAAAATTATTGCTTAGTATCATGTCCTAGATACACTAAACAAATAGCACATAAGGATGTGATGGGTTCCCTTGTGCACAACCCACATGGGCGCCGCACACATGGGTGCAGTGCAGACAACAATAGAGCAGCGCATTTGTGCATCGCATAGGCGCAGCACATGCGTGCCGTGCATGTGCTGCGCACATGAGTGCTGCGGGTGAATGCCGTGCGCATGAGGGCTGCGCACGAGCGCAAGGCGCCATGCGCCATGCGCCATGCACAGCATGTGTGCGTAGACGCAAGGCCACGGGCGCACACACAATGCCACATGCCATGTGCAGCGCAAGCCCCATGCGCTCCATGCAGTGTGTGCGCCAGATGTGCACAAGTGCCACCTCAGCAGATTTGTTACAAGATCTATAACCTTCAAGTTGACCTCCAGCAGTGTCAAATTTACTAGTAGGTTACCCAAACCACTGAGGCTGACTGTTTTGTAACCAATCCACCTTGGTAGCTGTCACAAGCTCAAACTTCACCTTCGAAATTTGCCTTGCGCCGGCACGAGATCGCCCCGACCTCGTTCAACCTCACAACAATGGAAGACTTTCTTTGACACAAGTCGAATGCAAAGAATACCAACACTTGTATTATTCACATAAAATACAATCACACTGGTCTGGCTTGCATGCCTTGCAATGCCCAGACATTACATCTTTATAACTTTCAAGGGACATGCCTTCAATCATGGCACCCCTTAACGAACACATGTGTCATCTCACCCATTGCCACCAACAGTCACTTGGGTCACACCTCTTGGTAGGCGCAAGCGCCTCCTCGCCGCATGCCCCCAGCCGTTCGAATGTTGTGCCTCATTCTGCATGTCATCTCGTAATTTGTGTTATGCACGCCACGCCCATCGCGTTGCACATGCCGCACACTGCGCAGCCACGCGCGCCGCGCATGCCGCGCGCGCCGTACCCAGTCTATTGAGGGTCTAACAGGCCTTCCCCACCAGATGAATCTGACGTCCACGTCGGGTTCATCTTCTTTAAGTAGGCTTGAATCAAATCCTCAAATTGCCATAAAGTAGTGTCCTTCTCCCACGTTGCTTCCTCTATCGGCAATCCTTTCCATTTGACTAGGAAGTAGGTCCTCCGGCTCTTCTTGCTTTGGCCCTCCACCCTTCGGTCTATGATGAACTCAGCGTGCTTCTGAAACTGTGTTCGTATATTTGGTGGAGCACGCCGTGGCACCATCCGCGAGGGTTCCTCCAAGTCTTCATGGTACTCCTTGAGAAAACTAACGTTGAACACTGGATGTACCTTAATCCTTTCTGGAAGTTTCAGCCTGTAAGTTGAACGTCCAATCCGTTTGGTTACCTTAAAAGGTCAGTCATACCGAGGAATGAGCCCCTTGTATGTTGTCTTCCTTAGGATCTTTTTTCAAATCTGGAGAGTGAGTTTCAGCCATACTCTATCCCCAACTTGAAACTCAAGTGGTCGACACCTCTCGTCTACCCACTTTTTCATTTGCCTCTTGGCTCTTTCCAAACAATCCTGTGCTTCTTCTATCCTCTCATGCCGCGTTCTTGCGAACCGGTATACCGGAGGACAACGACCTTGGTCCTTTTGCTTCACTACTTCATGAGGAGTGAAGGGTTGTTGCCCCGTTGCCAACTCGAAGGGACTCTGACCTGTCGTCGAGGTCTGTTGCAGATTGTAGCAAAATTGAGCAATATCCAGCAAATCCACCCAGTTTTGCTGGTTGGCCAGCACGTAATGCCTAAGATATTCCTCCAACAGAGCATTGACGCGTTCCATCTGACCATCTGTTTGTGGATGATTGCTTGTCGAGAAGTTAAGCGTAGAGCCCATCATCTCGAACAAGGTGGTCCAAAACTTTCCAGTGAATCGTACATCACGATCACTCACAATGTTCAGCGACAATCCCCAATACTTCACAATCTGTTTCAAAAACAACTGTGCAGTAATCTCCGTTGTGCATTCCTTTGGAGCAGAAATGAATGTTGCATACTTTGAAAACCTGTCCACCACGACCATAATCGATGTAAACCCTTCAACCTTGGGCAATCCAGAGATGAAATCCATCGATATGCTTTCCCATGGTCTGGTCGGCGTCGGTAGGGGCTCTAGCAACCCAACAACCTTTTTCCTCTCTGTCTTGTCTTGCTGGCATACAAGACAAGTTCTGACATATAAGGCAATGTCTTCTTTCATCCTCGGCCAGTAATAACTGGATGATAGGAGAGCCATCGTGCGCTCCTGTCCGGAATGCCCCGCCCATGGGGTATCATGTGCCTCCTTTAGTAACAACTTCCGCAAGCCGCCACCGTTAGGCACATAGGGTCGCCTTCCTTTAGAATAGAGAACACCATCCTCTATCCAAAACTGCCTTGTCACCCCCTCTTTCACTTGTTTCAACAAGCGGATAGTGACTGAATCCTTTTGAGTTTCTTTCTTTAAACTCTGCAAGATATCTCCAGATACTTGCGTGATTGAAGCAACAACCACCTCAGGTTCCTCCTTGCGGCTTAAGGCATCAGCAACCAAGTTTTCCTTCCCTGGCTTATACTGCAACTCAAAGTCAAACTCTGCTAAGAAGTCTTGCCACCTAGCCTTTTAAGTCACAAAGCAACTTGTAGCAACATTGTCTGTCTGAACTATGAACTTGGCGCCCAACAAGTAGTGCCTCCATGTTCGTAGGCAATGTACCACCGCCGTCATCTCCTTCTCATGAACAGAGTACCTCCTCTCTATATTATTGAGTTTCCGACTTTCAAAGGCAACTGGGTGTCCCTCCTGGACTGTAACGCCCTGGATTTCCAAAACAAAGCTAAGTTAAAATTTTCATGGATTTCTTTTTTTTTCTTCTTTGCAGCGGAACTTAGAAAAGCTTTTAGCAGCGGAATAAGACGATAATGAGTCGTCGGTTTTAGAAAACTCCGAGCACGTTGCAGGTATGTGACCAAGCAACTCATTGACCACTAAAGTGTTCCATTTTATCGAAAGTACATGTTTATTACAACACTACTGCTTAGAAAAGCAGTGAAGGTTCAATAAAAAGGAAGCAGTACAACTCTGTCTAGAGAAACCCTGGAACTTGATGCCGCCTTGCTCCGCATATCGCCACGCAGGTTCAACACCTGAAATCCCCATTAAACGGGGTCAGAACCACTGATGGTCTGGTAAGTAGGCAAACACCTATCTATTCAACTCAAGTAAATGCATAGACCACTCAGGGTCGCAGTTCGTAATACGACGCTCAAGCCTCCATGACTTAGCGTATATCGCAAAAGCCTCATCAGGGCTATGAGTTGAACATCCACGCAAGTCGTCATGACTTCGCATAAGCCTCTTCAGGGCTGTGAGTTAGAATAACCTCTCAAATCTCTACGACTTAGCCTTGACTTCCTCAAAGTCACGAATGGATGTCTAGCTCAAGCCTTTATGCTTGGCACATCCGTATCCTACGAATCTAAGGACAGCTCTCCGAGCTTCACTTAGTCGTACGGATATCAATGGTGTTCTTTCCCAATCGGTCCAGTAGTATACCGACCATGACACCTTCACAAAGGTTATGCAGGACTGACTCAACAACGTCATCCACTCATACATTCAAAGTAGCGCTGTACCTAAGCTAATGCTTTGTTTCGATAATTGCACCTCCCCCTGGGCTTAGGGGACTCATATCTGGGGGACAACGCGACGATCTGGGGGTTGATTATTCTATTTATTTTAGATACCCCAGAGGCCTGTTGACCCCATCCTTCTAGTAGAACGGTACAGCATACCGGAAGAGATCCTTACTAGGTATCCGAATGCATTCTGCTACTGCAGTAGTTGGGTTCAATCCTTAGATATTTAAGGATAACCACGACCTCCATACCTCTGAGTGACGAAGGCCATCAATGAACTCTATCAGGTTCGGGTGAAATATATGTCACTCAAGGCTGCGCCATCACCGTCTTCCTCGGTGAGAAATTCTGAAAGGGGCCTGCCGGTCTTACAATTACTTGACGAACATTGCATGCCTATAGGGCAGCCTTTGAGAAGTATGTACCCGACCCCAATCAACCACACGGTTTTCACCGTGGAACAAAGGTTTTATTCATATGCATGCTTAACTCTTCTCTCGGCACTTCGGCCTTGACGAGCACTTCACCTCTTTCGGTGGAAACAACACACTCCGGCTCAGCGGCCCTTATGAGTCTGGTTGTCTGATAATTCTCAATAAGCATGCACATGACTCGATCTCTACGGATCGGCTACTCGGCGTATTTTTACGCAACGAGCTCAGGACCTCGTCAAGGCGCTACCACTACTTTGGCGCAACGGCTCTTACAAGTATGATGCCCTTGCAGGTGTCAGGGAGACGAGTCATTCTGACATCGTTCCAACAAAGGACATCATTGTGCCACTTAACTGGTTTTGGCAGCTCTTCTGCCAACCATTCTGTCAACACCTTCTCTGCTCTACCGGCAGTGGTGCGACGAACCTTTCTACATCGTAGAAGGCGTTCTATAACTGGGTAGCACTTCTGCTACGTTCTTTCTGAGCCATTCTTAGCTCCTTCAGGAATTTCAGCAGCACTTCCTCTCTTTTACGGAGAAAGCGTGCGTTTCTTTTATCCATTTCAGCGGCATCTCCCCTCTTTGGTGGGAAATTGCTACGCTTAACTCGGGAAATGGATGCGCACCGTTGTGCGTACTTTGCATCCATCAAGGTTGCAGGAACCTTGGGCCATAGCCAGGCCATATGTAATTGATTTAGTCTTTACGTAAAGAGCATTTTGCCAAAAGGCGAAGCCTTTCCAATAGGGGCTTCATTCGTCAAGCAGAATCTTGTACGAGGAGCGGTAAGGGAATCGCATGGGCGATTTTGGAGTTGATCTCCGTTTGAATGCTCACTTACGCGCCATATATGTAATATAAGCAGAAGCCTGTGCTTTATACAGCGGCGGCGTAAAGGAAATGCATATACTATTGTTCAGGGTGTGTAACTGAACGAAATATTCTACATATATAACAAAACAGGAGCCTTGGCATCGTTCGACGCGACGGCGTAAGTAAATACATTGCAGAAAGCAGGAGCCTTGGCATCGTTCGACGCGATGGCGTAAGTAAATGCATAATCGGAAGTGCAGTAATCGGAAGTACAGAAAGCAGGGAGCCTTGGCATCATACGACGCCACGGCAAAGGTAAATTACATGGCCTGTGCAATATAAGACGCGTCGGCAGTATCAGCAGATATACACCTAAATCTGTATCCAACGATAGTTACGAGGCGAGCGAGTGAACAACGAAGTGTCCTAGAGGGCTCAACCAAGAACTAGGGTGAGATACTATTTTGAAGAACGCATATACTGCGTATTCGAACATATATATCCGACGATAGTTACGAGGCGAGCGCGTGAACACCGAAGTGTCCTAGAGGGCTCACCCAAGAACTAAAGCAAGATACTACTTTAGAAAGTATATGCTATATACAAACAATCAAATACTTGAGAGAGATGGTTTAATGAAGCGAACTTACTTCAATTTGAGGAAGAAACGACTCCGATTGCTTCAAACGCTTCGAACGAGGCTCGACTTCGAAAAAGGATCAACTTCGAACTTTGGACGAAAAAGGACTTGGACTTTGACTTTGAACCAAACCAGGTTCAAGTCAAGTCAACTGGGTTCAGACTTAGGTCAAGTAGGTTCAGACCTAGGTCAGGTGGGTTAGGACCAGGTCAGGCAGTCTCAGACCAGGTCAAGCAGGCTCAGGCTAAGTCAGGCAGGCTCAGGCTAAGTCAGGCAGGCTCAGACCAGGTCAGGTGGGCTCAGGTGGGCTAGGCTAGGTAGGGGAGGTTTAGAAAAGGAGGAGAGAGACAGGGGTCCTCTATTTATAGGTTCTGAAACTTGGGCCCCAAGTTTCAGAATCCCCTCTTTACCCTTGGGCTTTTCTGAGAATCCCTTCCATGGAAGGTGCTGGAAGGAGCTGGAAGGCTCTGGAAGGTGCTGGAATATTCTAGAATCTTCTAGAATATTTTCTGAGAAATATTTCTGTGGGTCCCACCCATATTTCTGTGGGTCCCGCAAGAATTTCGGATTTTCGGCAATTTTTTTCCGAAAAATTCTGAGTACGCCATTATCTTCGTATTGATGCCACTAAGAAAGTTGGCTCGCAGGAATCCTTTGATTTTGTTCAGATAGGAAGTTATGGCATCAAGAGTGTTTGAGCATATATTCGCGATTCGACGAATATCCTAAGTGTAACTGACTCGCAGGAATTGATTCGTTTCGCATTTTGAGAAAAATGTCATTTTTACCGGTAAATGCCTCATGAATTTTATTCACATATTTTCTGAAAAATTGCGGGTCTTACATCTTTACCCCCTTAAAGGAATTTCGTCCGCGAAATTCAGCTAAGAGTACAAGGTGAAGAGTTTAGGATATTTATCCCGCATATCCGATTCAGGCTCCCAAGTGCAATCATCGACTCCGTGATGTTGCCATCTTATTTTGACAAGTGGAATGACCTTTGTCCTTAGCACTTGCTTCCGTCGGTCCATGATCTCTACTGGCCTTTCTTCCTCCGTCATATCCTCTTGGATGTCAATATCTTCATGTTGGATGACGTGGGAAGGGTCGTGAACGTATTTTCTAAGCATTGACACATGAAATACATTGTGTATCTGTGTATACTGCGGTGGCAATGCTACTCTGTAGGCGGTCTCTCCTATCCGGCTCAAAACCTCGAAGGGACCAACGAATCTGGGGCTGAGCTTCCCCTTCTTTCCGAAACGAAACACACTCTTGGTTGGGGAGACCTTGATAAAAACCTTATCTCCAACCGCAAAAGTGAGTTCCCTACGCCGCTGATCAGCGTAGCTCTTCTGTCGACTCTGAGCAGTCAGTAGCTTCTTCCTGATCATGTGGACCTGCTCAGTATAATGCTGCAACACTATGGGCGAGTCCAAGGTTCGCTCACCCACTTCACCCCAATGGATTGGTGATCTACAGGGTCGCCCGTACAAGGCTTCATACGGTGCCATCCCAATGCTAGCGTGGTGGCTATTATTATAAGCAAATTCAGCCAACGCTAGGTGGGAATCCCAATCACCTTTCCATTCTAGCATACAGGCTCTTAGCATATCTTCAAGAGTCTGTATGGTTCGTTCTGATTGCCCATCTGTTTGGGGATGAAATGTTGTACTGAACTTGAGTTTCGTCCCCAGGGCTCTTTGAAGCTGCTCCCAAAAGTGAGAGGTAAATTTCGGGTCACGATCGGATATGATCGAAATCGGCACTCCATGGAGTCTAACGATTTCCCGAATGTAGATCTCCGCCAATCGTTCAGTTGAGTATCGAGTGTTGATTGGCAGGAAGTGAGCAGACTTGGTGAGTCTGTCTACGATCACCCATATTGAGTCATGTTGTCTCTTGGACCGAGGCAATCCAACGATGAAATCCATCGTAATGCCCTCCCATTTTCATTCTGGAATCTCGATCCGTTGCATTTTTCCACCAGGTCGTTGATGCTCAATTTTTACTTGCTGGCAGATTAAACACCTTGAGACAAATGTAACCACATCCCGTTTCATACCCCTCCACCAGTACTTTCTCTGTAAGTCCCGAAACATTTTCGTACCTCCAGGGTGAATGGTGTATTTGCTGTTATGAGCCTCCTGGAGTACTTCCTGTCTTAGCTCAGGGTTATTTGGGACCCAAATCCTTTCTTCCATCCATATTCCTCCATCTTCTTTTAAATGGAAGAAAGTGTCATCTCTTTCAGCACGAGCTTTTAATTCCAAGTACTGGGGGTACTTGAACTGTTCGGCTACAATGCGATCGAGGATCTCGATATGGATTGTCAGGCATGACAATCGAATCTTTCCTGGGTCAGCCAGGAATGGCTTCCAACTGACAAAATCCTCCATCAGCTTCCATTGTCCGGTGAGGCTCGCCAGAGTGCCAACAGTCTTGCGACTAAGGGCATCTGCTACAACATTCGCCTTTCCAGGGTGATAGGAAAGCGTGAATTCATAGTCTTTGAGGAATTCCAGCCATCGCCGTTGCCGCATATTGAGTTCTTTTTGAGAAAAGAGGTATTTTAGGCTTTTATGGTCCGACATGACCTCAAATTTCTCTCCATACAGGTAGTGTCGCCAGATTTTAAGCGCGAACACTACCGCGGCAAGCTCCAGATCGTGGGTTGGATAGTTTTTCTCATGAATTCTTAACTGACGGGATGCATAGGCGATTACTTTGCCATGCTGCATCAATACACAACCCAGACCTGTTCCCGAGGCATCGGTATAAGCAATGAAGCCTCCCTGACCAGAAGGTAAGGTAAGGACAGGGGCAGTGGTAAGCCTCTGTTTGAGAACCTCAAAGCATTCCTTACACTGGTCAGTCCATTCAAACTTGACTCCCTTTTTCAGTAATTTCGTCATTGGTACGGCGATTCGGGAGAAGTCCTGTATGAACTTCCGATAATATCCGGCAAGTCTAAGGAAGCTGCGGACCTCAGTGATATTTTCTGGCTGCTTCCAGTCTATCACAGCTTCGACCTTCGCAGGATCTACTGCGATTCCATCTTTTGAGATCACATGGCCAAGGAACATTACTTTGTCTAGCCAGAATTCACATTTTGAAAACTTGGCATATAACTGATTATCTTGAAGGGTTTTCAAGACGATTCTCAAGTGCTCCTTGTGTTGTTCCTCATTCTCTGAATACACGA
This sequence comes from Nuphar pumila, assembly GCF_984573655.1. NCBI lineage: Eukaryota > Viridiplantae > Streptophyta > Magnoliopsida > Nymphaeales > Nymphaeaceae > Nuphar > Nuphar pumila. The sequence goes on along the minus strand of NC_143255.1, from coordinate 27,386,288 downwards.
GAATGTCATCAATGAAGACGATGACAAAAGTGTCTAAGTATGGTTTGAACACTCGGTTCATCAGGTCCATAAAGACAGCAGCCGCATTTGTAAGTCCGAAGGGCATTACTACGAACTCATAATGGCCATATCTCGTTCTGAAGGCAGTCTTAGGTATATCCTCCTCCTTAACTCTGAGCTGATGGTATCCAGACCTGAGGTCGATCTTGGAGAACACTCTCGCTGTTCTGAGCTGATCGAATAAGTCCTCAATCCGAGGCAACGGGTACTTATTTTTAATGGTTGCCTGGTTAAGCATCCGATAATTGATGCATAACCGAAGGGATCCATCCTTCTTCTTTACAAATAGTACCGGGGCTCCCCATGGTGACATACTTGGTCAGATGAACCCTTGTTCCATCAGTTCTTCCAACTGACACTTCAACTCACTGAGTTCAGCTGGTGCCATACGATAAGGGGCTTTGGATATTGACGCTGTTCCAGGTAAGGATTGAATTCCAAATTCAACCTCACGAAGTGGCGGAAGTCCTGGCAATTCCTCAGGAAACAGATAAGGAAACTCCCGCACTACTTCCAAACTCTCAAGGGGTTGGTCGTTGGATTTTTCCGCCGAGAGACTCAACAGGAAGGCCACACAACCCTTCCTAAGGTATTTTTGTACCTTAAGTGCTAATATGAGCCTTTTTTGTGGAACTGGTTTGAATAACCGGTATTCCATCTTAGGTAAGCCGCGTCGAGATAGAATCACTCTGCTCTCGCGGCACAGAATCTTGGCATTATTCTGAGCCAACCAATTCATTCCCAGAATGACATCGTACTGTATCATATCGATCAGGATGGCGTCAGTAGGCAAGTGTTGCCCTGCTATCTCAATATCCAATTTTTTCACACACCGGATACATTTGGTGCGTGAACCCAACGGGTTATATACTTCGATCATTTTATCAATCGGTTGCACCGAGGCGTGGAGTTGTTCGGTGAAATCATCGGAGATAAACGTATGAGTAGCACCACAATCAAACAAGACGTAAGCTGCATGTCCATTAACAGGTACGGTGCCTTCAATGAGGTCACCGGTTTCGACTTGTTCAGTCGTTACAGCGTATACACGACCTGCAGCAGGCCTTTGTTCTACTCTAGGTGGGGGTCGTTGGACTTGTGTTCATTGTGGTACTTGTTGAGAGGGTCCGGCAGATCCGGCATTCCTCCTCTGCTCATCAATAAGCTTCTTCCTGCATTGTCTTGCAATGTGGCCCACTTTGCCACAGTAGAAGCATCCACCTGTGTCACGTGGACATGGTCCTCTTGCGTGATTAACATGGCATTTTGGGCAGTTTGGGTTGGACTGCAGGTTGTTTGGAGCCATGTTCTGCCTTGGCCTTACAACTTGTTGAGTGTTGTTCCCACCTTGGAACCTTTTCTTCTGAAAGGGTTGTCGTGAACCCTGACCACTTAGAAACATTCTCTTCTTGTTCCCACCATCAACTATGGGCCTTTTTGCTATGATCACTTTTGATCGCTCCCAATCCACTTGTATTTTTGAAGCTGCTGCCACAGCCGTTTGAAACGTTTGGGGCATGCTGGTGATAACCCGTGACCTTAGCCCTTCTCGCAGTCCATTGATGTACTTGTCGGCCCTTTCTTGGTCGGTCTCAAATAACCGGGAGCAGTACCGTTCAAGATTTTGAAATTTGGTGGTATAGTCAATCAGATTCATGCCACCCTGCTCCAATTCCAGAAACTCCATCTTCTTCTTGTTTCTGGAGTGTAATGGAAAGTAATTATCCATGAAAGCTCTCCAGAAGTCAGTCCAAGGAATGACTTCAACTTCCGAGAACTGGATAATCTTAGTGGTATCCCACCACTTTCGTGCGTTGTCTTTCAGCCTGTACGTGCCAAAGTTGGTCTTCTTTTCTTCTGGTACTCCCAGCACCAGGAAGGCACGTTCGGTCTCTTCGACCCAACTTTCTGCCAGTTCAGGATCGGCTCTACCAGCGAAGACTGGTGGATCGAGCTTGAGGAATTTTTCATAGGTTATTCCACCAAGGTTTTCGCTTCGAGGTGCGACTGGTTCTGGCCTTGTTTCTCGAATGGCAGTAACCAAATTGTTGAGTGTTTCCAGCAGAAATCCTTGAGTATGGGACTCCTCGCTTGGTATGGTTCTCCTCGTCGTAGGAGCCATTTATCTACCACATACAAACAACGTGTTTTAGTTTCACAATGTATATATCGAAGCAAAGTTTTATTTACTTAATATACATCACATTTACACAAGCATCGCCTTAAACAAAACGTCATGCCGCACTGGCAGACTTTTAGGCGTTGAGAAACTAGGTACATGAGTCTATTGACTCCAAAACACTACCAGTCTCTTCTAGGAACTGGATTTCTTTCTTGACCCAAAGAACCCGAAGTATCGTTTACTTCCACATTGCCTTGGTGCAGGCACAACTAGCTTTGGTTTGGGCGGCACTTCCGCACTCTCAAGCGACTCTTGTGGATAGATCAGTGATGCCGGTCCACTTGCCCATTCAGTGGCATCATGGCTCGGAGAATCCGAGACCATAACGGGATGATATAGGTTGTATCCCTCTTCCTGGCCATTCAGACTCGGCGTTGGTGTAGCCGCTCTGTTCCCCCATATAATAGTACTTTGATTCGAGGAATCTGAAATCATAATGGGATTATAGAAGAAGTTGTTGCATCCCTCCTCCCAACTGTGCAAGCTAGGCGTACATGATGCCTGTTGATAGCCTTGCGATTGACCAAATCCCTCAAGGAAGTTCAAGTCAAATCCTACCAGAGACGGTAGTTCATCAGAAGTTGCTGGAGTACGGCTACTCCTTCTACTGGAGTAATGTGGCCCACTAACATGCGAGGTCTCATCCCTAAGACCAAGCGATCCCCGCCGACCCATATCGGCGGTATGCTTCATTTGGCATTCGTTGACGGAATGCCCTTCTTCGCCACAATATTGACAGTCTTGGACTTCATATGGGCATACCCACTCATCGTGCATGATCCCGCAACGATAGCAGTATCCTCGGGAGTCGTGAGTTGCCATCTATACAAAGATGCACCCAGATCAGAACAAGAAGTATAAAATATACTTACAGTGCGATATAGTGGACAAGTCGGATCTCGAACCAGGTTTCTCAGACTCTTGCTCTGATACCATTTCTGTAACGCCCCGGATTTTCAAAACAAAGCTAAGTTAAAATTTTCATGAATTTCTTTTTTTTTTATTTGCAGGGGAACTTAGAAAAGCTTTTAGCAGCGGAATAAGACGATAATGAGTCGTCGGTTTTAGAAAACTCCGAGCACGTTGCAGGTATGTGGCCAAGCAACTCATTGACCACCAAAGTGTTCCATTTTATCGAAAGCACATGTTTATTACAACACTACTGCTTAGAAAAGCAGTGAAGGTTTAATAAAAAGGAAGCAGTACAACTCTGTCTAGAGAAACCCTGGAACTTGATGCCGCCTTGCTCCGCATATCGCCACGCAGGTTCAACACCTGAAATCCCCATTAAACGGGGTCAGAACCACTGATGGTCTGGTAAGTAGGCAAACACCTATATATTCAACTCAAGTAAATGCATAGACCACTCAGGGTCGCAGTTCGTAATACGACGCTCAAGCCTCCATGACTTAGCGTATATCGCAAAAGCCTCATCAGGGCTATGAGTTGAACATCCACGCAAGTCGTCATGACTTCGCATAAGCCTCTTCAGGGCTGTGAGTTAGAATAACCTCTCAAGTCTCTACGACTTATCCTTGACTTCCTCAGAGTCACGAATGGATGTCTAGCTCAAGCCTTTATGCTTGGCACATCCGTATCCTACGAATCTAAGGACAGCTCTCCGAGCTTCACTTAGTCGTACGGATATCAATGGTGTTCTTTCCCAATCGGTCCAGTAGTATACCGACCATGACACCTTCACAAAGGTTATGCAGGACTGACTCAACAACGTCATCCACTCATACATTCAAAGTAGCGCTGTACCTAAGCTAATGCTTTGTTTCGATAATTGCACCTCCCCCTGGGCTTAGGGGACTCATATCTGGGCGACAACGCGACGATCTGGGGGTTGATTATTCTATGTATTTTAGATACCCCAGAGGCTTGTTGACCCCATCCCCCTAGTAGGACGGTACAGCATACCGGAAGAGATCCTTACTAGGTATCCGAATGCATTCTGCTACTGCAGTAGTTGGGTTCAATCCTTAGATATTTAAGGATAACCACGACCTCCATACCTCTGAGTGACGAAGGCCATCAATGAACTCTATCAGGTTCGGGTGAAATATATGTCACTCAAGGCTGCGCCATCACCGTCTTCCTCGGTGAGAAATTCTGAAAGGGGCCTGCCGGTCTTACAATTACTTGACGAACATTGCATGCCTATAGGGCAGCCTTTGAGAAGTATGTACCCGACCCCAATCAACCACACGGTTTTCACCGTGGAACAAAGGTTTTATTCATATGCATGCTTAACTCTGCTCTCGGCACTTCGGCCTTGACGAGCACTTCACCTCTTTCGGTGGAAACAACACACTCCGGCTCAGCGGCCCTTACGAGTCTGGTTGTCTGATAATTCTCAATGAGCATGCACATGACTCGATCTCTACGGATCGGCTACTCGGCGTATTTTTACGCAACGAGCTCAGGACCTCGTCAAGGCGCTACCACTACTTTGGCACAACGGCTCTTACAAGTATGATGCCCTTGCAGGTGTCAGGGAGACGAGTCATTCTGACATCGTTCCAACAAAGGACATCATTGTGCCACTTAACTGGTTTTGGCAGCTCTTTTGCCAACCATTCTGTCAACACCTTCTCTGCTCTACCGGCAGTGGTGCGACGAACCTTTCTACATCGTAGAAGGCGTTCTATAACTGGGTAGCACTTCTGCTACGTTCTTTCTGAGCCATTCTTAGCTCCTTCAGGAATTTCAGCAGCACTTCCTCTCTTTTACGGAGAAAGCGTGCGTTTCTTTTATCCATTTCAGCGGCATCTCCCCTCTTTGGTGGGAAATCGCTACGCTTAACTCGGGAAATGCATGCGCACCGTTGTGCGTACTTTGCATCCATCAAGGTTGCAGGAACCTTGGGCCATAGCCAGGCCATACGTAATTGATTTAGTCTTTACGTAAAGAGCATTTTGCCAAAAGGCGAAGCCTTTCCAATAGGGGCTTCATTCGTCAAGCAGAATCTTGTACGAGGAGCGGTAAGGGAATCGCATGGGCGATTTTGGAGTTGATCTCCGTTTGAATGCTCACTTACGCGCCATATATGTAATATAAGCAGAAGCCTGTGCTTTATACAGCGGCGGCGTAAAGGAAATGCATATACTATTGTTCAGGGTGTGTAACTGAACGAAATATTCTACATATATAACAAAACAGGAGCCTTGGCATCGTTCGACGCGACGGCGTAAGTAAATACATTGCAGAAAGCAGGAGCCTTGGCATCGTTCGACGCGATGGCGTAAGTAAATGCATAATCGGAAGTGCAGTAATCGGAAGTACAGAAAGCAGGGAGCCTTGGCATCATACGACGCCACGGCAAAGGTAAATTACATGGCCTGTGCAATATAAGACGCGTCGGCAGTATCAGCAGATATACACCTAAATCTGTATCCAACGATAGTTACGAGGCGAGCGAGTGAACACCGAAGTGTCCTAGAGGGCTCAACCAAGAACTAGGGTGAGATACTATTTTGAAGAACGCATATACTGCGTATTTGAACATATATATCCGACGATAGTTACGAGGCGAGCGCGTGAACACCGAAGTGTCCTAGAGGGCTCAACCAAGAACTAAAGCAAGATACTACTTCAGAAAGTATATGCTATATACAAACAATCAAATACTTGAGAGAGATGGTTTAATGAAGCGAACTTACTTCAATTTGAGGAAGAAACGACTCCGATTGCTTCAAACGCTTCGAACGAGGCTCAACTTCGAAAAAGGATCAACTTCGAACTTTGGACGAAAAAGGACTTGGACTTTGACTTTGAACCAAACCAGGTTCAAGTCAAGTCAACTGGGTTCAGACTTAGGTCAAGTAGGTTCAGACCTAGGTCAGGTGGGTTAGGACCAGGTCAGGCAGTCTCAGACCAGATCAAGCAGGCTCAGGCTAAGTCAGGCAGGCTCAGACCAGGTCAGGTGGGATCAGGTGGGCTAGGCTAGGTAGGGGAGGTTTGGAAAAGGAGGAGAGAGAGAGGGGTCCTCTATTTATAGGTTCTGAAACTTGGGCCCCAAGTTTCAGAATCCCCTCTTTACCCTTGGGCTTTTCTGAGAATCCCTTCCATGGAAGGTGCTGGAAGGAGTTAAAAGGCTCTGGAAGGTGCTGGAATATTCTAGAATCTTCTAGAATATTTTCTGAGAAATATTTCTGTGGGTCCCACCCATATTTCTGTGGGTCCCGCAAGAATTTCGGGTTTTCTGCGATTTTTTTCCGAAAAATTTTGAGTACGCCATTATCTTCGTATTGATGCCACTAAGAAAGTTGGCTCGCAGGAATCCTTTGATTTTGTTCAGATAGGAAGTTATGGCTTCTAGAGTGTTTGAGCATATATTCGCGATTCGACTAATATCCTAAGTGTAACTGGCTCGCAGGAATTGATTCGTTTCGCATTCTGAGAAAAATGTCATTTTTACCTGTAAATGCCTCATGAATTTTATTCAGATATTTTCTGAAAAATTGCGGGTCTTACATGGACCAACACCCTTCCTATTGCAAAGTTTGATGCATCGGTATGGACTTCAAATGCCTTCCCAAAATCCGGCAGACGAAGGATGGATTCTGATGTTACCACCCTCTTCAACTTAATAAATGCCTCCTGGCATTCAGCAGACCAATCCCAGGTCTTATCTTTTCTAAGCAATTCAGTAAGCGCCACCGTCTTTTTAGAGTAACTCTTCATGAACTTACGATAGTAGTTCGTAAGGCCAAGGAACGACCGCGGCTCCGAGACCTTCTTTGGTTCTGGCCAGTCCGTAATAGCCTGAATCTTCCGTGGATCCATCTTTACTATGCCTTCTCCGATAATGTGCCCAAGGAAGTGAATTTCCTTCCTTGCGAACTCACATTTCTCCCGCTTGAGATAGAGTTCATTCTCCCGCAGTTTGGTTAGAACCATTTTCAAGTGCATCTTATGCTCCTCAAGAGATTGGCTATAAACCACAATATCATCAAGATACACTAGTACGAACAAATCAAGGTACTCTCGAAAGACATTGTTCATTAGAGTGCAAAAAGTTGCAGGAGCATTTGTTAGCCCAAAGGGCATTATGAGAAACTCAAAAGACACATACCGAGTCACACAGGTTGTCTTTGGTTCATCACCCTCGGCTATCCTGACTTGATAATATCCTGACCGCAAATCCATCTTTGAAAAGTACCGTGCCTTCCCCAAACGATCAAACAAATCTTCAACGTTAGGCACCAAATACTTATTTTTGATGGTTACCTTATTGAGAGCACGATAATCCACCCACATTCAAAGAAATCCATCTTGCTTTTTCTGGAAAAGCACAGGCACCCCATACGGTGCCTTGCTTGGCCTTAGCAATCCAGAATCTAGCAACTGATCAAGTTGCCGCCGCAACTCAACCAAATGCGGAGGAGGCATCTGAGATGGTGGAAGTGCCCCTGGAACCAGATCAATCGAGTGACCAATATCTCGCTTCTTGGGGAGCTTCTTTGGCAACTCATCCGGCATCACATCCGCATAGTCTCGCAGAAAATCGTTCAATTCTCATGATTGTTCTGTACTATTCGATCCACCATCTTCCATCAAAGTTGCAACATAGGTGGGAAGCCATTTTTGGATTCCATCCCTGAGTTGTAAAGCCGACACCAAGCCCACAACTGAATTTTCTTTCAAGCTCCGAACGAAACAAGGCATCTCCGTCCCTGTGATGAGGATGCTCTTTAAATGCGGCATAACAATGACCGCATTCCTTGCCAAGAATTCCATCCCCAATATAACTTGGAAATTGTCCAGTTGCATTGCCATCAGACTGCAACTACCAACCCATTCCCCAACTTGCAGTTGGACATGGGCAATGCCACAGATCTGCAACGCTTTGGTATTAACTCCCTTCACTCGACTTTCGTCCTTGGACAACGGCAAGCCGAACGCCTTCACTTCTTCTGCAGAAATAAAGTTATAGGTCATCCCAGTATCGACCATAGCCTTTACTGGTTTCCCATTAATCTTTGCCTCCACATAGATTAACTCATTCCGCACAATCTCCTTTCTCAACGTATTGAGAAGTTGGAGAGGATTCACACGGACTTGCTTTGTGGGTCCTTCCTCACCCACCAAAGCATTTAGTTTCTCTTTCTTTGGACAATCCCGAGCAAAGTGAGACCCTTCACAGATATAGCAGCCAAAAGTTTTCTTCCCGCCTTTATCCGTCTTTTTAAAACTCGCATCTTCTTTGGGCTTCTTTTCAAGCTTGCCCTTACCTTTGCCATTTTTCTTTGACTTGCCCTTGACATCTTGGTCATTCAAACCAGATAATGCCAACTTGTAGTCGACGAGCGCATCAGCCGCCGCTACTGTCGCCTGGAGATCTTTCACTCCATGTCTCCTTAACTCAGTCTGAGCCCAACCCTGCAGCCCAGACATGAAGTTGAAGAGTTTGTCCTCCTGAGACATATTCTTGACATCAAGCATGAGCGAAGAGAATTGCTTGACGTATTCCCGAACAGAACCAACCTGCTTTAAGTACCTCAAAGCATTCCTTGCCACCCATGCTGTATTGCTAGGCAGGAACTGCTCTTTCATTTTCCGAACAAGATCATCCCACAAAGCAATGGTTGGGCGACCAGTTTCCCCAGACTGAGTGTGCCACCAAAGTTTTGCATCCTCAGTCAAGTACATGCTGGTGATAGCAACCTTCTCAACATCCGGGGTTTTGATGCTCTTGAAGTAATGGTCCATATCCCACAAGAAGTTTTCCAACTCCTTGGCATTATGCACACCCGTAAATGCCTTAGGTTCTGACACTTTGATCTTTCTCATCTCAATGCCAACCAAATTACTAAGTAGCACCAATTTTAAAAGGCCTACCTCATCCCCCATAGACTTGACATCATTCTGAATCCTGGTAAGAAATGAAGTCTCCTCGTGAGACTTCTCGGATCTTTCATCCCAAGACCTCATGCAGACATCAAGTTCAGTAACTCGGGTCTCCAAAAGCTTCAACCGAGTGCCCCATGCATCCAGTCACTCCTCCAGGATTTCTATCCTTTCCGCAGTCTTATTCGACATGATAGGCAAACCTGACTCTGATACAAATTGTCACAAGCTCAAACTTCACCTTTGAAATTTGCCTTGCGCCGACACGAGATCGCCTCGACCTCGTTCAGCCTCACAGCAACGGAAGACTTTCTTTGACACAAGCCGAATGCAAAGAATGCCAACACTTGTATTATTCACATAAAATACAATCACACTGGTCTGGCTTGCATGCCTTGCATGCCTTGCAATGCCCAGACATTACATCTTTATAACTTTCAAGGGACATGCCTTTAATCATCATATCCTTTGGGTCGCACCCCTTAACGAACATAGGTGTCTTCTCACCCATTGCCACCAATAGTCACTTGGGTCACACCTCTTGGCGGGTGCAAGCGCCTCCTCGCCGCACGCCCCCAGCCGTTCTAATGTCGTGCCTCATTCCGCATGCCGCCTCGTAATCTGCGTTATGCACGCCACGCCTATCGCGCTGCGCAACCACGCGCGCCATGCATTATCGAAGAGAATGTCTTGACATAGTCGTGTATTGATCCTATATTTCAAGGCAGACAACAGGGAAATGATCGCAACAATCGAAGGGACAATCGAAGGAACGACCAAGGACAAAATGCTGGTCGGGGAAATCGGCAGAATCATGTCCGGCAAGATGGCCAAAATAATAATCAGAATTGGAATAACTTTCAAGATGGTAATTATCGTCGTCGTGACCGTCGCATCTGCCATGGGGATCATTGGCAAGATACATGTCCCAATAGAAACCGCGGTCAAGGGAATGAAGATAACCGCGCACCCCGAGTTGTGAATGTTGTTCAGGGTGAGGAAGAGGATCAACCTGCATAGGCGCCAACAGTTTGTGCAATGCAGATGATGAATGCAGTAAAGGTCACAACCAGTGTGGAACCGACAGTATGCAAATAATTGATGTGTTTGAAACTTTTGCTCAACGGAAGACTTACCAAGGCATTGGCAGACACGAGTGCCACACACAACTTTATCTCGCGTGAAGAAGCAGAACGGTTGGGATTACAGTGGGAGCAAAAAGAGAGCCGCATGAAAGTGGTTAATTAAGAGGCTAAAGTCATCTACGATGTCTCTTGAGATGTACCAATGCGGATCCACAACTAGTTAGGAAGGATCACGTTATTAGACGCACCCATGGATGATTTTAAAGTCATCCTCGGGATGGAATTCTTGAGAAGCTACAAGGCAGTGCCGATGCTCCACCTCAACGTTGTCAGCTTTGGGAGTGAGAGTCATCCCTGCATGGTTACTGCGATGACGGGGAAGCCTTGTGAGCGTTTGGTGTCTGCGCTCCAGTTGAAGAGAGGTATGAAAAGTGGTGACGAGACTTTTCTTGTCACAATCCGTGCTGCAGATGAGGTAGAAAAAGTCGCGGATGTCCCAGAGGCCTTAGCGCCAGTAGTGAAGGAGTTTGGTGATGTTATGCCCGGCGAGATGCCGAAGAAGCTACCTCCGAGGCGGGAGATAAATCATCAGATTGAATTAGTACCGGGTGCACGACCACCCGCAATTGCTCCTTATCGCATGGCAATTCCTAAGCTGCAGGAATTACGCAAACAACTGGATGATATGCTCGAAGCGGGGATCATCCAACCTTCCAAAGCTCCCTTTGGAGCGCCCGTGTTGTTTCAAGCAAAGCATGATGGGTCGAAGCGGTTGTGCGTCGACTACAGGGCACTAAACAATATGACAGTGAAGAATAAGTACCTGCTTCCTTTGATCACAGACTTGTTTGATCAACTTGGAAAGGCTAAGGTCTTCTTTAAGTTAGATTTAAGATCTGGCTACTGGCAAGTCAGAGTTGTAGAAGGTGATGAGCCAAAAACTACATGTGTAACGCGATATGGAGCGTTCAAATTTTTGGTCATGCCCTTTGGCTTGACGAACGCGCCTGCTACCTTTTCGACCCTAATGAATAAGATCTTCTACCCGCACCTCGACAAGTTTGTCGTCGTGTATTTGGATGACATAGTGGTGTATAGCGACTCGATGGAGCAGCATGTTCAACACCTTCAGATTGTGTTTCAGACTCTGAAGGACCATGAGCTATATGTCAAGCGAGAGAAGTGCATATTCGGCCAGAAGGAAGTCCATTTTCTGGGGCATATTGTGGGAGGAGGTACTCTCAAAATGGACCATAAGAAGATTGAAGTTATTCAAGCGTGGGAGCCGCCCTCTAAGGTTCCTGAGTTGCGCTCTTTCTTGGGGCTTGCAAATTATTATCGACGCGTCATCAAGAGATACTCTCAGATCGCGGCTGCGCTCACAGATCCGTTGAAGAAAGACAGACCATGGCTATGGTCTGATGCCTGCCAGAAGGCTTTTGATGGGTTGAAGCATGTCTTGACCGACGAACCAGTGCTAAAGTTGCCTGACTGTCAACAACCGTTTGAAGTACAGACCGATGCGTCTGACTTTGCTATTGGTGGGGTGTTGCTCCAAGAAGGACATCCTATCGCATTTGAAAGCCGAAAGTTGAACGCCGTTGAACGTCGATACACTGTGCACGAACGCGAGATGTTGGCGGTTGTGCATTGTCTCCGCACCTGGAGACACTATCTTTTGGGATGACAGTTTGTTGTGTGCACTGACAACGTTGCGACAAGCTACTTCCAAACTCAGAAGAAGCTAAGTCCAAGGCAAGCGCGTTGGCAAGATTTCTTGGCAGAATTTGATATGGTCCTCGAGTATAAGCCAGGCAGGACCAATGTTGTGGGCGACGCCTTGAGTCGAAAGGCGGAACTTGCAGCTTTGCTCGCTTGGGAGGGCAGTGTGAGCCAACCGATGAGCGATCTTCTTGTACAAGTGTGAGAAGCTTCGAAAAGTGACCCAATGGCTCAACAATTGATTGCATTGGTGAAGGAAGGAAAGACGCGGAGATTCTGGCTAGAGGACGGGTTGCTCCGCGCTGCGGGCGATCGTCTATATATTCCGTGATAAGATACCTTGAGGAGGCGCTTGATGCACGAGTGCCATGATACTACTTGGGCGGGTCACCCAGGACAACAGAGGACCTTGGCATTGTTGGAACGTGCATTTTACTGGCCGCAGATGCGCGATGACGTAGATGCCTATGTGCGGACTTGCTTGATTTGCCAACAAGACAAGCCCATCAATCAGAGACTCGGTGGACTACTAGAGCCCCTACCTGTGCCTAGTCGCCCGTGGGAGTGCATAACCATGGACTTCATTGTAAGCTTGCCGAAAGCACAAGGTTGCAGTTCGATTTATGTGGTTGTGGATTGGTTCTCGAAGTATGCTATCTTCGTGCCTGCCCCTACCACCTGCTCAGCCGCTGATACTGCAAAGTTATTCGTGCGAAACATAATTAAGCATTGGGGAATTCCAAAGAGCATCGTCAGTGATCGTGATGCACGCTTCACTGACAAGTTTTGGCGAGAAGTGTTTCGCTTAATGGGGACGAACTTGCATTTCAGCACAAGTTTCCACCCCCAAACCGACGGACAGAGAAAGAGAATAAACGACATGCTGGAGGAATACCTGCGGCACTTTGTTAGTGCCAACCAAAGGGATTGGGTTGATTTACTTGATGCGGCTCAATTTTGCTACAACCTTCAAAAGAGCGAGTCATCCGGCCATAGTCCATTTGAAGTCACAACTGGACAACAGTCGCAGACTCCACACTCCCTTGCTGCACGAGGGCGTGGAAAAGCACCTTATGCATACCAATTTGTCAAGAACTGGCAAGATCAGACAGAGTTGGCGAAGGCATATCTAAACAAGGCAACCAAGCGCATGAAGAAATGGGTAGATGAGAAGCGTCGCCCAGCAGAATTTCAAGTTGGAGACAAAGTGTTGGCCAAGCTCTTTCCTGACCGCACAACTATCTTTCGGGGCCACCACCGAGGCCTTATTCGCAAGTATGATGGTCCCTTCACCATTATCAAACGTGTGGGAAACTTGGCGTACCGGCTGGACTTGCCAGCAAACTTTCAAGTGCACCCGGTATTCCATATATGCAACCTGAAGCCATTCCACGAAGATGAAGGAGATCCTCAACGGAGCATGCCTCAACGTGCCCGATCTCGCAGCGAGCTCCTTCAACAGTTAGTGTGCCAGACAGAGATCCAGATATCATCCTCAACCATTCCAACAACTATCTAGGGGAAGTCAAAAAGTACTTAGTGCAGTGGAAGAGATTGCCAAAATGTGAAGCCACCTGGGAGAAAGCCAGCAGCATGTTTCAGCATCGACAGCTTGTAGAAGGCTACCATGAACAATTGGCGTCGAGGACGGCGCCAACTTAGGCGGAGGAGCGTGTTCCGGACCGCCATGTTTTTCACCTTTTTGCTCTGATGTATATACCTCTTTGGCACTCTAGAGTGCCCCACAAGGCCTTACGGCCTAAGCACCCCGTGTATTCGAACCCTCTCTTCCCCTCTTGATGTATTTTGCTTTCAAGTATCTATAAAGAAGTTTTTTTCATCTCTCTCTCTCTTTGTGCTTGTGCATACGCGTACTCTTGCTTCCGCTCGTGCGCGTGTGTTGTGCGTTGCTTGTGCGCTTAAAAGGCCTGCCTTCGGTGTGTGTGATTGCCCGAAGCTACGTCATTGAATTCATTCATCAAACCCATTTTTCACTATTATCCTCGGTTTCTTTGGACTTGAGACGATCATGGACGTGAGTGACATGCTCTTGATGTTGAACTTCATTCTCTTGATCGGTGAATCAAAGACGAGTTGATGCAGTCGCACCGCATTGCCAAACACCCCTTTGCAGCCACTACTTGAGCAGTCCATGGCTGCGTGCCATGCATAACCACTTTTGCTCGAATCTTCATCAAGGTTTGCTGTGTGCAATCTTGATATAACACATGCCCATGATCGTATAATTGGTCCTTAGGCTTGTGCATTATTAATTGCACATAAACGACCCTTGGAGAGGTTCTTGGCGCACGGTCTTGTGAGTGTTCACGGGCGTGTGACCGGCCAGGGAAAATACTTGATTTACACTACAGCTATATATAATTTGTACTCATGCATTTTTGCTGGAATTTTATAAGTAGTTTAAGGAATGTATAAGAACCTACATGTCCAAAATTGATGTCGATCTGAGATATGTAACCTGGGTTTGCATGCCATGATTAGAACTTGTAAAAACTAGCAATTGGTTAGACGAAACCCCTTCTTTGCCTATTCTTTTGTTTAGGCCACTCTTGTAAGATTGGATCATCTTGCAAATTTCCTGAGGACACCAAGATCTAGGGCCCCAGTGCAAGAAAATCGGTCATTTTGGCCTTTCTTTACATTCACATTTTGCACTTCCTACACTTGAGCAGTACAATATGCACAACCCTACAAGCCCAAATCAAGATTCATCTACACGGGATCAATCAGATGCCATTGTGTTTTTTTATTTATGCAGGTTGACAACATCTCAAGATACATAACAAAAGGTCCTGCATAACCGTTCATGATCTATAAAATTTAAACGCCAGGCATTTTGCAACACACATGGAACTATGTGTATCTAAAGGCATCATTATCGTCTAGACCAAAGTTTTAAGTATGACATGATTCCAAGCTCTCATTACATGATTGAGGGCACACATCTTCAAACAAGTTTGGAGAACAAAGTTGATAAATGAACAATGTAATCAAATCATATATAAAACTATAAATTTACCGTCTAAATATTCAAGCCTCAAACTTTCCAATTGAGAGAGTGATGCAAGGAAATCATGGTCGTTCCTCATACCCCTCAGAATCGCAGATTGATACTATAAGTAGATTATTTAAGGAAAGCTAAAAATTCAGGAAATTAAATTGAGAAAATAAGAAATAATTGAAATCCAAAGAAAATTAGCAAATAAATGATTCTTGACTTTAAACTTCCTTAATTCTGTCAACTACATATAGATGTAAAAAAATTATATATTAAATGACTCAAAATTCCTATTTTGCTAAACATCTAATTGTGATAATGTTATAATTTGACTAAACTTCCAAATTTAGATGTGGACCAATTGTATAGATCCAATAATTATTACAAAATCTCAAATAAGAACAAAAATCAAACTAAGAAATGGATCCAAAATGATCCCATAGGTCTCTCTCTCTCTCTGGGTTGAATAAGACTCATCAGCGAGTTTGTCTTAGCATACTTTTTCAAATTCTTTTTCATCGTGTAAGTTGTGGGTCTATAAATCATAGTCACAAAATATTGGCATTGTTTTTCGAAAGTCTCAATATTTTTGTCAGGAAATTTTCAAAAACTAACATAATCCCGAAAAAATGATATTTTCAAAAGATGTTTTGATTTTGAAAATATCATGTACCTATCATGATATTATTGAGTTGTTAATGAAATATTTATCTTTTTATATATTTGTATATTTTAATGTTGTTCTTATTTATGCACTTTCTTACATATTTTTAACATTTAAATATACTGATATTTCTCTAAAACTTTTATGAGAAAAGCAAATTTTTTAATTTATTGCAAGATTTTCACTTGCCGAGAAATTCCCGCTTCTGATGAAATTGGTGTTTTCTAGATCCATATGTCTTCTAGGTTCCCACATTTCTGTGATGAGTATTGCTCGTGAGCATGCAAGGATTAGATTTCACCGATTCATGGTAGACCCTGAAAAGGTGATTTTAGATCCTATACAAATCCAAAACTCTTTTTGGAAGTTTGAGTTAGATTTGGATCCAAATTTAGACATGTTTTCAAGAATAGGAATATACTTTTGGGCCAAGGTCTGACCGAATGAGGGCATAAAAGATGCCTACTGGAATATTATTTGGGTTCACCTGAACCCAACCCAAATAATATGGGAGTTGGGTTTGGGTTATGATTTTGTTGAATATCTAACTCCACCTTGAATTTTAATGAAAGTACCCTTAAATTATAAGGATCTGGTACGTTTGGGATTTCATTTTCTTAACCCAATAAAACCAGGGATTTTTGAAATGGGTTTAAAAGTAGACCCAGATCCAACTCAAACATCATAAGGATGGTTAGCATGCAGGGAAGTCATGCATGTGTTGGCAATAAGGGTAAGACAGTAATTATGAATTATGTGAGCTTAAACTAACTTTAAATAAGATAAAAATGATTTGACTTATAAAGTAAGGGTCAAACAGTAATTGTGATGAAGCATGAGGAGTAGCCCTAACAAGCAGTTCAATTGCTAAAAGGGTAACTAGTAACTTCCAAACAATGGTTAGATTTAACTCAAGGACCAACTAACAGGATTGCAATGGGGGACATTTGATAAACTGTGACAAACTTTTGGTGCATAATTGAAAACCCTTAAAAGTTTGGTATGCACATGAATTAGACCCAAAAGTTTGAGGTGTATTTGAAAATTTCTCAAAAGGAAAAGTGAAGGTACATAAGGCTGTCAATGGATCGGGTTTGTGTCCAGATTCTGAGCTGATACTAATCCACATTTTCAGGGCATAAAAATGCAGCCCTGAATATGGTTTGGGTTTGGGTTGTAAACGGGGTGTTATCAACACTTTATTAAAACAGGTGCCTTTCAATAAAACTTTGAAAAAGAATTGAAACTCTATTTAAAAAAAAAAAAAAATCAACAAGAATATATTTGTCAGTTTAAACAAGAGAATTCAGCTATGGAGAATTGAATGTTGAATTCTTACATGATTTGTAGTAAAATAGCAACCAAACTAGGAGTATAACCAGATCGGGTGTGCTTCGCCCACTTGGATTCAGGTCGAGTCTTATTCGACGTCTATACTACTTACAAAAGAAGAATGCAGGGCATGGGTGAACAAAAGTATTGGACGATCATAACAAATTAGAAATGACTGAGTTCTTTGTAGTGGCTTGTATGTACTTTATTGATTTGTTTTAGTTTTTTTTTCTCTAGAACTGGATAGGTTTTAAAATTACAAAGAGAAAAAGAGAGGGAGATAAGGATGGATACCCATTTCCTATCTTATTACGTTTCTGAGAGAGAGAGAGAGAGAGAGAGAGAGAGAGAGAGAGAGAGAGAGAGAGAGAGAGTTCTTGTGAACCTTTCATTGTTTGATGACATGTCTTTCTTCTGACCGAAGGTTCTCTACCTGTGTTTTTTGTTTTTCTCTCTCTTTTTTTATTTTAGTTTTTTTGCAGTTATGGTTGAAGGAATTTTCTATTCTTATTTTCTTTTTGAAAGTCTAGCGGGGGTTAAGGAAACCCCTACCTGTTATACAACGATACCATTGGGAATTCTTACTTGCAATGTCTCAACACAAGGTGATGTATACTAGCTGCTCCTACCAGACAAGCCATGCCTCTGTTGGTGTCGAAGAAATTTCTTTTCTACATGTGGAGCTAGCTTAGCCACAAATATGGCAAGATCGATTTATGAAAATGTCATCATATTATCGTGAGATATTAGCTGAAAGTTTAAAATCGCAATTTCTTGCAAGATTTTCAAAATATTGCGAGATTTATGAAAAACATAAATACCATGATTTAAACGCGATATTGATGTTTTAAATGGGTATTTATCGTAAAAAAAACCCGTTGTATTTTTATTTTTATATATTACTATCTACAGTGCAATCTAATTGGAACATCATATATATTACTATCTACAATATGTTCAATATGAGTGAAACATCATAGCTGCAAGTTGTTTCCACTCAATCTAATCTCATAGATTCTCATAGATGTGTTCAACATGTTTAGTTTGCTATGAAATAAACCTTGGATTATGTTATTTTATCATAAAAAAATAACTTTGATTTTTGAAGCTTTTAAAAAACTTGCTTACATGCTGCAAATACATGATTCTATTTTTTAAGATCACATATGGAGAGGCTAGATCGATAAAAATATTGAAAAAAAGTTGAAAAAAAAAGGGTGTCTTCTTCTAAATTGCATGTAAACCGACTATATATATATATATACTTCATCAATTTTTGACCAGCCAACTGAAGGGCCCACAACCTTTGGGGAATTTGTGGCTCATTACAACCCAAGAAATGACGTGCTTGTTTAATAATAAAAAATTTGATGTGTTTGACTTTTGACCACACTACACAAGGGCACCACCCTTGAGGTACTCGGTGAAGACCAAGGCCACCAGACCAAGCATGGCGAACCTCCCATTCCATATCTCAGCATCGGAAGTCATCAGCCCGCCCGACTTCGCCTGCGCCGAGACACCCTTGAACATGGGCACGAGCGAGGCCAACGAGAGCAGCATGGTAGTCCCGGCGAACCACCAAAGGCCTCCACTAGCCAACTGGGAGACCAAGTCATCACCTTTGGTCAACTCAACCGCCATGGCTGCGACAAAGCCCACCATGGCAAGCCTACCGTTGATCCTCTCCGGTGCAGGCCCGCTGAATGCCAGCACGTCCGAGAACTTGGTGCTGACCTGTCAGGATCGAGATGAGTCAGCATGTGATGCAACGAGATGGTTATTACGTGTAAGGACACAATTGGTTACCTTTACTTTTGGTGGGGCTGGGGTGGGTGATGTCACTGGTGCCGGTGAGGGTGCTTGCCGTTTCTCTGGGCGGTCCTGTCAGTGTAGGGAAAAAACCAAGGAGTTAATGAAATATTGCCATGGAAAATTTTCCAATTTTGTCAAGATATGCTTCTCAAACGTAATGGAACTTCCGTTCTCAGCTCATCTTGATTTTCTGGATCATGGATGATGCAAAATAGTGTTTGGCGGGAAGTTGGGATATTATTCCATTGAGAAGCAAATTATAATATCTCCGATTTTAAAAAAAAGGTAGATATCATAGTGATAAAAGTAAAAAAATGGCAAAATCTTGGCAGCCAAAGACTCGCGAAAACTAATTTTTTTATTATAAATCTTGCATTTTAATTTCTGGCAAAATGTCAGCAATAAAAAATAAATTAAAAATATAAAAAACACCCAGTTTTTTATGATAAATAGCCAATAAAAACATAAATATCATGATTAAAATAAGATATTTATGCTTCTGACAAAAAAAATCATGAGAAATTGAAAATATCGCTGGAAATTGCCGTTTTAAACTTTTAGGTAATTTCTCACAAGATTTTTCCATAAATCTTGTGATATTTGTCGCTATGTTAGAAATGCTTCATTGAGTTGGATTATTGGGGAATTTTTTTTCATAAAATTTGTATAGATAAAGTTTAATCGTGGAAAAAAAATGGTTGTACTCCCCCACACCAGACTTTTTTCTATATAAAAAGTGGAGATGACAAGTTTTTTTTTTGGGGGGAGAAAACTTTCTCCTCTTTAGGATTTACGTGACAAACATCACGATAGACTAAAAACATAAAGAAAACACAATATTTTTACAAAGTCTCTATTGCAATGCCAGGCGTTGAAACTCCTCCAAGACACATACTTGAGCAACTTCAGAAGTAGGAAAAATCAAGTCTATTCTCTAGTTTTCCCAACACCTAATATCCAAACACCGTCTCAACCGCTGCATGAGAGTTTGCTTTCGACATGCAGGATATGGAACTCACCTCAAGTGAAGATCGAACGGTGAAGATGGCGAGCCTCTGACGTGGGAGACACGTGGCATGAGATCTCCATTTTCCGCCAATACGAGGCCTCGTCGGTGCCAAGGTGGACTGCAGTACAGTTGAGGTGGCCATATGACTGTCTTGGCTACCCAAAGAGGCAAGGGAGAAGGAGAGGAGTTCAAAGTCCACGGCCTGAGAGACAGAGAGTGTTTGGGATTCAGGGAGTTACAACGATTAATAGTGAGTTGGGAGTTGGTGATGGATGTGTTTATATAGAGGGGAGCTAGGACTCCAAGTAGAGGCCTGGCATGGGGAAACGTCATCTTTTAATCCCGACCTTACACGTGGCAGAATTTGGTTTGGTCCTGTTTCATGGGCCTCGTGGCCTTTAAGAAAGCCACAAGTTCGATTTAGTACGAGGACGCCGAGAAGTTTCGAGATTAGGGAAATTT
Organism: Nuphar pumila; assembly: GCF_984573655.1. Lineage (NCBI taxonomy): Eukaryota > Viridiplantae > Streptophyta > Magnoliopsida > Nymphaeales > Nymphaeaceae > Nuphar > Nuphar pumila. The sequence continues at coordinate 27,366,083 of NC_143255.1, read as the reverse complement.
TCAAATAACCGCCAAACATTCCCTTTGAATTCAGGTGTACATCAAACTTTTGAAAGCTTTCAATTACCCACCTAAGGTTTTGCCTTTTTTTTTTTTTTAGATTTATAACCCGAAGAAATGGCACCCGGCACGAAGACCTGATCGCGTAAGCTCAGCCTGCTATGCCTACGGTGGTCGTGCCGGCAGCATAAAACTTTGAGGCTAGGACCCTTGCCCAGGGGGCACCAAAAGTTTTGGCTTAAGCAAATGCCACCCAAATCAGTTTAGTATCGATAACCTCTGTTACTTATCTAATAAAAATGACCAATCTATCTATAAGACATTGGTGGATATCTCTCTTTCTCTCTGCACTTCGGCTTCCGCGAGTGTGGGTCCAATTAGGTCGGGGGTCCCACTTGGGGGTTGCTCTAGGCAATACCGAGTCTGACCTAATTGGAGTCGAAGTCAAAGTTGGACACAGTCATCTAAAAGTCAAACTGAATTCGGATCAACCTAACAAAAAATCTGATATTTACATGTATTGGATTCGGATGCAAAATACAATATCGAGTCGGATATGATTGCTAAGTAACCAGATCCAACTTTGGCTACCGGACCTAACTAATCGAATTTGGATTCTGGGATTGGATGTTGGATAATATCCGACTTGTTGACATCCTAAGTGTTGGCATCCTTTTTTACTATAGTTTGGCAGCATCCATATTAACATTTTTCTAAAACTGAAATTGACATATTAACGCTTTTAAGATTTTTTTTTCAACTAAGGACAAAAATAATGAATTGAAGAAGCAAATGCAGCAAATTATATAGAATATAGCTATAGTGTTATCATAATATAAACTAGGAATGAATAAGGGTGGGATATCTATTTAGGTTTAACTTAGATGTAAATCTTATTGTTTGATCCAGAAACATGCTTTATTTGGGCATGAAAGAATTAGATTTCACCCATTCATTGAAAAGGTGAAGTTTAGATCCTATACAAATCTAAAACTCTCTTTGGATGTTTAGATTTGGATCCAAATCTAGACATGTTTCCAAGAATAGGAATATAGTTTTGGACCAAGGTCGGACCGAACCCATATTAAACCTTTTGTTATGTCAAGGGGTAGGTCTATCAACAAGTTAGGTTTGTATTGGCGACCTGACTCAAACCGACCCAAATTCTCAGATATGGGCATAAAAAATGCCTACTGGAATATTATTTGGGTTCGCCTGAACCCAACCCAAATAATATGGGAGTTGGGTTTGGGTTATGATTTTTGTCTAATATCTTACTTGACATTGAATTTTAGTGAAAGTACCCTTAAATTATTAGGATCTGGTTTGGGATTTCATTTTCTTAACCCCATAAAACCTGGGATTTTTAGAATGGGTTTAAAATTAGACCCAGATTCAACTCAAACATCATAAGGATGGTTAGCATGCAGGGAAGTCATGCATGTGTTTGCAATAAGGGTAAGACAGTAATTATGAATTATGTGAGCCTAAACTAACTTTAAATAAGATAAAAATGATTTTACTTATAAAGTAAGGGTCAAACAGTAATTGTGATGAAGCATGAGGAGTATCCCTAACATGCAGTTTAATTGCTAAAAGGGTAAAAAGTAATTAACTTCCAAACAATGGTTAGATTTAACTCAAGGACCAGCTAACAGGGTTGCAATAGGGGACATTTGATTAACAGTGACAAACCTTTGGCGCATAATTGAAAACCCTTAAAAGTTTGGTATGCACATGAATTAGTTTCCAAAGTTTGGGGTGTATTTGAAAATTTCTCAAAAGAAAAAGTGAAAGAAGGTTTCAATGGATCGGGTCTGCGTCTAGATTCTGAGCTTATACGAATCCACATTTTCAGGGCATAAAAATGCTGCCCTGAATATGAATTGGGGTTTGGGTTGTAAACGGGGTGTTATCAAAACTTCATTAAAACATGTTCGTTTCAATAAAACTTTGAAAAAGAATTGTAACGCTATCCTTTTCAAAAAATCAACAAGAGAAAAAAAAGTGTTCTTTTGAGAGAACCGTTTAGACCACAAAAAATTATATTTGAACTAAATACTCTTCAAAAACTCAATTATAGAAACAATTGAATCGGATCTTGGATCCAGTCATGAGGATTCTTGAATCCAAATCTCATAGTTACTGTACCCTAATTTATTTTTCATGGAAAAGTCTCACATATATCCGTTTTTTCTTTAACCCTGCTTTATAAAATTACAACCGAATTAAACCGTATAGTTATATTAGAGATGACTCAATGCAGGATTGGATTTTGAATGAGTGGGCCTGGGACAGGATTGGATTTTCAATGACTCAATCTAAGAGAAATGAGACCTAAGAGTAGATCCTTGACAAATTCTTCTCCTTGAAAATTCGTGTTGAAATGAAAAAACATATGTATGTTAGATCTTGTTATCTACAAACTCTCATTTTATGGTATTTGCTATATGTATCTCTATTCTTCTTCTCATTCTATATAAATAAAAAAAAATGTATCCAAACAAAATAGAGCAAAGTTATCAAACTAGGAAGTGAAAGCGGGAAAAGAAATGAGAAGTGAAAGTAAGATATTTTAAAATTTATAAGTAAGAAGTGAGAAATCAATTTAAAAGCAAATAGAAATAAAAGAGGAAGTGATATGGGATCAAATGAGAAGCAAAATACAAATCAAAGGAAAAAATAAATTTAAAACAAAAACGATTATTTCTAAGAATTAAATTCTTCTCAAAATCTAAAAATGATGGTTGATAATTTAAAAAAAGTACATGAGAAGTGATTTGGAAGTGTGAAAGAAAGCACATGAAAAACATAAAAAGAACCGTGAGAAAAGCGTATAGGAATCACGTTGGGAAGCAGGAAAGAAATGTATGGAAAACATAGTTGAAGCATGCGAGAATCGAGATTCCTATCAAGTTTTGAAAGCGAGGAGTTTCATGTTTCCGAAGCGATTTTAGGGAAAGCACACTTCTCTTATCTATGAAGCTTCTGACTCTGAGATAGAGAATAAAAAAGAAACTTGTAGCTTCAATGAAGGTGCTGCTAAATAAGATGGATTCCTCCCATTCTATATAAATCCTTTTTAACCATTTCTCAATTTACTCATTTCCATCAAAGTCATCTCAATTGTCATCTCCCAAAACTAAGCCTTGTGCCCTTTGCCATGACATAGCTTTTTGATCCTTGATGGCCATCCTTGTTTGAATCCATTCAGCTGAATTCACAAGAATATATTGGCCAGTTTAAACAAGAGAATTCAACTATGGATAATAGAATGTTGAATTCTTACATGATTTGTAATAAAATAGCAACCCAACTAGGAGTGTAACCAGATCGGGTGGGCTTGGCCCATTTGGATTCAGGTCCTATTGGAAGTATATACTACTTATAAAAGAAGAATGCAGGACATGAGTGTATTGCACGATTATAAACAAATTAGAAATGACAGTTCTTTGTAGTGGCTTGAATGTACTTTATTGATTTGTTTTAGTTTTTTTTTTCTTAATTACTCGCGTCACGAACTGGATAGGTTTTAAAATTACAAAGAGAAAGAGAGGGCGATAAGGATGGATACCCATTTCCTATCTTATTACGTTTCTTAGAGAGAAGGAGAGAGAGATCTTCTGAACCTTTCATTCCTTGTTGGATATTACATGACTCCCAGAGTAGGACAAGAATTAAGTGAAGGTATGGCTTTCACCCTGTTGGATCGACGAAGTCCGATGACCAGAAGTGGTCAGATCGAGGAGGAGCTTGTTATTACGCTCACGATATCCTGGAACCAAAATATTCACATCACAGGTAAAACGAATTCTTTTTCTGTCATTCTCTCTGTTTTTGGTATGTCTACCTTGAATGAGAGAGTTACTTACCTTTATAGGCTCTGTGCTGGACTCCTTCCAATTCTTGGTGAAAACTCCCCTTCCATCCTTCAATATCATAACTGTCATGCAATGACACTTATGATACGCAAGGCTTTTAGATGCTTTCCTAACATGGGCACGAGATCTCATGTACGTATAGAAACCCAAAGAGATTGAGGTGACCTTCCCTCAAAGGGTCCTCAATCCTCTCAATTAAGAAATATTTATATTCTTTAATTAGAAGATTAGGCCAATTATAGTCATAAATCCTAACATCTCTCACTTGACCATAAGTCTGTTGGGATGTTTAGTGTCACAAAGCCTATTTCCACTCTAATGTACTTTTGCATTTATACACTCACCACCTCATATTTTATTCATGCATGTTGTGGATTTTAACACAAGCATCATGATGATTTCTTTTACAATAAGTGAACTATTCACTCATAATGACTTACACATACCTCAGTCTCATTTGACTCACATGTCTTGCAAAGACATCATCAGTAACAGCCTTCGTCAATGGATCGTCTACCATATCTTTCATAGGTAAATAACAAACTGAGATTTTTTTTTATCATAGCATGAACTTACTGATATTTTACTTTAATATGTTTATTCTTAGAGCTATCAATTCCAAAGTTCATTAGGCTTATTGCAGCTTTATTATCACAATATATTTGGACTGGTTCAATTAGGATATCTACTCTCAATTCACTCAAAAAATGACCAATCTAGACCCTGAAGGACGCAACCGTATTACAAGCTATATATTCAGCTTCTTGAGTGTGCAATGTCATACAATCCTATTTGTTGCATGACCAAGAAACAACTCTACCTCTTAATGTAAAGACATATCCAAAAGTGGATTTTTCATCATCAATGCTTCTTGAAAAGTCAACATCTGAATAATCAGAAGCTTTAGCTTATCTGCTTGATAACATAACTTAAATCCCTTAGTTCCTTTAAGATACCTAAATATTTTTTTCACTGCTTCTCAATAAGGAATGCTAGGATTACTTTGATATTTACTTACTAGACTCATAACAAAACTAATGTCTGGCTTAGTGTACAACATATCATACATTAGGCTGTCAATCGCCTGAGCGTAAGAGACTTCAAGTTTCTCTTATCTATCATTTGGACAACCATTCTTACTTAATTTTATTCCTTTCACAACAGGAGTTAACTTGGCCTTACTGTTGTTCATTTTGAATTTCTTCAAGATATTGTTCTTGACTTAGGTGCAACAATCTAGATCGTTTGTCTCTTGTGATTTTGATCCCAAGCACGTATGCTGCTTTACTCAAGTCTTTCATCTCAAACTGAGATGATAACTCTTGGTTTTGATCATCATTCTCATGTCATTTTCTACTATAAGTATATCATCAATAAATAAGGACAAAATGGTAAAATTACACTCACTTTTCCAGACATATACATAATGGTCTAGCTTATTTGCAATATAACACAATTTGGTAACTGCCTTATGAAAGATCATGTACCATTATTTGGGTGATTGCTTAAGCCCATATAGGGATTTCTTTAACATGTACACCTTATCTTTCAGACTTTGTATAACAAAGCCCTCTGGTTGTTGAATATATAGTATATTTTATTTCACCATTAAAAAAGATTGTTTTTACATTCATTTGAAGTAATTCAAGGTCATAGAATGCCACAAACGCCAATATAATTATAATAGAAGCAAATTTCACCACTGGTGGGTTAGTTTTGTCATAGTCGATGCCCTCATGTTGAGTATGTCCTTTTGCAACTAATCTTGCTTTAAATTTATCAATAGTCCCACCGACTTTATATTTCTTTCTTAGGACCCGTTTGGAACCAATGCGGTTCAGGGACCCGATCTGGCACAGACCCATTATCGAAATCGGCAGATCGAATCTGAACCCAATTCGGTTCAAGATCTGGATCCAACCCAGGATCTAGTTTGAACCAAGTCTGGACCCAGCTCGGGTCTGGGCCATGAGATCCAACTTGGGATCCATTTTGGACTTGGTCTAGATCCAGATCAAGTTTGGAATGTGAGATATGGCCTGAGATCCATTGATACTGAGTCTGGATCCAAACTGGGTTGGATCATGTTCGAAACTGAATTCATGTAATGTATACCCCTTTGAAAGTGCAGAACCGGTTCCGAGCCCCTTCAGACTGGTTTCAAACAGTTTTTCCTAGTTCCTGTATGAGGACACCCTGTTTTTTTGTATTTGAGAAAGAACAAGGGTTTTCTCATCAAGTTTTAGGGATTTATATGCTTTCGTACATGTTTTAGACTGGTTTGACAGTTCTCGAACAAGTACAAAGTATTTTTTGATTGACTTGAGGTTATTTCAAACCGATTCAGAGTATTTTTTGACTGGTTCCAAAACATGGAACCCAAGTATTACCTGTAAAAGCATATCTTTATCATTTTCTCATGTTTTATGTGTATTTATTATCATGAATGCATGACTTTTGCATGACTCTTGCATGCATTTTATATTGTTTTTAATTATCTATGATATTTAAGCATAAATTATGATTAAATTCATGACACATGTGAGGTGTTTCATCAATTTTTTTTTTTTGCATATGAGATGAAGCATGAATTTGTGTTTTTGATGTTATTATACATAGTTTGTCATGAATATACATGCACTATCATGAGTGCATGAGCGTTCTCTATAATATAAATATATTTATGGCAAAATATCTCAATTAACTGACTTATGCAATCACCAAAGTGATCTGAGTTGTGTTGATTGATGACTTTTTAAATGATATTAAGATTCGGGATTGAGATTGTGTATGTCTTTATGAAACAATGATTATATCCAAAGGAAAGTCATTATATTTCAAATTATACAGAGTGTAATAGTAGGTGTATATACCAGCCTGTGAAGCATATTTGTACCCAAAGGTACAAACCGAATTGCCTTTGGTTACATAATCTGTTAGTTTCACCAATTAAAGTCAATTCCTTGATAATTGAAGAAGCGAAACAACTCTGAGTATTATCATTTTGACGAAAGTGAAGCGATAGTGACCCTATTATGCTTATCTTAGAAAAAGTGAATAATAAAGTCTTAATTTTATCTTTTCAACATGAGTCTCGTTTGAGCATTTATATGGTATTTTCCTTTTGTTCTTGCAGTAACAGGTTCATTGATCATTTACGGTTCTAATAATATCTCCATCTTAAATGAATCTAATTTTTTGGATTAGAAAGAAATAGTGTTATTCACTCTGGGTTACATGGACCTAGATTTTTGGTCTTAGCATGGGTTAAGCCCACTTGAGGTGAGCTTGTACCTACTTGACTGAGCTTAGTTGAGTTAAGATAGAATGTTTAACTATTTTCTAATTGTTGTTTTTGTTGTGAATTGTAAAGTATATAAGATTTCAAAATAAAAAGTTTTATCAATTAAATGTTTTTTCTCGGATTCAATTCTAGGGAGCTATTAAACGCTGGTGCTTGGGCAGGTTGACTCCTTATAGCCCAATTCGGTTAAGACAATACCAAAGATAAAATTTTGTATAATTTTTTTTTTACATAATTTTTTGGTTAAAATTTTAAGGTATTACACTGTTGCCCACCCTTAATCATCACTTCGACATGGTATTACACTGTTGCCCACCCCTATTCATCACTTCAACATGACAAACATAATGTCACCAATTCCAGCTTGCCTGAAAAAAAATAAAATAATGACCTTGACCTTAATATGAAATAGAATACCAAGATTAGAACCAATGTTGTTAAGGTATGAATCAGCCAAATCAAAAGGGGCTGATTTACAACCGATTCAATTCATTTTTTAAATATCTTTTAGGGGGTTAAAATTTTATTTAATATTTTTATGATGGTAATAAGTTGTCTACATATGATTGGATGCTTAGGTTTTTTTGTTAAGAAGCCGATTCACCTAATGAACCCCCATTTTAACAACATTGATTAGAACTAAGAAAGAAACTCTCGATTCTATAAAGAATAAAATTATTTACTTGGAAGGTAGAGCTTTAAGTGACTATTTAGGACCTAAATGTTTTTACTTTAGAAATGAAGAAAATTTGTGTTTTTTCTTTTTTAAGTGAAGATTTAGTGGCCAAGGGGGGTTGGCTTAGTGGGGTGGGGGACTTGGCTGCTATACAGGCAGTCAAGGTTCAATTCTCATGGGTGTCACCCCTCTGCGCAAGCCCACACATAGCATAGGCCCCGGAGACTGGGGTCCTAGCCGCATAGTTTTACAATGCTGGCATGACGACCGTAGGTACTGCAGACTGAGCCAACTCGACCAGGTCTCCATGCCCGGTGCAGTTCCTTCAGGTTATAAAAAAAAAAAGTGAAGATTTAGTGATAAACAGTGGGCCATAAGACATCATCCAAGATTGACAATATACAGAGAAAATGCACAATAGCAGGACTGCAAAAGGATCTAACAGAGATGGATATCCAATCCGAGTCTGACATGTTATTTTCGAATATAGTTCTTTAAAGTAAAATCCTAATGTGCATTCAGATCCGATTTGGATATGTTCAGTCAAATCACCTTCAGATTGGGGTCGGATTCGGATCAGCATTCTAAATCGGATATGGAATCGATTCAAATGAAAAATCCGACTTTATTGCATTTTTTACATGCAAATAGTTCTGATTTTGTTATATATATATATATATATATTTCTTGATCCAGTATTACCACATGCATTTAGGATTTGGATTTGGATTCAACCTTACCTCCTCGAATCTAATTGGGATCTGGTGTTCAGATTCGTATCTGGCAAGATCTGACCATAATCTGACCCGTCTGAACCCCTACGTTTCATAATCACAAATTTGTTCTCGGGTCTGAAAATGGGATCAATGTTCTGCATTTGGAGTGTAGCATAAAGACAAGCACTTGCTCTTCTTTCCACTGCAGTAGGAGACGAAGTTCGTTGCAGCTTCCTGGTGGAGACTCAGCGCATCCAAATCCGTCTCAAGATTTACAAAGAAAGTTACTACACTTCTACAGTACTATCTCTGCTATATATCTAAGAAAAGCTGAAATAATGAGAAATTGAAATAACTGAACATTAAAAGAAATAAATTAACTGAATTTCATATTCCAATCGACCGATTAATCCTTAAATCTCTAATCTACGAGGGATCCTAATCCTAACAAATCTAGCTTTGCTATTTGATCAACATTAAATAAGATAAGTTGATAAGCTTCCTAATTAGATATGGATCTAAATTAGCAGATCCAATATCTTCATACCAGCTAAAAAATATCTAAACTGCAAAATGGATCCAATTGGATCTTGTAGACCCAGATATTGTTGTCTTTGCTCCTGCATCACGCCCTTAGTTTGTAGTTTTCGAAATCCAGAAATAATCAATATCCGGAGTTATCCAAGTTTATTGAAAGATGGATCCAATAGCGCCCAGAAAAATATCGGATTTGGATATGTGCCTACATATCCCAGAGTGGAACCCGGACCCTTAGCAGGAGAGCTCTGGTGTCGGGGTTCAGGAGCAGGGGGTGATGGAGGGAGGAGGAGAGGGAGAGGAGCTGAGGAGTAAGGAGTTCCACGACATCCCTTCTGCTTCATTCTTCTCGTCCGAGTTCGAAGCCAAATGCATTCCTGCCGTAAGTAGAAAAACTCTCTCTCTCTCTCTGCCCCGAATGAAGAAACTCAAACCTCTCTCTCTCTCTCTCTCTAGGTGTTTCGTGGGTGTGTGAAAGAATGGACGGCGATCACCAATTGGAATCCTTCGAACGGTGGTCTTGACTATCTGCAGGTTTGCTCTTCTTGTTTTTGGGTATTTTTAATTTGCCCGGTTTTTGTGTTGTATAGAATTCTAAGCCTCGTTTTTTATATTTCTATCATATTTTTTTTTGGGTTTTGCTGGAATTACCGTATTTGGTTATGGAAGAAAAACAAGTTCGAAGTTCCCTTTCCAAATTGATGTAGTATTTGATCTCTATCTGTGAACGACCTAATGTGATTGGTAACAAAATGATGTAAATTCGGGAGGCGCTTGAAGTTTCTTTGGAAAATATGATGTGAGTTTTCATTACGGGGAGATTTTTGCATCCATAATTTATAAGTGAACCGATATTCTGGGGCTGAAGATCATGTATTGTGTTTCTCTTACAATCTGTTATATCCCTTTTTTGTTGACCATGAATAAGGTACTTACACCCTTCGAAAGCAAATTTGTGAATTGAAAGCCCAATATTGCTTTTGAATTCTGTGGCTTGTCTTGATGCTGATTGGTTGTATAGGACTTGTCTGATTCACTGTTTGAACTTTTGGGACATATTTTCTGGGTTTTCTTGAAGCAAATAACTTCTTGCGCTGTTCTAAATGCGTTATTCATTCGTGGCGATATGATTTTTGTAGGATCTAGTAGGTTCATGCGTGGTTGAAGCTATGTTGTCCAGGTCAGGCCCAGTTTTCTATGGGGATCTTCAAAGCCACGAAAGGGTAATTCATCTTGCCTTATGAAACATTTTGCAATAAGCGTATGTCTGTTGTTGTTTGTGGGTTTGTATCTTTAGCTTCTCCGAGTTAGTGTATTTCTTTACATGCGTTAATCATATGTTGTTTTCTTGCATTGTAGGTTTCTTTGCCATTCTCTAGCTTCATTAGTTATTGTAAAAGATCACATACACACGTAGGAGATGTTAGTGTTCACCTTGATAATTCAAATGAAAGAAGGGAAGCGAAGGTGACCATTGACTTGGATGAAGCATGCCCGCCTTTTGGGGAAGTGCCTTCTCATGTTTATTTAGCTCAGGTTATGTTCGCCATTTGCATGCAATGATTGTCTTCTCTTGTGGCTTTATATTGGATTTGTTTAATTAAATAAAAGATATTCTTTAGGAGAACGTTTTATATGCTTATGCTAATATAAATGGTTCTAGATTTTTTTTATTTGCAGCTTATGCTTCCCCGTTTGTTTGGTTTTTAAGCTAAGTATGAATGGATGTGGAGGTCTTTTGTGTGGCATATGATGGATCATCCAACCGATATCTAAAAATGAAACAATAACAAGATGTATTTGATAATAAGAGGTATGCATTATACTACATGGAGCAAGGACTACACTTTCACAATTATCATGTCAAGTATTCCCTATTCTAATGATGGTTGTAATCACTTGTTCAAGACTGGAGGCTCTTTCTTGTAGTTATCACATGGGTCTCTCTAACATGATGCACAATTATTTATTAAAACACACTGTCCATTATCCTCTCTTTGCTTTCATGCAACTTCATGGGTACATTGGTCATCTCAAAAGACAAGTTCAGAAGAAGTAGAAGATTAAAAAAAAGAACTACGTGACTTTGGAGATTACCATTGGAGTGTACACACACAAAAAAAAAGCACCCCCTGTATAATAGCTCCCATCAACAAGGCAGACACACAAGTACATATTATAAACAAGCATATCTCTAGCAACATCTTTTATAGATGTTTATTTGAAACGGTGGCCTTTTTTTTTGAGCTAATAGTTTTTCTGGCAAGCAAATATTCATCAGAGAATGATGAAAAAGCTAAGACATGCTCTGGAGGTCAAATCTGGAAAATTGGAAACACAAGTTTCTGCATTGTGTTTTTTTTAAATGAACTGCATAGCTGGCAGAAATATGAACATAGCTCCAATTATATTAGTAAACAAAATGCAACTCCTTTTTTGTGTGAAAGCCACCAATAGTATTTAATTTACAGGTTTATCTGCAACATAATCAGTTACATGCCATATCAGTATTGGGCATTGTGTTTCTTTTCCAGCTACAACTTGGAATAGCATTCATAAACACACATGCATAGGTTGTAGATTATCACCTGTTAGGATGGTCAGTTCTTATTTTAAGTTGAGTTGAACAGTAATAGTGTTCTCTTACTGAAGATTGTCCAAGGTGCATTATTTGATAAGGATTAAAAGATCACATGAAAAGTATAAGCACTAATGCATGCATGGGATACAAGCAAAGACTCTGTATGTGGTTATTGCTCAGAATAATTCATGTTTCACATCCTTATGAGTTATGAGGCACTCTATATTTGAAATTAATCATCTTTTTTGCTCACTGTGATGGTCCTGTATATCTTAGGCCAGAGGCAATGTTTAGCTTGTTTTCTCGTGTGTGTCAGTGACTTATATCATCTTTTATTTCCCCTCTTCTCTTCTTTCATTTTTTTTTTCTTTTTATCCCTAACTCTCCTGCTACTTCTGAACTTTGGGTTTGTTCATCCTTCTGACAATGTTCCACTGGGTTGTTGGCTTAAATCTTTGTCTGGGAAATATGTCTGACTCTACTTTCTCGGTAGTGCATATGTTAATATCTTAATGAATTTAAAAATTATAGTTTCTTTTATTTAGATCAATTTGTCTTTTATGTTTGTACCTGTATTATGTGCTATTGTTTGCTCCAAGTCCAAGGTTATTAGTTGCTTTCATATATGACTCTCCTTCCCTTTTTTTACTGGCAGGTTCCAGTTTTAAATAGTGATAACAAAGAGATATCTCCAATACAAGCTCTTCAAGTTGATTTTGAAAGGGTTTGTACTTTCTATCTTGGTGTGCAGAAATCTTAGTATAAGGAAATTATAGTGGAGTTGTTATGTTGTTATTCTCTTCTAGTATCTCACATCTCATCGATTTCGAGGCTCTATAAGCTGGTCCCTCTTTTTTCTGTTTTAATCTTATATGGTTGTTTCTTTTATTTGATTAATTTTAGTCAGCATTTCTGCCATTGCAGCCTGCATTTTTGGGGTCAAAGTGCCTGGCATCCATCAACTTTTGGATGAATAATACTCGGTCTAGATCAAGTAGCCACTATGATCCACATCATAACGTTCTATGTATAGTTACTGGTTGCAAGAAAGGTATTCTGCTTTACCTTTTTGCTTTTTCTAGTATTGAATGTATGCTGTTTTTGCTTCCATCATACAAAATCCATGCCTTGAGGGCAAGGAATCTCCAACCTCAGGAAGATTCAAAGTGATAGGGTGAGTCACCTTGATTTAGGGTGGTGGAGATTGAGAAAAGGATGTTATGCAAGTTAATGTTAATCAAATGTTTGATTTGCTTCAAGCAGCTTGTATCATATTAACTGGCAAGTCAAATTGTGACTATCAACTGAAAGGTTAAAGTGGTCAACCCAGTGACTTGAAAGAATTGGAGTCACACCTCTGTCACGTGTATGCCTACGGGATACAATATTTTGTTGAAGTTCCATATCGGTCTTGAATGACTTTTGGCTGGGTTGACAGTCTTGCCAAGCCATTAGACAATAAACACTCATTGTGAAAGTTTGTGCCAATATCAGGACACTAAAGTGTCCAACACACGTGCACACAAACGTACGCATGCTCATGCACAAGCTCGCACATGAGCCGTTGAGCATACTTTGGTCCTGTCTTGTTGCAATTTTCTGCCTGCTATGATGTGCTGCTTTATTTGTCCCAAAGAAAATTTAGCACTTGAATGATCAGCTAGTCTTTATTTTGTGTTTATAGGATTGAAACTCATAGCTGATGTTTTTGCTGACCTTTTCTTGGTGCCCACTACTCTTGGCACATGATGTGTGTCTCCCAAACTGTATTAGTGATAAGTAATAATAGATAACCTTGGAGACAAGTTGACCTTGATTATTCCTTTGTGAAGCTTGTCCACACTGAGACCTTTCTCACTTTGGTGGGGAAGTAGCTTAGTTGCAAGGGGAGCTTGATTTTGTAGCAAGTATATGTTGCTAATTAAGGTTTTAGACCCTAAACCTAGTAATATTCAAAGTGGCGGGAATTCGGATTACTTGGCCGGACACACATACTATATCCACAACTACAATATTTACTTCTGCCAATATAAAAGATGGTGGAAATTGATGGAATAAGCCAAAATATACTAAACTAATGGGGTTCATCTATGAAAAAGAAGAAAAAAGATAAAATCAGGCTTTATTGTATTCATCCATGCAAGTCTTCTTTATTACCATGAAGATCTTGTTCTTCTTCCATATTGGAGATCATCGATCACTAGAATGTCCTCCCATGGTTATGTTAGACTGGTCTCGGTGAAGAAAGTGTAAGTGTAGAATGAAATAAGGACTATGAAGATATTTATAAGAAGTTGAATTTAGGTTTAAATTTTAGAATGATGTACTTACCTGATAGTGAGAGCTACTGCTTGTATTCTGTTCCATTTGTAGGTGAACCAACAAAGTGAATTATACCTCATGTTATTGAACTATGTTGTCCATAATTCTTGATCAAGACATCTAAATGGAGATCCTTAAATGTTTATATTTCCAAGGTTGCAAGTTTATTTGCTTAATTTGGATATATTAATTAAAGGCCACTTCTATGGTGGTACACACTTGATTTACATAGATCTAAGCTCCAAAAGCAAAATCTAACCGTTGGAACATGTTTAGCATGTTATATTTTCATGTATTAAAGTTAACTCAGAATATGATGTTTTGTGCCATTTTTAAACCACTCTTATTTTCATGAATTGTGAGCCGTTTATTTTCACCATCTTAAAAATGGAATCTTGTGGTGTATTAAAACCTGCTAATATAGTAAATAAACCATGCTAATCACATCTGTACAGTTAGATTTAACATTTAGTGGCTAGATCTATATAAACAAGAGTGTATACCATACTTATCAGAATAGATAGGTGGAAAGCGTACTTTCCGGAAACTCGCTTCGGAAGCGCGATACTCTTCGCTTCTGAGGCGCGATACTCTTCGCTTCTGAAACTTGATGGGAATCTCGATTCTCCCACACTTCTGCTATGCTTTCCACACGCTTCATCTATTCTTCTTATATGTTTTTCACTCTACTTTTTATGTTTTTTATATGTTTTCTCCCACACTTCTCACTCACTTCCATGCACTTTCTCTAATTTGGCAATCATCATTTTTAGATTTTGTTAAAAATGTAATTCTTACACTAAAAAATTATGAAATGTAAGAATAGTCGCTTTTATTTGCGTTCCATTTCGATTCCCATTCAATTCTTATATTGCATTTTTTTATTCCTCGCTTTCCGCTTCCTATACATTTTAAAATGCATCGCTTCTTGCTTCCACTTTCTGTATCGTTTCCCGCTTCCGCTTCCTAGTCTGGCAACCTTGGTGTGTACAACCATATGGTATCATGGTACAGAACCACCATATATTTTCCCTTAATTAAAAGATGTGAACTTTATAGAATTTCAGGTTGTTCAGGCATTTGACCAACCCATAAAGATTTGTGCATAACTTGCTCCTATACTTCAGATACAGTTTTCTGCAACTATATAAAATCTGTATTTGCTATGCATGTTGTTCCAGAGTTTAAATCTAAAATAGTTGAGGTATTATGTACTATTATTATCCATTTCACACCCTGAATCATTGTGCTTGAATATTTCTCTGTACCTGAGTTTGCTAGGATCACTCTTTTTAAGTGTATGTACAGAATGTGGTTGAACACTGAATTAAATTCACATGTCAATTTAGTTGCTCTGGTGGGTCCAGAAGGTTCTGTTATTTTTGTTTTCTGTGTAAGAATGATCTGGAATCTAAATTTTAAATGTAGTTCATGCTTCAAGATTTTTTTTTGTCCACCATCTAATTTTTATCTTCACCATCTCAGTCTGTTTGTGGCCACCTTCTGCAATCCCTTTTCTGTATCCATTGCCTCTGTACGGAGAGTCTTCCAATCACAGGCACGCTACCTGCTTCTATGTAATGCAACCTATGCAATTAGATTGTTGTTTCTTTTTTGTTTTATCTAGATGTATTCTTTACATTTTTACAAGCACCTCATAAATTTCTTGTAGTTCTAGTTGCTCTCCATAGTAACATGAATATCTGATGTTTTGATATACAGTGCTGTTGACATAGAACACCCAGATCTTTCAATCCATCCAAGGGCCAAACATTCCACCAACTACTCCCATAAAGTGATACTAAATGCCGGTGATGCACTTTTCATACCCGAAGGCTGGTGAGATGTTCAATTTTTCAAAATTCTCTTGCATGCATTTTATCTGGTTGGCTTTTCTTTGTAGACGCTATAAGGAAATGTGTTCCTCCGAAGATGTTCACTAAATCACCAAAAGTGGACACTCAGAAGAGTTCCACCAAAATATCACAGATTCGCAATGAACACACAAAGAACCACAAATAAGTTCACTTACAAAAACCCACAAAGGGAAACAAGAACAAAAAGATAAAAAATAAATATTTTTATTGATCTCAACACATGCAAGGAGCATTACGAATGGTGGGGTTTTTCTCCCATATTTATACACAAGAAAAGAGACTCAAGAGAGAGTCGTTGGGGGTCCAACAACTCTAAATAGTCTTTGGACCTCCAATGACTCTCAATATTGACTAGTCAACAAGTGTTCTAGTCCTATCTCAACAAAAAAATAAAAAACTAATCCTAACTAGACTAACCCTAGTTACTAACTTAGTTACACATAAATATATATAGATATGTATATATACATACATGTATATTTACATTTTTAACACTTTCCCTCAAACTTATGGTTGGATAACCGAAAGTTTGTCCAAGAGAAAGTGAAATCTAGGAGTAGCGAGAGGTTTGGTGAAGAAATCTGCCAATTGATATTCTGAAGTAACATAGGAAAGATCAATAGTGCCGTATAGGAACTCTTCTTGTACATAGTGACAATTCATCTCAATGTGTTTGGTTCGTTCGTTAAAGGTCTGGTTGCTGACAATGTAAATGAAACTTTTGTTGTTGCAATATAGTTGTAATGCTCATTTACTTTGAACACCCATGTCAGCCAACAATCTTCTTAGCCCGACCACTTCCATAGTGGTTGTAGTCATGACTCTGTATTATGCTTCAGTTGATGAGAGAGATACTTTCTGCTGCTTCTTGCACTTCTAAGAAATTAACGATTCACCTAAAAATACACAAAGGCCAGTAATTGAGTGTCGGTTATTTGGATCATCTCCCAGTTAACATCAGTATAAGTAATTAAATCTAAGGATGAAGAATCAGACAAGAAAAGTCCTCGAAAGATAAAAGTTTTAATATACTTAATAATACACGAAACTACTCCCATATGAATAGTGGTAGGAGTATGTTGAAATTGGCTTGTTATGTGAACTTCCTGTGCAATGTCAGGTCTCGTGATTGGGAGATATGACAATGCCCCGACAAGTTGTCTGTAAGGTGTAATAATAATTTAAGTGCTTGTTGTTTCTATAATATGCCTATGCTTCCTTTTAGCTAAACGATTTTGTTGAGGGGTATACAAACAAGATTTTTGATGTGTGATACCGTATAGGTCTAGGTAATCTTTAAATTCTTTTGATAAAAACTCTCCTCTTGAATTAGTGCAAAAGATGAAAATATCATTCTTAAATTAATTTTTGACTAAATTATGAGATATTTGAAAATATGAGAAAACTTCAGACTTATGTTTAAAGAAATAAATCCAAGTGTGTCTTGTAAAATCATAAAAAAAAATACATAATACATAAAACCACCCTTTGATATAACAAGTGCAAGTCTCCACACATCCGAATGTATTAACTCAAGTGGTCGAGAATAAACAAAGGTTCTTTCTTGAAATGATAATCTCTTCATTTTATCAAGAATACAATTTTCACATGTAAAATTTTTAAAATTACAATTTTTTTTTCATGTTTGGAAAAAACTGAATCTTGGATATACTAGGACGACAAAGTCTTTTATGCCATAGATCCAAATCCAATTTCTGAACATTGCAATAAAATGTATTCTTGGGTATTTCTAAAAAATTCATGTAGTATAAGCTTCCTTTTCTATGGTCTTCTCCAATCAGCTTCTCTGACTGATGATCCAGCACTCGACAACCACGAGAGGAGAATGAAACATTACATCCATAGTCAGATAATTGAGAAACAAATAAAAGATTTAAGTTTAGTTTAGGAATATATCTAAATTTTAAAATACAAAATCTTTTTGAGTTTTGAGAAATGTTTTCAAATTTTTTTATTCTTTTATCTCAAGAGATGTTCCATCGGCAATGAAAACATTTAACCCACTTGAGTTCTGACATTCAGACAACATATCACTATTTGGTGTCATATAAAAAGAGGAACCTGAGTCAAGAAGCCAAAGAGATTTACCGGGATCGGAGAAGCCGAAGGAAGAGACCGCAACTCCAGTGGATGAAGATGCTCTTTTGAGTAGAGGTTGAAGAGCCTCCACTAATTGTGTTAATGACATGTTTCCAATAGATGGTTCACTCGACTCCCGTAGAGGTCCAACAAAGGCAACCCTCTTCTCATAAGGTTTCTTCAATTTAGGATAATATGTTTTTACATGTCTTGGTTCACGACAATTATAGCAAATAACTTTCTTTCTTTTATATTCATTGCCTTGCTTCTCATTATTTGGCCTTCTACAGTGTGGGGGTTTGTAGGTACGAACATAGTTTCTCAGTCTAGATTCGGCTAGAACCGAGTCATCATAACTTTTAGAGATTCTTTTTTTAAGCCTATTTTTCTTCATACTTAATTCTTCTATCGTGTCTTCTATCGAAGGAACTTTCCCTCGATGAAGAAGAGCAGATTTGATGGATTCAAACTTTGATCTCAATCCATTAATAAATTGAAAAAAGTGCTCCGTATCTATTTGATTTTGACGGAGTTTTATGTCTTCCGGACAATGTTACTTTGATTTAAGAAAAACCAACTCTTCCCATAATTCAGTCAAACTATGATAGCAGTGTTGTGAAAAACGTTGAGGCGTAGCAAGACATTTCACCAAAAACTGAGGCGAGGCATAAGCCTCGAGGTGTAAAGTGTAAGCCTCAATTTTTTTTTGAAAACTTAAAAAAAAACTAAAAAAAATATTTAAAAATACAAATAAATAAAAAATGTTTTATTGATGAAGCAACAACTAATAAGAAATATAAAATCTCAAATAAATACTAAAAAATATGAGATTAACATATAAAAGTAACTAAGAAACTGATTATATAACTGAAAAACTAATTCTATAATTAAAAAATATAATTAATTATATGACTAAGGCATTCTTCTTCTTCTTCTTTATTCACGCCTCAGGCTGACGCCTTGAGGCGAGGCGTGCCTTTTGTACCTCAAGTCGCGCTTTTAACAACACTGTATTATAGTATTCTCTAATGCTTTTGTCCCCTTGAACCATATTTCATACATTATCTTGTAAGTTGCACACATGTGCAATATTTTTAATAGAATACATTCTCTTAAGATAATCCCTTGCATTGTTTGCATGTTTGAATTTAGCAAGACTTGAACACTTTTTGATGTCGATGCTATTAATGAGCCAAGACATAATCTTGGCATGTCCCATTCTCCATTCCTTCCACTTTTTCTCATAAGTGGTCATTGCCTTATTTTTTTCAACCTCCGTAAGAGGTACCTCTTTCTTACCTTCTACTTTGGTAATGATTAGTTTGGGTTTCGGATCGGTCTCATCCACTAATCCCCACAATCTTTTTTCTCATGTAAGGTGCTTTATAATTGAAGCACATGTTACATAGTTAGAATCATTGAGCTTAATGGGTTTTATAGTGACATTATCATTGTCATCTACTTTTACAAGGATAAAAAAAGAAAAGGATAGAGAAAGAGGAGAGAAAAGAACGAGAGTAACACTGGAAGTCACGAGCACTCTATCACCAATCACAAGCATTTCGAATAAAAATTGCAAGAGAACTTCAACACTTTCAAATTTAGAGTGATTTGCTTCCCAATGTTTCGAAAACAATTTCAGCTTGATCGCCACACTCTGATACTATGTAAGGAAATGAGTTCCTCCGAAGGTGTTCACTAAATCACCAAAAGTGGACACTCAAAAGAGTTCCACCAAAATATCAAAACGAACACACAAGTTCACTTACAAATGCCCACAAAGGTGAATAAGAACAAAAAGATAAAAAATAAATGTTTTTATTGGTCTCAACACATGCAAGGAGCATTACGAATGGTGGGGTTTTGACCCCATATTTATACACAAGAAAAGAGACTCAAGAGAGAGTCGGACCTCCAACGACTTTCAATATTGACTAGTCAACAAGTGTTGACTAATCCTATCTCAACAAGAAAATAAAAACTATTCCTAACTAGACTAACCCTAGTTATTAACCAAGTTACACATAAATAAATAAATAAATAAATATATATATATATATATATATATATATATACACATTTTTAACAGACGCCACATATAGATTTTCTGGCTGCCAGTTCCCAACTAGCCATTTAATTTTCCAGTTTGATTGTCAACTTCATTGATATCCTTTGGGAACTGAACCTTTACTCTCCTTATGCCTGTCTGCTTTGCTGAGGTTTTATGTCAAGGCATTAACCATTGGGTCCATATGGGCAAAAAGTAGTCTCTTGCGTTAGCCAAGAGAGGAATTTTCTCTTGTATATTGGTTGATGGAATGTTATATTTTATTGGTTTTTTGCAGCAAACATGTCTTTTTATTATTGTCTAGAAGTATCATAAAGTAGCTGATTTGCATTATTGGACTTAATGAAAATTTCTTATAGTTCTAATATATGTTATAAAATATGTCCCAGTTACTACACAAAATTCTTATTATTTCAATATTCAGTGTCCAAAGAATGTGGACTGTTCACAAAATGATATTTTGTTTGAAATATCATGCACAAAATTATTGTTTCTGAATGTTTCGTTGCATGTATCTTTATATGTTATTCTTTTAATTGAGTTTGAGATTTTCTGATGGGCTAATATAGTTTTATTGACTATGATATATATTTTTTAGATCTTTTCTTCTTACCTCTCATTTTCTCAAAATTCCATGTCCCAAACAATTCATACTGCTTCCTACCTGCTTCCCACTTCCCGAATCCTTCTAAAATTTATAGTTACTGCTTCCATATTGCAATTCCTGTGTTTGGTTCCTGCTTTTACTTCTTTCTCTGGCAGCTGTGATTTGATTTTTTGTTATCTTTTATTACTGATGCAGTATTGTGGTGCTAATTTTTCCACCGATGTTCTTGACGGCCCTTTCTTTCATTTTTCTTTTCATGCTGACCTTGTGCATTTGAAATTCACATCAGCTTGTGGCAGAAAACTTAATAGTAATACTGTCTAAACAGGTTTCACCAGGTGGACAGTGATGACTTGACTATTGCAATCAATTTTTGGTGGCAATCAGACATAATGTCAACAATGATGGAACATATGGATGCATACTATTTGCGCATAATTTTAAGAAGGTTTTGAAATTTCATTTTCTATGTGAACTTTGAAGCCATGTCACTCCTTGCCTTTCTCATCCATATATTTGTTTTTATTTTGATGCATTTTCTTGGCATCCATCTAATCAAGGTATTCCTTTTTTTTTCATCTTTTTTTCCCTCAAATGTATTCCGTGTGCTTGATTTTGGTCCTCACTTGATTTGTGTGGAAAGACTGATGGACAAGGAAACGGTAATTGTTACCCTTTATGCTTAATTTCACAATGGAGTAACAAATTCCAGAAAAAAAGGATTAGATACCTTGTGTTATAATAATATTTCCCCTTATTAATTTAGGACAGAAACAAGTGTTGAGCCAAAACTCTGGCAAAAGTTTGAAATCTGGAGAAAAAACTTCTGGGCAGCTGTCCGATGAAGAGGAGGAAGGTTATGTTACAATTGCTTATTGAACAATTACTCCTAATCTTTGATATGTATCATGTTTAACTGTTTGATAAGATTTCAGCTTCTCCTTCATGCAGCACATTATCTTGTATTCGTAACAAGTAGACATTACATGTAATGTTCATCTATAAGCAAGTTCTGTTGGCTAAAAAGTGTAGGCATGATTTTCCGATGCAGGTTGTTCTGCACTGTGTGAAGCTGAAGTTCCGTGTCCTATAACTTCTTTGTCTGGAGAAGATGACCTCGATACTGATCAAAACACATGCAATAGGCTTATAATTTCAAAAGACCAAGGTGTCGGGGTACAATTCAACCATTTAGAACCTGAGGCATCTCAGATTCTTCATCAACTAGTTTCTTTTGTACATGAGAATGTAAATTTTTCCAGTCAAGGTCAGTTGGTGTATTCAGATCATCTCCAAAATGGAGCCACTGGTTTGGTTGGTGAGGCTCAGACAGAAAGAAAGCCAATGGTTGAAAATGATGCTGTCTTCTTTTACTTTGAGAATGATCCTGTTGCTCGCATCCTCTGGATGGTTGAGCCTTTAATACTTCAAAAAGTCTTGCATGCTATGGTGGTAAGAATCTCCCTCATTCTACTTCTTTATGCTTGGCCATGTTTGAATACTTAATGTCATGGAGCTCTAACAGGTTAATGCATGTCTATTGAAGGCAAGCTATGACTGTGCAGTGCTCAAGTTTTTCCTATTTTAGGGACACATTTAATAAAGATAATACTAAAAAGCGAAAACATCTGATAATTAATGTTATGACTTGAAATTTGGTACTGAGTGTGAACTTTGCTTCAAATTTTTCCTTCTACGGAATGACAATTCTTATTGTGTTTTAGTCTTTTCATGATATGGGCTGTATCAATAGGCCCTTTAGTCTCCACGTGTCAGCTTCATCTAAAAGCCTAATTGATTATATTTTTCGTGTTCATGGCTCTTAATCTACAGCTATATTTGAAGAATAACAAGGAGAAGAAGAGAAAGAAGGGGGGGAATATGTGGAGTGTAAAGAATATTTTCCTTTGTTCATTAAAGATGATATTTAAATGACAAAAAACACAACTACCCTTTACAGAGGACTAAAGATACAAGGATGATGTAAGTGCACGTCAAACAGCTAAATCTAGGGTTGAAATGGATCAGATCTGGACCGGATCATCTGTCTATATGAACTTTCGATGCAATGGGCTCCAGTTCCTGATGAGATATGAGTTGGATCTTAACATTCAGGTTGGATCATGACATGGCAACCTGTTAAGAAGTGGGGCTGAAACTGTGGTTTCTAGTCATATGGAAAGATGAGTTGGATGTCATCTGGATCAAACCTGGATCCTTCTCAAATATACTGACCAGAATCTTGTGGATCAGACCAGTAGTCCTAAGTCTGTATATGCAAAAGAAGCTTATTTTTCTTCCATATTTGAGAAATGTGTCTAACATCTTACTCTGAAGTGCTTCAGAATTCAGATACTTATTGAATCATTCTTGCTAAATTTATTTGCTAACCTCCACTTGCCTGAATTCTTCTCTAGAGAAGTTTCAGATGTGCCATACTTTTTTGGCTTGGTTAACCTTATATTCTCAGAGGTTATGGTGTCATCCTCGAAATATGATGCATATCAAGGAGAGTTAGTGGTATTTTTCCTCCAGGTGCGTATGGAGTTACAATAATGTTGACTGTTGAGGCATGTATTGCTTATAAATAACTGAGGCTACACCATGGTTGCCAGTTGAGGAAGCGGGAGCTGGAAGCGATACGGGAAGCGGGAGCGGGAAGCGAGGCACTTTCAAAATTTTAGGAAGCGGAGAAACGTGGGACCACTTAGGAGCGATTCGGGAAGTGTCTCGGAAGCGACCTAGGAAGCGTCTCGGAAGCGACCTAGGAAGCGTCTCGGAAGCGAGGGGGAAGCGAAAAAAATAAAAATAAAAATAAAAAATACAAAAAAAGTGAAAAAAAAGGGGAAGCGAGGGGGAAGCGCGACGGGAAGCGTGCTTCCCATTAAAGGGAAGCGCGTCCCCCATTAAAGGGAAACACGTCCCCCATTAAAGGGAGGTGCGCTTCCCAAAAAAGGGGGACGCTTCCCCCCACGCTTCGGAAGCGCGACGTTTCGCGCTTCCGAAGCGCGCTTCCCCTTTTAGCTAGGCGCTTCCGGTAACCCTGGGCTACACTCCATCTCAAAGAGTACACAACTAATCTCATGCCTTGGGGTCTTGTAAAAAAAGACCTGGAGATCATAGTAATATTTTGTCTTTTTTTTAATACAAATGACCTATTATGATTTTAAATTACATTTTTACCAGGGTTGGGTGCTAACCTAAGTATTCAGATTTTTGGTGGTTTCTTGTTTTCCATAAAAGATAGCAAAACTGCTGTGATTTTACTTCTCTAAGCTCCTCGAGGCTTACTATTTTGCTTCATAGCTCAAGCCACTTTGACTTTGACTTATACCTTTTAAACGATCTCACTTTGTAACACCCCAAAATCCTTAACCCGAAAATACGTGTAAATTTTTTTTAGTAGAGTAAACAACGAAATTCTTTAAAAATCTTGGGTCAACAGATCTCGAGCAGGTTACAGGCAAACTTACACATCAATAAGGACTAGATCCAAAGCCCTTTAGGCTTGGGTCCAAGCTTATAGATGGATATTCAAAACACGAATTTTGATATTCGAATTCCATTCATTCTCAAACACATTCAAACCATAATTGAGATATATTTAATCAAACTTCAAATGTTAAACATTCCCATATATCAACAAAGTTTAACAAATGACACATGAGTACAAGAAATGAAAGATAGAAGTGTGGTTCAGTGACTCATCGTCCATCCACCCATCACCTGCTACTGCTAATCATCACCTAAAAATGATAAACTAAAAGGTCTGGTCAGTTAACAATAACCACACAATACTTGCAAATAACTAAAACATACATAACATCTATGTTCTTTCTATCATAGCATGTATATGTTTATGCAAACATAGCATCCATTTATTGAGACACCATCGTAGACATGATATACAATTCTAGTTCAACAATAATGAACATGCTGTAGTGTTTGAAATATTAGAGCATGTTTTTAGTTTAGCAAAAATAAAACAGATCATGTATAAGGTGTTTGTTTCTCTTTATTACTCGTTCTATTGGGCACTTGTGGAACTACTCGAGACAGAAGAGACAAACCATCAGGTGTTTATTATGCTCTATATTTTATCTTTCCTGATTGTCTAACTGAATCAAAAACCAAATGTAGGTGGTCAGTGACCAAGGAGAATCCTCGCATAAGTATCATACAAACTAAGATGCATCATATACTAACTGCATTAGTCGTGGGGATCTACCACGTAGGATAATATCCGGTAGTCATAGGTCTCCTAACACCCAAGGACTAGAGACCAAGTGAGCCACGATTCAACAATACTCTCACTTAACATATTAACAACGTTGTCTCTCGAGGTTTGTACCACCTACCCTCTTTAAGGTAGATCATGTTCTGAATGAGTTATTAAGACCTTCTTATTATATGGTTTATATTCCATCAAGTGTGCCCAATACCAATAGGCCATACAGACTACCCATTCTAGGTAGATACATTATTTCGATATGTTCCTAACCCATTCAGTGTGATCTAGTATCTTTAACCATTTGAGCATCTCACCCGTGAAGGTGAATTAATTAATTTATGTGTGCATGTATCATTCACAATAGTGCATTATTCACACCTTTTGGGTTTTCATCAACCTTAGCTCACTCATGAGTGATATGTATAGACATGTTTCATATACCTTATAATACAACTTAATTTACATGCCACACATACACTTAAGCATTAAGGCACCACACAAGCTCTAATACGAGCATTACATAGTGCATGCATACGGTTCATGTCATCTAGCACTATGAATCAATAG
Organism: Nuphar pumila; assembly: GCF_984573655.1. NCBI lineage: Eukaryota > Viridiplantae > Streptophyta > Magnoliopsida > Nymphaeales > Nymphaeaceae > Nuphar > Nuphar pumila. The sequence continues at coordinate 27,340,616 of NC_143255.1, read as the reverse complement.
GTAATATCATCATACGGTATTTCAACATATCATGATAGCATTTACCATCATGTTCAATATCATAGACATGTTTCAATTTCAAATCCACACATAGTCAACATGCTTAATACACATTCATTCCAAGCATGATACTAAAGTTAGATATTTCATCATACACATGGTGTAATACTACCTTCACATGCAAATTTTTTATGCACATGAATATATCACAACAATCATTCATCGAATCTGATTTTTTGTGCTCATACATAGCACATTACTTACCGAAAATCATATTTCATAAAATATCCGGATTTTCAAGAATAGGCATGTCTAAAAATCAATATAGGCATCTCTGAAAAACCCTTATAGGCTCATCTGTGAATCGACATGCCTATACATACATTTTTAGATTTCTAAACTCCACATGCATATACATTCATTTCCATATTTTCGAAAAATCAAAATGCATACACATGCATTTCCAGATTTCTAAATTCATCATGCATACACATGCATTTTCAGGTTTCTAAATTCACAATGCATAATATATGCATTTTCAGATTTTCTAAAAATCGATGCATACACATTTATTTTCAGATTTTTTAAAAATCAATGCATACACATTTATTTTCAAAATTTCTAAAATCATAAGTATGCACATCATTATCCCATATTTTATGAAATCATAAGCATGCAGATAATCATTTCAGATTTTATAAAAACATAAGCATACATATAATCAATTCCAGATTTGAAAAATAATAAGCATACATATCATCATTGCATATTTTATAAAATCATAAGCATGCATATCATCATTTCAGATTTTGTAAAATCATAAGCATGTATATCATCATTTCAGATTTTATAAAAACATAAACATAAGCATGCATATAATCAATTCCAGATTTGTAAAATCATAAGCATGCATGTCATTATTTCAGATTTTATAAAAACATAAGCATGCATATACTCAATTCCAACTTTGTGAAATCATAAGCATGTATATCATCATTTTAGATATTATAAAATCATAAGCATGCATATAATTGTTTCAGATTTTATAAAATCTTAAGCATGCATATCATCATTCCAAATTTTATAAAATCATAAACATGCATATAATCATTCCAGATTTTATAAAATCATAAGTATGCATATAATCAATTCTAGATTTTATAAAATCATAAGCATGACATGCTCTAACTCCTACAATTATTCTAAGGTTACGGTGTCTCCTACCTTGTGGAAATAGGAAAAATATGAATCTGGATTAGTGGAGAGAAAGCGATCCCCCTTGAGAGGCCTAAGCCATGTAGGGTATCTCTTTTCTCAAATCTGAAAAATGAAGGAGTGAGAGTGAGTGATATTCCTCTCCCACAACCAAAAATGAGGGAGTGAGTGTGACTCGGTTCCTCCAAGGAATTGGGCAACACCTCCTTTCTTCAAAACCATGATGGAGAAGTGAGACAGAAGGGGGTCTTCAAATTCGTGGGAGTGAGAGGAGAGGTGAGAGCCCCCCTCTAACAAGCAAAGTGGTAAGGTAGGAAGCTTGGGAGAGTGAAGAGAGAAAGAGATGGATAGGAACCAAGCTCGATAGCTCCTTAACACCAATCGAATTAGGGAGAGGAAGAGAGGTTCTCCTTCCCAAATTCGGCTAATGGAAAAATAGGGAAGAGGGAGGGAATTCGGTCCTCCAGGAGCAAATGGGAGGAGGAAAGGGCCTCCTTCCAAAACTCGCGGAGGAGGAGAGAGGGGAGGTCGACCAAGGGGGGTGGGGTAGTGGAGGTAGTAGAGGGAATATTCTTGGCATAATCCCCCACTACTTGGCCCACTTGGCCACTACCATGTCCCCCACCATCCCTTGATTCCCTTTCTAGAATCTTCTAGAAAGTTCTCCAATTTGACCCCCACTTGGATCCATTTCAAGTGGTCCAAGTCCAAGTGGGTCTAACATGGGATCCAAATCCAATGGATTCGCATTGGGTATCCAAGCCCTCAAAAATAGGTTAATTAATTTCTTTAAATATCATTATATTGCTAAATTTATTAATTGCACAACCATTTGCTAATTAAACTGTGCTTAACCATTACTTGTTAATTAAATCTAGTTAACAAATTAAATCTAAGTAACAAATAATGTTTCATTAAATATATTTAATTAATTGGTAATTAAATTTAATCAATAAATAAATGGCCAACTAAATTTAATCAAATAATTGCAAATTAAATCTAATTACAAATACATGTCAATTAAATATAACAAACAAATGCCAATTAAAATGCCACAAAGATAACTTTAAATGCACTTTTAAATATAAATTAAATTGCCAACCATATTTTGGGTAGAAATTTCACTTTTATTTATGAATAATCATGGAAACTCTTAGAAAATTCTTGAATTTTACACACTAAGCTGTTTCATTAGTTCAGCTGGATTGCAGGGGATTGGTTTGTATGGTTCTGAATGGAAATTTCTATTTTAAATTAAAAATGTATGCTCTAACAGGAAAATTTCTTGCTAGATATTCAGTCCAAAAGAAAGATGCTAGTAATGGAGGAATTTAGACTCAGGCGGTTTTGTAAGAAGCCTTGAGCCAAGGCATGAACAAGTACTGAGACGAAAGCTTCTCTATGCTTCAAGTAGGAAAGGAATTAAATGAACAAAACAATCATAAGGTTGTGCATATCTTAACTCATCCTGAAACAAACTAAAACAAGTAATAAGAATATGAGAAACATGTCCGTAGTCTGGAATATAATGAGAAAGATCTGAGGTAAAACATTAGGAAAGTAGAAAAAAATTGTTCTACTGATCACTGATAAGAGCCAATAAATGGTGGTGGCAAGATATGATGATTAATGCTGGCTAACAAACTACAAAATAAACTATGGTACTATTTGATCCAAGTGTATCTAACTTCTTGATCATGCCTTTTTCAGCAACTTCCTAGTTTTCTTTCTTATATAATGTGTTGATTTACCTTTTCTTGTTAATATGCCATCTTTTTTTTCCAGAAAAACTTCCCAAGAACATTAGAAGCTCTTATTTTGCACATGCTTTCTCCTGCTGGAGCAGAAATTCTGACTCAAAAGTTTGAGGAGATGGATAAGAAAACTACAAAAGAGGAACAGTATGTACATTGCCTTTTGCAGAGCATCAGATCTTTGCGTTGATCTTGTTATATTTGCACTAGTTTCTTCCTTTGGTTTCTCCATTCAGGATCCTTAACACTGTTGTTTCACTTTTTCCTGCTTATCATTTCAGAATTTCAAAATTCTAACAGAACTCTAAAGGAAAAATGTTAATGCTATGTTATTATTGTTTTCTTTTTCAGGATTGAGTTTTATGGCCTTTTCTATGGCATTTTCGATGATCAGTGTGCTGTAATGGATGCTATCTTGAATGGGAAAGAAGCGTTTGGCTTTCAGGTAGTTGCATTGTCTAATGGAGCCACTGAAGATTGCATATATAAACATTTTAGAATAGAATAAGTTTTATTTGATTGAAATCCACAGAATATTGATGATCAGTGTATTGTAATGGATGCTATCTTGAATGGGACAAAGCATTTGGCTTTCAGGTAGTTGCTTGGACTAATGAAACAACTAAAGATTGCATGTGTAAACATTTTAGGTAGAACCAATTTATTAGATTGAAATTCATGTAAGCTCTGTGCTACTTTCTATTCATGGCATCATAGACCAGGAGAACTTTTAGATGTTCCTGTGTGACAAGAAATTCTCCCAGAAATGGCTATGCTGGTGGCTGCAATGAAATTGTTTAATTTTTATAAATTTCACGTATTAGTTGATTGTTGTGATTTCGATATGTAGCATACACGCCAGTGAGGATAATACCAGTATGGAATTTTCGGTTCTTATATTTCCAATGGACTTGGGACTACAGTTTTTCAAGATAAACCATCTCCTAGAACATGAGATGACCATTAATCAGGTGTTTCTGTAATTAAAACAGACAGATTGCAACCAGCTTCTGTGACTTTAATCTCCTAAACTGTTAATGCTGAGTTGATCACTGGTTTGTGTTTGCTTTAGGGTTTATCCAAGTACTATCAAACACGATTCTTTAAATTTAAAGGTTTTCTCCTTGTGCACTTCAGGTACTCAGAAATGTGCTGGATCAGCATCTGGGGGTTACATGTGATAGACCTAAAGAGTTATCTCAAAGGCGGCATACATAGCACAGTAACTTTTTCACCAGACTGCTGATCTTTTGTTTCCAGTCTTCTGAATGCTTCTCTCAACACATGCATCATCAGAGCTCATTGATGTGATAGAAACAGAGAAGAAACTGGATGGTTCAAATCCTAACATGTGGCATTTCATGTGGTTCATGGTATATTCTTTATGAAAGTGAAACTGATAGAGGTATAATTAGATTATCCTGGCAACAGTGTTCCACCAAGGTAATAGTTTCTTTTGATCCTCTGCATTGTTAAAAGGCTAGAGAGTAAAAATCTTGTATTGTGTAGTGCCTCTTGTGATGTTAGTGGGAATACTGTAAATTGTTGGGCCATGGTCCTTGTCAGCATGCATGCAATACAGTGTATGCCAAGGTTGATTACCTTGAATACTTAATTAGCGCAATACTTTTTGAGTTTCAGGATTCTCTCTCTTTCTCTCTGTGTGTGTGTATTGTAAAAGAAAAAGCTTTAACCAGTAGAGGAAGCGGACCAGTGAGTTTTACATAGCTCATGCCAAACTCTTTATTTTCCATTCATATTTGATTTCATTTTCTAATGTCAACTTGCTTTAGTCATCATCATTTTGGATGTGTCCCATGTGAGTCTTTCTGGCATCATAAACTACAACCTAGTTGACTTCTGAACCAAAATGATTGGTAGAACCTGAATTGTCTACATGGCATCCCTGCATGATCGCCATTGAATGAATGTTTTATGATGCATAATGGCACTCAATATCATCTACCTGGAAAATGAAAACACATAGTTGCAAATGCATATATCTGTGCACTAATGATGTCTTTTAACTATCAAAAGGTTTATTTTGTTTTAGAATGATTCATGAGTTTACCATGTTTAGTGACATTGTTTTGCACTTTTTAAAAACCATAAGTTTTCCAACAGTATCTTTCTATCTGCTGTTATGCTTATGGCTTTGTGCATTGATGTCCTTTTACATTGAGAGAGAGAGAGAGAGAGAGAGAGAGAGAGAGAGAGAGAGAGAGAGTCCCTCAGCATGGGGGAGAAAACAGGCCTGAGCTCGGTCAAGGCCAATTTGCAGTGCCTAAGCTCTGTGGTTGTCTTGAAACAGGCTGGACTTTGTTGCATCTGGTTGGACCTATGTAGCAATTGATAGGGCTCATGGTCTGAATCAAGCCAATATTGGCAATGTCTAGACCCGGGCAGCCCATTGGCTGTCTGCCACTTTTTTTTTCCATTTTTTTTCGTCCCTTGGGTGGTTAAGCTGATGAACAGCCCTTGGTGGGTTTGGATACAGTAGTATGATTCTACCGATCCACTCCAGATGAACATGGTCCACGTAAATCATTCAGATTACTCATCTTTTGCTTTTTATGCTTTATAGTTGGTTCTTTACCCTTTCTGAACTGATGAATGCTAGAATGTTAATATTTGAACCATAAAGTTCTAAGAACAAATTAGATGAAAAAGAACTTGCACGTGTACACTGCCAATATTGTATATGTATCTTGTGTTACAAATTTCCCTTTTGAGATTAATGCAATTTATGAATAATGCTTATTAGTGTACATTTATGAATAATGCTCAAATACAGTGGTCATGAACTCGGCTCGACCTATGTTGAATACCAATGTGTGTGTAGCTTTGATCTCTCTCACTATGAACAAAAATAACAGCCTGTTACGCATGGCGTTTGTCCTGGACTGGCCAGTCGCATCCCTGCGGGTGTGACTGGCACATCCTGTGCAGATGTGTTGCAAAGCGTCACATGGGACACACTGGGTGCTGTCCTGGATGCCATGCACCACGCATATCAAACGCAGGGACCGGTCTGTCCCCGATTGGGTGTGTCCCACGATTCAAACGCACCCCAAGAATCAAACTAAGTGGGTTAAATACTGCACAAACGCAATCTAAAGTACATAATGTTCTGTTATATGCGTCCAATTTAAGCCAAGGTAAATGAGCACATTGAAGGTTTAAAATTAGGCCATTTAACCTTGTCTTTGGAAAAAGGGCAACTTAACTATAGGTTTGTATGGTTTCACAAAAAGTGTAGCTCGCGTGGCTATTACTTTTTAGCATTAGGTGGTCATTGTGTTCTTACCCCACCCTCCTAGTAAAATGTATGTCCAACTGGGTCGGGCCTACTAGATGAAATGCGACTCAAACCTTATCGACTGCGTCTATATCGTCTGTGCATTATAAGGTGTGATCATAATGATGATGATCCAAATTACTTGGATCTGGATCTTTTTAATAACTGATCCATACCCATTCCATTGCCAGACCTACATGTAGGGGTGTCAACGGATTGGATTTGGTTCGGACCCAGGTAGAACCAGACCTGCCCCCGATTTTTGGGTATGGTATCGGGCCTGGATCTGGTATAAAATTACACAAACTATACCCGGCTCCATGAATCAATCGGACTTTCGGGTCCAGACCCGGGTCTTAATCAGGTCTTCTTATTTATCACCATACCCAGACCGTATAGGGTTCAGAATGGGTCAGGTCTGGGTAAACACGACCCGCTGACACCCCTACCAACATGCAATAACCATGCCTTAGTTGCAAATGCAAACAATGAATTGTGTGCAGGCGCAACCAATTCTATAGTGATGCGCCATAATATATCATAACAAATGCAATTAGCAACATTCTTATATCATCCAAAACATTTGAATTAAATATATATTTTTGTAAGCAATGGCATATAAATTCTAAAGGAAAGAAGGGGGGTTACAAAACTTCAAAGATCGTGCAAGAAATATATATTCACAGTCTCACGCATTTTTTAAAAAATGTTGCTAGGATATATAATATATTCCAAAGATGTGATTTAAAGGGAGCATTGCTTCTGCCATTGTTGATCACCCAAGTTGGTCATAAATCACATGTCCATGCCCACACGACAATTTTTGAAGTTGGGAGGGTCTCATTCCTATGAACAAGACTTGGTTGAGTGTTGACTTGCAACCTCTCTTCTGATCAGTTGTTGATTAAATGCAGCACTAGTACCTGGGAAACGCAAAAACAGACTAGGATCATGCTTTATTGGAATTCAAATTCCATTGCCTTGAAGTAATCTTTGGGGCACTCCCCTAGTATAACATACAAGCCCATGGAAACCCGAGTTCCTCGGGTTAATACATCAAAACCCTCGAGACATCAACCACTCTCTCTCTCTCTCTCTCTGACAGACACCAGTCAACCGTGATCTATGGTGGCATTCTCTATACTCCCTAGTATGTAAGTCTGTAAAGATAGTCTCTACGACACGACACGACATGTGACATAGACATGCCAGGTGGCATGTTACCACCATTATATTGATACTGTTTTAATGTTATTTTATTATGTTTAACAAAATTTAATACTGAGTACATTTTTAATTATCTATTCAATTATCAGAAATATATATTTTTATCAATTTTAAAATCCATGTCCTTGTGCCCTAATTTTCAATTAATTATTAAGCGCGCCGCATCCGTGAGCATGTGACAAAACTGGGGATACTTAGAGGAACTCATGAAATGTGGGTCACAGGGAGATGCCATTTTGGTAGTGTGTCCCCCATGACACGATAGGACACGTGGTCGACACATATAGCTAATATTTTAATAATATTTTAATGTTTTTAAGTATTATTTCAATAAAAACCTATTTTAATATTAGTTTTTTATTGATTAAAAAATAAAAAGATTCCGAGTCCTCGTGTCCTATTTTTCAAAGAAATTTTGAGCTTGCACGGCAAGTCTGCGTCACACGTCCTCGTGTCCACGTATCTTTGTGACATTATAAAATATTGCTGGTGGTTGGTAGGATTAGGCCCTTTCTCTCTCTGACTGAGATACTGACGCTAGTCATCCGTGGCCTATGGTCGCATTCTCCCTAGACTGTGATCTCTCTCTCTCTCTCTCCAGAACGCTGGTGATTTGAAGACCTCGTGATACTTAGCTGATGGTGGTGGCCTAGGGCCTCTTTCTCTCTCTCTAAGATCTCAGAGAGAGAGAGAGAGAGAGAGAGAGAGAGAGAGAGAGAGAGAGATTTTGTGGGAAATAGAAAGCCGTGGCTGGTGGTGCCCCACTGTCCACGGTGCCTCTCACTCAAGGAAAACAAGCAAAAGCAGTGTGAGATTCCTCAGACAATGTTCTGTCAGTGGGGGGTTCACGGTTCGAACCCCGAGAAGTTAAGGCGGCTTTTGTTTCTCTGTCGGCTTATGCAAATTGCTATGTTAAAATACTTCAAAAGTTATAAAAACAAACTAGAAAATTAAAAGTTAAAAAAAGAAGGCCAGGCTTTTTTAAGGGGGGCAAAATGGAATGTAATGTACGCTAAGCCTCTGAGAAAAAGACTTTCTAAAAGTTGGAAATCCTACTCTCTCTCTCTCTGTCTCTCTTGATCACTTGGTTTTCAATTGTAGGAATCACGAGGTTGGCTAACCCCACTTGGTGCCTTTTTCTCTTTTTCCTTTACCATCTCATCAGTTTTGTTCAATGAAATTAACAATGATAATCTTTGTTTGTTTTTCACAAATCATCGGTTCAGTAATCTAAAATTTTTAATATTTGCCGATTCCATTATCCTAAAATTAAAATCTCAGTAGTTTTTAAATAATTTTTTGAAATAAATGATCCAAGATTAAGTTAACGAGTTAGCCATTAGAGGGCTACAAAAAAAAATTTAACCAATGTTTTTCTAGTTGACATTTTAATAAATTTGAACACTTCGATTTCAATAATCTTAAGTTCAAAGCTGATGAATGAATTTAAGCATAAGGAATCTCTGGAGTAAAGTAGCCAGTGTTCTAGATGATTCATATTTACCTATAGTCTTATGATTTTACCATATCACTTCGTGTTACCTTTGGCCTCCCCTTTAAGGAATTACATGGGCCATATGGATCCTTGAACTTAGGTATAGATGGGATATAGGCCAAACCCCTCAGAAATTATGATAACAATAACATGGGTTTATTGCTTTTTCATATAGCTAGGACCACAAATTTTGCAATGCTGGGTCCTATCATACATGGGCCATATGGATCGTTGAATTTAGGTATAGATGGGATCTAGGCCAATTTAACCCCTCAGAAATTATGATAACAATAACATGGGTTTCTTGCTTTTTCATATAGCTAGGACCACAAATTTTGCAATGCTGGGTCCTATCATAAATTTGATGTGTCAATTTTTGCATGGTTGATGGTCCATATGATTGACTACACATGTAGTGCAAAGTCTCGGACCAAAGACCTCCATGTGAGGATATGAAGCTACACGATGCTTCAATTAATGGAAAACCAAGAATACAACTATCATCCGTATGCGTGTGGTCTAATAATTATTAATCATAATTTCTTTCAATAAAATAGGATTTCACATTTTTATTTATTTATTTATTTTATTTGTGGAACATAGTAGGATTGCACATTTTTTAATTATTTATAAAATGTATGTATTATTATTCAAAATACAATTGAAAACTATTGAACAATTATTAAAACATGTAAAATAATGCTGTATGTGTCGTAACATGTTCACATGTTGTAACGTGTCCCTTAGACATGGAACCCTAAGTAGCGTGCCTATGTGACGTACGGTTGGCTTTGATTTGATTAAAGAATACAAACACAACTTGGAAATTTACCAGTATGTCTTTATTTAGGCAATAATTGTGTTTTTGGAGTTCCTTATCTTGCACTAGTCAATTTCACCAATTAAAGCATTTTTCTTTATTTGTAAACATGCCATTTGCGTATTGACAAATTTTTTATGGTTTTGTCAACCCTCAAAAAATTAGCAAAATGCATGGCTTTTCTTCAATATTGTTAGAGTAATAGATTTTTATGTTTTTTTTTTTTAATATTTACACGGAGAAGCCACCCTCAAGATCAGAGGCCTAGCCACACTGGCTTTGCCTGTCGGCATAAAACTCCTAGAGCTTACCCCTCAACCCCAGAGAGTCGCCAAGCTTCGGTTTAGGTAGAGGGTATACGCCTGTGGGATTTGAACCTAGGCTGCCGGTCAAAAGGCCTAGGCCCCATCCCACCATGCCAATCCCCTTGAATCCAAGTTTCAACTTCATTTTTGAAAACATTAAGAGCTCCACGTCATGCTCATGAGTTCTACACTAATGTACAAACCCTAGATGAAACCTAGGCTAAAGATTTCAAGGCCGATATTTTAGAGGGTAGATCATTCAAGATACGAAAGCACATGATTCATGTAGACTTTTCATCATAGTCACAAATACAGCCAATATTTTGAAAATATCACATCATTTTCAAGGGATCTATTATATAAAAAAAATGAAGCTTTCAAAATATTGTTTAATTTGGAAAAATGTCACATTTTAACCCAATGTCAATGCAAAAAAAAACGTCGTTTCCCTTAGTTTTGTATATTATTCACAATTATATATAGTTAATATATTTATAAATTTATATATAACGGGATTTCCATAAACTCCATTTTGAAAATATCAAAAGATTTTCACTTGTCCATATTATGCTTTCCCTAAGTATAATAGGCTAAGAGCTTGTATCAACATCAATATCTTTATTAATCATAACCATTATTAAGGGTGATTAGTAGTTAATAATGCATGCACGAGCACACACACGCGCACCCTCATCTTGCGTGCACGGAATTTAAGAAAGCTAAACCGAAAAGATTGGCTATGAAAAATGTACTCAAAGTTATCTATTCTTCTTTTTCCTAGCCGTTGACATTGTCTTCCCTCCTCTTTTTTTTTTTTCCGTTTTATTTTTTTTTCAGTTTTTATGTTTTTCTTATTCCTTCCCCAAGAATATGATAGTTGTGGCATTGACCCAGCAATCTCTTTTATGCATGTGGCAGGTCTTGCCGAAATCCTGGGCTTTGTAGCCCAAGTCTATCATCCTTATCTCATCTTTCTCTCTCTACTTTCTCTCACTACTTTTCCAACCCCATATCAGCAATTATTATTTTTTTTTAAAGTCAAGCTGGGGTTAGGCAGACCCCTACCAGATTCAATTAACTATATCAGCAAAATTACAAAAACCACCGCTCAATAAGGGAAGGTGATCCTTTCAAAACTTGTGGGCAGCCATTTTTGCGAGATGACAGGCAACAATAGTGAAATTGAAATTTACTTTTTTGTACACAAAAATTACTAAAATCTATACAAAAATGGACTTGCAGAATCGGGGATGTTACTATAAATTACGTTTTCTCTTAGCCATCTGTTTGTTGACCCCACGATATCATCCCTCCCTGATTCCAACAGCATTTTCGTTGAAGGGTTGAGTAAGGTGAGGACATGAGGACAACCACACCACTCCTTATCTTCTATGACAACATCAATTGAAAAACTTTCTGCAAACAGATAATCTCTTGAGGTTGCCAATTGTAAACTCAAGATTCCAATGATGCTGAAACGTTCCATGAACACAGACTTTGGACCAGTCTTTTGTCCAGTGGAAACCAGTACTCTAATCGACGCCACTGGACCGTCACGTACGTCTGCTTGAGAGTGTTGCAGGAGTCACAGAACTTGTTCCCTGATCAGACGTATAACCATCTTTCTAAAGATGAATTACAGACTCCCATATACCACCACAAACTTGTGAATTGCAAATTTTCCACACCACCCAAATAACCACCTGGTAAACAACCACCCAACATTGACGAACCTTCTTATGGGACAGCTTCCCACGAGGTGAGGTTTTGTCTTATATCACTAGTTGGTCTTTACCCAACCCCGAAAAAAAATTCATGGTAACCCTCCAAAGGGGAAGCAGATCAGGTGGTCATGCTCAAAATGAGCATTTTTGCTCATGCAGACATCTTGGCCGTCTGTTTGCATTTTGGATGAATGCCACGTGGTTTTGTTGACTTTTGAGCTTTTTAAAATGCAAATCGGATGCCCACGATGTCCGCATGAACAAAAACGCTCATTTTCAGCATGACATGATCTGCTTCCCTCCAAAGGTGCCTGCTAACTGCACAGTATAATAAGAGATGCTTACTGTCTTCACCGAAAGCTTTGCGGTAAAGTTTCAATTTTTTAAACCTAAATTTTTAAGATTTTTTTTATTAAATATTTTTACATGATTTTTAAGAAAATAACAAAAACTTTTTTTAAATACGATTCAAGCTTTGAACATGTTAGTAAGACTAGAATAATTGAATTAAATTACAATAAATCAAATACCCGTCTTCCAAATATCAGAGTTTATAAGTATAAATAAAAATAATAAAGTAAATAAAATAATTTAGTCAATCCAACAGCCTAAAAGACTATGACCCTCTTGACACTACCTCGAGTCTCTTGTCATTGTCTTTTAGCTTATTCGTTACTTGAAATATTAAAATGTAGGAGCATTAATTACAACTCCAGTAGAAAAACACCCTATATATAGGCATGAAAAGAACACAAATACATAAAACATATAGCTTTTTCAATGCAACCAAATCATAATATGTTATAACTTATAAATACAACACAGTTAAAGATCATAATAATAATAATTTAATCATATAAGATTACACAATAATTCATTCTTACCATCAAGTAACGTACTTGCATCATATCATTAGTAATCAAGATAATAATCAAAGAGATTCATGTATGCCAACATATGCATGAACTAAAAATTATACATGATATGCATATAAATTTATGTCAATATTCAATGAATCATTTAACCATTGATGAACCTAATATAATGCATTATTTTTCTTTTCTTTCTTCAAGAGTACACATTCAAGACCTAATCTTAACTCAACAATCAGATGTGGTTTATTATGCTATGTATTTTAATTAACCCATCGGTTCGAAGAACCATACCACACATCTACTAAAATGACCTTTAGCCGAGAGAGAAACTTAACAGTGGTCCAAGGAATCAATTCCTACTTTGCATAGCCTGACTGCCTACTTAGGATAAATTGACAGCCCCAGCCTCCTACACCGACTATTGGGGGCTCAAGAAGTGTCAATGCCCTCAAAACATGTCAACCAGTGAGTGTACCTCCTATCATTTCTAAAACAAGTCACTAAAATAAATGAGCTATATGGTATTATTTATAATAGATTCAACTACACACTAGGTACACTGCACTAGGCTCAACAACCCCAAACTCTACTATGGGTAGCTCAAACCACAACCTCACAAGATAAGAACCCACACCTCCTACAGTCACTGAGCTATCTTAACATAGCTCATTTAAACCCAACTCAAGGTACGTACTCTGTAGTAAGGAGCACCTAAGAGTCCAATTAAAGTGTGTGTGTGTATATGAGCATATTTAACATAGCCAAACCAGATACTTACAAGTACCCCATTGGTTCTATCGAACCTGACTCACATTCGAGCCCCATGTATGCATGTCTCACATGACTTATAACATAACACATGCCACATACCACACTCCATTATGCATGAGACTCATTTCAATTTAGCATGAACCATAAACTTTATACAATAACGTATGCATGATTATATATATCACTTGGTCTAATTATCATATTTAATTCTCATATTTAACATGCAGTCTCATATGTCATCATGTACAAATAATCTGCATGTATACATACAACATATTCATGGCATATCTCACATCAACATATACATGATTAACATCTTATATCATAATCAAGCACATGATTTTAAAATAAATAAATCCATAAGTCAAGATATTATCTAAAATCAAGAACTGTATGACATCAGACTTTACATGTTGTTCATGGGTCTGACAGACCATCAAAATGAATAGATATCTCTTTATAAAAATTTATAATAATATAAGAGGATATTAACTTTCAAATCTAAGTAATAGATCTCAAAAAAATGATTTCATTTACCCATAGAAATTCACGGACCCGAGACTATTTTTTTTCTCTAATAGAACCTCTCAGAAACTTGCTTCCCAAAAAAGTCGCAACTAGACCTAATCCAAGAGGGATTTCATTCTACCAAAAATTTTAGTGAAATGTATGTTTGTTAGCTTTTAGAATTATCTGAGTTTGCCAAAAAACTCTATCATATGAATTTTTTAGATTTTCTGGACCAGACCTTTTCTGAGATAGTTTTAGATCCAGGTTTTCTGCAAAATCTTAAATTTTACATGATTTGTGTGAGTCTTTAAAATTTACAAAAAATGAAACATATTTTTCTTAGATCTATTCATATGATGTGCATAACATATCCAAAAATTTGCCATAAACTTGAAACCATTGATTCATTATATTTTCTGCAAAATTGATGATCAAGAATTTTTTCATACATAGTACGAATTTTTTGTCTTAGGTTGCAGTAGCCATAACCCTCACTTTCATATCACCAATAAGGCCCAATATTTTTTTGAGACACCTTTCAGATGTTTGAAAGGTCTTCATAAAATGGTTTGGCCATTAATGATCTAATTTAAGATGTATATTTATTTTATCACAATCCATCGGTCATGAAAATCAAGATAGCATAGAGAATATAATATAAATCATGATAAAAACAAGAAAACTCAAGCATAAATATGGAATATCTATTTTTAATAATGCATCAACATATGCACAATATCTAAACATCATCTACAATCATAAAAAGACATTATATGATCATAACACATGCTTTTGAATCAAAACTATCAAAGTAAATCATGTTTTTTGCACAAAATAACTAATTTAAGATGATAGCATGCGAAAACACTATAAAATAAATTTGCAAAAATATATTTCATACTGTAAATACGTGCAAGAAATCAAATATACATCTAATCATGTTAGAAACAAAGATTTAACCATCTAAAATTACGTAGAAAAAAAAATTATATTTTGGGTTACCCAATTTCTCAGTTTAGCCATTCAGGCATAGATTTACCAAAAATGACTTTGTAAATCCATTTTAAAGCACTATATTAAATAAAAAACACTTTTAAAACTTTTTTCAAACCCATTTCTGATCTGATCCACCGTGGATCAGTCCATAGAATCAGCAAGCCACACAGTTTATGCGTTTGCATCCGATCTATGCTAGGCATAAGATGAATCCTACCTGAAATGTGTTTTTGGAACCACCAACACCTTCGTCTCCCATCTTAGCACCGTGGAGCTGCTAAAAAAATTCTAAGAAAGAAGAAGACCGAAGATGAAAAAAGAAGAAGATAGAGAATTCTAATGAAAATATGAGAGAAAGGAAAAACTAACCTTATTAATCCTGCTCATGAACTTTTATTTATAGATGGACTTAGGCAAGAGTCTCATATCTAATATAAGTTGTTAATATTTATTAATTTTCTTTATTAATAAAATAAAAAATAAATTATGAGTTTTAATTCAGTAAATTATAAAATCAATTAAGCTATAGAAAAAAGGCAGGAACTTTTTACCCTCACTTAGGATCTACTAACATGGTAACCTTTCGTGAGGCCTAAAAACTCAAAGACTCAACAAAATTTGTTGTTTAAGTAGTCGATATGATAGCTCTTGAAACACAGATCATTGTGGTGGTCTTAGATTTAATCATTCGCACACGGATTGACAAAAAAATTTAGTTGACGATTAAAAATATTTATTTTTTACTTATAATTAGGCGTAAACTTCGATCGATGATAAAACACTCAAATCAACATCAATTTGGGTATGTAGATAGTCAATTTTGATGCCCTCAAAATGAGGAATGTCAAAGTCAACTTCGATTTAATAGGTGAGCTTTCCTCATGTCATGAGAATGGGAAGAACCCTCTCTGATTTGCAATGTCAGGGAGTTTTCCCCTGCTAGCTCACCTCTGCTCCCTTCTTCCATCTTCTCCACCGGCGATTGATATGATATGCCCGTCGGCTCAACCATGTGGGGGGTCTTGAGAGGCTCCTCTTTCGTAAACGGTCTGTCAGGGATCGTGGATTCATGTAGAGCCTTGAAGGGGTTCCGCGATCGCTGTTGCGCATGGCTTGGAGGTTTCTGACGGGATCGACGAGCGATTCTAACTTGCATCCAACCTTGGTCGACTTGTTCTGGCGAGCTCTCCTCCACCATTGGGGATTTCACACAACCTCTAGAGGCATTGGTAATAGACCCATAAACCGAACACTACCTTATGTTGTTCTCGTAGACCACCACTTGA
This sequence comes from Nuphar pumila, assembly GCF_984573655.1. Lineage (NCBI taxonomy): Eukaryota > Viridiplantae > Streptophyta > Magnoliopsida > Nymphaeales > Nymphaeaceae > Nuphar > Nuphar pumila. Next base: position 27,324,340 of record NC_143255.1, on the reverse strand, counting down.
AAGAGAGTCTGTCCCCTCTCAATCTCTATTTCGATCGAATGGGGGTGGAAGTGCAACGACACCCCCATCCTAACTCGCGCAAAACCATATCGCTCCTTGGATCGGGTAAACATATCGAACCCCATATATTCTTCCTCTAAGGCCAATGCAATGCTCTTGAAAATGTCCGCCGTCCAGAATTCAGGGGAGAGGTCCGGCAGCTGAAATCAGATTGGCACCTTCGTGTCTATCTCCAGGCGTACTGGAGCAGCCGGCTTCCATCGATTGGTGACCAAGGTCCTGCCCGCAGCTCTCCATGCTCCTCTCCGGGTCACAATTCGAAACTGTCCCTTCGATTGAGCTGAGATCAAAAGGAGCCTGTCCGGGTCAAACATGAAGCGGTAAGGAAGCACACAATCCCCCAAACCATCATCTCCTTCCAGACACTCGGCGTTTGCCCCCTTCCAACAATATCTTGAATATCATTTCTTGGTTAATACGGAGAAGGCAGGAACCCCAGCTCCTCAATCTTGTTAATTGATTTCCTATTGTCAGTAGAAACTTGGAAATTCCATGAACTTCCAAAATTGTAGTGGCATGCAAAACTTGGATAATGCTGAAAATAGTCTTAATTTAAAGAAAAAAAAAATCCTGTTTTTGTTGGAATCTAAATGCATTTGAGGATCTTTTGTCACAGAGACAGACGCAAAGCCTGACCAGATATTTTTTTTTTATATTTACACCCAGAAACCACACCATCATAGACCTAACTGCACTGGCTTTGCCTGTCGCACTTACGATCGCTGTCCTGACAGTGTAAAACTCGGTGGGTTAAACCCTTTACCCTTGACGAGTCACCATGCTTTAGCTTGAGCAAGGGGTGACACCCATGAGATTTGAACTTAGATCATCTGCCTAGCAGCCTAGGTTCCATCCCACTACGTCAAATCCTTTGGGGACTAGGTACCAGTTCGAGAAGCGAGTTTACAAAATTTCTTAAAAAAATAAGACATGAATTACATGGATTTTTTTTTCATTATTTATTTGTTTAAAAACTATTTAATGATTATTAAAAATAATAAAACCTTATTTGTACGTTTCATGGCATGACACATGTCATATCCCAGTACCATATCGTGTCACAGTTAGTTTGGACTGGTGCCATTGTGATATATTTTGAGGAATAGAAGGAGAAACCAAGAAATCAGGGAATTTTTTTTATGCAAGCTTGACCAGATCCTGCAAAGACACATGGGACTTGGCTGAGTCGACTAAGACTCAACTAACCAAACTGAGCTTATTCACTAGTCATCCCTACTTCTTCCTTTGGATTGACTCACTGAAGTTGGGAAACTAGGGCTGGCCACCATACTCATATCCAAACCAACCTGATTCACCAATTTGGGGTTCAGTGAAAAGACCACATTTTTTTGGATAATGGGAGATACCATCAGTAGAGTTCGGATGTCTCGTTATGGACCGAGAGGTCCCTTCTTGACCGTGACCCTATTACAGTGTCTAAGGATGCAAACGGTTCGGAGCCAAAACAGTAATACACTATATGGAATCAGACCCGAAACCGCAAAAATTTGCAAAAGACTCTATCCTGGATCCGACCCATTTGCATCCCTGTCAGTGTCCTGGTGTAAAACTCCACAAGCACTGCACTTTGATTCTTTGAACAAAGATATATTGTCACATACTTTTTGGACTACCCTCAATCCCAAATTTAGTGGTCCATATTGTGCTTTGGACATAAAGACTCTGCAAGGAATCTATGCATAGTCCTTAGTAGTCATAATAATAATAATAATAATAATAATAATAATAAAGCAATACTAGCTTACTACCAATGCACCATTTGAGTGCCCAAGCCTTTGATACCAATCCAATATTGCCATGAAAGAGTTTCATGTTCCTTGGTTACAGTTGGCATGGTTTCCTTAGCATCATAGCTGGCCTGATAATGCCCAAGAAGCATGATGAGATGCCTTTTGTGAGAGTCTAAAAAGCAAAATATCGATTTGGGCCATCAAGCATGATAATATCCTTTTTCCAAGAGGGGCCCAAAGTTGAAATGGTCCCCAACTGCAATAATAATAATAATAATAATAATAATAATAATAATAATAATAATAATAATAATAATAATAATAATAATAATAATAATAATAATAATAATAATAATCTAGTACTAATAGTTGCAGAAGAAGTTTCATACCTAACTATTTTCTACAAACCGGTGACAAAACAAAACTTGTACATGTCTTAGCCTCTTTTAACTTATTGCCTGCCTTTTTCAGATGTAAATCTATCTGACTTAGAAGGGAAGAACTTGCATTACTTTCTCAGTTTCAATTCAAACATGGCTATGATTCACACTCCATGTTATGAGAAACACCTACCATCCCCAAAAAGCAAAATGCACCACTACTAACAACAACAACTCGAACAAAATAAGTGATAGATAGCTCATGTTAAAAAAAATCTTTCAGCATGAAAAGAGAAAAACTCAATTTTCTTTTTAAAACTCTAAAGGTTCTAAAGTTTTAAACTTTACGGTGAAATCCTCTTCGCTTGATTCTAATGAGAACATAAATACAATTTTTCGAGCTTCCTTAGAATGTGGGACACTAGACAGATAGAACTTCTTCACTGGACTTCAACACTTTCAATTCGAATGCAACTATACTAAGCTCAAACGAAATGTGTAACTTGTGTCTTTTTTTTATAGGCAAGCTGGGGTTAGCAGACCCCTACTACCAGTTATACAACGTTACTATTGGGATTCGAACTTGCAACGTCCCAACACAAGGTGACGTGCACTAGCTGCTCCTACCAGACAAGCGGAGCCCCCCCACCCCCCACCATTGGTGAACATGTGTAACTTGTGCATCTGCACTCCACACAAGAGGGTTGGTTGAGGGTGGACCTGAATTCCTTTAGGACCTTAAATTGGACATAGATATGATAGGAACTAAAACATTACAAACATATATACCAACACTTTATCCCTTTCTTGCAAGCAATGCCAACATTATGAAAGATGTACCTTCCCATAAGATGCTAAAAAAGTGGCCGTGGTGTGTACTTCACAATTCAAAGACTAGGAAACTTCACTTTCTTATTATATCTGACCATCAATGGAAGGCAGATACATACTATGATTCAAGCGTTTTGCTTGTTCAAAGTTTGTTGGGGGTGAATTATATATATATAGCTCCTAAACAATTTTATCTCCTAAAGGTCCTAAACACTTCAAAAAAAAAGTAATTTTACTTAATTTATAGATATAATTATCATTATTTATTTATTAAAAATCATGCTCTGAATCCAATCAATTTAAGCAGAAATTTTGATTTTTTTTATCATCAAGTTTTAGCACAATATGAGCGCTGTAAAAACACACTGTACTTCGTTAAAATAAATAAATTATGTATGTTCAGATTAAGTGAACATTTGTTGCATATGTTGTTTAAGCTCTTTTGGTGATATGATTGCTTAGTACCTACATACAACTCCCCCTCTCTCTCTCTCTCTGTATATATATAAAGAGTAGATAAAGTGAAGAAGTTATCTTCTTCACTCGTATCTTTTGATTGATTGAAGTGTTGACACATTAAACAAGTCGATCCTTTTTGTCATTTCTTTGAGGGAGGGGTGCGGGGGAGAAAAAGGAAATGATTTGAGTTGGTTGGGTCAGCTGAAAACACCAAGGCCAAGTATCTTATGAGGTAAATATCTTATTACTAAAATCCATGGAAATAAAAACATCCACCCTGTTCAAATCCTTCCAAAAGTCCTCCCTTGTCAAATTTAGACAAGACAACATTGTTCTTTTTTATTTGTTGCTTCTTTTCCTCTTATCCTTGTATGCCCACCGTAGGGATGGCAGTGGGGCCGGGCGGGGCGGGGCGGGGCGGGGGACAAGGTTTCCACCCCCGCCCCATCTCAAAATTTTATCCTCCACCCCCGCCCCGCCCGGCGGGGATGGATTTTATCCTCCACCCCCGCCTCCATCCCCGTTTCATACCCTTCATCCCCGGTCCAAACGGGGATGAGGCGGGGCGGGGTGGGGATATTGCGGGGAAAAGTGGTCGGGGCGGGGATGAGGCGGGGATCGTGGCGGGGACAAGGCAGGGCGGGGAAAAGTGCACGTCCACCCCCGCCCCGCCTCCGCGGCGGGGATGGATTTTATCCTCCACCCTGCCTCCATCCCCGTTTCATACCCTTCATCCGCGGTCCAAACGGGGCGAGGCGGGGCGGGGCCCCGCTTTCCCCCGGTCCACTGCCATCCCTAGCCCACCGCTTAAAAATAAATATATAGATAAAATTAAAAAAATAGAACCATATCAACCTTGTCTTTACCTAAAACCTGCAAAATTCTTTCTCACAAATAAAAAAAAAAGTATTACCTGTTCAAGCAAAAGGTGATATGTTTTACGGTTAATATTTGGTGTTATTGAATTTCTTAAAAAAAATTATTTAGTGTTATCCAAGGCAGAGAACTATTGAGTTGAAAATCATAGGTTCAAACTTTATCAACTTAATCTGATCACACATATGGTTTCATCATGGTTTGTTTGCTAAGGATCAAGCCTTGAGCCTTTGATCTTGTTATTTAAATCTAATATGATTTTTTGAATTGTAGAATTCTAATGCACTGTAGGCTATTGATTTTTGAAACCCTTTGGTGGGTGCCTTCAATAGCACCAAATATTAAAGAGCTAGAGAGTATGACTCGACCTGTGATGCAGGTTGGGCCTACAAGTTTCAAATGTCTTTGAAAAATAAGACATGAGGACACATTTTAAATAAATAAATAAATTAATAATAAATATTTTTGTATGTTTTACTATACAAATTTTTTGTTGCTATTCAAATATTCAATATATTGAGATAACTTCCACATGTGTCCATGTTTGCATCAATGTGTCCAACCGTGTCACTTGGGACACGCCTATTTGTGACACACCAATTATTTTTTTCTTTTAATTTTTACTGAGAAAAATCATCTCAAGATCATAGACTTAGTCGCGCTGTCTCTGCCTGTCGTACTTACAGATCCCTGTTCTGACAGCATAAAACTCCGAACTCCGAAGGCTTACCCCTGGCACCCCGGAGATGACACGACAGTTATTTGGAAACTTGCTCCTGGTGAATATCAAAGAAACCTAATTTTAGGGGCATCATTGTCATTTCCTTGGTTTGTAACATTAGATTTGGTGGGAGGTCAATGCCTAAATTTGACCAACCGAGGACACGTCACGACATGCCCACCATGAACCCCACAATTAGGGGACAATTTTGGGCTTTGACTATAAAATGTGATGAAAATACCCTTTGATATATATATATATTATAATCAAGCCCGCACTCCTACCACATATCTCTTAAGCCCCATGTGACTGAAGGATTCGATCATGGGCCTTCAGCTTGGCACAAGACCCTGCTTACCACATGGGATACCACCTCAGTACCCCCCTTGATATTCCAACTTGCATAAGGCCTAGAAATTTTTGATGGTTTGGACCCTAACTCATATCCTTGGCATGGATCAGTGTAGGATCTCATTCTCCCGGTCCACATCCAACATGATTCAATTGAAGAATTTAGAAATTTTAACATGGATCACTCATCAGGATCCTAATTAGGCTCCACTCATTATTTCCGCACCACAAAATTGAATTTGGAGCTTCCCATCCGAGGATAGTTCTAGGATGTCATTACATTGTCGGATCAAGTTTGATCACAGGGATGTAAATGGATCAGATTCAGTTTAGATATCCAACCAGCATATTGCGGTTTACCTGGATTGCCTAATCCACTCCTGGATCCAATCAGCTAAAATAGTTGGATTTGGGAGGTTCCATAACATAATCCCCACGTACCTGCCATGATTAGATTCAGAAACAATTAGGACGAAATGCAAGCAGGATCTAGTTAGGTAGCCTTTTTTTTTTTAATATATTGGCTCTGCCTGCGAGCAGAAAACTCTATTGCCTTACCCCTTGCCCCAAGTTGTCACGCTTTGCAAGAGGTGACACCTGTGGATTTGAAAGTTGGTAGTTTTTATAAATTGCTATCAACAGTTTTTCAGTCTTTTAAACCTTATAGAGTTTTATATCACCGACCCTGAAACAGAGCTAGAGTCAATGTGTTACCAACAGATGCGAGTGGGTCAGATCCCCGATAAAGGTTTTGTAATTTTTGGCTGTTTTTGATCCATCTAATTAAATCTCTATGTATTTTAGCTCTTTGGGATCCTAACAGTTTGCATCCCTAGTTCTTGGTCCTTAACCAGTTTTTCAAACCAGCATTGTAGTTTCTGTTAAAACACACACGCAAACAAGAGGATTAAAGTGGTTCGACAAAGACTGCATACATACACAGGAAGGAACGTGGGTTGAGCCCAGCTTATTTCTCACACACTCTCATCCACGATGAATACAATATTAAGGATAAATAAACAATCTTCATCAACAATAAAAGAAACTACCGGACACACGACCAAAATGACAACTCAATAAGGCAAATGTGAAGTTATCAAAGAATGTAAGTACACTATTACAACAGAATTCCACTCTTGTCAAAAAGACTCAGCAACAAATGTGAAGAAGATAAGGACGTGTGTGCACCCACATGATAACAATTTTCCCCTCAAGTTGGCGTACAAATACCCATCAAGCTCAACTTGAAACTTAGCTTGGGATGATTTTTACGACTTAAGGATTTAGTAAAAATATCTGCCAACTGCTCCTTAATACTGACATATGACGTGAATACTTCTTTAGCTTGAATCTTTTCTCTTATAAAATGAGAGTCAACTTTTATATGTTTTGTTCTCTCATGAAAAATCATATTTGCACCAATGTATATTGCAGCCATATTGTCACATTTGAGTTCTATCGGTTGAGAAATTTTGATGCCCATATCAAGAATGAGAGTCTTGATCCAAATCAGCTTACACATAAAAGTTGTCATGGCACGGTACTCGGACTCAACACTGGATCTAACAACTACAGACTATTTCTTGCTCCTCTAGGTAACAAGATTTCCACCAACAAATGAACAAAAGCCTGTTGTTGACCTTCTATCATTTGGGTCCCCTGCCCAATTGGTATAAGTAAAACCCATTATGTCCAGACTGCTATTTCTTTTCATAAGAATCCCTTTGCCAGAGCTCTCTTTAAGATAACAAAAAATTCTGTGAGCATCTTCAACATGAATGGATCGAGGTTGATGCATAAACTAACTGATCACACTCACAACATATGTAATATCGGGACGTGTAATAGTCAAATATATTAACTTTCTCATAAGCCTTTGAAAACTCTCGATGTTGGCAATAGTATCGTCATCAACTTTCTTTAGTTTACAACTAACTTTCAGGGAAGTTTCAGCAGCTTTAGCACCAATCAAGTCAGTATCTTTGAGAAGATCTAACGTATACTTCCTTTGACAAAGGAAAAAACCTTTGTTTGAATGAGCGACTTCTATGCCAAGAAAATACCTTAATTTTTTAAGGTCTTTAATTTCGAATTTGACATGAAGGTTTCTTTGGTTTTCTACATCATAACTTTATTGTCCTTTGTCACAATTATATCATCAACATATACAAGCAAGATAATCGTGCCTTGTGAAGAACTGTGTACAAACATGATATAGTCAGCAGTACTTCGCTTAAAACTTATTTTGATAAGAAACTCATTGAACTTGGCAAACCAGGCTCAAGGAGATTGCTTGAGACAGTAAATAGATTTATGAAGTTTACATACTTTCCCATGATCACATTCATACCCAGGAGGAGGATCCATATACACTTCTTTTTCCAACTCCCTATGGAGAAAAGTGTTTTTCACATCCAGTTGAAAAATGCCCCACTGCTTATTAGTAGCAATAGAAAGAAGAATGCAGATTGAACTCATTTTTGCAATGGGTGTAAAAGTTTCAGTGATGTAAATATCCGCTTTCTGTGTGTATCCCTTTGCAACCAGTCTTGCCTTGTACCTTTCTACGGAACCATCATTATTGAATTTGATTTTATATATCCATCGATATTCAACAGTTTTCTTACCTTCAGGCAATTCAACTAACGTCCAAGTATTGTTTTTGAGTAAAGCTTTTAATTCATCATCCACAACCAATTTCTACTTAGGGTCTTCAAGAGCTTCTTTATGACTCAAAGGTTCATGATAAGCATATTTTTTGGCAAGGTAGGTTTGATAAGGTATGAACAATTTTGAAAGTTCAAATTGATATTCTATTAAATGGACTTTAGGACTCTCAGTAGTGCAATAGGAGTAATAATCTCTCAATTTGACAAGAGGCCTAGTGGGACGAGACAACCTTCTCAAATTATCGACCTCTTGACCGATTTGAGACTCAGGTAAGGGCTAACATGAGTTAGTACCGGTCACGGGATTCATAGGTATTGTATTGTATTGTGACCCGGTATAGGTGAGGACTCAGAATCTTGGTCTGGTGGGCCAATCGAATCATTAGGGCTAAGCGAGGTAGGTCCGGATTCAATAAGAGGATCAAGTATAGGCAAGAAAGAGCTGGACATATTCGGTTGATTCTCCCCCTCATTAGGATACTGGAAGTAGGGTTCTTTCTCAAAAAATTTCATGTCCCTTGACATATAAAGCCTTTTTGAGATATGATCGAAACATTTAAAACCCTTTTTTGATGAAGAATATCCAACAAATACTCATTTGATGGCTCTTTTTTCAAGTTTTATTGCGAAATTTGTCTTCTATAGGTACGAAGCACTTACACCCAAAAACTTTCAAATGGTTGATGATTTTTTTTTTATTTCTTAAATGTTTCATAGGGATCTCATACTCCAGACTAGAACTTGGAATACAGTTTATGTTGTAACAAGCAGTAACCTTGGCATCCACCCAATATTGTTGGGGAATGCTCATATGAAACATAAGAGACCGTGCCACATTGAGCAAGTGACATTTTTTCTTTTTGGCAACCCCATTTTGCTGCGGGGTTCCGACACAAGTAGTTTGGGGCATTATACCTTGCTCAGACAAGAAATCACCAAGAACTTCATTAATATATTTTTCTCCATTATCAGATCTCAATCGTTTAATCTTGTGATCATATTAAATACACAACAAGATTATAAAAATGTTTAAAAACTTTGGCCATTTCATATTTATGTTTTAGGAAATACACTCATGTGACGTGAGATCTATCTTCAATAAATGTAACATAGTATCTGAAACCGAACACAGAGTCTATGGGGGCTGGACCCCATGCATCAGAATGCAACAATTAAAAAAACTTGCTACTTTTAGTGGAGGAGTTTTGAAAAAGAAGCCTAATGGCCTTAGCAAATTCGTAAGCATCACACGATAGACTATTATTATTCAATTCAAGTAGTAAAAATTTTATGATTTTAGCAGAAGCATGTCCAAGACGTGAATGCCAAAGGCTATAAGTGTTTCTTGATTGGGCACTACTAAAAAATGTTTTCTTTGGTTGACTGAAGATGTATAGATCATCCTGTTCTATGCCTCTACCAATCATCTTCTTCGATTTTATGTCCTGAAAGACAACCTCCTTAGAAGGAAAAACAACTGAACAATCATGAGTTTTAGTAATCTGGCTTATGGACATAAGATTAGCAACAAGTTTTGGAATGATGCAGCCTTTAGAATCAGTATCACGATTCATAAAATTGACATTTTTTATACCGATGACCATCATGATAGAACTGTCAATAGTATATACCAATTTTTTTGAGCTAGTCAGGCCATCATCATGGTTCGTCATGTGGCTTGAGGCTCTAGAATCTATAATCCATTCATTGTTTGTAATACATGAAAGAAGAGCATGAGTTTTACCTTGCTGTTCAGCAAGTGCATTACTGATGGGAGATGACGATGCTAAGTTAGTCTTGAATATCTATTGGAAAAAATGAGTAAGGTCATCTTTGGTGACAAAGTTTGTAGCATGAGACTTAGTATTGGTTTTCATGTTACGGTTAGGATGACCCACGAGATCCCAACACCGATCTTTGGAGTGACCTAATTTTTTATAATAGGAGCATTTGAGTTTCAACCATGGTAGGGACCGGTCTTGAGAAAAGTTGCTTGGAGGTCAGGTGCCTGAATGACTTTGCTTTATGTCAATCTGAAACACCATTTTTTTGGCCTAATCTTTTTTAATTTGAATGCTCGAATTCATAACTTTTCGGTGAGTTTCTTCACGTTGGATCATTGTGCATACCGTGTTATATGAAGGAAACAACATTGCCACCAAGATCTGGCTTCACAAGTTTTCATAATCTTGGCCGAGACCTGCAAGAACTTTAAATATTTTGTCTTCCTCAAACCTTTTTTTACTTTCAAGGATATCACCAGTGGGAGGACAATATTGGAGCAATTCATCCCACATCCTTCTAAGTGTACTTATATACACACTAAAAGGCTTGTCATTGTGAGTATATTAGCTATTTTCAGTTGAGGCTCGTAGACTCTTGCAAGGTTAAATTGTTTACCATAAATCTCTTTAACCACATCTCAGATTTCCTTTGCGGCGTTCATAAACAGAAAGCTTCTAGCAGTGGCCAGTTTCATAGAGTTTAACATCCAACTCATGACCATACCATTCTCAGATTCTTATTTTTCATAAGTGAGATCTGGTTTATCATTTTTTCTAGTAATATATCCAAGTTTGGATCTGCCATTGAGAAATAACTTAACGGCATTTGCCCAGCTTAGATAATCCACCCCAGGGAACGTGTTAGTGATTTTAAGAAGAGTAACCAACCTTATTCTCCATAATTTGGGTGGAGGAACTCCAACTGTTCTCAGCAAAACCTCCGATGGTATTGGTAGCATTGCCAACCATTGATCCTCCACTCAATATGAAGACTATAAGAACGCCGATCACACTTTGATACCATGTTAAAACACACACAGACAAAAGAGGATTTACGTTGTTCAGCAGTGACTGCCTACATCCATAGGAAGGAACGTGAATTGAGCCCAGTTTATTTTTCACACACTTTCATCCACGAATGAATACAATATCAAGGATAAATAAACAATCTTCAGCCATAACAAAAGAAACCATCTGCTGATGATAAACACACACAATCAAAATGACAACTCGATAAGGCAGAATGTAGGTACACTATCATAACTGAATTCCACTCTTGCCAAAAGGACTCAGCAATAAATGCGAAGAAGATAAGGACAGGCGTGCACCCTCATGATAACAGTTTCTTCCCATTATCCAAAGAAAAAGAGTAAGGATAACAGTCTGATTAGACTCAAGGGGTTTGGCCTAGTGGAACGGGGCCTAATCTGTTAGACCGGCAAGTCTAGGTTCAAATCCCATGGGTGTCACCCCCATGCAGAAGGTGAAGCTTGGAGACTTCCTGGGGTCGAGGGGTAACCCCTCAGAGTTTTACATCGACATGGACAGAGACCGTAGTACTGCAGGCTGAGCCAGCACGGTTAGGACTCTGCGCCTGGGGTGGTTTCTCGAGTAAAACTCAACAGAAAGAAAAGGATACCAGTGTGTTTGTATATTAATTAAAAGCCAAGCCAACTTTACCAGACAAATGATATTCAGGATGTCATCATTGAATGTTTTGTGTGCTAGACCAAAGAAACACAGCCCTCCTCCCTCCTCCCAAATTACCGGCAACACATTGGCCGGCCTTCGGTAGGTAAAACCATCGAGGTTCTCCCCGCTCACGGGGGAGCACACCCATCTTCAACCTTGCGGCAAGGGACACTTCTCATGGGTTTCGAACCAAGTGCATTATCAGAGTATTTTTAAAAATATTTTTTTTTGCAAAATCCCCCTTTAAGGGGGTGTTTAGATGCACGCGCTTATTGGATTGTGGATCACAATGCAGTATTGTATTGCCTTGGTATGACATAACTTTTCAAGCTTACACGCCAACCTGAACCTGCATCTCATTCCGAAGATCCAAGGGTTTTTTGGGCTTTTGAGACCATTTAACCAAGGGACTTCTCTTTCTCTCTCCCCCTCTCTCTCAACTCTAAAGAAGGGTTTTGACTGAACTAGAATAACCAAAGGAAAAGAATGGTCACTAAAAAGATGAACTTTTTGCAGTGAAGGGAAGAAATTAGGGTTTAGTATAGGCAGGGCCATAAGTGGTAGCTCCTTCTCTTATCATATTAAAAATAAATAAATAAATAAACCCTGCAATGCACACGTCACACCTTCACGCGCAAGAAAACCTGCGTGCACTCGGACCCTTTTTCTACTGTACTCTCTCCCTCATGTTCTGCAATTCCCACTTACAAGCAAAACTTTGTGCATCATAGAAAATTACCGAAAGAGCCCTCGTAGAGTATGCCCTGGTATATCCTTTCAAAAAGCCTTTTTTTTTTTTTAAAGATGGAGCACCGTACCACCCAACAATTAGATTAACTGAATTATCTTAGTTTATCTTGAAAAATACAGGGTCCCATAATTCCATTTTCAAACAATTAAATTTATAATGTGAGGTTGGTGATGAAGAGGCCACACAAGCAATGTCAGATGTTATGGCAAACAAGTGGGGACGCACATGAGCCATGCTCTCATACTTAGTTGAGGTTGGTCCAAGTTTTGTGATTGACTGAGCCATGACTTTTGTCTGCCGTTCTGAGTCAACATGCAAAGATCAAATTATAAATAAAAAATTAACCAACTTGCCCAGCAGGAAATGGTTAGTTCGAAACCTATGAAGGGCCGCCTGGTTTTACCAACTGAAGGCCTACCAATGTGGAGTCGGTGATGGGCGCGTTTTTCTTTGGTCTACTAAAACAAAAAAAATCATACAGACTAAACCTTGAAGTAATTAACATGATTTCGGTATATGAAATAGGTTTAAGTTGAGCCAAGCCTCAAATGAGCCATTAACATGATTTCATGTCCTTGTAATCACAAATTTTTTTTTCTCAGGAAAATATTGACAAGGAAAAAGCTCATGATATTTTCAATGACCTATCTTTTTTTCATAAAATCTCAGGAAAATATCAGTACATATAAAAATCTAAAATTTATAGAATAAAAAATTATAAATAATATAAGAGACTGAAAAAATCATCTTATTATGTTGAACATGACATTTTTAAAATAAAAAATATTTTGAAAATATTTATTTTTTTAATATAATGCCATCCTCTGAAAATATCGTTCTCTTTTGTGTATAACTAAAATCACGATATTTGCGACTATGGACCTTGAGACTTGAGTCCTTGGTCAAGGAGTCCCCCACCATGGTGCCACAACCAAGGCCGTTTTACCGATAACCTCACAAAGATTCAACCTCGCAAATTTTCACTTCACCTACTGATTTCCATTCTACAATTACACACACACACACACACACACACACACACACACACACACACACAAAAGAAACAGAATAAAAATTCAAAAATGCAAGCTTCCCTACATGAACAAATATAAGACAGTGGTGGAGAAAAAAGAAATGAAAAAAGAAAAGTAGATGAAGAAGATAAAATTATAAAATTATGATGAGCCAAATTATCAACTCTCCCATGATTGTGCATCAGCAAGAGAGAACCGGAAGCCAGCAACGCCAGGGCTCCTCAAAGAGTGGTCGTTCTCGTATGCACTCGCAGTCGCACCAATCTCCATCCCACTAATGCACCCTCCCAAGAAATCCCTTGTGAATTGACTCTTGCACCTCTCCTTCTCAACCAACATGGCATGCAATCCCACATCTGACCCAAACCTATCAGCATCCACACAGCTCACCAGCTCCCCAACTGACACACCTTGTCCTTCATGGGATAGGGCTGACACCATCTCAGCTATTCTCTCCTCCATATCAGGATGTGGGTGTTGTCCTAACTCCTGCAAGCAGTCTGGTGAAGTAGTCTCACACTTGGAGGTCATGTGACCCACTGCTAGGAGGTTGGCAGATGGGTTGCTTAGAGTTGCACCCATCTCTGCTGCTTTCTGCAGTAAGGCAGTTGCTGACATGTGGGGGGAAAGGGGAGGGAGAGGGAAGCTGAAGGGGTTGGTCATGAGGAGGGGTCCTTGTTGTTGTTGGGTATGTTGGTGTTGATAGTTTGGGAAGAATGGGAGGTGGAGGGAAGTGGGCTTGTTGGGGGTAGCGTGGTCTAGGAGGAGGGAGGAGGGCTCTGGCTTCTTGTCAAGTGGGTCTTGGGGGTGGATCTGGGTGTCCCATTTGGGGAAGAGTGTGGGTTCCTGGGTGAAGGTTGGGAAGGTGTGGAGGGGAGCTTGGGTTATGGCAGGTGGTAGGGAGGTGGGGGGTAGTAGAGGGTTTAAGGGTGCTGAGAGCCTTGCACTTTCTTCCGCCAAGGCGTCACAGAAGGCTCTGTGGGTTATGAAACTATCCTTCCTGCATAAAACAAAGACAAAAAACAAAAAGAAAACAGTGGTCATAAATTGAGTCTTTCAAGAAGTCATGCACAGTAGAGAGAGAGAGAGTTAAATCGGAATGGTGGCACTAATGGTGCCAATGTGCAACAGTTGGCATATTTCAGATCTGGAATAAGGGTTTTTTAGCTTTGAGAAGTGGGAACACTCAACAAGAAGAAACTCGTGAATTGTTTGAGGGCAGTGCTTGTAACAGACAGAATGGGCTTCAATTTCAATGAAAGCAAGTTGAGCATAAAAGCCAAAGTAAGGAAATTAAGAAAAGTCATATCGATATTAGTTCATCACGAGATTACCATATATGAGATGAGATTTAGCATCCAACTTAAGGATTCCTTTGATACCCAAGAAAAAAAAGGAAAAAAAGGACTGATAAACTTATGAACATGGGTTGTAGGTTCCTTTTGAACATGGGTACTCATAGATTCAAGTTTTTAAGTTAAAATATATATACGTGAAAAATTATGCTGTAGACCAGACTCCCCATGTGGGGTTGAAAGTTCGAGAAAAAAAAAACGGACGAGTGGTGGAGGTTTCATCACCTTTATAGCTTTTGCTATAGATTATTACAAGCATTGAAGTACAATAATGAAGTTCAAAAATGTGAAAACACTGGCACCAGATTCCCGGATGTGAGTTTGAGATTCATCAAAAAATTAAACGGGTTTCTTTTTGAGCTGACAAAAGAGATGGAGAGAAAAAAGAAAAGCTAAATTTTTTGTGTTTTCAGGCTTTATGAGGTGATGAAGCATGGGCATTAATAGGTGCCCAAAGATTTGAAAACTACATTTATTCGAAACTCACAAATTAACATCAAGAGGAGAGCTAGAAGAAAGAATTCAATGACTGAAAAGGAATGCAAAATGTTAGATGGCATCCCAAAATGCCACAATAATTTGCACCCATTGAGAAAAAAAGAGTAGGGTTTGGTTCATATGGTAAACTGTGAGTATACCTAGAGAAAAGGGTGCCACAATCACATCTATACTCCCTTGTTCCACATATCTTTGAATGAGCTTTCCAGTCAGACTGGACCGCATATTTCTTTGAACACTTTTCACATTTCCACTTCTTCTCCCCATGCTTCCTGCAGAAGTGCTTCTTGATGCCTGTGAGATCACCCAGAGCCCTGGAGGGGTCATGGTGGATGCAGGATGTCTCTGGGCACACATAAACCCTCTTCCTTATCTCCTTGCTACTTCTCTGCCTCAGCTTCCAAGGCAGGTTGTGGCCTCTCCTGTGGAGCTGGAGGTTCTGGTCCCTCTGGAAGCCCTTGTTGCAAATCTCACATATGAACCGGTTGGTGGCCATGAGAGTCTTTGGAGATAGAGCAATAACTTCTGCATCAGGATCTGCACTTCCAAACAAGAGAAAAAGAAGGAGAAAAAAATAGAAACCAATTTATTCTCAAGATAAGTTAAGGATGGGATGGAAAATGAAAAATAAGGAAGAGAGTGTTGAAATTTAACCTGGGTTTCCAGGGAGGCTTCTTTTCCTTTTCACAGGCTGTTGGTGGGAGGAAGGAGCAGTGATGGTTGTGGTGAAATCGGGAGTCTGAACTCCTAAGCAGAATTCCACTCTGCTGTTATTGTTACCAGAAGAAACACTGGCCTCTTCAGAAATTGAGCTGGACATGATTAAGAGAGAGAGAGAGAGAGAGAGAGAGAGAGAGAGAGAGAGAGAGAGAGAGAGAGAGAGAATTTTACAATTCACTCTCTAGTTTGAGGAATTCAACAGCAACCACCCTTCTCTTCTGAGCCCAAATCCCCACCTATCCATGAAAAACCTATCTCGGGGAGGGGGGCGGGCAGGAGATATCAATTTCTACCCCACTCTGGAGGTTTTTCAGAGCCTGATAGATTTCAGTGAGACCAACACCATCATTAAAGAGAATCGGATCTCGTGAAGAGGATTATGATGAGGTGGTGCTCAGAAGGAGTCGCTATCCAACTCTGGATTGCTTGTCTGAGAGGGTCTGCAAACCCAAACTACAGCGACTTGACCTAACACCATGAACACCATCTTTTCTCTGCCCATGGGAAAATGATATTCCTCATGAAGAAAATATCACAGACCCATTCTTTCTTTGAAAGAATTGGTGGTGTGATAGTATTGGAAGGGTTGATGAGAGAGAGAGAGAGGGAGAGAGAGTTGCGATGATTATGATGAGAAGACTGAGAGCCAAGGTCGGCAAAATACTGAATTAGCAAAAGGGGAAGGGAGAAAAGAAATACCCACAAGACAGAAAAAGGAGAGTAGAATACTGCAAAGCAGAGTGGATGAGGCCGACTTAAGAGAGAGGAATCATCCAGATTGATCCCAATAAATTTTTTTTCCCTTTGAATATTTTCTAATATTCTGATAAACTTTTTCATTTGAATTATGACGTGGAACTTTCTGTCTTTTTCCTCTGTTTGTTAAGGGAGCGAGAGTAGGCCTTGATTTGAGTGGGAATGATTTTTAGAGTTGGAGGGTTAAAAGGCCTAAGTAAAGGCAACAGCAGCACTGCCCCTCGGAACTTTTCAATACAATGCATGATTGATTCATTGATTGACTTTCATAGATGCAGTTACAGACTCTCTCTATGCTAAATCTCTCTAAAAAGTATAACCCAGGTTTTGCTTTTCTAAAACTCCTTTTTCCTATTCTTAGCTTTGCGTTTGCCTGTTTTTTATAATATAGTAAAAGCTCTTTTTTTTTTAATGCTTTTGTATTAATCAGTAACCCTCCTATCAAAAAAATCAGTAACCCGAGGTTACCTTTATAGTTTCAGGCTCATTTTCGTTGAGAAAACCAATAATCTGAATATCAGGCAAAAGCTCAAATTTTTCGTCTTTTCTTGTTTTGTATTTTTAAATTTTTTTTATTTTATGGGTTCTTGTATGTGAATTTAAAATCAGATGTTCTCAATTTCTCTTTTCTGCTAGTATTGTGAAAATGCCCATTTTTTTATTAGTATAGTTGTGCATGGTTTTATTAGGGAAAGCCAAATTATGTATAAATTTATGAATTTAGTTATGTCTTAAATCCAAACAATTGAAACCCTACATTTGTGTTGCCAAAAGAACTCGTCTTTTTTATTTTTGAAAATGAAATAATTTAGCTTGCTTTTTTTTTTTACCTTTCATTTGATTTAAGGAGAGAAATCCGTTTTCAATTAGTATTGTTTTTTGGTTTATTGCATAGTTTTTGGAGTGAGCACTTAAATCCCATCTTTCAAGGTTGCTAAGTCACAATTAGCAATAACCATTTTCTTTTTCTTTAATTTTACAACGTTAGACTAGGGCTGTCAACGGGTCGGGTTAGGGCTGACCTGGACCCACCCATATAAGTTTTAACCGGCTCATATTCTATCGGGTCACGAAAATATAATCCCATACCAGGACCTGCATATTTTAAAATTTTATTTTCATTAAAAATATATATAAAATACTTGGGTCGGGTCGGGTACCCAGCAAAAAAGCAAGGTCGGGTTGGCTACCCGGCAAAAATTATGACCCAAACCCGGCCCACATACTTTTCAAGTCGGGTTTGGGTCAGCACTTTCCTTGCCCATACCCGGGAAATCGGGTTCGGATCGGGTTGGGCACCCGGTACAAAGTAGACCGGTTACAGCCCTAGTTTAGACTACTGACTACCAAAACAACTTGTAAAACGAATTTGCATTATCAAAATCCAAAACTCCATTTAATTTATTCTTATTTTTAAGCTGACTAACGCAGCTTTATCTTTTGATCCTCGCATGTGTGCTAGTAAAAGCTTCAATACTTAAACACCACTATGGAATCCTCTCTCTCTCTCTCTCTCTTCGTAAACAATTTGTTTGGCTTATGGGATTCGTCAATTTATGTCCGTGTCGTGTCATTTATGTATTATTCCTAATGGAAAACTACACAAAACTGGCGTGCCCCGTGTCCCTTTCTCCATGTTCATGTGACAGTTTGTCATAGGAAAGAATTAAGAAACTTGAGGTTTTTCTTGTTGGGTATCTTTCAATGCATTGTTAAGTATTAACCAAAGTTTTTGCTTTCTTTAACTGCAATAATATTGGATAGATTATGGACAAAAGCCAGAAATAAACCCACATTTGATTCTCCAACTTTTCTTTTTTGTTTTGTTAATTGTGCTATGTTTGTCCTCCTTGTTGCATATGGGCTGCGGGCTGAAAGTGTGCAAGCTCAACCCCACCAGGGAGAATATTATACCTCCAACCCCTCTTTTCCTTTACCTTTTTTTTATCCCCGAGAGAGAGAGAGAGAGAGAGAGAGAGAGAGAGAGAGAGAGAGAGAGAGAGAGAGAGAGAGAGAGAGAATCAAAGATATCAACATTACGACAGGTTCAACAGACGTTGAAACCGGCAAACAAAACACACAAGACCCGAACCGACAAAGAACACATAAGCCAAAAAAGCACAAAATACAAATCAGAAACAAGGCGATCAGTCCGGATCCGGGGGAGGCCTTAGCGGCAATTGGCATTGAAGATCAGGAAGAAAGATGCGTAACGAGGCGTATACATCCGCCTGAATATAATTTACTAACTTGTTGAAATTAACCAGGATCTGCCTGAAAATAGCATTGTTGCGCGACATCCAAACAGCCCACCAGGAAGAAAGCAACCAAGTTCTGCCAACTTTTACATCTACGAACTAGCTGGGGTCCCCACAAGAGGTCCACAACGAAAGACTCCTGACGCACACACACTACCGACTTATTCCAGGTAACCTTAAAGATATTATAAAAGACTTGACATTCCCAGAATAGGTGCAGCGCAGAGAGAGAGAGAGAGAGAGAGAGAGAGAGAGAAAGAGAGAGAGAGAGAGATCTGGTTTTCCTTGTACTGTCAGATACCTGTTCGGTTTGGATCTGAATCATATGATTCTGATCCATGTTTGCCGTCTGTATCCAACGCAACCCGGACCCAGTAAAAGATTAAACTATTTTAAGGACATAACCTACTTTTGTCTCTCAAGCTGTTAAGCCACTAGAGACCCGAATGGGCCGGACATTGGCCGGATCTTGTTAGATCCGAATACGGATCTGAAATGCACAATGTACATCTGAATGCAAATCTGGATATGAATCAGATTGAACCCAGAACTGAAACATATGTGGTAATATATACTGGGGTCCGATAATGCAATTTTAGCAAATCCAGATCCGTTCTGAATCCACATTCAGATCTAACTGTGAGGATTCTAATAAGGTAATAATGGGTCGGATTTAGATCAGATATCTGATTATATCAGATCCACTTGTAACCCCTTACAAGCCATCCATAACTGACCACACAAAAAACAGTCATCACCTCATGGTTGGGTGAAATCGGGTTGGATTCAAATCAAATTGATCTATGCATAGTTGATGTAATGGGGTCTCTCTCTCTCTCTCTCTGGTACTTGTGTCATCAAACTGGTTGCCCATTCCTTGCAGACCTGCAAAATTTCTTGGGATTCGTTCATGCAAGATGGAATTTGACTACAAAAATATTAAATATTTTGACCCTAGTTGCTCATTTTTTATTTTATTTAATTCCCATTTTTTTATTCTTTGTTTATTTATTACATATAAGACGTTCACTCTTCCTCCTCTATCATATCTCATTGTCTTTTTAATATACTCATTGAATCTTCGAGGACATCTTATTGTAATGATAGGCGTGTTGAAAGGGAATAAAGCAATAAAACAATTGGGGCCATCGAGTTCTCACGAGACTCCATTTGATAATAGATTTCCTTGGCTATCACGCCAGTTTTTAGGCAATATGTCAAATATTTGCATGAATGTACACACACACACATATATATATATATATATATATATATATATATATATATATATATATATATATATATATATATATATATATATATATATATATATATATATATATATATATATATATACAAACAAGGCAGGCAACCTCAAGGTTTGAAAGTGACAGGCACCTTGGTTTTAACCATTTTGTCCTTCACATTTGGCCCCTATATTAAGGGCTTTAGTTAAGAGACAACAATTGTTTTGAGTAGTTTACAAAAAGCTGCTAATTTATTAGCAATTTACAAAAAGCTGCCCAATGCTTCGATTATTATGTTTAGGTGGCAGCCTCTTCTATTTATATTTTAGAAAACACACTTGGTCCCAAAAATGATTTAGGCTGCGTTTGATTACCTCGGATCTAAGATACAAGGTTTTATTAACTAAAGATCAAAGGATTTCGTCCACCCTTCCACCCCTTATGGGGGAGGGGCCTAAAACATTGCATGTAATTGGATCAGATCTGACCACTGTTGTGAAAAGCGTTGAGGCGTAGCGAGGCGTTCCACCAAAAATTGAGGCGAGACGTAAGCCTCAAAATCTTTTTTGAAAACTTTAAAAAAATTATAAAAAATATTTAAAAATACAAATAATTAAAAAAATAATTTATTGATGAAATAACAACCAATAAGAAATAGAAAATCTCAAATAAGTACTTATAACACACAAGTTCCTTAAGACTACCCTTTTAGTTCAAGTATCAGGACATATCAGCATACTAAGTTTTGTTAAGAAGTGTAATAGAGCTGATCAAGTCATTTTTTAAGCTTATACATTTCTATCTGATTCAATGAAAAGACAAATTCTTTGGAAGGATAACGGATCTGTGTAAAAACAGCTTCAGTGAGAATGAGTTAAAATGCACCAAAGATCCTAAAACTACAAACTCAAAGAATAATAATTTTGATTCAGATGGGATGTGGTCAATAATAAATCGGACTAATTGGATGTTGCCTAATTGGATTCGGATTCAGACTTGGATGGTGAAAAGCTCATACCAAACTTTCTTTTTTACATGTACTGTAATTAGATTCAGATATCCATCGAATCCACACATCTATTGAATTCGGTAGCAAAAAACCAAAAGTATATCTGCACCTGATTATAATCGGATATGGTTTTGGTTTGACTAAACATATCAGATAAAATTTGATCCATTCACATTCCTACTGAAACAAGGCCAGATGCAATCTCTGTCACACGGATTCTCCATTTTGACTCTCGTTTTGTTTCAACTAATATACTAGTCTTATTTATAACGTCATAGAAATGGCTTAACCCTGTGTCCATAACTGTATCCTTGTCACATATTTGTCCAACAAGGGGTCAGACAGAGTCATTTCTAGTGAAAACCCTACGATGAATGCCATAATATATCTGGATCCAGTTCGGATTTGGTCCTGCTTAAATAAACCAAATAAGGATCCATTAATAGAGTCCAGATCTGGTTTTATCACGTTAGATCCAAACTGAGATCCAACAGTCAACCTGGATAGAGGAAGATGGATATGGATGATTTTTTGGTGATTAATTGGTCGGTGTAATTCAATAGCACTTCAATGACCAGTACATCTATCCATGTCAACCCATGTGATATGCCTATCAGAAACAAGTTTAAGTGAACCAATTACCTTTCATAAACATGAATCTTGGTTCTCAGTGAGGCATTTGATTCATGGTTAATCAAGAACGTATCAAGTAAAGATGCTTTCTTTTCACATAATTAAGGAGTTGTATTAATTAATTTTTTTAATAATTGATTTATGGTATGTTTCTATCAAAAAAAAAATTTGACTTATGGTATGAAGCACTTCCACGTACGTAGTTGCCCACAAGGTCTTAGCTCTTCTGGTAGGGGCGACTTGGAACATCACCAAGCTGAAGGGATATCACAAGTTCGAAATTAAGTCCGGATTCTGAATGCCACAGGTGTGCATCCCTTCTGGTGAAGCTGAATCTCTATGTATATATGCAATCTAGTTTGATTGCGTGATCCTAGTTGTTTTGACTTAATCTAACGTCGTAGATGAGTTTAGCAAGGTTGATTTAGTGGGAATCGATCCTTGGATCAATTTTTTTTTGATAAAAAAGATGTTTTTTGAGTCAATCAATCGGTGAATTTATAGCCGTTGATTTTCGCATCGCCATGAAAGCCTGCATACAGGCCGGATTCCACCAATTCAAAATCTGGTTCCTGCTAAAAAGAACATATAAATCACACCCATGAGGTCAGTTCCAGAAAAAAAAAAGTTTGCTAAGTCATACATACAAATTAATTAGGGGTGTCAAGGGCCTGGTTTACACGGACGCTACCCGAACCAAACCCTATAGGGTCCCGGTATGGGGATAAATAATAAGACCCGTGTCCCGATCCTAAGGGCGGATTAATACATGGACCCGGGTATAGTGTGTAAAATTTTATACCAGACCCGAGTTCCAATTAAGACCCATATTTTTTCAATGTAAAAATGATAAAAAAATATGGTTTTACCGGGTACGTATGGTCCGGGTCTGGTTCATTTAGTTCTTATCAGTTCCAAGTATGATTTTTCATATAGTAGACCCGATTAGACTCAGGTCCTGATCCGATACTATACCCAAAAATTAGGTCCAAGTCTTATACCACCTGGGCCTGAACCAAACCCGGCTCATTGACACCCCTAATACAAATGCGTAGCAAACTTTATCCCCATTATATATATGATTAGGTGGTAGCCTACCACTTTTCTAGCCTACTACCAGCCTAATGAGATTCTTAAGGATTTTTTCTATTTTTTAAAAATTTGACCATGCAGACTACATGCTTGATTTTACAAGAATGAACTCTTGGATCATATCATTCCTACACACAGGTAGGTTTTTATAAGATTTAAAAATCAATGATTTATCATTTTAAAAATATTCAATGCTTAAAAAATCGTATTTTTTATCAAAATCGAAGTATCATTTCCTAGCAAATCAATCATGCCGAACACATTTGCAGGGTCAGATTTGCTAAAAACATGGAAACACCAATTTACGGATGGTAGGCTGCCGGTAGGCTCAAAAAGTGTTAGGCAGTATATATATATATATATATATATATATATATATATATATATATATATATATATATATATATATATATATATATATATATATATTGGTGCTAAACCGCATGCTAAATAGTTTTTCTGGGCCTTTTCATTTTATTTTTAAATTCCGACAGTACATATGTGATCTATGTACAATTTTATAGGGATCATCTTTTGAAGATTTTGATTCCAATACATGGGCGGGTTTTTATAAAGTTTGAAAAATCAACTATCCAAAATCTTTGTAAAAATTTTAGGTTAAAACATCATTTTTTATAAAAAATGCATGATCGATCCAGGTGTGAATTCTTAGCAAATTGGCCATGCCCAACACATTTATAGAGTCAGAACTGCACAAAAAGCACCAGAAGCTGAAAAACCCATTTAGCACGTGGTTTAGCACTAAATGAGTTTAGCACAAACTCATTACTATATATATATATATATATATATATAGTACTAAACATATTCAACCTCATTTCTCTTTCAACCTCGTTCTGCTCTATAGGTTTTAAGTGTTTTATGATAGGTCTGCACCATTAGATGTATTCAGCATACTCGATTTAGATGGAATCTACTCCTGGATCATGTTTTTTATGAAAAAACATGATTTTATGAGAAAAAAAAAGACTGGTACTTTCATAGCCATTAATTTTGGATCACCAGAAAAACATGTTTGGCGATCCAAAAGTTGGTTCCCACTAAACAAAACCTATAGATCACATCTGTGGTGTTAGACATGAGAAAAAAATGCTTAAAACTATGACTTTTGAAGGTGCCTAATGAGACCTACCGAAAAAGGGGGCTTAAGGAACACATTCCTCGTGTATATATATATATATATATATATATATATATATATATATATGAGAAGCATGTATCTTAAAATTAACACTTAAAATGCTTAAAATGTTTGAAAATTGTTTGGACGAATCACCATCGTAGATCACTCGGGATAAAACGGCGATGCTGTAGTCTATTTTTTTCATGATCCAAACTTTTAGCAGCTGTTTTGATTGCTGCTAAAAGTTTGGGTGAAAAAACATACATTTAGCAGCAGTTCAAAAACAACTGAATAATTTTTTTTTGAAAAAAATGATGCACCTGTTTACACCGTGCATCCCAACAAGTTTGAAGGAAAACCAATCTGAAGATACAGGACTCGGTTGACTAGGCCCGGATCATCCAAGTATTGGGTTAAAATCCAATATAACTCGCCTATGTACAAAACTTGGTCAAGTCATGGCCGAGTCGGTCGAGTTTTAGCATGACTTGGTCGAGTTTGCCCATGACTCAATCGAGTCATATATGTTATATTTTATATATAATTACATATATTATATAAAATATAATATAAATATTATGTATATTATATATAAAAATATAGTTATACATGCATTAATAATATTATACATTAAAATATTATAAAAAAATATCATATAACGAATATTATATATTATGTATTGATAATATACTATTAAATATACATAGTATATATATATATATATATATATATATATTTTATATAAAGCATAAACTTAAGACCTAGCTGAGTCACGAGTCGCTCAAGGACGAGCCAAACCACGAGTCACTAGGTTTTAAAACCACAGTTTTCTTAAATATATATAAAAAATGGGTAGGTGCCTGACACTTTTTGTGCCAAGTGAGTACTTACTGAGCTTGGATAGGGTTTTCAGGTTGTTTTTCAAAAATTTGACGATAGAGATGTGTTATGCATGATGGATTTGATAGAAAATCATACTTGGAACATGTTTTTTGAGAAAATTTTATTTTTAAACATTGAATTTTTTAAAAATTGTGTACCATTGATTCTAAATCTTATAGAAACCTGACTTGTTAGAATCTGACGATCCAAAAGTCCATTCCCACAAAATCAAGCATGTCTGTATAGTCAGATTTTAGAAAAAATAGAAACAATCTTTCTACAGGTAGGCACGAGGTAGGCACAAAAATACACTTGGCACCAACCCATCACTATATATATGGGTATGTGCTAAACCACAAATTTCAACTTCTCCATTGTTTTTTACACGATTCCGACCCTATAAATGTGTTGGGCATGGTCGATTTACTAAGAATTCATGCTTGGATAATGTGTTTTCAATGAAAAAATGATGTTTGGAGCCTAAAAAATTTACAAAGATTTTGGACCGTTGATTTTTCGAACTTTATAAAAACCCACTCATGTGTTGGAATCAAACCCTTCAAATGCTGATCCCTATAAAATCAAGTACATAGATGTGTCAAAATTTAAAAATAAACCGAAAAAGCTCAAAAAACTCATTTAACACGCTGTTTAGCACCGACCCATTACTCATATACGAAAATGGGTCCCTGCAAAACCCATTTGGTGCTAAACCACATCACACTTGGATAATGTTTTTTAGAAAAAAAATGATTTTTAAGCATTGAATATTTTTTAAAATTATAGACCTCTGATTTTTTAATCTTATAAAAACCTAACTTGGTGTTGGAATCGAGCAATCCAAAAGTCTATTCCCATAAAATCAAGCATGTAGATCACGTATGGTCATATGGTCAGATATTAGAAAAAATAAAAACAAATTTTCCAAAGTTTGATAGGCACAAAAAGCCTCAGGCACCTACCAGATGCCTGACCCACAAATATATATATATATATATATATATATATATATATATATATAGATGAAAAAATCCTGACCCACAAATATATATATATATATATATAGAGAGAGAGAGAGAAAATGGTAAGTGCCTGACGGTTTTTGTGCCTATCACGTACCTTTTGAGCTTGTATATTTTTCATGTTGTTTTTCAAAAACCTGACCCTATAGATGTGTTATGTATGATCGATTTACTAGGATATCACACTTGAATCATGTTTTTTTGAGAGAAAAATAATTTTTAAGCATTGAATATTTTTTAAAATTGTAGACCGTTGCTTTTTGAATCTTATTATTGGAATCAGACAATCCAAAAGTCGATTCCCACAAAATCAAGCATGTAGATCACATCTGCACGGTCAGTTTTAGAAAAAATAGTAAAGCTAGGTAGACACAAAAAGCGGCAGGCACCTACCCATTACTCTCTCTCTCTCTCTTTTATATATGTGTGTGCCCGTGCGCGTGTGTACGGCATGTTGTTTCTTTCTTGTCAGGCATTACAAATGCATTATTAATGTATTCATGGATTATTGCTGGTAATTTGAACTTCATGTTTGCGTAGATGGTTCATTTTTCAAACACTGTAGTCAACCTAGCCTCATGGTGATCCAATCCTTCAGTCTACATTTAGCTCCATGCACTACTAGTAGTGAACAAGTTTCACGGTGGAGAAAATTGTGGGACAGAGTGCCGTTTTATTGCTGCAAGATTCTGCAGCCATCCATCCTATCAAAATGGATGTCAGGATATCACTGTAGTTTAATAGTTCTATGTGCACCAGGAGAATGGAATATCAGTGACTTGATAATAACATGAGAGTTGAGACCTGATTGCAGCTTATTTTTCCTTTTTTTTTTTCCAAGGCTAAAAAGAAGACTATATATTATATGTACATGTAGATAAAAACATGAGTATTTATCACTAGCCCTAAATGTAGGGATGTAAACGTTTTGGATTCGGGTAGGATGTAGCCAATGCCATATCTGATTAAACGGATTCAAATTCAGATTCAGATTCAGATTCAGGTCCAAACAGTAAAAAGTTCATACCGAATCCAGTTTTTTAAATGTAAACGGATTTGGATAAGCATTGAATCCGGATGAATATCAGATTCAGTAACAAAAAAAATCAAAACCATATTGGTATCTGATTATGACTAGATATGGTTTTGGCTTACCAAATCCGACTAAATAGAGTTGGATTCGGTCGAACAACGGATAAAATCTGATCCATTATCCCTACTTATTCCTGAATATGAATCTATGGGTCATAATCAAGTTATAGGATGATCAACAAATTGAATACTAGAGTGCAAACGGGACGGAGCTTTGACTCGGCTCTGAACCCATAATATCAGCTCCTGATGATTTATATCCGAGTCCAGGTTGGATGCAGAGCAACCATCGTCAGATTATTCAGATCTGGGTCAGAATCGAACAAATAATTAGGTTCAGATCGGGTTAGAGCGGACCCCTTTTATCTATTTCATATGAAAAGCAATATACTTGACCCGTTTCATATCTGGAACCTGCATTCTACCATGTGTTCAGAGTCGGATCAAGATTTGTAACAGTTGGCTCCAGTGTCTGGTATATATATATATATATATATATATATATATATATATATATATGAGAGAGAGAGAGAGAACTGAACATATTAGGTCTCATTTTTCATTCTGCCCCATAGTTTTGAAGTGTTTTAAGATAGATCTTAATCATTAGATGAGTTTTAGCACGCTCCATTTAGTGAGAATCGACTCTTGGATCATATTTTTTTGACGAAAAACATGATTTTATGAGCCAAGAAAAACTGGTACCTTCCAATGATTTTGGATCACCGATAAAATGGGTATACAGGTCAAATTTTGGTGATCCAAAAACAGGTTCTCACTAAACAAAACCTATAGATCACATCTATGGTGTTAGATGTGAGAAAAAACACAAAAACTATATTTTTTGAAGGGGCAAAGCGAGAAGGTGGGCAGGAGGAGCACATTACTTCTTTCTCTCTCTCTCTCTCTCTCTCTCTCTATATATATATATATATATATATATATATATATATAGAGAGAGAGAGAGAGAGAGAGAGAGAGAGAGTAATGTGCTCCTTCTCTCCCTCTTTGTTCTGCCCCAGTAGGTATGGTATTGACGATTCAATCAAAAAAACTAGACGATGCATGATAATGCATATCATATTATCATAAATTGATACATTCAGAATGTGAGTTAAAACAAGAAAATTAGATTTTTTTTTTGAGAAATCGGATCCATACCGATGTGAATTGGATCTAGATCCACTCCAAAACCATGCCAAATGGACCTTTAGATCTGATCCAAGAAAATTATCTTTATAAGGGGACGTCCAGCATAAAAAGGAGTGTCTTTGCCTAGGATTTCATGCCACCCTCTCCAGCCCCTTTCTTATCTCTTCTTTCTATACTTCTTCTCTTTGCCCCTTTCTTCTTTCTCCTTTCTGCCATTTCTATTATTCTTATTTTTCATCATATTTGTGTTTTCTTTTTCTTGTTTGGATTTTATATTTACTGCAGGTACCCTCAACCGGAAGCTTCAACATCGAATTTGGTGTGAACCACCATCTACCATCACGTTCGGTGGCCGAGAAACTCCCGCCTTGCAATCAATCAATTTTTCTTCTTCCTCCACCAATTCTCCCCCTTCGATGATTCATTTTTTAGGCATGCTACAACAAAAATGAAATTTCAACAATAAAAAGATGTTTGTGACATGATACTCGAGGTATAAGTCCACTCTTTCTACCCCAAACTCGTTGGGCAGACCTTGAGGTGCACCTTCCTCTCCTTATCTACTTTTCAGTTTTTATTTTTATTTTTTTTTGAAAAAAGAAATAAAGAAATCAAGTCTTGGCCATTTTTCTTTTGATTCTAGGTTTGGATTTCAAATATTTTGTGTTATTTGTGGTCTGAAGTCAGTTTTTAGAGTCTGGTCATTTTTTTGTCGGTGTTTTTGTCGAGTCTTGAGTCATCCGAATCGAAAACTTAACAAAAAAGGTTGGTCGACAAGGTTGGGAATTGTAAATATTGTATGTATCAACCGGTTAATCAGTTTATTTTTATATTTTCATTAATTAGATTAGTTTTAGTTTAGTTTTAGATCTGATTAGTTTTTTTTTATGTTTTAGATTTACATTTTTTATAAAATAAAATTAGATATTTAATGCTTTTATCGATTTTTGTTATTTTCATGCATAATATTGTTTTTTCATTAAAATTTTGCATATAGTTAGATTAATTTCTTTTATTTGTGTATTTCCAGTTGAGTTTAGGTTCAAATTAATTAGTCTAATTTAGATTAGTTTCTTTTTATTCTTAGTATTTAGTTAGATTTAATTAATTAGAATTTTTAATGTTAGCCGATTAGGTTTTTGAAATCGTTTAAGTTCTTTTTAATATTCAGAAGTTAGATATAACTCTTTTTTTTGTTTATTTTTGTTAATAGGTTAAATATTTTTTTATTAAATAATGTTCCTTAATTCTTTTCTAGCATATTAATTAGTTTTTGTTAATTTTAATTATTCTTTATTTTGTAATAGTTTAGAATAATTAATGGATAGCTTAGAATAATTAGTTATTTTAGTTTTTAGATTCAACCGATTAGAATAGATTAATTTTTTGTGCTTATTAGTTAGTTTATTTTAGAATTTTATTTACTGTACTTAGTTAGACATTTAATTGCTTTATTTCTTAATGTTCCTTAATTAGATAAATTGCATTTTCAGTCGAATGTTGATTATCGTTAATTCTTGTTTTAATTAGTATTTTTAATTGTTGTTAAGTCCTATTTTTACATTAATTAGATTAGCATTGTATTTAGTTTAACGTCATTAGAAATTAAATTAGTTTAATTAAGATATTAGTTAGATTAGTTTAGTTAGTTTAGCCAAATTTGTTTCTTTGGTTAATTAATTGTTTTCTTTTAATTAAGCATAGTTCATAATATTATTTTTTGTTTAATCATGATTTTATGTAGATAATGCTAGTTATAATTCATTAGTTAGATTTAGATTTATTTGATTCATGATTAATTAGTTTAGATTTAATTTCAATCTTGTTGATTAGTTTGTTAAATTAATTAGTTGTCAATTTTTTGTTTTTTTAGTTTTAATTCATCATTTAATTAGTAGTTTAGACATTTTAGTTTTTGGTACTGTTCCAGATCAATTTATAAGTTAGATTGAATTTTTTAATGTTCAGTTAATTGTTAGATCCATTAGTTATTAATTTAGTTGTTTTGTTTATCTATTTAGTTAACATGATAGTTTTAAATCTTAAATCTTTTATTTTTCAGTTAATTGCTTCTTGATTAGATTATGTTAGTTAGTTAGTTTTTTTTAATTCTTGTTAATTTCATGTTAGATTAGTTATTTTACTTTTAAATTGTTTAATTGCATTTAGTTAATTTCGATAGTTAGTTTATATTTTTTTAGCCAATAGAACAGTTTAGTTTTTAGAATAATTGATATTCTTGCTTTAGTTGATAATTGTAGTAGTTCTCAGTTTAGATAATTCATTTGTTATTGTTTGTTTATTCTAATTATTTATATAGTGTAGTTAAATTTGATTAATTCTTTTATTCATTATTTATTTTATTAATTGTTTAGAATAAGATAGAATAGTTTGTTATTTTTATTTTACAAGTTTGTCTATTCGAGCTACAAACAAGGAGGAGGGTGGGTTGAGGTGATAAAATATATTCCAGCTTCTTGGATTGTATTTGAGAGTCCCAGGCATAGTTTAGAATAGTTATTTTTATTGTTTCTGTGCCTTTTATTTTAGTTAGCATTGTAATTAAGAATAATATAAATTTTTTTTGAGATATTAATAAAGTGAGCTTTTAAGTGAATTATGTTGCCTTAGTTTCATTCCCTGTGGAAATGATCAGACTTACTACTCTACAACAAGTGCAAGAACTGGTTTTAAAATTATCGTTTGATGCGCAGTTCTTGGTTTTAAAATTATTATTTTTAAAATTTCATCATTTTTTTGCGACATTGCCGGAGAATGGCGTAAGGCATAAGTTCACTTCTTGATTTATTAAAATTTGTGTTAGTTTATATACATAGATTCTTACATAGTTCGATATAGGTTTAACATAGTTAATAAATATAGGTTCACTTTTTTCTTATGTGTTGCTAGTTAGGGTCTTTTGTTTTTATTAAATTAGGTTTGTT
Organism: Nuphar pumila; assembly: GCF_984573655.1. Taxonomy (NCBI): domain Eukaryota; kingdom Viridiplantae; phylum Streptophyta; class Magnoliopsida; order Nymphaeales; family Nymphaeaceae; genus Nuphar; species Nuphar pumila. The sequence goes on along the minus strand of NC_143255.1, from coordinate 27,293,176 downwards.
TGTACATACCTGATCCAAACATTAGTGTATGCAAGGGCATAGAACTTTGGGTAACCTGTTGCATGCTTTTGTGGAAGACCTTGAGAGAATAATTCATTCTCCTTAAGGTCAACATGAAATAGGTGACATGGAGCATGCTGCTCCTACTCATCATCTGAGGGAGTACTTCTTACCCACATAATACACCTAGACGTCATGAAGATTACCCTCTTTTTAGATTAAGGTCATTGTAGATATTACCTTTTTTTTATGACCTTAATCATGAAGATCTCTATAGGCACTTAGATGAGTTACTTGAAATATGTTCTACAATAAAAAACTAAATTTTTTGGAACGATGCTTTAAAATTGACCCTCTTTCCATTTTTATTAAAGGACAAGGCCAAGTATTGGTTAAAGTCCTTAGATACCATAGAAATAGGGTTCTGAGATTAAATGCAAAAAGAGTTCTTAAAAAAATATTTTTTGCATTAATCATACAAACTAGTTTAGGTGGGCCATTACTAGCTTCAAAGAGCTAGAGGGCAAGCAATTTCATGAGATCTGAGAGAGAATGAAAAATTTCCTTAGAAAGTGTTCTCATCACCAGGTGCTAAGATGGCAGTTGGTCTAGTGCTTTTATGATGATCTATCTAAACGGAATCGTCAGATGATTAATTCTTCTTGTGTGGGCACCTTTAAGGCATGAAAATTGTTCGATAAATTAAGTGAAAATGTGTTGCATCATGCCTCTAGCTCTTGTGCTGAGAGAATCATACTAGGTATTGTCAAGAAAGGTGGGGCTCTGAAGATTGAAGAAGCTGTTGAGTTAAAAAGCAAAGTAGATTTGATTACTCAGAAGCTCAACCAACTTCTTGTGGGCCCATCACCTTCTCATACAATGTGTGCTCTATGTGCCAGTCTGGCACATGTTGTTACTGAGTGCCCTTCGGCATCTCAGTACCCTAAATTTGTTAAAGAACAAGTTTAGGCTGCTCAGGGATCTGCTATACTCAGGAACGATCCATTTTCTTCTACTTATAATATGGGTTAGTGAAATCATGCTAATTTCTCGTGGAGGAACCAACAAGCTTCAGTTTATGTCCCTCCAACCCTACAGGTTAGGCCTAATGCATCCAGTCATTCCTATTAAATGCCCAATTATCTCCAATCTTCTCTCAAGTTTCCCACAGTCACCCCTCAAGAAACCACTCCACCATTGTCCTTTGAGGAGAAACTTCTTCAGGCATTTTAGGAGGTGAAAACCTCAAGTCAAAATGCTCTGGAGAAGTGTAATCAAGTGTTAAACTCTCACATGCAATCTATAACTAAATTAGAAACTTAGATGAGACAATTAGCATAGGCTTTAACTAGGAAAAATGAGGGTCATTTGCCAAGTCAACCTGTGATGAACCCTAAAGGCAAGGACCCCATGGTTTCTGGCCTGAATATGCAGACCTTCACCAAGGAACATAGTAGGATTTGAGCAGAGATCTTGTACCATATATATAAAGTAAGGGTATGATTAAATTGCTTATTTCCCTTTTTATTTTTTTTCTTTTGATTTAATTGTCATGCATATATGCTTTAATCTTTTGTGCTTTAGTGTTATGAGTTACAAGTTACAAGACACAGGGCACCTTTACAGGAGCATAACATTTGTCAGGCCAGCAAGAAATCATGCATTCGTATATACATGGTGGTGGTGCGAGGACAAGGCGACTATCGACTCAAGAGGCTCTGCGTATAAATAGGTTGTATCCTTCCTCCCATATTTATTTATTTTATGTTCTTAGGTATGCATGAGCAACTTCATGTTTGCATTTTTGTATGCCAATAGGGACAGTGTCATTCTGAGATGCACACCCAATTTTTTTTTGTCTATATATCTGTTTTTGATAAATACTCATAAAAATTAGGCTTTTGAGAAACAAGTCTTAAGCATTTATGAATATCTTTACATAATCTGATATTTTAGAGATTTTCAAGCCCTATGTGAATTTTTTTTGTTGAAACCAATCTAGATAGAGTGGTTATTTATATGGATTTCAAAAAAAATATTGTATATGAATGTTATAATTTATTTTGAATCATAAGTATGAATATGCACAATATTATTTTTGAAAAACTAAGCAAGTGAACAATATAAAGAAATAAGAGCTTAATAGAAAAAGAGCATACATTTAGTTTGTTTGATGTCATAGTTGTTCCCTAATAGCTGGGTTGAGACATGAACTTAAGTGTTTATTTCTCGTGTTGAAAATGATAACTAAGGAGATCACTTTTTTGTCTAGTTGACATATGTGGTCTATTTGGTTCGAGCAAGTAGAGTCTAAGCTGTGTTTACACCTGGTGCCTTAAAGCCATCTGGTTTGGGAGCCACCGTCCTGAAATCCTATTACATGGACTTAGTAGAGAGCCTAAGAGATGTAGGTATTGCACATGACAAGAATAAGACTATACGTAACTATGAAAGTCTAAGGTCTAGTGACTCGAGCAATTAAGTTTGAGGGATACTCTATATTTGGTGCCCTAAGATCATCTGGCCTGGGAGTCACTGACCCAAAGCTCGCTACACTGGTCACAAAGCCTAACAATTGAAATAGTGCTCAACGAAAAGAAAAATAGAAATTTGAAAAAGAAAAAAAAGAAAATAAGATCTTAATGAAAATTCATTTCTTAGAAAGAATTGTGAAGAAAACTGTACAGAAAACATACAAGTGATGATAAATGGGCAATAACGTTATCGTACTTGATTTTTTGAGGAAGAAGCATAGATAATTGCAAAATTTTAGAAAAGCGAAAGAAAAGTTTTTCTACTGTAGAGGCATGTCAAACGCTAAATAAGTCCTGAGAATGTAATTGCATAAAATATTTGTTTAAACTAGTTTCTTAATTGCCTAATACTTTTTGGAAAAAAAATTACATATGCATGACACAAATGTTTGTGGGTGTCATCACTGCAAACCCTCACGAGACCTTACTCGTCCACTGGGGTAACCCAGGGGTTTAAAGGGCTTATTGCATATGCCAAATACAACCATAATTTCTACGAAAGTGGGTTAGGATTTGTATATTATTTTTTTTAAATTTATGCATTGTTTATTTCTAGTTTCTTAGCATAGCAGTTTAAATTTAGTTTGCTCAGAGACTAGCAAACAAATAAGCATGGAGGCATTTGATAATGCATGAAATGCATATCACTTTATCATAAATTCATGCATTTATATGAACTTTTATAGCTTAAGTACATGTATTTATGTTGTTCTAGGTACGAAGGAGCTTAAGTTAGAATTTTATTAAAATATGAGTTAAAATAAAGAAATTAAAGTTTTTTTTGAAAATCAAATATGTACCGATGCAAATTGGATCCAAATCCGCTCCAAAACCATGTCAAATGGACCTTTAGACATGATCCATATTCCAATTAAATCTAGCTCCAAAGATCCAATTAGAAAGTTTTCCAAAAAGTCCTCTTAGAAGTGGCACAGGGTGTTTTTAGAAAATTTATAAAGTTTTAGGTAGCCTTTTAGAAATAGTTCTAATTAGGCCCTTTTTTATAAAATTATCTTTATAAGAGGACGTCCAGCATAGAGAGGAGTGTCTTTGCCTAGGGTTTCACACCACCCTTTCCAGCCTCTTTCTTCTCTCTTTTTTCTATACTTCTTCTCCCTTTCTTTTTTTTCCTTTCTGCAATTTCTATTATTCTTCTTTTCCATCGTATTTGTATTTTCTTTTTCTTATTTGGATTTCATATTTGCTGTAGCTACCCATGTAGCTGGGTAAGAAAGTAACGGAGGTGCAAAGATAAAGAGAGAGAGGCACGGCGGGCTTCTTTTCTTAAACATGGCATTAATCTTCACGCGGGCTATTTTTGTTATTTAAACAAACAGAATACCAAACCTATTGGGGCCGAACAAAAAGGGGGGGCTCAAGGAGTGCATTACTATATATATAGAGAGACAGTAATGGGTCCGTGCTAAACCCATTTGGTGCTAAACCGCATGCTAAATGGGTTTTTCAGCTTCTCCAATGCTTTTTATGTGGTTTTTGAAGTTTGATTCCAACACATGGATGGGTTTTTATAAAGTTTGAAAAATCAACAGTCCAAAATCTTTGTAAATTTTTGAGACTTCAAACATCATTTTTTTAATCGAAAACACATGACCCAGGTGTGGATTCTTAGTAAATCAACCATGCCCAATATATTTATAGGGTCAAAACTGCATAAAAAGCACCGAAAAAGCTGAAAAACCCATTTAGGATGTGATTTAGTACCAAATGGGTTTAGCACGGACCCATTACTCGTGTGTGTGTGTGTGTGTGTGAAGTGCCTTAAATAGTCCTTGAGCAATCAGACAACGTGCTTCAAATCTCAGTGCCTCAAAAAATTCCTTTTTTGAAAACGAGAAACCCTTACAGAGAACTAGGTGGCTCCCTGCAAGGTAAACCCCAGGGGAGGGTAACCAACACCCAAGCCATTACAGAATCCACCAGTTGAAAGGACTGCACACCCAATGAGAGTTGAACCTGGGACAATTCGGTCAGCACCTTTTCTCCAGGCCCACTACCACTCGGGCGACCCAAGTGGGTGTAACATCGGTGCTGAAACATGCAGACACCTGCAATTCAAAGTGCCCAAGTAACCAAGTGGTATGTTTAGGATTTGATTAAGATTATTAATTCTCATTTGCATTATGGGGGCCAAAACAAGTGTCCACGCAATTGGTGCTTACCCATGCTATTTATACTCATAGTTACAAATTATCACCATTATTTTGAAAAATATCATGATTTTTTTTTCAGAAGGCCAATATTATAGTAAAAATGTGATACTTTAAGGCATTGATTCTTAGGTCCGAGGGTCTGATCTAGTGTACTAGATCATTGTTTTTGCAAACAAAGGGTCTCATATCCTCAAAACTCTTTTAAATATATAGATATTTGGCCTGATGGGAAGGCGATGAGATAGGGATCCATGTATTCGTCAGATCACTTCAGATCTGAGATCCGAGGCATGACTAGAATCAAACATGAACACGTGAAAATGTGAAAGAAAATAGTATCATGTTCTTCAATCAAACAATAACATAGATTTTAGTAAGGGTTTGGGCTATCGGTGACCCCACCTCGAGATTATCAGCTTTGGCAAGGAACTTAGTCACTAAAAAAATAGGTTTTATTGTGACCTTGATTAAGATTATGCATAATAACTCTTGTCACTAGCCCATGAAGGCTCTGCCAATCTTATAGGAGCCACTTGTGAACCAATGTTGTTAAAAATCGGTTCATTAGGTGAATCGGTTTCTTATAAAAAAAAAACCTACCAATCGAACCATTTATGAATCGACAACTTTTTACCATGACATGACATGTGTCATCAAACAATAAAAAATATAAAACATTTTTAAAACTTCTTTTTAAAAAATTACAAAAATAAATTGAATCGGCCTCATTTGAATTGGCATTAGGCCTATTCAATCTGAATCAGCTAATTCAGACCGATTTTAACAACATTGTTGTAAACATCACCAAGTTGAAAGGTCATAGCAAGTTCAAAACCCATGATTGTGCATCTATTTTAGTAAGACCAAAGCTTGGTATCTTTTTTGGTGACCATAGACAATTTGGGGTTGCTGACAAGTGACCGTAGGCATGGCAGGCTAAGCCAGCGTGACCAGATTTTCATGCTGGGTGCCATTTTTTTGGGTTATAAACGGGAAAAAGTGAGGTGGTTTTCCCTTGTTATCTGAATAAACGCTCTTCATTCACCACCAAGGTGGTATCCCATGTCGTAAGCTGGGTCCTGTGCCAAGCTGAAGGCCCAGGTTCGAATCCCTCTGACACATGGGGATTAAGAGATATCTGGTAGGGGTCTGACTAACCCCAGCTTGCCTATTAAAAACAAAAAGATCTTCATTCTCATAATCTGCATATGGGAATTAACCCTATCTTATCACTGTCCACGAGTAGAGAATGACAGTAGCCTTAAATAAAAAGAAGCCTATGTTACAAATGCAATTGGGGAAGTCGTGCTTGTGCAGCTGCCGTGGGAAAGTAGAATTCTCAAGCCTTCGAACACCTAGACTAGGAAAACTCAAGACCATTGTAAATTGTATTTCTTGATTCACATTTATGATCCTTGCACTTAACTATTTTGTTTTGCCACCCTTGCTTTTTTTTTTTTTTTGGTAAAATCTGTGTTTCTACCGGAGGAAGCAGAGATCCAAATGACTTTAAAAATTACACCATTAACTATTCATCCATTCACCACTGCGGGGTCGCCTATGTGGCCAGCAGGGTGGTTGTGTGGGTGCTGAGATGAAGGCACCAGATCAAACTTCACTGGTGTACTGGTGGTGTCTGTAGCTTTCAGAGGTGGGCCATGTAAGGCAGGGTAGTCGTGGGGTTCCACCCGGGGTTTTCCTCGCTTCGGCAAGAGTTCCTTGTCATAAAAAAATGTTAAGATTGTCTTTCCTTCTGCTCAACCAGAGCTTTCCTTTTTACCTCTTTGGAAAGCTTTGCTTTCCCTTTCTTTAATGTTTATCGCCTCTCATGGCTGGGCTATATAAAGCCCTTTGTATTGCTGGTTAAAATATAAAAATCTAAGCTTTCTGGTTGTACCGTGGATGTAGGCCATACTGGCCGAACCACGTAAATGCTTCTATGTCTTGATCTTTCATTCTTCATGGTATCAAAGCATGGGTGAATACTTGATCTTCTGGTTAATCTTCTCTGCCGACATATGCTTCATTTTCCCCTTGTGAGTCTCTGTTGTTTCTGTTTGTTGCCCTCCTTTGCTCTGATCATAGCAAGATATCTGCATGAGAACTTGAGGTATTGAGAACCTCATCTTCATTGGAGTCCATAGTAGTGAATCGTTGTTCTTGTTGGGGTCTATATTTGTTGCTCATCAGCAGATTTCGGATATTCAGAGATATCAAATTCAGTCTGTAGATCTGTCAGCAGACGCTGCCCCTATCATTTGAGCGACCTGAGTCGATTCTAGAAGACGCTTTTGCTATTCCAGATCAGTCAGCAAACACTTCTGCTGATTATCTTATGTTCATCTTGATCTTCTGCTGCTACAGCGTGCATCGCACGTTTTACCAGACTGTTTTTTGGTTCTAATGCATGTGTGAAGGTTGCCAGAATGTGAGAAGGCAATCAAGCTACTTTTTATCGCTGAAGGTCTTTGTGCTGCTGCACATCCGAGATCTAGAGATCCCGATTAAACTCCTGTGCGTCTATTGCTGTTTTACCATCAGGGGGCTGCTACAAGTGCAGCCCAAACAATGTGTTCTGCTGGTGAAGCTTATCTGCATATCAGATCAGCTAGAGGGGTTGTTGCGTTGCAGTCTTTTTTTTTGGATCATTATCATGGCAGATCGGCACTATGAAAATACTAGCCAATCTTCATCCAGCACGACTGTTTTCGTGCACAAACAGGTCAGTCCTAGCTCTAAAATCATATCCATATTGTTAAATGGGACTAACTATATTGCTTGGTCTAAGGTCGTTACGCTCTATTTGAGTGGCAAATCTAAACTTGGTTTTATAACCGGGAAAATTGTTAATTCCGGAATGTTAAATCCAAAATATGATGATTAGAAATCCAATAGTTATGTCATGGTTACTTAACTCTATGGAACAAAAAATTGCTGAAGGTTTTTTTGTTTCTTAATATTGTTGAAGATGTTTGGCGGTCAGCTAGTGAACTGTATGGAGAACAATATAATATTGCCCGAATGTATCAGTTGTCTCAAGGCATACATGATTTAAAAAAGGGTGATCTTCTTCTCAATGAGTACTTTAGTAAAATGCGTATGATGTGGGATGAATTAGACTCCTATTCCTCCACTATCACTGATCTTTGGCTTCTCCATAAAGCCAAAGATCAAGAATGTATTTTACAATTACTCGCTGGCCTTGGATCTGATTTTGAACAAATGAGAAGTCAGATCCTTATGAATTTTGAGCTTCCATCATTAAACTTTGTCTTTGCTACTCTTATGAGAGAAGAATCAAGAAGAAAAGTGATGCAGAGTATCCTGAAGATCCAAGCTTTAAAGATGAATTGGATCCAAATCCAATTCCTAAGATCTGATCTAGAATGCGATCCATGGCAGATTCAATCGTGCAGGACTATCTAGGTACAATTGGATCTCTGTCAACCCAAATCCATATTGAATATCACATTTCAAATTCTGATTTATGTTGAGTTTATTTTCTCAGAGATTGTAATTTTATTTTATTTATTCCATTTTGTCATATTAAGGAATCATATTAAACATATTTTTAAATTTTTTATTTTTTTAGGTGCTAGATTCTACAGATCTGGATAGTTCTAGTACATTGTAAGATTGTTTTGCGACACTAGAGGGTGTATGGGGTACTTAGGGTAGTTTTCCTTTTTTCCAAATTTAGAAACCCAATGTCGTGAAGGGGTTTTAAATCAAAAGCATCAATTGGATCTTGGATCTTATCCGAGATCCACATCAACTCAAGCCATAGATAAAGCCACCTTGGTTGGACATTAATAGCCTTCATTTGAATGTGGTTTGACCGTAGTAAGTCAAAAGGGTTGTTGGAAGACATAATGATTGCTCTTTTTCAAACCCCCACACATGCATTGGGCAAGTGGGTGACAACCTTGAAAGAAGACCTCCCTTGTGTGTGATTGGAGAAAGTGGGTGGCATCATCATTGCACTCTCTTAAGAGTTTAAGACCCTCATGGGGGTCGACCATGAGGTGGTGGTTGTTGTTTTGAGAAAAATGAAAAGAAATTCGAAATGGTGACGAGAGTGTGGGGAAGATGATGTTTGAAGGGTGAATATAGTTCTGGTATTTTGATTGTATCTCCGTAGATACTGGTCCAAATTGTATGATCTTTAGCTTGTTGGAAAGCTAAGATCATGTTCTACAAGTTTTTTGTTTACCATTTGGCTTGGTTAGGCTCAATTATTCCACTAAAGTCCATGACAAGTTGCTTATTGATGACATCAAGGATTTTTATGAAGGATTTTGGCGAAGGAAGAGTGAAACTCGATTCGGGGTTGAATCCCTTGTTGGTGTGAATTCGTCTAGTGGCTGGCTATGGCTGCAATCGTTCGTGGATGATAAAGTCTGGAAAGGTTTACAACATCTTGTTGCTCAAGTGTTTCGGCTGGAATTTGCTGCTACACCACAACATCCTAACGTGACCTACACAAAGATAACAAGTTTTATTTGGTGTTTCATTAGCGTAACTTGTTAGATCTTAATATTTCTGATATTGTTCAAAGATACAACTTGTTCCTGAGTGATTATTTGAATATTAGAAACATTTTTATGATCTGAAATTGATTTCCAATCCTCTTGTGATTCTGAACATTGGGATTTGTCCATTTCATTTTTCTATTACAAAAATCGGATTCTCGGTTCTGGAGTTGTCAAAGAAAACTCCAAAGAATTAGCTATATTTGCTAATATACTGGTCCGATTTTGGTGTTCTTGGGCTTTCAAAAAATCCAAGACATGAGCCTACAACATTGATTTTGAAGTTGCAGCCTGATTCGGCTGGCAGGGTCTCAGAAATTTCTTGTCAAACAGTCAGTCAGATAGAATCTGTCAGACCCTGTCCCGTCTAGAACACTGTGAAGTGTGTTTCATATTTTGAGGATTTCTCACGATTTTCTCCATGAAAATCTGATCTGTTTGATTCTGTAAATTGCTAAGACAAAGATTTAAATTTTTTATGTTTTTAATTTTAATTGATTCAACCTGAAAGTAGCTTGAAAAATCTACCTTTCTGTACTTGTCTTAGGTTTGAATATAATTTTCACTGTTATAGCATTTTGTGTATGGCTGCTTAATTTTCAAATATCTAACTATATATGGTGTAAAAATGAAATCCAAAAGTTAGTCTGGTTAGCTAACATCTGTGCGCACCATAGTGAAGTTTGGGGTTTCTTTTGAAACTCTCATTTGTATGCCCAAATCTGAGGTGATTCACGTGACCAACTTTTTCCCTTTATCAGGTTAGGCTAGTTAAAAATTAGATCATCAAGGATCTTTAAAATTCAGTAGAGGTGCGTAGGATTGCTCAAAAATTAGGATCCATAGCTTTCTGAAAAAGTCTGAATTAGACCTTCAGTTCATTTGTTGAGAGTTTTTGCAAACTTCATCGTCTGAGGAGTCAAAACCCTCTTCGAACAGGCTGTCCATCAAATCTGAAGTGCCTATCACAAATTTAACTATCAGTCTCGGTTTTGAGTCCGTGGAGAAGACATTCTTGATTCGAATCTAGTGATTTCAGATTCGTTGAAAAGGTGTACGAGTCACACACAACTTTATTTTGGACCATTTCTGTTGAAACAGAGCACACAGGTCCCAAAAATCTTGTTTCCCAGAGTCTTGTTCAGACTCATTTTAGTGAAAAGCTTCTGCACGTTTTGAGATTCGTTTGAATCTTGGATCGGTGCATACCGAGTCCACATCATTTTGGTATCAAAGCGAGGGTTGTCGGATTTCTCAATCTGACACGATTTCAAGTGTGAAGAGAAGTAAATTTTTTTTTTAGGTACCATTCACCATGGTGATTCGAATGGGTGATCGGGGTCAAAATGACCTTAATAGGTGTTGAGATGATCGTGATCAGCGTTACAAAGTTTGAAATCTTTAAAGGCAACTTGTTGAAGCTAGGTTCCAAATTGAAGAATTAACTCATCAATTGACTAAAAGCGCGAGAACACAAGAATGATGAGCAGAGCGAAGTTCATGCGGTTCCTGAGGAACACGCGAGACCTAATCTTTTGATTTTGATGATGACTTTGAGTCAAATCGTCACTGCGTAGAAAGAAGAGATCACTTCTAACCGCCGAGATCATATTGAGATTCTGGTCTTTCAAAATCCCAGAATTCAAGGGAACTGAAACTTTCGAAGGGTTCTTATATTGGATTAGCAAAGTTCATGAAATCCTAGAGTTCAAAGAAGTTCCAGAAGATGGTCGTGTGGGATTAATATCCCTCAAATTAAAGGGTCGAGCTACAACCTGGTGGCGTCAGCTCAAACAGATGCGTCAACATCAGAGTCGTACCCCGATTGAGCATTGAGAGCACATGGAGAAGAAGCTACATGCTCAGTTTCTGCCTTTGAACTATCATCATGAATTATATCACAAATATCAGGTTCTGAAGCAAGAAACCCGGTCGATGGATCAATACACCAAAGATTTTCATGAACTCGTTGCACGAAACGACATCCGTGAAAGTGAAGAACAACTAGTATCAAAATATATTGGAGGTTTGAATTTCTAATTGCAAGATATGTTAAATTTTGTTGAGTGTTGGACCGTATCCGAGGCTCATCAAAAAGCGTGCTAATGGGAAAGGCCTACGCAACAAAGGACTTTGTCAAAAGCAAGTCAGGCTACTAGACCTCCAATGCGGGCCCCGATAGTCTCAAGTAGAAAAGTTGACCCACCCTACCGACACCCCAATGCGAATAACTCATCTAGGGTTACGAGCCAGAATAACTAGATAGAAACCCAAGCTCGAACTTCTAGTTTCAATAACCCCATCAAGTGTTATACTTGTGAGAAGTCGGGTCACAAGTCCACTGAGTGTCATGGCAAAGCACTGTTCATTGAAGGATTGCATGTTGAGAATGATTTTAGATTGGATCTCGAATCCAATCCTGTTTATGATGAAGATCTTGAAGATTTTGAGAAAGAACCCGAAGAAGAGTACGTGGCAGAGGTGTTGCTGTCAGATAGAGACAAAGCTCTCATTTCTAGGAGAATATGCTTAGCTCTACGTCAAGAATCAAGTGCCTGTTGGCTTCAGACGCATATTTTTTAGTTTGTCTGCTAGTAAATGAAAATGTTTGTAGATTCATTATTGATTCTAGATGTTGCGAGAATGTTATATCGATTGAAGCCATGACCAAACTGAACTTAAGTTGTAAAACTCACCCTCGTCCATATCAGATGTCATGGCTCTAGAAGGGCATTGACGTTCGTGTTGATCGGCAGTGTTTGGTCAAATTCTCGATAGGAAACACCTACTTTGATCAAGTTTGGTGTGATGTGCTTTCTATGGATGCGAGTCACCTGATTTTAGGAAGTCCTTGACAACATGATAGAAATGTCATGCGTAATGGTAAGACCAATGTCTATTCCTTCACTTTTGAAGGCAGAAGGATCAAGTTGCTTCCTTCAAAAGATTTGTCTCCTTTGTCTTTTGCCTCATCATCTGTTGTCCAATTCACTATTCCTATTGTCGTTCCTCCATCTTCTTCTGTTATCCCCATTTCTCCTCATGACTCTCTTAAGATCACTGCATCTCAAATCAAGGGACCCAGTGTGTTCATCGTGAGGCATGAACTTCATGATCAACCGAAATCCCATTCTGTCATGAAGGATTCCCTAGCGGACCCCTCTCTTGAATTCGGTGGTGATCCTATCATTAAAGTTAATGAGGAAATCATGAAGGAACCCTCACCTAAAATTAAGGATGTTCCTATGAGTGCGTTCATTTCTGATCCAGTCTTTGAAGATGTGAATGCAAACCCCACCCTCGTTAGAGAGACCAATAAGTTGCCCGATCTTTATTTGCTTTCTGATTTAGAAGATCATGAAGAGTTGTCTCACTAATTTTTGACAACCCTTTATTCATGGAGAATCCTAAAGGTTGTCCAAACTGGTTCGAGGATAATTTCATCTTTAATAATCCGCTCTATGGCGATGTGGATGAAGAAACATTTGCGTGGAAGGATGTCATCAATGACTTCACACTTGTCATTAATAATCCTATTATCGAAATTGAAAAGCTTAATCCGAGTATTAGAGGGCATGCGGAAATTCATGTCAATGAATCCTTAGAAATTGAAAATTCTTTTAGTGAACCATTAGAAAGTTTTGAGCCTCATGTGAGCCCTGAATGCGATTCGGGTAAAGCTGAAATGACAATCGTGTATACCCCAATTTTATTTTGGAAACATCAGGATTTAGTCAATAATGTTGATTTTGCATCCTTAATAAATCCTCATAGTAAGTTTGAAGTATTGTTACATTGTCTTGCTTGTGAGATGCCTTATAATTGCCAACTTTTTAGTGAAAATTTGAAATATTGAAAAGCATGATTCATAGGCAAATTTTATTTGTGGTTGATCCAGATTTTGAAACTATCTGTAAATCATTGATGTAAGGTAAGATCATTAAATATAATGTTTTACATGATTTTGAGCTTCAATTCCATAGTTCTGCATCACATTTATCTGATTTTTTTTTGCTCAGCATATTGCATTGCATTGCATCAAATATTCTTATCATTCTTATAGAGAACTCCATGTCCTGTTTAGTTCTCTTTTATTTACTTTGGACAGATATTGCACTGATTATATTTTGAATTGGTGCAGTGATCATGGAGTTGCATTTGAGAAGAACTAGGCTCCGAGGATGAAGCCTTTCAACCCAGGGGGGAATGATGCAGAGCATTCTGAAGATCCAAGCTTTGAAGATGAATTGGATCCAAATCCAATTCCCAAGATCCGATCTAGGATGTGATTCATGGCAGATTCAATCATGCAGGACTATCCGGGTCCAATTGGATCTCTACCAACCCAAATCCATATTGAATATCACATTTCAAATTCTGATTTATGTTGAGTTTATTTTCTCAGAGATTGTAATTTTATTTTTTCTATTCCATTTTGTTATATTAAGGAATCATATTAAATATGTTTTTTTTAGGTGTCAGATTCTATAGATCTAGATAGTTCTAATGCCCTGTAGGATTGTTTTGCGGCACTAGAGGGTGTATGGAGTACTCAAGGTAGTTTTTTTATTCTAATTTAAAAACCCAATGGCGTGAACAGTTTTCACATCAAAAACATCATTTGGATCTTGGATCTTATCCAAGATCCACTTCAACCCAAGCCATAGATGAAGCCACCTTGGTTGGACATTAATAGTCTTCATTTGAATGTGGTTTGACCATGGTAAGTCAAAAGGGTTGTTGGAAGACATAATGATTTCTCGTTTTCAAACCCCCACACATTATTGGGCATGTGGGTGACAACCTTGGAAGAAGACCTCCCTTGTGTGTAATTGGAGAAAGTGGGTGGCATCATCATTGCACTCTCTTAAGAGTTTAAGACCCTCATGGGGTCGACCATAAGGTGGTAATTGTTGTTTTGAGAAAAATGAAAAGAAATTTGAAATGGTGATGAGAGTGGGGAAGATGATGTTTGAAGGGTGAATATCTGGTATTTTGACTGTATCTTAGTAGATACTGGTCCAAATCGTATGATCTTTAGTTTGTTGGAAAGCTAAGATCATGTTCTACAAGTTTGTTGTTTACCATTTGGCTTGATTAGGCTCAGTTATGCCACTAAAGTCCATGATAAGTTGCCTATTGACGACATCAAGGATTTTTGTGAAGGATTTTGGTGAAGGAAGAGTGAAAATCGATTTGGGGTTGAATCCCTTGATGGTGTGAATTCGTCTAGTGGCTGGCTATGGCTGCAATCGTTCATGGATAATAGAGTCTGGGAATGTTTGCAACATCCTGCTGCTCAAGTGATTTGGCTGGAGTTTGTTGCTACACCGCAACATCCCAACGTAGCCTACACAAAGATAACAAGTTTTATTTGGTGTTTTATTAGCGTAACTTGTTAGATCTTAATATTTCTGATAATGTTCAAAGCTACAACTTGTTCCTAAGTGATTGCATGAATATTAGAAGCATTTTTATGTTCTGAAATTGATTTCCAATCCTCTTATGATTCTAAACATTGGGATTTGTCCATTTCATTTTTCTATTACAACAATCGGATTCCTGGTTCTGGAGTTGTCAAAGAAAACTCAAAAGAATCAATTGTATCTACTAAGATATTGGTCTGATTCTGGTGTTCTTGGGCTTTCTGAAAAGCTAAAACACGAGCCTACAACATTACTATTGAGGTCGTGGCCTGATTCGGCTGAAAGGGTCTCTGAAATTCCATGTCAAACAGTCAGTCAGACAGAATCTGTCAGACCCTGTCTCGTCGAGAACACTATGAATAGTGTTTCGTATTTTGGGGATTTTTCACGATTTCCTTCATGAAAATCTGATCTGTTTGATTTTGTAGAAAGCTAAGACAAAGGTTTAAATTTTTTATGTTTTCAATTTTATTCGATTCAGCCTGAAAGTAGCTTGAAAAATCTATCTTTTTGTACTTGTCTTAGATTTGAATATAATATTCACTGTTATAGCATTTTGTGTATGACTGCTTAATTTTTGAATATCTAACTATGTATTGTGTGAAATCAAAATCTGAAAGTTATTCTGGTTAGCTAACATTCGTCTGCACCATAGTGAAGTTCAGGATTTCTTCTGAAGCTCTCATCGGTATGCCCAAATCTGAGGTGATTCGCGTGGCCAACTGTTCCTCTTTATCAGGTTACGCTAGTTAACAATTAGATCATCGAAGATCTTTAAAATTCAGTAGAGGTTTACAGATTGACAAGATTGACAAAGATCTGATAACACTCAAGCTTTAGATAAAATCTTTGATCTTCTCTAATCTTTAAAAGATTGACAAGTCGGAACTGCTTTCTCCCATTCTGCCATATCCTCTTTAAATAAAAGTATATCTTCTAACACTTATGATACTTGGATAATTGATAATGGAGCTTCGGAACATATTGCAAAAAATATTTCTCTTCTTGAAGATTTCAGTTATGATCATGAAAAAAGACTTGTTATTGTTGCCAATGGGAAAGTCGTTCAAGTGGAAGGAGTTGGAAAAATACACTTCTTTAATAATCAGTTTGTTTCCAAAGTTCTTTACAGTCCTCAGTTTACATCAAATTTGTTGTCTGTTGCCAGAATAGTTGAAGACTTCGATTGCACTGTCACATTTTCTTCAACTAATGTATTGTTTCAGGACCGCAAGATGAGGAGGACGATTGGTGAAGAAAAAAAAGTTCATGGGCTTTATATTCTCGAGCAAAATTGTAGAGCTTTCATGTCAAGGGGAGAAGAAAGTAAATCATGGCATCTTCGGCTTGGACATTCATCTAATTATGCTCTTGAGAGTTTCTTTTCTGGTCATAAGTTTGATTGCAATAATTGTGATATTTGTAGACTTATAAAATTATCACGTCGTTCTTTTCCTAATTCAGAGATTGTTTCTTTTTGCATGTTTGAATTGATTCATTCTGATGTGTGGGGACCAGCCCCTATTGTCTCATATTCTGGTTTTCGATATTATATGACCTTTATAGACGATTTCTTCAAACTTACTTGGATATATTTGTTGAAAACAAAAAATATAGTGCTTTATAAGTTCAGGGAGGTTTACAGGTTTGTTGAGACTCAATATGGAGCCAAAATTAAAGCTATACGGTCTGATAATGGAACTGGATTTAAAAATCAGTTCTTTGAGTTTTTTGCAATAGAAAATGACATTGACCATCAATTTTCTTGTGTTGGGACACCTCAACAAAATGGAGTCGCTGAACGGAAAAACAGACATCTGTTGGAAAAAACTTGTGCCTTACTTTTTCAAATGAATGTTCCTAAATACTTCTGGAGTGATGTTCTTACTGCTCGACAGGCTTTCTAGTAAACGTCTTGATGGAAAATCTCCGATGGAAATTCTCAAAGGAAGGAAAGACAATCTTAACAAAAAATACTATTCATTCATTCGCCTCAAAGGGGGATAGTGTAGTTGGAGTGGGCTGAGGCTGTCAGACGGGCAGTTGGAGTTCAACTCTCATGGGTGCTACTCCCCTTGTTCAATACCAATCCAAAGCATCATAGGCCCCCGGGGCAGGGTCCTAGCCCTGGCATCCACCGGAAAAGCAACAATGTCTCCTGCCTAGAACGTGGTTTCCCTAGGTAAAATATGGAAAAAGCTATTCATTCATTCATTTATCACAACTTTAAGTTACATTACTCTTTTGTCTTCTATACCATTTCTTGGGTGACGTATATGTACCTCAAACCTATGTTACAGGGATACTTTTGTTTGTGCATGTGTCGTGTCCCCTTTATACACTATTTCTAATGGGAAAATGCACAAAAAATAGTGTATCCCTATGTCCTTTTGGGGATGTCCATGTGACATAGCTCAAACCATTAGCATATTATGACATTATGTGCTACAATCACAATTTTGGAAATTTTATGATACTAAAATCTTATATGCAGCCTATCTATACTTCATCTTCAAAGCTACACATACTAGAAAATGGTATGGGTTACATGGTATTGAACTTGACCTGCTTTGTATTTGTAACCAGGGAAGAACTGAACTGAGTAGCCTCAGGCTTTGTTTGGAATTGCTAGTAGCTGAGATGAAGGTCGATTGTTGATCTTGGTTTAAATTTGGTCATGCAACAACGGTGTTGATTTTTTGGAAGAGTGGTTTTTCTTTTAGGGGGCTCCGCTTGTCTGGTAGGAGCAGCTAGTGCACGTCACCTTGTGTTGGGACGTTGCAGGTTCAAAACCCAATTGCATAGTTGTATAACTGGTAGGGGTCTGCCAAACCCCAGCTTGCCTTTAAAAAAAACAAGAATGTTTTTTGTTTCTTTTATGTGGGTTTCGAAGAATGATGTTGAGAAATTAGTTGGAAATGAGAAAAGAGGTGAGGCAGTTGTCCCTTTGCATTTGCGCTGAAAACTGGATTTGGTAACTAGCACCTTGTAAAGTGATAGCTGCTAATTTCAGGATCTGAGAGCTTCCACTTTTTCTATTTTTTTATAGCTTTTTGCTTTTGATAGGTGAGCTTTCACTTTTCCAATTACATAAACTCTCTCCCAGCCTAATAGCCTTTGATTACCTAGACCAAGAGTGGCTCTGTTTGAGATCAAGACCAAATTATTGGGCCCAAGGTCAAGTGTCATAAGATTCATGCTACACCTGGTTGAATCAAGCCTTTTTTTAGCAGTTCAACAATCCCCTGTAGGTCCAACCTAAGCCTGGCAAACTCGATCAATCGTGACTATAATTTCCCTCTCCCCTTCAAAATTAATCCATTGTGATTATAACAACAAACCATATGAGGGTTCCTTATCAAGAATGGTGGGGGCAGTGGTATGGGCCACCAGCCTCATTTACATCTATCTCATTTGAGATCTACCCCCATACTCATTCAAAATATGAATGCCAAGAACACCTTGGAAATTAAACCAATGTTGTCAGTATCGGCACTGAATCTATTTTCAAAATGATTTAGGAAATCAGCTGATTTTGATTCTGACCTGAATTGATTTGAATTTGCAGGTTTTCAACCAGGGGATGAGTGTCAGTAAAATATTAAAAAACTATTTAAGCATTTTTGAAAAAAAAGGCCAAATCAGCCCCGTGTCGTATTGATTTTGGGCTGATTAGCAACAATACTGACTGTTGAATTAGACTCGTTATTTTTCAGTTTCAAAGCTCCATCTTAGTCTTTAGATTTATGGGCTGATTCACGTTGGCTATTACAAAGAAATGCATTTTTCACATCCAATTGATACAGCCATAAGTTAGTCAAGGCAACAAAAGCAAGGGCACACCTGAATTTCTTTCTTACTGGTGTGTTTATCCTTGGTCTACCCTTTTGTTATGTACCATTTTGCAACCAATCGAGCCTTGTCTTGTACTTAAATAATGCTCAAATTCAAGAATTATTGAAGAGAAGCTCCATTGCCAGATGGACGGCAGTGACGCCACCAACTAGTGTTGTCAGGCTAACCCTCCCCACCAAACTATACATACCTAGGGGTGGCAATCGGGTCGGGTTGGAGGGTCGACCCGGCAGGTTGGCAGGTCGACCCGGCAGGTTGGCGGGTCAGCATACCTCAACCAGAACCCGCCCCGTTTATTAAACGGGTCGGCTGTGGCAAACACGAACCTGACCCGTTTATTAAACGGGTAACCCGACACAACCCGCCAACCCGTTTAATAAATGGGTTGGGTCGGGTAAACGGGTTGGCGGGTCGGGTTGGTGGGTTGACCCACCCGCCTAACCTGTTTATTAAACGGGTCAGCCGGGTTGGCGGGTTGGCATACCCCTAACACGAACGCAACCCGTTTAATAAACGGGTTAGGCGGGTCGACCCGTTTATTAAACGGGTTAGTTTAAGCCCAACCCGAACCTGCCTAAGTAGCGGGTTGGCGGGTCGGGTTGGCAGGTCGTGTCAGGTTTTGCCACCCCTATACATACCTCCAGGCTGCAGCTCTAACATCAACCTGTGCCCCCATGTGTCATGCATGACTGCCAACTTGGACTCTTCCTACAAATCCACCATCCTGGGCCATCCAATTTGGATTCATATCACCAAGTGTCACCAACTTCCTCAGTTTGAATGTTCGACAGGATTGACCTCGGACCACGGGTAATTTGCTGCACACTCAACTTTGCGTTTCACAATGGACGGCCGATACACCCACCCAAAATTCAGTGTTAAAGAAATCCTATCACAGTCACAGATATTGCCCATATTTTGAAAGCATTGTATTTTTAACTTGTTGTTTACACAATAAAATCACTTTTTTATCTTGTTATGTTTTTATTCTCTTTTTCTCTCTATATGTGGTAGTATTTTCCTAAGATTTTTCTAACAAAGACAGATTTTTAAAAATGTCACAAGATAGTTTTTCGAGAGCAAATTTTATGACAATTGTATTGCAGAGAACGGTCAAAGAGAGCAATTCAATGATTCGCCTGTTCCTTGCAATGATCTTAATAAAAAAATCAAAGAAAGAAAAGCGTAAAATAAGAGGCTCACCCTATATCTATCCACAGTGCGATAGATGCATTTTAGTGATGACGGAGACATGTATCGTTATCACAGGAAATTAATGGAGGTGCTTGGACCACAGAGTTTCCAATAACGAAGATGGTGAGCTCCGTTGTAATCTTCTTGCTGCATTCTTTTCTCTTTCTCCAACATGATTAGCTGAAAACCTAACAAGCAAAAGAACACCATCACCTACTTTAAGAACTTCATAAATATCTGTAGGGATGTTAACGGTTTGCATCCGGGTTAGATATCCGACCAAAATCGAGTCCCTTTAGTCAGATTGAGTAAGGAAAAACCAAGTTGGAATGCTAATCAGACTCAGATCCGGTTTGTAAAATTCTCGCATTTCTGACCTGATTATATGTATATGTCAGATGTATTGAGGTATATACTCTGATATGATCGGGGTTCTGCATAAGCTCTATGCATCCGAGCCTGAATTTGACCCCAAACTCAATGATCGTACATCCAACTATACCTGACCCAATTTCGACTTGTCTAATTACATCGCCAAATATATGACACTCATGATCACCAATTTTTATTACCTCAAATCAAATTTCAAACTCTAAACTGTTCATGCTATGCTTTGCATTGAATAGCGCCGCTGATAACAATTAATTTTTCAAATTTGTTAACAGCAACAGAAGTTGGTGAACTGGTTAAAATCCAATGTAAGCTTTGGTTACCCACATATGAGCGGAAATCAAATGTATATGATAGAATAAGTTACATTTGGGGCATCTTTGCTTGCGGTTCATGATCCGAAATCACGTGATTTGAAATCATGTGCTTTGAAATCGCATGGGGATCACTGGGCGTGCGAGTGCTTTTTACTGGTGGGCTCCATAAGGGCTTGGTGTCGGTGACCCCACCTGGAGATAACCCGCTTTGGCAGGGAACTTCGTCATTAAAAAGAAGCACATACACACACGCAGGCTGAGGATTGAGATTTTGAATCACGAGTAAAATGGTCCCTAATATGATTGCCAATCACATGAGAGATTCCTTCTCACGGTTGCTTGCATGTGGGATGGGAACGTGAATCACTCTCTCATGATTGTTCATTTAGGGTTAAACAAACGCCCCTTAATGTGTTTTGTCCTGTCCATAGGCAGCTGGGACTTTATCAGACCCCAGACCCCACCATTTTCATTCATGCTAATTTGAGGGAAACAATCCCACACTTCAATATAAGATGGCTCGTCTTCAAATAGTACTGAAGCTTGTTGGTATATATTGATTACTACTGGATCCCTTTTAAAAACTCCAGTGGGCCGCAGGACTGGCAAATGTGCTGAATGAGATGAGCTTGACCTGTTTAAGTTGAGCTTGTTAACGTACTAAGCTTGCATAATTAAGGCTGAACTCCAGGTCCAACTTGGGCTAAAGCTTATGACAAGAGGGGCTAAGCTGAGCTGCAGTAGGCGCTTGAAAAGGAAAAAAGAAAAGATTTTTTTTTTATTCAGATAAGATAGGAATGAAGCACTTGGCTGTCTCTATTTTTACTATAGATGTTATGAGTTTCCCAGGTAATTAGGATAAATTTCTTAAACATCTGCTATTACCATGTACAGTTTTGACTGTTTCGCACATCGGTATTTGGAACCAATACACTTGATGGGCGGTGAGCTAGGGTGTATAAGTACCAATGCAACTACACTCCAGCCAACCATGAGCAGACATCCTCTTGACATGGCAAATAAGTCCAGTCTTACATATTGTGCAAAAATAATCATTAAAGCATTAATTTCTGAAATCAATTCAGTGCATCTAGAAAGCAACATTCTCACCAACTGATTGCAGTCTCTTTGGAAATTCTGCAAGTTTTTGAGCAACATTTTTTCCCTGGATCATCATCAAAATGATGTGCAGAAGCAGTGACCTTAAGATTTACAAAAAGGATCACATCCTTTGACATAAGATGGGTTCCATCCTTATGTCGATCCTAGCCATCCAGCTGAAGCATCTGGACAGATAGGATCAGTCCACATCCAGGTAAAAATGTGGACCAATACTAACCATTGATTGGATGGCTAGGATTGAATGTAGGATGAAAACCATCCTATGTCAAATAATGGGATCCGTACTCTGCCATTTGTGGACAAATCCCAGAGAAAGATCAACTAGCACCTCATCTTAAAAACCTTCCCTTTGATTTGTATAATTTGCACTTGGGGGAGCTTGGATGCTGATAAGTGTGCAAAATGAATCTCTCTCTCTCTCTCTCTAGAGAGAGAGAGAGAGACCACTTGCATACGGGCTCCAAACAATGGCTACAAAAGAGGGAATTGAATTATAACTTGAAACCAGTACAGATTTTACGGCAATTCTTATTAAATACAATTACCAGGTATTCAATTAACAGAAGCTGAGAAACTGCAGGGAAAAAATTATGCCCTTAACAGAGCTTTTGTGACCAATTTACACGACACAAAGAATGAACAAAATATTTTCTATAACAGTATATATACACACCCCCACGCTTTCTGATGACCACAAAAAATATCAGACACAAGGATAGGTCAATTTGCCCATTCTTTGTGTAAACAGGCACAAGGATACCATAGACATCTTATACAATTTGCTCGCCTTCATGAATAGTCTCTGCAGTCTCAGCATAAGAATCCTGTTTCATGAAGGATCAATTTTTTGTAAACAACATTTGATGCAAAAAGGCCTTTTGATGTCATGATAAATTTTGGACTGACAGAAATATGGTTGAGGATTCAATAACACTGAAATAAAATGCTAATCTGCAAAAAATGAAGATGATGGCAATGCACATCAGTCATCACTATTTGACAGATTTTTCCTCTTTTTACCACAAGTATTTTTTTTAATAATTGAAACAAGATAAGGATGCCGTGGGGATTTGATAAGGAAACCCAGTTTTATTCTCACCTCTCCTGAGAGCAATCGTTATGAGAGCTTTTATATGGGATCATATAAGGGCATGCCAGAAGGTTCAACAAAATAATATATCAAGGTCTATTATTCATATCTAAGTGGTATTTCCAACATGACCCCTTCTAGGTAAAGATTTCTATCTTATTTATATTATGATCACTTTAATAATTTATTACTGTTTGTATGTGTACATCTGTGGTTAAGATTAATGGATTAATTAAAATTACTCTTTACCAATAGAAAGTCCGTAGAAGCTGGAGAAGACTTAGATGGTCATATATAGGTCGAGGTTAGGAGCAAGAGAACAGCTATGAAAGAGTATTGATGGCTGCACCACTTAGCAGCTTGAAAACAAAGGAATGCTAGAATATGTGTGAGATATTTTCGCTCGAGCATTTCTGAGTCCACCAAAAGTTGATGGAACAGAAGAAACCACTAGACACAGAGCCATTACGAAACCATGCCATACATAGCCTGTTGGCAGCCAGATACACATAAATATCTTCCTGACATAGCATACACTACTCATTGTATCTTGGTTCACAAGGATCCTTTCTTAATCACTTGATGTGATTCTTTATTCAAAAAGAGGAATACTTTTCTTGTCGTCACACGAGTCAAGTCATTGCTCCTCTGCCTACACTGGTAGTATGGCACCACCTTTGGTGAAGACTAATTACTGGTTCTTGTATTCTGACGAAGTTACTTCTCCAACAGCATAGCTCAACATCTTGCCCAGTTCATTATAAGGCCGAATATTGACATACGGCATAGACCACTTTTGAGGTTATTTGGCTTCATTTCCAGCCACCAAATCTTAATATTATAGAACAGACTTTATTAAAACAAACACATTACATCATGAAAACCTGAACTTAATGATGAAAGTAAATATGCAGAAATGGATAGACCCTGTTGAGTATTCAGCTCGCAATTTTTCTCCTCATGCTTCTTTTTAGCAGCGTGAAGACTTTTATATGAGATCAGACCTGCAAGTTGTCTCAAGAGCTTCAAGGCCTCAAATGTTAATTACAACCCTCTTGATTTTTTATCACTATGCATGGGGGATCTGGTACTGTCTTTTGTGAATTAGGCACTCTAAGCATTTAGCAGTGGTTCTTTAATGTTTTTTTTTTGAAAGAAGCAGTGGTTCTTTATTGTTTATGCTTGGTTTTTGTTGTATGCAGGGTAATACACCCTCTATAAATTTCTTCTTTTGACCCTTTGCATAACAGAACCAACAAATACACAAAATATAACAACATCCATGTTCTCCAAATAATTCAAACTCATACAATAGAAAACAAGACAAACTAATCTTTGAAGGGAAAAAAAGAATAAAGAAAAATTTTAGCAGAAAATTATAATGATGACATGAAAATTTATACATACAAAAATTTGAACATTTTCTGTTTTATAGTATAAAAGCAGTAAGATGCTAAGAAAACACTGATATCTAACAACAAAATCAGGACATTAACTGGAGGAGATTAGATGAAAATGCAAAGAACATGATAAACTTTGATACATGCACTTACTTCTGAAGGCAAGTCCGCAGGAAGCAAGTCCGCAGGAAACAAGCGTATGACACTGGGATTAAACTTAAATCCACTGCACAAATTTCCCATGAGATGTAGATGAAAAAATCAGCACACATTCAAGTATGTCAACTATGTCATTTGACAAAAGAGCCAACAAAAAAAATAGTAACAAGAGACAGATTGATGTTTACAAAAAAAAATAAAGGGCAAAAAATGGCCAGCCCTAGAACATAAAAATCTCAGGAATGTTTGGAAACATCACCTGTTAGAAAAAACTAGCCGCCATACATATGGAATGAAAAACTCCTCTGGATGATGCTCTTGTTCATATGTGAATCTCAACTGTGTAAACATCTGGTAAATCCAGCCAGAGTTACAATTTTGCATAAAGAGATTGCCATTTGCAATTAGTGAATTTTCAAGCAACTATAGTAAGACGGATCAGAAAAGCTTAAGCATAATAAAATGTCAAAAGACCTGCCTGGGGAGGAATCTTATCTGCAACTCAAATTACTTTACCTTCATTCCTTCAGCTCGCCAGAAGCGACAATTGGTGACTATGACTTGTAATAACGACTCAACAGACCATTCACCATCCACATTTTGTGCATCCATGCGACTATTGAAGAAATCCAATACCTAAAGAAAAGAATGTTTCAGTTAATAAAAAGGCTTCCATCTCCATGATATTTTAAACTAGAAATTATTTAACACACTTAGTAAATTTTGAGAAGATGAATCACAAAAATCTCACATAACAGGAAAAGTCAATACCGTATAAATGTTTTCAACAAGCTCACTAAACCGTGGATGATCCTTGAAAGGCTGAAAGACCTCCTGTCGATGCATTATTGCATATACAATCTGCTCCAAAGGATAATTATGAGGTATATCAATTATCAAATATACTGAAATCAATGAACTTAGTATTATTATCATCATCATCATAGCATCTCCATCCAAGCAGTGACTCATAAACTGTGCACAATATTGAAAATTTTGGAAAAAACAATCTCTACAATACCTCAGGATTTCGAGGCAAAGCGTATGAGAGAATTGCATTTAAGATTTCCAAAACAATTCTGAGAAAATCTGTGTAGATATGTAGCTCCGATGACTGCACAAATTTAACATTTTCTTAGTCTGAATCGGAATATGCAAAACAAACCATCCAAAGACACTGAGAAGATAAAGATTATGAGGAATACTGTATCTTCCACTATGTCGCTCCCATCTACAGAGTCAGACCCAATATTGGGAATCTTATCATTTCTTAATTCTGCCAATTTCATGTACCTGGAAAAGTATCCAAAACTCAAGCACTAGAAGATATCAAAATATTCAAAGGCCTTTTGTCAGCAAAGAAAATTTGCCTTTTAAGAACGGAACCATCTAATTTTCCCGACTTCAATTGCCAAATTAGCAAAATTCAGAGCAATAGAGAAGGCCAAGTGGTAGCATACTTGCGCGAAAGCATATAAAAAAGGCTAACCAGCCTTTGTGAAGCATATGCACTCAACCGGTGGATATGTGGAGCCATGTTAGCCAAAGTAGCAAGGCAGTTTGTGTGAAGATAGACATCCTGGAAATTTTAACACGTCACAAGCAACAAGAAGAACAAACATAACTGTAAGTATAATAGGATTACAGGCATGTTATCAAAACGTTGGAAGTTCCTCCTAAAGTAATATGCAGCAAAATTCAAAATGCCAAAAAAGAATTTTTTATGACAATTTGTGAAACTAATTTTTATGATATTTAACATAGAAAAGATATACAGAATAAGAGAAGCTTTTATGTGTTTTATCATGTAGCACTATATTTAGGAACAGATCATAGCAAAAGAAAATAATTGCAGGTGGTACTACTGCAAAAGGTTAGAGGGCATACTCGCAGTTTTGATAGATTATATTTCACTGTTCTAATGAGTATCACAACCATCAGAGAACCAAGAGAAGTTTGATGCAAAAGGCGCTCTTTGTACCAAGGGACATTTGGAAGTATCTGCAAATGAATACAAAACCTAATAAACAATAAATCAAGGGACATATACTCATAGACAATGCCACTTTGACTCTTACCAGCTTATGGATGCTAGCATTGAAACATGAATCTTGACTCAATATGAGAAGGATAATCAGCAGCATGTATATCTGATTAGAGGTCCTCTTTGAAGCATCATATAGCATTTCTAGCACAGGCACCAGCTAGCCATAAAATTGAACATAGACAAAATAATCAGATTATTGTAGCATGCAAGCTAGAATGGCCTGGTAGAACAATATCTAAACACAAGTAACAGAAATAATATGAAATGGTTGTAAACTTTATGGAGCTGAAGTAATTGGCACCTATATATCATAGTCACAAATATCAGACATTTTTTGAAAACCTCTCGATTTTATCACGAGATTTACAAAGCCTATATAATCCCAATGAAATCATGATAATTTCAAAATATTGTCTATTTTTAGAATATCATGATATTATCACATTATTAATGCAATATTCATATTTTTACATATTTTTATAATTTTAATGTTTTTCTTATATGCTTTTAAATTTTAAATGTACCAATGTTTTCCTGAGATTTGTCCGAGAAAACAAATTTTTTAAATTTATTACAAGATTTTCCTGTGGCAAGAAAATCTCAATAACGAGATTTGTGACTGTGATATATACATGCATATGTACATAGGAGGGCCATTGATTGGTGCAAAAGTGTTCAGTAGCAAATACCATTGATATTGTAGGCAGTAGAATATATATATAGTTCGGAACGTGAGGGATAAGGTATATAAGGAGGTTTATGATAAGTTGGATACCAAAGAGAGCGAGAAGGATATTTATAGGCTTGCAAAGATGAGAGATAGGAAATCAAGGGATCTGGGTATGGTTAGATGTATCAAAGATGAAACGCAAAGGGTTTTAGTCAAAGATGAGGAGATTAAGGAGAGATGGAAAGATTATTTTGATAAGCTATTTAATGAAAGGCATGCTCAGGATCTTGGAGACTTGTCCATTCCTTTTCATGAGATGAATCGTGACTTCATGCGCAAGATTCAAAAGAAAGAAATTGCAGAGGCTTTGAAGAAAATGAAATCAAGAAGGGCAGTTGGCCCAGATGGTATACCTATCGAAGCTTGGAAATGCTTGGGAGAGAAAGGTTTAGAATGGTTGACAAATCTTTTTAACAAGATTTGGCGGACAAATAAGATGCCTAATGAGTGGAGGATGAGTACTTTGGTGCCTCTATATAAGAATAAGGGTGATATACAAGATTGCACAAACTATCGTTATTCCCTCTCGTATAGAAGAACTTTTTAATACCTATCTAAATCTTTTTAAAGCCATATTTTCATGTGGGTACCTGCAAACTTTTTGAATTCTAAAGTAAATTCGTGTTCTTTGTCAGGATTTCTAAATCTTTGAAAGATTTGCCTTTGGTCAGTACTCGAAGCAATGGAACTAGGGATGCAAATGTATCGTATCCTGATCAACTAAATACATAGAAAACTCGGATTTGAATCTGGTCGGAACAGCAAAAAATCATAAAAATAACATACTGGATCTGCTCCGTTTTATTTTAATTTTTTGTGCCTTATATATATATAGTTAGCTTAAGTTATTACATTATATAGCATACTATAAGGTTTAACAAACATAGGATGGGTGACACCCCTTATGGGATTTTCCCTTTCTAACTTACCAATTGGGTCAAACTTGCTTGCTTGGCAAGCAAGTTTGATTTAGTCTATTTTTTTTCCTCCATTCTTTCTTTATTTTTGTTTTTGTTTTTCCTTCTTTGATACTCAACCCATCCTCGAAGGTTTTAGGAATCCCCCACCCCCCCCAACCCCCTTGGGGAGGGTTTCCATGCAATTAGGATACCTGTTTTAGTTTCATTTCTTGTTATCTGGATTTTTTGAAACAAAATTAAAATCATTATCATCTTATATTACAAATAAAATAAAAGAGTCAATAACAAGAATGAAACTAAAACAGGTCTTCTAATTCATCACAAGCAATATTGGCACATTGACAAACATTTATAGAATAGAAGAACAAAACGCCCGTTTCAAAAGCCAAACAAGGATGTGTAAGCTACAGATATGTACCAAGATATCCAAATCAGTCCGCACCAAAACATACTCCAAAAATTTAGAATTCCCATGCACTAATGAATAGAGAAGTAGGTCAGAGATTTCATCAAACAAGTACCTGCATCAGTAACAGAAAATACTTTCAGAATATCCAAAGGACATGTGTACAGAAATAACACAAAAAGTCATGCCTTAGATGGAAAAAGCACAGAATATGCATCGCTAATGGAGATCGAGATTTTTTCATCGAAAATGAAGAAGGTCAAGGATGGCCCACGGTGCATGTTATCTGAAGGGCAAAGATAACATGTTCAACAGTGGTGCAGTGGTATGATAGCCGGACCCTCTCCTTGTTCCACCTGCTGGCTGGATAGCAGCTTCAGCCTTTTGCCATTTCTAAGAAAGAAGAATTCTGGCTCAGTCCGAGAAAGCGCTGGTAACAATGGAAAAGTAGGTGTCCATGTAACTGCTGCATCTGCCCCCAGATCTGCAGGTTTGGCATCTACTAAAAAAGAATGCACTTTTGATAACCACGCAGTTGCTAGACAGCACGTGGAATGGCCAAGAGCAAGCCTTTTGGATATATAATTTGAGTCAATAATAGAGTGGAGGAACAACCGGCTAATGGAAAACAACTTTCAAGTTTGTCTCAGAGAGCACTTTTCTCAAAAAGAATGATCCTTTCCTTTCCTTTAAATTACGCCCAATATATTGTATCCATATCATCATATTTTTGCCAAAATATTTCACGTACTATGATATCAGATGTCCTTGAAGAGGAAGACTTTTTTTAACATGGATAGCTTTGCTTTGAGCACTTGCAAAACACTGGTTGCTACTGAAAAATCATATGCATTTCTTTACACAAATGACCACCCAAGTTTAGCTCAGCTAGCTCAATCAAGCCAATCAACAACCGGATGGATGTAAATTATACAGTTGTTAATATGGAGATGTTCTTTTTTTGCAAACCTGTGAGAAATAAGACATCAACAAAAAGACTGAGTAACAGCAGCAGGTGATCGAGTTCAATGGTTCCTCAAACAAAATATTGACTCTAAGAGATAGGGTAATAGGAAGATGACAAAATTGTTTGGAGCACGGATAGAATGAGAAGTGCCCCTTGTTTCCAAGAGAGGATGATGGGCTATTGATATTTTGTTTGAGGAGAAACACGAACTGAAAGCTAAACAATGGCAGTTTTGAAGATCTTCTAAGTGAGAAGTAGAGATCTCGCTGTCAAGTCACTGAGAGAACCTCTCCCTAGCAAGAGAATACCTGAAAAAAATCACCTCGATAAACATTGGATAACCAAATGCTAAAGCGAATAACTGCAGCCCACAAGGGCTCTGCTCATCTGGTAAGGGCGACTTGTGAATGTCACCAAGCCTACGGGACATCATAAGTTTGAAACCCATGGGGTGTCCATTGCCGCAAGGTCGAAGCTGGGTGTACTCCCCAGTGGGCAAGAGGGACCTCAGGGGTTTTATTAACTGGAGGCTTGCCAATATGCGGTCGGTGATGGGTGTGTTTCTCTTTTGGCGTAGACAAAAAACAAAAAGGCTAACTGCATCAAGCATCTAAGTAATAAGCCCACCCCAAGACGAGGGTTCTATTTCTACTTCCCTAAAGCCTAAAATAGAATAGTTGAGACGGTGATCAATTTTCCGTGCCTGGAGGGAGAAACAACAAAAGTCTTCGAGAATGCAAGATAAAGTTATGGCAATATGAGACATTTATCATCACAATAGCTGTTAAGTGAAAGTATGATGATGTATGCTGCCGAGGATCCTAAGTTCCTAACAGACTAAAATATTAGAACCTTGTTTCTACAATTTTTCATGTAGGCATAAAGATTAATCTGTCGTCTAATACTCTTGCAATGACAAATAGAACCTTGAGGATTAAACAAAAGTCAAGATTTGTTTGTTATGGGTCACTAGCTGACACGACACAAAGACCTTGGCACCGTAGGTAGGATAATTTGAAATAAAAATACTATGCCTGGAAGGCA
The DNA here is from genome assembly GCF_984573655.1 of Nuphar pumila. Taxonomy (NCBI): domain Eukaryota; kingdom Viridiplantae; phylum Streptophyta; class Magnoliopsida; order Nymphaeales; family Nymphaeaceae; genus Nuphar; species Nuphar pumila. The sequence continues at coordinate 27,262,872 of NC_143255.1, read as the reverse complement.
AGGCTGCAAATCGTCCCCTCAACTCAAAGTGGGCAACTCACTAACTATTGACACTAATCCAGCGCTATGTAGTGTCAAAGGTGCTATACAACACTTGGGCCCCAGCTTCCCTAGGTGCCTATGCATTTCTTAGAACCCTACATGCACACACACACACACACATATTATGATTTTATACCTGCTAACTGTTTATGCAAAATAAGTATGATCTAACATGACATTCAAGATTGTTATTTAACATTTTGGGTAATATTTTAAATTTCACAATATACATATATGCTACTAATAAACAGCATTACCTAATGGAGCCATTCCATTCCAATCTATGACGGGCAATTCACAAATAACCAGACATGAAATAAAATGCCACATAGGTTATGTTATTCTGACATTTTACTTTTCATTTAACATTAATTTTTTCAGATATAGAATTAGTTTAATCAGAAATTATTTAAACAACTTTCTGATGCAGAAAGTAAGGACAAAAGAAACATAACTCAGAAACTGTCCACTGATCCATTCCATGAGCGCTCGCCTCCAATTCCAACAAAATAATCTATTCGCAGATTAATAATCATCAAATTTCTGATGTTTCTAGCTCCCTGTAGAGAGAGCAACTATGACAGAGCAGTAACAACTTTTCTGATGTGAGACTGTGCAATCCAAGATTTAAAGAGTAGGTCACCAGATTTACAGATCAACAAAATAAAGGCCGAAACATCAAGAAAGAGAAAAACACTTACGCTCCAAGGGTGTCAAACAAAGAAGCAAAAGGCAGTCTCACAACTGGTTCACTGTATGCATTACCCTCCACATCTACACAATCAACTGCCATGTGAAGCTGAACTAAAGTTGTAGTATGTCCAATAACACAAAGGGATTAAAATGCAACCACTAGAAAGTATGATCTTACACTGGATGTCCCTCGCATTTTCTAGAGCCTTGCAGTAGGGGTTCTCATGAAAACATGAGTCACCTTTAAGATGGAAATTAGCAACAGCACTCTCTTCAACTTTATCCAGTGAAATTTCATCAGAACAGATATGTTTCCGATAATGAATGAGGATAAGTAATATGAGAAGGCTGTTATCCGCCAATGAACCGCTTGAGCCTTTGCCGCTAGAACTGACAAGATAGCTGAATGTGTAATATGGCAATAGCACAAAAGTTGCTGCAAATATCATCTAGCATCAGTTTGTTTCAATATATGTGTGTAGAATATTCAAGAAAAGAACTCATATGTTCATTAAGAAAATATGCAAGGCAGATTGCTGCTTAAAAATGCACTCAGTCTGAATAAATCAAGAAATCAAACATTGCATTTTGAGACACTAATACATGTCAGAATGTCATTGGAAATATATTACACCAACTTGAGAAGGAACTACTAATGAACAAAATCAGAAATAAATAAAATAGAAATAAAATGTTAATCACTTTATTATAAATCACAAGGCCCTTGTGTTTGCCATTATAGGCAAGGAATATTGAAAATGGCGCTTATCATTCATATACGTAACCTCGATATTCATTATTCTTTTTTATATAGTCTTCGACCGAAATTTGAGCAAGTTAAGTCATCTTTACTTAATAGAACCTCGGCTTCTTCCATAAGTGATGTTCTTGCTCAAAAATGTCAAGAAGAAATTAGACTTTGAATGCACAAGTCTAGTAATGAGGTTCTTGTTGTATCAAGACCCGAAAACTTTGTAAAGATATATAAACCCCCTCACTTTGAGAAAAAAATCAATGAAGAAGGATATAATAGGGGTGAACACAATGGAGGAGGATATAAGGGAGGATACACTGGTGGTAAAATTACTTGTCACTATGGTAAAGAACCGAAGCATATAAGGTCAGATTGTCCCAAACTCAAAAAAGTGGTTGCGGTAAGTAAAGAGTCATGAAGAGACAAGAAAAGATGACAACTTCAATGATCTGATGATTGCCCGAATTTCGGAGGCTGTTTCACAAATCTTAAAAATCATTCCCTCTACATCCAGTACCGTTGTCTCTTTCTCTTCTTCTCCGGGTAAGACCTCTTGGATTTTGGATTCGGGAGCTTCTTTTCATATGACATATAATGAGTCTTTACTATCTTATTGCACTAATTCATATTTTTCATGTGTGTCAACCACCGATGGTACTCCTTTCAAAGTTAAAAGTACAATTTTTTTTTATAAAACTACAGGTGATTCAAATAAGTTTTTTATTCCAAATGTTAGACTTATTCTAAAACTTGACTTAAACCTTCTTTCGGTTTCTCAAATTTTTTATTATGGGTGCAAGGTCTTCTTCTCATCTAAGGCTTGTTGGTACAGGATCTCCAGTCAGGGAAGCTGATTGGGAAAAGCCATAGAAGATGAGACCTTTACTATATGGACTCTTTATGTCTACCAAAAAATTCATTTTGTAATCATGACCAAGAAAATGATTTAGATATTTGGCATAAACGATTAGGACATCCAAGTATATCCAAACTATCTTTCTTTCCATTTTTGAAAAAAAATTGTAAAGAAAAAGAATATGTAAGTAAAGATTGTATACTTGAAAAAACGCAAATGTTACCTTTTGGATCTAGAGCTTCTTTGACTAGTGAAAATTTTGAATTGTTGCATTCGGATGTATGGGGTCTCGCTCCCGTTATGTCAAAAGATGGTTACTCATATTATGTTACATTCATAAATGATTTTGGTAGACACACTTTGATCTACTTCCTTAAACTCAAATTCGAAGTTTTTTCATGCTTTAAAGATTTTCACAAATTTGTTAAAAATCAATTTAAATCAAATATTAAAATCTTTCACTCCGACTCCGAGAGAAAGTTTCTTTTAAAAGAATTTTAATCTTACCTAAACAACATGGTATTTTATACCAAAATCATGTCCTACGACTCCTCAACAAAATTGAATTGTCGAAAGAAAACATCGCCACATTATTGAAAGTACTGGAACTTTACTTATTTCAACAGATGTTTCAAAGAGGTTTTGGGCCGAAGCCGCTCTCACCGCGGTCTATTTAATAAATAGAATGCCTTCTCAAATTTTAGAAAACAAATCTCCAATTGAAATGCTTATTAAGACTACTCTCGATTTGAAAAGATTAAAAAATTCTGGATGTAAATGTTTTGTTCTTGAAAAATACAACAAACTCTCTCTTAAAGCTATTGAATGTATTTCTACTGGATATGCCGATAATAAAAAAGGCTATCGATGTTATGATTCAAAAAATGATAAGCTTTATGTATCTAGAAATGTTACATTTCTTGAAAAAGAAAATAAATTTGATTTTGAAAAACCTAAGGAAGATTCCAAATATGCTTTTTTGTTTTACTTATTGCCCAAGTCTAATTATGACAATAATGATTATACAGTTAGTGATAATGTTGAGCAAAATAATAAACCAAGAGAAGAAAGAGAACTGACTCATAATCTTATAAAATACTCTAAACGTGACAATGAGGAGCATCCATGTGCATTTGAAAAATATAGTCAACCATACAATGAAAAAGAACCTAATATTAAAAGATCTGAGTGAATACCTAGAATTCCAAATAGGTTTGTTTCATATGAATTATTTTCTCCAAACTATAGGGCATGTCTTCTAATAATTCACTCATATCATGAACCATCCAACTATAGAGAGGCCAAAGACATAAAGGAGTGGGTCGAGGCTATAAAAATAGAATTAGATGCACAACATAAAACCCATACATAGAAAGGTCAACAACTGCCTAAGGAAAAGAAGATAATAGGATGTAGATGGGTATTAAGGTCAAAACAAAGAGTGATAGATCTATAAAAAGATATAAAGCAAGATTAGTTGTGAAAAAATATTCTCAGGAATATGGTATAGATTATGAGAAAACCTTTGCCCTAGTAACTCTCATGCTTATGACTCTAGTTGCACTAGCATCTATTAGGAAATGACCTACATATCAATTAGATGTCAAGAATGCTTTCTTAAATGAAAATTTAAATGAAGAAGTTTACATGGATCCTTCTCCTAGTCTGACTATTGAAAATGATATTCTTCTTCAACTTCGAAAGGCTTTATATGGGTTTAAACAAGCTCCTAAAGCATGGTATGACCGGTTTAGTAGAACTATGATAAATTTTGGATTTAAATCCAGTTATACTGACACTACTCTTTTTGAAAGATCTACAGGTACTTCACTCGTCATATTGCTCTTGTATGTTGATGACATGATCATCACTAGAAATGATCAAAAGGAAATTGAAGAAATTAAAATTATGCTTAAGAAATCTTTTGATATGAGTGACCTTGGTTTTTTGAGATATTTTTTAGGCATTGAAGTAGCATATTCGCCAAGAAGATACATTTTGTCTCAAATAAAGTTTTTAGTTGATATTGTTGCATGTTCGGGAATCACGAACATCAAATATGCTGACACTCCTAAAATAATAAATGCTAAAATGCGAGTTGAAGACAGAGTCTAATTAGATGATTCAACTCCTTATAGGCAACTTATCGGATCACTAATGTACTTGTCTATTAGTAAACTAGATATTGTGCATGTAGTACATACTGCTAGTCAGTTTCAGCATATGCCTACATCAGTTCACATGAGTGTTGTGTTAAGAATAGTTTGATACATCAAGAAGACTATATCTAAATGGCTATTCTTCTTCTTTAAATTTCATTGCTTATATTGATTCTGATTGGGGAGGAAATCCCAATAACCGACACTCAATCATAGGTTTTTGTGTATTTGTAGGTGATTCTTTCATTTGTTGGAGATGCAAAAAAGCAAAAATTGTCTGTCTTCTACAGAAGTTGAATATAGGGCGATGGCTACATCAACAATAGAGGTCGTATGGATGAAATCCTTGCTTTCAGATATGGGTGTTGATATTTCAAAACCTTCAAAGTTGTGTTGCTACAGGTGTTCATATATATCCAACAATCACATGTTTCATAAAAAAACAAAGCATATAGAAATGGATTGCTACTATGTTCGAGAAGAATACTTGAATGGGACAATTACTTTACCATATGTTCAGTCCGATTTTCAGATTGCAGACTTCTTCACCAAAGCTTTTCCTCTACCAAGATTTTTGTTTTTTCTTAACAAACTTTCGGTGATCTCACTATAAGTTTGAGGGGGAGTGTTAACATACAGTGTATATATTTTTGTATTTAACTTATATATATATATATATATCAAGGGTATTTTGATCATTTCATGTCCTATAATAAAATACAGTCCAATAGGGACTGTAGAGTCTTTTTATCTATTTTTATTTTTCTGTTATTTTAATTGTAAGTCAACATAATTGTTGGGAGGCAGTCCAACGAATGTTGAATTGCCTCCCTCTCTTGCATGTGAGGTTTCTTCATGTATTCTTATGCTTTTTACAAGCATATGTGTGGTGATATAAAAAATATTTATTTTTATATTGTGTTCTTATAAGATTCTGATCTTGTGTGTCTCCTTTGTGAGATTGTATTTGACCCAATAGAGGTCTTTGAGCATTTGTGATCTCTTGTAGCCCTGAGTGGCATTCCATCGTGATTGTTATTCACTTTATTTCATACACTTCATACATGCATTACAAGTATACCCTCACAAGACTAAAATGCCATAATATACACACATTAACAAGAAAAAGTAAAAGAAGGATGAACATTTCAAAAATGCCCTTGTACAAAAATATGCTACAATACAACTCAAAATTTTGCAATCCCCTTGAAGTTTGATATGGCAAATGATGAATCATTGAGAGTGCGGAAATAAGAGTTCGAAAGCATGAAGAAGACCGAGTCTTTGTAAAGAAGAAGACCGAGTCTTTGTAAAGAAATCTACAAACCAACTTGTTGATCTCACACAAGGCAAAGAAATGGATCCATCAAGCAATTAATTTCTGTATGCTTGGGTTGCTTGTGAAATTCAAGATTTTTTGCAATATAAATGGCACTTTGATTGTCAAAATGAAATCTAGTGATCCTTGCAAATGCCACCCCCATATCTTTGAGTAGCCAACAAAACCACACAATTTCTGCAAATTTTCAAGTTGTAGCTCAACACTCAGCTTCCACAGTGGATGGGCCAATTCTTTCTTGTTTTTTGCTACACAAGAGACTAAAATTTCCCAAGAAAGATGTAAATCTCACTGCAAAAAGTCGATTTTGAACAGAATATCCAAAATCTAAATTAAAACATGATATAAACTCAAGAGTAAATGTCAAAATATATTGAATAATGCATAGAATTGCTGCCACATGGATTGAACATGGTGCTCTCATGAATTGACTTACTAAATCAATTGCCTAAAAATGTCATGCTAACAAGATCAAATAAATAAGACGATTTATGGGATCTTTGGGTGGTCCTTCATTAGAACTAGTGTTATCAAAAATGTGCCTTGAGGCGCAAAAGGCACACCTCGCCTTGAGGCGCGACCCTCTGTGCCTCAAGGCGCAAAAAAAAAAAAAAATTTATTTACAACAAGACTTCTGAGACATAATCAAAAATATTTTTGTAGGTTAATCTCATATATTTTCCAGGTATTTCAGTTATGTAATTAGTTTCTTAGTATATTACTATATTTTAACTTTTGTTGGTTAATCTCGTATATTTTTCAGTTATTTCAGTCATGTAATTAGTTTGTTAATATATTTTAACTTTTGTTGGTTAATCTCATATATTTTCCAGTTATGTAATCAGTTTTTTAGTTACTTTTATATGTTAATCTCATATTTTTTAGAATAATCTCATATATTTTAACTTTTGTAGGTTAATCTCATATATTTTTCAGTTATTTCAGTTATGTAATCAGTTTCTTAGTATATTTTAACTTTTGTTGGTTAATCTTGTTACGAAAACCGCGAGCAAGAAACAACCGAAGGAAACAATAAACAAGAACGATCAAACCAAACACAACAAGGACACATATTTACGTGGAAAAACCTTCCCTCAAATCCGAGAGAGAGAGAGAGAGAGTAAAAAACCACAACCGCCCAGAGGAAAAACTTTATTGCTCTTTTTCGAGCAGTTACAAGAGAGAAAGAAAAGAAAGAATTTATACAAGGCAAGGGCGACAACCCTAAACCTAAACAAGTCGGGTTTGATCCATAAGAAACTGGGTCTCAAACTTAAGCCCAAGAAAAAAATCTTTCGGGGGGAGCCCCCGGACCCCCCCTCCTGTAAGGGCAAAAACTCTAAATCAAGCTCCACAACTCATCAAATCTCATATATTTTCCAGTTATTTAATCAGTTTTTAGTTACTTTTATACATTAATCTCATATTTTTTAGAATAATCTCATATATTTTAACTTTTGTAGGTTAATCTCATATATTTTCCAGTTATTTCAGTTATGTAATCAGTTTCTTAGTATATTTTAACTTTTATTGGTTAATCTCTTATATTTTCCAGTTATGTAATCATTTTTTTAGTTACTTTTATATGTTAATCTCATATTTTTTAGTACTTATTTGAGATTTTTTATTTGTTATTGGTTGTTATTTCATCAATAAAGCATTTCTTTATTTATTTGTATTTTTAGATATTTTTTTTATAATTTTTTTAAAGTTTTCAAAAAAAAACTTTTTGAGGCTTACGCTTTGCGCCTCGAGGCTTACGCCTCGCCTCGGTTTTTGGTGGAGCGCCTCGCTATGCCTCAATGCTTTTCACAACACTGATTAGAACATTGATGTTTAGAATTAACTTTAATTGGTGTATCCACTCATGTAATGTCATTTACGTGCATGAGCAATCAAATCAATGGCATATTCATGTCAAAAAAACAACTTTTTCAGATACGCGATTTTCAAATCCAAAAATAGTGCAAGATTCTCATATCTTCATCTCAGACAACTTTCCAAGTTTGTGCTTCACAATTTCAATTATTTGGGTGTTATCATCCACTATAAATATATCATCCACATAAAGCAAAATTAAACAATGTCCTCATCAGGAAGTAGATACAAACAAGGTTGGATCATGGTAACTCTATCAATAGCCAACTAGCCATACTGTTAAGCCAATTTTAAAAACCAGCCTCACAGCTATGTCACAGGGACTGGGCCAACTGGGTGCCGCACCCGCGTCGATGCGACGCGACACGGGTGCGGCACCCGGTGCGGTCAACCTGACCCTGGGTGCATTGACCGCACCCAGGGTCATATATATATATATATATATATATATATATATATATATATATATATATATATATATATATTTATTTATTTATTTTGCCGCACCCCCGCACCTGCACCCATGTGACATAGCCTCACGGGCTTTCTTGAAGTGAAACAATATAATGCTCGTTGATGTCTAATTATCGCGACTCCAATAAAAGTTAAGAAACTTTCCAGGTTTGTGCTTCACACTTTCAATTGTTTGTATGCCATTATCCATTATAAATATATCTTTTGTTTTGACTGAAAGAATGACTTTAATTAAAAAGGAAGCAACAGACACTACGACGAGCAGTCACCAAAAAAAAACAAGCAAAGAAAGATAAAATCACAATAAAAACAAAAACATGATGAAGAGCACTTTTGTTATAATGTGATGAGCTTATCAGGCCTAAAAAACCCTAGCCTGCTGGAGCATATGCACTGCAATACATAAAGCAAAATTAAACAATGTACTCATGAGGAAGTAGATAACCCTATCAAAAGCCAACTCATCAGACCACTTAGCTAATTTCTCAAACCAAACTTATGGACTTGCTTGAAACAATACAATGCTTGAGGTAGCTGCATGTACACTTTTTTTGTACAAACATCCATTCAAGAATGCATTTCTTAATCTGTCACAAATCTCAATGTCTAGCTATGGCTACTCCAATTAAAATTAAAAAAGTTGTCGTATGAGCTTGTGGGTCAATGCATCGGCATAATCAATCCCATACTGTTGATTATAGTCTTTAACAACAAGCATCGCCTTGCACCTATGTCACATGGGTGCGGGTGCGGGGATTCGACACTTCCAAAAAACCCGGGTGCGGGGGTGCGGCAGGGGCAAAAATATAAAAAAAAAATTTATATATATATATATATAATTTTGAAGTTTTAACAGTTTAACATTTAACAGTAAACATTGTCATAAACTCATAATATGATTCATCATGCATGCAGTATATCAACCTAAATATCAAATTATCAATCAAATAAGTAAAGCAATTACATAAATCGACCTAAATATCAATCAAATAAGTATTGCATAAAAGAACTAAATTACATACCAAAGTATATCCTGATGAAGTAATGGATGTTAATAATTTTCTTCTTCATCATCAAATGCTGTCTTTTTGCTGGTTCGTTTTAATAAAAATAATAATTAATTGTATATTTAAAGAAGCACACGGTTGCATGCTTTTGAACCCTAAATATTTAGATGATCAAGACCATGGTCACAAGTTAATATATCGGCAACTTATCCTTTTCTACTCATAGCACATATCGGCTGTATATATCATGAATTTATCGAGAACCTAATTACTACAAAAATATACACAAAATCAGTAAATTTGAGGCACTAAATCTATTTCATTAACTGCAACCATCAGTTAAGAAAAATAATTTAAACTAAGAATGTGTATATAAACCATATGAAGACAAAAAATTGCAAAATTACGTCTTTTAAAAGGTAATTTTTACTACAACAAATATTCAAGTGAAACAGAAATGAAAAAAAAAACCACCGAAATATTGGACGCACAAAGGAAAACTTCGATTATACCAGGAATTAAAGGAATATTAACTTAAACGAAAAGGAATTATATGAGAAAAAAAAGATAAATATATTGCAGCAAACAAAGATTTGCACGAAATTAAGAAGACTATATACCTCCCATGTATTAATCTCCCACTACGGCAAACCCACCAAATGAAAGGAAAAACAAAGACAGCAAAAAGAAAGATAACATGGAAAACATAAAGGGGAGGGGCTCGGCCCCTCCCCTGTCGACCCAAAAAAGAAAAACATAAAAGGGAGGGGCTCGGCCCCTCCCCTGTCGACCCAATCGACCCAAAAAAAGAGGTAGATGGGGGAGGGGCTCGGCCCCTCCTGTGCCAAAAAACAAGGGAGCAGGGGAGGCTCAGCCCCTCCCCTGCCGACCCAACAAGAGACCGAGAGGGGGGGGGGGGGGGGGGGTGCTCGGCCCCTCCCCAGCCGACCCAAGAAGAGAGTGAGAGACATACCTACGAAAGGAGAGGAGGAGTCTGGGAGGCGGAGCTGGGGCGGCGATGGGAGAGCTCGAGCTCAGGGGGAGAGAGAGGAGAGATTAGGGCAAAAAAAAATTTTTGCCCTAATCCACCTCCTTTTCATCGGGGGAAATTTTTTTTTTCGCCCAAAATTGTGGACAAAAATGACCCTGGGTGTGTTGACCGCACCCAGGGTCGTGTTGACCGCACCCGGTGCCGCACCCGCACGCGATCCCGCGTCGCGTCGACGCGGGTGCGGCATCTGTTTTGCCGAGTCCCTGTGACATAGCCTTGCACCTTACAATAGGGAAAATCTTTTATAAACATAGATCTAAGCATCAAATCTTTTAAGTACAAGATCAAAACAAGAATACTATTTGTGACCCTCAAATACCCACACAACATTTTACGATTTTATGAGAGTTTGTGTATCTCGTGATTGGGATATAAAGCAACATAAGTGTTACAAAAACTTGCAAGAATGATTAGTCTAGTGGGTGACCATGGAGGTTTTGGCATGCCAAGATTCCTACAAAAATACCTGAAGGCACACAATTAATTAGCAGTAGTTCCATACACATATGTTATGCCTAAAAAGGCTTTGAAACACAACTGGCAAAGAGGAGCACTTGGGTGGTTTCAGGAATTTGTCTATTTTTATATTCAATAGCCTATTTTGCTCTGGAGTATGCAGACACAATCTTTTTATGCAGGATCCCTTTTTGAGTAAGTTCTAACATTATCCCATAGAATAAGTTCTAACCTTATCCTATAGTAATTTTGTAGAAAAAAGAGCAGCTTAAAAACCTGAAAGGTCATTTTATGATATTTGAATTTGATTAGTTTATGGATTATTTCTATGAAATGTTATCTATTTCATGCCAAAATATCGAGCACCAACTTGATATGAAGGGAAGTAAAAAAGGATACTATCAAATGAATGGAAATATTATAGCTATATAAATGTTTGCAATTTGGTACTCAAAACATGCATACCAGCCGCAGAACCAACTTTCTGTAGAACACCAGGTTGGCCTCTAGAAATGGGATAAGAGGTAGAATTGAAAGGTATCTGAGGCCTTGTAATATAAGTAAGCAACAACCTCCGAATGACAGAGCAAACTAAGCCAGTTTCCTGCAAAAAGAAAGATAAGTCAAGTAAATACCACTTAGAGTTATGGCATTCGTAATTCAAAAATTCAAGATCTCTTGATCATTACTTGAACCATCGCAGCATCAATAAATGGGTTAACATCTTTTGGCCCTGGAGAAAGCCCAAAACGAAGCTGGGTTGACATAGCCACAAGCATCAAGTTAAGTACCTCATGATGGAGGAGACACGAATGGGAACTTGCAATGAAGTATGGTAAGAATTATCAGGAAAACACCATCAGGAACTACTAAAACAGGAAAGCATATTTATTCTGAGAATCAGGATAAACCTTATTTCTGAGAAGCTGATAAAGCTCAGTAAACCCCTTATGATGAAAATTTCATTGTTGTGGTCTGCCATAACCAAATCATCACACTAAGCTCACAGTTAACTCCCAAGAATATAGCTTAAAATAATTTGAAACAAGAATAACTGAATAAAACACTCAGGATCATTTGGAGCAAACATAAGCATGGTTAGTTTTAAGCATTTAAACCTGAAATATTACAGTCTGAAACATAGTAACCCTTAAAGCATGAAAATCAAGCAGGGAGAGAAAATTAATTGCATAGAAAATCGAATTCACATGAAAAGTGCACATTCTCAACTACCAATGTGCCACAGTAATTCATAATGAGGAGGAAAAGTAAGGAAAGAAATACTTGGAGTGTAAAGAAGTTCACTTTGCTCATCTTAACAAATGAGAAAGGGTCATCGTATGGTGTCCCCAGAAAGAATTATAAACCATGCCAAAGATGGAGCTGCTTACAATAAAAAATTAAGCCAAATTTTAACAGTAAATCCTTGCACAGGACCCTTTGGTAAAAACACCATGATCTTGTAATGAAACACCTCACTCAGGACGCACAAAGCACACCCACAAATCGTCCAAAGCACAAAAACTACTAAGGGCTTATGAAGAACACAATCACAAAGTGCGCATGTACAAGTCCACTATCGGACAATCCAAAAAGCACTAAGGCTTATACATGTACAAGAGTGCATACAATATCAAAAGAGAGTAATTAAAAATAATGAATTTATTCATCAAGGAGCTTCAAAGAAGCTTACAAATATAAGGGACCTTAAGACCTTATTTATAGACAAGAAGAGGCCAAGAGGGAGCCCTCCAAAATATTTGTGACCGTTGGGAGTACTCCCAACGACTATAAGAAGGCATTTTACAAGAATGTCATTACATAATGAGATAAAATACAAAAAATTAAAAGAAGAATAAAGAAAAACATATTCTCTAACATGTACAAAACGATCAAAATGCCCCTGGTGGGCAACCTAAATTACATTACTAATTATAGTTATATATACATATATTGATAATGCATTCATGATTAGCATAAAAATCATACATTTATGTGTCTTTTATTGTTTTACATCTCATGTTTATGATGTTTCGGAATCAAGGAGCTATGACTTGAATCTCATGAAATTTAGAGTTAAAATCAGAAAATTGTCTCCATTTTCAGTTCTGGATTGAAGCTCGAGGTGAATCGGATCTCAATCCATTCCAAATCAAGTTAATTGGATCATGAATCCAATTCAAACATGATCAGTAAACTCAAAATCCAAATCCAATTCAAAAATTTCCAAGAAACCCCTTTTGGAAATGGCGCCACCTTGTTTTTTCAATTTCTATTTCAAATAGGTGGTGTTTTGAATTTTTAAAGAATTTTAAAATTTAATTTGTAAAGTGTAATTATACCACTATAAATACTTTACATGAGGGGGCTTGAAAGGGGTCTTCACCCTATTTCACGCATATCCTTCTTCTCCTCTAATCCCCTTTCCTCTCTATTCCATGCAAATCCTCTTCTTCTTCCTTTTCTATTCTCTTCTTCTATTTTCTTTTCTTTCACCATGGATCTGAGCATGGAGATCCAATCCGAAGGTGTAAAACCCGTAATTTTTAAGAATTATTAATAAATAAAGAACTCATTTTTTTATCTCCAAATTAGAAATGTGCTTCTAGCTTTTGAATTTTATTTATTTATTTATTATATATTCATTTGTTCATTCAAGCCAATCAGGATATAATTTGTATTTATATAACTATTTTGGGTTATAAATCACTATATATGTATTATATTTAAATATATTTTTTATGGAGTTTGTAAATTATTAGAGTGTATTTGTGTGTTATTTGGCTCTTGGTAATGATTTATAGGGTAATTTGCTATTTTTGGCTAATATTGTTATAATTGACATTTTTTGAGTTTTTGGCATTTGCGATCACACACGAAGGGTTTGTTGTATTGCTTGGGTAGCGGTCTTTGCGGACTTCAAAACTCCTCGGTCTTTTGAGTTTTGATTCATTGTTCTTCACATTATTAAGGTAAGATACCTTAACTGAACTTGTAGAAAGCATGTTTAGGCACTAATTGTGTAAGCATGATGTCGTTGCACTGAATATTTAAATGAATTGCAAATATAAGTTATGCTCACACACTTCACTTAGTGATGGATATCTAGGACTCTTGTGATTGTAATTCGGAGATCATGCTTGTCATGATTGTAGTTAGCGGAATATGGAATGTGTTTGCTGCAAGTACACCTGTGTGTGGGTTTGAATGCCCGTACACTTATGAATGTATAATATATACGCAATGTGTGCCATCATACTTTGGTTTACGGATACTATGTTGCTTTGTATGTTTGTATGAATTTGATACATGGTGCACATATAACTACTATGGATATGTATAAGTCGTGTTCGATGCATAATGTGAATGTTATATATATTGTCTTGTCATATGATGGACTCATTTATTCTTGTATGAAAGAATGCATGTGAATGTTATAAATTGTTTTGAGCTTATACGTCTTGTTTGCTTGAGAAATATATGTGTATGATGTACGGTAGGATGGTCAATGAGATTTTGACCAACCCTTACACAATTATATCTAAGGTGATATATTGATTAACGTGGTGAAAAATGCATGACTTTTATTGTGTGTGCAAATCTCAAACTATGTAGGAGTTATGTATGTTGAGGTTTAGTTGCTTCGTATTATGAAATGTGCATGTTCACGTATGCAGGTATAAAACTCATGTTTTGTTTACGCATGCTTCCAGGTTCAATTTACAAAGTGTAATGTTCTTTGTGGCGATGATATGATGTGTAGGATAATATGCTTTTGTATGATATGATTTAAATACCACGTGAAATGAAATTATGAATGCATGCGATAAATGTTTAAGTTCAATAGTGAACTTTGGTTCATGAAGCCTTATTGCTTAAATGTGTGATTTTATAATTTTAATGCCATATAAAGTGATGTATGATGTGATGCTTTGATTGTATACATGCTTATGCCCATGTTGATGGCTATCAACCCTGAGAGTTGTCAATTGTATTGATGCATGTATCACAATAGTTTTCACTGGATATGGTACTCGTTGATGAACTGTTCTCAAAGGATTCTCTGTGAGGGTGTGCATGACTAGATCAGGTAATCCGGCTAGAACGGTAAGTCTCTCTGAGGAAGTGCATTATTCAAGAGCGGGTAGCCCGCGAAGACGGTATATTCCTTTGAGGAAGTGCATTATCCAAGACCAGGCAGACCATCTGTCTAGGGCGGTAACTCCTTGTGAAGTTGAACATTTCTTAGACCTGGTGATCCAGCGTAGATTTTGTAAATCTTTATTATGAATAAATGAAATGTTATGATGAATTACGATGATCTTCTGAGTTAATTGAGATAGCCAGTTATGAATCTATTGATTTGGCTTTTTATATTATAGCATGATTATATATTGAACTCAGATATGATAATCAGATCCTTATTGATTTTAGATCTTGATATAAGGTTATGATTGTGACGCTTATGTTAGTGTATAGGTGAATGACACATCACGCCTACAAATGACTAGTTTTGACTTATTAGGTAAAATGATAGATCACGCCTACATAGTTTCATTGCAAATGATTGCATTATGATTGTCTAAGTAAATATATCACACCTATGTATCATGATTGATGTGTATCATGATTGATGTGTATCATGAATATCTAACTAAATTATTTATAAGGTATGTGCGTGTGTTTCACGTTGGAATGGTCAAATATGATTTGACTTATTATTTATAAGAATTATGAATGCATACGAAAATGATGCAATGATCTGAAAGTCTTAGATGCATATATATATATATATATATATATATATATATATATATTTATGTGTTGTATGACTTGAATGCATATAGATTATGCTTTATTACGTGAGTTAAGGTTGAATAGAATATTAAGTGATGAAATGCTTTTAAATGCTTTATGTTCGAATGCTTAAAATGAATGACTCATAGGACGTTGTTTCTTTGTCTATCAATTGATGATGGATGAATAATATATCTTTACCTTTAAACGCTTGATATGTTTTCTTTAAGTTTGAGTTTGGGTTGCTTTACCAGACTTTAGCGAGTCTGACCCATTTTATGGGGGACGAGTAATGCAGGTAAAGTATGATGAGTAGTTGGAGTGAAGGGTTGGTCGAGCTGCATCCTCGAGGGTCCACTCTTACCTTGCGATTTTGGTATTCATGATCTTTTCGTTTTAAGTACTTGATCATGTAGAGACTGAAGTCTTTTTTCATACTTTGATTTGAAATGAAATTAAAACTCTTCATATTTCAGTCTTATATTGTACGTGGTTTGAAATTGTATATCCCATACATTTTGATTTGATTGTTATCTTTAGTGTAACCGCGCCCAAAGTCTTAACCGTTTTTAAAAATCGTTTTTGCATTATAAGATCTGATTTACTTTTACTTATAAAAAAAAATTGGTCTCGAAATTTCAATTTTTGAACTATAATTAAGGTTAAAATTTTTGGGGTGTTACAGAAGGTATTGTTGCACATCAAATGAATGTGGAGTACGCTCTCTTCTCAACCAAAGCCGCCGGAATTGCCAGATCATTAATCCGGTAAGTTCTTCTCCATAACATGCATAGATTTGTGTGTTTCTTCTTCTTTTTTTTAGATTTTGTTTTGCGGATTTGATTTCTGTAATTTTTTTTAAGTTCTTGATTCTTGTTCATTTCTTTTAATTGAAGATCAAAAGAAAATAAAATTCAATATCTGATTAGCGCTTTTGGAATTGGTGCAAGTCCAATTCCAATCAGCCAATTGGATTGGATTCATTAGATCTAGATCTGGTTTTAATTTCAGTATTGTTGCTTTTGTTTTCCTCGTTAGATCAGATTAGCTCAGATCAAATCAATTGATTCGTGTTTGATCTGATTTTTTATTTCAATTTTAGCAAAATCGCAAAAAGAGAATGATGATCCATACTCAATTGGCACAAATCCAATTGTAGTCGTTGATCGTTTCATTCCAAAAGCATAGATTCGATTTTTGTATTTCAATTTTTTTGTGTTTCTTTAATTGCATTATGTAATTAGTTAGAGTAGAAAGTAGATTCTCTTGCTGGAAATTTGATTCATTCATTCTTTGATTCGATCAATTGAATCAAAGTATGAGAATCAATAATCTTGAATTTCTATTTCATTTTGATTTTCTATCAAATTTTGTTTTTAATATAAGTTGAGTTTTCATATTCCAAATTGAGATCCGTAAATTGGATCAGAATCTTGAATGAGTCTATTTTCATTCTAGAGAATTTCATCAAGATCTGATTCTGCTTCCCAGACTGTCACGGAATTTTCCGGCAACCTATCCAGAAAACTCTATTAGTGTTGTTCTGTTTCGTTTTATATTTCTGCTGGATTTTGTTTTTAGGATATCTGAAGCTTCCGGATTCCGAATTCGAATATGTAAAGTAGATTGGATTCCTGGATGAATCTAGTTTCAATTTGAAAATTTTCATCCATTACCAATTCAATTTGATATACTGACATAGTCGGATACAAGAAGTTGTCAAAAAATTTCTGAGCAATTTCCTGTTCATTTAACTGTTCCAGGAGTTTCGCACAGAATTTTTCAATTACATAAATTAGATACGGTTCCTACGCGTGTTAGGATTCTTCCTGCAAATTTTCAGCAGAAACCGAATTCATTTGCTATATTGTTCTACGACTTTCCCAAAACTGGTTCTGATAGGTTTTTTTGAAATTGCACAGGACAGATTTATAGTTAGCTTGCTAACCCCTTTTAGTGTAGTATTTTGCATTTCGTGTTTGTGTGTTCACTTTTTGCAGGTGGTTGCCACATACGAGGTGCAGTGTGCTGAAGTGGATTTGGATCTCCCGTGAAGGAGCAAAAGTGAATCTCTCATTTCTTCTGTTGTTTTCTTTTTCATTTTTTTTTCGTATTAAGGCCTCAAGGCCACATTCAAAGTTTGTAATTAATTTTCTTTCAGCACTTGAGTTGTAATAAGTCTTTAAACATTTCGTTTTTATATTTTTAGTTAATTTGTAATTTTGTTTAGGCAATAAAGCATTCATTTCCGTGGAATACAAAGTTTCTCAAATCCGTTCCCTGAATTCGACCTCGATCTCACCCTAGTGTGAGCCGGTTTTTATCATTTGGTGTTCGGCTTTCACAAACCATTTTCGCAAAAATACATCTTTAAAATCGATTTCATAAAACTTACACCAAATATCTTGAATATATATATATATATAACTATCTATGAAATTATATATATAACTTAACAGATCTGTATGGACTTAGCATTATATACTTGGCCTCTTTATTAAAAATTCAGCATATGCATAAAATTCATTCTTCATAAGATACCAGTAATGCAAGAACTCATTAATTTGACATAAGAAATGCATGCATGGGATAACATTGGAGTAAGCAACCCAAAACATTTGCCAAAGAAAAAAAAAACTTATATAAAAAGTTAGGAGGTTTAACACATAAAAGTACGACATCAACGAAGTCACACTTTTTATGACAATAGCATGCCTGCATGTGAGTCACTATGGGGCGGATCTCCTCCCTTAGAGTTGTCACGTTTGGATGGCTGGTTTCTTTGGACAAAGTACTAACCCTTTCTAGTCAAAAATACATGGCCTTGCACTAGTCAGCCAATAGTTATAATTGCTCAGAAGAATCAGGTACAATTCTCACAAGTTCTGGGAGCAACTCTGATTTCATCATAGACCCCCAGCATTTGGTCAGTATTAGTGCCTTAGTGCTCAAGATAGATGGCCAGGTTTGTATATTTATTGCATTGGGCATCCCAGGACTGGCACTCTTTAAGGGCTAATTTGATTGCACAGGGAAACATATCAAAATGGTAAAACATGTCAAAAAAATGTGGGGCCCATTTTTTTCCTATGTGACGCAAAAACAACTTTCCTGAATTAAATGTGCCTTAAAAAGTTCTTCTTTTTTCATAAAAAAAAAAGGTCTGCCTGTAAATAAAAAAAAAAGTCATTCAATATCATGATGGAAGACCAAGGTGGCAAACCAAAAGATACCAACTCAAAGATAGCATACAGTAGCACGTGGACTGCTAAGACATCTAATAATCTACCAATACTTCGCAAAGGCATTTTCACACTTCAACTTATTATAACTAAAAATCATTGCTATCGATTTAGGTACTTTCGACAATTTTAGTTTCCACATGTAGACCATTTTAACTTGCCTCCATGGTCAATCCAAGGAACAAAATGTGGTTTACAGTGTATTATCTCCAATATAACAATATACTTCTGTTCTGAAAAAATATCAAATACCTATCTGTTCATTATATTCTCACCTGTTCATCTTGCATGTCAATTTCATCAAAAGTTTATGTCTCAGATTCAATTCATGATCTTAAAACACCCAAAGGAATATGCCTCTTTAGATTGTTTTTCAACAAACCTGTAAACGCTTCCATCAAATATCCTTATGTAACATCCCAAACCTATTCACTTAAGTCCAGACTTCCAAGACTTAAATCAACTCTGTAAGACAATGCTTCATGAGCCAACAGGCTTTGTTTTCCACCTATGATTATATCTAAAGATATTCTCATTGTCAATGTCTCACATGTATCATAGTTACAAATGTTCTCGGCAATGGAATATCTCAGGAGATTCTGAAAAACTTGTTTTCTGAAAAAAATCTCAGGAAAATATGGTTTGTTTACCCATATGGTAGATAAATAAGAAAATAGTGTTAAAAAAAAACATAAAAAAGTACTTACTATGTGGTATGTTTAAGATACTACATGTATGATAAAGCCATGAATAAGATATTCCACGTACAGATAAACCAGGGTTACCGGAAGCGTTATAGGACCCAGGGAAGCACATTACCCCGAAGTGCGTTTTGGAAGCGCGAAACGTGGTGCTTCCGAACGCGCTGGGAAGCACCATACATAAATGGGAAGGCTTTTTTTTCCTTCTTGTTTTTTCCCCTTTTTCGCTTCCCCCTCGCTTCCAGTTCGCTTCCTATGTCACTTTTCTTCTCACTTTCAAGATAATTCCTGGTTTGCCTCTACGTCATCTTGTGCTTCCCGCTTCCTAAAATTTTAGAAGTGTCTCGCTTCCCGCTTCCCGCTTCATGAATCGCTTCCCGCTCCCGCTTCCCCGACTGGCAACTCTGAGATAAACCCACAACCAAATAGTCTCATACAGTTCAGGAAGAGGAAAACCAGCCCCTCCTGTCTCTATTTAAGAGGCCACATGCCCCTCTGTGTTTCACACTCAAAATGTGGTCAGTTCACCTGGATTACCCACATAAGCATCACTTTTTCAACATTTTTTAACTTTTTCTGTTGTGTTTTGAATGTGGGCATAATGTACAAAAGTGTCCTCTCCTAAGAGTAAACATATCTTACGATATTTTGCAACATTTAAAATCACGATAATATGCTATATTTTCAAAATAAGCAAGATTTTGAAAATCTCACAATATTATTGGGATTGTTACAGTTTGTGAATACATCGTGATAATATCATGAGATTTTCAAAATCTCAAGGGCTATGATTATCACATAATGAAGGCATACCATAAAATACACATTTCAGCACTTCGCATTCATTTCTTTGGTAGAAGAAAATAAGTATTATCAGCTACATTTCAACAATCATGCTCAATACAAAATGAGTAACATGACTCATTTCCATTCATTGGCTCTTATCTGGTAGCATATTTTTCAAACATGAATTGTCCAAAAGCATACATATTAACCATACAACTTTATTGGCACTCATTAATGCACCATTTCTAGTATGCACATACAGGCAATTACTTTAGAATAAATGCTCAGTTATAAAGAGCTTTCAATACAATTCAAACTGTAATTTGGGTAAGCATTAGTCAAAGTCTATCATTTTGTTATGTCATTTACTCCTAACATGAACATTGACAGGAAGATTTTTAGATACTTAGGGTGTATTTGATAGTCACTAGAAACTTTAGGTTCAACCATGCAGCCCATAAATTTTGAGAGATTTTTTTTAAGTAAAAAAGCCGCATCCCAACAGATGGAGATAAAGGTTTCTTTACCCGAAAAAAGATCCCTCTTTGGTTCGTATTGCACAAGGGAAAAGTGTGTGCACCACAGGTTTTTGTAGAAACTTTGCCTAAAGGTTTTTTCCGCCTATGCAATCAAACACGCCCTTAAATGTTTCCTAGCAACTAGCAGCCAGCAACTAAAGAGCCATAAGTGAAAGTAACACATTCAGAATGACAGATCACCAGTTTTGTCCATGGCAATCACAAGAAAAATCAAAAACATTTTCATAATTTCATTAGATCACCAAGAACAGAATCACTGCAAGGACATGGATCTGGTTGCAAACGCTTTACCCTGAGGGGTTGTTTGCTATTATCCCAAGACAGGAATATGCTCCAATGGAGAGAGAGAGAGAGAGAGGTATTCTTGTTGCAATAAAATTCCCAGTCAAATTAATTACGAAGTAACTGAGAAAGAGGTTGGTATTCTTGTTGTAATAAACTTGCCACTCAAATTAATAATGAAGTAACTGATTACCATTTGGAAAATTGTTCTGCATTTCTTCTTCATCAAGGTTGAGAGAGAGCTCATCCAAGTTGTCATTCTTGGCTTGTTCAATGAAGTACTTCAAGAAAATAGAAGATATATGTGATGCATTTATAGCTTTCACATAAAGAGTGGAAGGCCCTGCACCTACAGCTATCAATTCTTGCAAACACCAAACTAGAAGAACCATAATCTTTGTAAGATGTCGCGTGTAGTGGTTGTTCTGTGCTGCATAAGCACAAAGTAATCAACAACAAAACCCCATGAGAGTTCAACTTACCAAACTTTATGAGAAAAAAATTTGAAAATCAAATAATGCACAAATATGGAATGAACCAACCCTATTAGTTTATCTAATGGCTCAACAACATGAAAAAGTTACAGGTATAATTTTCTTTTAATTGTATGCTACGCTGTTAATGCCAATGTTGTTAAAATCGGTTCACTAGGTGAATCGGTTTCTTAAAAAAATGAATAAATTGAATCGAAGCTGAATCGGTCAACTTTCACCATCAAATGACACGTGCCATTTGAAAATAAAATATATTAAAAATATTTAACCCCCTTAAAAGAATATTTAAAATCCGAATTGAATAGGCCCTTTTAGAATCGCTGTTGGGCCGATTCAGAACGATTTTAATAACATTGCTTAATGCATTCTATAAGAACTAGATATGTTATGGACAAGCAAATGTAACACAGCCATACTTTATGTTCTGATAATGAAACAATCGAGATTGCCATGCTTTATCTTCAGCCAAGAGAATAACACAATAAATTTTACTAGCTTGCATCAGTAAGCTTCTAGCTCCTTTCGAAATATGCTCAACTGAGAAGCATCAACTCTTCCCAAAGAAGGAAATCAGGCTAGCTAGGCATGGTCAACCTAATGCATTCTATAAGAACTTTCATGTGCATAACAGATCACCTGATTTAAGTGATGCTCGTGGCAAGTACACCTTGAGTCAGATGTATGACTCATGTGCAGGCTCTTGAACATAGAAATGACTCACCAATATCACTATTTTCTTGATTTTAAAGACTTTTTCCCCAAGTAAAAAACTTCAAAAATATCGTGGAACATTAAAAAAACAAAAATAAAAAATATTGTGCTTATATCAGTCATCAGTATCGTTCTCCGCAAAATTCTTCGCTAGGATTTTTCTCAGGAGTTTTCTAAAAAATGGTTTTTCTCGGGAATAAAAACTGGAAGTTTTAAAATTTTAAAAATTGCATAGAAAATAAAACAGATAATAATAAGTTTTAATTTTTCTCTTATGAAAATATAAAGAAACAGTTAGAGAAGTTTCTAAAATATAAAAGACACAAAGAATAAAAAAAAATGTGTGCTTACAGTATATAAAATAAGATTTTTTTAAAATATCATGATATTATTGTAAAATATCGCGACATTTTCACGCTTTCTCAACTGTATAAAAAAACAATTAAAATCGCCATTTTTTTCCAAATATTGGCGATGTTGGTGAATGGTGATCGAAGAAGAGTAAGGGAAACCACACAATTTACATAATTCAGAGCGCAAATAGAACAAGGAAATGCATCGGGAATAAATAGAGGATCAAAAAAATCACGCGAAACAAGGGAATTGGCAACCGACCTAGAGTACGGCAGGCGTGAAGGACGCTCTCCTGCGGCCACTGGAGAGTCAAGGGCAGCTCGAGTAGCTCTTGCCAGAAATCCGACGAGAGCGAGACCGATTTCTCGCCGACGAAGATGCTGAGGAGGCCCTCTGCCTTCTCCCGCGGCCGCACGCCCTCCCTGGGCGTGGACGGGACGCCTCCCATGCCCCCCTCTCTCTCCTTCTCCCTCCGGATCGCCTCTCCTCACCGGGAGAAGCTACGGTTTCCAGATCCTCCTTCACCGAGAGATCCCGAGATTCATCTGCGCGAAGAAACAAAGAAAAAAAAAACACTAAACCTAGAAATGCAGCAAGAAGAAGAAGAAGAGGAATCGGAGAGAAAAAGAAAGAGTGAGAACGTAGGGAAAGAGGACGAAGAATTAGGGTTTATGAGTCTTCTCTTCTTTCTCCTTCTTCTTCTCGGATCGATCGGCGAGAGGGAAAACCCACGAGGACGACGGGAAGCTTACGCAAGAAGGCGAGCGAGAAAAATGAAAATGAAAATGAAAATGAAATTATGTTTTTTTTTTACATTTTCTCATTATGTTTTTATCATGTTACAAACAACCAAAAAACTTTCTTTTGGAGAACTTCTCATACCAAAAACTCTCCGTAGGCTAAACTTTGTTTTTCCTATGAGAGTTTTTTTCTTTCTTACAAATGTGCCTTAATACCCGACTTGTTTCACTTATTCAAAGTCGGATTCACTGTCAATTCAACCCTAATCTGACTCATATCCCAACTTGTTCCACTCATTCGAAGTCGGATTCGGTGGCAGTCTCGACCCTGATCTAACCCAAATCCGGCCAGTTTACAGCTCAGCAACAAGTGATCAAGTTCAGTGGGTTCCATGTACAAAATTATTGACTTTAGGTAGTTATCACCCAACTCCCTGAATCAAGAGACACTTGGGGTTATGTCTCCCTTTCCTTGTTGGACCTACACTTGCATCCTTAGTTTATTGAACCTGAATTTGCAAGCAAAATCTTCTACTTAGACAAGGCAGATTTCTAAAAGTATTTAGGTTCCCCAATCCTTTATAACCAGAGATCTAATTAACATCTATCTGCAGATTGAACTAGAATCCCTTACCAATGATCCAGCCCATTAATCTGCATATAGAGCTTGAACCGAGTTGATCAACTCCCCTCATTCGATTTGGATGTCATATCTTTTTTATTTATTTGAAGAGTATAACTGTCAATTTATGTGACATGAAAAAACAAAGGATTGTGCATCCGTTGTCAACTCTTTTCAAAAAATCAGTGGGGTGATGAGATATCAATGTCAAGTAGGAGTAGATCTGGTGATTGAGCCCAAGTACTTGAAAAAAAAAACACACTCGGGTCACACATAACATAGAAAAGCAGTAGCAATTTTTTGTGTTTGGTGTTTTATACAGAACATCAGTGCATGTGGGGGCGTTTTTTTTGTGCCCATAAGGTTTAGAAAGCCATAGTGAAGGCCAAAGATTATGCATTGCTTTGATTTGTCCACATAGTGACTTTAGACTTTACCATTTAGCATGCAAAATCGGTCTGTTTAGGCCATGTTTGGAAACTAGTAGCTGGGATGAGAAGTAGCATTTCAGGAGGTGGTTTGATCAACTTTTTGCCAAATGCATTTACTTCTGTCCCAGTTCCTAGATTTTAAACAGACCCTTATAGTACCCTTAGAGTCCACTTTTTTCTGAATACTAAGAGTGAAAGGGAAAACGTAAAAACTACCATTAAAGCAGCTCAAGCGAGACTTACTGTATCCATGTGAATCATGCCCTCTATCTCGATAAATATGAAGGAATTGTTCCATTATTGATCCCTAAAATAATAATAGGGGAATTGGTGGTGCAGAGTAAAAAAAAATGAGATTATTTCTTAAAGCTATTGGCAAACCTATCTAATGGATTCACTTGTAACAAGTTTATATTTCCTATGATTTGTGGTGATAGGTCTTGTTTGAGCAACTTACAGAAAGCTGCCTAGCTTGTTTCGTATTTAGGAAACCCGCCCATTGTTTTAAAATTTAATTATTTTTTCAACGAGTTAAAAAATTATTATGTTTAACTGCCCAAGTTCTTCAAACTTTGTTCCAAGGACATGCTTGATTCTAAAATCAATTGGTTGACCATTGTTTTGATGAAACAAAATGTGTCCTTAACATTAGTCTCATTAACAAAAAGAGTGAATTATTCACAATAAATGGCAAAATCTAATTTAATTTTGGTGGCCATTTTCGTTAAAAGGACACATAATTCTTATTCTTGGAAAATTCTCAACGAGAGACAATCTCGTGATATTTTAAAAGAACTAATTTTTCTAAAGATATTGACAGTAGGACTATAAAACATGTAAATGTACATAAAAAATATTAAAATATAAAAGTATTACAACAATAACTTTCTTGAGCTAGTTATATTAAGATAAAATGTGGTATTTTTAAAATATTTGAGATACAAAATATCACATTTCTCAGTATACTATCAACCCTTTTACAACAAGATCATAATATTTTAAAATATCATCAATATTTATACAATGTCAAAGCAAAATGTTCTTACCAGTTCATATAGGGAAATGGGCCTACTTCATGGCGGAATCACATCGAATTTGTTCCACCTCTAGGATTTACAAAGTCATCTCGTATACACAAAAGTGGAAAGCAAAAAAGAAGAATAAAATTTTACAAATTATTAAAAGGAAACACTAATTGACTTGGGATGATTCATTAAAGAAAGAAAAGGCCCTAACAAAAACAAAAGAAGCACTCAACATAAATCTGGTTGGATCAAGAGGCAATATTAGAGGGGAAAAAAGTACAGATTTAGTATAATTCATTACATAAGACATTTGAGCAGTTCATTAAAAAATACTATATAAATTACAAAGACGGCACACATGAATATAAGAGTGATTTTTTGCATACAGATCACAACAAGTATTTGCGTAGGACATGTTGCATCATTTAGTACTTTAACTTTTTGGGACATATATAATTTATAATTAATTATTGATTAATTATCAAATAAGCACTAATTAATTATTCTTAATAATTAATACTTAATATTTAATTCAACAAATGCTAATAAATCTTAATTAGCCAGGATAAATATTATGTCCCCTAATTGATCAATATCTTTATAAATTGAATTTATCACATAAAAATTCTCTTCATTGTGATTAAACATTTAAAAAAATTATAGATTTTACACTCACAACAATCTAAATCAAACAAGAAAAACAATCTACAAAAATTGATTTTGCCTTTTTAAAAGTAGCTCTCTTAAAAAATGTTTTCTCAAAACAGATTCACCAAAAACATCGTTTTGGATTTTCAAAAATATTTATCATGTAGATCCAATAGCCATAGACATTTTAGGCATAGATCACATATAGATCTAAACTCTAGACCAAAAGAAGGTAAGCTAATGCATCCCGAAATTGAACATCATGTGAGTAGAAATCCTCTACCAAAAGCGTTTTTCCCGTAATGAAACCATCACTTTTTTCTCCACACGCACCTCCTTCCAAGTTGATTTCAGTCTTCTCCAAGGTGGTTGCAGGTCTCTAATGAAGGTTTAAGCCACTTCAAAGGTTGGGAGGAAGAAAGAGATATGAGGAAGAAGAGAGAAGAAATGCACTTCAATTGAAAGAGGTAGGTTAAATAGCTTCATGGGGGTGTGTCCCCTCCTATTGGGCTTCCTTGCTTCTAGAGATAGAATTTTATCTCCAACCAATTATGGGTGGGCCCCACTATGTGGGGCATCCCACCTAGAAGGCTCTCTAAATGAGTCTTCTATCTCCACTAAAACTCTTTTTCTAAAAGTTTTTTAAAACTCTAGGTCTCTTAAGAGTTTTTTCTAGAATAAATTTTTTATCTTTAAATAAATTATAGGGTCCACTATGGGGGTGTCCCACCCTCTCTAGAACCCCCTTGGATTAGTTAGAGTTCCCCTTTCATGAGGACTCTAGAAGATAAAGTGGGTCTCACTTAGGTGGCACCTCGCTTGGGTCCAATCCATGTGATCTAGATCTGAAAACTCTGGACCGAATCCAATCCAAGTTGGATTGGATCCAATTACCAAACATTAATTTTAAATCCAACACTCACATTACAGGTCCATATTCATAAATAAAATCTAAATCAATATTGAATTCAAATACTAAGGTTTAGAGTTGAATATGACTAATCTAAGCTCCATAAAAGGCATTGGCCACCTCTGAACCCCTGTGGGTGACCACATAGGCACATGGTACCCCACTGGGCTGAGCGTGACCCTCTCAGTCTCATAAAGAACCTAGTTTGAGTCTAAAACACAACCTGGTCAATTTTAAACAACAAAATTTTGAACTTTATCTAAGTTGGAAAACCCAAAATGGAGTTTGGTTAATTTTAAAAATTATATTTTTTGATAACCAAAATCACCAAATTAGATCTCCTACGAGATTTATGACTTATAATGGACCTAACTAGAGTCCTAGTTCAACTCAGGCTCTTAAATTTGGCCTAATTTTAACTTAATTTTAACCTAAATTTCACTTAAATTTTACTCAAATTTAAAAGTTAAAATAAAACAAATTCACAGGTATTACATTATGTGGTTTAAATTAGAGTTCCCCTCATGTAGGCAAATGTCAGCATATAACAAGTATAAAGTGGCTTTGGTGTTTTTCATCTAGTAGTGAAGTTTAGAAATTTTAGTATGAGCTTAACTTTGTGCCTTAATCAATCTCAGATCAAGACAACTTTGAGAGGTGTTAAAGTAGAGGCAACTCATAGTGGCAACATGCACAGAAAATACCGCATTTCTGGTTTAACTTCACAACCGACGAGGGAGTTTACGTAACGAGCCTAAACCTTTCTAGTTCCTTATGTCTTTTATTCCTTTGGCATATTTATCCATCAAGAACTTTTACCTTTAAATTGTATTACTTTTAGTTATGTACTTGTCATATTTTTTCTTTTATTTGTAAGTTCACCTTTTTCTTTTTACAGCCAGGTCTTTCTTGGCATCTGATATTTGGTTGTTTCTTTCTTATTTGGGAGCAGGTTCCTTGTTGATGATAGAGGTATTACAAAGTCTGTAGTTCAATATTTTCAAGAGACATGGTTTCACCATCCAGCATAAAAATTGGCCTTGTCTGCGAGTTGGAAATCAGCATAGACCAAATTATCTGCCAATGGAGGTTAAATTGTTTAAAGCACTTCACAATGTGATTCATCTCATTTCTATTTTTTTTCAATTTTTCTATCATCTTCAGCTATCAAGAATTTAGTGCAATCTATCATTAGGTTAGCCCAGATATTTATTTATTGTAATACTTTTGTGCTGCCTTGTGTAATCCATCATGAGTATGGCTTGCAAAGAGCTCTTGTCAAGTCATCTTTTGATCGTAAAAAAAAAAAAATTGGAAACTAATTTTTAGTTTTTTGTTTGCAAGTTTATAGCCTATAACAACAATTTCTCTGTCTCACCGTTATAGCCTATACCAACGAGTTAATTCTCGCCGTTATAGCTTATAATGGTGCATAGGGATCTCACTCTTATCGCCTATAATGGTGAGAATAATACCTCGCTGTTATAACTTATAGGTAACCTATAACAGTGAGCCAGGGATCTCGCCATTAAAATTGTCACACTCCTATTGGTGTTTTCAGTTTCGGCGAGATTCTTCATTCGTGTTGGTTTACCTTTTAATGATGAACTATAAATATCATCATTATTACAAAGGCCAGTTTTTTTTTACTACTTGTCAGCGAGAATTCTTGCCATTATAGGCCTATGATGGCGAGAAATAAGGCAATAGTGGCACGATATATCATCGCTATTGCCCTTCATCCTTGTAGTCTCTCCAGCTCTAACTTATTAATTAGACTGAGTTTGGAACATATTTTTGAACTAAAACCTACCCTGGGCTGGGCTTAGGCCTAGCTAGGCTGGCCTGTTGATGGGCTGTAATCAACTAGGTCAACACATTGGACAACCTTAAAAAGGGTCAGGCAGCCCGCAGGCCATGAGCTGCTCACCACAGCCTGAACTGCGGTTAGAAAAGGCCCCCACCAACTCTTTAGGATGCCGGGTTTTGCCAGAAGCCTGCCCAATTTAGGGGAAAGCCTGTGCATTGCTCTCCTCTAATCAAAATATTCCTAATATCTTTTCTTTAAAAAAATATTTTGTTATTGCCAAGCTGCTGGATAACCCTCATGAGATTTGAAACGAAGAACCCTCGGTTATGATAGTGCGACTAGCGCTAGGGAACGAGACTAGCTGCTTGCAGCTCAGCTTGTAACAAGCCTGCTCAAACTCGCAAAATAGGCTTGGCAATACGAAGTATTCAGCTCAGCTTTGCTAGTGATAAATATGATTTGCGAAGCTCGTATCATATTTTCGGAGGTCGTACATTGTGAATGTTTAGTTAAAGAAGACATTATCAATAATGATATGCGAACATCCTACTATATTTGAGTAGGTCATTAGTAGAGTGTTTAGTTAAATGAGGTTTGCATGTTTTGGGAATATTCAAAATAATGATATACTCGTACCATATTTGCCAAAGGACAAAAATATTATAAAAAAGTAAAGAATAAAAAATTCTAGGTAGAGGAGTGATTTCAACAAATTGCTAAGCATTTTTGGAGAACATGCCATTTTACAAAGACCGTGCAGTCATTTTTCATAGGTCTTGATAAAAATAAAAATAAAAAACTATGAAGAAATAATTGTTTCTATTAAAGCGTACAGTACAGTTGAGGCTTCAAAAATGACCTTTAAAAGTGTTTCTTGTCAAATGTGACTGTACTAATGTGATCTTCATGGTCAAAACCTAAGAACTGGCGCGTGTAAGAAAAGGTCTTCGATGTATATATACCATAAAAGATTTTATAATATGCTAAAAGTTAATCATTTGAAAACTTTGAAGTTTTCTAGATTATAAAAATCATATTGATACAGAAAAGAAATGAGTTATAAGAGTTGATTCTTAGTTTTTTTTATCACACATCTGTACAATCAAATTTGTCAAGAAACAAACACATTTAAAAATGATTTCTAAAAATAGTTTAGACAGTTTGCACCTTTCATTGGTCCCCCCTTCTCTATAGTTCATTTTATTGGAATTTTTTGGGTGTTAATATTGTCCATGAAAATTATCACAATAAAATTGCAATCTTTTTCTTATAAAAAAATCTTCTTATTTTTTGAATTTTTATCCAAAAAAATTGCCGTGTTTTCAAAACATGGGTAATATTTCTGACAAAGACACAAGCTGAACCCAACTGATCCATTACAAGCCTGACATGTTTGTCTAAAATTCTAGATGGCCCAATATAAGCCCAAACCAGATGACCTGAATTGCTTTCGGATAAAAGGCACACCCAAACCCGATTCACATTGTTTTCCATATGTCTGATTCTCCAACCCGAAACTGGTTTGGATGAAACCCGACCCACCTTACACCCTATTAGAAGTCCGGATCAGGTTCAATCCCATTGCACAGAAAATGTCCTGCTTGACATGTGTCCATTGACATTCTGTGGGGGCCACTAACACGTGTTCTCTGATCAGGTGCAGCAACACATTTTTTCGTGCAATGCGATTGCACCCGTTTTGTGGCGCTGTCGCTGTTGGTTGGTTCACAAATTTTTTTTTTGGTGCCTTGGTGGCCACATGATTGGATGATGCAGAGGCTACGGTAGGGAGTCTCTTTATCCTTTCAGCATGACACGTGGCAAAAGCCTGTCTGACTCACTGCTTATCGCTTGCTTCCTCTGCTCCTCTCCTTGTGTATCTCTGTGTTCTCTCTCTCTAAGCAGAGAAACAAGAGGAAGGAAAAGCAAAGCACTGGTTTAGCCATGGAGACTGGCATCATCTCATCCACTCATGTCACGCTCCACGTTGGCAATTCGCATCGATCTACGGCGCTCGCTTCCCCTGCTTCCCTCCAGCGCCTCGTGGATGCCCGGGTATCTACTTCCCGCTTAAATTCATTATCATGCTTGCATGCATTTGAACTTAGAATGACAGAATATGAAGACATGAACAAGATTTAAAGATAAGAATTATGATGGCTTTGCATAATTGTTATTAGAGTTTGAAATCGAGCTCGATCTACGGCAATCCCCTCCGGCATTCGACGAAGAAATTGAAGGCGAGAGCGAAAGGGAAGCCGTCGCCTTCGCCAGTACAGATCACGAGATGTGAAATTGGTGACAGCTTGGTAACTTGTCTTTCTTTTACTTCCCATCAACAAATGTTAGTTGGAGCTCTCTCTCTCTCTCTCAACTTCTTTTCTTGGTATATTACCCAAGGAGGTGGTCATAATGAATGATTGATGTTAAATTTGTTTACTTGTGTTTGCAAAATTTGAAGGAAGAGTTTCTGAACAAGAACACAGAGGACAAGAGCCTGGTGAGGCTGCTGGTGTGCATGAGTGAAGCACTAAGGACCATAGCTTTCAAAGTCAGGACTGCCTCTTGTGGTGGCACTGCTTGTGTTAACACCTTTGGTGATGAGCAGCTTGCTGTCGACTTGCTTGCAGACAAGTTGCTCTTTGAGGTCAGTAATTAAAACTACTCGTTCATTATTATCATCACAGTGAGTACTTGTTATTCATTATTGCAGAAACCTGCAAACATACGTCCATCTTTTCACATATTTACGAATAGAGGCTCAAATTATCGGAATATATCTATGGCAGCATGAAGTTTACTCCCTTACATCAAACACACATTAACTAAATAGAATACATGATTGGGTTTGAATTGATTTGTGAAAAAAAAAACTTGAAGGCTTTAATCAATAAGTTTTAGTGCAATATGAGCCATTGATTTTTTTATCTCTAGAGAGACGCTCCTAAGAATAAAAGGTACCTAATCTAATACATGTTTTTTGTTGAGTAAACTATGAGAAACACACCCACAGGTTTAGATTAAGCAAATGACACCTGCAGCTATACACAGATAAACAACCTGAGAGAGAGACGTAATATAAGGGTAAAATAGTAAATTACTCAATACATAATATATAGGTGTGATTGTTTCATGCTTGAGATCAACTTTTGGCAGTCTCATGTAAGTCTGACAAGTTGGGCATGTATTTGTAAATAGGTGAAAAGAGGGTGCGTATATTTATAAATTACTCAATTATTACTATGGAAACAGTGCACAATCCAAAAAACCATACTTGACCCTTTTTTTTAAGCCTCTCAATTAGTTGGTGAGATTGTGTTTGTTGGATGGAAAATCTGCTTTTCTTGCTAAACAATATCGAATGATCAAGATAATACTAATTTCAACTCATTTATGAATTTGGCTAGGCCTTAAGATACTCTCATGTCTGCAAGTATGCTTGCTCCGAGGAAGAGCCAGAACTTCAAGATATGGATGGACCCGCAGAAGGTAATCGAGTATTAAAATGCGATTAACAGTGGCTTAATCTTTATTGAAACAAGATTAATATATATGTTTGGCAATTACAGGAGGGTTCAGTGTTGCCTTTGATCCTCTTGATGGTTCCAGCATCGTCGACACCAACTTCACGGTCGGCACCATCTTCGGCGTATGGCCTGGCGATAAATTGACCGGAGTAACTGGCAGAGATCAGGTGGCTGCAGCCATGGGAATATATGGACCGAGAACAACTTATGTTATCGCTCTAAAGGATGTTCCAGGGACGCATGAATTCCTGCTGCTAGACGAAGGTTCAATTTATAAACGTTGCTAATGATAGGGTGATCCCAGAGCACCTACTCCCACCTAATAGAAGCTTTAAATTTTCAAAAATTTTGAGCTTTTTTTGTTGATCAGACCCTATAGATATGATCTACAATCATTATTTAGTGGAAAACAAATTTTGGATCACGTAACTATGGCATACATGTAGGTTTTTTAAGATCTTCAAAAATCAATGGCTCATAATGTACCAAAATTTCTTGACTTTAAAAAACCTATTTTTATGTTCGAATTTTCTATAGGGTCTGATTGAGAAGATGTAACCTACAACTATGATTTCTAGTATATGGGAGTAGGTGCTCCAAGAGCACCATAGCATTACTCTCTATCTCTCTTTATATATATGCTGCAATCATGTAAATAAAATCCACTTAGCAAAGTGGCAGAACCTTTTTTTTGTTGGGTTTTCTTCACATCTAACACCATAGATATGATCTACATGTTTTATTTAGTATGAACCCGCTTTTGAATCACAGAAATCCAACCTGTATACAGGTTTTTCCGGTGATCTAAAAATTAATGGCTTGTTCCGACTCATAAAAATATTTTTCCATCGAAAAACATGATCCAAGAATCGATTCCTACTAAATCGAGCATGTTGAACACATCTATAAGATTAAATTGTGTTAAAACAATTGACATGAGTTTCCAAGTTAATTGTAGGTATAATCCATGGATTGTAGCTTATATATATATATATATATATATATATATATATATATATATATATATATATATAGAGAGAGAGAGAGAGAGAGAGAGAGAGAGAGAGAGAGAGCTGCTGCTGTTGCTATGGTTTGTCGTTTACTATACATCAACATAGCTTAAGCAAAATGGCTGCCTTGTAAATTACCATTGCATGCTTGTGTTCAGCTTCATTTTTGCTTCAACTAACATCAAATGCTCACTAGAATCGTTGATGCTAGCTCTATGGTTTGTTCTTTGGTAGGAAAATGGCAACATGTTAAAGACACTACTCACATTGGAGAAGGAAAGATGTTCTCCCCAGGAAATCTGAGGGCCACCTTTGACAACTCTGAATATCAAAAGGTAAGTGCAATTTTTTTTGCTTTTGTATTGTTCCACTCTTGATATTTGTGGCAACTCTCTCTGTCTAAGTTTCCATTGAAATGTTAAACAGTTGATTGATTACTACGTAAAGGAAAAATACACGCTAAGATACACTGGTGGAATGGTTCCTGATGTCAACCAGGTATGGTTATCTAAGTTCATGGCGAAAAGCATATCTTTCGAAAAAATAAAAAAGTTAATGGTGCAAAGCATCTACTTTTTCTAGTCATCTAATTCATTCAATCTCCACATTTAATGTAAAAATACTTTTCTACAACCTGTAGATCATTGTAAAGGAAAAGGGTATCTTCACAAATGTGACATCCCCAACATCAAAGGCCAAGCTAAGGTTGTTGTTTGAGGTGGCTCCACTGGGTTTTCTAGTGGAGAAAGCAGGAGGGTATAGTAGTGATGGGAATCAATCAGTGCTGGATAAGGTGATTGAGAATCTCGATGATCGGACCCAAGTTGCGTACGGATCAAAGAACGAGATTATCCGATTCGAGGAAACCTTGTACGGGTCCTCTAGGCTCAAGGTTGGAACAGTACCCATTGGTGCAGCTGCTTAATTTTCCCAATGTTTGAAGGATTCCCCATCTCTCTTTTTTTGTTTATTCTTGTCTACTTGATTGGATGTAATGTAATGCTGCAATGCACCTTGTGTGGTATGGGGCGAACTCAAGTTGAATACCGCGATGAATGTGAGCATGGAGCCTTGTTTTGAGAGAATTTGTGCTAATCCCATATGCTTCTTTTTTTTGGATTGGCAGGTCATAAAAAGAAGCTATCTTCTTCCTCCTATTTTCCAAAATCCAAATAAGTAGAGTTCAAGTTATATGGGTCTTGGATCAAGTTCGTTTAAATGTGTATTATCAAATATCAATTCCTTGTGTTGATGCAATGGTTACAAATTGATTTCAATGGAGATGAATTTTGGATCCCAGTCAAAAAGCTCACTCAAATTTCAATTTGATCTATATATTAGGCCAATCTCATAAAAAACGATTCAAGATTCAAATAAGTTGAATACATTTTTAAATTGGGTGTACCTGATCCGCTTAGTCACTAGCAGATAAGTGAGTAGATGTGGCAATGGTCATCTTGACCAAATCATGCATACAGACAAAAACCCAAAAGAACAAAGGGCTGTTAAATTTTGAAGAAAGAAGCAGACAAAGAAAGAAGGACTTAGTTTTAGTTTTAAAAAAATATAAGCTTAGTTGGACTTAGTTAGATCCAGAACGGATGGATCTTGACTCAACTATTGTTGAATCCAACTAAGTTTAAAGGCTTGAGCGGTAAGCTTTAAATCTCACATCCCAACATCTTTTTCTTCCTTATTTTTTCAAGTAGAGGTATGTAGGTAGTTAGGTGGGATTTTAATATTATTTAAATATATTAGCTTAGTTTATTTTTTGACTTGCTGATTTTCATTTAATATTATTAGGTGTTAGTTGTTATTTTAATGTTAGTTGAGATTAGGTAGGCGTTGGGAGCTATCAATGTCTTACCCTTCTTCTTTTTTCTATTTAAACCCCCTCCTTATGTATGAGTTGTTTTAATAAAAAACAACTTTTTTTTTGAAAACTTTTTTTTCTTGTGCATGTTTTTGTAAGAAACACGTTAGAGAGAAAGCGAGTGGGTGTGAAATAACGAGTTGTGATTGCACGCTTGAGCTGCCGATTGGATCTATCATCACCATTAGTTGGTATTAGAGCGTAGGTCATCAATCTTCTCAGTTGGACACGATCTACATCATAGAACAAAGATAGAGCCGATGGAGTGTGCGTTTGACCCTAGAGGTGATGTCATGTTTGCGTGGTTTGAGGACGAAGCAAATCAAACCTCAATAGTATGATGCAACAAGTTTTGCTGCCTCGATTCATGTGCTAAAGTTGGGGCCTTCGAATAATAGTATTTAAGATTTATTTTTAATTTATATATATTTTATTTATAGTTTAAAAATATATGTTTTTCATTAAAACAACTCATATCTAAAATTATTACAAAGGAAAGAGGTTTAAATAAAAAAATAGAAGAGTAAGACGTTGATAGTTCTAGTGTCTACTTAATCTCAATTAACATATTAAAAGAATAAGTAACACTTAATAATATTAAATAAAAGTCAAGTAAAAATGAAAACTAAGCTAACCTATTTAAACAATATTAAAATCCTAGTTGCCTATACTTGAAAAAGGAAGGAAGGGAAAGGTGTTAGGAGGTGGGAATTAAAATCCACTGCCCAAACCTTTACACCTAATTGAATCCAATATTAGTTGGGTCCCGACCCACCCATTTTAGATTGAACTAAGTCCAACTAAGTTTATTTATTTTTAACAAAAAATAAAAATATATAATAAATAAATAATATATAGAAAAAAAATAAATCCTAAACATTATTCTTTGAAGGTCCAAGTATTGGCACGTGAATCATGGCAGCCAAACTCATTGCATAAGACTCTTGGGGTTCAATTCACTTAGTCCTTGAAGCATACAAACAAGGCATCACCTCCAAGGTTGAATATACATTACATGGTCATATTCGGATCCATCTCCACTCTACACCATAGATCATGCCAAACTGAAAAGCTCGACAACCTTCGCTTTGATACCAATTGATGGTGATGGTCTATTCGGCCGACAGCTCAAGCGTGCAAGCACACAGTTTGTTATCTCACACTTACTCACTTTCTTTCTCTCGTGTTTCTCATAAGAACACACATAAGGGAAAGGAGTTTATAAAAAAATATATTTTTATTAAAACAACTCATATATAAAACTATTACAAATGAAAGAATTTAAATAAAAAAAAGAGAATGGTAAGACGTTGGTAGTGTAATGAAACAACGAGTGTACAAATACACTACCACAAAATTGCTACGAAGGTGCACACTCACAAGTACAAAAGCCTCTAATGGGCCAAATACAAAGGACAACTAAGAGGCAAATATACAATCTCTCAAAAGAGAGCAAGAGCACATAAAAATAATAAAGATCTTTATTCAAATATGCTTGGCAACAAGCATAATAATACAAGATAGAGAATGCCTTTATATAGGCACTCCCATGCATAAAGGGGTTGGCCCAACTAGTTGGTGGGCCAGCTCCAATGGCTAGATTTCTATCTATTGGGGTTTGTCCAACACCATCTCCCAATCAGTTGTTACATCAAAACAAAAAAAAATAAAACAAAATAAAGACAAAAAACTAAAATAAGGAAACTCATTAGTCCCTAGTGGATTGACACTTATTGCAACATGAAATAACTGAAATACCACTACAAGAAAAAACACTAATTAGCGACGGAAATTTGTGACAGAAAAAATCCATAGCAAATTTGCGATGGATTAGCGAGAGAAATATATTCATCGCTAAAATATCGCTTATTTGCGAAATTAGCGACGGAAAATATTCTATCGGTAATCCGTCGCTAATTAGTGATGAATTAGCGATGGAATTTATTTTGTCTCGATATCTGTCGCAACTTAGCGACGGATCAACGACAGAACTATTCCATCGCTACCCTGTCGCCAAATAGCAATGACCTAGCGACGAAATTTGTTCGTCGCTAATCCATCGCTGATTTTTCCGTAAATCCTTAATTTGAACCTCTTTCTTTCTCTTTTCTGTTTTGTCCCTGCCACTCAGTGCCCCCCGATCTGCCGCCTGTCGCCTCTGGCCCGCTGCCTGCCGCCTCTTGGTCATCACCCACTGCCTCTTGGCTGTCGGTCGTCGCCCGACGCCTGTCAACCGACGCTCGATGCCTGTCGACCAACGCCCAACGCTCGATGGCAGTCGCCCGACGCCAGTCGCTAGACCCCCTTTGGCTCAGATAACCCCCCGACGCCCCCTATCTATTTCCTTTTTTCGCCGGCAATTTCATTTTTCGGCAGGGAGGGGCCGAGCTTCCCTGTCTTTCTGTCTTAAGGGATGAGACGGAGGGGCTTGCTCCCCTCCCTATGCTTTTTTTGCCAGGGAGGGGTCGAGCCCTCTCCTTGTCTTAGGGGATGCGCGAGAGAGGCGCAACCCCCTCCCTGTTTTGTTTTTCTCCAGGGAAAGGCTCGATCCCCTCCCTATCTTACAAATGGCCGGGAGGGGCTCGACCCCCTTCCCTTCTTTTTTTTTGCCAGAGAGGGGCCGAGCCCTCTCCCTGTTTTTTTTATTTGCCAGGGAGGGGCTGAGCCCCCTCCCTGTTTTTTTTATTTGCCAGGGAGGGGCTGAGCCCCCTCCCTGTCTTTCTGTCGTACGAGATGCGAGGGAGAGGCTCGTCCCCCTCCCCTGTTTTTTTTTCGCCATGGAGGGGCCGAGCTCCCTATTTTTTTTTCAGCCCCTGTCTTACGGGATGAGAGGGAGGGGTCGAGCCCCCTCCCTTTGGTTTTTACCAGGTAGGGGGCGAGCCCCTCCCTTTGTTTTTTACCAGGTAGGGGGCGAGCCCCCTGTATGTCTTCCTGTCTTACGGGATGAGAGGGAGGGGCCGAGCCCCCTCCCTTTCTTACGGGATGCGAGGGAGGGACTCTGATCCCTCCTTGTTTCCTTCTTCGCCAGGTAGGGGTCGAGCCTCCTCCCTATATTGTTTTGTATATTTGTGCTTTGCAGATATGTTGTTGAGCTAATTGCGCGATGCTTAGTACTAAGCATCGCATGTGGCTAAAAATATAATGCAAAAAGAAATAAGAAAAAAATGCAAAGGCAAAAGCAATTCAAATCGGGTAAATACCCGTGGTGAGTAAATGAGGAAGGCGCATCACATGTTATTTAATTTATTGGATGCATCACTTTTCTGTTCACACACTCACTTAGTTGTGGATATCTAAGACTGCTTTGATGGAGTTTGGAGATCATGCTGAGCATGATTTTAATATATGAGAATAGAAGTGTTCTTATTTTTGGAGTGTGGATTCCATGCTCGGCATGATAGTAGTTAGCGGGATATTGGTGTGTGTTTGCTGTAAGTACATGTTTGACATATGTTTTGATATGAATGATTTGAATTTATTACAATGTTTGATGTGTCTGTATCCATGCTTGCATGAAGTTATTTTTTATTTGATTATGCCTTCCATGTGAAATTGTATCATGAAAACATGCTTCAAATGAATGTATTATTTTATGAAATGTGATTTCATATTTCTAAATATCCTCGTGATGTGTATAAATATGATGTGATGGTATTACACACAAAAATTTATGCATTAATTGAAACAAAAAATTGCTCACAAACAATCACCAAACAAGATCTAATAGATAAATTAGATATTTTTTTCATCATAGCATTATTAAGATTCTCTTTTAACTGGTGATGATAATATATGTAACATTATAAGACAAAATGGCTGTAAACTGTGAATGAATGTACCATAGGATAGTTGATAATGAGGTATTGCATGAATATATGGATGGTGTTGACAGTTTTATTGATTTTGCAACAGCAAATGTCAGTACAGTGCATGCCACCAGTCGGATCAGATGCCCCTGCACGATGTGTAAGAATAATCAATTTGTAAAACCTCATGGCATTAGACATCACCTATATAGGAGGGGTTTTGTTAGTGGTTATCAGAATTAGATGCTTCATGGTGAAGAATTTTAGAATAATTTTGATGCACAGGTGGATGTGGTGCACGATAATCCATATGTGAATTTGATATTTGATGTTGCAGGACCAAAAATGAGTTCTGCTATGGGACATAGTGATGCACCAACTGGGGTAGAGGAAGAAGCAACAAATAATGCAACTAGTAGATTTTATGATTTACTTAGAGATGTTGATGAGCCACTGTAGAATGGTTGTGAGAGTCACACTATCTTGTCTGCAGTTCTTTAACTATTGAATTTAAAGTCAGAGTATAATTTAAGCCAATCATGTTTTGATCGTTTGTGCTCTATTGTGAAGCGTATGTTGCCCAAAGATGAGAAATTACCACAAAATCTTTACCATGCAAAGGTTATGGTCAATGCACTAGGTATGAGGTATCAAAAGATAGATGCTTGTCCAAATCACTGCATGTTATATTTCAAAGATCAAGAAAATAGTAGATCATGTCCATCATGTGAACATCCTCAGTTCAAGCCAAAGACAAGGAGAAATGGTAGCACAATGTCAAAAAAAGTGTCATATAAGTCACTTTGCTACTTCTTTCTCACCCCTAAATTGCAACAATTGTATATGTCTTTGAGGACAGCTAAACAAATGATATGACATGCAAATAAAGTTTGACATGATGAAGACAAGATCACACATCCTGTTGACGCAGAAGCTTGGAGGCACTTTGATCGTACTCATCAGAACAAATGATATGGCGATAACTCCACTCAGCATCCGCCTTTTGATCCTGCAGCATGGGTGACTGCAACTGGTAAACCCAAAAAGGGTCGTGTGTTCGGGTTTGGGAGTAACATGAACACCACACCAGTCGTTGCCTCTTGCAGCCATGACTCTCAGAGTTCTTCCGCCAACATCAACTCCCAACGTCCGATTGACCCTGCTATATCTTGGGATGATGTCTGTCAGCGTCTTGAGAACAAAATGCAATACTTTTTAAATGAAGTTATTCCCAATATTGTCCGTAATGAGTTGTGCAACTTTTTTCAGGACAGGGAAACTTCGTCTGTATTCAACATGAGCTCTGGTGCTCGTCAAATATAAAGATTC
This sequence comes from Nuphar pumila, assembly GCF_984573655.1. Classification (NCBI taxonomy): domain Eukaryota; kingdom Viridiplantae; phylum Streptophyta; class Magnoliopsida; order Nymphaeales; family Nymphaeaceae; genus Nuphar; species Nuphar pumila. The sequence continues at coordinate 27,222,526 of NC_143255.1, read as the reverse complement.
ATGTCATTTGTTTCATGTCGTTAGATTTCAAGCTAGTATATGCATGATTGAATACATATATTCATGACTGCCTCACTATGAATTTTTTTGACACCTTATAACACATATATGCATGATTGATTCACTATATAATTTTTATGACACCCTTATAACACATATACGCATGATTGAATCACTATGAAAGTTTTTTACAACCTTACAACACATATATGCATGAATTCATCACTATATAATTTTCTTAGTGCCTTATAACACATATATACATGATTTAATCACTATAAAAGTTTTTTGACAACCTTAGAACACATACAAGCATGTTTTCATCACTATGACAACCTTAGAACACATATGAGTCTGATATTAGCATATATGATAGTTTTTTAATGCTTTATAACACATATATGCATGATTGAATCACTATAAAAAATTTTGACTGCTTTAGAACATGATACGCATGATTGAATCACATATAGAGTTTCTTGACTGCCTTAGAACACATATGAGCATGATTGAATCACTATAAGGTTTTTTTACTGCCTTAGAACATGATACACATGATTGAATCACATATAAAGTTTTTTTATTGCCTTAGAACAATTATGAGCATGATTGAATCACTATGAAAGTTTTTTAACTGCTTTATAACACATATGAGCATGATATTAGCATATATGAAAGTTTTTTGACAACCTTAGAACACATATATGCATGATTGAATCGATATGAAAGTTGTTTGACAACCTTAGAACACATATATGCATGATTGAATCAATATGAAAGTTTTTTGACAACCTTAGAACACATATATGCATGATTGAATCACTATGAACATTTTTTGACATCCTTAGAACACATACAAGCATGCTTTCATCACTATGAAATTATTTTACTGTCATATAACACACATATGCATGATTGAATTACTATAAAATTTTTCTTAGAACACATTTATCCATGATTAAATTGAAATGAAAGTTTTTTTACTGCTGTAGAACACATATGAGCATGATTGAATCACTATGAAAGTTTGTTGACAACATTACAACACATATAAGCATGATTTCATCACTATGAAAGTTTTTTTACTGTCTTGTAACACATATATGCATGAATGTGATACATAACACATTTATTTGACAACCTTATAAACTATATATGCATGCATAAATCACTGTGAAATTCTTTGACAAACTTAGAACACATATCTGCATGATTGAGTCACTATACAATTTTTTTCCAGTCTTAGAACACATATTTGAATTCTGTTAATGTCCTTCAGTTTATTGCTATTCTCTGTGTCATTCAGCCATTTACTTTGTTGCATTAGATTAGGTGCATTTCATATAATTTATTTCATTATATTTTGTTTATAAATACTAACATTTTTGTTCTCTTGTAGAATGCTAGAGATGATCAGCGTAGAGGAGCTGATGGAGGCATGGAGGGAGGGGCAGATCAACAAAATGAAGAGGATGATGCCCAAAATCTTGGCGAGGATTAGATGCATTTGTTTAATTTGTTTGTCGTACTTGTAACTAATTATAACTTGGCAAAGACTGTATTTGGTTGTTAAAGTTTGCTTAACTTAGAACTTGTGTTAAATTTGTTTCACCTGTATATGTATTTTTTATATATATTTTGTTTTTTTAAGCAGATTATATGAATTGTATAACGATAAATTTTTCTCGAGTTTTAGAAAATTTAAAAAAAAATATATATATATATATATATATATATATATATATATATAAAATTAGCGACGGTTATTATCCGTCGCTACTCCATCACCAATTTGAAGCAGTCGTTGGTTTGCGACATAATTTAATTCAGCGCTAATGGCCGTCGTCAAATTGGCAATGGACATTAACGACAGATACGTATCCATCGTTAAATAGTAGCAACAGATTAAATTCTGTCGCAAAACCAAATCAGTCTTTATTTAGCGATGGATTAACGACGAACATGATCCGCCATTAATCTGTCGCTACTTAGCGACAGATAAATTCTGTCATAGTTTAGCGACTAGGGTTGTGTGGTGGACGCTATCCGTCGCTAATCAGTCACAAAATCCATTGTTAACTTCTTTAGCGATGGATTTGCGATGGCTTAGGGACGGTTGATGTCTATTGCTAATATGCAGTTTTCTTGTAGTGTACCCTTGATGAGTATTTTAGTTTTACATACATATTAAACTATATATATATACAAATGGCATATACACAATACATTTTAATACACCCCTCAAACTTATGGTGTGATCATCGAAAGCTTGTCAAGAAAAAAAATTTGAGGTAACGAAAGCACCTTGGTGAAAAAGTCTGCTAGTTGATACTTAGAAATAACATAAGGTAGGGTGATGTTCTGCCTCAAAAATTCTTCACGCACATAATGGCAATTCATTTTTCTATGTTTGGTTCTTTCATGAAATGTATGATTGCCAATTATATATATTGCACTCTTGTTATCACAACATAGTCCGGAGGGTATTTGAAGATGAATGCTTATGTTTTCAAGTATCTTCTTAACCGAACAATGTTTGATGTTATAGTAGTCATTACAAGGTACTCGACCTTAGTGGATGATAATGATACTTTTTGTTATTTTTTATACTTCCACAACACTAGAAAATCACCTATAAAAATACAAAAACTAATAGTTGAGCATTGATCATTTGGATCTCCTTCACAATCTGAATCAAAATAAGCAATTAACTCAAGAGAGGAAGAGGATGATGACAAAAGACTTCTATAAGCAGATGTTTGTAAATATCTAACAATTCTCATTACAACACTCATGTGAACTATAGTGGGAAAATGCTAGAATTGGCTAGCAGTATGAACTGCATGCACAATATCATGCCTAGTAATAGTTAAATAAGTCAAGGTGTCAATCATTTGGTAATATAGAGTAGGATTATCTAGAGGTGTCCCATCATTAATCTTCATCTCGACATTAATAACTTCGGGTGTGTCTACCCTCTTTTCATCAGTAATGCCTAACTTGTCAATAATATCATTAGCAAACTTGGTTTTAAAAAGCATCCTCTAGGAGAGTGAGCAACCTCAATTCCAAGAAAAAATCAAACAAATTCAAGATCAGTCATTTCAAAGCATTTTTTGAGGATACAAAACCATGTTTTAGCATAACATAACTAAAGTGATCATACTAGGCTCTAGGTGCCTGTTTCAAACCATAAAGAGTTTTTCTCAATTGAAGTACCTTATCAGATGAGACTTCATATCTAGGAGGTAAATTCATATAAACCTCTTCTTTTAAATTTCTATTTTAAAATACATTTTTAACATCAATTTGTTATATAGGTCAACCTTTAATAACAACAACAACAATAAGGATTCTAACTGAAGTCATTCTAGCTACTGGTGCAAATGTCTTATCACAATCTATTCTGTATTTTTGTACATACTCTTTAGCAACTAACTATGCTTTATTTTTTTCTAGGGTCCCATCACTTTTAGTTTTAACTTTATACACTCATCTACAACCTATAGTTTTCTACCTTTAGACAAATCAGAGACTCCTCAAGTCATGAATTTTTTTAGTGCTCCTAATTCTTCATTCATAGCTTTTACCCATTCGTGATATTCTTTTGCTTATTTATATGTGGTAGGTTCAAAATATGTCAAAAACCTAGCTAGACAAGCCCCATATTGAGGTAAGAATGATTCATATGAAACAAATCTATCAAGGAGTCTAAAAGTCCTATTTGTTAATTTCACTTTGTTGATTTTCTAAGTTAGAATATCTTTCTAAGGCATTTAGTTGACTATTATTGTCACATCTTTTATATTGAATTATACTAGGTCATCCAATTTCAATGTTTTTACCATCTTGATTTGATTGAGGATCTTCATCTCTATCATTCTCATATAAAGAATTACCCTTATATTGAGGCAATAATTCAAGTAAAAAGGAATACTCAAAGTATTTCTCAAGCATATTTAAAAAGAAAAAAAAAAACCAGAAAGTGAACATTCATGGATATATATGGTTTGTTATTTTTAAAATCAAAATATTTAAACCCTTTGAGTTTCTTCATATCTTAAGAAAGCACACTGTATAACTTTAAGAGTGAGTTTATCATTTTTATCAGTGAGAACAAAACACTTGCATCCAAAAGGTCTTAATCTAAGATAACTGGGAGAAACTTAAAAAAAAATTATAAAAAGAGATGTTTTGGAACTTAGATGATGGGAATCAGTTGATGAGGTATACGACTGTCAAACATGCTTGAACCAAAAAAATGTTTTGGAATATCTTTTGCAATTAAAAGAGTATTCTAGTTTCAATTATGTGTCTATGTTTTCTCTCTACTAATTCATTTTGTTGAGTATAGGCACATGATCTTTGATAAATACTTTTATTGTTTTAAAAATAAGTTTTGAAATCATTTGGCATAAATTCTCTCCTAGAGTTGGAGTGAAAGAGAAAAATTTTGGTCTCAAATTGATTTTTGATAAAATTATGGTATTTTTTAAAGTTCTCAAAAACCTCATTTTTGTGCCTAAGGAAATATATTCATAAGTATCTTGTATAGTCATAAATAAATATTACATAATAAGATAAACTACCTTTAGATAAAATAAGAGAAGGTCCCCATAACAAGATTCTTTTTAGAAAGAAAAGAGCCTTCATTTTGCCAACAATACAATTTTCACAATAAAATTTTTTATTACAAAATTTGTTTAAATGAGGTACATGAGATAATTTTGACAAACTAAGATCTCTCAATCTTTGGAACCATAAAACTAAATTGATATTTTGAACATTATAAAAAAATTTATTTTTTGGAAGAAGACGATCCATGTAATAGTGGTATCATTCTCTATAGTCTTTCTCGATCTGCTTTTCGGACTGAAGATAATCCAAAAGATATTTTTTGGAAGAGAAGGAGACACTACACTCATGGTCGATGATTTGTAAAATAAACAAAAGATTTAAATTTAGTTTTGAGACAAGTCTAATTTTTGAAATATAGAATTTCAAAGTGTTTTTCAAAATTTTAGTGCTTTTAATACTAAGAGAGGATTCAGCGATAGTAAAAATATTTTTTTTTGTTGAATTAGTGCAACATTCGAAAAGTAAAGAAGAATCTAGAGTCATATGAAATGAGACACCAGAATTCAAAAGCTACAAAACCTTACCAAGAGGTGTTGATGTAGAGACCGCGACATTAGAGAGAAAATACTTCTTGATTAGTGGATGAAGGGCTTTCATGGTTTGAGAGAACATGGTTCCAATAGATTTAAAATCTTCATTGATTTCATTTTTTCTTTCGTGAGACTCTCCCACGGATGTCACATTTTTTTCTTCTCTTCTTTTGAACTTGGGACAAGATGACCTAATATGGCCCGGTTCTCCACAATTATGATAAGTCAACATAGTTTTTTTTTGTCATCATATCTAGGTTTTCCATTGTAAGGCTTTAAAAAATGAAGTGGTTTGTAAACATTTGCATTGACTCCTGATCTTGAAACAACCAACAGATTATGCTTTGTCTCCTTAGATTCGAACATAGATTTAAGTCTTGTCTCCTCCATGCATACTTGAGCCAAAACTTCATGTAAATGAAGATGAATTTTTCTATGGATAATATTGACCCAAACTTGTTCAAATTTGGGTCTAAGTCCTAAAAAATTGGAACAATTATTTTTATGCTTGTATTTCTTTCATTCTTGTGCATTATTTAGAGCTTTATATCTAGGCTCAAGTTTAGCCAATTGATCTCAAAGCCTCTTGAGGGTACTATAATATTTTCTCATGGTCTTATCACCTTGCTTGCAATTATGTACCTTTTCATTAAGATCCCATTTATGTACCATATCTTTTTGGGTATATATTTGTTTAACATATTTTCAAGTATCGTCAACTCTTTCAAATTCAAGAATATCGGAGAAAGGTTCCTCATGCATACTACCTATAAAAAGGAAAATAATCTTGGCATTGCCTACTTTTCACTCTTTATAACCTTTTTTTTAATCAATCATAGCCATTTTTTTTCAATCCCCTTAAGGATTTCTTCTTTTAATCCACTATCGGCTCCTATAACCAATTTTGTAAGATTTGGTTGTAGCTTCAATGCGGATCTATCAATAAAAAACCATAAGTATTTATCTATGAAAATTCTTTTCATCGCCCCATATATATGTGTAATACCTACGAATTTGATTCATTTTAACTTTTAAATTTGAGCAAAATTCAAGTTAAAATTAGGTTAAATTTAGGCAAAATTTAAGAGTTTAAATTAAACTAGGACTCTAGTTAGGTCCGTTATGAGCCATAGATCTCATAGGAGATTAGATTTGGTGATTTCAGTTATGGGTTGGTTAAAAAATACGATTTTTAAAATTGATAGGCCTTCATTTTGGGGTTTTTAACTTGTATAAGGTTCAAAATTTGGTTGTTTAAAATTTACCAACTATGTTTTGAACTCAAATAAGGTTTTTTATGAGACCTAGAGGGTCACACCCAACCCAATGAGGTGCCATGTGCCTACGTGGTGACCCACAGAGGTTCAAGGGTGGCCAATGACTTTTATGGATCTTAGATGAGTCATATTCAGATCTAAACCTTAGTATTTAGATCTAATATTAATCTGAACTTCATTTATGGATATGAACCTTTAACTTAAGTGTTGAATTTGAAATTAATATTTGGCACTTAGATCCAACCCAATTGAGATTGGATATAGTCCAGAGTTTTTGGATCCAGATCACTTAGATTGGACTCAAGTGGGGCGTCACTTAGGTGAGGCTCACTTTATATTCTAGAGACCTCATAGAAGAGGATCTCTATCTATATCAAGAGGGTTCTAGAGAGGGTGAGATGCCCCACTCTAGTGGACCTCATATTTAGTTAAGGATTAAAATTTTATTTTTGTAAAACTCTTAAGAGACCTAGAGGGTTTAAAATTCTTTTAAAAGATGAGTTTGAGTGGAGTTTGAAGACTCATCTAGAGAGTCTTCTAGGTGAGACGTCCCACCTAGTGGGGTCCACCTATAGGTAGTTGGAAATAGAGTTCTATCTCTAGAAGAAAGGAAGACCCAATAGGAGGGGATGACCCCCCTAAAACTGTTAAAAATTATATATATATATATATATATATATATATATATATATATATATAGAGAGAGAGAGAGAGAGAGAGAGAGAGAGAGAGAGAGAGAGAGAGAGAGAGAGAGAGAGAGAGAGAGAGAGACTTGATTAGGGTTAATTGAATATACTTTTGGATAGAAATGGACCTCACTGTGGTTGACTTCACCTAACACAAAGGAAGTTATGTCCAAGTTTCGCACCCACCTGGGTGCTAGTGCAATGCTCTGTTAGAAGAGTCCGTGTGATATAGTTTTCTAGTCATTTTATCTGATATGCATGGTTCACATTTTTTCAAATTCTACATTTTTAAAAGAAGGTAATAATCTCATGCGAATTATTCTTTTTATTTTACTGACATTTATATGCCCTAACCTTAAATGTCATAAATATGTATCGACATTAAATGCATAATTAATATAACCAGAAATATTCATTGTATTATTTATAGAAGGTGTTATATTTAGACAGAAGAGACTATGGTCAGCATCATAGCGACCCCTGAGCTTCACTTTTCTATCTTTCCCAATAGTGACCTTGTTACCCCAGAAGCGGATTTTGAAACTATTTTTAGCAAAATCTTTCACTGCTAAAACATTTCTTCTCATGAAAGGTACATAAAGTACATTCGTTAGTAGGAGACTGGTCTCTTCTACCTGAAGCCTGTAGGTCTTTATCCCGACTATATCATTATAGGTGTTATTTTTCATATACACCTTATGACCTCTAGGCCTCAACTCCTTCATCTTCACATGTCCTTCATTTGACTTAAACACATGCTGTGTCGCTCTTGAATCAATCCACCACCCTGAGAGATCACTATCTGTGATCAATGATTCATATACAATGCATACTAATTCTCGTTCTCCATTTACTTGCTTTTGTGGATTCTCTTTCTTGGTTTTATTTGGACAATTATTCTTGAAATGCTCAATATTTTTATAAGAAAAACATGCTCTCCTGGTTGCAATCTTGGAGTTTTTAGTTTGCACTGGACGCTTCTTGTTGAATTTATTCTTCTTAAATTTCTTAAAAAATATGCATTTAGGCTTAAAAAATGATTCAAGCCATGATTCAATATTTCCCAAGAGGTGTAGAAGGAGAAGCCTTCACTTTGTTCTTCATTTTGAATATTCGGCAGATTGAAAATGTTGACATAATAATGAACCTGTTCATAAAGCGATTTAGATATAATATTTATGTCTTGCCTACCATTTGTCAGCTTTATGACCTCAAGTAAAGGAAAGATGAAGATGCTCATGAATTCATAAACATGTCAGTTTACCATATAATGAAAGATTTCATGCATGAATCTCATGCTCTCACGATCATTATAAACAATTTCACTCAACCTCTAAAGGGTTTTTTAACCACCCAAAAATATGCGACTTTTTTACTGATTTGATTGACTCAATCACTTGGATAGAGTCTAACCCGAAAAGAGACCTATATGATGGGATCTTGGCTAATATTAGACTGGAAAAGAATGGATCTAAAAAGAAGAAATCATCCAAGAATCAGGTCAACGTGGTTACTTCTCGTAGAGTAAAAAAGAAAGTCTCCTACAATTAGCTCTGATTTTTCAAGCAAAATTAGGAGTATGTCTAAAATCATAAAAAGTCCAAAGATAAAAAGTTCAGTGAGATTTAATAGACCTACTCTCAAGTCTTAAATATTTTGTTGCATAATAAGAACTTTAGATTACCTAAAGCCTCAAATTATCCTCAAATGAAATGAAAGGATCTAACAAACTATCACATATAGCATTAGGCATTGGACACTAACATTAAACAGAGTTCCTCTAAATGACATAATCTAGAACTACATTAACAAAGGTGAGATGGTCATGAAAAATGAAAAAGTTCAGAAGAACCAAGTTGTAGTAAAAAAGAAGAGGTCAACATTGGTAAAAAACTAGATCCAATGTTGACAAATTTTATGATAATACCAAAAGCTTACATTGGCTTTGGTAACGAAGAGGAAGCCACACATCTATCTAAATCATCCCAGTTGACTCACACTTATGTCATGAAGAAAGAAGAAGACTATCGAGATTCTATAAAAGAGGCTTTGATTATGTCTGAGTCATCTGAAGCTCTCATTATTAAGAAAAAGAAGTAAAAGGTGACCTTGAATATGTCGATGTGATGGAAGATTTTGGTTCATCTCTCTCTCTCTCTCTCTCTCTCTCTCTCTCTATATATATATATATATATATATATATATATATATATATATGTCATGCTGAGATGAATTGTATAGATTACATCACAAAGAATTCAAAAGTTAAATTCTTAAAGAGGAAGAAGAAAGTTTTGTTGATAAGATTTCTTTGAGAAGCTAAAAATCTGCTAAAGAAAGATGCAACATTATTATGTTCATTTTCTTGGTGGCCATCAATCTTTTGATCTTAGCCTAGAACATGAATAGTATCTATGAAAAAACCAATATCTTCACATACTCGGTTTGAGCTTTTCTCTCTAATGATGAAACTGGTGCAGAAGTATGTTATGACATGCACTATGCAGATCAAATTTATGTTAGGTTAGAAAAATTCAAAAGCTAGTAGAAGTTTTCAATTATATGGGAAATAACCGTTATTTGTCATTTTATGGAGCCACATCATTAAAACAAAAGTTCAGATCCCAATCCCTTAAAAGATCAAAGTTGGAGAAGAGTGAATCATATTATATTTCAAGACAAATGTCATAAACATGGCCTTAAGGCAAGTCCATTGTTGGGGCATGTTCAAAGATCACCATGTTCTCTACATCAAGTCATTGATTCCTTCTAAGTGCACAGAAAATCAAAGGAGATAAAACTACATCACCTATACCAGGTTTGCTCTCAGGCTCTTGCAGTCCAAAAACAAATATTCATCACTCACAACCTTTGGAAGGTGAGTGACTTGTTTTGATCATTTTTCTTGTAAATAGTTGTATGAAATCTACTTCATTGGATAAGTTGTATGTATCCTATGAAATTTGAGGCTGGGATGTCAATGGGTCGGATATCCATTTAATTGGATTCAGTAGCCAAAGTTAGATATGATTAATAATTAGATCATGACTCACTATTGAGTTTTGCATTCGAACCCAAGTCCAAATCCAACTAAGATTGTATTCTATTCCAACTAAAATCCAAATCTAGATATGTGTACATGTCAGTTTTTAAGTTATTCGGATTCGGTTTTAGCTGATTCCATCCAATTCTAAATCTGAACCAAGATCCGATTAGATTAGACTCCATAATGCTTAGTTCCAACCTGACTCCGACCAGTTTACATCCCTATTTAGGGGGCAGGTACGTTCACCAAGCCTATGCTTTTTCACTTGGCTAGTGATATGGGAGAGTAATCTCACTATAAACCTACAAAGGCTCACTCTAGAAGGTAGATGCATAACCGTGTGCTCAGGCTAGCAGGACCTTTGAATTTTTATTTGTAGCTAACTTATTCAGTTTAGCTTAGTTTACTCTCTTGAATCTACTTAAAGATTGATCTAGACTGCTGCAACCTTATATTTGAAACAAAAAGGAGAGTAATTTGGCTACGGTGGCAGATTTAGTTCAATCTTGCAAACCTCATTCTCAGGAAAATAAAAGTCATAATATTTTGAAAATTCTGGAAAATCTTATTTTATCAGGTACGGATTGGGTCTGGTTTATGTAATAGGATGCCGTTTTTCTGTCATTAATTATAGTAAAAAATGGCCAGCTTGGTATAACGGTGAGTCATGTGTACGCCTTTTGAAGAGTAAGAGGTTGGAGTTTGAACTAGGGGTGGCAATCGTGTCGGGTTGGCGGATTGGCGGGTCGACCCGACGGGTTGGCGGGTCAGCATACCTCAACCCGAACCCGACCCGTTTATTAAACGGGTCGGCTGTGGCAAACATGAACCCGACCCGTTTAATAAACGGGTAACCCGACACGACCCGCCAACCCATTTAATAAATGGGTTGGGTTGGGTAAACGGGTTCTCAGGTTCGCGGGTCGGGTTGATGGGTTGACGGGTCGGGTTGGCGGGTCGACGGGTTGACGGGTCGGTGGGTTGGCAGACGGGTTGACCCACCCGCCTAACCCGTTTATTAAACGGGTCAGCCGGGTTGGCATACCCCCAACCCGAACCCGACCTGCTTAATAAACGGGTTACGCGGGTCGACCCATTTATTAAACAGGTTGGCTTAAGCCCAACCCGAACCCGCCTAAGAGGCGGGTTGGCGGGTTGTGTCAGGTTTTGCCACCCCTAGTTTGAACCCACCTCTTTAAAAGTGAAAGATACATTTTGTTTTTAAACTCAGGTAAAGCTAGGATCGAGCTCGAAACCAAGCCGAGTTTGAACAATGCTGTTCAAGCTTGGCTCTGGGCTCAAGCCAAGCTTCAACACATGCATTTTGAAACAAGCCGAATTCGAACAGCCCAAGCTTGAACTCGGCTTGTGTGCATGCCTAGTCAGTGGCACCTCTATCGATACTATCGTCAAAGGTGCCTTGGATGCTGATGCAACCCAAACACCGCCATTTTTCCTTGTTTCAGTCATTCATTTTTGGGGAGGAATGACTCTGAAAATTTTTGTGGACTCATCTGAGAGGTAAACTATCCAACCATGGTGTTTGGGTTGCCGTTCATCATATGGATGAACAGTATCTAAGGACAACATGATCATGTCTCTTTTTTACTCAATATACTTGGGTACATTCATGAGCACTCTAAACAAATTGTGGGGCCTACGCATGCCTGTGCCTTTGGGAAGAAGTTGTACTGTCAAATCGAAGATCAAGACGGTACCAAATCCAAGTGGCCCAGAAGAATCCATGATTCATTAATATCTTTCGGAGCTATGGGAGGCAAAATAATGCCCCCCTTGTATTGAAGTTATCATCTAAATGAGTGAATTGAGATTTGCCTTGTACCATTGTGACATTTACTAGGGACGAATGCATGTATTTGGTCACCAATGAGGGCTCCGCGTGTTTGGTAGGAGCTGTCAGTGTACGTCTCCTTGTGGTGGGACATTGCAGGTTCAAAACCCATTGGTACGTTGAATAATAACTGGTGGGTCTGCCTAACCCCAGCTTGCCCTTAAAAAAAACGTACTGGGGGCCGTTGGTTATGATCGAATATGAAAAGATGAGCCATCGGTAGGGATGGCAATTTCTGACACGACCCGCCAACCCGCCTCTTAGGCGGGTTCGGGTTGGGCTTAAGCCCACCCGTTTAATAAACGGGTTAGGCGGGTGGGTCAACCCGCCAACCTGCCAACCCGATCCGTCAACCCGCCAACCTGAAAACCCGTTTACCCGACCCAACCCATTTATTAAATGGGTTGACGGGTCGTGTTGGGTTACCCGTTTATTAAACGGGTCGGGTTCGTGTTTGCCACAGCCGACCTGTTTAATAAATGGGTTGGGTTCGGGTTGAGGTATGCTGACACGCCAACCCGCCAACCCAACCCGCCAACCCGACCCGATTGCCACCCCTAGCCATCGGCAATGGACCAGGGTGGGGGCGGGGGACAGGGTCTCCACCCCCGCCCCGTCTCAAGATTAGAACCTCCATCCCCGCCTCCATCCCTGCACGGGGATGAATTTTAACCTCCACCCCCGCCTGCATCCCCGTTTCATGTCCTCCATCCCCGGTTCAAACGGGGATGAGGTGGGGCAGCCCCCCCGTTTCCCCGTAGTCTATTGCCATCCTTTAGAAGGACCGGGGATGGGGGGCTAGGCGGGGTGGGGAAAAGTGTAAGTCCATCCCCGAACAAGGATGGATTTTAACCTTCGTCCCCGCCTCCATCCCCGCTTCATACCCTTCATCCCCGGTCCAAATGGGGTGAGGCGGGACGGGGGCCCGCTTTCCCCCGGTCCACTGCCATCCCTAGTTGTGAGGGTGCTGAGACGAAGGCACCGGATTAAACTTCACTGACACATGGGTGCGCCTGTACCTTTCAGAGGTGAGCCATGTAAGCAGGGCCCGGGCTTTGCCTCACTTCGGTGAGAGTTCCTCGTCATAAAAAAAAAAAAGATAAGCCACCCGTTTAATTTCTCTATATTATTCATGAATTCTAATGTTTGGTTTTTCATGCTTGTGCTGGTAGGGGTCTGTGTAACCCCAACTAGATAGCAAGAGAAAAAGAAAAAAACACATACTCCGTCCTCACTCCAAGACTGCTTATTCATGTAAGCTGTTTTCATGTGATATTAATGTGATAAAAACATCTACATTCGAGGAAGTGTGGGGAGGCCGTCTATTGTGGAGATGTCTAGAATTTTCAATCAGGTTTGTGGTGGTAGTGAAGGGCTCTTGAAGCCCACCCTAAAATTCTTGATGAGACGCACAGGCTCCATCCTTGTCGTACGGACCTACCTTATTTTTATAATTTTCTCATATGTTGTTTTAGGGTTTCTTCTTTTTATGATGGAGAACTGCCTCTCATTGTGATAAGAGAACTTTAAGTGCATTGGGTGTTTTGGGGCTTTGCAGAATCGTGTATGGTCAGTGTATTGCTTATTTTGTTAGTGAATTTTTTGTTCTACCTTTGCTCATAGACGTAGGTTTGAGGTCGAACCACCTAAAATTGGTCCTCTTTTCCTTTTGTTTTCTGCGATTCTTTGTGTCAATTCACTTTGTAGTGGTTTGCATAACACCGGTAAAAATAATAATAAAAAATTGGTCCACCTCTACATAGACTCGCTTTGGAAACTTGGAAGTCTATGCATTTGGTAAAAACTTGGTCAAACTACCTTCGTGGTAGCCGCATAGGAGAATGATATTACCGAGAGGTTATACATTTAGGAAAGGAGGTGAGACCTTTTATATTTACAATAAAAATTGGATTTGGTAATAATGCATGAGTGAAAACATGATTTTACCGGGTCAATAAGACAAACTCAATAATCACTTTCTTGTCCACAGAGAGGATCAAGCACTCTATTATATAAACATAATTTGTTACAATAGTTCGAGAATACACGTTTTTTATAACACGATAACAACTATCAAAAGATAATAACAACAATTATCAAAACTGATAAATACAAAAACAATATTATCAAAAATGATAATTCTGATCTCAAGTTAACTCGTTTGGTTTATCTAAAACGCGAGATCAGCCATTATGGAAAGTGTCTAACTTTCTTTCACATTTGACGCTGGAGTTTCTTACTGAGAGGGACTTCTTCACAGTGATCTTATTGGTTTTAACTGCTTGATTTTTATTCTTCTCATGTTCGGTTGTAACTGCTTGATTTTTATCCTTATTATGCTCCTGCAAGCTCAACGTGTGGCCAACCACGTTGAACTTGTCTCAAATAAAAATAAACCAAGTGTACGAAAGAGGCTTGGCGAGGCCGTCAACCAACTGGTCAGAGGAGGTGATAAATTGAACTTAAAGATGACCTTTTTGCACATGATCTTGAATAAAATGAAAATAGATTTTCACATGTTTGGTTCTAGCATGAAACACCAGGTTGACAGCTAAATATAAAGCCCTAATATTATCACACTAAAGAGTGAGTGGCACAAGAGGAACAAAGCCAAGCTCTGTTAGAAGTGACTTGAGCCAAAGAAGGCCAGATGCGACACAAATAAGAGATTTGTATTCAGCTTCAGGATCGAGCCACTATCCTTTTGTTTGCGAGAAGACCAAGAAACTAAGCTAGAGCCCAAAAAATAGCAAAGCCATTGGTAGACTTTCGGTCATCAAGGCAGCCAGCTTAGTCAGCATCCGAGAAGGCACTAAGTTGTACAGAAGATGATTGTGCAAAAAATAACCCATGATGGATGGTATTCTTGAGATAGCGCAAGACGCATTTGACAACAGACCAATGAGTAACTGTGGGTTGATGCATGAACTGACAAAACCTTATTGACAATAAAGGCAATGTTTGGTCTTATGATAGTGAGATATTGTAAATCGCCCACGACGCTCTGATATAAAGTTGGATCATGAAAGAGAGGAACATCATCTTTTGATAACTTGGTAGAAGAGCTCTGAAAAGTAGCGATAGGCTTTGTATCTACCATAGAAGCTCGGTAAAATAAAGTAAGAGCATACGTGTATTGATAGAGATAAAGATCGAAGGAGGCATAATAAAGCTCAATACCCAAAAAATAATTTAGACGTCCAAAATCTTTAATAGAAAATGCAAGACCTGAGCATTGAATTAACTATTTAATAGCAAGAGCGGAACTCCTCGTAATGATGATATCATCAATATAAACCAGTAAATAGACAACCAGACTGTGATCTTGAAACATAAACAATGAGGAGAGGACCATAGGGGAGGTTGGAACAGTCGGACTGAGTGAATCGGGAAGAGCAGGAGAAGCTATAGGAACAGAAAAATTTACATGAGGAGGATCTGGAGGGGGTAAGACAATAGGCTGGGAAAGACCTCACTCTGGCAGATCGGGTGTGAGAGGACGATCATATTGATGTCCAGAACCAAACACAGACTCGTCAAAGTAAACATGATAAGAAAAATATGTACGATTAGTGAAATGATCAAAGCAGATGTAACCCTTGTGACGAGAGGCATAACCAAGAAAAATACAAGGTTTGATTTTGGGTTAAAATTTAGAGGTATGATAAGGGGTCATAAGAGGATAGCAATGAGCACCAAAAACACAGAGATGATTATAATCAATGGGTTTTTTAAAGATAAGCTCATACGGTGACTTGCAACCATACACTAAGGTTGGAAGACAATTGATAATGTATATGGTTGTGCGAAAGGCATGTGCCCAAAAAGTATAGGAAAGAGAGGCAGTGTGCAACAGGCTTAGCCTGGTTTCAACAACGTGTCGATGTTTGTGCTCAAAAAGTTCATTCCATTAGGGGTATGTAGGCATGAAAATCGATGAAGAATACCATGTTTGCATGAAAAGCTTTTAAAATCATGACCAATAAATTCACCTCCATCATCATATTGAAAAGATCAGATGAAAAGTTGAAATTGCTTTTCAGTTACATGCTTAAAAGTCTTGAAACACTCAAACACTTTTGACTTAGCATGCATTGGAAAAAGTCATAAAAATGAGTAAAGTCATCCACGATAAGTAGATAAAAACCAAACCCTTCTATGGAAGAAACTGGATTGGATCCCCAGACATTGGCATAGAGAAGTTCAAGAGGTGATGTCGTGGATGAGAGAGAGTAGCCAAAAAGAAGTTTGTGAGCTTTTCCGACGCGACAACTCTCACACACATTTATTTTTTTTTTCCTATTAATAAAAATTGTATGACTAAAATTTAAGAAAGAAACTATCTTCTTATTTGCATGCCCGAGACATTGACGCCAAAGATTAAAGGATGCCACTTTGCTTGTGTGATGCCCCAAACCCCAACCTTGAAAAACCTTTGGTTTTTGAGTAATTTTTTTTTGATGGATAAAGATTGAAATCAATCAGCGGAAGTACAAAAAGAAAGGGGGTAAGCGAAGTCCGCAAGTCTGAGCGGGCCACAGTAAGGGATACAACTAAAAGTCAAGTCCAATATATATAGTGTCAAAAAGTTTTACAAAATGAGACATTATATATCAATACAACCAGTCTCTCAAAATGAGAAGAAAATCCTCTCAAATGCCAAAACAAGAAGCCAGGATCTGCATCTAAGTGTGGGCCCTAAGCCTCTAACGGTGCGCCATCACAATAATACAAGAAATTGCCATCACATATAATATTATCTCAGAAACATCGTGGGCCTTACAGCCTGCATAGGTCACCACTTTTATATGGTCATTAATTTTGATTGGATAAAGTCTCGTGCTAGATTTTGGCCCCCTGAGAAGGATCTTTTTTATCTGTCGGTCCTTAACAAGGAATTTAAAGGATGTGAAATAAAAAATACAATAATTATCTTCAGTAAATTGGCTCACAGATAAAAAGTTCTTTATGATATCAGAAACATGAAGAATAATTTTTAAATCAAAGGTAGAGTCATGTGATAGAAGAACAAGATTACCAATGTGAGAGATAAGAAGCATCTTACCATTGCCAACTATGATTGTCTCACCTCCATGATATTGAGATTTATGGGAGAGTTGTTGGACATCCATAGTGAGATAATTTGTAGCACCAGTGTCAGATACCAATAGTCATTGGTAGATTGCTGAATGAACATTGTAGAGAAGACTTTAGGTATATCCCATCAATTTTTGGCAATATGACCTCGTTTTCCATAGTATTAAAAGATGATTGTCCCATGACCTCCTTGGTTTTGTGTATCATGCGTGCCATTAGGCAGGTTTTGAAAGAAATTACTTCCTTGGCCCCTACCATGACCTCTATGATAGTTGTATCAACGACCTTGACCTTTGAAGGCAGTAAAGCAGTATGTTGAGTTTTGGGCATTTTAAAGAGCTTGATATGAATCAGGAGCACACGCTTTTCTTGATTAAGTAGAAAATCATACAAACATATGAAGGTGTAAGGGGTCAGATTGGTGGTGATTGAGTTTACAAAACTCTCATACTCGAGAGGGAGCCTATTTAAGGTTATCTGAACGAGTTCCTTATCATCTACGGGGTGGTTGGCAACAACAAGAGAATCAGCTAAAAATTTTATGTGGTCTAGATATGACATTTCTATATTCTCTTTCTTGATGAAGGTTAGGTATTTCTTCAATATCATGAGTCTCAAAGGAGATTGAGACCCATATGCTTTTTTCAAAACAAGCCAAGCTTCACGTGTGGTTCTTGTTCTCGAGAACAAGCTAAAAAATAGCTGCCTTAATCCAGCTGAGAGCCAATTGATCAGAATGAACCCAAATAGAATAATTTGGATTCTCTATTTTACCTCCATCTAACGTAGTAATGAGTTGATCTGATTGAGGTGAGAAGTCATTGATGAAATTGAGGATATCTTAGTTGATCATGACTGATTCGAGTTGAGATCTTCAAAGTAAATAGTTGTCTCGATTTAATTTTATTGAAACGAGACCAGTGATAGCATTCCATTGGGTCATGTGAAAGGTAAAGGACAATGAGGAGGCCATTGAAAACTTGTTTGAGCTTAGTAGCTCTGATAACATGAAAGAACTATAAACTCGATAATCAATCTCTTATCCACCGAGAGGATCGAGCACTCTATTATATAAACATAATTTGTTACAATAGTTTCAGAATACACGTTTTTTATAACATGATAACAACTATCAAAAGATAATAACAACAATTATCAAAATTGATAAATACAAAAACAATATTATCAAAAATGATAATTTTGATCTCACATTAACTCCTTTGGCTTATCCAAAGCGTGAGATCAACCATTATGGAAGGAGTCCAACTTCCTTTCACATTTAACACTAGAGTTTCTTACTGAGAGGGACTTCTTCACAGTGATTTTATCAGTTTTAACTGCTTGATTTTTATTCTTATCATATTCGGTTGTAATTGTTTGATTTTTATCCTTATTATAAGGTTTTCATTTAAATCTATTTTTATTCTTTATGGTCTTTTGTAATTATTTAGTTTGGATCTTAGTTTAGGGCCATCTTTTGGATTTTATTTGATATCGAATGTATTATAGATCCATAGTGAGATTAGGGTTTCCAACATTTCTCTTTGATTGCTATAAATATTCATTGTAGAGAGAAGAGAAGAGAGTTTGATAAATGATGAGTGAATTTTAATTAAATTTGTTGCAATTCTCTATTATTTCCCCTACTTTTTTCATAGTTTTTTTAGCTTTGTAGTTGCATTAGGGCATCAATTTTGCGGGATTCAGGAGCGACCCTCCTGATCACTGCATCAAATTGGTATCAAAGCCCTAATTGCTCTCTTCGATCATCGCATCATTGTGAAGTTTGAAGAAAGATCTTGTTGGGACAGAGGAAACAATATCTTTAGATTCAAGATTTATCAACATATTTATGGAAGAGTTGGAAGCGCGAGTTCAACACTTGGAGGATAATATGTGTGAATCAAACGAGAGATGTGATCATACAAACAAGAAAATCAATGAACTGAAAGAAGGCATGCATCAAGGATGAATGAATCTTAAGTGAATGGCAACACAGATGAAGGATTTGACTCAAATGCTTAAGCTCAACTATCAGCATATGGAGCGGGGAACCACCCGATGGGCATTGGGACAAACCGATTCAAATTCAAACCAGTTCACTCTAAGTGTAAAGTGTGGTTCAGTGGACTGGTTTTGTGGGTATTCGGGACCAGTTTCGGGGCATTCTAAACTAGTTCTAATCCGATACCAAGTGGTACTCATAGTGACAAAAGTTTTTATCAGCAATTTCTCATTTTTCAAAAACTCGTGAGAAATTGAAAAAATTCCATAAATCTTGCATTTTTTCAGCAAAATCTCGGCAATAAAAAATTAATTAAAAAATATAAAAAATAGTTTTATAAGAAAATATTAATAAAAATTATTTAAAAATAAAAATATATGATTTTTTTCATGACAAATAGCCGTTTAAAACATAAATATCGCATTTAAATCACGGTATTTATGTTTTTTCATAAATCTCGCGATATTTTGAAAATCTCATGAGAAATTGCTGTTTTAAACTTTCAGGCAATTTCTCGCTATATTATCGCGAGATTTTCATAAATCTTGCGATATTTGTCACATTGGTGGTACCATACTCTGACTTGTGTTCTCATGTTTTGGACATATACCCAATCTGTAACCCATCTCGAAACCTTTATCTGGTTCAAATCACCTGAAACTCAATTTTGTTTGACTCCACATTTTCTCTAAAAGAACCTTATTTAACCCTCTTTAACTTTGTTTCAGACACATACCAATCTCAAATCCCCATAGAACCATCCTACCTAGGTGACAACTCCTCATTTTGGCCCAAGTCCAAATCCAAACCCAAATATGGAGCACCTGAGTCCAAATAAATCTGATTAGATCTAGCAACATCTTTGGCTGAACCTTTTGAGTTTGGCCCATATCCTATTTGAGGATCTGTTTCTCTTCCTACTGCAACAACCACCAGTGGATCAGATCCCCATTATCATGTTAGTTAGACATTTTCTGGATCGGACCCTACTAGGGCTAGAAGTGGAACAATGTTTTTAGATCTTTTCTAACTTGAGGAGAATGACACAAGACTGGGAGCATGAGTCTACCAGGTCCTAGGGTCCATTGGGATCCATTTTTTATTATTCATTGCAGAGGGGAGAGAAGAGAGCATGATGAATGACCTGGGTAAATTTTAGTTAAATTTATTACAATTCTCTATAATTTTCCCACTTTTTTTTTTTTATAGTTTTTGAGCTTCGTAGCTGCACTAGGGTATCAATTTTGTAGGGTTCACGAGTGATCCTTTTGAACACTGCATAGGTAATTACCACCTTCTAGATGAACTAGATGCCACTTTTCTAAATGCATAAACTCCCTTTGACTACCAGTTTTCAAAACTAGAGCCTTAAATCACAAATGTTTTTAATTAATGGTTTGCATGTACACCCTCAGGTTGGACGCATAAGGTTTTTGGTTGATCACTACTCCATGTATGGATCCTAATCCATTTTGTTCAAGCATAATCCCTAACTGATCAGATTTGCTCTCTCTCTCTCTCTCTCTCTCTCTTGGCTTGGTCTATTCTAACCAGGCAGCTCATTGGGAATCAGACATGGGAAACCATGCTGGGCTGCTCCTGAACTTTTAGGAGGCATGCGTTCTGCAAAAATCTAATGGTTTCTCTATTTTCTCTCCTTTCCTTTAAGAATCTTGAAGAGGGCATCGTTCTTCTTTCGTTAGAATCATATTGTTAAAGCAGTTGGAGACAGATCCGATAATTGAAGCAATCACCCTCCCTGGTGAGTGTGATCCCCTCAACAAGTGGACTCATGTACCTTTATGTGGTTGCCTGATTGGACAGTTAAGGTGATTTGACAAAACACAAATGGTTGTGTTTTGAAATCACCACCATCGATCACATCAATCATTACCATTCATTGTAATCTACACTTTTGGAGGACCCCACTGCTTGTACAATGAATATGGGGGTGATTTCAAAACAAACAAACCAAAAATCATATTTTGTTAAATCACTTGATCCATGCTCTTAACCACCACCATCCATCACTGCAATCACCACCATTCATTGTAAAATGTTGACACCTTTCTTTTCTTTTGAGAGCAGATATAGTACTTGGGGGCTAAACATATAGTAAAGTTCTTGGCCCACCTGTCCTGCCATGGGGCCTACCCTTCCCAAGAAAGGGTGGCCTCACGACACATGGCAGTACCAGGTAAGCCAAGTACTTTTCACTAGATCATCCCGGAGGCCCTCTTTCTCTATAGGTTGCGTATGTATGATGGATCTAAACATCAGCATCAACCAGGAATCTTTGGTGATGACCACTCAACAATCAGTGTGACAAATATTGCAAGATTTACGAAAATCTCGCTATTTCGTTAGAAATTGCCTGAAAGTTTAAAACGGCAATTTCTTGCGAGATTTTCAAAATATCATGAGATTTATGAAAAAAACATAAATACCGTGATTTAAACAAGATATTTATGTTTTAAACGGATATTTATCACAAAAAATCATGTGTTTTTATTTTTAAATAACTTTTATTAATATTTTCTTATAAAAAATAATTTTTAGATTTTTTAAATTATTTTTTTTATTGCCAAGATTTTGCCGAAAAAAAATGCAAGATTTATGGAATTTTTTCAATTTCTAGCGAGTTTTTGAAAAACTAGAAATTGCCTATAAAAACGTTTGTCACTATGTCAACAATCTAATGACTAGATGAACAGATCACTTCACTAAACGCCAAGTACAAATGCACCAAAATGTGATGGCTATTGAAGCAATGTAATGCTAAAAAATCATGTCTTAACTATGAAAATGAGCCATACACTGGGTCGGACAACTAATTTTTTGTTCAAAATAGAGGAGCCTTTTATTTAGGACCACAAACCTCTACTACAAGATGACAGAAGGAAAACATTGAACAGGCAATGAAACTCAGATCAGCCATGAAGCAGGCCGCAGGATAGAGCCATGAGGAGCATGGCTGCATCTTCTTCATCCTTGGGAAACACCTTGTGGAAGGTCGAGCTCGCGCTTAGGCCTATAGGGAAGTTCAAGCGCGCCGATGAATAGAACACTCCACCTCTTGTATCCTCACTCAGACAATCTGTTGCATAAGTTGAGATGCCGAGCTTAGCCCGTTTCTTGCCAACGAACTTCACCGGATCACGGCATCGCTTTTTCTTTCTCACTATTAACTTGGGATGATCCAGAACAAAATGTGATGGATTCCCTGAGAAACAGCCATCAGCAGTAGTAGCGGCGGCAGCAGCAGCTGCTGCTAAAGCACGTCTAGTCTTTCTGTATCTTATTCCACAAGCATTGCATAGGGACTTTGGTGGTGATCCGCACGGTATTGATTAAAAATTATGCAGTGAGTTAGTACAATGTCACAAATCTCAACAAGGGAAAATCCTGATATTTTGGAAATTTTGGTCTTCTCGACAGGATCTAATAAAAATATTGTTAGATATGTAAATAAAAATTATACATGAGATGCCGAAAAATGGAAATACAAGATAGACAACATAAATAATACCACAAGGTTGTTTTTTTCACAATAATATCATGATAAAATGTCATATTTTACAAAATAGGCGACCTTTTGAAAATACTGCATTTTTTGCATTATATCAGGTTTTGAAAATATCACAATACAATTGTGAAGGGGATTTGAGCAAAATTGTTCAAATAGAGGCTTTAGCGGCAGTCGCTAGACCCTTTTTAGGGGGAAAAAGAGTGCCTCGTTGATCATATGCGCGATCAACAGTGGGCAGGGTGTCATGTTAGCATTTAACTACTATGTAGTTCGATGTATATATAGAGAGAGAAAGAGAGAGTTTTAACGGTGGTCATGACTGCCACTAAAGACGCTTTCAGTGGGATATATATATCAGAGGGACAAACAGTAAGATTGAAAGACAAATAGGGAAGACAGATGAATAGATTGATAGGACTTTGTACCTTAGGACCTTGTGGGCCGCCCCGCCATAAAGGAGTCTTGCTAGTGTTGCAAGTAACACAAACTCTACCAAAATTTCTGTTACTTGATGGATCTCCGACCTTGGTTGCAGATGTGCTGGGTGTGGTCATCGATTTAACAACCTTGCCCACACAGCAACCCAGTGTCAGGTGCACACCATCATGATCCAAACGGTCTTCCTCTTTCTTGGTCACTGTGAATAACTGTTGCCCCTCTTCCCTTCTCTCATGGAAGTATTGAGAAGCAAAGGGTCCTCTCGAGGAATCACCTGCAACTGCCAGAGCATCGGGCTCAAGGGATGGTTCACTGTTCCCCAGGCCATGCGTCAAAGACTGTATCATAATGTTGCAGCTTTTGGGAATCGTATGATCCTGGGGATGAACAAGGGAGTGAAGGGAAAGAATTTGGAGAAGAAGATAAAAGCAATGGAAGACAGATGATATGGCAGCAGTGCAAGGGCAAGATATATAATATTGATCAAATCTTCAAGGAGGCCCAACTCACATTAGTACACTGACACACGTGTATATATATATATATATATATATATATATATATATATATATATATATATATATATATATATATATATATATAGAGAGAGAGAGAGAGAGAGAGAGAGAGAGAGAGATAAGGGGGCCATCAAACCAAAACAAAGGTCCAAAATCTACAATTAATGATAATGGACCGCATTCCTTCTCTGATGATAAATTTTTCATAGATTGGACTTTACATATTGGATTTTTATCATTTATTTAGTGAGTGATATGTTTTGGATTATGAATTTTTGATGTTTAGATGTGTTTTTGAGAATGCTAAAAATCAATGACCCACAATAACTTTGTATTATAAAGTTTTAAAGGCATTGTGGGTTGTTGCCTATATGTCATAAAGTCTTTATGTAAAACATATTTCTTACTAAATAAATTATAAAGAACATATATAAGAGGTCCGATCGATAAAATGCTCAAGCATTGAAGAACAACGGGAGCCCTACTATCGGGGTTGATTGTAGATTTTAGACCTTCCTTTGGTTGGACCTTGACTCTCTCTCTCTCTCTCTCTCTCTCTCTCTCTATATATATATATATATATATATATATATATATATATATATATATATATATATATATATCGTCATGGAACCCGGGGAGTTGGCGATCTCGCACTTGTGAAGCATGTGGCTGAGAGCCTTATCGTTCTTCAGAGATCAAATTCGAGATGCGGGAAATTACGATCAGTGGTTGCAATGGACGATTGCGCCAAATGGTGCGTTCCACACCCACAAAGTGTATAGATTGTTGCTCCCTCCGAGGGCTGATTGGTTACCTGAGTGTGTGTTATGGGCTAAGGGCCCTTCCCTAAGATTTCGGGTCTTGGCTTGGTTAATTTTGCATGATAGAGTTCAGACTCACAGTTATTTAAAGAAGTTAGACTTACAGTTACCTAGCTAGTGTGTGCTTTGTCAAGCTGCTGAAGAAACTACTTCTCATTTATCCTGGTCCTGCCCAATCTTCATGGCTCTATTTAATAGGACGTGGAGATCTCCGAATGTAATTGTCAAAGAAACGTCTTTTGCACTTGATCTGCTCCTGGGCCCTATTAAAATTAGGTGATGCAAGCGGTGGAGACTGATCTGGAAGACGTGGTTGCTTACTACTTGATGGTTTGTTTGGATGTCCCTCAATGATGCTACTTTCCGTCAAATTCCGGTTGTCCTTAATAATCTTGTCCATAAAGTCTTGGTTGATGTATATGTGATTCTACGTATGCATCTTAGAGACCTTTCCTTCCCTCTGAACAACGTTCACTCATCGGTGGTTTTTTCTAATCTAGCGGATCTTGATTCAGCTTGGCTTTGTTGTCGGTTGCTATATGTCTATAGTTTCTTTTTCTTTAGCTTTTTATTTCTCTATATTTTAGTTTTGTTTTCTATATTGTTCGGTTCATGGGTTCAACATTTTGTTGATCTTCATGAGTGGTAATGTTGATTCTCTCTCTCTCTCTCTATATATATATATATATATAAGGCAAATATTTGGTACTAATGAAGGTAAGAAAATAATATAGTTGTATAACTGGTTGGGGTCTGCCTAACCCCAGCTTGCCTTTAAACACATACACGATTGGGCATAACAGTGGATGCCCTATTGTCCAACAATGTTGTTCATTAGTTTTTGCGCCAAACTGGACATTTAGCCCCGCCGCTAAATGTCTGCACTGAAAACAGACATTTAGTGGCAGTTTTTTGCAAAAAAACTGCCCGCTGCATCCGATAACTGTGGACGATTTATGCCGTCCGCTATTACACCCTACTATATATATATATATATATAAGAGAGAGAGAGAGAGAGATGATACATGTGGCTGGCACTCACATGGAACTTTAGTGGTCCAGACAAAAACAGAGGCAGTAACCATGCCCGGACAGAAATTCCACCCATTCTCTGAAGTCCAAAAGGCCACGTTCGGTTATGGTAAAATTTTTCTTGCATATAATTATCCATGCGGAAAAATTTTCATGTAAAGAGCATGGGACGACAGGTGGGGAAATCGTACAAAGCTGCGAAGACTTTTCTTTCGATTGTGCCATAATGTGAATTTTCTATTTTTTACAAAGATTATTCTCTTCTCTTTTTCGAACTTCTATGTGTGCTCAAAGAGTACAAATAGAAACGCATTTTTATCACGATCCAATTAGAACCCTAACCCTCTCTCCAACCTTCACAAAATTGTGGGTTTTCCAGTACAATTCCTTGCTCCAAGATGGTACAGTCAAACTCTTCAGAATCATGCAAGAGGTTTTATATTTTTGAATACCTCAGGTCTTAGATCCATGTATTGAAACTGCAGCTGGCGTGGTACTTATGCCAATAATAGTTAAACAAACACTTAATGTCAGATCCTAAGAATCTCTCTCTCTCTCTCTCTCTCTCTCTCTATATATATATATATATATATATATATATATATATATATATATATATATATAAGATAGATCTAAGATTCACATTTTAGTAGTTCTTGTTTATCTGTCCCAATGGGGCGAGGTCTGGCCAGAGAAACATGTCTCTAGTAGGGCTTAGAGATGAGATGAGATGCTCATGGCTTGGATCATGTTCAGCTCCTAAAAGGCTCATTCAAACTGGTAAAATATATTCAAAACCAAACCTGAACAATGAGTGTTGGGCTCAGCTCAGCTCAGCTCTTATAAGCTCATAAACTAGTAATAAATATACCTTACACATATTTTACATCATATATAGAGTATAGAGTGTAGATGGTTGAAGTCTTCGACTTGCAAGCAAGAACTTTGAAGTTCAAATCTTGTTGCTTGCTGCTTAATTTGGAACAATGTATTTGTTTTGTAAATGTGTTATATATATACCTACAAATGGTCACGGTGCTAAATGAAACATGTTATTGGATTTTTGGTATTTTTTTTTGAAATTATGACCATGATTTATATGCTTGTTTTTATAGGAATCACTTCTTGGAGCATTTTATTGATACATGGATCGGTTTTTTTAAGGTTTCAAAAATCAATGGTCTATAATTTTCATAAATGCTTGAGGTTCAAAATACAAATTTTTTTATCCAAAATGTATGATCCAAGTATCGATTTTTAGTAAATCAATCATGCTGAATACATCTATAGGGTTGAAATTGTTAAAAAACCAACAGAAATCCATTAGCATGTTTCATTTAACATCATGCTCATTTTGTAGGTTTTCATTTCTCTCTTTCTCTTTGTATATATATATATATATATATATATATAGAGAGAGAGAGAGAGAGAGAGAGAGAGAGAGGCAGACAACCCTTGTTAACACACTAGCGTCGTCCATCGGGGGTGATGGATGGCACTAAGCACCCCGTGTGCAAAAATGCACTTTAGCAGCTGGTGCTAACCACTTTAAAAGGCATTTTAATGCCTTTAAAGCATACACATGTGTGTGTGTCTATATATATATGGCATTGATAAAAATTGGGTAAAGGTGAGTGACTCCACTCTTTGCCTCTTTTAGTTTCTGTTTGGGAGCCGGTACTTAATGAGGGTGTATTAAAAGCACCTACCCCACAGGTGTTTGGGAACCCTGTTTTAGAGATGAAAATGGTGTTGAGAGTGAAGACCCAGGTGAAAGATGGGTCATTTTCAACTACATCCTTGCACGGATGTTGACAACTCCAGCCTCATCTCTCAATTTTCATCTCCACTCTAGTTACCCCTCTCATCTCTCCAACACAGGGCCTTAGAGTGTGTGTTTGGATTCACATAATGCAGGGAGTTGGAATTTGATTCCTATTAAATGATTATCTAAAAAAATCTTCTTTTGTGGCTAGAAAGGTGCCAACGAATTTATTTGAATGATCAATGGATGGAGCTCTCACGGTTGCTTTATTTCCTTGTAAGGGACAAAGCTATTCAATGCAAGGGCAGGCTGGAGACCGGAATTTGCAATTCAGTTCCTCTCTGTCATTTTCCTCAGAGCATTAACTCACCCTACAATAATTCAATTCCCAATTCCCATACTGGGGTCATTATCTTGTCCCACATGAACTAGAATACAATCTTATCACCACCCTTATCAACTGAATGACAGCAACAGCCAAACCATGGTCTACCCTAATTTCTTTCAGTCTTGAGTTTAAGTGAAAGTAAGCCTCCATACATTTCTATAATCTTCTTCAAAGTTGCCAAAACCTTAAGTCTAGGCCATTCTCAAGTAGAGCTGTTAAACGAGCTGAGCTTAAAGTGTTCAAGCTTCCCTCTTGTTGAGAGGCGAGCCGAGTTAGATCTCATATTTAGCCCAAGCTAAAAAAAGCCGAGCACAAGCTGGCTTGTTAATAGAAAAAATACATTGTTTTATAGCTAGAAGTAATCAACGGGTGCTCCTCTTGTTTGGTAGTTGCAGTGAGTGCACGTCACGGGACGTTGAAGGTTCAAAACCCAATGGTATGGTTGTGTATAACTGGTAGGGGTCTGCCTAACTCCAGCTTGCCTATCTAAACAAAAAAAATAAGTAATCAGGTTACAAAAGCTTACATTGATCAAAGTTGGAAACAATGTGATTTTAACTCTTAAACCTATCGCTTACAAACCTAATACTTTAATCAGTTGTTCCGACTATACTATATGATGTAAACTATATCTAAAATGTAATTATTATTACTTATTGAACTTATATAAGGCGAGCAAAGCCAAATGTCTATTATTTAAGCAAATAAGCTCTTTATGAGCTGAACACGAGCCAAACCATGAGTGGATCGCTTGTTTCCTAACATTACTTATATATAAGTGGAGCTAGGGGTGGCAATCGGGTCGGGTTGGCGGGTTGGCGTGTCAGCATACCTCAACCCGAACCCGACCCGTTTATTAAACGGGTCGGCTGTGGCAAACACGAACCCGACCCGTTTAATAAACGGGTAACCCGACACGACCCGCCAACCCATTTAATAAATGGGTTGGGTCGGGTAAACGGGTTTTCAGGTTCGCGGGTCAGGTTGGCTGGTCGGGTTGGCGGGTTGACGGATCGGGTTGGTAGGTAGTCAGGTTGGCGGGTCGGGTTGACGGGTTGACGGGTCGGGTTGGCGGGTTGGAGGGTTGGAGGGTCGGGTTGGCGGGTTGACCCACCCGACTAACCCGTTTATTAAACGGGTCAGCCGGGTTGGCGGGTTGGCATACCCCCAACCCGAACCCGACCTGTTTAATAAACGGGTTACGCGGGTCGACCCGTTTATTAAACGGGTTGGCTTAAGCCCAACCCGAACCCGCCTAAGAGGCGGGTTGGCAGGTCGGGTTGGCGGGTCGTGTCAGAAATTGCCACCCCTAAGTGCAGCAATGGTTCACCTAGGGTTGTGTTTTGTGATGCAGGATTTCTCTTTCCTTTCCTTTTGATTTGAAAATGAGTTTCTTTCTTTATGTGTTTCAGAACCACCGCGGGGTCGCCCGTGTTGCCGAGGGGTGGGGGATTATGAAGGTGTTGAGTTGAAGACCTCGAATCAAACCCCGCTGGAGCACAGGTGTATCCTTAGCTTTCAGAGGTGAGCAACGTAAGGCAGAGTGGTCGTGAGGCCCCACTTGGGGTTTTCTCTTGCTTTGGCGAGAGATCCTTATCATAAAAAAATATTATATGTTACAGTGAGAAATCAAGTTCCCCACCAAACTTTTTAACTTTTCTCTAACTCAGTTTTTTTAGGGGGCGTTTGTTACACTCCCACCCAAGGGAAGCCTAAAGAGGGTCACTTTCCTGGGAATTAAAAGGGCACGAAACAGACAGCCCTTCGCAGGAAAAAAGAAAAGAGTTACCTAAGTAAGTGACTGTCCTTTTGTTCAACATGAACCCCAATGTACAAATTAGTAGATTAGCAACTAACGTGAAATTCACCAAGTTTGTGTTTGTCTTTTTTTTTTGCTTTGTTGAGAGCTGGACTTTTTCCAGGAAAAGGAATCACCCTTACTATGTAAATAAGTGGAACATTCCTTTCCTTAGAAAGGCTATTTAAGCCCAAAGTTGTGAATGCAAGTCCGTGGGAACCATGTTCCATTTGAGTATGCAACCAAACAAGGGAATTGTGTTGCCCTACAACTAGGGGTGGGCATCGGGCCAGTCCAGCCTGCCCCACGCCCATTTAGAGCTTGGTCCATAAGGTTTTAAGTGCAGTCTGACCCGGAGATAGCTCGACCCATTTATTAATTGGGCTGGGTTTTGGCCCAGTAAAGGACTCAGCTAGTATGAAGAACAGCCCCTGACCCGGCCCATTAGCCCAATGGACCAATGTTGAGAGAGTCGGTCCAACCTAACCCAAACCCATTTGTAGGTTATTTTTTAATCAAGTTCATGAATTAATTCTTATAATACCAAAAACAATGAATTAAAAGAAATATTAATGCATGCATGTAATTATCTTTCTATTTCTTATATAATCAATGCAACTAATTAGTTAAATAGTGAGAGTTACCAAGTTACTATGCAACCAACTACTAAAAATTAATTAAGTAGCTCAGGCCCATCGAGTTGGCCCGGTAGCACCCTGGCCCATGTATATAACGGGTTAGGGCCTAAAACCTTGACCCAAACCCTGGCCGAGTCACCCTTACCCACAACAACTCATAAGAATTCTCCTCACGATTGTCTAGACGCACCCTATTTTTGGAGGACAAATAAGTTTCCCGCCTAAGCGAGTAATCTTTAGCGGGGTCACCGACACTCAAGCATTTACAGAGCCCACTAGTGAAAGGCACCCACACACCCGGAGGGATTCGAACCTGAGATGAAGGGTAGAAGCACCCTAATTATTAGCATTTGAAATGATACAGATGGACTAAAAATCACCAAAAAACATGGTAAAAAGAACTGCCATCTGAGCAGCTAATGATTCTAATTCTCCCATCAAAAGAATATTCAAAAGATGTCCATGTCATGTTTATTTTAACTATATACTTATATTTTTATCATATTTTTTCCTTTTTTTTATTAAAAAAGAGAATGTTATTGGACACAGCAGACCGTTGCCATCTTGGGAAAAAGTGAAGCACAAAGAAGAGAATCATTACTATATGTCATGTTCAAGAAAAGGTCACGTACTATTCTGTTGCCACGTGTTATATTTTGTCAGACTTTTCTTTGACTCTTTCCTAGTAAGTACCCATGCACTTCACACGTGAAGGCAGAAACGGGTGCAATCACATTTCACAAATGCAATGTACCCTGTACTGCACCACCTGATCACCCTTCATTTTATATTGTAAGCCTGTTAGAGTGGAGCTCAACAGCAGATGGCTGGTCATCAGGTGAAACGGCACATTGCATTTGTACTATGTGACTACACCTGATTCCAGCACGCACAAGTGCTAGCACAGGCTTCACGTTTACTCTCCACAAAGAAAAGAACCTTCCTTGCTAGGGGTGGCCAAATGGTTTGTTATCTGATACCCAGGGGAGCGGTGTGTGTGTATCCGCTTGTCTGGTAAGAGCAGCTAGTGCACATCACCTTGTGTTGGGATATTGTGGCTTTGAAACCCAATGATATAGTTGTTGCATTAAATTTTCACTACAAGAAATTTGTGAATTAGCGACAGTTGCAATCCGTCGCCAATCTCTCGCTGTAGAGTTTAACGACGGAGTAACGATGATTAACGTTCATCACAAATTTCTAGTCATTAATTAACAATAGAACATATTTGTTGCTACTTCTGTCGCTAAATTGCGACGAATTAGCGAATGCTATGATTAGTCGAAAGGCCGTCATTAATCTGCAGCGATTCAAATCTAGTTGTGGTCTAGATCCAAATCCAATTATAGTTTAGATTCAAATCTTGTTCTATATCCAATCCATTATAGTTTGGATCCCTATTCAGGATCTAGATCTGGTTATGGTTTGGATTCCTATCCTAGATCCAGATTCAGTTGCTAATTCAACCTATATTTAGTTATAGTTTGGATCTTGACCTAATTATTGTTAGAATCCAGATCCAAAATTAGGATTCATACCCAATTCAATACTAGTCAATAGGTTGTTCAAGGTAGTCCGCATTGAGGTTGTTGGGCTCACCCAATGCAGGGCATGGTCCGATCATTTGCAAGAAGGTGAAAGCTCGGTTGTATCCTGGAAGCATAGTTGCATGAATATTCATTGTACCGAGAACTTGATCCTAAGTGGGACAACTATCATTTGGAAGATAGCGTGTTTATGTGTGCCTCCAAGTTCACTAGTTCAATCTCAGTTTTCTGACCCACTAAGGTATAATTTTCAGCAATAATTGTATAACTGCTAGGGTTCTGCCTAACCCTAGCTTGCCTTTCAAAACAAAAAAAGTTTGTTATCTGACATGAGACAACCACAATTCGAAACCTACAAGGAACATCCCTTACTGCAAGATCAAAGATGAGTGCACTAGTGAGCCTCAAGGGTTTTAACAACAGGAGGAGGTCTGACAATATGCAGTCGATGAGGGGTTTTCCAATCAGCCAAAATATAAAAGAAAAAAACTAAAAGAAAAAAAAAGAAAACTGTAGAGGAAGAGTTGGGGGTTTATAACAACTTGTTTGATCATGGTATTTAAGGCCAATCAGACTATCTTAATGTGAAACAGACAAATAAATAGGCAACCCATGAACAAAGGCTGCACATATGACCCCACGGTTGAGGTTCTCTTCTTCCTTTTTCAAATTATCTTGTTTCCTCATATACTAATTAAGATTTCTAGATATTGTGGATAACATGGCACATATGGTTCACAGGTAGGTGACCTTATCCATGTGTAGTTATAGGAAGATAAACTTGGTCAGGATGGATCACAAGTTGGTCATGGAAGTCCTAGCTTTTTTTTATGTTGTTCTAATCTGCTTCACATCTCATCCATTGAAAATCTTATGTTTTTTTTTTATAATGAAAACCTTATCATAGTATTAATTCAGACAATGAAATTAGCTACGTGGATGCTTTTTTTATCATTTATGCATAACAAATCAAGAACCGATACAAGGAGTTGCTTCATGTGGATGTGCTAATAGTATATCAATGTATGGCGCTTCCTAGAGTTGATTCCTTTTGAAAGCTCAGTTCATGGACCCAAAAGAATTGGGGACACATACATCTTGATATAGCTCACAAGACCCGGTATTTTTTTCTTATGACGAAAAACCTCGCCAAGAACCGGGTCACTTAATGGGCCTGCCTCCTCTGAAAGCTGGTAAACCCCAGGTAGGGTTACCGACATCCCAAGTCCTTACGAAATCCACCAATTAAAGGCACCTGCACAGCCCACTGCCACTCGGCCGACCTGGGCAGTGTCACAAGACCCAGCATCTAGATCATTGTCACAGTTCTTGTTCTAGAAAAATATAACCAAGCAAAAATCTTGCAATATTTTGAAAGTTCTATTCTTCTCTAGAACGTACCTATCAGTGGGAATACATGTTTAAAATATATAAGAATAATTAAAAATATAACAAAAATATGAATTATATAAAAAAAAATCTGCATGCAAGAAATGTCTTTGTCGTGTTAAAATGAGGATGAGAATGCAATATTTTGAAATATAGTTTTTTTTTTCATTGATTGTCCCTTATTAGGCAAACCCAAAAGCATCCTTCTCTTATCCCATTTTCTAAAATAATCCACCTCCCCTTGCCAATTATTAGGAGTGTAACCGGTTCGGGTCTTATCAGATCTGATTTTGAATTGGATCTAAAAGTAAGACCCAAACCCGACCCAATCTAATTCAGGTCTGGGTTTGGGTTTGGTGCAGCTGAAAACTGTGGACCCATATGGGTTAATAGCTTTGGGTATACATTGGGTTGGGTATAGCCTGGTCAGGTCTTTAGTAGACCCGTCTTGATTTGGGTCTGGGTATAGCTGAAAAAGGTAGAACCATATACGTTAACGGGTTCAGATATTAACGTTTTGGGTCTTAACAGGTTTGGGTTTCATCTCGGGTCTTGATATGATCGGTGTTCTAGACCTAATTACCCACCAATAAAAAAATATGTAAATTCATGGAATCAATTGTTTTATTAAGAACATTATATGCTAATAAAATAGAAGCTTAATAACTATTCTAAATTACGTCAAAATCTGAATATAAAAAGAAAATATCCATTTCAGCCAAGCATTTTAAGTTGAAACAAGGAAAACCAATGATATATCATAATCAAAATGTATCAAATTCAATGAGTATTATTCTTGCCCATGAGACTTGCCCAAAAGAACAACTCTAACCCTTATAAATCTATGTGGTCTCCTCTCTTCAATCTAGGACAACTTTTGAAAGAAGTAAAAATAACTCACCAACTGAGGTGAATGTAAGAAAATAAATAGCTAAAACTAGGTTCTATGCCAATAATTTTGTGACAAAAACCCAACACCTTGACCTATATATATATATATATATGTGTGTGTGTGTGTGTGAGAGAGAGAGAGAGTGTGTGTGTGTGTGAAATATTGTTGATATTTGTGACTATGATCTAGACCATTTGATTTGGAGGCAACGTAAAATCACAACTTTGGAGTTATGTGGAGACATGCCTTGTGATTAGCAGTTTGAGCTCGCAAAATCCATTTATTGGAGAAAAGTTTGAGAGTTCTCGTACTTGGATTTTGCAAGATGACAAGCTTGAAGATGGGATTTCAGATCTATTTTTGTGGATGTTTTCCATCCAAGTCTTGCTATTGAAGATGTGATAGAGATAGACAACGACTTGTAAGCCACAATCATTGGCTATATGAAAAAAGTGAAAATGTTCTCTCCTTTTCTTCTCATCCCTATCTCTTGTTGATCTCACATGGTACCTCAATGTTGGGGTTTTAACCTCTCTCTCTCTCTCTCTCTCTCTCTCTCTCTCTCTCTCTCTCTCTCTCTCTCTCTCTCTCTCTCTCTCTCTCTCTCTCGAAATCCGGTCGGCGACCCACGGCCAGACACCCCTGAGCCCTTGTCCCCTTCGGTTCATCGAAGGATACCCGACACCAGAAACCTCCTCGCGTGCTCTCTCTCCCTCGTCCTCTTCGGCTCGCCGAAGGAGGCCCCGATGCCGGCCTTCGACGTCCCCCTTCTCCGGCCTCACCTCAGGATGTCCCCGGCCCTGAGCCCCCGTGTCTCCCTAAACCACATCGGCCCTGACACACTCACCTGAGCCCCGACCCTCCCTCGCCTGAGGCACGCCGGCACCCCCCTTAACTCCTAGCTTTCCCCTGACGCTTCCTACCTCTCTGTTTCCCTCCTCCCCCCTCGTCTCCTTCTTCCTCTCATCGGCACACTTGTCCCCAACACTGTCTCTCTCCCTCGCCGAAGGCACGCCGCCCCTCGCTGAAGGCACGGATCCCCCTGATGCCCCGTTTCTCTCTCCCTGACTCTTTCCCTAAACCACGTCGGCTCACCCGATCATCGTCTCCCTCTTCCTCTCACCAAAGCAGAGCCACCATCCCTCGACCTCCTCTACAGCTACGCCCCGCCATCGCCCGACCTTAGGGTCACCCTCTGCAGCGTCGTCCCTCACTGCATCTGAGCCACCATCACCGAACCTCTGCAGCGTCTTCCCTCTCTGCATCGGAGCCACCACCATCGGCGTGCACTTCCCCCTCTAGTGTTGCCCTCCTCTCCTCCTCATATTGCCGCCGTAGTGGACAGCCGCAGGAAGCCGCCCCTCTTCTCCCTTCGCTGCCGCGTGTGGGAGATGCCCAAACAGTGGAAAAGGAGGAACGATCGTGGGTGGTGACGACCTTCTTTGTGCGGGAACCACCATCGCCAGACCTCTGCAGCGTCTTCCCTAACCGCATCGGAGCCATAACCTGCAATCGCCTCGACCCCCCTCTGCAACCGTCTAACTTCCCTCCGGAAGCCAGGTGCTCTCTCTCCTTTCCTCCTCATGAGTCGCTTGCCGAGTGTTTTTTGGGGTGTTGCTTCTGATCGCTCCTTGGGAGCAAATCGGAGGGCCCTCCATTTCATTCAGGATACTCTTAATGACTGGGGCGCAACATTCGCCCTTCGACGGTGGGGTTTCGATGTTGACCTGCCTTTCAGACTCAAGCATCAATTATTTTTCAATCTCTCGGATGTCCTTGGTTCATGCTTGGATGCGAACTCTCTTCATATCTCGGACGTCAGAAAATTTATCCGTGTCGTTAGGAGAGAGCCTCTCGAAGCCTGTTCTGTCATGGCGCTGCTTGACCCGCCTTTCTTTTTTCGGGAGCTTTCATATTGGGTCGTTGATCGGGGTTGGCAGCAAGTTCAATCTTCATGGCAACGCTCTTTTTGTGGCCTTCGCACAAGATCTCAGTTGCGACGCACTAGACCGGGAGACTAGTGGTGCGCATCATGTTTGTCTTTGAATTTTCATAAACGCTCTGATTGCCATAGGTGTGGTTCATCTTTCCTTGCTCGTCGTCATCCTTTTTGGAAGCAAAAGCGAACTAAGGATCCTCACCAACATTCAACCGGGAAGCCTCTTGACTCCAACGAACCTTCTGTGTTGGGGACCCACTTTGCCTGTCAGAATTCTAAGCGACCTTCGCGACGTACTTCTTTTTCGCCATGGGTGCAGATTGGAGATCTTCAGGAGCTGAAGATTTCTTTTCATGCCATTAAGATTGGGACTATCTGGGTCCCGGTCCAGTTATCACATGCTCTGCCAAGGCAGCTTACCAGAAAATCTTGTTCTAATACGGTTCCGGCTATATCATCTACATCCTCGACGTTCGTTGCCAAACCCAGCATGTCTGCTCGACTTCTCGCATCTCGCTTTCAACGGTCGTCGAACGTGCTGCTGGGGAGCCCTAAGATATCTGCTGCAACTAGTTCTGAATTTTATACTACTGGTGATAAGTCTATCATTATTCCACATGCTCATGCCCATCATGGTTTATCTGTTAGTGACTCTGCGCCTTACACGACTAGCACCCCTTCTCGAGGTGGATTGGCAACTCGGTTAGTCAGTCATGCAAAAGGTGGAACAAGGTCAATTTTGCCATTGTCTTTCATTATTTTTCCATTAAGGCGCTTTGATTATATGGTGGTTCGCATTATGGCGTTTAATGCTCGTTCCATTGAGGCTCACAAATGCATGATTATTGGTCTATCAGTTCATTTTCCTTTATCGTTGGTCGTTACTGAGGCCACTATTATTGCATCTACCGTCACTGATTCTGTGTGTAGTTCTTGGAGGTGTGGGGCTCTCCCAAGTGTGGCTCTCCCTTCCGCTCCACCTGTTCCTCGACAGTCCCCCCCTCTGTCGCCCTTGGGTGTTGAGGTTGAAGAGGCAGCTCGGATGCTTGATATCTCTCTCTCCTCATCTCAACTGCTTCATATAACTGTCAATATGGTATCTACTATCTCGGTAGTCTCTACTATCTTAGGTGGCTCCTTAGGTCCTCCACTTGATGTTGTCTCTGATTTAAGGGGTGATTCTCCCGGTCCTTCGAGGGCTACTGAGCGTATGGGGGTTGTTCGGCACCGACAAGTTAGCAGTGATAGTAGAAGCAAGAGGAGCAACCCACTCAATGTTACGAATTTCGATGGCAGGTCTCTACGAAGGTCAGCGAGGTCACACACACCCCGAATTTTTTCAGATTGTGTGTCATGAAGTCTCTTTGCTGGAATATCAGGGGCTTGAATTGCCCCTCTAAGCGTAGGTTTCTGGCGAATTGGGTTAGACAAGAGAAGCCTGACCTGATTGCTATTTGTGAAACTAAGATGGATGAAGTTTCTCGCTCTATTGCCTCTAGTATATGGAGGGGTGCTGACTATTTTTTTAAGCCTGCGGTCAACCATGCCGGTGGTATCCTTATTTTGGGGAAGCAATCTTTAAATATTTCTCAACTGGACATGGGTCTGTTTTCTTTGTCTGTTGCCTTCACTTTGCAAGACAATGCGAGGAGGGTTGTGGTCACTATTGTATATGGCCCTAATCACGCTGTCATGAGGTCTGCTTTCTGGAACGACTTAAATAGGGTCATCGTCTCAAACGGGGAGTATCATCTTCTTATGGGAGACTTTAATTGCCTTTTGTCTATTGAGGATTCTAATAACCTCGTTCTTCCCAATCCATCTATGCGAGGTTTTCAAGATTTTGTTCATCGACATCACCTTTACCCAATTCCTTTTATTGGGGAGCGTTACTCTTGGTCGAACAGGCGGATTCACCCATGCTGCAGAGTTCTTGACAGGGTTTTTGTCACTCCAAATTTGGTGGATCTCATTTCAGATGTCAAATGTGTCTTGATGACTCCTTCTATCTCGGACCATGGTCAGTTAATCACTACTTGGAAGGGTAGTTTTAATTACGCCAGGAGTTTTGTGTTTGAACAATGGTGGCTCCGGGAGCCAGATTTTCATACTATTATTTCAGACTCTTGGAACAAGCCCTCCAATGAGCAGTGGGCAACTATCCGGTGTCATGAGAAGTTGTCTCGTCTCGCTAAGGATATCAAAGCTTGGCTCCATAATCGAGAGGTGGTTAAATTTCAGCAAATGACTGCTTGGGAGCAAGAGATTTCAGCATTATATCAAACTATGTCTTCCCCGGAGTCTCTATCTGATTCACACTTGCAAAGTTTGCAGGCCAGATCTATTGAGTTATCAACGCTTTTGAAGAACTGGTGGGTCAAAGAGGAAATTAGATGGAAGCAACGGGCAAGGGTGAAATGGCTTGCGGCCGGAGACGATAATACTAAAATTTTTCACTCATATGCTTCTCATCGTCATAGGAGAAATGTCATTCCATCAATCACCATTGGGAATGTTTTGTACCTTAATTTGCACGTTATTTCAGCTGTCACTCAGTATTTCAAAGATTTATATTCTGTTTCCCTTAATGCGAAGGGTGTAATTGGTCCTGTTTCTGTTGGTTCGATTCGGCAAGATCAAGCTAGAACTATGCAAATGAAGTTCTCTGAAGATGAGATTTTTAGGGCAATCAAAGGTTTGTCAGGGTGGAAAGCTCCAGGTTATGATGGGTTTCATGTGGATTTCTTCAGAATTTTTTGGTCTTGTGTGAAGCCTAATGTTATTAACATGTTTGATGAGTTCTATCGCAACTCCAGATTGCCTATTCAAACCCACTTGGCAATTATTTCTTTAATTTCGAAAGATGATGCTGCAACTGATATCTCTAGGTTTCGCCAGATTTCTGTTATGAGTGCCCTTTATCGGATGATTGCCAAGGTGTTGGCTAATAGGTTGAAGATCGTGGCTCACCAAATTTTTTTGAACTCTCAGTTTGCCTTTATCCACAATAAGAGGATTCAACATTCATTCATCTTGGCCTCTGAAGTCATTCACTCCTTACATCTTAGTGGTCAGGCCTATTTTTCTCTTAAATTAGATTTTCATAAAGCCTTTGATTTTGTGCATTGGCCCTTCTTATTTCAAATGTTATCCAATTTTGGCATTGGTCATCGTTTTTTTGGGTGGGTGAGGGAATTGGTCTCTAATGCTCAGGCCATGATTAAGATTAACGGCACTAGAGGTGACCAGATCAAATTGGGGCGTGGGCTAAGGCAAGGCTGCCCTCTATCGCCTTTGTTGTTCAATGTCATTGCTGAGGGTCTCGTGGTATTGCTCAAGCGTGCTGCGGAGAAGCGCGTGATAGATCCTCTAGATCTTCCGGATTTTTCGGACCATATTCTTATATATGCTGATGATATGATTATTTTTGGGCGAGCAAACGTGCAGCAAATGCTTAGATTCAAGCTTATTCTCCAGTTCTTTCTTTTTCTTTCTGGGCTTTCCCTAAATGATAGCAAATGCTCTATTACTATGTTCAATGTTCAGTATCCTATGCTTGCAGCGGGTCAACGGATTTTCAATTGTGCAATCTCTGAGTTGCTGATGACGTATTTGGGTTTGCCGTTACAGGTCAAGCGCCTCTCTTCCGCTGCTTGGGCTCCAACTATTCAAAAAGTGAAAAACAAGCTTTTTTCGTGGCAAGCGTCTTATCTCTCCATTGCTGGCCGCCTGACTTTAATCAGACATGTTCTTTCTTCTATCCTTGAATTCTTCATGTCAATGTTTGTGATGCCTGTGGGCGTGGAGAAGCAAATTTGTCATTTAATGACGGATTTTCTTTGGTCTGGGTGTCAGCTTAAGAGTAAGCGCCATTTGGTTGGTTGGCGAACGGTGGTGTTACCTAAGCGAATGGCTGGCTTAGGTGTTTTTGCTCCAAGACAGAGGAGTATTGCTATTGTGGCCAAGCAATGTTGGATGGCCCATCAATCAGGTTCTCCTTGTGCTCGTTTGCTTCATGCTAAATATGGTGCTCCTGATTTATCTAATTTTCGTCGTGGAACCCGGGGGCTGGCGATCTCGCACTTGCGAAGCATGTGGCTGAGAGCCTTATCGTCCTTCAGAGATCAAATTGGGGATGCAGGTAATTATGATCAGTGGTTACATTGGGCTATTTCACCAAATGGTGCGTTCCACACCCACAAAGTGTATAGATCGTTGCTCCCCCCAGGGGCAGATTGGTTCCCTGAGTGTGCGTTATGGGGTAAGGGCCCTACCCCAAGATCTCGGGTCTTGGATTGGTTAATTTTGCATGATAGGGTTCAGACTCACAGTTATTTAAAGAAGTTGAGCTTTCAACTTCCAAGTTGGTGTGAGCTGTGTCAAGCTGCTGAAGAAACTACTTTTCATTTATTCTGGTCCTGCCCAATCTTTGTGGCCCTATTTAATAGCACGTGGAGATCTCAGAGCGTAATTGTCAAAGAGGAGTCTTTTGCGCTTGATCTGCTCCTAGGCCATATTGAAATTATATGTTGCAAGCAGTGAAGATTGATCTGGAAGACATGGTTGCTTACTACTTGGTGGTTTGTTTGGATGACACGCAATGATGCTACTTTCCGTCAAATTCCGGTCATCCTTAATAATCTTGTCCATAAAATCTTGGTTGATGTATACGTGATTCTACGTATGCATCTTAGAGACCTCTCTTTCCGTCTGAACAACGTTCACTCATCGGTGGTTCCTTCTTATCCAGAGGATCCTGGTTGAGCTTGGCTTTGTTGTTTGTTGCTAGCTGGCTGCAGTTTCTTTTTCTTTTCTTTTGCTTTTGTTTTTCTATATTTTAGTTTTGTTTTTCTATTTTGTTCGGTTCATGGGTTCAACATTTTGTTGATCTTCATGAGTGATAATGTTGATCCTCTTTCGGCTCTCTCTCTCTCTCTTGTTGATCTCACATGGTACCTCAATGTTGGGTTTTTAACCTCTCTCTCTCTCTCTCTCTCTCTCTCTCTCTCTCTCTCTCTCTCGTGATGTGATTCATTTTGGATCACTGTGTGCATGCAAGTTGCAGCTTCTATCATCATCATATGGTTGGCAACTGTTTATCCACAGAAGGAAACAAAATACAAAGAAAAGGAGATCTGAACCACTCTCATAAAGGAGCTGGAGCCAGAACGTGCACATGTTATGTGGTTTTTTTTTTTAGGGGGGGGGAGAGGGCGGGTGTCATAGTCGATGTTGGACACTAACATTCCATCAAACGTAACAGTTTTGAAGAATTTTTGTTCTTCAGTTTTATGCTATTGAGCTCAAATTTTACAAATTAGTGAAATAAATCTTTTTGAGCAGTAATTGCTTCAAACCGATGTTACCAGAATCAACTCAAATCAGCCCCTGAATCAGCCAAGTCGGTTTGAATCGGCTTCCTACCGTAGGGGTCAATCGAAGAGGGCTCTGGAATCGACCAATTTTTATTTGAAGCTAATTGGGTTGATGAAGCCTGAATCACCCTCTTTTTTTTTATATATATATTTTTTTATTTGAACAGGTTCTACTCACCCTGATTGTGCGGATTCCTTTAGCTGATGGGCTCCATAAGGTCTTGGGTGTCAGTGACCCCACGTAGGGTTTACTTTGCTAGGCCTTCGGAGTTTTATGCCGACATGGACAGAGACTGTAGTACTGCAGGCTGAGCCAGCACGGCTAGGTCTCTGCACCTGGGGCGGTTTCTCCTAATAAAACTCAAAAAAAAAAAACCCTAATGCCATTTGGCAAAAGGTGATACTCGCACCAAACAATAAGCAATTGGATGGAGTGTGACTCTTCTTCCAACTCTTACCCCCTCTCTGAGGAAGATGAGAAGCACGATGCCTCCCATAGCCCTGGAGTGTAGGCTTACCCTCTTCCATCCTGATCTTCGACCAGTATCGTAGAAGGGTCACTGGCAACTGGTGTGTCATCTGGAGCAGTCAGGGTATAACACAGTGAATTGAGACTAGAAATCTCGACAGAATGCCATGATGAACCATTCAAATGGACGATTTTGGCTGGATTTGCAGGGGGTAAACAACCAAAGTATATTGAATACCAATATGCCTTCCAAGAATTACAGGCATAATGCATAGCCATGCTGGAGCGATGGCAGGATGTTGCGGGGTGCGCCAAGGGCCAATGGTTTAGATTTTGTATTTGTGTTTGGCAACACTTTATGATTTATTTAAATTGTTAAACTGTTTAACATTTATTTATAAACCAATAGATGGATAATTTAAATCATTTATGAGTGGCATGGTTACCTTTTTGTTGATGTACTTGTAATCCGCTTGAGATTTTCAACGAAAGAATGTTTTTATTGTTTGACAAAGTAATTCTTTGATGTATCAGTTTGATCTTTGGAGGTTTTGTATAAGACCTAGTATTAGGAGGCTAAGATACGGTTGCGCTTGCACTCAAGTAGGTCATCTTGTACATGGTACGGTTGAAGCTAGGGGTGGCAATTTCTGACACGACCCGCCAACCCAACCCGCCAACCCGCCTCTTAGGCGGGTTCGGGTTGGGCTTAAGCCAACCCGTTTAATAAACGGGTTGACCCGCGTAACCCGTT
Organism: Nuphar pumila; assembly: GCF_984573655.1. NCBI lineage: Eukaryota > Viridiplantae > Streptophyta > Magnoliopsida > Nymphaeales > Nymphaeaceae > Nuphar > Nuphar pumila. Next base: position 27,180,100 of record NC_143255.1, on the reverse strand, counting down.
TATTAAACAGGTCGGGTTCGGGTTGGGGGTATGCCAACCCGCCAACCCGGCTGGCCCGTTTAATAAACGGGTTAGGCGGGTGAGTCAACCCGCCAACCCGACCCGTCAACCCGCCAACCCGTCAACCCGACCCGCCAACCTGCCTACCTGCCAACCCGATCCGTCAACCCGACCCGCGAACCTGAAAACCCATTTACCCAACCCAACCCATTTATTAAATGGGTTGGCGGGTCGTGTCGGGTTACCCGTTTATTAAACGGGTTGGGTTCGGGTTGAGGTATGCTGACACGCCAACCCGACCCGATTGCCACCCCTAGTTGAAGCATAATCATTGGTAAGACCATTGCATCATTACATATTGGAATTAATGTTTTAAAAAAAAAATCTTATATTTTTGGGTTAAAATTTTATGGCATTACACCAGCAGCTACATAAAAGGTTTTTGAATGTCATGATGTATCGGCCAAGCAGTCGAGTTAGTTCCCCTAGTCAGTCATCTTCACGGAGCTCAGATAAGGGTTTGGACATGAGGCAAAGGAACAAGGGAAAGAGGGAGAGATCATCCTTTGCAACCCCTCTCAAGAAGTGGAGCATAGAGTGGTGCCGTCCGTAGAGGAAGATTCAAGCTTGCATCCAATAGCTCCAAGTAGTGGCTAGGATAAGTGGATCTTCCTCTATCATTAGAGGAATCGGTCCAGCGGCAAGGGAAGACGGTTGTTCAAGTCGACATCTTCATCTCCCTTTCACCCATGTGATGCACCTCACTGCTCAAACTGATGTCTACTACACCGTCAAGAAGCTCTCTTCTTACATTCACAGCAACATCATCAGGCTCGTCACTATCCTGGAGGCCTAAAAAATGACGAACTCGTAATCATTATTCCTGTGGGCATTTGACTGAACCGATTGGCCGATGAGCCTGTATGTGGTGATGAAGAAGGCCAACAAGGAAACCATCAGCCTTTGGTTCTTCACCGTTTATGCCCCCTAGGGTCAGCCAGTCATGACCTACTTCTTCTTCACTCGCAATATTCTATAGGGGTAGAGTTCAGCTCCTTCTCCGATCGTCATTGTTTTTCTCCTCAAAACCATAGGTTTTGTCAAAATTCATCAATAGTGAGGCCTTAACAAGCCCTTGGCAGAGGGAATTAATTTCTTGTTGGTTGCTGGTGAGAACCCAATCGCTGGTGGTGTAGTTCCCCGTAGCATCGGCGATGGGTGTGACTGAGGAGGAAGGTGCCCCGACAAAGATCTGGGGGGGAGTCAATATGGGTTTGGTTGAACCTATATGGATCTAAATAAGATCCAATTAAACTAGATTGGATCCTAGGTGGACCTAAAGGCTCGATTTTTGGATCAGATCTATAACAACCAAGACAAATTTGTTCAATGCATCAAATTCAGATCGAAACAAGTCAAACCAAATAGAATATGTTCTATGGATAGTCCCTTGCTAGATGCACTTATGGTGTGGATCCAATTTTGGTCCAGATTTTATGATAGATCTGAATAGTAGCATGTTAGATATGTTTTGGATCTAATTATGGATTCATTCAACTTTGGATTCTAAGGATAAAGATTTAGACTAAAGCCAAATCCTATGACCGATGGTTTTGCTTAAACTTGCATATAGATCCAGTTTTTCACTATGGATCATGTTGGACTTGATTACAACATTTCAAGTCAATTTTGGATATTGACTCATACAAATACAATAGATTTGGATATAGATTTTTGTTTTAATTCAGTAATGAATTTAAACCTATATGTTAACATGTCTATTATTTGATTGCTTATCATCATAATTAAAGCTTTGAAAAATGAATGAGCTTATCATGTTTGGCATATCCAAATGGTAATGTGTCAGAAAAGAATAACTCCTATTAGATATAGATCTCATGCATATCTAATTAGAGCTGGATATGAGGACTTATACACTTAATTGCAATACATTAGAAAAGTGAGAGCTGAATTATAATTTTAGATATGTATATGGATATTTATTTGCATGTGATGATAAATAATCATCATAAATCATGTTGTCTATGAATGCATGAATGAATATTTTCATGTTTTTAGAAGCTTATGTATGGTATGCAACATGGTGTTATTGATGTTTTTAATAACACTTTTGATTATTTGGATATAGATATATTGATCCAAAATGGTCAGGTGATGGTTAACCTGATGATAGTTAAGGCATGTTACACATGATGATAATGCACATGAATAGTGAGAGTATTAACTATGGTGAAGTTTTTTGAAAAGTGAAAGTATTTATTATCAATGGCAAAACATAATTTATCATGGATCCATGAGTTGACGAAAATCTATAGTACCCAACTAGTGTGCATATGGACATGATGATGTCTGGTGATATGGTTATGGAAGATCCATAATAACCCTATGATTAACTAAGAAAGTAAGACCTCAATATGATGTATGTGTTTAAATATGATATTGCATATTAAGGATTATAATTTAAATTATAACATAATAAGAAACACATATGGTTATGTGAAATAAGTGTATGAAAGGATGATGTCATGACTAAACCCATACCATATATGAAAATAATCATAATTCACATGATGATGAAAAGACCATATGTATATGTGAAAAATAACCCATAGCATGTATGAAAAATATATTTGAAAATTAAGGAAAGTGCACATAGGTATGTAAAAAAATAACCCATAACATGTACAAAACACCTCATACTTGAATATGAATGATGAAAAGATTCACATGACTGTGTGAGAAATAACTCATCACATGTATGAAAACCTCGTACTTGAGAATTAATTATGAAAAAGTTTACATGATTATGTGAAAAATAACTTATAACATGTGAGAAATACATCATACTTAGATATTGATATAACCCAAGTAATTGTGCAAGTTTATTTAGTCATGAAGTGTTATATATAATACATGATGCACCATTTATGATATAATGTGATCGTTCTCCCCTTATGGCCAAGTGAAAGATGTATTCTGGTGCTAGATCCAATGTAGTCATAGTGAAACTCAAAGAATCACATGGATGGTGGGCTCATTAAGATAATTTATGTAATTTAATTATATTATAAGTTCAAGTAGGCTCTTGTTTGGATTTTTATGTTTAAAAAAGAAAGAAAAGGTAGCTAAAATAACATTAAAGTCATGGGTTTCAACACTGCCAAGAGAAATACTTGGTTCTTCCAATGAATAAGGTAGAAGAAAGTATATTAGATTTTTTTTATTTGTTTCAATCTTAACTTATAATGTCAACTTATTAACTGACTTGTGGAATTTATTCCAATGATTTTGGAACAAATTACCCTTGCTCCTTTTTAAATCAAATGTTGCTAACAGAAAAGTTTTGTTAGAGAGAGAAACTTGTGAGATTCTTACCAATAATTCTAGACACATTGATCTAAACCAACTCGTCCACAGTTAAAAATATTTATCATAGCTAACACTATATGTTTCTTTAAAATCCTCATTAAAAGTCTTTCTTGCTTAGTGTATTTTCTCTTCAAGGCCGCTACTCAATCATCCTTAACATTGTTTGCATCTTTAGTTTCTAATTCAAAGACTTCAACCTGTCTAACTCAGGTATTTAAACTTGAAAGAACTACCAAAACTATGTTGAAGATTGGTGCATGAGTATTACTACCTAGTTAACAAGAACCTACGAACCTTAGGAATTTAATGCCAATTGCAAAGCGTATGAGCAAACTCTATGAATTTTAATTATCAAGATATCGAGAACATAATTTTACAAATGAAAAAGCAAAAACAGCAGGTAAACACAAAAGGCACAAAATTTTGAAACTTATTCTATAAAGCAAAACTAATGATAATTTTCATTGAGAATAATGCAAGAATTGCAAGATGCAGCTCTTACTAGTACAAGAAACTCACAGCTCAACAATTAGGTTAAACCATAGTTACCAGAAGCTTCTTAAAACCCCATATGCTCACTTCCCAAGAAGCTTGTTTCAAAGCATGAAACTACATGCTTCCGAGCATTGCAAAGTTTTCATCTCCCGGTATCATGAAAATGATTTCTTTGATATCATAAATAACTTTCTCATATTAAAACAATCATATTTTGTTTTTATTATAATATATATAATGAATATTTTTATGAAATTCTTAAAATTCATTTTAAGTAAAAAATATAAGTTGAAATTATATTTTTGCCAAAAGTAAACATTTCCTAAGAGGGTAAAAGTTCTAATTACAACGCTTAGATGTCGAGCTATAACCTAACTATAGGTTCATTTTTTTATAGAATAACCAATAACTTGGCCTCACTTTTGCATAGAGACAATTCCATTTCAAAATTTTGTCTTGCTTTTCTTCTTTTAGCATTGAGAATGGGCAAAAGAGATGGAAATACTGGATATGGATTACATCCTATTTTAACTATGACTCCATTTTCTATGAAGCAAATATAAATTTAACAGGCTTCATATATGAAGGACCATCTCTAGATCCAACTTCGATTTGTAATACTAAGCATATATGTAGCAAAATATTTTAAAACTTCACTTATTCAATGTGTTGCTGGAAAAAACACTGAGTTGATCTGATTCGATTTTGACCAAGGTCTAACTGAATAACATTTGTCTCAATTTGTGTTCAAGTTTGATGCCATTTGGCCATACAATCCATGTCTTAATTGTTTTACATTTGCATCACAACAAATCTTGCTTTATTTTTATTATTTGGGGAAAGAGATTATATGTATCAAAAAAATATACATATTGACTTCCCAATGAGGAAGATCTTGTACGATTACTGTTTTATTTAAGAAAGGAGGGGCCCGTAATTCCCCACCATCTTCCATAAAAAAAAAAAGAGTTGATATACATTGCAGAACTATTTTGGAATGTTTTTTTGACTTGCAAGCATGAGTAGGGGAATTCTGCGGGGAAGTTGGGCTCTATTTGAGAGATGGCAGGTTGGCAGCTGGGATGATACTTGAGGACTTCAGTTTTCAATTTGGACAAACTACTATACAGTGATGGTTGGTTTCTTCTTCTTTTTTTGATATTTGGACAAACTACTATAGGGGATTAGAGATCTAACCGCGCGCGCTGGCTCTGCCTGCCGTACTTACGGTTGCACTGTTCTAGCAACGTAAAACTATGTAGACTTACCCTTACCTCCAAAGAATCGTCATGCTTCGGCTTGCGCAAGGGATTGAGAGAATGACATTGAGAACGTGGTTTATGGAAATGAGAGAGGAGGTGAGATGATCTCCCTTTTGTATTTGCACCCAAAGCTGGATTTGGTAGATAGCACCCCTCAATGGTGGCAGCTGTCAATTCCAAGATTTGATTGTTTTCACTCTTCAAAATGTATAAGCTCCCTCCAACTAGGGATGGCAGTGGGGCGGGCGGGGCGGGAGACAAGGTCTCCACCCCCGCCCCGCCTCAAGATTTTATCCTCCACCCCCGCCTCCATCCCCGGCGGGGATGGATTTTATCCTCCATCCCTGTTTCATGTCCTCCATCCCCGGTTCAAACAGGGATGAGGCGGGGAAAAGTGCGCGTCCATCCCCGTTTCATACCCTTCATCCCCGGTCCAAACTGGGCGAGGCAGGGTGGGGCCCTGCTTTCCCAGGGTCCACTGCCATCCCTACCTCCAACTCCTAGCTCCACTAGCAATATTCTCTTTAGGAGTGCAATGTATTCAAAACCCATGACAAACCAATGATGCAGGTTATCTTAAGCATGAACCCCATGGAGTTTTTTTTTAAGGAAATTAAAAAAAAAAAGAACCATCTTTTGCCCTACGAACAAAAATAGAACCAAGTTCCAAAAAATGACACTTTAAAACCCAGACAATAGTAAAAAAGATACTTAGGTTAATGCATATCAAAGCTAGGTGTACTCTCCTCCGGTGGGCAGGGGGGACGGGACCTCAAGGATTTTACCAATCGGAAACCGGTCAATGTGCATCCAGGTGATTTGCCCCAAGCTCTTTCAACCTTTCAATGGAAATAAAATATCCAAATACAAACCCAGTTTTTTCCCTATGTTCAAAAATAGATTTATGCTTTAAAAATTGATGTTTATAAGCCGTCTAATTGAAAAAAAAATCAAAGAGAGACTTATGTTAATTTCACAGTTAATATGCGTACGGGATATCCTTTTAACTTTGCTTTGAAAAGTTTTTTACCTTTGTGTGAGTATACAAGATGGGTTAGTAAATTTGTTATAGGTAACTCGCATATAACATTAATTCCTTATTTCTCCACAGAGTCTTTATTGGAAATTAAAGGAATGGAAAGGGTTCCATACAGGGGTACAACTGGGTTCGGGTATATCGGAACCCACTCAATGTCTCAAACCGATTAGACTCGACCCGATCTTAATAGACTGACAGGTTCAAGTTGGGAACTAAAATCTAAACTCATTTAAAAAATGGGTCAATTTCTTGGGTATGGTTGAAGAAAAAAAGCAGCCTATTAAACAATATTCCTCCGATCAGATTGTCTTATTCCATATTTCAATATTTACAAAAACTAATAAGTATTTTTCAACCTTATTTTTTCAAGAAAGAAATCGAAAAATCATAGAATGAAATATAATGATAAATTGACATTAAATAATATATAAAACCAAATAATCATTCTCATAAATAAAAAAACCAGTATAAGCATTCAAGAAAAATTGAATAAAATTGATAGAAAATAAATACTGCAAAAGCAAATATATAAATATCAAAAGCATTTTAGAACATTTTAGCATGTTACCAGTACACTCCTAATATCATTTATTTAAGGAAAAGTGTTCAGAAAAAATTCCAATTTAGAGCCCAATTTTAGCTAAGCCACATCTTTGTATAGAAATGGTCAATTAGGGACCTAACCCTGTCAACTAAGCTAACTATGATCTTGTATTAAGTTTACTGATCTACCTATCATGAATACTTTCCAGATGTATTCTCTATAGCTTCCTTACAGAAAGCATATATTAGATTAGACATTTTTCATGTTGTGCTTTTAGAGCGATAAAAAATCAGCAACTTATATTGCACTGAAATTTGATAAAATTAATTTTTTCATTAAATTGATTAAAATCCAAAACATGGTTTTCTGTAAATAAGCAGTGTTAAACACATCTGGTTGGATTAAGTAAAAAACACTTGCAACTATGTCCTTTAGAAGTGTTCAAGACATTCATGACAAAATTTGTTTTTTTTAAAGCAAGCTGGGGTTAGGCAGACCCCTACCATTTATATAACTTTACCATTGGGTTTTGAACCTGCAAGGTGACGTGCGCTAGCTGCTCCTAGCAGACAAAGGAGAGCCCCCTGTTGGTGACATAAAAATGTTTAGTAGCAACTAACTTTTCTCTTTCTTGATGTGTGTGCAAAGTCACAATCTTGTGATCAAAATAAGATGCGAACGCATGTTTTGGATCAATAGAAAAGTAAATCATTTTAAATTTTTAATAATTATTAGTAACCCTCACTTTTTCCCATCGTATATCCCAAAGAATTCATTAGCTACCTCTCTCTCTCTCTCTCTCGGGTTCAAAAATCAATAACTCACAATGAATGGAATTTTCATAACTCAAAAAAACATATTTTTACATTGAAGAAATGTGATCCAAAATGTCAATTTCTTTTAAGAAAAGATGCCTCTAAAAGGGTTTACCTTCCAATAATGTCACTATAATTTTCATCTTAATCAAACCTAAAAAGAACCCTGCTAATGAAAAAGTGTTAACTCCTAGATAGACAAGGACGAAACTCCCATGATTGGACCAGGAAACCTGAATAGATTACGACAGAACTCTACAACACTGCTAACTTCATCATGCACTAGTAAATCGACTGACTACCTTCATTACTTTTTTGAACCTCAAATCCTACATTACCTAGCAAACATTGCACTGAATTCACTATGAGGTCAGACTGAGTGGATTCAACTTGCACTTATGATTTTTAAATTATATTGTACATACAAGAGTCACTAGAATATGAGAACTATTGTGTGAACTGTGATTTTCATGGATTTTTTGTTTTTTTCTCTTGAATCTAACCATAGGGATGTGATATACATGCTTAGTAGCAAATGTTTTTTCAATTATGACAAGCATATGTGATCTACATTGTTTGTTTAGTAGAAAACATGTTTTGAATCATGTATCAGCAGCCCACAATGTACCAAAACTTCATAACGCTTTTTAGGTTGAAAAAACATGATTCAAGGCTTGATTCTTAGCAAATAAACCATTGTGAACACGTGTGTTTAGATTGAGTCAATACACCTTGCACCTATGATTTCTAGCTTATTAGTTCCTTACCTTCATTATTAGCATATATATATATATATATATGGAGAATGTTCTAGTCAAGCTCCATTTTCGTTAGGCCCCAAGTTAGGTTTAAGCAACAAACATAACTGGAGGTGATTTTTGCTTGATCTAAACTAATAGATGTGTTTTAACATAGTTTACTTAGTAGTTAACATAAATTCAATTAGGTATTTTCATGCACATGTATATTTTTTCAAAGAGGTGAAAAATCAATGGCTCATATTGTGCTAAAATTTGATGATAGAAGAATCCAACTTTTTTGGTAAATTGATTTGATCCAAAACATGTTTCTTCTTAAATAAACAATTGTGAACACGACTACAAGTTCATATTCAACAAAAAGCACCTGCAACCACATTTTTCGCTAAGACCTAACTTGGGACCTAACAAAATTGGGACTTTACTAGAACACTCTCTCTCTCTCTCTCTCTCTCTCTCTCTCTCTCTCTCTCTCTCTCTCTATCTATCTATCTATCTATCTATCTATCTATCTATCTATCTATCTATATCTATATATATATATAGAGAGAGAGAGAGAGCACAATGTGAGTTGAATTGCAATAAGCTTTGTTAATCTGGCATACCTCTACCTACCCCACCTGTTACTTTTATGATGTATGCATCAGGATTTTGGCGATGAGAGTGGTGATAAGTAGAGATTGTAACGCCCAAATTTTTTAAACCAAAATTTCAGAGATTTTTTTTTTAAATTCCTTTACATGATTTTCAAGAAAACAATAGAAACTCTTTTTAAGCACGATTCAAGCCTTAGGCGCGTTATAGTTTCCAACTCACACATGTAAGACTATAGATAACTGAATCAAACCATCATTTGAATTGAAATAAATCAAATGTCAGTCTCACAATAATCAGAGTTTACAAGATTTAATAAAATATATCAAGTCCTCCCAACAACTTAAAAGAATTGTGACTCTCTTGGCACCACCCCGAGCCTCCCATCATCACTAGCCCACTTACTCGTTACCTGAAATATTAAAAGTAGGGGCATTAACCATAGGCTCAGTAGGAAACATTCTACCACATAGGCATCAAAAAAATACAAATACATAAAGCACACATCTTTTTCCATACAAACAAATCAGAGCATGTCATAGCATATAAACACAACAAGGATCATGATTACAATAATGATAAATAAATATACAAGATTTCACAATAATTCATTCATACCCTCAAGTAACAAACTTGCATTCATATCATTAATAATCAAGAGCACAATAAGACAAAGTCATATATGCCAACATATGCATGAACTTAAAATCATATATGACATGCATAAATATTTATGCCAACATTCAATGAAACATTTAAACACTTGTGGACCTAATCTAATGCATTATTTCTCTTTTCTATCATGTAAGGGTACACTCCTAGGAGCCTACTCCAACTGTAACATCTGCGATTTTTGCTTTAGTTTAACGTTTAAATTCAGTTTAAAATAAGGTTAAATCCAGACGACATTTCTTAGTTTTCTTGAAATTCTTGATTTTGAGTTATTATTAAATTAAAACTCAAGTTATAAAGAAAATTTCAAGAATAATTAAAAAATCTAAAATATGTGGATTAAACAAGAGAATAAATGATTTATATATATATATATATATATATATATATATATATATATATATATATAGATTTTTGGATCTTGAATGGGTTAGGTTTGGATCCAAACCGGAGTTTGGATCCAATGTTGATTTGAAACTTATGTTTGGATATGAATCTTTAATTTGATTTCGGATTTGGATCTTTTGTTTGGTTCTTGGATCCAACCCAACTAGGTTTTGGATCTGGATCAGGATCAGGTTTTGGATCTGGATTGGGTTTTTGGATCTAGATCATTTTTGAATTTGGACCCAAGTGGAATCCACTCTAGCCTTTAAAGAGTTTTTAAACCATACAAGGCTCTAGAGGGAGTGGGACACCTCTCCCTAGTAGAGCCATAATTAATTTAAATTAATTAAGATTAAAATAAGAGCAAATTAAATTAATTACTTAATTAATTAAGGAGATTAGTTAGGATATTCTTGGAATAAGACTCATAAGGATCAGCCTTAGAGAGTACCAACAGGATTGAAAGTCCAAGAAGGGGGACGCCCCCCACTCTCTTGTTAGGTTTTTATTATAAAAAGAAAAAAAAAGAGTTCTCTCTTATTCTTCTTTTCTATTCTTTTCTTCTTCCTCTTCTTTCTTGAAACTTTTTTAACAGTTATTGGAGTTCTTCCAAGGTTCTAAGAAGAGAGACAAAGCCGATATGAGGTTGGAAACATGATTAAGGTAGGTACATCAATCGCATAGGCATCTATTTTTCTAAATGCATGAAATATGCATGGGATGATTTTTGGATTTGTACCAATGATGGATCAGACCTTGAAATACTTCTCTAAGATTGATTTTTAATCTACAGAATACATTTTTATGGATCTATGTTATCAAAGAATAAAAAAGAAAAATAGTTTATGAAACAAGACGATTTACGGACTTGTAAAGAAAAAAAATGATTTGGAGAAAGAAACTTGTTCTTTGTTAGATCATATTTATTCCAGTATATTTAATATGTTAATCTTAGTTTATATTGATGAAATATATGATTTATAAGTTCTAAAAATTTGTTATGTATTTGAATTCATGTTCATGTATATGAAAGATCGATTTAAACAAAGTTTTGGCAAAAATGTTTTTTAGGGTTTTGATGTTTTTTATAAAGAAAGATAATCTGATCATGTATGCTGGATTATTTCATGTTTAGTATGATTAAACAACATGTTAATGTATAAAGAATCCATGTTCCTATGATTGTTTAGGTTTATTATGATTCTTGCATGGATGTAATCTTATTTGAACTATTTCTTGAAGGTTTTGTGATTAGTGCATGATATATGTTATTTGTTTTAGCAAGATTAGCATGGATCTAAGTAAATAATTGTTGTATGATGATGCAAAAATGTTTAGAGCATAAAAAATTATGATTGTATGAATCTTTACCTTGAATCTTGTTCTATCTTGATGAATCTTGCTTGAGTTTGAATCTTGGCTTTTCTATTCTCATTTTTTATCCTAACCCATTTTAGAAACAAATCAATAACTCTATGAACATGAAGTCAATAAATAAAAATAAAAATATTGTTGTGTTCTACACACCCAGGGCTTGAATTTAGAATTTTGAATTGCTTTGTTTGGAGTAGTATTGAGGCCGTAATGTTTTTTACAATAGAGCACTAGTTTTCTACTCTGTCTGCAAGACTATTCCAACCCACGATTTTGTTGCTTCTAAAGATCCAACCAAGACTGATCAAAATAAATTTGAAAAAAACTATGTGAAAGGCAATAGGTATAAGAAGATCCTATAAAAAGGGTTTTGTAAAATAATTTTTTTGTAATGATGAAGAAATTCCCCAAATCGGGATAAATTTCTGCAGATGACAAGATCTGGCTTATAGTTTTCCTCAATAGGTTTTAGAACAGGAATTTTCATGATTTATTCATAATGAATTTTTGAGTTCTATTTCTTGGACTGTTTTTGTAAGACATAGAAGCATTGCCAAAAACATTAAGATGGTGTAATTCAATTTATGTGATTTTCGATGGGTTTTTCAAAAAACAGGTTATCAGGAATCCAAATTTACACATTAAGACATGTATAGATGCTTAAATATATTTCATATTATGCAGCATGATTATGAATGTTTATCTTGATAATTAGGCTTATATGCATGCAAACTGAATGTATTTTATGTTATTCTTGATTTGTAATCAGCCATATGACATGCATTGTTAATGAATATTGAATATCATAAGTCATGATCAATGTAAAGTGAATTATTATACATGTTGTTGCTTGTTTAAGCATGATCATGAATTTTGTGTAGTTGCAACCTTTATGTATGCATGTGGACATATGACATGATAATAATGATGTGTGATATGAGCATGTATGTGGCTTGAGTGCAAGGCAGGGTTTGGTGGAACCTATGGGTGCTTGTGGTGCACTAGAGACAGAAAAAATATTCATACACACAATCGTCACGTAAAGGTCATACCCACAATGTTGATTGTGGGATCTGATGGATCAAAACAGACTTGCGTACAAAATCTTTAGTGGGGGAGATGGGGGTTGATGAGCCCGAGTGTGTGTGCAGTGTGCATATGTAATTTAAATTATAAACCTAATAATTAAATAGCACCCATGACTCATTCATATGTAATCCTTTAGACTGTGACCCGCTTTGAAGAGAGTGGATGTACACACGACTGAGAGATTGACATGTTTTGGAGAGCAGCGACATCTTCTGGTCCCCTATCTTCGGTAAGAGGGGGCCCAGACTACCATGTGTCCTAGGTGGAAGGTCCAAAATCTCTGTAGAGTAAGAATTGATTCCATGTTGGACCACTAGGAGTTTCTCTCGGTTATAGACCACTCCAATGGGACCTCGGTGAGGGGCTGATAGGTTCTTTTAGTTTAATGAGGTTAATAAAATACATAGCATAATATACCTATCATTGGATTGGTTAAATTGAAGTTAGGAACTCGAATGTGTACCATCAGGCACGAGGACAAGTGGCACATAAGAATCATAATGGAATCATTGTAATATTTTAGTTGTGCATAAATTGTTATTTCATTGGCATGATGCATTCTAGCATATTTATTTCTGAAAGGTGAATGCAAGCATGATTAGTTATGTAAATGTTAGTTATGCTTATTTTTTATATTGTGATGTTGCATGACTTAGATGTTATCTCAAAATGTGTCAATGTTTATTTTTGTAATTGGAATAATTGTGTTCACGTGTTTTGGTGATTACCTATTGAGGTTGTGAACTTATGCCTCTACTTATAATATTTCAGGGAATGAGTAGGCCGATGAGTGATGGCCATAGGCTTGGGGTGGCGCCAAGAGGGTCACAACTCTTTGCGGTTTTGAGAGGACTTGATACTTTATTATTTGGTTATTTGATTAAGTCATGTTAACTCTAATAAAGTTTGAGATTAGTTTTAGATTTATTTAAATGCAAATTATGGTTTGATTTAATTTAATTATTCTAGTCTTACTTGTGTGTATTGTATTTGTAATCTGCCCAAGGCTTGAACCATATTTAAAAAGAGTTTCTGTTGTGTTTCTTGAAAATTGAAAATCGTGTAAAGAGATTTAAAAAAATCCTAAAGTTTTGGTTTAAAAAATTGGGGCATTATAAACTTGGTATCAGAGCTAAAGTTAAATGAATTATGACTTTTGGCCCGTCGAGCATTCAGTCATCAATGTAAATATGACATATTTTACATTTTTTATTGTTTGATTACTGTTGCTTGAAAATTATAGTGTAATGCGAGAACTTAGACATATGCTAGGGACACTACATGAAAATTTAGTTAGAAATTTACTTAGTTTTCCTTGTTTGGTTTAGCTGATTTTAGTGCTCGAGTGTTGTTCGACACTAGAGCAACTCACTCTTTTGTTGCCACATGTTTTGCTTTATTGTTAGACATTATGTCTGTTATGTTGGGTTATACCCTAAAGATAGTTACACCTTCAAATGGTTGGACTATCGCCCGTGAGTACCTATCAGAGGTAGAGGTGTTGATTTCTAGGCAGAACTTATCTGCCAATTTGATCATCCTGGACATGATCAGTTATGACGTGATTTTGAACATGGATTGGTTGTATGAGCATTATACTTGTATGGAGTGTTGCAGGAGGTAGATGTTTTTGTTCATTCGGACCAACATGTCTTCGAGTATAAAACAGGTAAACCGATAGAGAAGGAGAAGTTGCTTTCAGTGATGAGGCCCAACATCTAGTTAGATGTGGTTGTGAGGCTTTTTTTGCCAATATGTCTTTGGTCGAGCTTACATCGACTATGATAGAAAAGCTAAAAATCATGCAGAGATATTTTTCTCGAGAAGTTACCTGGGTTACCTCCTAGATGAGAGATGGACTTTGCTATTGAGTTGGTGCTTGGAACGACCCCAATTTCCAAAGCTTTGTTTAGGATGGCATAAACTGAGCTTGAGGAGCTCAAGAAGCAGTTGCAGGAGTTAACAGATAAGGGCTTCATTCGATCGAGTGTTTCACTGTGAAGAGCACCAGTGTTATTTGTTAAGAAGAAGGATATTTTTTTGCGGTTATGCATCGATTATAGGATGCTGAACCAAGACGATAAAAAACAAATACCCTTTGTCGCGGATTGAGGATTTGTTTGATCAGTTTCAGAAGGCTAAGGTGAATCCTAACCTGTAGTTTGGGGGTTGTGAAAGATGGTGAAGACATAACTTTTGATATATTTTCTAATGGATTACAGGTATTTTCTAAGATCGACTTGAGATCAAGTTATCACGAGCTTAGTATTAAGGATGAAGATGTCCCTAAGGCAACATTCAGGACCCGCTATGGGCATTATGAGTTCTTGATTATGCCCTTTGGACTCACAAATACCCCAAGCAGCATTCATGGATCTCATGAATAGGAGGATATTCTAATTGTATTTGAACGCGTTCATGATTGTCTTTGTTGATGATATTTTGATCTATTTCGAGAGAAAGGAAGAGCATGAGGAACACCTGCGGATCATTTTGGGCACCCTTAGAGAACATCAGCTATATGCGAATTTCTTTAATTATGAGTTCTGGCTTGATGAGGTGATGTTTTTGGGTCATGTTATCTCTAAAGATAGTGTTTTGGTAGATCCTGCTAAGGTAACTGATTTTTTTCATGAGTATTAGTATAGAAATTCTGAAGAATTCTTGAACCTTAATAGATAAGCTTTTGGTATTCTAATAGGTGGAGGTCGTACTGAAGTGAGAGCAACCCAAGAATATTAGAGATATTAGGAGTTTTCTTGGATTGACCTGATATTATAATCATTTTATATAAGATTTCTCACGGATTGCTTTGCCGATGATGAAGCTTCTTCGTAAGAGAGTGAAGTTTATATGGGACTCCTAGTGTGAGGATAGTTTTCAAATCTTGAAGTAGAAGCTTACTATTAAGTCCTAAATTTTATGTCAAAGTTTTGACGACAGTTGCAGAAGGCTTTGGGGGACACAGTTGAAGTTGAGTATGACTTTTCATCCCCAGACAGATGGTCAGTCAGAGAGGACAATTGAGACTTTGGAGGATATGTTGAGAGCTTATGCCTTGAATTGAAGAGGTGAGTGTGATAAACATGTTGTGTTGGCAGAAGTTGCCTACAATAACACCTACCATGCGAGTATTGGCATGGCACTATATGGGTGGTCGTGTAGGTCACCAGTGTATTGGGATGAAGTTGGTGTGTGTGATCTAAACACACTAGTAGTGATAGAGCATTACACTGAGTAGGTACGTAGGATTCGTGTCAGACTTCAGACAACTCAAAGTAAACATAAGAGTTATGCAGATTGTTGACGTCGAAAGCTCACATTCGAGGTTTGAGATTCTATTTTTGTGCAAGTTTCTCCTACCAAGAGTGTGTTCAGGTTTGGAAAGAAAGTGAAGCTTAGTCCAAATTTTGTAAGACAGTTTAAGGTTTTAGAGAATGTAGGCGCAACAGCTTATAGGGTGGAGTTACCACCCTAGTATAAGAAGATCCATGATGTGTTTCATGTGTCAATGTTAAGGAAGTACGTACCAAACCTGTCGCATATGATTTAGTATGAGGATGTTGAGGTATGAAAAGACTTGACTATAGAGGAACACCCAATAGAGATCATACACCATAAGGAGAAAGTGTTGAGATCAAAGATCATTCTCTTAGTAAAGGTGCATTAGCAACACCGCAATATTGAAGAATGTACATGGGAGCCTGAGGCTAGTATGAGGGAGAAATACCCTTACCTATTTGAGTTGCTATAAATTTCGTAGATGAATTTTTTTTAGGGGGTTAGAATGTAACATCTGTGATTTTTGCTTTAGTTTAACGTTTAAATTCATTTTAAAATAAGGTTAAATCCAGGCAGCATTTCTTGGCTTTCTTGAAATTCTTGATTTTCTTGATTTTCTTGATTTCGAGTTATTATGAAATTAAGACTCAAGTTATAAAACAAATTTCAAGAATAATTAAAAAATCTAAAATATATGGATTAAACAAGAGAATAAATGATATATATATATATATATTTAAAATTTTGG
The DNA here is from genome assembly GCF_984573655.1 of Nuphar pumila. Taxonomy (NCBI): domain Eukaryota; kingdom Viridiplantae; phylum Streptophyta; class Magnoliopsida; order Nymphaeales; family Nymphaeaceae; genus Nuphar; species Nuphar pumila. The sequence goes on along the minus strand of NC_143255.1, from coordinate 27,163,651 downwards.
ATCTTGAATGGGTTAGGTTTAGATCCAAACTAGAGTTTAGATCCAATGTTGATTTAGATCTTATGTTTGGATATGAATATTTAATTTGGTTTCAGATTTAGATCTTTTGTTTGGTTTTTAGATCCAACCCAACTAGGTTTTTAATTTGGATCAAGTTTTGGATCTGGATCGAGTTTTTGGATCTAGATTATTTTTGGATTTAGACCCAAGTGGGATCCACTCCAGCCCTTAGAGAGTCTTTAAACCATAGAAGGCTCTAGAGAGGGTGGGATGCCCCTCCATAGTATAGCCATAATTAATTTAAATTAATTAGTAATTAATTAAGATTAAAATAAGAGCAAATTAAATTAATTACTTAATTAATTAAGGAGGTTAGTTAGAATATTCTTGGAATATGTCTCATAGGGATTAGTCCTAGAGAGTACCAGCTGGACTGGAAGTCCAAGGAGCGCCCCCCCCCCCCCCCCCCCTGTTAGGTTTTTATTATAAAAAGAAAAAAAGAGTTCTCTTTTATTTTTCTTTTCTATTCTTTTCTTCTCCTTCTTCTTTCTCTTTTTTTCTTCTTTCTTAAAACTTTTTCAGTAGCCATTAGAGCTCTTCCAAGGTTCTAAGAAGGGAGACGAAGGTCGATCTACGGTTGAGAACTCGATTAAGGTAGGTACATCAATCGCGTAGGCATCAATTTTTCCAAATGCATGAAATATGTGTGGGACGATTTTCAGATCTGAACTAATGATGGATCAGACCTTAAAATACTTCTCTAAGATTGATTTTCAATCTAGAGAACATGTTTTTATGGATCTATGTTATCAAAAAAATAAAAATAAAACTAGTTTTTAAAACAGAACGATTTATGAGCTTGTAAAGAAAAAAATGATTTGGGGAAAGAAACTTATTGTTTGTTAGATCTTATTTGTTCCAGCATATTTAATATGTTAATCTTAGTTTATATTGATAAAATATATGATTTATAAGTTTTGAAAATTCATTATATGTCTGAATTTATGTTCGTGTATGCGAAAGATCGATTTAAACAAGGTTTTGGCAAAAATGTTTTTTTAGGGTTTTGATATTTTTTATAAAGAAAGATGATATGATCATGTATGATGGATTATTTCATGTTTAGCATGATTAAACAATATGTTAATGTATAACGAATCCATGTTCTCATGATTGTTTAGGTTTATTATGATTCTTGTATGGATGTAATCTTATTTCAACTATTTTTTGATGGTTTTGTAATTTGTATATGATATACATTATTTGTTTTAGCAAGATTAGAATAGATCTGAGTAAATAATTGTTGTATAATGATGTAAACATGTTTAGAGCATAAAAAATTGTGAGATCTTTACCTTGAATCTTGTTTTTTCTTGATGAATCTTGCTTGAGTTTGAATCTTGGCTTTTTTGTCCTCATTTTTTTATTCTAATATATTTCTCAAACAAATCAATAACTCTATGAAAATGAAGTTAATAAATTAACATAAAAATACTGCACGTTCTACACACCCAGGGCTTGAATTTAGAATCTTGAATTGATTTATTTGGAGTAGTATTGAGACTGAAACATTCTTTACAACAGAGCACTGCTTTTTTGCCCTATCTACAAAACTGTTCCGACCCACGATTTTGTTACTTCTAAATACCCAACAAAGACTAATCAAAATAAATTGGGGAAAATCTAGGTGAAAGGTAATAGGTATAAGAATATTATCTAATAAGGGTTTTGTAAAAAGTTTTTTTTAGTAAGGTTGGAGAAATTCTCCAAACCGGGATAAATTTCTATAGATCACAGGATCTGACTTATATTTTTTCTTAATAGGGTTTAGTCCAAGAATTTTCATGATTTATTCACAATAAATTTTGGGGTTTTGTTTCTTGAAATATTTTTTTAGAACATAGGGGCATTTTTAAAAAAATCAAAAAGTGTAAATCAGATTTGTGATTTTCAGTGAGTTTTCCAAAAATAGGTTATCAGGGATCAGAATTTACGCATTAAAACATGTATAGATGCTTAAATGTATTTCATATTATGCAGCATGATTATGAATGTTTATCTTGATAATTTGGCTTATATGCATACAAACTGAATGTATTTCATGTTATTCTTGATTTGTAATCATCTATATGACATGCATTGTTAATGAATATTGAATATCATAAGTCATGATTAGTGTAAAGCGAATTGTTACACATGTTGTTGCTTGTTTAAGCTTTACCATAAATTTTATATAGATGCAGCCTTTATATATGCATGTGGACATATTACATGGTAATAATGATGTGTGATATAAGCATGTGTGTGGCTCAAGTGCGAGCCAGGGTTCGATGAAACCTATGGATGTTTGTGGTGCACTAGAGACAGAAAAGATATTCATGCATTTAATCTTCTCGTGAAGGTCGTACCCACAGTATTAACTGTGGGATCTGATGGGTCAAAACAGACTTGCATATAGAATCTCTAGTGGGGAGATGGGGTTGGTGAGCTCGGGTGTGTGTGCGGTGTGCACATGTAATTTAAATTATAAGCCTAATAATTAAATAGCACCCATGAACCATTTAGATATAGTCCTTTGGATTGTGACCCACTTTGGAGAGAGTAGGGGTATACACGACTAAGAGATTGACATATTTTGGAGAGCGGCGGTGTCTCCTGGTCCCTTGCCTCTGGTTGAAGAGGGCTCAGACTACCATGTGTCCTAAGTGGTAGGTCCAAAATCTCTCTAGAGTATGAATCAATTCAGCGTTGGACCACTAGGAGTTTCTCTCGGTTACAAACCGCTCTAGTGGGACCTTGGTGAGGGGTTGGTAGGTTCTTTTAGTTCAATGAGGTTAATAAAATACATAGCATAATATACCCCTCACAGAATTGGTGGAATCAAAGTTAGGAATCCGAATATGTACTATCAGGCACGAGGACAAGTGGCACATAAGAAATCATAATGGAATCATTGCAATATTTCAGTTGTGCATAAATTGTTATTTCATTGGTATGATGCATTCTAGCATATTTATTTCTGAAAGATGAATGCAAGCATGATTAGTTATGTAAATGTTAGTTATGCTTATTTTTTATATTGTGATGTTGCATGACTTAGATGTTATATGAAAATGTGCCAATGTTTATTTATGTGATTGAAATAATTGTGTTCACATATTTTGGTGATTACCTATTGAGGTTGTTGTCTTATTCCTTTACTTATAATATTTCAAGTAATGAGTAGCCAATGGGTGATGACAATAGGCTCGGGGTGGCGCCAAGAAGGTCAGCTATTTACGGTTTTAAGAGGACTTGATACTTGATTATTTGGTTATTTGATTAAGTCTTGTTAACTCTGATAAAGTTTGAGACTAGTATTTGATTTATTTAAATGCAAATTATGGTTTGATTTAATTATTCTAGTCTTACTTGTGTGTATTGTATATGTAACCTACTCAAGGCTTGAACCATATTTAAAAAGAGTTTCTGTTATGTTTCTTAAAAATTGTGTAAAAAAAATTTAAAAAAAATCCTAAATTTTTGTTTTTAAAAGTTCGAGCGTTACTCCAACTCAGCAATTAGATAATGATTTATTATGCTATGTATTTTAATTACCTCGTTGATTCGAAGAGTCAGAAAAATATTTAATGAAGCAGTCATTGATCAAACGAAAAAAATGATTTCTACTCTTTAGTATCTTATACTAAACATTATATCATAATCAGCATAAGTAATCACAAACATACATCCTTAATCTGGTATATCAAAATTTACTTTCATTGCTTATCCTCAGAAATTCATCATATCTTGAAAACAAGTTCTACTCTGGATCCCTTGGTCTTGAGAATGTATAACCTCACAAGTAGTTTTTGCCTTAGTCGCATTACCTGATCTTGGACAATACACTTCTTCACAGGAATTTGCCATCCTCGTGGGTTACCTGATCTTAGACAATGTACCTTCTCATAGAGATTTACCACCGTAGTTGGATTACCTGATCTTGGTCATGCACACTCTTATAAATATTTTCTTTGGAATAGTTCCTTAATGGATCTATTGTTATATCATGCACACTCTCACATATATTTTCTTTGGAATAGTTCTTCAATGGATCTATTGCCATACATGTATGAATACAGTTAACCACTTACAGGGTCAATAGCCACCAATTCGGGCAGAATGAGGTATACATTCAACATGCCTCATATCATAAGTTACAATCATATGACAATTCAATATATAATTACATGTTAGTATATCAAGAGGGTTCTGTGACCCAATAGCTTCATTATTGAGATTAAACTTTTATTGCATACATTCATAACTTCAGCTCATGTGGCATTTCAATATTACATAGAATCATATCATCACACACATTAACACTGCAACACAGCCATATGTAATATCATATTTTATATTATTTAAAATCAATACCTTCATAAATTGAACCTCGAAGCATGCATATTTGATTAATTAAAATAATTATATCTCATAATTTAAAAATGTGTATTTAATAATATGAAACATCTAAACCTCAAGCATATGTATTTTCTATGTATGTCATTCACGTCATACATACGTAATTCATATATGTATTATCAAAATCTTGTAAACATATAGAAAAGAATTAGACCTACCAAAATTTGTAGTCATACCCTCAAGTGTTAGTTTTTAGACCCAAGTGACAGATTATAAAAATCTATTTTCATTTGATCACTGTAAATCACAGACTGAAACCTATTTTTCTGCTCTAATAAAACAGTGCAGAAATCAATTACTCAAAGAAACTTACATCAACCCCAATCCAATTGAAGTTTTAATTTTTGATTTTTTTTGCTGATAGATATATGTATTAGCTTTAAAAATCATTTGATTTCACTAAAAAACTCTATCATATGAATTTTTTGGATTTTCTGAACCAAACCCTGTCTGAGACAGTTCTAGATCCAAATTGTCTACAAAATCTTGAATTTCATAGGACTTGTGTGAGACTCTGAGGTTCACAAAAAATTAGACTTATTTTTCTATTATTTTTTTAGATTTATTCATATAATGACCATCACATATCCAAAAATCAGCCATAAACCCTCGATTTATTAAATTTTATGCAAAATCCACTATCGAAAATTGCTTTACATGTAGAACATAATTTTTTTATTGGGTTGCACAACCATAACCCTTAATTTTATATCACCATTGGGGCCCAATTTTTTTCTAAGATACCTCCCAGATGTTTGAAAGGTCTCCATCAAAGGGTTTGGCCAAAGGTGATTTGATTTGAGAGTTATAATTATTTCTCATAATGAGCCGGTTAAGAAAATCATGAAAGCATGTGTATCATAAATTAATCCTGATAGAAATAGGAAAAACACATGTATCAATGTATAATATTGATTTTAAATCATGCATCAATTATATAAACAGTATCTAAATATCATATAGAGTTATAAAAACATCATATGGTCATAAAGCATGCTTCGGATCCTAAACTATCAATATAACTCATGATTTTTGCACAGAATAACTAGTTTAAGATGCTCGCATGTGAAATCATCATGGAACACATAAAATAAATTTGCGAGAACATGATTCATACTATATACACATGAAAGAAAATCAATATGTATTCAATTATGCTGGAAACAAAGATATAACAATCTCAAATCATGTAAGAACGTGAAACAATGCATTTTGCATTACCCAATTTCTCGGTTTAACTGTCCGAGCATAGTTTTACTGAAATTGTATTTTTAAAATTGTTTCAAAGTATGATACTAATTTGAAAACAATTTTAAAATATTTTTTTAACTTGTTCCAGATTTGATCTACCATGAATCAGCCTGTAGAATCATCAAGATGCACGATTTATGTGTTTGCATCTTATCTATACTACTAGTATGATGAATGATACCTTAATCGTGTGCTCGAATAAACTAATGTCTTTGTCTACCATCTTAACACATTGGAGAAACTTTAATGGCTGCTGAAAAAATATCAAGATAGAAGAAGAAGATATTAGAGAGAGAGAGATTAGAGAATTCTAATGAGAATGAAAGAGGGAGAAAAAACTATCCTTCTTATTCCTCCTCAGGAGGACCTCTATTTATAAATGAGCTTAGACAATAGTCTCATTTCTAATATAAGAGGTTAATATATATATTAATCTCTTTAATTAATAAAATTAAATTTTTTTATAAATTTTAGCTTATTAATTTTTGAAATTAATTAAGCTAAAGAAAAAACATGAAAACTTCTTACCTTGGTTTGGGCTTCAGTGACAGGGTAACCTTCTGGCAGGCCTACGAACTCAAAGACTCAATAGAATTTGACGTTTAAATAATTGATTCGATAGCCCTCAAAATGTAGATCATCGAGATAGCCTTAGATTTAAGTGTATGTACACAGATCAGCAAGAAAATTTAGTTGACACCGAAAAATGTTGATTTTTGACCTACAATTAGGTATAAACTTTGGTCGATGATAAAATGCTTAAATCAACACCAATTTGGGCATATAAATAGTCGATTGTGATGCCCTCAAAATAAAAAATGTCAAGGTCAACTCTGATTTAATAGGTGAGTCACTGAACGGCCAAAATTTTTGTCAAAACAATAATGACGTTGTTCAGAGCGTCTCACCCTATGGGTCCAATCCAATGAGATTGGATCTAAATATCCTGAGTTATATCAAACCCAATTTATCCCTAATTAAATCCATATATCATGTATTATATCCAACCTAATTGGGTTGGATCCAAATACCATTAGTTAAATTCACTACCTAATTTAATGCTAGAATCCATATTTAATTCAAATCCAAATTGGATCTAAATACTAAAGTTTGGATCTTAATATGACTCATCCAAGATTCATAAAAGTCATTGGCTACCCCTGAACCCCTGTGGCCACCACGTTGACACATGCCATCCCATTGGATTGGGCGTGACCCTCTAAGTCTCATAAGGAACATGGGTTGACTCCAAAATATAACCCGGTCAATTTTGAAAAATCAAATTTTGGATCCGATCTAAGTGAAAAATCCCAAAATAGAGGTTGGTCTAATTTGAAAAATGCATTTTCTAAACCAACCCGTATCCAAAACCATCAAATCGAATCTCCTATGAGATTTACCATTTATAATAGATCTAACTAGAGTCCTAGTTTAACTTAAACTCTTGAATTTTACCTGAATTTAACTTGATTTTAACCTAAATTTAACTTGAATTGCACTCAAATTTAATAGTTAAAATAAACAAAATTGGTAGGTGTTACAGAGATGAGAATAGAGATGGCCTTATTTCAATTGCATCCTTAGAAAGATGTAGTTATCAACCACTTTCTTCTCTACTCTTGTCACCCTCTCATCTCCTCTCCAACTCTAGCTACCAAATGGAGTAAAAATATGTGCATCTGTGTATGTGAATGCATGCATACGTATTTCAAAAGGAGGGAAGGAAAAAAAGTGATGTGTATGGATGGTAAAGCGGAAAGAAATGCAATGCATGTAGATAAAAGATAAGGTGGCCAGGAATGGGAAACTAGATGTTCAAAATACTTGGCAACTATTCCAAAATTTTGCTAATGACAAACCTAATGTAGCAAGCAACATCTAAGTTAGTGGTGCCATCTATCTAAAGATGTGTGGTGCACATAGGGCAGTGACCAACTTCACCACAATGGTTTTTGTAAACTTACTGTGTTTATTCCTTGTTTAGGAGCCTGTTTTGGAAGGGATATAAGAAAGGTGACGAGAATCATGATGAATAGTGGACGATGAGAGTCAAACTCACATCCTTAAAAGGATGTAGTTGCAATCTGAAAATCGGAAGGGATTTTTTTTTTTTGAATTTATAATCGGAAGAAACCACACTTGGTATGAAGACCTGATCGCACTGGCTCAACCTGCTATACCTACGGTCATCGTGCTGACAGCATAAAACTCTGAGGATAGGATTTCAAATCCCATTTCATCTCTCCTCCAATCTCCCCTTCCTTAATAAATGGGAGACACTAAATGGGGGAGATCAACAGGGATTCTGAAAATCACACTCCCCCTCCCAACACCAACTCCCAAATAGAGCTTTGAGTGATATATATTTTACCTACTTGAGCTCACTAGAGCAAAGGCAAGCCGAACACCTGTTCATGCTCAATTTATTTATCTTAACAAGGTACTCATGGTTTAGTTTGTCATCTATATGACCAGATGACGAACTAATCAAGAACTAGCCAAATTGAGGTGAACCACAAGCTGCTCGTTATATCAAAAGATATGGGTATGGTCAACACCATCACATGATTCCATGACAATGCCTTGGTAAATTTTTTTAAAAATAAGACACGAGGACATGAATTTTTTAATTTTTTAATATATAAAAATAGTTCTTTATTAAAATATAACTAAAAAATTATCGAAATATTTAAATCATGTTTGTGCATGTTCTAGTGTCAACTTGTTTTATGTCTCCCTTAAATATGGATCCTAATCAGAGAGCGGATTAGATCAAAGGCAGATTACCATCAAAGGTGCCTTAGTTGTCGTACATCTATGTGAAGTATGACAAACAGACAACCATCAATTGACAACTTGTTTTATAGATGGGTCTCAAATTTTTTTAAAGCCATTCATGTTTTACATGGGTGGCATATGAAAGAAAATTAGATGGGGCTCTCACTCAAAAGAAAAAAAGGCTCAAAAGAGATAAGCACCGAAAGACATCAATTGATTAAATAATACTCTTCATCCATACTCAAAGTACATAGCTCATATGTATATATAGAATTGGGCCCTTTCTACATACTTTCCATGAACATGAAGAGTTTTGACCTTCCTTTCATGGGTCACATCTTTAACTATGAAAGCCATCTTAATGACTCACTAATCACTACTAATGGCATGCAATACTATGAGCACTATTTGTATGTCTTAACACACATAACTCATAACTCATATAGCCTCCCTCTAGATTCTTCTCATGCCATCTTAATGATCCTATACTTGACACATGACTCACAGCATCCACTACATGATTTGAGAGTTACTTAATATGTGTATAAATAACTTACATAATAATCTCACATTAATAATTTTTTTCAAGTTCATACTATTCTTAATTATACGACAAATTCAACACTTAACTTTGACTCACAACTCAAAATGAGTTTAGACTTCCAACAACATCTATAGTGTAGAGAATGAACACCTGATAATAAAGCAAACATGATGGTGTTCTTATTGTCATCCATCACATGGATGAATAACATTCAAGTCACCTCTTATCTCCTCTCTCTTGAGTAGTGTGTGATAGTTCTATTAAATGAGAGGGAGGTCCAGTGACAGAGCTAGAAAGCTAAATTAAAAAATGATCGCATTGTACGACAAAAATGATGTATTTTCTTAAATACCCTATAATTTTTGAAATTTGCCCGATATCCAAATTCACAAATTTTTGGCTTTAAAATAAACTTTTTATCCTTCACACAAGTGAATTTCCTCAAGTTCACATGATATATCAGTACACTCCCTAGGTATCGCAAATTCTACAAGTTTGCACATTTTTAACTGAAACTTCATAAATATTTCACTAAAATTGCATATATTATATGAAGTTTGCATGACCAAATCTATGAACTTTATGTAACTAAAACCACTTGAAATTTTGCAAACTAACTTTGCATACATAGTACGAAGTTTGCATAATGAAATCTGTGAACTTCCTGTAATTGAAACCTAGAAACTTAATAAATTTTTTACTAAATTTGCATATATAGTACGAAGTTCGCATAACCATATCTATGAACTTTTTGTAACTGAAACATGTTGTAACTTTGTAAAAATTTCACTAAATTTGCATATACAGTATGAAATTTGCATAACTAAATCTGTGAACTTTTTGTAACTGAAACATGTCGAAACTTCATGATATTCTACTAAATTCACATATACAATACAAAGTTTGCATAAAATTGTGTGCATTTCCTTTAATAACTGGTCCTCAAGGAAATCCATAAATATTGGGTGATCTGTGAAAATTTTTGATGTGCAAATTTTCTTAGATTCGTGTGCTTGTTGAATCACATATATAGTCATTTTTGTTTATTATTTTTTTTTCTCATTTGTTTCTGTAAAGAATCTTAACCCTTTTTTATCTGGAACCCTCAACATCTTCCCTCTCCCCTTACGACAATTCATGTGAAATTTTTTTGTTGTTTTTCGACGTAGTTGCGGTATCCTTTGCATCGACTTTTCAGGTTAGGTTATGAGTTCCATACAAATAATATATACGTATATGCATATTATTTTATTTTATTCTAAACTTTTTCTTTTTGTTTGTAGATATAAGCATTTATGATGCCCATGTGTATTTGTAAGTAGTTATGTTAATTGAATATATGAAGCGTATATGGTTGATCTTTTCTCACATGCTATTTTCATTAGAGGAATGTTATGTTGTATAGTTGGTATAGGCAATTAATGATGGCCTCTGGTATGGTTAAAGTACACTATTATAGCACTTATCACACTAATTGAAGATCTATATTGATCTCAAAAAATAGTAGCTTTAGTGAATTTGTAGCTTTGATGTCTCATAAAACCAGTTATTCAAAAGAGTTATTGAACCTCCAATATAGTTATTCTCCAAACATAAATAGCCAACAAATATGGATAGATATTTTAGATGATGATTATGTAGAATCGATGTTATTTAGTGGGGCATTTACTTAGTTGCTTACAAAGCTATACAAGAAGTCATTAGTTGCAAAGTTAAATAATCAATTAGAAGCAATATATAAAAAGTAGTTAATGAATGGAATGATAGGAATCTTATGAAGAATGTGCATGTATGCAAAGTCTAAAGGTTCAAAAGCCAAACAAAAGGCAGAGGATGAAGAGACATAAGACACTGAGGTGCCATATGGCAAGATATCAGAGGCTGGGTGGTGGAAAATATTGGGGAGTATAAGTTTATTATTATTGTAAAACATTAGATGTAAATTTGACAGAATTATCAAAGATTGCATGTAAATTTAATGAAATTATTTTGTAAATATAATTTAAATATTATTCTAGGTTTAATGTTATGTATATTTTGTATGTTTAATTTTATTATGTGAAATATATGTATGCATGTTTAATTTCATTTCAGGTTTAATGTTTTGTAACAAGAACATTCACAAAATGTAGGAAATCAACATATTTTGGAGGAAGTTCGCATATATCCGAGATTAGAGGGAACTCTGCTAAAAGAAGAAAATTTACATTTTATTCATCCTCGATATTTATGATATTTATGAAAACCCACAAATATGTTAAAAAATCTGCTTATAAAGAATATATTTGCAATGACCCTATTTGTGAAGTTAGTACCTTATTTCCTTCCAAATATGCTAAATATGATTTTTTCCTCAAATATGTGATTTCCTCTCAATTATATATGCAAGTTTAGTGGTAAATATGTAATTTCCCTCCTGAGTTTTGCGTGATATGTCGATTCTCTTTTTTGGATCTCACAATCTCTCACTAAAAATTGTATTTGCATGATGTTTTCACAGAAATCCTGATTTTTGCATTAACTATTATGTGAATATGGCTAGTTTTCATCTCAACAAAGTAGATTCATCCATCAAACATGTGTATCTTCTCTGTTTCACAATCCCCATGCAAAATTGATCTCCTTGAAATGTTGTACCTCGCTTCATTTCATACCACCCATAATACACAAAATTTTGCATATTACAATATGAACTTTGCAAACATAACCTGGGAACCTATGTTAAGTAAATACCACTCGATGATATCCGTAAATGTATGCTTACATTCACAAATATCTATATATGCAGATCTTGTGCCTCATTTGCAAACTTTTCAAATATTTGCACATTGAATATGAGATTCACAAATTTTTCTAAAGACTTAAATATGAACTTCCTCTTTTTGTGAATGTATGTACTGGCATTAAATGCAACACTTCGCTATTTATTTAAAAAGCGATGATTCACATTTTAGGGCTTTTTTGTGGTCTCTAACCCCTTTTGTTGCATCGTGTTCCCCTATCAATTTTTTGGCAATTTTTTCAGTGACTATTATTTGACAAATATTTTCAGTGGTACTTCATCGATGACTTTTCAGTGTCTGGGGCATCATTGGTGGCTAGATATTTCAGTAAGCACAACGTTAATGACTGAAACAATTATTTTTTGAAAATTTTGGCATGAGTCCATTTTTTAACTGAAGGTTGGCATGAATAAGTTATTTTGACATTCTCTTTTTTGTTAAATAAATAGACAATTGTACAACTCTAAATATTACTTCATATTTTAGTTGTTTATGTTATTTTGGCATTCTCTTTTTCGGTAAGCATATATTTTTGGCTCTTTCTTTTTAAATATTGATTTACTTTTAGGCATGCATGTTTATCCTATGCATTGCATTTTGTTTCTTGATGCTACTTGATTTCACTCTTGATAATAAATATAATACATTTTATGGATCTTGATTTGAGTTTCATGATAAAAAGTTCTCCATCTTCTTATATGCCTCTTAATTTGTTCTAAAGACAATAAGTGCCAATCACTAGTTTGTCCATTTTATTTTTATAGAAAATTCTTCAATTATTGATTATAAAATGGAAATTGAAGAGACTGTTATGGATGCAAAAATACTTACTGATGGAACAAAGCAACAAATACCTTACACACTTATTGATTTGTTCTACTATAAAGTACGATTGAGGCTTGACACATGGATAGAGAAGGAACCTGATATGTGGCTAAAAATATAAGTGACTGACATATACCATAGTAAATGCGGCATGAGTAAGAGAAGGCTCAGAAAGTTGGGCTTAAATAAGCAACCTACACCTTCAGTGGCCAAAAGTATTACAAAAGAAATTATTGAGAAGCATGTTACCAAAATCATATCTCTCATCTTGAAAGCATCTAAGGAGCAATATTCATGTGTGCATTCAGTGGTGAAGAAGTTAAATAAGCCATTAATTGAGTCTAAGGTTGTTACTAACCTCAATGTTCGACTAGAGGAAATAGGAGACGTGGCTACCTGCAGTGGCAGTGGTGAGGATGACATGGCTGAGGTGAAGAAGATTTTGGAGAAGATACGGGGAGAATATGTCGAAGTAGTGAATGATGTTGATGGTCTTTAGCTGGTGGAGAAGGAAAGTGAGGGTCCCTCTGTAGAGGAGGTACCTCAAGAAAAGGAGAATACCTAGATTGTAGAGAATGCTGAAAAGTCCATGGAGGTGGGCGATGATCCCTTGGAGGAGCAAGTGCATGCGCCAAGGAAGAGGTTGCAACAGTAAAGAAGATCCAGTTCTATCTAATTTGTGTGGGTAGGTACTTTCTTCAAAGGTTATTATGTGTAATATGCTTGTAAGATGTTTACGATCAATTTCAATGTTACATTAAATCATTCATTAATATATATATATACATAATCATTCATTAAATTAGCATTCAATAAATTTTCATACCTAGATTAATTTGTATTTTAATTATATTATGAATTTTAAACTTCAAACATGCTTTGAATGGTGAGTTTTGATTTAGATGTAAATTTGAATTTCAATTGTGTGTTTGGTTTTGAATTTAAAATATGATATTATATCAAAATTTTAATTTTAAATTATATATTTTCTATGAATTATGTGATATTTAACTTATTCAATGCAAATTTTATTATGATTGTAGAATTCGCAGGTTCAAGAGTCGAAGAATCCAATACCTCTTATGCATTGATTCTACTAGTTTCAAGCACATTCCTGGTTCTTAACATTATCGAAAGAAGCGAAGGACTGGCTAGATTGAATGCATTTTAAAAAATTCTTGAAGGTTATACCATAGCAAATTCATCATGATCTTATAGATTCTATGATGTAGTTATGAAACCCGACAACCAATACATTTAAGATCTCTAATTTTGAGATGATCATCACCTTGAAAGACGTGACACACATCACCAAATTGAAGTGTCACAAGAATCTAGTGAATGCACTTTAGTTTGGAGATTTAAAACACCTATATAAAGTTTTATTGGGAGCACCCGAGAATACATTTGAAGTTAAAAAGTTGAAGTTGTCATGGCTGATGAAGACATATGACAACAACAAGGCTAGGAGAATGAATAAGAAGATACCCTGCGTTGGAGGGAAAGCCAATCATAGAGTAGAGAGAGAGTTGAGGGCATTCTTGCTTTACTTCTAGGGTAGAGGAGGTGGAGATGCTGAGGTGGTGAATGATGTTGATGATCATTAGTCGAAAAAGAATGCCCCGGTTGTGGAGAGTGTGCAGAAGTATGATGAGGTGTCTGAGGCGATGAAAGATGAGCCCTTGGAGGAGCAAGTTCATGCTTCGAGTCAGACAATAGGATTCACAACCTCAAGAGTCGAATTGCAGAGGAAACAGTTTCGCCTCAATTATTTGCTCAAGAGAAGAGAAGGTATGCAGATAAAAAGAGTAAACCAACTGTCATTAAGAAGCCAAAGATCAAACCCCTTGATGTTGAGCATTTTATTATTTCATAAATTAATGACCCTATGTGACGTAATCTACCGAACCCAAGTAAAGCGCTTTAGAGTTTAGGATGCACATATTCCAATTGCATAAAGAGTCCATGCTAGAACAAATATATGCCTCATTGGTCGTGACAGTGGGCATGTGCAACATTCCAGGCCTTCGCCTCTGTGAATGCCAAAACCTAAGCCAGTTGATGACGATTATTTTCATGAAGTTTGTATTGAAGTTCTCATTGCTACAATGCAGCCTCTAAGTCCATTGCTATATATTGTGAATGTTTGTAATATATTTATTTTTTTAATGAATAGAATAAATATATGTACGGTCAAATTCATTTTCAAATGATTGAAACGAATATATATGTATGAGCAGGTGGTCCAACTTTTAAAATGAATAAATGAATAAAATGAATGATTGTATTAGCAGGTTCTTTTTTAATAAATGAAATGAATATATGTATGAGCATGTTGTTTTCATGCAGATCTCGCAAGTCTTAAAGGTGGACATTCAAAACATTTGATCAAGTTCGTACATTTTGATGTGTGAATGTGATCCAATTGATAAGGTTAACTCCTTGCATACGAATATGGTTCAATTATACTGAGGTTCATAACTCTGATGTGTATTTACATTCATACATTCAACACACAATATAAAAAAATTTGTATGCCAAAAATTTATGCAGGTTGCCCCATATTTGCAGATCTCTTTGAGGATCAATTACAAATGAGATCTGCATGATTCTATGAAAACTTCATACTATATATGCAAACTTAATAGAATATATGTGAAGTTTTGGCAAATTTCAGTTACAAGAAGTTTGCAGACTTGATTATGCGGATTTTGTGAGGTATGCAAAAAAATGTGTGAATCTAGCTTTTAGGAAGAGTTTACTATAGCTAAGGATTGTACCGATATAGTTTATGAGAAATTCAAGATTTCTGCAAAAACATTGTGTGAATATAGTTTTTAGCTAATGAGAGGTTTGAGATTCAAAGAGGGTAGCAATGTATTGCATGAAATTCAAGACAAAAACCATATATTTAAGTAGAAATTCACATATCTGGAGAAAATTTGCTTATGTGAAGGGTAAAAAGATCCTTTTAAAGTCAAAAGTTTATAAAGTTTCTAGGTTTCAGTTAGAGGAAGTTCACATATTTGGTTATGCAAAGTCAGTTTGCGAAGTTTCTAGAGATTTTGATTACAAGAAGTTCACAAATTTGGTCATGCAAACTTCGTACAATATATACGAATTTAGTTGAATATTTGTGAAGTTACAACAAGTTTCAGTTACAGAAAGTTTACAAGTTTGTCATGTGAACATTATGAGGTCCACAAAAAAATGTGTGAATCTACTTTTTAGTAAGAGTTTGCGATACTCGGGGAGGGTACCAATATATCACATGAAGTTGAGAAAATTTGCATGTGTAAAGGGTAAAAAGGTTCTTTTAAAGCCAAATATTTGTGAATTTGAACATTAGGTGAATTTTGAAAAGTGTAGGCCATTTTGGAAAACCCATCATTTTGTTGTACAATCCAGTAATTTTCCGAATCCAAATTAGGGCGGTCACAAGTGTGTGATTGTGTGTGCGTGGCGGGCTTTTATTGAGGCATGTAGCTCCACCCTTGGGGAGGTTAGAGGTAGCCTCAATTGGATGCCCTTCATTTATGCCATAAATGACATCCAACAACCATACGATTTGTTTTGATTTTCATACTAGGTGGAATGATGCTCTTTATAGACGCCTCTCTGATCGTAGAAGTGTGGTCACCTTCCATCAACAGTTCTGATATGGCCTCTCCCTGTGCTTCCTGAAGAGATAAATAGGTCAGTTCTGAAGATCAGTATGAATGAGGGAGATTCTCATCATGGAATTCGTTAGCCTGGCTCTTAGTTGTGACTATGGCTTGTCTTATGGAATTACACACGTTTATATTTTCTAGTTATTAGCTGTGCATTTCTCTATTAATAAGCTAAGCAAGCGAAGCGTAGTAGTCGACAGAAGTGACACTATTGCTTGTTACTGTTTGGTAAGCACTTTACAACTTAATGACTTGGTTGATGGCTTGCTTTCACGCCACAATCAATAGCTAAAAAATAGCATAGCTGTGGCATGTTAGTTGCACTTGCTTGAGTGCTAGAAACTTGTGCGATGCATGCTAAGAGAAAGAGCTTTCTTGTCTTACTAAGCACAATGAAAGAAAACATGCGCCTTCAAACAAAGGAGAGGGAGCAAAGGCCAAATCTTGCTATAAGAGGTATTGGAGAGGGCAGATGAGGTACGAAATAAAAGAATTGAATAAAGTGAGGATAGGAAGCATTACAGGCGAGTAGAGCTCAGGTATTGAAGCAAGCTGCAACTAGGGGTGGCAATCGGGTCGGGTTGGCGGGTTGGCGTGTCAGCATACCTCAACCCGAACCCGACCCGTTTATTAAACGGGTCGGCTGTGGCAAACACGAACCCGACCCGTTTAATAAACGGGTAACCCGACACAACCCGCCAACCCATTTAATAAATGGGTTGGGTCTGGTAAACGGGTTTTCAGGTTGGCGGGTCGGGTTGGCGGGTTGACTGATTGGGTAGGCAGGTTGGCAGGTCGGGTTGACGGGTCGGGCAGACGGGTTGGCGGGTTGACCCACCCGCCTAACCCGTTTATTAAACGGGTCAGCCGGGTTGGCGGGTTGGCATACCCCCAACCCGAACCCGACCTGTTTAATAAACGGGTTACGCGGGTTGACCCGTTTATTAAACGGGTTGGCTTAAGCCCAACCCGAACCCGCCTAAGAGGCGGGTTGGCGGGTCGGGTTGGCAGGTCGTGTCAGAAATTGCCACCCCTAGCTGCAACTAGTAAGTGAAGGTAGAAAAGAAAGACATTCTGTAGATCTAACTAAAGGAACCTGAAGACTCAGTTGGAGTCTGACAGCTAGCAAGTGATGGAAATATCATTAGAATTCCGCTGGAGGATTCAAAGCTTGAGTCATCGATATGGCACCCGATTCCTTTCTCTTTCAGATCCTCGCCTGGACACTGCAGGTTGCGATGATGCCTGTCTCTTAGGAGTATCCATCATGCAAGTGGACATCGACTCTTTCGTTCATCTGGGTCATTTCACTGATCAAATTAAGAGGAATCTGCTCGAGGTTTGGTTCTAAAAGAAAGGGCACCGACACCAAGAATTTATTAGGAGGTTACCTGCCGCTTCCAACTCCGTTCCTAGAGTAGAATCAACAGACCTTCTTCCTATCTAACACGATAGAATGAGTTCATTCATTCATTCATTCCCTGTACTTAGATTAACAAAATAATCTATTCTCACCTGGATATACAATGGAGGAGATATCAAGCATTGGAAGGGATGTCAGTTGTTTGTTTGATGGAAAGGATGAAATCCAACTGCCAGGCAAGATAAGGATTTAATTATACTGATAGGACTTGATTGACTTGGTTCTAAAAGCTTCACCGATAGAAGAAAATTGTCGAGTCGAGCAGGCTTGACGATGAAGAAAAGCAAATCGAAAGAAGGATTTGGCCAAGAAGGAGGTATGGATAACATGACCGATCACCATCAAGACAAAACAATCTTTCTAAATTACTTTGGATCAGCGGGGCCTTCAAGCATCCGAAAGACGCCAAGGTAGGGGTGTCAATGGGTTGGGTTTACCCGGACCTGATCCGATTCAAACCCTATAGGGTCTGGGTATAGTGATAAATAAGAAGATCCGATTAAGACCTGGGTTCAGACCCAAAGGTCTGATTAATACATCGACCCGGGTATAGTTTGTGAAATTTTATAACTGACTCAGGCCCGATGCGAGTTTCAATTAAGACCTGCAAATTTTCAATGTAAAAATGATAAAAAATATTGTTTTTATCAGGTATGGCTCAGGTCCGGTTCATGCAGTTTTTATCGGGTTCGGGTATGGTTTCTCTTATGATAGGTCTGATTAAACCCGAGTTCAGACCAGATACCATACTTGAAAATCAGAATCAGGTCTGGTTTCACTGATTTCGATCCAAACCCGACCCGATGACACCCCTAACGCCGCCAGGGTTGTAAATGACACGGCGTTCCTGATAGAAAATGACAAGTAATTAAAAAATTGTAGGACAACTTGCTTGTCGTTTATGGCATGGACAAATGGCCATAAACGGAGGACACGATGTGATAAAAAAGAAAAAAACAAAAAAGCAAATTTTGATTGCGATGGATAGGGCAGGATCGCACGTCCTGTCAAACGGATACTAGTGGACAGTATACGCTACTTTGATACAAAGTATCCCAAAAAAACTGTAGCACCACCACTTGCATCACAAGGGTTTCGAGCTACTTTCATGAAGGTGTCATGAGCAATAACTCCTCATGCTAAAGGAAAGCATGCAATAGAAGTTGAGAGAGAGTTATGCCAAGACAAACAACCCCTAGGCTTTTCACAACCAACCCCACTTCCATTTTTCTCAAATTGGTAGGCTTGAATTAGCAGTCCCACCAAGAATGCATCCTCTTTCCTTCACAAAACCAGTCCATCAAGAGTGAAGGGTGAGAATCAGGAAGGGATGGGGGCACCATCTTCTTGCCTCATAGTCATTTCCGCAAAATGGGTCATTCCCAAGGATGTTAGTTTCCTGCCTCCTGTGAGGAATCCATGGAGAAGCAGGGACCCTTCTGGCAGCCGTTTCATGCGGAGAGGCTCTCGGAGGCATTGTCTGAGGACTCCCCGGGTGGTTTCTCCTCGTTCCTTTCTTCGTGCGTTTGATTTCTCCTTGAGCAGTAATTTGGTACAGGACACGGTGGCAATGAGCCTAGTGCTGGTGGGAGCTTACTCTCTGGTCTCATGCTTCGATTCCCTCACTGAGAGGGGGCTCATTGGCCAGGTACCAACACCACCAACCCAACCATAGATTTCTCATGTCATCCTCTCTTGTTCTTTTCCTTGCCTCTCCATAATTTTCTTGGTTTAATGTTTGTATCTCCTGGCACGCTCATGGATTTCTGGGAAAAGGAAAATCATTTCTTGACCATTGTCATATCTGAAAAAAAGGAATGCCATCAAGTCTCCTGCAATATTAGGGGTCATTTGTTACGAGCAGGGATCCAGAGAGCGGCTAAGTGCCATGACTATTTGACACAGGAAATCACATGACCACATTTCCTGTGGGGCCTGCACTATGTAGCTGTGGGCCCCATGCAATACTGTCAAGTGATTGGCTAGTGTCACATCGCCATGGCACTTAGCCGCTCCTTTGATCTCAACTCCATTTGTTTACACCCCCACCCAAGGGAAGCCAATTTCCCTTGAATTGTGAAAGATGATCACACGTTTTGGGAATCTCTCAAACTCTCTTGTACACAGAGAGAAGAGGGACTTTGATAAATATATAAAGTTGTGGATTACAAGATGAGTCTGGAAAGGAGTCCAGCTCGTTTTACACATAGTAACATATTACAAAGAAATTACAAAAGGAAAGACGTCAAATGTGGAAACGGTGATCCCTTCCTCTTTGGTTTCCTGAAATGACGTTGAGGTGGTTGAACCTCATTTGATGTGCTGGACGACTTTCTTTAGATTCTATCCTTATCAACTTGGATAGAGTTCATTGGAAACTACTCACTTGCCTTGTGAGGTGAATCGGTTTCCTTAACATGCCTCTGCAGGTGGGGTCCCTCACGTTGAGCTTGGCACGAATAGCTGAAAACTTGTCAAACTAGAGCGGTTTAGTTAGTGAGGCAAAATGAACCAGACTTGAATGTGGCCTTTGCTAACATGATCTCGAACAAAGTGGAAATCAATTTACAAGTGTTTGGTGCGAGCGTCAAAAACAAGATTGGCAGCTAAGTATAGTGCACCAATGTTATCACACCAAAGAATCGATGGGGCAGGAGCAACAAAGCCAAGTTCCTGAAGCAATGACTTGAGCCAAATAAGATCAGAGGCAACACAAGCTAGGGATTTGTATTTAGCTTGTCTGCTAGGTTGCACAATTGTTTTCTGTTTGCGAGAGGACCAATAAACGATGCTGGGGCCAAGGAAAACAACAAATCCACCTATAGATTTTTGATCATTTGGTCTGCCTGCCCAGTCGGCATTGGAGTAGGCACTAAGTTGTAGGGACATCGATCTTTTGAACATGAGCCCATGATGAAGAGTGTTCTTGAGATGATGCAGGATGCTTTTACAAGCAGACCAATGTGCAACGGTGGGCTGATGCATATATTGGCTGACTTTTTTTTATGACAAACGTGACATCTTTCGAAAGTAGCCCATTTAGTGAACAAGCCATTGCAAGGAGACAACAACCACACAAATAATGGTAGGCTTAATGACAGGACAAAATGTCTCAAAAAAATCAATGCCCTCTTCTTGATGAAAATCTTTGGCAATGAGACGAGCCTTATAGTGAGCTATAGAACCATCAACATGACGCTTAATACGGTAAACCCATTTGAAGCCAATGACATTGTAGTGATCTTGAGGATATACAAGGTTCCAGGTACGGTTTTGGATAAGGGCTCAAAATTCATCCTCCATTGCTGCCCGCCATTTGGGATATAGATTAGCATGTTTAAAGGTCATGGGTTCAGGTTCAAGTAACACGATATTAAAACAAGCTAAGGAGATAGGGTAAGGAAGGTCCGTGGATTGAGAGAACCAGTCATGGATCGGGTACCATGGGGTGAATGTGATCAACAAGTTGAGAGAGAGGATGATTGGCAGCAGACGTGACCGATGAAATTGGAGGAGATGGAGACGGGGGACAAAACCATAGGTGCTGAGTGCAGTAGGAGATGGGTTATTTGGGGAGACCTGCTCAAGTGGATGAGGTGCAGGTGATGCCGAGGAGAGGAGCTCAAGTGGACCAGGTGCGGGTGGGACAAGGGGGCATCCAAACATGGATGGGGTGGGGATTCAACGGTAGGTTACAGGGCCTCAAGCTCACTATAGAGGGGTGGAAGGACAAACAAAGAAGATAGGTCCCATTGAGAAAAGTCAGGTTGGGAGGGTGATAAAGATGAGCTACCTATGGAAAATGACGTCTCATCAAAGTAAACATGATGAGAAATATAAGTTTAGTGGGATTTAGGATCGAAACATGTGTTGTACCCCTTGTGGCGAGAAGTGTACCCAAGAAATAAACTTGTCTTGGTTTTTGGTTGAAACTTTGACGTATTATTGGGAACTAAGCAGGTAACAAAGAGAGCCAAAAACACAAAGATGCTGATAATCAGGTATGTGTTTAAAAAGCATCTCATAAGGCGACTTACGTCCCAGAACCAAGGTCCGCAGCCTATTGATGACATATGTTACAGTGCAAAAAGCATCAACCCAAAAATCATAGGAAAGAGAGGCAACATTCAGTATATTCAAGCCGGTTTCGACTATGTGGTAGTGTTTACTCTCAACTAAACCATTCTGTTCAGGTGTGTGTGGACATGACAATCTATGAAAGATCCCATGATTTGTAGCAAAATTTCAAAATCATGACTAGTAAATTCACCACCATTGTATGATTAAAAAAATTAATAACAAACTCATTGATTTTTAATTATTTGCTTGAAATTCTTGAAACAATCAAATACTTGGGATTTAAAAAGCATAGGAAAAAACCATAAGAAGTGTGTGAAGTCATCCACTATGAGAAGATAGTACCGAAAACCTTCACGTGAGATCATTGGAGCTGATCCTCAAACGTCGGCATGTAGAAGCTCAACAGGATGAGACGTGCAACACAGTGAACGGCCAAAAGGAAGTTTATGAGCTTTCGCAACCAAGCAACTTTCACACACTTTTATTTGTTTGTCCCTACTAAATGAAATAACATGTTTAGAACTTAGAAAAGAAACAATCTTCTTATTGGCGTGTCCGAGACATTGATGCCAAAGATCAAATGATGGTTTTCTCTCTGCACTGCGTATCTCCTACCTTAATTGGATAAAGGCCCATGCTGGTTTTCGGGGCCCTGAGATGTATCTTGCATGTTTGTTGATCCTTAACAAGGAATTCAATGGGTGTAAATTGAAAAATATAGTCATTATCTTCAGTAAATTGACCCACAAATAAAAGATTTTTGGCAATATCAAGAACATGCAGAACATTTTTTAAATCAAATTTAGAGCTATTGGATAATAAAACTAGTTTTTCAGTGTGAGAAATAGGAAGTGTCTTACCATTACCAATCATGATGGACTCACCCCCTTGGTATTGGGACTTGTTTGAAAATTGCTGATTGTCCATATTTAGATGATTTGTCGCACCGATGTCAGGATACCAGTAGTCATCAATGCTTTGTTGCAGGGACATGACAGAGAAGACTTTGGGTATATCACAACAATTTTTGGCTATATGACCACATTTCCCACAATATTGACAAGTTGAAAGTCCTCTTTGATTTGAAGGATTTTGTGCACCTTGATTGGAATTAGTCGAATTTTGGTTGGGATTTCTTCTTTGGCCCCTGTCTTAGCCTATGTAGAAACCACTCCTGAGTCCTTGGGCTTGAGAGACGTTGAAGGTAGTGTTAGTATTTTTCTGTGCTCCAGTTGGTTTTGAGTAAAGCATAAGAACTCATTTTTCTTGGTTGATGAGGAGATCATATAGATCTGCAAACGAGTGAGTCAAAGCACTAGTGTGTTAAAATATATTATATATACAACTAAATATATATTATTGATGTTTGGCTGAAGGGTATTTTGGTTATTTTATTCTGCTGCATAGTTCATGCCCAATAAGGGAATACTTGTAATTGTCATTTTGGTCATTTTTATTTTTTTGTTATTGTTGTAATATGTACACTTGTCATGGGCTCTATTGGAAAGACAATATAGCTGTTGGGGCCTTATTCAGAAGACAAATATACCTGTTGAGACCTCCCCAACAGCTATATTTCTAGCAGTTGGGGAGTCCCAACAACTATATTGGCCTCCCCACTTTATTATAAATAGGGCATTCTAGCCAAGTGTATATTATTCTTTTGAAATGATTATTTGTTAATAAGATTTTGATTCTTTCAAGTGTTCTTTCCCTTTGTGGCTTTTGCGTTAGCACTTTGAGTGCATTTTATGTGTTATCCTCTTGTTTCTTTGAGGACTTCATGTGTATTATTGTTATACTTCAACATTTATCATTTTTATTACCTTCCCCACCAGTTCATGACATGGCATCAGAGCATTGGTGCAATTCAAGATAGGTAGTGGATCGTGAGAGCTTTGGTTGGTGCATTGGAAAGTGTGCCATCACTATTTCTCATCAAGTTCATCTTCTTTTTGCTTCCTTGGTGGATTGTGGATGCTTTTGAGCTCATTGGAGAATGTTTGAAAAGCTTGTGGTCTACATCTTCTTTTAAGGCTCATGGTTCTTTATACTTTACCTTCTCTCTTTCAAAATGTGCAAAAAAGATTCCATTACGGTGATTGCCTTCAAATTAAATGACTCAAACTATCTTATATGGGCAGCTGCTATGGAAAATCATTTAAAAAGAAAGAAACTATGGGGCTATGTGAGTGGATCAATATATGAACCCCAACTCATTCTAACCAAGAAAGATGGGGATCAAATAAGGGCCCTAAATGATGATGAAAGAGAAAAAGCTCTAATCGAATATCTACAAAAGGTTCAAGATTGGGAAACCGAGAATGCCCAAATCCTATTTTGGTTCCTCAATAGCATGAAACTCAAGATTGCGGCTAGTATCGTGAAAATCAAAAGGACTAATGAAGCTTGGATATTTTTAAATAATATGTTCTTGCAAAAAGACTTAGCACGACTATTTTCTCCAAGAAAAGGCTCGAACCACTAAACAAGGAGACAAAAGCATGAGGGACTATTAGGGTATTTTCTCACCCTTGTGGGATGAACTTGAACTTTTGAAATCTAAATGGGAAGGTACAATTATAGAATTAAGAATAAAGCAATTGGATAAAGAACAATTATTTACCTTTTTATATGAGCTAAGGCCGGAATTTGAGCAAGTAAGGTCCAACATTCTTCGTAGAACCTCCGCAACCTCACTTAATGATGCTCTTGGTGAGGTGTATCAAGCCGAAACTTGACTTAATATGACAAAAGGAAATGAGGAGGTTCTTGCAGTGTCAAGGCCTGGAAACAACATAAGACTGTACAAACCTCCTCAGTTTTGGAAGAACAATGGAGCTAAAAGAAGGGTTGTATGCCATTTTTGTCAAGAGCTAGGGCATATCAAGCTTGAATGCCCCAAGCTTAAAAGAAAGGCCACTATAGTGGAAGAAGCTCCTAAAAAGGAAAATGAAAGCATCAGCAAGGGAGGTGATCTAAAAGAATCCATATATTATCTTCCAGAGGCTCTACAACAACTTCTCAAAAACTCCTCTTCATCCACTACTGGTGTTGTTGTATCTACTTCCTCCACTCTAGGTACGGTTTCTTGGATTCTTGACTCTTGATCATCATTTCATATGACGCCTTTTGATTCCATATTATCTGAATGCACTAAAAACTCATATAAAAACTGTGTTTCTCCCGTTGATGGAATAAAACTTGAAGTTAAAAGTGTAGGAACTTTTTCAAATCCATAAAAAACCTTTCAAATACCCAATGTTAGTGTTATACCTAAACTTAACTTGAACTTGTTTTCAGTTTCTCAAATTTCTGATTATGGGTACGAGATCTCCTCATCTAAAAAATATTGGGTGCAGGATTGCCAATCAGAGAAGCTGATTGTGGAAGGCTGTAGGAGAGATCTCTATTGCATGAATTTCCCTAAATGCCCAAAAGAATCATTTTGTAATTTTGTCAAGGAAAAATATGTTGTATTATGACTTGAAAGATTAGGTCATCCTAATGTTGCTAAGATATCACATTTTCCTTTTTTAAAAAATTCTTGTATTCACGAATTTACTTGTAATGGTTGCATTTTAGGAAAAATAAAGAAGATTCCTTTTGAATCCAAAACCTTTATCTCTTCCAAAGCATTTGAATTAGTGTATTCAGATGTATGGAGACCTGCTCCTATCCTATCCAAAGAAGGATTTCTTTATTAAGTTGTGTTCATTGATGACTACACTAGATATACTTAGACAAAAATCCGAGGTATTTTTTGACTTTAAAGAATTTCATAAAATTATACAAAATCAATTTCAATCAGACATTGTTATTTTTTGTTCTGATTCAGGAGGGGAATTCTTATCAAATGATTTCAAAAGTTATTTAAAAGAAAATGGAATTTCACATCAAAGATCTTGTCTAAACACTTCTCAACAAAATGGATTAGTATAAATAAAACATCAACACATAGTTAAAACAACAAGAACATTAACTATTTAAAAAAATATTCCTAAATTTTTTTGGGCAGAAGCTGCTTTATAACAGAATGTCTTCAATATCCCTTCAAAACACATCTCCTGTTGAAAAACTTTATCAAACCTTTTCTTATTTTAAAAGATTAAGAGTGTTTGGGTGCAAATGTTTTGTTTTCATTGACAAGAGAGATAAATTGTCACCTAAAGCTATTGAATGTGTATTTCTTGGATATGCTAATGAACAAAAAGGATATAAATGTTACAATGTGAAAAATAATAAATTATATATATCAAGGAATGTGAACTTTTTCGAAAAAGAAAATGGTTTTGAAATTGAAAAGTCTAAGGATGAATCTGAATATTCTGTTTTATTTGATTTATTACCCAAAAAGGGTACTAATGATAATGTTCATATTTGATGATTATGATGATATGTGTATCGATGATTCTAGTATTTCAATTGATAATGTTCAAGATCAACCTGTTCAAACATATACCCAAAGGATGGTTAAAAATCCCTTGTATGCACTTGATAAATTTTCACACGACCAAAATCCGGAAGATAGTAGTGTTAGAAGATCTAGTAGAGATCCAAAGTATCCTCAAAGATTTATATCCTATGAAACTTTTTTACCTAGATATAGAGCATGCCTTATGACTCTACACTCCTATTATGAGCCTTCAAAATACTCTGAAGCCATAAAAATTCCCGAATGGATAAAAGCTATGAAGTTAGAATTTGGAGCTCTAGAAAAAACAAAAACTTGGGAGATAGTATCATTGCCAATAGGAAAAAAGAGTATAGAGTGTAGATGGGTTTGTAAAGTTAAGACAAAAGAAGATGAGTCCTTTGAAAGGTATAAGGCTCACTTAGTTGCCAAGGGTTATTCTCAGAGATATGGAATAGACTATGAGGAAACCTTTGCCCCAATAACACGTATGACAACAATTAGAACTTTGATTTCCCTAGCATTTATTAGAAAATGGTCTATATATCAGGGTTACCGGAAACACTATAGGACTCGGGGCTTCCCTAAAACGTGTTTCAAAAGTGTGAAATGCATCACTTCCGAAACACGCAGGGAAATAACCCTTTTAAATGGGAAGCGTGCTTCCCATTATGGGGAAGCACTCTTCCCATTTCACTTCCCGATTGCTTCCCACTCGTTTTCCAATATCATGAAGTGATTTTTTTTTAGGTGCTTGGAGCCTTTAACAAATTTTTTTATCCAATATCGAGAAAACTCAATTCTTATTTGCTTCCCACTCGAATCCTAGGCCGCTTCCTTTTTCGTTTCCTCTTCGATTCCTAGGTCGCTTCCGGTTCGCTTTAAAGACGATTCTCGGTTTGCTTCTAAGTTGTCCCGTGCTTCTCGCTTCCTAAAATTTTAGAAGTGCCTCCGAATCGCTTTCCGCTCCAGCTTTCTCGACTGACAACTAATATATATATATATATATATATATATATATATATATATATAGAGAGAGAGAGAGAGAGAGAGAGAGAGATCAGGGGGTAGTTCCATACACTTCAAATGGGTGAAGAAAAATGCACGCTGCATGGCCGTTGGATCACATTGATCCAACAACTGCATGACATAAAGTTCTAAAATAGTCTTTTACCTGCAGTTAACGACCACCACTAAATAGGACATGTTAAACATGATCCAATGGTTAGATTTTGCTTTTGGAGATTAGATCTATATAAGTTAAGTGTATGCCAGCATAAGCTATGGTGGTACAGTACCATCATAGAAGTGCCCTATATAAATGACATGTTGACATATGTAATTTTTATATATTGTATGTGTAAGTAAACACTTCTTAAATTGATGAGGTAACTTTCTAGCTTATAAAAGATTTGAAAATGACATGTCAACATATGTAATAGTTTGTGGTTAGATTGCCTTTCTTTTTCTTCTATTGTTTCAGAGATATCTAGTACATGGATACTCCAAGTTTCCTTCTATACCTTTTCCCCATTTTATACTAGTCATTTTGGAAAACATAATAAGAATAGGCTACATACCAGTATCTACGATGGTGCCCATGTGGCATAAGGATAATTGAGTATCTTAATATAATGCCCATTAGATAGAGGTATAGAGTCTCATTATTCTTATGCTAATTTTCAGGAAAAAGTGATAAATTATTCTCTCTGTGTCGCGCATTGGTCTTTCCTTTTTACGAACTAAAATCTTCTTAATGAAATAAAAAATAAATTGTGCTTGCTTATATGTCACAAGCTAACTTAATAAGATATTGTTTTTCAAATTTTGAAGAGCATATAACTTTCTTTGTTTGACTTGGACCCTCCTTTACAAGGTTATCAGCTTGTGTATATATGTGTGTATAGTGCATGCTTGATTTGTCAAATTACAAATCATAATGTGAACTAGACAAGGAGCAAAAAACATGCTTTAGGAAATTGAAATCAAAATCTCTAGGTCCACTGGTTAGGACTGCACACAAGCCGGATTTGAGCCAAGCTTGGGCTGGCTCGAACTCAGCTCTTAAAAAAATTGGCTGTTCAAACTTGGGTCGAGGTCAGCCGAGCTAGAAGAGCATCTGTCCATGATTCGCTCAAATTAAGCTCGAGCTGAACATCTTTACTTAAAAGAAAAAAATTGAAATCTGGAGAGCACTGCTGAGATTAGACCTCAATACTCCTCTGTAAATGCCCAACATCTTACATGGTAGGGTGAGACCTTTTTTGTTATTTGTTTTGTCAACAAAATATGTACATATACTATACCTAGATGCGTTATTAACTATATGAATCAAGCTTAATTGAGCTTAACCGAGCTCAATTACCTATTCAAGCCCGGCTCAATTATGTCTACTAAGTTTGATCCCTTCAAGCTCAGTTCATTTATTTTTTTGGACAAGTTCAAGCCAAGCTTAAACAGGTCAAGCCTGAGCTAGCTTGGCGCGTTGTGCAGCCCTTCCACTGGTTGACAGTCGTGGGTCACCAAGGCCCAAACATCTCCATATGTCAAGATATGATCATTTGAAATTTTGAACTTGGTATGCTTTGGAGTGTTGGATTTTGGTTGCAAATCACTTCTTAAAGTAGAGAGCCCCATAACTATGGCTGAAAGTGCCTTAAAAAAATGAGAAAAAACTGTAAGTTTAGCACTAGTTCATGTAGTACAAGACGGCATGGATTTTAATGAATAAGATGCTTTTCTAAGTTGCTTTTTGTCAACTATGCCAGATGATATATGCATGTTGTTTGTATATGATATAGAAGGTATTATTCTGCTTAAAAAGAGGCAAGTAAGAAAAATTCTAACTTTCTAAGCAAAAGGTGTAAGTCACTTGCATAAAAACAAAATATAATGCTTTAATTTATATGCACACATACACACACACACAGAGACAGAGCTTGAGCCATTCAGCTTACAAAATATTTGCAGGGCATTGCCTGGAAGAGGAAAAATTAATAAACCAATTATATGTTCGATTAAGAATTTTGTAAGTGAAAACTTTCTAAAATAAAACTATGGTCTTGATATATCCTTTCAGTCTTTCCGGCTTGAAACTGATGAAAGACAGTTTTTAGCAATTCATCTATGTTCCTTTTCTCCACTCTTGTTAGGTTCATTATACTAGTAACTAATCTAATTTTTCTGGCTGCCTGTGTTTTTTTACTTTCATTAGTTCATTGACAAATTTTATAATATCTTTGAATTGATTTTTTTGCAGAAACTGAGTCGTAAATTGGTTCATGTATTATCAGGACTTCTTTTCATGACTTCCTGGCCTTTGTTCAGGTAAATATAATGAAGTTTCCCTTCCCATCTCTTCATATCTTTGTGTTTCTCATCATGGAAAGAGTAAAAATATATGGATGAATCTTGTAAGCATCCTAAATTGTCACCTTGAATTCCTTATTGTTATGTAGTGGAAGACAGCTCTATCTTCTGAAAATTCCCCCATGTTTATAGCTCTTCTACAGAGGCTCGTTTTATTGCTTCAGTGGTGCCTTTAGCCAATTTGCTGAGGCTTCTTGTTTATGGTCTCTCAATAGCAAAGGACGAAAGCCTGGTGAAATCAGTAACAAGGGAAGGCAAACCGGAGTAAAGACTTTTAACTAAAATTTTGATTTTATTTCATAATAGTTTGTGTTGTCATAGATAGACCTCTATTTTTCGGTGCCTATTAATAGACTAATTGACAGGGAGTTGCTGAGAGGGCCCTTCTATTATGTCCTGGTATTGATGTTCTCAGCTTTGTTTTTCTGGCGTGAATCTCCTGTTGGGGTGATCTCATTGGCTATGATGTGTGCTGGAGATGGTAATTCTCTATTGATATTAGTACTTAATTTTCTGAAGTTTTATTTTTAGGCAGTTATTCTTCCTCCAGTTATATTTGTAAAGACCGTGTTACATTTCCAGGTGTTTCTGATATAATGGGTAGAAAATTTGGCACTCAAAAGCTTCCCTACAATGAGCATAAGAGTTGGGCTGGCAGCCTATCTATGTTCATCTTTGGTCTATTATCTTCTCTGGGGTATGTATTAATATCTTTGGTTCTAGAGCATAGAAGGATGGTTTTTTATTTGTTCCATAAGGACCATAACTTGTCTGATAAATGGTCAACAATTACAGACACATATGAACATTTTTGTAATTTTAACATTAGGTTTTCTTTTTCATTTTTTATTCATACTAACATTTTCTAGGTAATTTTGCTGATTTTTGTAATGAAATGAAAGCATATTGTTTTGGTTGTTACTCATGTTTTTCATATGCATTATCAAATAAGAATTTTATTTTATTTTATTTTACATTTATTACATGGGGAAACTGGTGTCAGATCAGGAGACCTGCCATGCTGGAAAATCCTGCCAAGCTATGGTTACCACACCGGACGGCATTGGAGAACTGAAATATCAAGTGCCAACTGCCTAAAAGTGTCATGATGTTAGTTGACAATTTAATATTAGGAGACTGGTCGGCTAAGGGTTTTAGATTTGCAAACAGTTTTAATTAGATAGCATTTGATTCATATAAATTCTGAAATTTATGGCTCAAACAACTAACTACTATCTCAATCAAGAGTAACAAGTTACCAAAATTTCTGCAGTTGGATTCGAGGATGGAAGCCATCTAAATTCAATCTCAGAAAACCCTTGAGCAATTATACGCATAACAAGGCCATTTTACCTATGTACAACACTTTATAGCTAATTTGCTGGCAACTTTTTCCTTGACTCAGTTAATGAAGAAGAATATTGAGTTCTGCTGACAATGGGAATGGTTTATCACGACAATCCCCAATTATAGAGGTCCCCATGCCTAATCAGCTCATGGTTTTGTACCTATGTCACATGGGTGCGGGTACGGGTGCAGAGCAATTTCAAAAATTTTGGACACGGGGACACGGCTATATATATATAAAACAATAATAAGATTGTAAATTTTAAAGAAAAAACAAAAAAATAATTCTATTGAAGTAACAACACAAACATACCAAAATATAACACATAAAGAAGTTTGTGAGTGTGATAACAACAAAACTTATCATAAATCTGCCTCATCATCTGAATTAGAGGGAGCCCCCTGTCGGAAAACCAAACGGAGGTAGGGGGCTCCGCCCCCTGCCGAAAAAACAAATTGAGGTAGGGGGCAGAGCTCCCTACCGGAAAACAGATCCGAGGCAGGGGGCGGAGGAAGAGAAAGAAGAACGAAAGAGGGAGGAGGGATATACCTGAGAGGACCGGTGGCTGGCGTCGCTGGGGTTTGGGTCGCCGACAAGCCTGAAGGGGACAAGGAGCGAGGGATGGGTGGGGGAGAGAGAGCGATCGACGGGGAGGGGTCTATCGTCTGCCCCTCCCCCTGTGTAGCCTCTTAAGGGACGGGCCCCGACCCCGACACCGTCTTGGATCCGGACCCGACCCGAGTCCAAATTAATTTTAATAAATGGACAAAAATAGACTTGGTCAAAGTTGACCGAGTCCAAAATATGGATGGACTAGGCCTCGGTGCGTTGACCGAGTCCGACACTTAGTTGACCGTGTCCGCTCTGTGTCCGAAGCCGTACCCGTGTCGAGGCGTATCGACGCGGGTGCGTCAACCTTTTAGCCGAGTCCGTGTGACTTAGTTTTGTACGTTTCAGTTTCTAATGTTGCACTTGATGCTCTTGGCTCAGGAAGACACTAATCATGGGTATTGAGCCATTTACTATTGCTTTCATGTTTTGCGTGATCTTGAAAGGAAATCTTCCCTGGTCACTTGGTAGTGAGTTAGCATAGTAGGTCCTACATGTAAATATTCTTCCAAATCATAGTTGAAGCAAGCCATGATTTTGCAATCAATGGGGCTCAAGAAACTTGAGCTAATACAGTCGACAAGTTTGGCTGGATTTGATTTTGGAAGAAAATTAGATGTAAGATCGTTATTAGTTTTGAGTTGGCTAGGCTTAGGTTTAGATGCACACTCTAAGGAAAACAAGGTGAAGAGCAAAAAGGAAGAAAAAAAAATGGGAGAAAGCAAGACAATTGAAAGTCACTATGAGGCATCATTTGACTTTCAACACCAAAGCAAAACATGGAGAAAAAAGAGAAAGGGAGAAAAAAGAGAGAAGGAAAAAAGAAGAGGAAAGAGAAAAAGAACAAAGCATGAAAAGAGACTATGAGGTATTCTGTTCAGAAACTTCCAGCGGTAACTTGGAGGATAGCTTTTGATTCTTTTGGCAATGTAAAAGATATGAATTTCAGTCAAAGATGTCACCTTTCTAGCTCAAGAAAATTCATCAAAATGTGATATTGATGTAAAAATTTATGGTTGTTATAAGCTAATCATTTCAACAAGAAATAGTATTTTATAGGAATGGGATCCATAGTCTTTGGAACCACTCTAACAGTTGGCTATTGTAACGCCCCAAAATTTTAATTTAAAAAAAAAATCACTATTTTTTTTAAATAAGTGGAAAAAACCTTTTTGGATTAAACATTCTAGGCAGGTTACAGTACAAACAATCATCATAATTGAATGAAAATACAAACAACATATACTATTAAAATTTAATTTAGTCTCAATAATTTAAAATTCATATTAGAGTATTTTCAATCCAAAATAACAATAAATGTTTTTTCAAAATTATCCCTGAGAAAGAAAAAGACTGGCTCTCGACACCGCCCCAACATCCCGTATTCGCTATGCAGCTATGCATCATACTCCACTTGAAAACTCATAAAACGGGTTAGACTCGTAAAAGCCTGGTAGGGAATACCAACACAGGTAAACCAAAACCAGTATGCATAAGTATAATTCGATAATTTCACACAACTCTTTAGGAAATTATTCATTTCAAGTATGCATAACATTGCAGCGCACAATAAGAATATCATTCATAATCAATTATAATCTTATGCATGAGCAGATAATTAATGTATGCACTTACCATTGCAGAACATGAGATCTTTCATGCATGAGTTGTAATGAAACACTAGTAAAAAGAACAATGTCACAAAGTGATTGGAAGAGATACACAAGTATACAAACAAGAAGCCACTAATGGGCAAAATAGAGTAAGCCACAAAGGGGCAAGTGACAAACATACATAATATGAGAGAGAACTTAAAAATATAAAGAATCTCTTATAGAAAATGCTTCAACAAGCATTACCAAGTAGTGAGCCAAGACCCCTTATTTATACAACTAATGGAAGCAAAGTGGCTCCCATAGAGTCGTTAGGAGCTCCTCCAATGGTCACATTTGTGATTGTTGGAGAGGATCCAATGGCTCTTATGAGGGCCCATGCTAAATAAAAAATAAAAGAAAAAAGACAAAAAACAAAAATAATAGAAACAATAAAAGGTCCCTAATGGACATGCATATTTACAAGTGAAAAGACTAGTTTGCCCCCAGTGGGCATTACAATATATATATATATATATATATATATATATATGAGATTACCGAGAGTTTGCTTAGGAGAAAGTAGAAATGGGGTGATGGCAAGGCTTTGGTGAAGAAATCTGCTAGTTGGTAATCTGAAGTAACATATGGTAGTTGAATGGTGCCCCGTAAAAATTCATGTCGAACATAATGACAGTTCATCTCGATGTGCTTTGTTCATTTATGGAAGGTGTGATTGCTAACAATGTAGATAACACATTTATTGTCACAACACAACTTCGAAAGAGTAGAGATAATGACTATCATATCTTTGAGTAGGCTTCTCAGCCAGACAAGTTCAATGGTAGTTGTGGTCATCGCCCAATACTTAGCTTCCGTGGAAGATAGAGACACCTTCTATTGTTTCTTACATTTTTAAGAGATTAATGATTCTCCAAGAAAAACACAATAACCTTTTGTATAAATGCAATAATTGGGGTTACCACCCCAATCAGAGTCAGTATAATCAATTAGATTAGGAGATGAAGAGGAAGATGAGAATAGTCCTTTGGTTATGGTTTCCTTCAAATATCTGATAATTCGCATGACGACAACCATGTGAATGGTAGTAGGAGCATTTTGAAATTAATTTGCACTGTGAATGGCATGAGCAATATCTAGCTTGGTAATAGACAAATATGTTAGTGATTCAATCAGTTGACGATAAGGAGTGGGATCTTATAGAGGACTTTCATCATTGACTTTCATCTTAGCATTGATTACTTTTGGAGTTTTCACTTTATTTTCGTCAATTAAGCTAGACTTAGAAATAATATCTGATGCATGCTTCATTTGAGACAAAACATATCTCCGAGGAGAATATGCAACTTCGATCCCTAAAAAATACCTTAGAAATCCAAGGTCAGACATATCAAAATTGTTTTTAAGAATATTTTTAATAAGCTCAATGCCCTTTTTATCATTTCTAGTGATGATCATGTCATCAACATATAATAATAAAATAGTTATGTGATCACCTGCATACTTAACAAAAAGCGCAGTATCAATATAACAAGAGGTAAAACCATTATCAAGAATAACTTTATTAAAATGATCATACCAAGCTTTTGGAGCTTGTTTAAAACCATAAAGAGTTTTATTGAGTTTAAGAATTTTTTGTTTCTCAATCTCAAGACCCGGTGGAGGATCCATATAGACTTATTCACAAAGGTTCTCATTTAAAAAGACATTTTTAACATCTAATTGATAGATAGACCATTGTTTAATAGACGCTAAGGCTATTAAGGTTCTTACACTAGTCATCCTAGCAACTGGAGCAAAGGTTTCCTCATAATCAATTCCATATTCTTGTGCATCCTTTAGCAACTAACCTAGCTTTGTATCTTTCTAATGTCCCATCAATCTTGGTTTTGACTTTATAAATCCATCTACATCCAATAGCTTTTTTTCCTAAAGGAAGACCTAAAATTGTCAAAGTGTTAACTTTGTTGAGTGCTTCTAACTCAAGTCTCATAACATCAATCCAATGCAGATATTGCTTAGCTTCTTTAAAATTGAAAGACTCATGATAGGAATGGATCATCATTAGACAAGTTCTATAATTTGGAGAAAAGGAATCGTATGACACAAATTTTTTAGGAGGTCTACTATTCTTAGAAGATCGCCTAGGTGGGATTTTTCAACTTGATCTTCTAAAGAAATGTCTTGAGAATATATATTGAAAGCATTTTGATGTTCATTGCCCTCATGCTGAGTATACACAACACAGTATATCATTGGGATTCCCATTGTGAGAATCATCATTTTGATGCAACAAAGCATCATTTTGATGAGAATTGTCATCACAAATAGTATCATTAAAATCTTTAGACTTATTTCTAGGCAATAAGTCAAAGAGAAAAGAACAGTCAATTTCTTCCTTAGATTTTTAAAATTCAAATCCATTTTGTTCTTCAAGAAAGGTCACATTTTGAAACATAAAGTTTGTTATTTTTAATATCATAACACCTGTACCCCTTTTTATTTTCACCATAGCCAAGAAAAACACATTCAAGAGTTTTTGGTGAAAGTTTATCTTGTCTTTGAAAAAGAACAAAGCATTCACAACAAAAAATTCTTAATCTTTTAAAATCCAGAGACATTTTGAACAAATTTTCAAAAGGAGAAACATTTTTAAGGTTGAGGAAGGCATCCGATTTATAAGATAAGTTGCAGAAAGAGCGACTTCGGCCCAAAAGTTTTTTGGAACATTTTTAGAGACACGAAGAGTTCTTGTTATTTTAATAAGATACCTGTGTTTTCTTTCGGCAAGACCATTTTGTTGAGGTGTTTTTAGGACAAGATCTTTAATGAATAATGCTATTATGTTTAAAATAGTTTTGAAATTCATTTGACATGTATTTACCTCCGGAATCAGATCTAAAAATGGCTATGTTATTTTAAAATTGATTTTGAATAAAGATGTGAAATTCTTTATTAAACATAGAGAAAACATCATATTTGTTTCTAATAAAATAAATCCATGTGTATCTAGTAAAATCATCAATAAAGACATCATAATATGAATATCCTCCTTTAGACATAACAGGTGTCAGTCCCCATACATCCGAATGCACTAATTCAAATGGTCTTTTGGAAATAAAATTGCTATCTAGATAAGAAATACAACACATCTTTCCAAGGATTCAATCATTGCATGGAATTTTTTTTTCCTTACAATTTTTTTCCAAAAAAGAAAAAAAATATAACTTAGAAATACTAGGGTGACCAAGTCTCTTGTTCCAAGTAGCAATATCTTTAAATTAGATATGATTACAAAATGATTTGGATGGCAAAGACAAAAAATCCATGTAATATAGGTCTCATCTTCTATGGCTTTGCCCAATCCGCTTCTCGGACTGGAGATCCTGCACATTGCAATTGGTTGATGAAAAAGAGACACTATATCCAAAATCGGTTATTTGAGAAATGAAAAAGAGATTTAAGTTAAGTTTTGGAATAATCCTAATTTTTGGAACATAAAATTCTTTGCCTTGACTAAAGACTTTTTCAAGGTTTCTCATCCCTTTAACATCTAATGATGTTCCATCAGCCGTGGAAATGAATCATTTAAAAGAATTAATACTTGGTTTTGATAAAAGAGATGCATTTGGAGTCATATAAAAGGAGACACCCGAATCAAGGATCCAGGAGGACATACCGGGAGTTGATGAGATAGCGACACCAGAGGTGGAGGGAGTGAAAGAGTTGATTCTCATGAATTGTTGGAGAGTTTTCGTAAGTTGAGCAATGGAGTTCTTTATGTCTCCATCTCTCTTTGATTCTTCACTTGAATTGCTTGGACGATCTTAAACGGAAGCCACCTTTTTAAGCTTAGGAAAATCCGGTCTAAGATGACCCGGTTCATTACAATGGTGACAAATAATTTTTCTTCCTCCACCATTGTTATTTTTCCAAAAATGAGGTTTATATATCCTCATGTTATTTCCCGTTGTAGATATCACATGGACCTCATCAAAGTCCTTTTTAAAAGCCAAGCGAGTTTCTTCTTGGCATAAGTCGATAAGGATTTTACTAAAAGGAGTAGAAGCCTTATGAAGAAGGGATCCTCTTGTTTAAATTCGGCACGAAGCCCATGAATAAACTGAAAAAATCTCTCTCTCTCTCCATTTGCTCTTGCCTTATGGCAATAGCGCTTCTTTCCCATTGTGGTTCGAGGAGAGCAAGTTTATCCCATAGAGGGGATAAAGTACTATAATAGTCTCTAATACTCATATGCCCTTGCTTGGTTCTTATTTTTTCTTGTAAAAAGAAATGTCTAACAAGGTCTTTTTGAGTGTATATACCATGGTTGTCAGTCGAGGAAGCGGGAAGCGGGTCACTTTCAAAATTTTAGGAAGCGGGAAGCATGGTACGATTTAAAAGTGAATCAAGAATCGTCTCGGAAACGACCTAGGAAGTGAACCGAAAGCGACCTAGGAAGCGAACCGGAAGCGAGGGAGAGGCGGAAAAAATACAAAAAATATTGAAAAAAGTGGGGAAGCGCGTTTCCCCACTAAGCTAGGCGCTTCCGGTAACTCTGGTATATACCTTTCATGAAGAACCCCCTCGCACCCGCGAGCCTCCTTACCCCCCCCCCCCCCACACACCTTTGGTAAAAAGGGAAACCCCTTTGGGGTTTCCCGATTCGGCGCCCCCCGTGCCTTTAAGAGCACGCAAGGGGAGGGGACGCCCTCACCTCCCTGCGCTCTTCCTCTCTCAGCTCCGCCCTCCCTGCGTGCGATTGAGTCGACGCCGCCGGCCACCCATCGACACTAGCTCCCTTGCAGGTAAGCTTCCACGATCTCTCCCCCCTGTCTTCCTCTCCTTTTCCCTCTAGTTGCCGGAGGGCCAGCAAGAGGCTGCCGACCCCTACCGTGCCCTTCCTCCCTCTCATGCCCTCTGTCTTCTTCCTCATCTTCTTCTCTTTTGTTTGCCGGAGGGCTGGCAGGAGGTCGGCGGCCCCTTTCGTGCCCTCCCTCTCTCCGAGTTGGCCTAAAGGCCGGTAGGGGCCGGTGGCCCATGCTGCACCCTTCCCTCCCTGCCCCCTCTTTGTGCAGGGGATGGGCTGAGCCCCTCTCTGTGCCCTCTTTGTGCAGGGAGGGGCCGAGCCTCTCCCTGCGCTCCTTGTTGGCAGGGGAGGGGCCAAGCCCCCTCCCTGCGCTCCCTGTTGGCAAGGGAGGGGCTGAGCCCCATCCCTGTGCCCACTTTGTGCAGGGAAGGGGTCGAGCCCCCTCCCTACGCTCCCTGTTGGCAGGGGAGGGGCTGAGTCCCCTCCCTGTGCCCTCTTTTGGCAAGAGAGGGGTAAAGCCCTCTCCTTCCATTTTCGGCAGGGGCGACATTGCGAGTTCGAACCCCAACTCGGGTAATGTTTCTTGTATTTTAATAAGCACTTTTAATTGTTCACAGCTCGCATGATGAATCCCACTCGTGCTCCACGACCCGAGCTTTGCATCACCTACACTCGTAGGCGCACGCAGCGTCGCAACCTCACGAGGTAGGGGAAAGTCGCACAGGAACTTTGGATGAATTAAATAAAGTAGTTGAATCCTGAGATAATAACAATTGATATTTTCATGCATGTGTTCATATAGATGAATATGACTTGTGATTGCCTATTCTTTACTTACCTTTATTTCTATGAAATTACATGTTTTCTTGTAGTCGCCAGGTCGTGCATGCATAGTTTAGTTCTGCGGTTAGACTTCTGCCATTACTTTCCTTTACTTGTTTCTTCTTGTCGTCGTACTGCACATGCTTAGATTTGCTAGTATTAGTTCTAGCTTGTGTTCCATCTGTGCGTTGCTAGATGCAACTAATTGTACCTCGAGTCAATTACTCAGAAGGAATGATTGGATCCACGGCGATTCCAAGGCTTGTTTGAGATTTCTTGTTTCGTAGTGATTGAGCATGCCTAGTATATTATTGCTTTTAAGTCATACAAAACACTGTGTGGGGTTATCCTTCGAGAAACCCATGACCTACTGTCATCGCTGAACCTTTTTGACAAGTTCAGTATGTTCATTACA
Organism: Nuphar pumila; assembly: GCF_984573655.1. Lineage (NCBI taxonomy): Eukaryota > Viridiplantae > Streptophyta > Magnoliopsida > Nymphaeales > Nymphaeaceae > Nuphar > Nuphar pumila. The sequence goes on along the minus strand of NC_143255.1, from coordinate 27,124,435 downwards.
ATGAGTAGTATGAGAGGTGGTTGAGCACCTCGAGCTGTGTAATAAGCACTCTGTTGAAATAAATAAAAACAATGTTGTTCGCCTCTACAGGCCAAATGCTCAAAGAGCAATGCATGTCAAGTTTGAACTAAATGTATTGCAACATAGTAAATGCTACTCTTTCATCGTAGTCGTACCTTTGGACAAGTATGACCGTACCTTTGAACATTTACGTCTGGTTTGTGTTACGATGATTGGATGATGGGGTTGTGGTAACCTCAAAACGTGCAAATAACGCAATGTTGAGATCACATAAATGGTGATGATTTGCCTTCACAGGCAAAATGCTCGAGTTGGTTGAAAAACCAGAGCATGCAAAATGAGTCTTCAGTTAACTAACACCTGACGTACTCATTCGAACCGCTGACTCCCGTCAAAAGAGAGGATGAGAATGTACAAAAACTTTGATGGACAGGCTATTAATGACTATTTCGGGCAAAAGACTCGGCTTCCCCAATCATCAGAGTTAAGGAAAATGGCTACAAAAGATAGCTTTCAGGCACTTCTGCAGAAGTTGGATGCATCCATTGGAACAAGTGACCTTTGAAGAATTCTCTCTCGGTCACTGACCGTCCCCTTAGGAGCGGACTCAACTAGCTATTCAAGGTATTGAAAATACATGATATAATAGACCCCCAAACTAGTCTCAGTTGTTTCTACGATTCGTGCCTTGTGCATACCCGCAAGACTAGCTAATATCGAAACATAAATTAACCTGTTCTCATTGCTAGTTGAATTGTTCATGCCTGTTGTGGCATTACACTTGTTAGTTAAACTATTTACGTAGTTCTTTACTTGTATTAATTAGTTAACCGTGCTAGTTAACTGCATATAATGTTGCTTACATCTTGTGTTGTCTATTTCCTTTAGTTTAGATGTTCTTTGCATATGTTGCTCAGATTTAATTTCTCGCAATTATAAATGCTATTACTGCTTTCAATGAAATAAACTACTTATCTTGCGATGTTCTACTTTATTTATTCTACGTTGTCTATTTGTGCACCTGCCAGTTATTAGAATGTGGAATATGGATTGGATATGGATCCGATAAAGGATCCATATCCATTCACGAGTTTTGCTTTAGTTGTATTATAATGTAACATGTGTTACTAACAAGGGGCACTTTTGTCCTTATAAAAAGATCATTGTAACCCTATTAAGACTAATGAAACACTAGTGCAGCAATAAGATAGATTGACTGCCGATTTCTGAAACCTCTTCTCTTCCCTTCCTTTTCTCACACTTTCTGCAGATCACGTCAGTTTATTAGCAGATTTATCATGGTATCAGAGCAGGGTTAATCCTGTGGGTGATGAATACATAAAGCTCGCGCCTGATGATGAATACATAAAGCTCGTGCCTGGTCAGCGTGAAAAAGTTGGCAGTTCGCAGATCTGAAAGCAGGCAGATGACGTGCCTGGTCAGCGTGAACAGCTCCCTGACAGATCTGAAAATCGCAGATCTAAAACCTCCTCTCTTCTATTTCACAGAGCCCCTTTTCAGCGTGAACAGTCTTCCAAATCACGTGCTTGCCTGGTCATTCCTTTTAGCGTGAAAGTTGGTAGGTCACGCAACCTTGGTTTTCCTCCTTTTTTTTCTCTGTTATTTACATTTCTTTAAATGTCAATCTGTTTCTTTTCTTCCATTGTCTTTCAAATCTGAAATACTTTCAGAAAATATCCCTTTTAGCGTGAAAGTTGGTAGGTCACGCAACCTTTGTTTTTCCTCCTTTTCTCTCTGTTATTTATATTTCTTGCAATGTCAATCTGTTTCTTTTCTTCCATTACCTTGTAAATCTGAAATACTTTCAGATTTATAATCTTTGCTTGTCCTTTTCTCACTGTCGCAAATCTGAAAGTGGCGACAGATCTGTCATCAGTTCTTTCTCCTACTTCTAAAGGTCATTGTCTGATTTAAACCTCTTCTATTCCTCGCAGATCTGAAATCCCTTCAGATCTGCTATTCTATCTTTGTCCTTCGGCACTTTCAGCCCCATAAAGCCAAGTTCAATACTGCTGCCATTCTCAAATCCATTTGCTTCGACCTACTTATTTTCATTTATCTTAATTCTTTGTTAGCCTTTTATTCTATCAATGGATTCTTCAAGGAATTTAGGTCTCTCTTCCAGTTTCTTAGGGCAGTTAGTGTCAGAAAAGTTAACTACCAACAACTATTTGACTTGGAAGAGACAGATTGTCCTTTTCATTCGGAGTCAAGATCTTTCAAGTCACTTGGATGGATCGACTCCAATGCCTCCAAAATTTATCACAATTGAAGCCAAAGAGGATGGAGGATTGCCAAATATTACTCGCAACCCTGCTTTTGTTGCTTGGATGAAGCGTGATCAGGCACTCGTCGCATGCATCACCTCCACATTGTCACAAGAAGTCTTGATTTCCATTCCTGATGATTGCACCTCTAAGGTTTTGTGGGATGCTTTAGCTCAAACCTACTCTCAGATATCAGAGGCTAAAGTGTTGTTTCTTAAACGTAAATTTCAAATGTTAAAAAAGGGTGCAATGAGCATTATTGAATTCTTAAATCAAGTCAAAAGCATCACATATCAATTAGCTATGGTTGGATATCCAGTCTCAGATAAAGAAAAGGTGCAACAAACACTGAATGCCCTGGGATCAGAATATCATGTTCTTGTTACATCCTTATTATGCTTGCCTACGTTGCTCTCCTTTGAGGAATTACGCGCCAAACTTTTTCAGTATAAGATGACACTGAAAAGCATGTCTGAAGCTTCAACACGACAACCATCTACGCATGAGGTTCTTGCCACAGGGGTGATAGTTGATCGTGCACGAGGAGGACGTGGCAGAGGCAAGGGAAATCCAATCCAGGGTGGACGTGGGATTCTACCTACACCAAATTCTAATGTCAATTTTTCAAAGAATGTTCCCACATGCTTTCAGTGCAACAAGCGAGGTCATATCAAGGCCAACTGCTGGTTCAACCCACAAAATCGGAATAGAATGCAAAACGCCAGAAATGTTGGTATATCATAAACTGCAGGTACATTTTGAGTCAGTGAAGATGCTAGGGATCTCCTTCTCTCTGCTATGGCCAATTTGAATCTGAAGCAAAATGATGATGGAATATGGTATGTTGACTCTGGGGCAACAACCCATGTCACTGGTAATGCAGGTAAGTTCTCTACTCTGACTCCCTATTTTGGAAAATCTAATATTGTAACCGGAGATGGGACTCACCACCCTATTTCAAACATAGGCAATGTCGTCATTCCTTTGTCTAAGTCATCTATTCCTTTATCTGATGTTGTTCATGCACCAAATATACAACAACAACAACAACTACGCCTTCATCCCAAAACAATTGGGGTCAGCGATATGAACCAAAAAAGAAATTCATTTTGGGTCTTCCACATGAATCCTTTTCCTCCAAATATAAAGAAAAGGATTGTATCTGTTTCCAAGCTTGTTGATTCTACCAATTCTTCTGTGGAATTTACTCTTACTTCTGTCTTTGTCAAGGATCTTCAAACGAAGGAGATGTTTGCTAAAGGAGAGCGACGTGGAGACATGTATGTCTTTAATGAAGATCCAGCCTCCAGTGTCCTGAAGCCCCAGTCTGATCTCGTCTCCAAAAGTGTCCTAAGTACATCCAAATGTAATAAGTCAGATCTCTGGCATTCTCATCTTGGTCATTGTAGTCAAGTCTTTGTTGAAAAGTTAGTGTCTAATGGTCTTCTTTCGGAGTCTATTTCACCTTCATTGAAGAATAAAATATGTCCTAGTTGTCAGGTCTGCAAAAGTCATGTACTTCCTTTTCATCAAATAAATAAAAGAGCTTTTATACCCTTTGAGATAATATGTTCAGATGTTTGGGGCCCAGCTCCTAATCCTTCCTCTTCTGGAAGTAAATATTATGTATCCTTTATTGACAGTTTCTCTTGTTTTACCTGGATATTCTTTATGAAACACAAATCAGAGGTCTTTTCCATTTTCCGTCACTTTCATGCCTATGTTAAAAATCAATTTTCTCAAAATATCCAAATTCTCCAATGTGATGGAGGTGGTGAGTATTCCTCCAAAGAATTTTTAGATTTTCTCCAAGATAATGGGATGCATCGTAGAGTTTCTTGCCCGTACACTCCACAACAAAATGGAATTGCTGAACGTAAACATAGACATATTGTGGAAAGTGCAATGAGTATGATGCATGGGAGTAACTTACCCATTAGTCTTTGGACTGAAGCTTTTCACACTGTTACTCATGTGATAAACCGTCTTCCTATGCCTATTCTTGAAAATCAATCTCCCTATTATGTTCTTTTTGGTGCACATCCCGATTATAATGAGTTACGAGTTTTTGGATGCACATGTTATGTTCATATTGACAAATCCATGAGGACTAAATTCCAGGACAAAGCCTCTATATGCCAATTTGTAGGTTATGCAGATGAACACAAGGGTTACAAATGCTATGATCCTGCCAGTAAGAAGATTAGAATTTCCAGAAATGTTGTTTTTGATGAAAATAATTTTCTGGGAAAAGAAGCGGAGGTCAATCGTGAACCTACTGGTGCAGTTGATAATTGGTATGATCCATGGCTTAGCGCTGAACTTATTTCACATGCTGCCGAGCATACTATTCTGTCTCCTGAAAGCATACATGGTGAGACAGTTTTAGATGATACATTACAAGCAGAGTGTCTGAGATGCAAAGGAAATGTGTATACCAGGAGATCTAGAGAGCAAACAAATGTACCTGCTGAAGAACACATTGCATTGTCTAATGACAGAGAAGCACCAAGAAGATCAGGCAGGATAAGGCATCCTATTGAAAAATGGGTTAGTTATGACAACTTTTCTATGGACTTTCAGATTTTTCTATCCCAGATTGAAAAACATGATGAACCACTTGGTTTTCATCAAGCTATCCAATCCAACAAATGGATTGAAGCGATGAATGAGGAGATCGAGGCACTTCATGAGTGTCGAACATGGGAGATAGTTGGCCATCCTCCAGACAAAAATGTTGTTGGTTCCAAATGGGTTTATAAAATTAAATATAAACTGGATGGTAGCATTGAACGGTACAAGGCGCATCTTGTGGCCAAGGGTTTCACTCAAGAATATGGTCAGGATTATGATGAGACATTCAGCCCAGTGGTGAAAATGGGAACTATTCACATTATACTTGGCCTGGCAATTGAACATGGGTGGATCCTCAGTCAGCTTGATGTTAAGAATGCATTCCTTTATGGGGACTTAAAGGAAGATGTCTATATGAAGCAGCCTCAAGGTTATGCAAAGGGAAGCCCAAAAGAATATGTATGCAAGTTAACTAGAGCTTTGTATGGATTGAAGCAAGCTTCTAGGTCATGGTTTGAAAGCTTTTCCTTAGAAATCCATAAACATGGTTTCTTTCGTTTCCAACTTGACCATTCTCTGTTCATATATAGGAACGGTACCACTATGGTTTTCTTACTCATATATGTTGATGATATTGTTATCACTGGTAATGCTCCAGACCACATTTAGCAAATTAAAGTTTTATTGAGTATGCGGTTCAAAATGAAAGACCTTGTGGAGCTGAGATATTTTCTTAGAGTAAAGGTAGACAGACAAGGTGATAAAATGTCATTAACTCAACATAAATACACTCTTGATCTTCTGGCTAAAGCAGGAATGACAGATTGTAAACCTCTACCCACACCCAGTGTTGTTAACCAAAGGCTCAGTATTTGTGATGGTGAGTTATATCCTGATGCAGTCAAGTATCGGAGTTTAGTAGGTATGCTACACTACCTTACCTTCACTAGAACAGACATTGTGTATTCTGTCTATCAAGTATCTCAATTCATGCATGAACCAAAGACTGGTCACATGGATGCTGTCAAACGCATCCTTCGCTATCTAAAAGGAACGGTGGGTGATGGACTCACATATACTCAATGTTCATAGAAATCACCAAAACATGACATACTGGCCTATACAGATGCAGACTGGGCAGGGGATCCAGATGAGAGAAGGTCTGTTTCAAGATACTGTGTTTTCATTGGGAGAAATCTTGTCTCATGGAGTAGCAGAAAACAGAAGGCTGTGGCAAGATCTAGCACAGAGGCAGAGTATAGATCTATGGCAGCTACCACAGCAGAAGTGACCTGGATTAGGCATCTTCTTACAGAGATGGGAGAGGATATCTCAAATTCGACACTTATGTGTGATAATAGAAGTGTTATACAAATTGCATTCAATCCTGTTCATCACAGTCAGACTAAACATATTGAAATCGATCAACATTTCATCAGACAAAAGATAGCCGACAAAGAGATTGAACCAGTTTATGTGCCTTCAGAAGACTAAGTTGCCGATATGTTTACAAAAGGTCTTACAAGTCACCGCTTCTGGTATCTGAAGAACAAGTTGCACATGGTTCAACCCCATGCACAACTTGAGGGAGGGTATTAGAATGTGGAATATGGATTGGATATGGATCCAATAAAGGATCCATATCCATTCACGAGTTTTGCTTTAGTTGTATTATAATGTAACATGTGTTACTAACAAGGGGCACTTTTGTCCTTGTAAAAAGATCATTGTAACCCTATTAAGATTAATGAAACACTAGTGCAGCAATAAGATAGATTGACTGTCGATTTCTGAAACCTCTTCTCTTCCCTTCCTTTTCTCACACTTTCTGCAAATCACGTCAGTTTATTAGCAGATTTATCACCAGTTTGTTATGAAACTGACCCATTTCATGGGCAGGTGGAAAGTAGGACTTTACAAACGGTCGATGGCGCGATGCAACATGACTCGAGATCACCCTCTTTCTGCTGGCATCCTGGCTATTCTTGGTGGATAAGGTTGGTTTGTAAGCTAACGTGCCCAGAATTGTCAACTTGTTTTCCTTTCTAAAAATAAATTGCTTTCATTGATGTCTTTAAAACCAAACCCTGAAATTTGAAAGGTTTTCTCTAAATGCTTTCAAAATTTACAAGTTGAAATTTTAGGGCGTTACAAAAGATGCTATCATGCCATACGTGCAATTGTAACATATCAACTCATTCACGTATTCACTTATAGGCATTGATCATGATTAACTATATGCATCCATACACAATCACATAAGCACATAATGCATAACACATGCACTTCAATAGCAGTGTGCATTCAATCTTAAACATGCGAAAATAAGCTTTTTCATGTCATGTTCCTTTAGGCACTTAGCACTTGCATAAACACAACATTAAATGTTGCATCTGCATGTTCATTTAACAATTTAAAATTTAGGCTCATATCATACATTCATTCCATGCATTGCTTAACCGGTCCATAGCTGGTTCAGGATTCGCTTAGGTCCATATCTACTCTTTTGTTTCGACTATCTCAACTCTATGCATAGTCCGAGAATAGTACTTAAACTCTATGTATTTTTATTGTTTCTTAACAAAAAAAAGGGTATATAATAATAAATATCAAACAGTTTTTGCGTAAACACTTATGTTGTCGTTTTTGACAGCATACATAGGCTCAAACTGGGTCTGTGTATATGCTGTTGAACCCCGCCGACAGGGTCGGCTGGACTGGGAGTGTACTTTTAAAAAAAAATATGTTAATTTGTTGGTTATTCTTCTTTTTTTTACAGCAGTACATAGGCCCAAACTGAGCCTGTGTAAATGCTTTTGAACCCAGCCGATAGGGTCAGCTGGGCTGGGCTGGGCTGGGCGTGATACCCTAAAAAAAAAAAAGATAAAATAAGTTTTTTTTTGTGTACCCAGGGTTCGGCTGGCTGTCAGACCAATCGAGCTGGGCTCGGTTGGCCTGACAGGCCGAGCCTGGGTATAGGTCTGTAGTTGCATAAATTAAAAAGGAAATAAGAGGAAATATATATATATATAAAAGGTGAGATATGTATAGAGTTTAAATATTTCTGTTAAGTTCCTATGTTGTTGTTATGTTGTCCAGCCTCGACAGGCTACACAGGCCCGGACTGGGGACTGTGTACACGCTGCCATAACCAACCGGGTGTTGGCTGGACATGGGATGGGTGTTGAAGTACTGACAAACAGAAATCTTTCCTTAAGGCATGCATATCACCGTTAATGATGGGCACGTACATACATGCATTGATTGAATCAAATCCTGTAACAGCAAGCATGCACTTATTTAAAATTTTGCATTTGACTGTCACGTAGTATTGTAATAGTTGTATTGATGTGCCTATGTTTATTGCAAACAAACTCATTTTATTGTTGGCTACACCCACGTGAAAATACATATATCCTGATGTTTCTTTTAACAAAACACATGCATTTACAAGGGGGCATGCACATGACAAGAACATATAGTGACATGCATATGCGACGCTTGTTGAGGTGTTGCAACCAACATGAGTAGACACACAGTTTGGGAAATATTTATGCACTTAAGGAAACCCACTTAAAAGAAAACATGCATAAACTTGAGTTTGCATGTGGAGAAATTTTGGAAATTTATGTCCGTATGCTTATGGGTTATGAGTTTGTAACTGACTTGAAAAATGTGCAAATTGAAAGTATGTGATTTACTTTACATATAACATGCTATGGTTTATGCATATGGTGCTTCGGTGATCGAAATGAATCATCGAGGGCTTGATAAGCCCGAGCTATGGGATTGCTTTTCCTTATTCTTTCTAATGCATCACAAAAATCATAGTTTATTAATATTTTATTTATTGTACTGTTTTATTTGTTTCTACGGGCTGGAGTCCTGTGATGGCTCTCGCGAGGTATATGCGAGTCATTACCTTTATTTTTGCTTATGGTGTTGCAAACTTAAGGAATTGATTTTTAATGAAATATAATATTAAAGAACAATGTAATATACATTCTGAGATCTCTCATCTGGAGAATGGGGATCTTAGAGATCCGGTCTTGGGGAGACTGTGAGAATACAAAAACTCTGTGTGCTTAATTTGGTCCCCTGAACCCGATATTGAGGTTTCTTCTCTTGACAACGGTTTTAGGGAGAGTCCGCCACTTTACCTGGGGGTAGTGTGTTTTGACACATCTGTTGTTTTTGGTACTAAGAAAGTGTCACTTGTGGGCGTGAGGTGTCCCTTGTGTCCCTGACATTAGATGTGGAGGTCTAATGTACCGAAGGTGATTCGACCGAGGGCTAAGTTTGGAACCCAGTAATAAAATACAAATTTTGTGCTAAGCTACCCTTGGAACCTAATTTGACCTCGGAGATTGTACCCGTTTGGTGTATCTGCGGGCAACGGTAATTAAAAAAGAGAAACTTAAAGTTATATGCATTTAATAGGGCATACAGATGGAAACAAAAGACTTAAATGAAAGATAATAAAATGATTCATGCATTGCACAAAAATCATGCATTTTTCTATTATGTATTAGATCATGCATATTTTAATGGTTTCCTCAATCAATACATGATAGTGAGTGTAAAATGTTTATTTCTTGTTGTATGTTGAAGTTTTATTACCTGCTACTGCTTTACTGTTTGCGCATGTTTAACATTTATAATTGTTACATGGAAAATTTTCTAAATGCTATTAATGGTCCTGTATGTATTTCTCTCAAATGTTGCATGATATCTTATCTTAACCTTTTTGTTTCACCTGTTTCATTAAGAAGTAGCTGTGCTCAAGATTTCGATTCTGACACCCTATTTTATTGGTTTTTCGCAAGAACAGGTGATCAGTGAAGTCGACAGCTACTGGAAGGGCGCGAGAGTCACACTGAGTTTTCGACAGCTTCATTGGTGGATAGAGTGGTTCTTTCTTTTTGGTCCTTCAGTCTAGTGTTCTTTTCATTTACTTATTTTCATCAGTAGTTACATTACTTTCTGTTGAGTAGAACACTGACTTTGAGATTAATTCTTAACTCTTGAATAAAGAAATTGGTTTGGTTTTTATGGATGATGATTGCAAGTTCGTTTGTGGTGTTTGGCTATCCAGCTGAAGTTGGAACTGTGAGGACCCCGGGTCTCTGGGAAGTTTTTCGCACTGTTTTAAAAAAAAAATCGCAATTTTAAAGGGGATGAGTTGGGGTCGTTACAACCAATGGCTACAATATATGCCCTAAAAATGGATGAAACATTGTGATTATGGGGTTATATGGCTAATTTAATCAAAATCATCTAAAAAAAATTTTGTTTGTGGTAGGAGTTAAATTATATATATAGGAAATGCCATTTTATATTTTGACTGTTGGGGAACATGTATTCTTGCCAAGGTTCTAGAAAACATATCATAACCTGTATCGGCCGGGCCCAAACTAAGATACTTATCATATCGTAAAAATTCGTATATTTTAAATAAAAAATCTAGAAAAATAGAAAAAATCTAAAAACTTTATAACACCAAATATGATGAATTGCATAAGAATAAAACTATATTATCACATATCAAAACAATTATGTGCTAAATGGCATGCATAAAATATCGAACATTCAATAATCAAGATAATATGGTATAAATGACATGCACATCTCATAAGAAAAATACAAACTATGAAATATTATGCATATTAAATAATGAATCTAAGCTAATAAGTCACAAGGTTCATGACAATGTGTTTACATAAACAAAAAACAATATACTTAAAAATTTTACATAATCATTCTTTTTCAAAATTCAAACAAAAATGAATTAGATAACGTCAATGATGAGTATCATCATCATCATTATCTTCTTTTTTTTTTTGCAACAAATCTCCCTAAATCACTCTTAAGCTCTTTCGAGATGAAAGCGAACTAGCCCCTAATGGCCTTATATGTTTTTCGAGAAACAAATTGAAATGAGTGCACTTAAACTGCATGTATAGCATATCTTCAGATAGGCCCCGTATCGGAGTGTATGGTAAGATACAGGGGTGTATCATAAGATACAGAAATGTATCGTAAGATACACACATGTATTGAGATATGGGTGTGTATCGCATCGGAAAACCCCATAGATTATTGTAGTGTATTGTACGTACTTACAACACTGATTCTTGCATCCTTCTGGAAACAATATTTGGATGTACTGGTTCTTATTCTACTATGACAGTTTCGTCAATTAGAAAGTATTGGATGAAACATCAGCTGAGTTAACTTTGACCACTTAGCTCATGGATATCTTTTTAATTAAGATCACAGGCGTTTTTGCTTTTGCAACTTGGTGCATGGGTATCCATTAAATAAGTTCCATAAGAAAATTTTACTTCTAAGCAACTTCTTTAGCCAAAGTTTGTATACTATTGCTTTTCAATCATGGACTTGAAATCATCAAAACTTTGCTTCAATCTTCTCCTTTTGTGATGGAGCTCATTGAATTGATCTTCAGAGAAACTGTCTATGTTGTATAGTATCGATTGTCAAGAACAAAGTCTTTTAATATAAGAAAAGATAAGCTATTTATTGGTTCTAACTTTACCTTGATGGTTTCGATTATTGCATGAGGGATATGCTTAAGGTTGATCAGCAAGCCAAGCTTGTTAGGAGAAGCTCAGGCTTGACTCGAGCTCACTGGATTAATAAATAAGCCAAGCTCAAGATCGAAACTAAGCTCATCAAAATGTTTGATCGGCTCATTAAAATTTGTGTGTCTAATAATATTATTAATAAATATGCTAGTTTTTACTTAAGTCTAATAATATCATCAATAAATAACTCAGTAACAAGTTTGTATAAACTTTCACATTAAAGGCCAAAAATTGAGTTCTTATTTCTCCTTTACTCTTTTCGTGCTAAGATCATGAAGGCTTTTAGCTTTAATACCAACTCTGAGCTCAACTCAATTGATCACCAATCCAGGTGAATAACCCAATCTCAGGTTTGGCTCTGCTTGTGCGCTCCTGGATACACTAAGGGACTTCCTTAAAGTGCCTCAAAAGGAAAGTGAATAGTTTCAGGAAAATGATACATTGACTCAGCTGTTGGTCTGAATGGTAGGTCACTAGTAGTTTTCTGTTGTTACCAGCTCTTCTGATAATTTCATAATTAGAATTTGTTCATGTTGCATTGAAACTAGGATAGGGTAGAGAGTCCCTCTACAATTGGAACTCGGTGGTTTTAATAGAAAATCTATAATAGTTGGTCTTGGCCTGGATCTGGAGCTATCTTCAGCTATTAAATTATGACATAAGTTGATTTTCTAGAGTTAATGTTCATGCATGCAGGCACAGATTGAGACTTTGTAAATATGGAAGTTGTGACATAAGTTGATTTTCTAGAGTTAATGTGCCTGCATGCCCACATGCATACATGCACAGATTGAGACTTCTGTAAATATGGAACTTAAGTATTTCCCTTCATGATATGAATATGCATGGACATCTGGACAGGCTAGTTGTTTAATCAGCTGCCTTTCAATTCTTCATGCCCAAGAATACAGATGTAATGGAAGAGTTAGAAATTTTCTTGCCCAAGAACAGCTGATAACAGAATTTTGACCAATTGGCATCACTTCTGGGTTTGAAAGTCCCATTTTCTCTCCTAGAAATCAGCCAGGGGTGGTGTCGCGTGGCAATGATGCCCTCTGGCTTGGAATGAAAGAGTGTTTGACAAACAGGAGAGAGAGAGAGAGTTTCATCCTCTTTCCAGAATGGATTTTGGTAGCCAAGTTATGGTTGCTGGCTTAGGTTCTGTTTGGATGATATGCAAAATCAAGTTGAAAACCTGGTCAAACCAGGTTTTAGCGAAAAACATGGTTTTAGAATTAGGGTCCATCCAAACCAAGGGCGTCTCCAACAGGTAGCTGGCCTTTGTATTCCTCTAGCAAGCTTACGTATCAGATCTTGCCAAGAGTTCTCTGTGGACACAGCAACTACCTTCTTAAAAAAAGCTGTTTTGAGCTGCACCTACCAGACAGACTGTCTCTCGCACTTTCTCTCTCTCTCTCTCTCTCTAACTGTCTCTCCCCCCCTCTCTCACTCTCTGTCTCTCACAACCATAAATAACAAGTCATTTGAATAATTTCTTTAAAAAGGTACACTTTTTAATCAAAAATTTTAGTTTTCTATAGCTTATACTTTTACTACCAATAATGTGATAATGTTTTCATTATTTTAGTAGTTCTTAAATTCTTGTTGTATGGAATATGGAATATGAAATATGAATTTATGAATTTTTCTTGATGTATTATTTAATAAATGCTTGCAACATGATGCATTTGTTAAATGGTTTCACTTGCATATATGATTCAGTTTTGAGATTAATAGATCAACTTTAATATTATCTACTCATTTTATTTTGTTGCTTACGTGACGACTCCTGGTTCAATTCTAAGTCGTTTTGTACTTCCTGCTTTCTAAAATTTTAGAAGTGCCTCACTTCTCGCTTCCGCTTCATAAATCACTTCCCGCTCACGCTTCCTCCACTGACAACTTTGGGTTAACTAGGATGATGCTTGAATCAGGCATATCTACTTTCTTTTTACTGGGTCAGACATATTTGGATTAAGGTGTGCATGTCTTGGTTAGTTTTTGTGATTTGGTATTGCCTAACCTACAATTTTCAAGGTTACTATTGATATATTCCTTTAAATTGTTACTGACCAGAGAAGGATTTTCTTATGTAGGATGCTTTTCTACTTTGAATCTCTTGGTTATTTTCTTCTTGACTGGGGAAGTACAGGAAGCAAGGTGGCCTTAATTACTTTGATTGCAACAATTGTGGAGTCTCTTCCCATAACCAAGGTGGTCGATGATAACATCTCTGTCCCCTTGACAAGCATGTTAATGGCCTTGCTTTTGTTTGGACACCACCCTCACTAAGCCATTGCTATTGACCTGAGTAGAACTTTCATGATACAACTTCACATAATGATTTGTTAATCACCCAAGTAGCCATCCCTCCATGAGAAGGAACCTCAAGAGTATTTGCCCTCTTGTTCTCCAATGATCATCATATGAACACTGAGAGAAGTTTGCTCTGAGATTCAGAACAAGGAACCAATGGCTACAGTATATGCCCTAAAACTGAATGAAACATTGTGATTATGGGGTTATATGGCTAATTTAATCAAAATCATCTAAAGAAAATTTTGTTTGTGGTAGGAGTTAAATTATATCTATAGGAAATGCCATTTTATATTTTGACTCTTGGGGAACATGTATTCTTGCCAAGGTTCTAAAAAACGTATCAGAACCTGTATCAGCTGGGCCCAAACTAAGATACTTATCATATCATAAAAATTCGTATATTTTAAATAAAAAATCTAGAAAAATAGAAAAAATCTAAAAACTTTATAACACAAGAAATATGATGAATTGCATAAGAGTAAAACTATATTATCACATATCAAAACAATTATGTGCTAAATGGCATGCATAAAATATCGAACATTCAATAATCAAGATGTGTATGCTTTGATGGATGTGTGGAAAGATACTAAAAGATAAGATTCGGAACGAGGAAATACGTAAGAAGGTAGGCGTTGCATCCATTGAAAATAAGATGAGTGAGAATCGTTTACGATGGTTTGGGCATATTCGGCGAAGGCCTAATGATGCTCCGGTTAGAAGGATGGAGAAATGAGAAAATATATTAGCTAAAAGAGGTCGGGGTAGGCCTAAGAAGACTTGGATGAAGATGATAAGAAAGGATATGAATGCTTTGAACCTCACCGAGGACATGACATTGGATAGAAATGATTGGAAGAGAAGGATTCATGTGGAGGACCCAAAATGATTTTCTTTTTGGTTCATATCGCCGACCCCAATTGTTTGGGATGAAGGCGTTGTTGTTGTGTTGTATTCAATAATCAAGATAATATGGTATAAATGACATGCATATCTCATAAGAAAAATGCAAACTATGAAATATTATGCATATTAAATAATGAATCTAAGCTAATAAGTCACAAGGTTCATGATAATGTGTTTACATAAACAAAAACCAATATCATAGTTGTTTTCTCAATACGTAAAAATTTTACATAATCATTCTTTTTCAAAATTCAAACAAAAATGAATTAGATAGCGTCAATGATGAGTATCATCATCATCTATGACAGTTTCGTCAATTAGAAAGTATTGGAAGAAACATCAGCTGAGTTAACTTTGACCACTTAGCTCATGGATATCTTTTTAATTAAGATCACAGGCGTTTTTGCTTTTGCAACTTGGTGCATGGGTATCCATTAAATAAGTTCCATAAGAATTTTACTTCTAAGCAACTTCTTTAGCCAAAGTTTGTATACTATTGCTTTTCAATCATGGACTTGAAATCATCAATACTTTGCTTTAATCTTATGCTTTGTGATGGAGCTCATTGAATTGATCTTCAGAGAAGCTGTCGATGTTGTATAGTATTGATTGTCAAGAACAAAGTCTTTTAATATAAGAAAAGACAAGCTATTTATTGGTTCTAACTTTACCTTGATGGTTTCGTTTATTGCATGAGCGATATGCTTAAGGTTGATCAGCAAGCCAAGCTTGTTAAGAGAAGCTCAGGCTTGACTCGAGCTCACTTGATTAATAAATAAGCCAAGCTCAAGATCGAAACTAAGCTCATCAAAATGTTTGATCGGCTCATTGAAATTTATGTGTCTAATAATATTATTAATAAATATGTTAGTTTTTACTTAAGTCTAATAATATCATCAATAAATAACTCAGTAACAAGTTTGTATAAACTTTCACATTAAAGGCCAAAAATTGAGTTTTTATTTCTCCTTTACTCTTTTCGTGCTAAGATCGTGAAGGCTTTTAGCTTTAATACCAACTCTGAGCTCAACTCAATTGATCACCAATCCAGGTGAACAACCCAATCTCAGGTTTGGCTCTACTTGTGCGCTCCTGGATACACTAAGGCTCTTCCTTAAAGTGCCTCAAAAGGAAAGTGAATAGTTTCAGGAAAATGATATATTGACTCAGCTGTTGGTCTGAATAGTAGGTCACTAGTAGTTTTCTGTTGTTACCAGCTCTTCTGATAATTTTATAATTATAATTTGTTCAAGTAGCATTGAAACTAGGATAGGGTAGAATCCCTCTACAACTGGAACTCGGTGGTTTTAATAGAAAATCTATAATAGTTGGTCTTGGCCTGGATCTGGAGCTATCTTCAGCTATTAAATTATGACATAAGTTGATTTTCTAGAGTTAATGTGCATGCATGCAGGCACAGATTGAGACTTTGTAAATATGGAAGTTGTGACATAAGTTGATTTTCTAGAGTTAATGTGCCTGCATGCCCACATGCATACATGCACAGATTGAGACTTCTGTAAATATGGAACTTAAGTATTTTCCTTCATGATATGAATATGTATGGAGATCTGGACAGGCTAGTTGTTTAATCAGCTGCCTTTCAGTTCTTCATGCCCAAGAATACAGATGTAATGGAAGAGTTAGAAATTTTCTTGCCCAAGAACAGCTGATAACAGAACTTTGACCAATTGGCATCACTTCTGGGTTTGAAAGTCCCATTCTTTCTCTCCTAGAAATCAGCCAGGGGTGGTGTCGCGTGGCAATGATGCCCTCTGGCTTGGAATGAAAAAGTGTTTGACAAACAGGAGAGAGAGAGAGTTTCATCCTCTTTCCAGAATGGATTTTGGTAGCCAAGTTATGGTTGCTGGCTTAGGTTCTGTTTGGATGATACGCAAAATCAAGTTGAAAACCTGGTCAAACCAGGTTTTAGTGAAAAACATGGTTTTAGAAGGGTCCATCCAAACCAAGGGCGTCTCCAACAGGTAGCTGGCCTTTGTATTCCTCTAGCAAGCTTACGTATCAGATTTTGCCAAGAGTTCTCTGTGGACACAGCAACTACCTTCTTAAAAAAAGCTGTTTTGAGCTGCACCTACCAGACAGACTATTCATTGCACGTACTTGATCCCTGTTTTTTTTCCTTTATTCTTTTCAATAATAAAAGGTAGAGGACTAAAGGCACCCTCCTTTGTTAGCATTGATTAATGAGAAGACAATAGATCAGCTATTTCAATAATAAAGGTAGAGGCTTAAGGCACCCCTCCTTTATTAGCATTGATTAATGAGAGACAATAAAGCAGCTATAACCTCAAATCTGGTACCGACTTAATTTTGTTGCAAGTTGTTTCAATTCCTTTATTATCAAATAATGTCAAAAGAGGCTTACAAAAAAAAAAAAAAAATCTCAAAACATGATGGCTATGCCTTGTCATGGTTCAAGCCTACTTGATAATCTTACAGGCTCAAGTCAGGTTGCGAGGGCCGAGTAAGGTACAATCAACTGGGCCTTGGTCGGCTCATACGTATAAAGTTGAAGAAACGTCACGAGTTCGATACCTAGGGGATGTAAAGGTTCCACTCGATGGGCAGGGTGTCTCCCAAGGGTTTTATACTGAAGTCATTTAGACACACGACTCAGTGAACGATGCTACCTGCCAATGATGGAAAAAAAAATCAAACAGTGGTTTTCTCCATGACAATAATAAAAAATACCAATAATGCTGTTTTTTTTTTGGGGGGGGAAAGAATATAAATAATATTAAAAGAAATTTATCTACAAGTTGGAGGATGAAATGAGACGTCACTTTGGATTACACGTTCCACAGCACCCAGTGAGTTCTTTTTATTTTTGAAGATTCTGCAGTGGCATTGCTCCTACACTGGACACCAATCAGCGAATACCCACCATCTCCAAGTCATCCTCCAACTTTTGTTATGAAGTATTGGTGGACTGAGCAGTAATGTTCTGAAATCAGCATGCTTAGGGAAGGTGATCTGTGGCCAGGAGGATTGGAAAATACGTTGAAAGAATTGGCATTGCCAAAGTAAATGAATCGGTTCCTCCATACCGTTGCAACACAGTGGGCATCTGTTTGCAAGATGATAATCTATTTTTTGAAGACAATCCTGGGTGTTGATGATGTCTGCCAATAGCTACCATGCACCTCTAGAGTTGAGCCTGAAGACCCGATTCCAAGCGACCAAAGCCTTGTTGGGGGCTTGGACCATCCCAGAGAAATGATCTGCATAACCGGTCCAGTTTGGCTTCTATTTTTTTAGAATTTGGAAAAGGCACATCATATATATGAAGTGGTATGCAGTTAGGGGTGGCAATCGGGTCGGGTTGGCGTGTCAGCATACCTCAACCCGAACCCGACCCGTTTATTAAACGGGTCGGCTGTGGCAAACACGAACCCGACCCGTTTAATAAACGGGTAACCCGACACGACCCGCCAACCCATTTAATAAATGGGTTGGGTCGGGTAAACGGGTTTTCAGGTTGGCGGGTCGGGTTGACGGATCGGGTTGGGCAGACGGGTTGGCGGGTTGACCCACCCGCCTAACCCGTTTATTAAACGGGTCAGCCGGGTTGGCGGGTTGGCATACCCCCAACCCGAACCCGACCTGTTTAATAAACGGGTTACGCGGGTCGACCCGTTTATTAAACGGGTTGGCTTAAGCCCAACCCGAACCCGCCTAAGAGGCGGGTTGGCGGGTCGTGTCAGAAATTGCCACCCCTATATGCAGTTGAAGACATACCGTATTAATGCTACTCGCCCCGGTTTGGATAGGCACTTCTCCTGCCAGATTTGCATCTTTTTGTCAATTCTGCATTCAACCTTGTTCCATAGAGATGGGTCTGTTCTGCCTTGATTGATGTAAAAGCCAATATACTCAATTGGGAAGATTTAAATTCTACATCCGAACATATGCTCCGCAAAGGAGATGTTTATAGCAACGTAAGCGACCATTTTTTTTTTCTGAAATAGAGAGCCTTGATACTACTTCAAATACTTGAAGCAACATAATTGTGTGGACCATTTGTGGCCGTGTTGTCTCACCAAAAAGCAATAAATCGTCCGCAAACTGTAGCATCTGAAAGCTTCCTAACTGAGGAAGACCCATTATTGATAATAACATAAGTGTAAAGCACGTGATGAACTCATCCCTTGAGAAAGAGATGCCTTGCACTAGTGAGTCCCACCACGAAATCTGCAAAATACTCATTTAGGCTTCTTAAAAACAAAAAAAGCATATATATAAGAGGGAAAGACCTCAAGGGTTTTTACCAACCGGATGCCTGCCAATATGTGATCAGTGATGGGAGTCATGGCATAGCAAAAAAAAACAAATTATCTTTTGAATAACCTAAATTAGTTAAATAGTATAGATTTTCTAAAGAAATAGCCAAATAAAGATCGGAAAATGACTGTAATGTATGGGTAATTTGACGTATTTTTCTTAAAAACCTTATAATTTTCAATATTCTCCTCATATCCAAAATCACAAATACCTAAATTTATTACCCTTCACACATGAAAACTTCTTCCCAAATATGTGACTATTTTTTGTGGAACAATCTTTGTTCTCATATATGTCTCTCCAATCAAATGTTGGAAACTTTGGTTTTTATAGTCGTTGAAAAGCTGAGACAGACTTATAACTTTCATGTTTTGAGTCAGAACTGAAAACCCTTTAAGGGTTTTCGTTTCTGAGTTCCAAAAATGATATAGAAACATATTATGCACCCTCTAGGGTT
The DNA here is from genome assembly GCF_984573655.1 of Nuphar pumila. Taxonomy (NCBI): domain Eukaryota; kingdom Viridiplantae; phylum Streptophyta; class Magnoliopsida; order Nymphaeales; family Nymphaeaceae; genus Nuphar; species Nuphar pumila. Next base: position 27,104,963 of record NC_143255.1, on the reverse strand, counting down.
GCACATATTTCATCTATTTTATACTATTTTCTAGTCACCTGTACAAAAAAAAAAAAATAGAAAAAGATAGATTGGGACGTTAGCATTCCACTGGCACCAAGATCACCTTGATATGATGAGCGGTTAGAGAGAAACATCATTTAAAATATAGATTGTTCCTCCTAAATATGCAAACAACAAACATAGGCGAGGATGAAAAAATTCACATAAAATATAGGCAGACTTGAAGAAGTTCTCATAAAATATATGCGGACATCCTCAAGTCTGCATAAAATATATTCGTACTTTCTTATGTCCGCATATATTTTATGCAGACCAGAGGAAGTCTGCATATATTTTATGAAAAATGACCGTACTACGCAGAAAATATTATATGTTTTCAGAAATTTCTTGTAATTTTTGCTATTCTCCCGATGCCCAAAATCGTAAATACCCAACTTCACTATGACCTTTTTAACCCTCGTATGTGCAAATTTGGTGAAGTTTGTGCAATATATTGTGTTGCTTCTCGAATAATACAAATAACCACTTAAAAAGAGATCCACACATTTTTTTTTCTTACAGACATCACGAAGGTCCCATAAATTTTATATGCAAACTTCCTGTTAATCTCGAACATCAGAATATCACATATATGCTATGAAGTTCGCACATATGTTACAAAGTTTGCAAATAATTTTATGTGAACCTCGTTTTACTCTCAATCTTTGGAACATCGTAAAAAAACTCACAAAGTTTGCAAATAATTTATGTGTGAACTTCAATCAAACTTTGGAACATCGCAAAAAACTTATGAATTTTGCATATATTTCACGAAGTTCACAAATAATTTTATGCCAACCTCGTTTTACTCTCAATCTTTGGAACATCATAAAAAACTCATGAAGTTCACAAATAATTTATGTGTGAACTTCAATCAAACTTTGGAACATCGCAAAAAACTTACGAAATTTGCACATATTTCATGAAGTTCATAAATAATTTATGTGCAATGTCGTGAGTATAAAAACTAAAACATCACAATCCATAATCTTTTTGCATAAATTTTTAGGATTATCTGTGGTCCCTAACCTACTTCCCAGCGGTGACTTTTTCTACAATTATTTCGGTGAGACTTTATCCTCAAATATTTTTGAATCTTCGATGATGTTGCTGGAGGTATTTATTTTTGTATATTAATTAAACATTATTTTAAATTACTGATTACTATATTGTATATTAATCCTTACATGTTTGGATATGGGAGCACATAACCACTACAAGGCTTCCAATGCATGATTGTGTACATGGATTTTCGCATGTTGTAATATTTTATTGATCACGTAGCGAAGAGATGACTGGTGGAAGATTGATAGGTCATCATATGTCATGTGGCCAATTTACAAAATTGTTGTTCATGTCGAGAAGCATATGTGAGTTTTGTTGATGATTTTTCTTACTTTCTAAAACATAATGTTATATATGACTAACCATGAATTATTTGAGCTTCTATAGGTAAAGTGGTGTCCCTATAAAGACGTGACGGTAGAGGAGGAGAATGACAATGGGGGCGAAGGATAATGTGAGGATGGATATTTGGTTGCACAACACTAATGAAGTTGAGCACCAAATGGCCAGCCAAGTCAACCAGCAGTTTGGGTTTGTTCAGTAACCCCATCTCCTTTGCACCACATCCAAATCTGTTTCGCTACAACCAAAGGATCAGACGAAAGATTACCACACTTTATTTTTGTCCAAAATTGAAGAGCGACACAACAACAACAAAGGCATTGACTTGTCATTTATGGTACATGCCACTAATGATGAGGATATACCTGTTGTATCCCAGCAGGTTTCAGTCAGTCCCTCCATAAAGATGGCCATTGAAGATGAGGAGAATGTCTAAAAGTAGAGAAAGACTGATTTCACAATAGAATCTTAGTTAGTTCTTGCACTAGACAAAATCTATATGCTAAAGGAGATATTGCATACTTAAGCTGGCATTCTCAAAAACGTAAATAAGGTCAATGAGAAACTATGAGCGCATACAAGGCATCTACAACAACAATGACTGTGGATTTTTTTATATTTCTAAGAGACATTCATGTAATATATATATATATATATATATATATATATATATATATATATATATATATATATATATATATATATATATATATATATATTCATAGTTTGATATGATCTGTAAATGATATATTTGGTTTTGAATTTAAATATGTTAAATGTTCTGTAAATTCATAGTTGATTATGTAAATGATATATTCTTCTTACCAAGTTTCAGTTTTACATGAATTTGAATTGTGAATGTAAATTCAAAGTTGATTTTATTATATATATTCATAATTTGATATGATCTATAAATGATATGTTCTGAATGAATTTAGTTATGTTAAATGTTTTGTACATTCATAATTGATTCTATAAATGATATATTAAATGTTCTGTAAATTCACAATTTTGATGTCATGTTCTGTAAATATGTTGAATGTTCTATAAATTTTGAGCAGTTTTGTTTCTGTATTTCGAATTTTGATTATAAAAAAATGAAGTCCACAACAAATTTATGTGAAAACAGAAAGTCCACAATAAATTTATGTGAAAATAGGAAGTTCACAAAAAATATATGTGAACTTTATTCTATTCGCATATATTTTGTTTACAGACTTCCTAATTTCGCATATATTTGTTTGCCGACTTCATGTTTTCGCATATATTTTATTGAGGTCTCCGTTCTATTCACATATATTTGTTGCAGAATTTTTGTTTTAGCATATATTTATTATGAACTTTTTGTTTTCGCATAAATTTGTTGTAGACTTTATTTTTTTAATAATCAAAACTTGGAATACAGAAACAAAACTGCTCAGAATTCATAAAACATTCAACATATTTATAGAATATATCATCAAAACTATGAATAGATATTAAAAACTATAAAGTGTGAAATTATAAAATCAAATGTAAATTCATATAAAATATTTAACATATTTAAATTATAGATCATATCAAATTCAAATTCATACAAAATCAACCAAAATTTATAGATTGTGTTCCAATATTGAATTTAATATTAATTCATACAAATTACAACTCTTCATTATCAATTTAAAATAATGATGCAAGTTTCCACAGTTCAACTTTCACGACCTTGCTAGCCGGTACCTCACTGTCCATACCATCTTTTTCTATTGTGGTCCTTCAATAACCGTACCATCTTCATTCTATTACAGTACCTTAGCCTTCTTTTCTAGGTGTTGATAGAATTTTATCATATGTCAGTGAGACTCTTATAATTTTCTGAAAAAAAGGTTATTAGCATACAACCAATTGCATATTATATCCCAAAGAAGTGAAGACAACATGATATATAAATATGTATCTGCATGAAGTTCAATGCCAGATTTTGGATATATACTTCATGTACGTAAAGACAAATATACCATAATCAATCTTGTAACGGTCATATACAAAGTCATGAACAACACGCAACAAAAGTTAACAGACATGAAAAGAAATTACCCATCTTTCTGTTGAGGAATACCCTCCATGACCTTAGTTGTTCAATCACGAGAATACTTCATGCCAAACTACGAAGCAAAATATATAACCTGCAAAAAATACATAATATACATGTGAGTTAACAAACTTATGCAATATAGAGAAAAAACAAATAACATACAACAAAAACATATCAGTTGTATGACATTAATATCTGCCTAGTATGCGGACCCCATGGAATTGTATAGCTTGAACACCTTCTCATGCATGTCCAATTTTCATAGAATCTAGTGGTAGTTGCCCCAGTTGATAGGAATTAAGACTTGCAACATAAATCTAGTTTAAGATCATTGTGTATTATGAAATTATGCAAAGTTTTTTAACGAATACCTTGTCAGTATTAGAGAATTGATACAGGAAGTTATTTCTCTCCAAGCACATAGTTTTCCTATCTTCATGCTCTTTAGTGTGATCATTTGCAGTAAAGAAAATGTCATTTATCAGTTAGTTTGAATTAGTCGGTATAAAAACAATAGAAACCTCACTTTTTAACTCACAAAGAAATAGGAGTAAGGAAAAGGTTCTTTGGCAGCATCATTCTTTTTTCATATCCTTGTTGTGGGCCAATTGAAGTCTTTCTTCAAATCTTGCTAGATGCTACATAGTAAAAAAATGTGTTACATTCATGTTATATTCAAATCAGTATGTATACAAACATAAGAACACTATGAAAATAATCAAACCTAATACTTACGTCACTTGCCAACAAAGTTTCTTCGCCGCAATCATACTCTTTCACGAGCATAGTTGCTTCTTCCTCATTACCGTGTTCTCATCACCAATTAAAATTGTATATAAATGCATATCCTCTTTGTAGGACAAATATACACATGACTGAGGATATTGATTATACTGGATGCACCACAATTGGTTCTGCGCTACAAGACAAAGATTTGGTTCATCGCTTTCTCGAGGGAGACTTGTTTTTCATTCTGCCATGTTTCATACATTGATACATTCTTGCTCTAACCTACCACAAATAAATAGAGCATATAAGACATTGAAATAATTTATTAAAAAGATACTAGATAAATACAAAAAAGTAATTTGTTAAACAACTCTTAACAAATCCTATATTGTTATTCGTGCTTTCGCCTGTTATGACCAACCTCACCATATACACTACACTTATATGGCATAACATCATTGTGTTATGTTCTTCGTCTATTTACCTTAGGTTGCCCTACTTTACGAACTACTTTTGGTGGATAGACATGTATAAGACTCGATATACTGATGTGTAGGACATTGTTCGCCATTGGGAATAATGGAAATGTATTATACACAACTCAATATGATTTAATTATGAAGAACTTATCGCAATAATCCTTTGGTAGGTTCCCCACATACAAATTGCACGTGATTGCATGTTAACCTGCCACTCTTGACAAAAGCACAAGTGCCTTTAAAGATCAACACTGTAACTGTGAGATCAGTTGTGAGCTTTGTAACACTTTTTGTGGTAATGTATTACTTGCACACATACTTGTTGTGCCTTCCCTGAGAGTTTCTATAGCTTTTCTTTTACCTTAGGCACTATAACTTTTATCATATTTTATCCTGTATTATTTATTTTCTCAAAAAGTTTTATCAGCATAAGACAAAGATTTTCAATCAAAGGAATTAGACGCTTCTCATGTATGGCAAGAATCCATGCATTGAAGCTCTTTGTTGTATTAAACGTTAAACACACATATATTTTTACTAGAATGATTGTTAGCTCACTGTTTTAGGTGCACGTCAATGGAAACATAATTGTATGCAGCTTCATCTTGCTCCTAATTTTTTTAAAGAAAATAAGTGCACTATTGTGTTGTGGCTGCTCGAGCTGCACTCCACCAAAATGCATTGAATGATAAACCAAATTTTTTAGAATTTTTTTTGTCAAATGCTTCATGCAATATCCAACATGATATGTAGGTCATATGTGGGGGATAATATACTTTAGACCTTCATGCCTATCAGAGATAACTATAAGCTCTATTCTCTCTTTATATTCATTGTAGTACATGATTTCGTCCTTTACATGCTTCAAAAAGCATGCATGAATCTTGTGACTCCTTATCAATAGCTGCAAATGCTACTAGAAATATCTCACTACAAGGATCAATACTATGTACCAACAATAATATATTGATGTATATTTCTTTTAGGAAAGTGTCATCTACCATAAGAAGTGAAGGGCATCATTTCAAAAACTCATCGATGCTTGGCAAGAATGATACGAACAAATACTTAAATCGATCTTTCTGGTAAGTCTTAATATACCCTTGTGATCCTCTATTAGCCTTCATCAAATAATCTAAATACATGGGAAGCATCTTGAAAGACTCTTTGAATGAACCACAAAGTGCCCCTTAGTCCATTCTCGTCCATGATATGCTTGTTTGTAAGTTACCTCTACTACTTCCTTGTGACTGATGTCATTCATGATTTATCTTGTAATTATCTTTGAATTATCATGCACATGTTTGTGAATAACATTTGAAATTCACTTGAAAGACACTTTTTCGACCACAAGGTTGCCCAGTGATCCACTACATGTATGCTTGCTTCAATACTTCTTCACTTGAAATAACCTTGCTTTGTTGACCTTTATGCAATAGATCTTTTACTGGCAAACAATTGTACTGTGTGGGTTGGGTCTCGTGCATACGCTCGTGACTTTGTTATCGTAGCTCTTTAGGAATTTTGTTTTATAGTTATTTATGATGACATGATCTTTCAGAAATGGGCAATAATGCTGAAGATCATTAAACCTTTTGCCGATAGCAATTTCTCAAACGTTTGAGCTTGTTGTTAGCCATTGGAATTGTTCACAATCATTAAGTGGGTCGTTACAGAATTGCTCATATAAATGAGATGTCTCTGCTTCAATGATTTGCAATTGCTCTTCATTATATGAAAATCTATTAAATGAGAACCTATTCAACGTCTCATTAGTATTAAATAATTACAAAACTATTTAAATCAATTTTACATTGTTTTGGTCTCTTTTACCATTTAAATCAACTTTAAGTTCTTTACACAAGAACTATTTTGCAAATCTACATGCGATAACAATTTTGGGCTCTGACCCTCACAATTTAACAGTGCAATTAATTTTGAAAAACCAATAATTTCTATAAATCATTTTGCAATACATAAACAATTCAGTAACACATGAGAAATACATGCCCCTTGACTATATAGGACCACAATGATTCACACGTAACTACTAACATAATCTCAAGAAATGATTCATGCCATTGCAAAATTTTAGTGAACATAAAACATATACACTTTTGCAATTTATGTTTACAATGCACATTCACACACAAAAAAAACATGCATTTAACCAAGCACATACACATAAAAAAAGCTTGCAGACCATACTATTTATGATCAAATTTATGCATATGATCAACAAACATGCAAATAATCTACACAAGATCAAATTTATGCATATAATCAACAAACATGAAAATGATCTACACAAGATCAAATTTATACATATGATTAATAGTCATGCAAATATCTATTTATGTTCAGTTTCATGCATATAATTAGTTGGCCTCAAACTGATCCATTTAGGATCAGATTTACGTGAATAATTAGTAGGTTACAAACATGCCTATGATCAGATTACATGCGTGTGATCAATAAACTATAACCTGATTTATTTAGGATCATATTTATGTACCTGATCAGTTGATAGAAATTCAGCTATATATATATATTCTAATTATATTTGACTGACTGACATATATGTATATTTTGATCAGGTTCATGTACATGATTAGCTTCGTGTACATGATCGATTGTCATCAAAACATATGCTAAATATCAGATTCATGTACATCATCAACTACTGAAAAAAAAATACATATGTTATGCTCATGTTCATGCACATGATCAATGAAATAAAAAAATATATATGCATGATCAGATTCGAATACATGAATCAGTAAACTAACATGTATATATATATATATATATATATATATATATATATATATATATATATATATATATATATATATATATATCAGATTCATAAGCTTGAATTGATCGACATATATATTAGATTTATAACATGAATCATCTGACATATATATCAAATTCATAGCATGACTCGGCTGACATATATATCAGATTTGTAACATGAATCAGCTGATATATATACCAGATTCATAAGCATGAATCGACTGACATATATATCAGATTCATAACATGAATAAGCTAATATATATATATATACATATATATATATATACCAGATTCATAAGCATGAATCGACTGACATATATATCAAATTCATAACATGAATCAACTAATATATATATATATATATATATATATATATATATATATATATATATATATATATATATATATATAAATCAGGTTCAAGACATGCTCTAAATTATATGTATATCAAATTCATAAATAGTGCTGATCCATGCTAATGAAATCAACAACTATGAAAATACATGTATAAGATTCATGAACTTGAAATCGACAACTGAAAATAAATACATATTCCAGATTCATGAATATGAAATAAAAAACTAAAAAAGTACATGTATCATATTCAAGAACATGAAATCAACAAACTGTATGTGATCAGATTCATGCTCATGAATCGACAAACAAAATATGATTAGATTCATGCTCATAAAATTGACAGGACTAAAATATATATATATATATATTAATCGGATTCAGTTATCAACAAACTGAAAAGTACATGGATATCTGATTAGATTCATGAAATTGATAATTTAAATATATATATCTATATGGTAAGGAAGTAGTGTAGTGTAGGTTTATTCAAGCATGGGTTTAGAGAGAAATAAAGAAATCGGATCATATATATATATATATATGATCCGATTTCTTTATTTCTCTCTAAACCCATGCTTGAATAAACCTACACTACTTTCTTACCATATAGATTTAAAGAAAAGCCCATACCTTGATTCGAAAGTTAGAAAAAAGACTAGAGGAAGGATGAAATACGTTGAAGAAACTCTTCTTCTTCTTCTCTCATCTCTTCTCTCTTTCTAGCTCATGATTTTCTCTCTCTTTCTTTCTCAACTCTCTCTCTCTCTCTCTAGAAAAAGAGTTCTAGAGAGAGAGGGTTCTCAACCCCTTTTTATAATTTTAAGAAAGGGTCTAGAGGGAGGTGATGCCCCCTTCCAGTCCTTTAGGGCTAGAGTTCTACCATGTGTACAACTTTACCTTTATCCTTCTAGATTTTTTATATATTTTATATTTATTTATTTTATTCTTATGAAATATTCTAGAGGATACGCCCCCTTTTAAACATCCATAAGGGGTAGAGTTCTACCCTAGGTATAACTCTACCTCATCCTTAGTCTTTAAATTAAAAGGTTTGTTTTTAAAACTTTAAATTCATTTTAGTTTTAAAATGACATGGATGGATTATGTATTCAGATTGGATCTATGATCCAAAACCCTATTCAATCTAATTGGATTTAAACCCAGACCATATCCTAGTCAATATGGATCCTAGTAAATATGGATTCTGGACTAGGTCCAGATCCATATTAACATGGGTCTAACGGCGCGGGTATAGTCCGATACAAACCAAAAAAGACAAAAATAGAGGCCAATCATTTTAGAAAAATGCATTTTATGAACCAACCGTTATCCAATTTTGATAAAATATACCTCCTATGAGATCTACGCTCTGAAACGAATCTAACGATGGTCTTAGCTCAATTTCACTTCTGAATTTTGCCTGAATTTAACCCAAAATTTGCTTAAATTTAAAGGTTAAAAATAATTAATTCCATAAAATTTACTTAATATTTATGGATCTTGTCAGCGGGCTCTGAACCAAGCCCAGACTCAAGCTATCGTCATCTCATATCTAAATATTTTCTATGATTTTATTAAATTAAATATAAATATTTAATTTAAAATTATATTTTTATGCTTAAAATTCATGAAAAATTTATGAGATATTACATCATTTATCTTCAGAAACTAGCATGTGAGAAAATGACATTCATATATATATATATATATATATATATATATATATATATATATATATATATATATATATATATATATATATATATATATATATATATATATATATATATATATATATATCAATGAAAAACCATAAACATAGTAAACCTTAAATAGTAAACACGGGAAAGCACACAAAAAATGATCAACAACAATAACAAAACACAAATAAATATATACATATAAACATCCACAACATGTCATCGTTAAATCATTTTTAAAAAAAATTGTGTTTAAAAAAAAACTGGTTGAATAGTTAAATATATGCTTACCAAAAAAAAAACATTATCGAAGATTTCAGAATACTTGAGGATGATGACTCGCCAAAATAGTTGCCAAAAAAGTCACTATCAGGAAGTAGGATGGGGACCACAAATAACCTTAAAAATTTTGTATTGCGAAGTTTAGTTTTTTACACTCACAAAGTTTGCACATAAATTATTTGCAAACTTCATGAAATATATGTGAACTTCATGAGTTTTTTGTGATGTTTCAAAGATTGAGAGTAAATGAGGTTTGTATAAAATTATTTGTGAATTTGTAACATATGTGCAATGTTTCGAAGTTCAAGATTAACAAAAACTCACACAACTTTTATGTGACCTTCGTGATGTTCGCAAGAAAAAATATGTGGATCTTCTTTTAAGTGGTTGTTTGTGTTACCTGAGGAGTAAAGCGATATATCACACAAATTTTATCAATTTTGAATATGTGAGGATTAAAAAGGTCATACTGAAGTTGGGTATTTGCGATTTTGGGCATTAGGAGAATAACAAAAATTATAGGGCATTTATGGAAATATGTCATATTTTTCATACAATATGATCATTTTTCGTATATTTTATGCGAACTTAAGGAAGTTTGTATAAAATATGTGTAGACTTTCCCAAGTCTGCATAAAATATATGAGGACTTAAGGAAGTTCGCATAAAATATATGTGGATTTGAGGAAGTCTACATAAAAAAATGTGCAAACCTCATTTTAAGTGAGAGTTTGTAGCACCCAATAAACAAAGTGATATTTCGTGTGAACTTCATGAGTTTCGTGCATGCGAAGGGTAAAAAGGATATTCTAAAGCTAGTTGATTGCAATTTTTGAAATGGAAAGAATATAAAAAATTATAGGATTTTTAGGAAAACACATCAAATTAACTATACCGTACAATCATTTTTTGAATAAAGATTTACAATTGGTTACTTTATTTCATTTAACTGTCCTTATTTTAATCTTGAGATTATATATATATATATATATATATATATATATATATATATATATATATATATATATATATATATATATATATATATATATATATATGAAAACACACACATAAGGATGCAAGTAACGTGGTTTGGCAGGTCAGGCCTACGTCCATGGGTAAGCTTTCTCTTCTCTCTCTCATTGTTTTTACAGAGAGGAGGTTTCATTATATAGAACTTTGAAGGCACACCATACATATGAACATCTCTTTTAAAAATAGAATCCTTCTCACAAGAGGATTCCTTGACAATCAATGAGACTTCTCTCTTAACATTTTCTTTGTTTCCAATTTCACCTTTCTTCTTCTTCTTCTCTTGCTTATCTTGAGTAGATTCCTTAGGATTGGAGTCTCCTCCATCATGTGAGTTGTTTTCCTTGTGGGAGAGGATTCTCCCAACGTATGGACCCAGCTCCTCTAACATCCTCCCACAAGTTGAATGGGCGGGGTGCACATGAAGCTTGAAGCGCAAATCAACGAATCTAGTCGTTGACAATAGCTTGGTGAGAATGTCAACTATTTGATCCGTTGTTGAGATGGAACAAACACAAAGTTCACTTTTGAGAATTCAATTGCGAACAAAGGGAACATCTATCTCGATATACTTACTGCAATTATGAAGTACCCTGATGCCATTGATCCACTATAAACTTTTCTTTAACCAATGCCTCTTTGTGAATATCAAGATTGAGCCTATAGAGTCCTTGATAATTTTTTTCTTTGATCAGAGTTTTTTTTGTAGTTTGATAGTTATTGTTTCCTGTAGAGTGTCTCTGATTTTGATAATTATTTTGATTTTTTTAGCCTTGAAACTGGGTGACATTAGCTGAAGGATGTACAATTTCTTTGATTTCTTGACCATTTATTTGAGCTTCCTTGCTAAGCAATAGACTATGTAACTCGGGTATAATTAAAAGATCTGACTAAGTTGTAATAAAGGTTTTAAAAGCTACATATTTACCTGGAAGACCTCTAAGCAAGTACATAATCATCAACTCTTTGAGAACAGGCTGGAAGGTAGTGACAAGCTGATGCAAAATTAATTTTACAAGTTGAAAAATTCATCAATGTTGTTATTTTCCTTTTTAAGATCCTACAACTTCCCTTTCAGTTGCATAATTTTGGCTCGAGAGTGAGCCGCATATGATTTCTTCAAGGTCTTCCATACTTCAATGGAAGTTCTCAAACTGACCACTTGACAATGCATCAATTCAGTTAGGGAAGAGATCAACCAACTCAAAAGAAGTTGATCTTGCTTGTTCCATTTAACATAGTCAGGATTCAAGACAACATTGGATCCATCTTTAAACTTTATAGGCATGGATTTATAACCATCCACATATCCCATAAGATCATACATTTTTAGAAGGAGAATATAATAAGATTTCCACAATAGATAGTTATCACTTGATAACTTGGTTGACAAAAAATATTGTAGGTTGGGTGCAGAAGGAATTAAGGAGGACATACCGCTTCCTTCACCTTTGTCAGTTTTCCTAGTATCCTCCATTGTTGATAGATAAGAGAGCTCCACATAATTCACATGAACACCACTACCTAAGGTAATTCTTCGTTAGCAAACGACTAGCGTCAAAGGAAACATATTTCTCCCTTAGTTTGTTTTTAATGAAGTCTATTTAGAGATTTCTCTAAGCTTCATTTTTTGTTCTTGTTCTTATTTTCTAAGGAAACATATTTCTCCCTCGTCTATCTTCCACGCCCGTCATCGATCCGAGGAGAATGCCTTTTCTCCCTCCCTTGTTGTCGACCCCCATCCACCTCATGCTTTTCTATGTAGTTGACTAGGAGAGACAACTCTCTCTCCTCCCAGTGCTGCACACCCCTCTTACTCATGGTGCACACTTCTCTCTGTAGTCGTGCCTCACATCCAGCTCATCAAAATATGTAGGACCATCCTCCGTGAGAGTTCGGATCCTAACAGTAGTATTGGGGCATTGTTTTTGGAAATTACTCCAATCAGCCAACCAGAAGGACCTTCAACAACAAGGGTCCAAGCCCTACATGGCCCTGCACGACAGATCTAGCTGCAATTAACAGTGATTTGCTTCAACCATAATGATCTATACATCAAAATCTCTCATTTGATTGTTCTAAATAGATCACATTGATATCAGGTTTTTTGATTCATGTACTTTTAAATTATTTTTTAAATCATTTGAATTCAATCTCTGATGACCCTGATCCGACTTTCAGAAGACAGACCTCATTCTACCTCTTTTTAAGAATGATTGACATAGGCCTTTATCCTAGTCTATTTTTTAAAAATCTTATTTCAGTAGTTTGACAACTTAAAAAATCATCATAGTTAGCCTTACTGTCTTTAACTGAACTCAATTTATATATCAAAAAAATCATATCTTGATTTGTAGTTATCATTGTTTTACTGAAACATGTTAGATCCAACGTTTGGATTCTGATGACTTGACATTTTTTAAACTTAAAAAATTCCCTAGTCCTAATTTTAAGCTCTAATATCTTGAAAATTTTACCTTAGGAATGTACATTTATTAGCTTTCAAACTCAATTTATAGATTCTAAAAATTCATTTGGATCATTGAGATCTAGTCTAATGTTTGGAACCTATTAGAACCCAAAAAACCAAACTTAACATGTGATGCCCTGGTCTATCCCATAAATAAATTAGTTCTGACATTTTAAAAACCTTAAAAAATCCTCCAAAAATATTTTTTACATACCTAATACACTAGACTAGAATACCCAACCCAGATCTAGCCTTAAACTCTAGCCTACCCCTCTACACCACCTGAACATCAAACCAACAATAATCAATCCTACATGCAAACAACATAACACAAGTAGAGAATGGATGAAGATTTGATTATGGAGATTTGATGTCTCTTCCTTTTTCAAGGTTCCAAGTTCATATAAGAATACACAAAGATGTTTCATTGTGCGACATGGGGAACCCAAATTCAGGAAACCACACATAAGTAGATTACCAGATATATTGAAGGACTTTATTTTCATATATCCAAGAAAATAAAAAGCATCATAACCACTTCTCTTGAGAAAGCTATTCAGCATGCCTTAGATATTGAAAAGGAACTGAATACGGAAAAGAAAAAGCTTTTGAACACCCCTCAACCTACACAAACCTAATCGAGATCCAATTTAGGCATCCCTTCCTTAGAACCCATCTAAAACCTTTCTCAAGACTCAAATCCAATTCAAGAAGATGGATCTAAACTCATGTCTTGAATTTAAGTCTCCTATATTGGGCCCTCCTAAACCGTTTGTGGACCCTCATATCCTCATCCCTGAAAACCATAAAATGGACTTAAACTTGAGCTCGTCAAATCCAATCCCAAAACCTTCCCATGTCTAATTTTATAACCAAATTCAAACTCGACCCAAACCCTTAATATACAACCCAAATGTCCTTCATACCTTCAACTTATCTGGACCAAATCAAGTTCATTCAAAAATAGATTTATATTTTATTTCAACCCACCGCTCCAGATCCATTTGACCCATTCCACTTTAGAGTCTTTTGACATGACTTTGGTTGGATCAAAATGAATGTTCCTAATTTTAGTATGCATGATGGGCTAGATCTGGCTTGGTTCATTCAGTTTTTAGAGCAACCCCGAGATCCAAAAGGTGGAATGAGATTGAAAAAAGAGGAGGAGGACCAACTAACAACTTAGCACCCGAAGTTCTTGCCTTGAGGGCAAGGCGAGTTTGAGAGGGGTGACTTGTTAAAGACCCTTTCCTATTACGGGTCTGCCCCAGCCAGGATCTGCCTAGCTGAAGCCCCTCCCAACTGGGATTGCGTAGAGAGAGTTTTCTTTTCTCTCAAGACTCTTAGAGAAACCCACCCCGCCTGGAGTCCTGTCCATAATGTGGAATACCGAGTCTTCATATGTACAATGGACTCTGATGGAAGACAAACCTGTGCAAGGATGAAACACCTACATCTTATTGACGCCGAGCTTAATTAGCTCACATCCATCATCATCTCTAGAATTAGAATTGTGTAGCAAGATTTGATCAAGTCATCCAGTTTCTACCAAAAATCAGACTTCATGAACAGGTCAAGGTCTATCAAATTGAGTATTTACACGTAAAAATGAAATAGAATTCACTTCTGAAAGTGACTTCGAAGTTTAGCCTGTCTTTGATGCACGATTATCATTTGACTGGATTCTTGAAGCTATTTCCTAGCGAACCGTACGTGCTTTTCTGGCAAGTTGTGGGTAGTGCTTTTTTTTAAATCCAACCATGTAGATGTTTTTAACATGGTAAATTTGCTAGGAATCAACAATTGAATAATGTATTTTCAATGAAAAATTGTTATTTTTGAATACTTGAATATTTGTGAAGATGATTAGTCATTGATTTTCAAGCCTTAAAAAAACTCGTTTATGCATCATAATCATAATCATAAAATCAAGTATGTAGATTACATTCGGACTGTTAGATATAAGAAAAAATTAAAAAAAAATCATGAAAATCATGGCTCACACAGTAGTTCTCATATTCTAATGGCAATATCTATCAGTGTTATGAGAGGCATACGCCTCAGTACTTGAAGCGTACGCCTCACAGGCGAGGCGCACGCTCAAGGTACTGAGGCGCACACTCAGTACCTGAAGCATTGATATTTCTTTTAGCCTTTTTATATTTCATTTGTTCATAAGAGGACTTTTATGACCTCCTAATACTTTGAGAATTTTGTCACAAGGCCACGATGGTTGCGTGTCTAGAAGACATGACAAGGCCTACAGAGACACTATGTATAATATTTTAGTAGATTTTCATAATAAAAAAGATCAAAAGTTATATATTAAATTTAAGAAATATATATCATCATTGTGTTTGACCTTGCATAAAAATCATATAATGTACTCATGTCTCGAATCCATATATCACATCCATGTTTGTATACGTATCCATGTGACGTCACCTGAGATATAATAAAAAGAACAAAGTGTACTTGATTACCGATATGCTAGCATGCACCCGTCTGGATGCATGTGTATTCCATAGTCATAAATCTAATTAGCAATTTTCTTGACAAAGGAAAATGTCATGATAATCTGTAAAATTTATTTTCCTCACAAAAATCTCAAAAAATATTGGTATATTTAAAATTTTAATATATATCAGATAAACTATGTAGAAAAATATAGGCAAAAAATATAAAAATGCCAAGATCACATTATAACAAGAAAATATTGTGATAAAAGATGTGATATTTTCAAAATTGGCGATATTTTAAAATATCACATTTTTCTTGAGATTGTGTCAGTTTTTTAAAATCTCACAATAAAATCACGATATTTAAAAAAATGGCTGGTATTTGTGACTATGGTGTGCACTTAGTTTGGCTATCAATGCAAAATCCTCTTGCTTTTCCCAAGCACAAACCAATAAAATATTGGAGGCGATGTAAGTTACATTTTTCTTCTTGCACCATATTGGCTCCCTTAGGATGTGTTTGGATCTAGGGAATTTAGTGGAATTGTAATCCAATTCTACTAAATCCTTCATTCCAGCCACAAAGAGGAATTAAGTGGATATGGATTCAAATTCCACTGAAATCTTATATTCCATACACACCCTTATGGAGAGTGTAAATTCTCTATCATGTTTGTATAAGATGAGAGTTAGATATTGGATCCATACCACTGAGTATGTATATGTGGAGTGGAGATCTTTCTAACAACTATTATGTGTGAGATTCACTGGTATGGTGGAGATCTTATATAATTTACCCTGAACCTGGCAGATCCAGAATCTCATCCTATAGGTTCTGATAAATGAGAGATCCAATGTGATAGTTCATTACTTTGTTATCCAAAAGTATATTCTGATTAAATTTGGATTTGATCACATCTGTTTTCAGGTTTGGATCTAATCTGATCCATTTGTAGCTTTCACGTAAAAAACAATAATTTTTGGTCTTATTTTAGAAGTTCCAGAATTATCATGTATGTTTTGGATCCATATTAAACTCTACCTTTATCAAATTTTGGATATGGATTTGGGTTGGGATCTTGTACACAAAAGTCAGATTTGGATATGGATCTGGTGTGTTCAGTTAATGGCCGACGCAGAGATCGGTGATGAATCTTTATTTTATTTTCTTATGATTTTGTATTAAATTAACTAAAAGCAAATTAGTAGTTCTTATTTAAAATTTTCATTATTTTATTAATATTATATATTTTATTATTCTGATCATGAAGCTTAAGCTTCAACGCCTCGAGGCTTACGCCTCACTTCATAACATGCTCAATGCCTCGCTTCGCCTCATCGCATTTAACAACCTTGATATATATATATAGAGAATCATTGTCAGAATGGATTTTCTTGTCCAATTTGTGATTGTTGGCTGAGGTAGAAGGGTCTAAGCAGTTGGCCCGTCTAAAAGTGGTTGTCCTTGTTGTTTGCTTATCACATTTTATCAACAGCTGTATGGACACAACAACTGCCTTCCTAGAAACGCTGCTGCACCTACCACACAAACTATTAATTCCACAGTCTCTGTTTCTCTCTCTCTTTTTTTAGCTGGAAGATTAAGGTCCCCTGCTTTTTATTAGACCTCTTGTTTTTTTGGAGTGACTGCTTTTATTAGTCTTGATTAATAAGAAACAAATTTGTAGCTATACCGTCCGATCTAGAGGCTTCCCCTTCCACATTAAACATATAAACAACTTAATCTTGTTGCAAGTTGCTTCAGTTCCTTTAATAAAAAAAATAATCTCAAAATAGGATAGCTCTGCCTTGTAATGGTTCAAAGCCACTTGATATTCTTACAAGCTCAGGTGGGGTTGCAAAGGCCTCTAGTATGGTACAATCAACTGGGATTCATACTCTTGCTTAACAAATGGGTCGGTTTGTACCAAGGGCAGAGCAAGAAATCTAAACTATTGTGGAAAGTATTGCACTGTGAAAAAAATTAAATGAAGTCTCAAGTATGAAATATCAATCCAATGTTTACATTGCAAATATATTTGAATGGTCAAACTGTTTCAATAAAATAAAGATATACCAAATACTAAAACAAATCAGCAGAAACACAAAAGATTTCAAAAATTATAATAAAAATAAAAATAGAATCATGATTATTGCTATTTGAAAAACACAAACAAACCCCCCGTCCTAATATAAATTAAACATAGAATGTCAAGATTATTAAAATACTAACTGAAAAGAAAAAAAAAACACAAAAAGTCTCTAAAGCCCTAATTTAATCATTCATGTCATTTGAAATGATCCAAATAAAAAACTTAAATCCTAACAAAAATCATAGATCTCACATCTATGCTAATTGATAAAATAACAAACAAAAGCCTTAATATTCTAAGTTCTAACCAAAATCAAGTATTCATTCTTTATGGATTTATGGTTAATGATATTGAGAAAAAAAACACATAAACCCTAAAAGCATAATTCAACATTCATGTTGAAAAACACCAAATCAAAACCCTAATTCATACAAACATCCTAAATTATGCATTTATGCTAATTGCTAAAAAAACCAAAACCCTTAACATTTTAACCAGAATCAAACATTCATTATTAATATTCATGAATTCATGATTAATGGTAATTAAAAAAATATAAAAACCCTAAATCCATAACTAAACAACCAAATCAGATCCTTATATCTTAACAAACATCATTCATATATAGCGCAATTAACAAAAACAAACCTTAAAATTCTAACTAAAATCAAGTATGTGGAATAATGTTTAATGTTGATTAAAAACCACATAAATACCTAATTAAAGATTCATATTATTTAAAAAATAAAATAAAAAACTAAATATGAATTAAAAAACTACAAAAAATCCTAACACCTAATTAAATATTCATGTCATTTAAAAAACTAAATAAAAAAACTCATCCTAACAAACATCATTCATATAAGGGCTAATTAGAAAAAAAAAACCCAACAAATTCTAACTAAATTCAAGCATGTGGATTCATGTTTAATGTTGATTGAAAAAAATAGAAATACCTAATGAAATATTGATCTTATTAAAAAAATAAAAATCAAAGACATAAATTCTAATTGAAAAAAAACACAAAAATCCTTAAAACCTAAATAAATATTCATGTTATTTAAAACAAGCAAATAAAAAACCAAAATCTTAATTCCTAACAAACATCATTCACATATATGCTAATTGAAAAAAAGAAACAAAACCCCTAAAAATTTAAGTTTCTAACTAAAATCAAGCACGTGGAGTTATGTTTAATGTTGATTGGAAAAGAAAGAAACACTTAAATACCTAATTAAATATTCATTTCATTTAAAAAACCTAAATGTTAATTGAGAAAAGAAAACAAAAAACCCTAAACCCTAAAAAAACACAAGAATAAGGAGAAAAATGGCATGCCCACCTTGACCATCGGCCCCTTTCGGGTCAGGCACCAGTGCCCACATGCACCCTCCCCATAACGTGGCTCCGCCCCTAGTTCATACCCGAATAAGGGGCCAGCTCATATGAGTGAGTCCAATTGCATCATTCCCCTTATCCCTCATCTTCATACCCTTCTTAAATCTTACAATGCAAGTTGTTTTGATCAAATCTGACATCACAGATGGATACAGTATAGTCGATTTAACAAAGAAAATATGATTTTTTGACAAAAATGATTTTTTTAAATCACAAAATTATATTTTTTGCCAACCAATGGTTTTTGAATTGCCAAATTATTTAGATTTCAGTTATTTAAATGTTGATCTTTACTAAATGAATGACGTAGATCACATCTATCTATGGAGTCTGATTTGATAAAATACAACTTTCATCAATGAAATCCCAAGGAGGGTTGTGAAGATAAAAGATAGGGATTAGCCGAACCAATTGGTCTTAAGTTAAAGAGATGTCACCAGTTCGCTTCCCAAGAGGTCTCACACTCGAGGCCGCAGCTAGGGGCTCTGCTACAATGGATAGGATAGGGTGTCCTTTGGGGTTTTACACCGAGGGCATCCAAACATATGGTTTCGTACCTGCTAATGATAAGAGAATCAACAGTTTCTCCTGATTATTCAATAAAATAATTATAATGATGATGATGATAACAATAATATATAATGATGATATGGTAATAATAACAATGAGAAAGAGATGCTTTGATTAGGGAGTCCCATCATGAAACCCACAAAAATATTCATTTAGGCTTCTTCAACAGTGCGTTAAAATGTCAGATAAAATGCCTATCCAAAAGGAAACCGAGTTAAATAAAAACAATCATGTCACGAGGGAAAAGACTACATCAATTTGGACTTGGCTTCTTATGTTTGATCATACCATTTTCTTTGATTGAGATATAGAACATATAGGCTTGGCAGATTGGCATGACAACTAACCACTGCAATAATTGGAAACACTTGGGATGTTTGGCATCGTCCTGAATTGTGTTGTTTATTCATTTGATTGGAAAGGATGTGATATCTATATCTATCTATCTATCTATCTATATATATATATATATATATAAACAAAAAACTGAAGAAAAAATATTCACGAAAGAAAGACTACATCAATTTGCACTTGTCTTCTTATATCTGATCATATCAAATTTTTTCATTGAGAAATAGAGGCATACAAGTATGATAACCAACCACCACAGTAATTGGGCACACCTATTTTGCTATGTTTGGAATCTTCCACAATTATTGTATTTATTCATTTGTGTGTGTGTATATATATATATATATATATATATATATATATATATATATATATATATATATATATATATATATATATATATATATAGGGTAAATATTGCCTGCTAATGAAGGTATGAAACTAATGAGTAGAAAACACTTTTTCTTCGAAAATTTCTAATTTTTTGTAAATCAAATGTTAGTGATGTGATATATATGGTTTGATTAGTAAGAAACTTGTTTTGAAGTATGTGATTATGACAAATAATTAGGTTTTTAAAGGGGTCCAAAAATCAATGGCTGGCAATGTGCCAAAATTTAATAACTCAAAAGATCACTTTTTTACATCAAAAAAGTACCATCCAAGGTTTGGTCCTTAGCAAAAAAACATGTTGAACACATCTATGTGGTTAGATTGAGTCGATGCAACTTGCACCTATGATTTCTAGCTCATTAGTTTTGTACTTTCATTAGTAGCCCATATTTACCCTTATATATATTTACATATATTGCTAAATACTATCAACTTAGCAAACGCCGCTATTTTTCTGCCACATCAAACAATTGTGATTTACATTTTTTTTCAATGGGGATAGGCCTTTGGATCCCCAGAGTCCAACCTGTATACAAGTTCTTCTAGTTTCCAAAAAACAAGAACTATGAATGCATTGATTTTTCTTAGACTAAAAATAATATGCTTTCGTCAATTTCCACCAAATCGACTATGTTCAACACATTAGACTGAGTCAAAATAACTTGCATCTTGATATTCCAATTAGATTGTAGGTACAATGGACTTGTAGCCATGTAGCAAGGGCGCAAACATGATTATTTAAGGCTTCCTTGAAACCCGTGTTCCAATGGATGAAAGGCAACCGTGGTCTTAGTGCTAAAGCTAAGGTCTTGTTTGATCCCCCGTCCCACACTCGATTTTGGATGGCGCGGCCACTAGGAACAGGGGGATCTAACAAATGATAGACACAGTGAGCGCACGGAATTCTACCTCCCCTGTTACATTGAGAATAGGATGGGAGAGTGACTTAAAAAAAAAGAAGAAAACTGGGCAAAGGGCTAACTCTCTCTCTAACGATCGGGTGAGGTCACCGACGGAGAGAACACCAGTGGCCAGAGAGGACAGCAATGACCGGCAACCAGCCACGATACCCTGCTCTCTCTCTATCTCTTTTCTTTCTTCTCCTTCTCTCTCTCCCTTGTGCAGCGGTTGTGCGGCGAGGCCACCACGACACTCATGTCTCTCTCTCCTCTTCTTCTTCTCTCTGATTAGAGCTTTGATTAATGATCTGAATAAAAAAATTCTTAGGTTAAGGCTTTGAATCATTTTTTTTTAATTAGGGCTTTTCATATTTAGTTTGATTAGGGTTTTTCTTTGACCTTTTTATCAGGATTTCTTTAATTAGGGCTTTTGATATATAACTTGATTAGGTATTTTTTATTTGACTAGTTTTTTTTTCTTCTTTTGTTAAGACTTTGAATCAAATTTCTTTTAATAGTTAATTTGATTAGGTTTTTTTCTTTGATTTTCTGTTATTAGAGATTTAAATCAAAAAAATTTAAATAGAGATTTTTATAGTTAATTTGATTAAGGCTTTTCTTGTATTTGATTAGAGTTGTTTTTCTTTGATTTTTTATTAGGGTTTGAATTAGGGGTTTTCTATTTTTATGATAGTTTATTTATGGTTTCTTTGATTTTATGGTTTAGGGGTTTTTGGTTTATTTATGATTTATTTTCTTATATTTTAGGGTTTTATAATTTATTTATGATTTATTTTCTTATATTTTAGGGTTTTATAATTTATTTATGGTTTTTGTATTTGTATATAAAAAAATATTGAATTCTTATTTTTTCTCAAATGACCTAAAATTTAAACATTTTTTATACTTGAATCCAGTTTGAAGCATTTATATATCAAAAAATATCATTTTTTATTTTTCTCAAGTTATTCAAATTTTAATCATTTTTTAGTTTTTAGATCCAATATGAGGTCTATATTCAAAGTTAAAATCCGTAAGAAACTGTTAAAATGCTCATATGGTTGGGTGGATCGAGTAAAAAATGAAGTTATCTGACTAATTATTCATATGTGTCCGTGTTGTGCTGTCCGCACAAAGTAAAACAAACATTGGACTTTGGAATACAACACCCATGTACGCTTGAAACCAGCGTTGAATGAAGTACAATCAAAAACTGTATTTTGTCTGTTTTGTTTATTTCATCCAATCTTGAACAAGCCATCACACATACCATGAGGGAACACCAACCTATCAGTCAAGGAATGGGTACCCTGAGGATGACCTTGATAAGTTGGGTGGTAAACATAGATTCCCTCACGAGAAAAAAACTAGACACACACGTAATAGTTTATATTTGGTATAAATGAAGGTATGAAACTATTAAACTAAAAATCATAAATTCAAATTGTATCGAGTATCCACCACACAGACGTATTCAGTATGGTTTGTTTTACCAAGGATTGACCTTAGATCATGTTTTTCCATGCAAAAAACATAAGTTTTTTTAGTTGTGAAAATTTGGTATTCGATTGAAAACCCGTTTAATTCTTACTAAATAAACATTGTAGATTGCATGCACAACGTCTGATCTATAAAAAAAAATGTATATTATTAAATAAAGGTAATTTTTAATCAAAAGTTCTATAAGTTCATTAGGATCTAGAATATGAGAACTGGAAATATGGGCATTTTCGATACATTTTTTGCAAATCCAACCATGTGGATGTTGTGAATTTGCTTAGAATCAATCATTGTATCATGTATTTTCTATGAAAATGTGATTTTTGAATGCTTGAATATTTGTGAAGATTGTGAGTCATTGATTTTAAAGCCTTAAAAAAATCTCGTTTATGCATCAAAATTGGATGATTCAAAAGCGGGTTCTTATAAAACCAAGCATGTAGATCACATCCGTGTGGTTAGACTCGAGAGAAAAGAATAAAAAAATCCATGAAAATCACGGTTCACAAATTCAGTTCATTAGTACCATATATATATATATATATATATATATATATATATATATATATATATATATATATATATATATATATATATATATATATATAGAGAGAGAGAGAGAGAGAGAGAGAGAGAGAGAGATGCACGGTCGAATTCCTATTGATCGAACCGTAAAGTAGTTGGCAATTTTGAATTGCTGGTAGGTATGAATCGGTACATTCAAATCATATGCATCTTGCACATATACACACATATTAAACCTCTCAAAAGCTTTGGTAGCCACAAGGCAGTTGCTTGGCAAGTGGCAGACACAATTGTCCCAGACAATTCCCTAACATCCTGTGTTCAAACCGCAGGATATGCAACCGTAGCCTTAGTACTAAACCTAAAATCCAATGGACAAATATTTCTAATGGGTTGGGGAGAGTAGTGGTGGGATTTTTATACCTTGGAAACCATAGTGACAAAAATCGTGAGATTTATGAAAATTTCCCTATAATATTGCGAGAAATTGCCTGAAAGTTTAAAATGGCAATTTCTCAGGAGATTTTCAAAATATCATGAGATTTATGAAAAAAACACAAATACCATGATTTAAACGCGATATTTATGTTTTAAATGGCTATTTATCGAGAAAAAATCATGTATTTTTATTTTTAAATAATTTTTATTAATATTTTCTTATAAAAAAATAAATTTGTATTTTTTAATTTATTTTTTTATTGCCAAGATTTTGCCAAAAAATGCAAGATTTATGAAATTTTTTCAATTTCTATCGAGTTTTTGAAAAACGAGAAATTGTCGATAAAAACGTTTGTCACTGTGCCGGAAACACAATAAGAGTCATGATCAACATGGCACCAAAGTTGTGGTTTCTGCAATGGTGTCAGAATTGCATCAGACCATGAATCGATTTTCAGGAATCGGCCCGATTCCTATTCTGAACCGAATCGAGCTGAATCGTTTAATTGTTAACCAGAAAATGACACATGTCAAAACAATATTAAAAATATGGTATCAGCTCAGTTTCGTATTGATTTCTGGCCTATAGGATACCTAGTCAACGGGTCGAGTTTACCCGGACTGGACCCCAACCAAACCCTATAGGGTCTAGGTATGGTCATAAATAATAAGACCCGATTAAGACCCGGGTCCGGAATCAAAGGTCCGAGTAATATATGGACCCAGGTAAAGTTTGTGAAATTTTATACCAGACCCGAGTTCCGATTAAGCCCTGCAAAATTTTAATGTAAAAATGATAAAAAAATATGGACCGGGTATGGTATTTATTAACCCAGGGTTGGACCCGACGCCATAACCAAAAACCGGATCGTCTGATTACACCTGGGTCTGAACCAAACCCTACCCGTTGACACCCATAGATTCAGGCCGATTCCCAATGATACAGACAACATTGGTTTTCTCCCATATTTGCCTAGCTAATGAGTAATGTGCCTATTCATGTGGGATGGGTGATCTTGATTAAGATTTGGGTGGGCATATATGAGCCAAACCAATGACAGATCCAACCTGGGTCCAGTTTATTTGGTTTAGCTTTAGACCTAGATCAAGTTCACCGAGGTCGGGGATGGGTAGGTGCCAAATACTTTTTGTGCCTACTGCATCCCTACCTAGCTTCGGATAGTTGTTTTTACTTTTTCTAAAATCTGATCATACAAATGTGATCTACATGTGTGATTTTGTAGGAATCGACTTTTGGATCATTCGATTCCAACACCAAGTTAGGTTTTTATAAGATGAAAAAAATCAACGGTTTACAATTTAAACAAATAATCAATGCTTAAAAATATATTTTTTTTCCTCAAAAAAAAATGATCCAATTGTGATTTCTTAGTAAATTGATCATGTAGAACACATCTGTAGGGTCAGATTTTTAAAAAACAACTTGAAAATTTCTAATGCATCTTTTTCACAAGAGGCTTTTTCTTAAATTTTCTTTTTGGTACCAGATCCATCTCTATCACATGTATCCTCGCAGACCAGATATGTTTCTGGTATGAATTCAAATTCAGATCTATGGTTGGTATTTCATATTCAAATTGGGATCTAGCATGATCCCGGCTATATCTGAGCGCCATGCAGATGGGATCTGCCAATAACCATTTACTACTCTTGGCTAGATCCAACTATTGTTTTTTTTATTAACAAAATGTGTTTGCAATGCCTGCTAGTTTCTTCCCAGTGTCCAGCCGTTCGCTGGGGGGACACAACCAATGTTGTCATGGCCAACGATTCAGGTGCATCGGGCATACTCAAGTGTATCGTTCTGAATTGGCCAAAAAAAACAATTAAAAAATATTATGTATCATTCAAAACGTGACATGTGTTAAAACTATTAAAATAATATTAAAAAAATTAATTTTAAGTTATTTTTTTTATATTTATTAAAAATAGCCTATTCAAATCAGTATCGCATCAATTTTCTAGCGATACGATACGTATGGTCCGATACACACTGATAGTGACAACATTGGATACAACAACTTTTAATATTTGTGTGCTTTTACAACAACAACAACAACAACAACTACGCCTTCATCCCAAAACAATTGGGGTCAGTGATATGAACCAAAAAAGAAATTCATTTTGGGTCTTCCACATGAATCCTTTTCCTCCAATCATTTCTATCCAACGCCATGTCCTCGGTGAGGTTCAAAGCATTCATATCCTTTCCTATCATCTCCATCCAAGTCTTCCTAGGCCTACCCCGACCTCTTTTAACTAATATATTTTCCCATTTCTCCAACCTTCTAACTGGAGCATCATTAGGCCTTCGCCGAATATGTCCAAACCACCGTAAACGATTCTCTCGCATCTTATTTTCAATGGGTGCAACACCTACCTTCTTACGTATCTCTTCGTTCTGAATCTTATCTTTTATTGTATTTTCACACATCCATCTAAGCATCCGCATCTCAGCTACACTCATTTTTTGAATATGATGTCTCTTGGCAGCCCAACATTCCGTACCATATAGTAAAGCGGGTCTAATAGTCGTCCTATAAAACTTTCCCTTCAACCGCAATGGCATTCTACGATCGCACAACACTCCAGTAGCACTTTTCCATTTCATCCACCCAACCTTTATCCTATGATTTACATCTCCATCAATTTCTCCATACTTTTGAATGATGGATCCCAAATATTTGAAATAATCATTCACCGGTATATCTTGCTCACCAAGCTTCACTACACTCCCATCACT
Source organism: Nuphar pumila (assembly GCF_984573655.1). NCBI lineage: Eukaryota > Viridiplantae > Streptophyta > Magnoliopsida > Nymphaeales > Nymphaeaceae > Nuphar > Nuphar pumila. Next base: position 27,078,202 of record NC_143255.1, on the reverse strand, counting down.
ACTTCGTTGCTTACTAAACTGACATTTCATATATTCAGTCTTACTCTTACTCAACTTAAAACCTCTAGCTTCCAATGTCTGTCTTCATAATTCTAACTTAGCATTAACCCCAACTCTAGACTCATCAATCAAAACAATATCATCAGCAAACAACATACACCACGGTACATTTTCTTGAATTGATCTCGTAAGCTCATCCATCACTATCGCAAATAGGAAAGGGCTTAAAGCAGATCCTTGATGTAACCCAACCGTTATCGGAAAATTGGTTGTCACCCCTCCACAAGTGCGGACATTGGTTACTACTCCTTCATACATATCTTTAATTATACTAATGTACTTGAGAGAAACACCTTTCTTCATCATTGTCCACCAGAGAACGTCCCTAGGTACTCTATCGTATGCCTTCTCTAAATCAATAAAAACCATATGCAAATCTTTATTCCTCTCTCTATATTTTTCAATAAGTTGTCTAAGAAGATGTATAGCTTCCATAGTTGATCTTCCAGGCATAAAACCAAATTGATTCTCTGATACCATGACAACCTTCCTCAACCTAGACTCAATCACCCTCTCCCAAAGTTTCATAGTATGACTCATGAGTTTTATACCACGATAGTTTGTGCAATCTTGTATATCACCCTTATTCTTATATAAAGGCACCAAAGTACTCTTCCTCCACTCATTAGGCATCTTATTTGTTCGCCAAATCAAGTTAAAAAGATTTGTCAACCATTCTAAACCTTTCTCTCCCAAGCATTTCCAAGCCTCGATAGGTATACCATCTGGGCCAACTGCCCTTCTTGATTTCATTTTCTTCAAAGCCTCTGCAATTTCTTTCTTTTGAATCTTGCGCATGAAGTCACGATTTATCTCATGAAAAGGAATGGAGAAGTCTCCAAGATCTTGAGCATGACTATCATTAAATAGCTTATCAAAATAATCTTTCCATCTCTCCTTAATCTCCTCATCTTTGACTAAAACCCTTTGTGTTTCATCTTTGATACATCTAACCATACCCAAATCCTTCGATTTCCTATCTCTCATCTTTGCAAGCCTATAAATATCCTTCTCGCCTTCTTTGGTATCCAACTTGTCATAAACCTCCTTATATACCTTAGCCCTCGCGTTTCGAACAACTTTTTTAGCTTCCTTCTTTGCTATCATATACTTCTCCAAATTCTCATTATCACGACTCTTACTTAGATTTCTATAACACTCTCTTTTAACCTTAATAGCTAATTTGACATCCTCGTTCCACCATGATGTATCCTTACCTAGTGGTGCACCGCCTTTAGACTCACCCAATACCTCCTTAGCTACTTTTCTCATACCACCCGCTATCTTATTCCACATTGATTCTGAATCCTCCTCGAGACACCAATCAACTTCCTTAACTACCTGCTCTACAAACATTCCTTGTTTAGCTCCTTTCAGTGCCCACCACTTAATTCTAGGATCTATCCTATGTCTATCCCTTTTGCGGCATTGTCTAATTCTAAGATCTAAAATTAAGACTCTATGTTGTGTAGCTACACTTTCTCCTGGTATAACCTTACAATCGATGCAACAACCCCTATCTCTCTTTCTAAGTAGGAAAAAATCTATCTGACTCGTATTAACCCCACTTTTAAATGTTACTAGGTGAGACTCCCTCTTCCTAAACCAAGTGTTTGCTAAGATCATATCATAGGACAAACAAAAATCTAAAATCCTTTCTCCACTTTCATTTCTTTCTCCTATACCATAGCCTCCATGGATATTCTCAAATCCATCCCTACTAATGCCTACATGTCCATTAAGGTCACCGCCGATGAAAAGCTTTTCTCCATAAGATGTCTCTTGTACTACTCCATCTAAATCTTCCCAAAATTGATGCTTAATGGAATCATCTAAACCTACTTGAGGTGCATAAACACTAATAATATTAATAATATCCGTACCTAATACTAATTTAATAAGTAAAATTCTATCACCCTTCCTACGGACCTCAACTACATTATCTATAAACTGACGACTCATAACAATCCCTACTCCATTCCTATTCCTATTTATTCCTGTATACCAAATCTTATATCCCCAAGGTTCTATCACTTTAGCTTTCTCACCTACCCATTTGGTCTCTTGAAGACATAAAATATCAATCTTTCTCCTACACATAACATCTACTAACTCTACCAACTTACCAGTTAAAGACCCTATGTTCCAAGTGGCTAACCTAATTTTATGGTCTTGGACTAACTTCTTTACCCCCACCTGTCCAACAAAGTGAGGGAACCCTTGCCTATTTGACACCACACCCGGGCGCCGGTGTGACGCGTCGCTTCTGGGCGACGACCTAGCAACCCTTGCATATTTATCACTGCCTCCGGGCCTAGAGAGTACAGCGCGTCGCTCAGTAGGGAACGCCCCAACGAAATTCTCATATTGGTTCATTTTCATAGGATATGACAAAGTTTTTATGCTGGCTGTCACAGGCCTACCGCAACCCTCCTCCTTTATCCGGGCTTGGGACCGACAGTGTATAACTACACATGCGGAGTTATTTGTGTGCTTTTGATAATCCAAAAAGCAAAAAACACCTTATCACTGAGACTGGGGCCTCCTGTCGATAAAAACCTTTGACGCCACCCGTGGGTTTCAAACTTGTGGGCCCACCAAAAAGTCTAAAGTGGCACGCGGGGGGGCATTCCAAAAGAAAAGTTTCTCATTCAAACACGCCCTTGCCGTGGAGAAATGGCTTTTAATGTTTGAACCGATGTTATCAGTATCCGAATCCAACATGTATCGTTTGGCCAACAGTTCAGGTGCATCGGCCCATATCGATCGTTACTCTTGAATCGGTCAAAAAATTATTAAAAATATTATGGGTCAATCATAATGTGACATGTAATTTTAAGCTATTTTTTATATTTATTAAAAAGTAACCGTATCGATTTTCTAGGGATACATACGTGTCAATGTGTCATAGTGTATCTAGTTCGTGTCACCCATGACACACACTCTAAATGGTGTCACAGTGACAAAGGTCGTGTGCTAAAAGTCATCTTAGCACCATCATAATCTTTTAATTTGCTTTTTCTGAATCTCGTTTGTCTACATCTGTTTATACTTAAAATACAGTCGATTTTTACCTGAATTTAGTTGGATTCTCACGATCCAAATTACTTTGACAAAATCTAATTAACCTTGTGGAAGTTTTCAGCATGGTTAAATTACCCGGAGTCGCCCTTAGATCATGTTTTTTTTTTCAATGAAAGACGGGTTTTTTTAAGTTGAAAAAAAAAATCAGTGCTTTTTTTTAACCATCGAATTTGCATCACAAAGAAAAACTTGCAGGTTGGATCCCATTAAAAAGCCGATGTAGATCACAACCATGGGGTCAGTTCCTTAAAAATTGAAGAAAAAAATGATATGTGCTTAGTTTTTTTCTATACACAAACGATTGTAGCAAACTTTAACCCTAATATACTTATTTCTTTACTTGCTAAAAATTAAAGAGTAATGCTACAGTGCTCCGGGAGCACCTCCTACCTACTAGAAATCATAGTTGTATGTTGCATTTTCTCAATCAGACCTTATAGATGTACTTAACATCATAGATTATTTTGATAAAAAAACATCATATGAAGCATAAACGGTTCAACGGTCGCGAATCGGTTTGCAGTTTGGGATCGAGTCGAGTAATGTCGGCTGGTTCGATTATTGGTAGCATCTCTTAGAGAGACTGGAGGTGTTGGGAGAAGATTGTGGACACCATCCCAGCCAGCTCGTCTCTCATGGAATCTTCCAGAAAGGACCAAGCTAGACTGCTACGTATATCTAACGTTGGGGGTTCCTTCAACTCAAATATATACTTCTCTCCTTAGATATAGATGTTGTTTTCCTTTTTATCCTAAAATAAAGTAATGAAATGTCATGTACCCTAGGTCATTTAGCATCTCAAGTGTCCGACAGCATCTGGAAGGGTAGGCCATCTGATTGGCATCATATAGACATTATAATTTACAGTTGTAATGTTTGTTAATAATTTTTTGGAATATACTGGTAGGGGTCTTGCCTAAACCTTAAAAAAGTTTGTTAAGCATCTAAGAAGCATAAGGGGATTCAAAAAAGCAAAAATCAAAATGGTCAGAAAGCCATATATATATATATATATATATATATATATATATATATATATATATATATATATATATATATATAAAAAGTTACTGAAAGTTGTGCTTTTAATTAAGGGTACTTTTGGTTCGATCACATGATATTCACTTCATACACTTTTAAAGTGAATCTCATTTGCGTTTTTTGCAAAAACAACCAAACTGAAAAAGTACCATCATGAGAAAGTGAATAAGAGCAGTTTTAGAAAGTGAATCTCATTTGTGTGAGAACTTGAATCTCATGTGACCTCGTAAGATTCGAGTTCTCATAAGATTTAGAAAGTGAATTTCATTTGCACATTACCCACAAGTAACTAAACGTGCCCTAAATGTAATTTTACTTATTTTTTTTATGACGAGAAACCCTCACCGAGAATTGAGACACTTAATGACCCTGCCCCCTTGCTAGGTAAACTCAGGGTGGGCCATGACCATTTGGCTAAACAAATATAGATTCATATTTGAATTTGAATGCAGATGGGGAAGAGTTCATAGCTAATTCGGTTTCTTACATGTAATCGGATTTAAATATTCATCAAATCTGGATATTTCACTACAAGGATGAAGGTCAATAGCGACTACTAATTAACGATGACATAAAAAGTCGCCGCTATTGTTAGAGTTGAATTGCTGCAATAACAGTGACTTTACATTTTTTACTTCATGTTCATAGTTAAAAATGTTGTTCTTTGATTTTTAATGGCGACTTTATATTTTTACTTCATGTTTATAGTTAAAAATGGTATTCTTGAATTTTTAATAGTGACTTTACATTTTTACTTCATGTCCATGGTTAAAAATGTTGTTCTTAAATTTTTAATGGTGACTTAATATTTGTTACTCATGCTGAAATATGTTGTATTTGAACTTCTAATGGTGTTTATTTATTAAATCATGATCTTAGTTAAATCTCTTGTAGATAGATTTTATTATGATGGTTCTCTGTTTTCTTTATCATGTTCATGATCAAAACCTTGCATTTGAACTCTTAAGGTTGGTTCTCTATTTTTAGTTTATGATCATAGTGAAACCTCTAATAGATAGATGGTTATCTATTCTTTTTATCATCTTGTGTTTTGGATTTCAATAAAATACCTATTCGGGCTAGTGAGAAACCTAATCATATACGGTTTCAAAGTATAAGTTTGTAAGGTTTTAAGTACAAGCTTGTATGATTTTTAAATATAACTTTACATGGTTCAAAATCTAAGCTTGTATGGTTTTTAAAATATAAGCTTGTGTGATATTTTTAAAATACAAGCTTGTATAAGTTTTGATATCTAAGCTTCTATATTTATAAGCATAATCTTGTATGATCTTTGAAATCTAATCTTATATGTTTACGAAACATAAACTTGTACAGTTTTGAAATCAAACCTTGTAGGTTTATGAAACATATATTTGTATGGTTTTGAAATTTCAGTTTATGTAGTTTTAAAATATAGCTGGTAAGGTTTTCAAATCTGGGTTTGTTGAATATATATATATATATATATTATTTATTTATTTATTTATTTTATGGACTATCCTTTGCTCGACTGGTTCAGACCTGGCCTGAACCCAGACGGGTCAAACCCAACTTAAACCACTAGTTGGTTCAGGCCAGGCTTGAACTAGGCAGGTCAGACCTAGCCTGAACTACCTATTGGTTCAGACCAGGTTTGAACTTTGGCGGGTCACACCCAGTCTGAACCATTCATTGGTTCGACCCAGATCTGAACTCGATTCAACCTGGACCAGGTCTGAACCCTGTTGAGTTCAGACTAGGCCTGAACCGGTGCTCACCTTGTGAGCTTTCAAAAGAAAAATGAATGAAAAAAAGATAAATGAAAAATATGTATAGTGTGCTAATTGTTTTAAAAAAATCATGTATATATGGTATAAAATATGTATAGTTTGCACGTGAAAGAACATATATATACACTTTGACAAATTTGTATTTGTAGTTCAAAGAATATATATATATATATATATGAAGTTTGAATGTATGCCATGGATAAACAATGCCATAATGCATGATTGACGATGCTATGAGATAATTTATGTTTTGATTGCAAAGCATGATGTTTAATGATGTTCGATGCATATGATACATGCTTGCATGATCAATATTATTGTATTGGTATACATATATATTCATGAAGTTTGAATGTATGCCATGGATAAAGTATGCCACAAGGCATAGTTAGACAATGTTATGCGATAATTTATGTTTTGAATGTGAAGCATGATGTTAAATGATGTTCGATGCATCCAGGAATCTAAACTAGGGTGTGCACAAACATACAATAAAAAAGAAAAAAATAATTATTAATAAACTATAACTAATAATATGTTTAAAAACAGTCAAATTGTTATTCTAAAGCATACCTTTTACAATTGACAACATCAATTTTTCATATTTGAAAAAAAAATCATAATCAATTCATTGCTAATTGATAAAAATCATGGATCTCTCTTCTATGCTAATTCAAAATATCTAATATTCTAACCAAAATCAAACATTTATTATCCAATTTATTCTTAATGGTAATTGAAAAAGAAAAACACATAAAACCCCTAAAACCATAATTAAATATTCATGACAATTTATAAAAACTAAATCAAACCCCTAATTACTACAAACATCATAATTTTTGTATTTATGCTAATTAATAAAAAAACCTAATATTCTACTAAAGTCAAGTATTCATTATTCATGGATTCATGCCCAATGGTAATTAAAATAATACAAAAAAACCTAAAACTATAACCAAACATGTTATTATAAAAAAATTAAATCTAAACCCTAAATAATAACAAGCATCATTCATAGATATGCTAATTGAAAAATGCATCCCCAATTTGAATTCTAGAAAACCAAATTAAACGCACCTCACTTTTTTAAATATAACAAAAATGCCACTCTCGGTAGAGGTTCTGCATTTCATGCTACCTACCTCCCACTTAGCAATGTACAGAATTTTCATTATTGGTCACATATTCAGATCTTGTTTAGGTTGCTTCCGGACCTAGTGAATAGATCTGAACCAGATCCAACAGGTTGGATGCAGATATCAAGCATATGCTAGTAGAGTCATGGTCCAAACCCTTGATCCAGCCCATGCATGTCTGCTTCCAGTTGGATCTGCACCGTTTTGGATATAGTCTGCTACGATCAAGTTAGGCGGTATACTGGTCAAGCATATTTTGGTCAGACCTTGATAGTGAGACGTGATCAGCCCACTTTTAAGTGGGTTGAACCTATGAAATAAACATGTCTGACCCTTTTACACCTTGCTCCAACTAAATGACAGTCTCGGTTCAGTTTTTAGACCCAGACTTGACCCTAGATCCAAAGTTCACGTTAATCACGTAATGTATTCAGAGTGAAGTTCTTTTAACAAGATGACCATGTCATGCCTTGGTCCACATCTGAACATTGTGCAACATATATGAGTTTGACCTGAATCTGAACTAGATCTGAGCTGACAAAGTGGAATCTGGATTCGGATTTAATATGGTTATTTTGAAATGAAAAATTCTCTCACTAGTTTATTCTTGCACCTACAGTGGTGCCCACCCTGACTGGATCTCCAGCTTGCCTATCTAAAAAAAAAATAGAGGGATTAGATGTCTATTATTTATTTTAAAATTGCAGGCATAATTTGATGCAAAATAGTTTTGCTTTGTAAGAAATTCCAATGTAACTTGATAATTTTTTTATTCAAGATGTCATTTATTTTTTTATTAAGATTTTTTATTATTTTATTGTCGTAGAAGCGAGAGAGGGTAAGGATAAGGCTGGCCAGAACATGATCACATGTTGCATATGGCCAACCTGGCATAGGCAAAATTCTTTGTTAGCTGTGGGCTCCCACAATTGCTTTTATTTCCAAAATTATTATCACGGTGAGGTCCAACCTAGTGGTGACCAGACTTACAATATTCTAGACGTAAAGATAAGAAACCTTTATGTGAGTCCTCACTTCAAAGTATTTAAGCAAATGTATAGGTAACTAACCTACTATCCAAAAAAATTGTATTATTTGAGTCCTCACTTAAGTACAAGGCTTGTTTTGCTCTTATCACTCTTGTATAGAACCCACATTATATATGCAAGTCAAAGATCATCTAGAATGGGTAGAAGCTATGAGAGTATAATTAGAAGCCTTAGAAAAATTTAAATACTTGAAAATTCAAGATTTGCCTCAAGCAAAAAAACTTATATGTTGCAGATGAGTGTATAAGGTCGAGATAAAAAATGATGAAACTCTTGAGCAATATAAAGCTAAATTAGTGGTTAAGGTATACTCTCGCCAATGTAAGATAAACTATAAAGAAACCTTCGTACATGTTAGGATGACCACAGTTGATTTTTATTGTTGTTGTTTCGATTAGGAATTAACCTATATATCAAATGGATGTTAAGAGTGTCTTTCTTAATGGAGAACTAATTGAAGTGTATATGAAGGCTCTTCCCGGTATAAGTATAACCAAGAGAAAAACTTTTCGCCTGTGTAAGGCTCTTTATAGTTTGGAGCAAACATCAAAAACTTGGTATCACAGGTTTAGCTCTGTTACGATTGATATTGGATTTAGATCATGTTTAACTATCATGGCTTTATTTATTAAAGAATGTGATTCATGTATTGCCATCTTGCTTCTATATGTGTGCAATATGATATCCATAGTAGAGATAAACATGGAGTAGAACCATATCATTATTCTTAAGAATAATTTTGAAATAACTTATTTGGATTTTCTAAGATATTTTGTAGGAATAAAAGTGGCTTGTTTGGCTAGAGATTACTTGTTATCTCAATCTAAGCTTGTTTATGATATTGTTTTTAAGTCAAAGATTTTTTATGATAAAAAAGTAGTTACTCTTGAGGTTACTAACATCTAACATCAAGATGAGAATTGATGACAGGGAACCCCTTGAAGACTCCACAGCTTATCAACGGATGATTTGAGCTCCTTATCTATTGATCACTAAGCTTGATATAGATCATTTATTCATATTAGGGTTACCAAAAACGTGTTTCGAAAGTGCGAAACGCGGCACTTTCGAAATGCTCAGGAAAGTGCAACTTTAAAATAAGATGCTTGCTCTCCCAAAATTGAGAAGTGAACTTTTCATTTTAAGAGAAGTGAGCTTCCCATTTAAGGGAAGCGAGATTCCTGTTATTTTTGGTATTGAACAGTTTAGCCCTTTATAATTTTTTTACTAAAAAAAATAAAAGAATTGTTTTTTAAAAAGAAAAAATGGTTATTATCAAATTTCATGAAAAAACCCCAAATCGGGTAGGGTTTGTGTTGTCTCCCTCTTTCATTCCCGACCACTTCTGGCGATGGGTGCCCTCAGGTATGTACTCTCTCTCTCTCTGATGGATCACGGCTGAGCATACAGAATAAAAAAAAAAAGGGCAAAAATTATGTTTTCCTTTGTTGGCTGTGGGCGCCCACAGTTGCTTGGATCTGTGCTCATGATGACAGTGTTATGATCCCCATTATATATAGAGAGACAGTTTCATGATGACAGCGATTCATGAACCCTATCTGAAGAGAGAGAGAGAGAGAAAGAGAGAGAGAGGTATTTTAGCTACGTGGTCCCTTTCTAGAGAGAAATAAGAGGTACACTTGCTTATCTTTCATAGTATGTTTGATTTTGAGTAATTCAGTTGTAGGCACACACATATGAGAAATTTACGTTTAGCCGTCTCATGTTTCAAATATTTAAGGTAAAGCTTGGGTTTTTCAAAATTTGATCATATGGCTACCTGACCTACTTTTTTGTTCACATTATTGAATGTCTTGGAGAGAGAGAGAGAGAGAGAGAGAGATTTTGAAAAGTAAAATTATAATTCAACAGTAAAAACGAGAAAAAAAAAAGTAAATTTCTTTAAAAGTTAGGCATTATCTTTTCCAATTAGTGATATTTTACTACTATTGCTCCTTTTGATCTTGTCCACTGATATATATGGGTGCCAACTCTCAACCGTCTCTTTCAGGGCTCATTACTTTCTAAGCATGCACAGTGCAAACGGGTGTTTCTTATGCGCCACAAATATGAAACTAAGTCACAATTGCATTCATTTTTTAACATGATTCGTACTCAAAATCAGACTTAAACTTGCCTCCTAAATTTTGAGGACAGTGTGTGTTGACAGCGGCCAATCAACCGATCACACCCACATCTCATCTTGGAGGACAAACACCATTCGAACGCTTGTTTAAAAGGAAACCATCCTACTCTCGTGTCAAAGTCTTTGGATGCAATGTTATGCTACATATGTGAGTTCTATCTCAAAATTTGACCCCACTCATGTTAAGCAATGTGTGTTTCTGGGGTATCCTTATGGTAAAAAAAAGTTCATTGGGTTTATAATTTAGACACTCATATTGTGTTTACCGGCTGTGATGTGGTGTTTCATAAGACAATTTTTATCTTCCAATCTGCCAGTGCCAATGATCTGCCTTCAAACACAGTTCTACTCATCGTCCCTAAAATCAAAGGACCGTTTGGTGGTTGTATTATATATTCAAGTTGCTACCAAGGATGGAAATATACGAAATACGAGATATATTTCAAGTTGGCAACATGAAAATGTAAGGTATTTTTTTTATCATTGTCAATATACGTTTCAATAACTTGTCAAATTTAGCCGGTAGATATTTAATGGCTTGTTGGCCAGGCCTAGATAAATCATGTTTATATTAGTATTTTTATGATAAATAAAGACATTAAAATATGTATATGTTTAAAACACATTATAACTTTTTTTAAAATATACAACTAAATAGCTAAAAAAATAAACACACTTTTATATGGCTTAATATATATTTAATACATAATGGCCCATCCATATAGACGGGCTTAAATTATGCTATTTTTATGATAAATAAGATAAATAAACACAGAGAAAAATATATGCATTTCAAACACATTTTGTTTAGAACGTTATGCATGGAGCTAGCCAACCCATGTCTAAGTTTTGTTTTGTTTTTCTTTTTTACGGCTAATGAAAAAGAAGAGAAAAGTGTTTTATGAAGATATTTTAGAACAGAGAAACATGGATTTTCAACCAACAGGGCTCCGCTTGTGGCAAGAGCAGTTAGTGCACATCACCTTGTGTTGGGACGTTGCAAGTTTGAATCCCTCTAGTATAGTTGGGGTCTGCCTAACGCCAGCTTTCTCTATCTTAAAAAAAAGAAAGAAAGATAGATTTTCATCATTTTACTATTGAGAGAGAGAGAGAGAGCTTTCCTTACAAGGAGTGATCGATTTTATATGACAATTATGAGAAAGAGAGGGAGACAAATAGAGTTATATATGGTAATTGAAGAGTTTTTTTTTTAATATTACAAAATGCTATGTAAGTAAGACCTTTTTTTGGAAAAATAAATAAAGAAGGGCAAACAAATTTTTAATGATATTATTAAAAAAATATGACAAGGATGTCAATTTAAAAAAAGTAATAAAAAGTTTAGATTTTTTTTTGTTTGACAGAGAAAGCTGGGGTTAGAGACAGACCCCCTACCAGTTATACAACCATATACCATACGGATTCGAACTTGCAATGTCCCTGCACAAGGTAACGTCCACTAACTGCTCTGTTCCCACAAGCGGAGCCCCATTTTGACACCAGCTACACTTCTTTTCTTTTTCTTTTTTTGACAGAGAAAGCTGGGGTTAGGCTGACCCCTACCTGTTATACCATTTTTTATTCGAACTTGGAACGTCAAGGGACGTGCATTAACTGCTCCCGCCAGACAAGCGGAGCCCCAGTTGGTTTCTACCTTTGATGATATATTAGGATAGGAAACGCTAAGGAGAAATTTTTTAGTTAAATACGGGATACCGGTTGAATTTGTCGGGTTACAAAACGTATCTTTTCCAAAGTTGGGTTTTAGGAAATAAATTAGTTTGTTATGTTTTTGGTATAAAAAAATAAAGTTAGTTTTTTAGTATCCTGTATTTAATTAACTTTAACATATATATTACTATTACGTATACAGCAAATTTTTCTGTTACCAAAATCTCACCACTTTAGGAGGTCGTTTTCTGGCAACTGAAACCTACATCCCTCTCTCTCTCTCTCTCTCTCTCTCTCTCTTTATACAGTAACTTTTTTTTGTTTAAATTTCACAGCTCTAGAAGGTCGTTTTTTTCTGCTTGCTAGCAATTAAACCTGAAAGTTGGCTCGGACCGAAACTCTCTCTCTCTCTCTCTCTCTCTCTCTCTCTCTCTCCGGAAACCACACGATAGAGTTGGCGTGTGCGAATCTTCTGGGGCTGTTCCGTTACCACATGGAGCAGAGGGCGGAATGCCACGTTCTATCGTGAGCACGGACAAAAATGTTGGCCAGAGCCATGTGGGGTCCAGTGATTCCCAAGGTATTCAAATCTGAAACGCATGTGACCAACACCACACCATGACAATAAAGCCCACAGCCCATTGTATCTCTCTGTGCTCTGATTGAATCCTCTCTCTCTCTCTCTCTCTCAATATGCAAACCAAGCGTTTCCTTTTTTATCTTCTATGCGGTTTCATGGTGGCCATCTCTTACGCCCTCTTCTCCACCATCACCACCACTGAAAAACCAGCAGTTTTGGGCATAAATGAGTCCAACTCAACAGATATTCAACAGGTTGATGGATTCAGGTCCTACATAACCAAGTCGGTGTTCTTCACCCGGTGGATATTGGGTGGCCTTGGTGAGGGCACCAAAGTTTGGCCGGTAAAAAACACAATGGCCATCTTTTTTCTCTTATATGGATAAAGATGTTGCTTTTTCAAATCTTTGTTTGCAGTGTTATCTGAACTCATGGATCTCCTTCTTTTATTTCTTGTTGGTGACAAAAGGATTTGGAGTTTAGCTGGAAGATTGTGGTTGCCACCATCATTGGTTTCTTGGGGTCAGCTTTTGGAACAGTTGGTGGTGTAGGTGGTGGGGGTATCTTTGTTCCTATGCTTAATTTGATCGTTGGTTTTGATGCTAAATCTGCTGCTGCTCTTTCTAAATGTAAGTGCCTTTATATGTTCTCCACATACTTGGGCTCTTATTTCTTTTTGTTCCTCTACTTTTTCTTCTTCTTTCTCTCTAAATGTAAGTGCTTGGGCTCTCTCTCTCTCTCTCAACTAAAAAGCATGAGAGTTTGAACCAAGGTAATTCCTTGGCTAAGATGTCACACACTTTGGCTCAAACAAAGTCAAGAATAGGACATATACATGTTGCCTCTAATTCAAATGGGTTGAATGCACTGCAGGTATGATCATGGGAGCATCAGCTTCATCAGTGTGGTACAATCTGCGGGTGTCACATCCATGTAGAGATGTACCCATCTTAGACTATGATCTGGCTCTTCTCTTCCAGCCTATGCTTATGTTGGGAATAACAATTGGTGTGACCCTCAGTGTAGTCTTTCCTTATTGGCTCATCACCATTCTCATTATAATACTCTTCATAGGTACTTACACTTGCTTTTATGGTTTAGAAAATTAAAAAAGGTGTTTTACTTTTCTTGGTAATGATTAAAAAACTAACAAGACTCTTTTGTTACAATCAGGCACCTCATCAAGGTCTTTGTACAGGGCAATGGAGATGTGGAAGCATGAAACAGTTATGATGGTAGGCGAAGGCTCTTCTTGGGGTTTGCTTTACTTGCCTTATGATATCTTGTGGTGATAAAATAATGACATGGTTTGCAGGCTGAAGCCGACTTGAAGGAACCTCTCACTAATTCTGAGAGACAAGGTTAGTGACCAAACATGATTAATTTCAATACCAACAAATTAAGATATAAAGGCACCACTTTCTAACAAAATAAGAAATCTGTCTTGTAGTTACAATTGATGATGACTTTGAACGTCTGGTAGCACCACCAGAGAAAACTGGCCTGGTGAGAAAATTTCTAGCGTAGACACGAGTGTGTGTGTGAGAGAGAGAGGCTTCCTCTTTTAATGATATGCCATGTTTTTTTAATTGCCATGTTTTTTTTTGTTTTACAGGGAATAATATGCTTCAATATAAGGTGGAAAGGAATACTTGTTCTGATGCTTGTCTGGATTTCATTTCTTCTTATACAAGTATTTAAGGCAAGCTTATGCCATGTTTTGCTTTTTTCCCTTCTTTTTATCAAATAAATGAAAAAAAATGTCCTTGACTTTAATATGAAACTTTCTTTAAAAAATTCAGAATGAAACAGCAGCGTGCACTCCTCTATATTGGGTTCTCAATATCTTGCAGGTATGAAGTACTATTGAAAATTTTCAGTAAGAAATACAGAGAAAATAGTTGAACTCATTTCTGACTTTATTTTCACATTTTCTGGATTAGTTCCCTGTAGCACTTAGTTTGTTTCTATATGAAGCCTTAAAACTCTTGAAGGAGAGTAGGAGGAGAAGGAAATGTGGGAACAGAAAGGCTGTTTGTGAAGCTTCTGTTGAATGGACTCCAACCCAGCTCATTTTCTGTGCATTCTGTGGTATCCTTGGGGGGACAGTGGGTGGTCTTTTGGGGTCTGGTGGTGGATTTATTTTGGGTCCCCTTCTACTAGAACTTGGTGTTATTCCTCAGGTATTCCTAGTTGAGAAAACACCAGTTGATTATTAATGTCTCATTTTTTTCAATGGTTCTCTTATTTCCAATTCATTGACAGGTTGCTAGTGCAACAGCGACATTCGTCATGATGTTCTCTTCATCTCTCTCAGTTGTGGAATTCTATTTCCTCAAAAGATTTCCCATCCCCTATGGTACCTCAATTGTTAACACTTGTTTGTTATTACTACTGTAGGGATGCCAACGTCAAATGCTTTGTCTTATTTTTGGCAACTATAGGCCCGGCCTTGGACCATGATTTTCATTTTTCTGCAAGAATATTTCAGAGAAAAAGTTAAATTGCATGATTATGTAGTGAAGTGGCATTATTATGATCTTATGATGATCAACCCGTATGGCTTAGAATTCAGAGTTTTGTCCCCGAAGTTGGATGCCAAAAACCTATGAAAATGACTTCATACTTCGTCTCTGTAGAGGACAATTACCATAAAATCCTGTCACTTTTTACTGTCTTGAGTAAACACTAGGAATTTTAGTTCTCAACTATTTCCCTTCATATATATATATATATATATATATATATATATATATATATATATATATATATATATATATATATATATATATATATATATATATACCCATCATAGATTCCCTAACACTATAAGATAAGATCAGCTCTTCATATACAAAAATGGGATTTGTGATCCCAGGTAAGATCCGTTCAGGGAGCAAAGCTTCCTTTTCTATCAGATAGGAAGGGCTGTTGCACAAAATGTACTTCTTAGTAATTGCTCCTTAAAAAAGGACTATATATAGGGAAATGAAAATATACAAAATACAAAACCTACTAAATGAAACATGCTATTGACTTTTCATGAATTTCTGGTGTTTTTTGAAAATTTGACTGTACAGATGTGATCTATATGCTTGTTTTTATAGGAATCACTTCTTGTAACATTTGATTTTGATTCATGGATTGGTTTTTATAAGGTTTCAAAATTCAACAACCTACAATTTTCTTAAATTTTTTATGCTCCAAATACCATTTTTCCCATAAAAATGCATGATCCAAGTGTTGATTTCTAGTAAATCAATTGCGCAGAACACATCTATGGGTCGGAATTTCGAAGAAAAAAAAACACTGGAAATTCACTGTCATGTTTCATTTATTAGGTTTTGTATATATATATATATATATATCTTCTGTAGTTAGTGCTGTTTCTACTAAGACGAGGAGTCAACTTTACTGTTATATCTTGCAGTTATATTTCACATTAATTTGTTTCTCTTTTCCTTTTGGCAGCACTCTATCTGACAGGGGTGTCAGTTATTGCTGGGTTCTTTGGGCAATATTTGGTAAGGAAGCTTGTCACGGTCCTTGGGAGGGCTTCTATCATAATTTTCATTCTATCTTCAGTCATTTTTGCGAGTGCACTCACAATGGGTATGGTTGCAAGACTACTCTGCCAATTATTTATTATCTTCCTTCTGGTATAACTAGGAAAAACCACTGAACTTTCATGCTAAGGCTTTTCTTTTCTTTTTTCAGGAATTGTTGGTATTGACAAGAGCATTACAATGATCGATAACCATGAATACATGGGATTTCTGAGCTTCTGTAGCTCATAGGAGGAACGCAGCAACCCCACCTCCATGAATGCTATAGAGATTATATTGTGGTTAATGCAGGACTTGGCCAATATCTGATTGACCCACCTGCCATCTCAGAAGACGCCTTTTAGTATTATTGTGTTTCATTCTGTGTGGGGCTTATGTATCAGAGTCTATCTGATCTTCTTCCCCATTTTGTTCTGCTCAACCCTGTTATGTAGATTTAGTTAATGTAGGAATTGGTCAATATCTGATTGACCTGCCTGCTATCTTAGAATAAGGCCATTATTATGCTACAAATGTTGAACCATGTGGAGTTTGGTTGCATCAGCCTCTAGTTGACCTCCTTCCCCACTTTATTTTGTAGCCAAGGTCAGTTCATTATGTAGTCTGTACTCATGTACATCTCAGAAGACGCGTTTTAGTATAATAGTGTTTCATTCTGTATGGGGCTTATGTATCAGAGTCTATCTGATCTTCCCCATTTTGTTCTGCTCAATCCTGTTATGTAGATTTAGTTAATGTAGGAATTGGTCAATATCTGATTGACCTGCCTGCTATCTTAGAATAAGGCCATTGTTGTGATACAAATGTTGAACCATGTGGGGTTTGGTTGCATCAGCCTCTAGTTGACCTCCTTCCCCACTTTATTTTGTAGCCAAGGTCAGTTCATTATGTAGTCTGTACTCGTGTACATGAAATTCATGAGCTTTTCTTCCCCACCTGACAGTAGTAGCAGCTTGCACATAATCATTTGTAGAGTATGGATTAAGATGGTAGTTGATAAAGGGTATCAAATCAAGTTAATTTCAGAATAAGACTTATATGCCTATATTGCATAAATTCCTCCAGTTTACATCTGTTTGATAAAGAGATGCATGTTTTGGTATCTTTTCAATGGGGATTAGATATTTCAGTAGCCTGAAGGTCTGGAATGGAGCAATCACGTGTCTACACATGCTTCACTAGTAGGGTATGCTTCCAATCACATAAGGCCTATATGGTGTTGGAAATAACTGAACCAATTGTGATACTTTTAAATTTTCAAAGCATAAAGTGGTCCTTTTATGATCAATCTGTCTTGGCTCCTTGTGGTCAGAGTTTTTTTTTTCTCTTTTCCTTTTATTAGTAGGCGTGCGGTCCATAGGTGCGCTGAAACATTTGGGTGTACACATTTGTCTACGTAGCCTTCAATGCAAAACTCATGATAGGTAGAGGTCAAATATTGTACAGATTCGCCTATCTGAATATGAGTTGAAAAATGAATGAGATCAATATCATGAAAGAGATTGCGAAATAGCAACCTGCTCAGCTTCTCATTTCGGTGAAAGGATGTAAAATTGCTTGCTGCCACTTCATTAAGGTTCTGTTTGAAAGCCGTGAAAGAAGTGGTGACAGGGATTCACCAAATACCCTTCTGTCTCCATTACTTGGTTTTCCGATTTTGGGTGGGGCGGCAGAGATGGGAGTGGAGTTGGGGGGGTGATTTAGAAATCATCTGTGAGAGGATGTTGTTGCGAAATCCATCGATTTTGTCTCCCTCCTCATCACCCTCAACTCTGCTGATGTCATGGGCTCCCAAACAAAGATTAAGTGGCTTAGGATTCTTCTCACTTTTGCATCTTTTGTTGTGTGCACTTGTATGTGTATATCCATGTGTACATGTTCTTAAAAAATATGATCTTTTTAAAACTTTCTCAAACCCAAAATTTTGAGAAAAATTTAAAACTTTTTATTTATTATAAAAAATCACGATTCTCGAAAATGATATGCCTACAAGTTCGTTTATGGTTACATTCCAACCATTTTAAATATTAGACGATCCACCTGAGCTCAAACGCGAGTTTATATTAGCCTTACAGTATTAGATCCAATACAAAATCATCTATAAATACTATTTGATTGGGTTTATTATTCTAAGAATTCTTATATGTGAAAAATAAAATAAAATGTGAAAGACAAAATTTATCTAAGGTTTAAGACAATTGAGGAGTTACGTAAAAATTCAAAATTTTCAAACTACAAGCATAACCAATGCAAAAATGAAAAGACAAAATTTAGAATTCTTCTCATTCCATAATATTACAATTCTTAAAACTTAAAGATCCAGACATAAAAAGTTAAATCTTGACAAGATTATAATCATCCAAAATTGCCTGGGTCCTCTAGAGATTGTAATAGGTAAGAGTGGAGCCTTCAATCACGCAATGACCTGCGCTTCACTTCAATCCTTCATGAGTTTATCTATAATATTATAGGGCATCAACCACTTGCTCGTAGGAATCAAAATTAAACTTAAAGAATACAAATTAAGTTGTAATGATATAATCAAAGTACAATTCTCATCAATTTAAAATGAGAGTCAAGGGAATCCATATCAAAATATGTACATGATATTAAATCACATTTATCATCATTCATTCTATAGCATTCATATTTGTATAAGTTGTATCCATGAAACTCAAACTCATATTCTTTTTTACTCATGACATTCAACATTACAATCATTCATAACCATGATAAGTGTTTGCATAAATGAATAAAAATTTATAATTATTAGCATTTTGAATAAAAATTTATAATTCTTAGCATTTTTCAAAATAGAGTAAAATGCAACTGTTTATGATAACGTAAACATTCATTTTCTTTATATTCAAAAGAAACATGCTCATGTTCAACTCATGACTAAGACATGCATTATCTAAATTATAACTTCACATGTCTCAAAACATTTATATACTTTGCATTCAGATATATAAATGAAACATACTATGTTTCGACCTTTTTCGTGTGTCTCACATAGATAAGTACCTCACATGCAACAATAAAGCTCATGGTTTGTATCAATAGCTCAAATCACATGACCAACATAAACATGTCTTTTTCATTCACATGTAACAAATCATGCAAACCTTAGTAGTCTCTACATATTCACATCTATATGTTTATGTATATGATAGCAGTGATTATAAAAAAATCTAATTAATTGTTTCTCTTGTTTATTAAGACCCATCTAGTACAAAAGAAGGTATAGACATCAAGAAACAATTATAGAAGTATTTATTATTATATGTATTTTAATTACTCTCATATAACTTAACTAGTTCTTTTCCGAGTGATTCAACCCTAAAATGCAGCGGTTGGGAGAACGGACTCATGGTCCCAAGTCTTGGTTTATGCCAAACCAAAATCTTCGACGAACAAATCAGGCATGCATCCCTAACTCTATAGAACAGTGGTACTATCACCTAGGACTCATTGGTAGACTTGTCCCCTAACATCCATGGGACGGGGACAAGAAGTGTCTTCAACCCTCGAAAACGCATGTCCCACGAGGCTTGTACCGCCCTTCTCTCTCTTGAGAAGACAAGAGATCAGGACTGACCCAGTCATCTCAGAGAGTCTGACTTCACCAACACCTCAAATGGACCTATGGTCCAGGGTTATCTTTATTATTAAGTCATAAATTAAAGCCAAGTATTATCATCTCATAGGATAACCCTCTCATGTCCTCATGTATGATATCAACATTTTATGCTCTCTCGCATGATTAAAACAATTTATGCCATATGCATAACCTAATCTTACATGTGCTCATGCATGTACATAACATAATCATATTCACTCTCATGCATGATCCTATCATGTCATGATTTAAACTACACATGTTCTCATGCATGATTCATTTCTAACATGCTTTTATGTATGAATCGCATTTAACACACTTTATGCATGATTCTCTTACATGAGTTACTATGCATGTACCCGTCATACATTATTTCATTTTTCATGCATAATACATATCACAACATAATTCACATACAAACATGACATACACTAATACGCATTCACATTCACATGTATGATACATTCATTCTAAGATATGCACTCATGTTACATGCTTTATATACATGATATGCTTCATTCAGTTGTTAATTTGCACATGTATTCAAAACAATCATCTTAAACCACATCAAGTTATGCACTTATACAATTCACACAATGCATGCTCAAACATGTACTTACAACAAACACACTCCATATCCCGCTAACTAAAATCATGATAAGTGTAACACCCCAAATATTTAACTTAAAATTTTTGGAATAATTTTTTTTTCTAAACAATAGCGACAATGTTTTATTAAATCCTTAGTCCATTTATTTGGGCGGGTTATAAGTAATAGCACACAAGCAATAACAGTGGCGAATTAAACTCTTTCATTGAAATGTTATAAGTCATAAATTACAAACTTAATGAATTACTAAAGTGAGAGTTCCCCAGGACATCCACAGAAGATATGGTCTCATGGCATTGTCCGCAGCGATGACTGCAATCACCCATCTTTATTTGTTTCCTAAAAATATTAATTCAGAAGGGGTCAGACTACCCCGTCTGAGTAAGAAGCATCACATCTATATGAATGTGCACAATGTCATGTCTACAAGTATATGTGCAACATGTTTATATAGAACTAATAACCATTTAAATAAGTAATAAATGTACACTTCACTAAATTCAAGTATTTCATGATCTATCACATAAAAGAAAGACATCAAAGCATGATACATCATATGAATAAACCACATTTAGGTTATCACCTTTCTGTATGTAAAGAAATACATGTCTGAGCTATGCATCACACGAGTGAATCACAATCATACTCCAACAATTGAAATCGCAAGTATTATGCGAACACTTGAAGACTTTCAGAAATGTACTAACTTTAAGTTTTATCTTGTTAATTACCTTGTGGGTACGCACATGCATTCGACATTGTAGCAGACCGAGACCACACGAGGGGTTTATTATGTTTTTTTAATTAATACCCCGTATGACTAGCCATACAGAGGTCTAAAAGGGACGGTTCGCGACCAAGAAAGTACTCTTCAATAGCTAGAATTGGAATTAGGATGCACCATGTACTTCTGCAGAATACTTGGATCTAACTCCGAGGACTGAGTGAGACGCCTCACTCTCACAAAAACTAGAATGTCCCACGGAGTTTGTACCATCTACCCTCTCCAAGGTAGACCTTGGGTCCAGTAACATACACCATCTTTCAGGTATACCCAGAACCCTGGAAAACCAGTAACATATATTGTTTTCAGGTATACCTAGTATCTCGGGAAACCAGTAACATATATTGTCTTTCAGGTATGCCCAGAATCCTTTATTAATTTTATATATACATATTTTTTTTCATTCTTGTTTGTTTGGGTTCAGTAACATGCACCATCTTTCAGATATACCCAGAGCCCTAGAAAACCAATAACATATATCATCCTTCAGGTATACCCAGAATTCTAATAGAAACTGGTAACATATACAGTCTTTCAGGTATACCCAAGATCTAGATTTTTCATTTATGTGAACATATTTTAATTTAGCTTTTATTTTTATTGCTAGGGTATACGTATCGTACCCCACTGGTTATGCTACAACTTGGCATAAGCCAACTTTAACAATTCATAAGTGCTCGTATGGCACTATCAGCATTTGGCGAAACCACATGTTTCATTTTGAACCTTTATATAATCATGAACATGCAATGATCTTAAATATGCAATTATCCATATCATGCATTGTCCATGTACTGGATATAGTCCTAAAGTTCATATGTGAATCACATATGTAGTTTACTATCGAAACCATTTTCAACATGGGTATTTTATTTTTTGCCAAAGCCCAGTAGTAGCATAACGTTATTTTCATATGTATGTCATAAAAATTACATTTTTGCGAGAACATGCAAGCACACTCATTCCAATCAGTTAATGGCCTGAATAAAGTATGCATTCCTCTAACAATTCAATGGTTTGGCAAGTACAACTACCCGGTTGAGTATATGATAACCCCTTTTGAGAATCCAATTCTATAACCAATTCATGTATAAAATGAGCATTTTATAAATAGAACCATGGTTAAGACACTCACATGTGAAGGATACATAATTTCATATGTGCAATGAAAAATAGTCTGTGAGACTCTATCATGCTTGGGTATTTTCAAAGTAAATGCAATGGAATTATCCAGATAGTTCATTATATTACATGATTCGGAAAACAAAACATTTAAGGAAATAATGCACTCTTAAAGATAGTAAATGTAGCTAACTTAGCGAATGTATTCTCACATTTATCATTTCACATGAAATGATGTCCAAACCTATCATCCTTTTTACATTTCTTTATTTCACAATTAAAATAAAGCATATTCCATTACAAGCAACGAGTTACTAATCAGTGTTTATGATAATTTGAAACTTGTCGTTGGATCTCTCTCTCTCTCTCTCTCTCTCTCTCTCTCTCTCTATATATATATATATATATATATATATATATATATATATATATATATATATATTCTATTTTGTATTCTATTCACTCTTCTTTTTTTTGAAAAGCAACCAAATTTTTGGCAGACACCTACCAATTATATGTAGACCCTGGTTATTTGGACTTGCAACATCCCAAAGCAAGTTGACGTGTACTAGCAGTTGCTACAGGCAACTCTCTTTGGCAAAGCTAGACACAATGGTTGTGCTCAGCAAGCTGATCAACAAAAGGGGAGGCAACCGGCTGGGGGTGTGCGGACTGCAGTTAATCTATATCCTTGGGCTACCTCCGACCCCAGTCATTCAGGTATGCGTATTCTAAGATTTCATCATGTTACACATTGTGTAAGTCCACTACTTGCAATTATGAAAGTATATATATTATTACTATATATATATATATTGTATTTAGCAATATGTAGTCAGATCGGGTAAGCACCAACAACACTTGCTATCCACCCTACTCAACTCATTCTTTTTTACTTCATATGTTGCACCTAAACATGAGTAGTAGTCGTTGTCCACCCTACTTAACACCTCAAGCCGATTGTTGAGTTCATAGAGGAAAACTATGTTGTCGACCACCATGGTGTAGATGGCTGGTTTGTAAACCTATATACATGTCCAATTACAACAATCCTAATGTCTGTCAAGGCATCCAGAGGGTTAACATACTAAAGATCGTGCAAACACCCAACCCACCAGCATGCTATTATACATAGTATCCGCGCCCAACAGAATATCGCAACTCCTTAGGATCCTGCTACGCTCCCATCCGGGATCGAGTTCAATACTGTCAAACCGTTACACATGGTATTGGTAACATTGGTAATCCAAAATTTCCCTTGATAGAAAATGTTCTTTTAGTAGATGATTTAATACATTATTTATTATCCATTAGTCAATTATGTGATAAAGGTTTTCTCATTTTTAAAGGTAAAAAAAGGAATAATGTATATGAACTTTATCTAGATGAGTTGCCCACTTTTAATGAAAAATGTCTTATTATTTCAAATAAAACTCAATAGTTATAGCACAATAGACTTGGACATGTTAACTTTAAATTAATTTCTAAATTATCCAAGAATGATCTTGTTAGAGGCCTACCTAGAATACCATATAAGAAAGATCACTTATGTGATGTTTGTCAAATGGGTAAACAAATCAAGAGTTCTTTCAAAGCAAAAGATATAATTTCAACAAAGCATCCTCTTAAACTTTTACATTTAGTTTATATGTTAATCACATATGTAGTTTACTATCGAAACAATTTTCAACATGGATATTTCATTTTCTGTCAAAGCCTAGTGGTAGCATAACATTATTTTCATATGTATGTGATAAAAATTGCATTTTTGCGAGAACATGTAATCACACTCATTCCAATCAGTTAATGGCCCGAATAAAGTATGCATTTCTCTAACAATTCAATGGTTTGCCAAGTACAACTACCCGGTTGAGTACATGATAACCCTTTTTGAAAATCCAAATCTATAACTAATTCATGTATCAAATGAGCATTTTATAATTAGAACCATGGTTAAGACACTCACATGCGAAGGATACATAATTTCATATGTTCAAAGAAAAATAGTCTGTGAGACTCGATCATGCTTGGGGATTTTCAAAGTAAATGCAACGAAATTATCCTAATAGTTCATTATATTACATGATTCGGAAAACAAAACATTTAAGGAAATAATGCATTCTCTTAAAAATAGTAAATGTAGCTAACTTTGCGAATGTATTCTCACATTTATCATTTCACATGAAATGATGTCCAAACCTATCATCCTTTTTACCTTTATTTATGTCACAATTAAAATCAAGCCTATTCCATTACAAGCAACGAGTTACTAATCGTTGTTTGTGATAATTTGAAACTTGTCGTTGGATCTCTCTCTCTCTCTCTCTCTCTCTCTCTCTCTCTCTCTCTATATATATATATATATATATATATATATATATATATATATATTCCATTTTGTATTCTATTCGATCTCTTTTTTTTTTTTTTGAAAAGCAACCAAATTTTTGGCAGACACCTACCAATTACATGTAGACCCTGGTTATTTGGACTTGCAACATCCCAAAGCAAGTTGACGTGTACTAGCAGTTGCTGCAGGCAACTGTCTTTGGCAAAGCTAGACACAATGGTTGTGCTCAGCAAGCTGATCAACAAAAGGGGAGGCAATCGGTTGGGGGTGTGCGGACTGCAGTCGGTCTATATCCTTGGGCTACCTCCGACCCTAGTCATTCAGGTATGCGTATTCTAAGATTTCATCATGTTACACATCGTGTAAGTTCACTACTTGCAATTATGAAAGTATATATATATATATATATATATATATATATATATATATATATATATATATATATATATATATTTTGTATTCAGCGATATGTAGTCAGATCGCGTAGGCACCAACAACACTTGCTGTCGACCCAACTCAACTGATTCTTTTTTACTTCATATGTTGCACCCAAACATGAGTAGTAGTCGTTGTCCACCCTACTTAACACCTCAAGCCGACTGCTGAGTTCATTGAGGAAAACTATGTTGTCGACCACGATGGTGTAGATGGCTGGTTTGTAAACCTACATACATGTCCAATTACAACAATCCTAATGTCTGTCAAGTCATCCAGAGGGTTAACATACTAAAGATCGTGCAAGCACCCAGCCCACCAGCATCCTACTATACATAGTATTTGCGCCCAGCAGAATATTGCAACTCCTTAGGATCCTGCTACGCTACCATCCGGGATCGAGTTCAATACTGTCAAACCGTACATACATGCTTGGTTCTGGTACAACATTTTATCACAACATGAATAAGCATAGCGATAGGTTATTTATATACAACAGATTGCATGCATATCCCCAGACCATATCAAACGTTGATTTCCCAAACCAATGCTATAATATGTGGTGTTTGATCCCCTGTCCTTACAAATTAACTGAATGTATAATAATATAGATTCAGTTTATCTATTTTGTGGCTAATAAGGTCTCACTGCTTGCTGAAACAAATTCCTGCATATTTTTTTTTCTTTTTTCTGGGTTGGCTTAGCTCCCAACTGTGTATTTACATTCTATGAAAAGAATTCCAACATATATGGTTGCTTCTCCCTAACGGAAAGCATACAGGTCGATGGAGTCCGACTTGTAGCTTACCATATTATCAAAGCAATTTCACCCCCATTAAGCATCTAAACTAGAAATTTGGTGTTAAATACCTCTAAACCTCTGTCGCAGGTATGTAAGCTGGGTTATGTAACAACATAACCCGATGCTTAGAGATATGTTCTTTCCTCTTCATGGTTATTCAAAAATCGTGACATAAGATAACTACATCCAATCTGATTGAAAATTGATTTGTATACCCTACATAATATATTCAAAACACGTGAAAATGAGGGAAAATGAGAAGCACTCCACAACCAAGAGAAATGGATCCTCGTTCCAGCATGTTTTACAACTATTTGAATCAACATCTATGCTCATGGACTGAACTCGTGTCTCATGTGCAGCCTAAGTCCTGATGCAATAGCAGTCATTCCACCATATGTTCTAATCTAGAATCAGATTCTTAATGGCATTTAAATTAAAACTAAATCAACCACCAAACCGTAAGCCGTCATATGCTTCCACAATTTTTTTTTTTTTAAAAAGTGATGCAGCACATGTATGTTCATCAATATGTTGGATCAACATTTTTAATCACCTACATGTATGCAGAGCTAGTTTTCAAACATCTGCTATTCCAATCAGCTAAGAGTGCGTGTGTGCTGATCAAGTGATCAATCATACCCTTTCTCAAAAAAGAAAAACTGCAATGCAGAAAATACCTACATGATTCCTCCAAGTGTTGGGTTGGTCAAGTGATCAACCATAAGCTATTCTGTATATAAAAGAAAAGTAGAAACAAAAAGCTTAGACACACGTGATTCAACTAAGTGTGGGATTGATACTTAGATCATCTTATGGTGGTAATATATATATATATATATATATATATATATATATATATTATTTTTTGACTATTTCAGCCCTAAGCATGGCTGGTAACAAGGTGATCCACACCATACGTGTTCCATGACACCGGCACATGCATAAAAATATAATGCCCTTACCTCGCGAAGATACGAACTCGAAGGTATGGCACGCTCCTTCCTCACAGGCATCGGGTATCCATGTGCGAGCTTCTCGCCGGAATCAATGGTGGTTCATGCATCCCCTTACGTCATTCAGCCAGACCATATGTGAAAAAGAAGCTCGGTTCACGTCTCTAATAGAGGAGGATTTGCTGGAATGAAGAAAACGTGGAGAGGGAAAAACTTGAGAGAGAAAGAAGCTGGAGAGAGAAGAGGGATGACTTCCAAGAAGGACTTAATTTTGTAAACCCAAAAAATTCTATTTTTTTTTCTTTTGTAACTCTCTCTCCACTTCGAGTTCCACCCAACCACTCTCATTATAGCCTTGAACACTTCCCAAAAACGTGCCTTGAAACCCCCTTCCTTCCACTTCAAAAATGTGGAAGGGAGGCTCCTTTCCAAACTGGACGGTTAGGCTTCCAATGTGGCCCAACCGTTCAGCCTCCTCCTTTTAGAAAGTCGCCATTCCCTATTTAAGTCAACATTTATTGCTTATTTCGAATTTCAAACAAAATTCTAAATAAAAATTATATATTCTTTTGTAAAAAGCTTCATTTTTGGTGCACCGGGAGAGTTGAACAAGGGTTCAACTGCCTAAGGGGCAACAAGCCTCACCAGTATGCTATGATTCATTTCGTTGCAAGTTCTTGTAACATAATTTTATTTAATCATTTCATGGCGGTTGGGCATTTATTAATGAAAATATTTTTTTTAGCAAATTTTTTTAGTGCCCAAGGGATTTGAACCAAAGTTCTCCTCCCTTAGAGGCAACCAACCAAACCACTACGCCAATTCCTTCTTGGTTGTACTCCTTTGCAACTTAAATCCTTTTACTTTCTTTATATACGATTTTGGTTCTTGACAAATCTCAAATACGAGTTGGATCTAAAATTATATTTTAGATCTTCTAAACTTTCTAACTACGTTTTCGAATCTTGATTGAGATTCGACCCTATTTGGATCCATTAAGATCCAATTGGATTCTAATTGAGTTTCGGATTCATCCAAGATCTGAATTCATTCATCGTATCTGAATCCAAATATTAAATCCATTTGATCCATTTTGGATTCAAGATCCATTTGGATCAAATCCATATCACATTACCGTACTTATTTTGCAAAATTTTAACATTTATTTATTTTGATAATTATCAAAATTTTGCGGGTTTTACAATAAGCATGATCTCCAACAATAAAAATAAGATCACTTCTATTCTCATACATTTAAATCATACTCAGCATGATCTCCGAACTACGGCCATAACAGTACTAGATATCCACAACTAAGTGAGTGTGTGAGCAGAAAGGTGTTGCACACAATAAAATAAATATGATGTATAATGCAATTGCACCATATACTTAGCACGAGTATTTACCTTATTTGCATTCTTATGCATTGCATTCAATGTGTACGGTATTTCTAGCCACAAGCGATACTTAGCAACAAGTATCACTTATTCTCCTTTTTCTTTGTTTTGTACCTACCAATAAACAATTATAATGCAATATACATGTATCTCTAAGCAAATTCTAATATTACGACTAAACTACTAATTTAATTTAAGTGCATTCAACATTCTAACATGAATTTAGTTACGCAATAATTCATACTCAACATATTTCTACAATACTTTAGATTGCTATCAAACAATAAGAAATTACATTCTATAAATTTAGCTTAGCAATTCTACCTTTGCAATACGATGTAAGCGGTAGAAAAACTCGAAAACCAAAAAGTCTCGTGCAGAACTACAATCGATTTATCGCGTAGGCAAAACACTGAACACTTGGTGTGTGACACGCAACACCAAGTGAAAAACACGAGCACAGAGTCAGTTGGGCATCCTCTCACAGTGGGAGGGTACTACAATGTTTTGCACACACAACAAGAAACTTATCGAAATATGCTTTCGCAGCAAAATTTACAATGTATATT
This sequence comes from Nuphar pumila, assembly GCF_984573655.1. Taxonomy (NCBI): domain Eukaryota; kingdom Viridiplantae; phylum Streptophyta; class Magnoliopsida; order Nymphaeales; family Nymphaeaceae; genus Nuphar; species Nuphar pumila. Next base: position 27,049,453 of record NC_143255.1, on the reverse strand, counting down.
GATAAACAGCATAATGAAAACCATGAGACAACATAAGAAAAGTTCAAAACATGATTGGACCATAGTGTGGAGCATTCCCACCGGTCTCCACATTTTGACACAAAAATTGAGGCCCCCAATTTCAAGGAAAAACTAGTATTCCCTTGAAATCCAAACCAAAACAAGGAAAACACAAAAAATGCTCACTAAGAGAAAGATACCCTTGATGTCAACGGATGGCTATGCCAACGACCATAAGCCACTACCACCGGATTCTTACTCCTTACCGAAGACGATCACCTGCAGCTTGGTGTAGCTAGCAAGCACACCAGCACCAACCACAACATTCAAGATGTTAGCATCAACACCCTGCAATACAACCCACTGACATCGATTCTGAAGCATCAGCAAGAGGAGTCTTATCTCTGTCATTTGCATTTTCCTTTGCATCCACCTGCTTCTTGATCATCTCTATCCGAAATGTCATGTTCTCGCTCTACAATTTTTTCTTGTACCCAAGAACCTCTTCTTCAACTAGTCTAGTTTTCTCAAAGCACTCCCACAATGACTGAGCTCATTAAGTTTGAACCTCAATCATTAACTCTTCACATAATCCTCTTACAGAGTCCGATCAGAGCAACTGACAGCCATCCACGCACCATACTACAAATAGTTTCAAGTTCTTGTGACTCAATGACAGATCCGTTCTGTTTGATATTAGATAATGAGACATTAAAAATCAAGAAAGTAGATGGTCCAAACCTGCTAGTGGGGGTCTGAACGAATTTTCTCCAGCTAAGTGGATCATCTTCGAAAAAAATGAGAAAATTTAATTTTAGCCCTGTCATCCGAGAACCATCATCGGATGTGATGATTATGCCTCTCATTGTTGATATGTGCAAGAGCATTGCGGCAATGCTTAGATTAGAACAGACATGATCATCCAGCTGTTGCATCATCGTCTGCATATGCTTCATAGCCTCTTTCTGAACATCTCGAAACTTCACTGATCCTTCTCCAATCGAGCTCTAATACGAAAGATATCGGTCTTTTTCATTCTACCAATCATCGCTAACCAAATTTGAGTGGGCATTAGAGAAAAGTGATGGCATCGAAGATGAATTAGAATTTAGGGTGGAGAAGGGAAACGAGATTTGTGAAAAGAAATTGAAATTGGGGACTAGGCTATATTCTTCTCCTCTTGGAGAGAGATGGGAGAGAGATGGGGGGGGGGGGGGAGAGAGAGAGAGAGAGAGAGAGAGTAAAGGGGGTGTCGACGAACCAAGGAGGTTTTGGCTGGGGTTGCAAATAAAGAGGGAACACAGAGAGGGGTGAGCATAATGGCATTGTTGGGGCGTGAGGTTGCATGAAGACCCCAAACACAGGGTGGTCGTGAGGCTAAAACCGCAGAGGAAGAGGGGAAAGCCCAAGCAGCGCAGTTGGTGGAAGGGGAAGAAGATGAAGACGCCGAAAGAAAAAAAAAACGTTCAGCTGGTAGGGAAGAAGCAGAAAATGTGAGGGGTGGCTAAGGGGAAAAATGGGAAAGAAGAGGGAGGAGTCGAGTGCGTGAAATGCCCTAAGCGCAAAGATGCAAACTAATCCAAACAGGGTCCCGATTTGGGTCGGGTCTGGTCCGGTATTATCTCAATCTAAACATAAAAATAATAATAATAATCTAAGACAGACCTAAACCTAATTAACTAATAAAATTTATTTTTAAAAAATATTTGTAAAAAAAAAAAACAAAAATCACATTTAGAATAGCGTGGAATATTCACTTAATTGCTCAAAACCCATAAAACTTTATGTTTGGTTGGCTCTGATTGGATCCAACCCGTTTAGAGTTTGGATCCATTCTAAATCCACAAATTTTATTTCATTTCTTTCTCAAATAATTTCATACATTTTATGTGCATCAATTACTCATCTGAATTTTAAATAGTTCAAGGGTTTTTAGTATTTTTTTAAAATAATAATTTATTCAATTAAAATATTTCTCATGATTAATTTTATGACCAAAATATCATTTTTAAGAAATTATCCTAAAAACCATTAAAATGTATCTTGCTAAGTTCAAAACACCTCAAAAATCCCTAAATAAGTTTGTGGCTCTTTAAAACAATTAATTTTTGTGGTAATTCAAATATTTTATTAATATTTTGTTTAAAGAAATTCTTAAAATTACTATTTTACCCTTACTAATCAGAAAGATATAATTATGCATATAAAATACCCAAATTGACATTTAAATGATAGAAATATATTTTTAAATCGAAAGTAAAGCTAATTCTTTATTTATTTAAAATCTCAGCATTTTATAGGCTTTACAGTACAACGACCTAGATAGAGTTGTTCTCTCTTGGTTTATTCCTTGTGTTTCGAACTACTTTTTTAACTTTCTTCTTTGCTATCATATACTTCTCCAAATTCTCATTATCACGACTCTTACTTAGATTTCTATAACACTCTCTTTTAACCTTAATAGCTAATTTAACATCCTTGTTCCACCATGATGTATCCTTACCTAGCGGTGCACCGCCTTTAGACTCACCCAATACCTCCTTAGCCACATTTCTCATGCCACCCGCTATCTTATTCCACATTGATTTTGAATCCTCCTCGAGACACCAATCAGCTTCCTTAACTACCTGCTCTACAAATATTCTTTGTTTAGCTCCTTTCAGTGCCCACCACTTAATTCTATGATCTATCATATGTCTATCCCTTTTACAGCATTATCTAATTATAAGATCTAAAATTAAGACTCTATGTTGTGTAGCTACACTTTCTTTCGGTATAACCTTACAATCGATGCAACAACCCCTATCTCTCTTTCTAAGTAGGAAAAAATCTATTTGGCTCATATTAACCCCACTTTTAAATGTTACTAGGTGAGACTCTCTCTTCCTAAACCAAGTGTTTGCTAAGATCATATCATAGGACAAACCAAAATCTAAAATCCTTTCTCCACTTTTGTTTCTTTCTCCTATACCATAGCCTTCATGGATACTCTCAAATTCATCCATACTAATGCCTACATGTCCATTAAGGTCACCACCGATGAAAAGCTTTTCACCACAAGATATCCCTTGTACTACTCCATCTAAATCTTCCCAAAATTGATGCTTAATATGCATCTAATGATATATAACTAAAATTTTGCCTCCAAATTTTGCTTGAATTTAACCTGAATTTCGTTTGATTTTAATTATCAAAATAAAAGTTTTTATCACATTTCAATTGGCTTGTTTAGGTCTTGTCGTTGAGACCTTTTTACCGATGTTTCTACAACACTTAGCCAATTTTTTTGGAAGTCTTGAAACTTAATATACTATAAAACATAGGATATTACATCCCTCCCCCCTTAAAAGAATTTCGTTCATGAAATTAAAACATGCTGAATAGGTGTAGGTAGTATTCACACATATCGGCCTAAGGCTCCCAGGTGCACTCGTTTAGTTCGTGATGCTGCCAACATACGTGGTGTCCTCTTCTAACAATCTATAATCTCCATCAGCCTCTCCTTTGTCGTTAAGTCAGGTTGTACCTCGACCGCCTCGTAGTGGATTACATGTGAGGGGTCAGACACATACTTCCTCAATATTGAGATGTGGAAGACGTAAATCTGAAAAACTGAGGAAGCGCCACACAGTTTGTTGATTCATCAACACACTCAAGAATCTAATGCAAAACAGTTAATATGCATGATATCAGTGCATATGCATGAATAACTTATTAAGTTATTATCAAAGTTTTCTTTTGTATACATGTCCCTATTAAATGCACACAATTTTAGTTTCACTTTTTATTAAAACCCGTGGATACTCAAAACAGGCACAATAAATTCTCGAAGTTCAAGTTAGGTCCCCAGTTGTGGCTTAACACACAAATTTCCAAGGTGAAAGGAGAGGGAGAGCAAATATGTGAGGGTGAGAGGAATGAAGTTAATAGGAGAGGGAACATGGTATTTATAGCCATGAAAAGTGGCTAGGGTATTGACAGGTGGTAAGGAAGGGAATGACACTTGGGAAAAATGAGACAGCAAGTAGCGAGATAGTGAAATACGTGTTTGGGTTTTTCAGTTTTAATGGGTAAAAATTGTGGGTGCCCTTTGCTCTTATTTAAATGGGCCTTGGGTTGGATCTATTATGATCCAACCTAAAGTCCAAGGCTCAACCAGTTCAGTTGGCTAAACTGGATTGGTGCCAACTAATTACATTAACTAAGTTTACTTAATTAATGTAATTAAGCCCAGTTATATTATATTATATATATATATATATTGCTTTTCTTGTATATTAAATCAGGGTTGACTAGACTTAGTCAACAGGTGGTTGAACAGGTATGACCCTACGGGTCAAAAATGTCCTGTGATATTAACAAAAATGATGATTTTACCCTCAAACTTGTCGGGTGAGTTTCAAGGGCATTACAATTTCGATTTCAACGAAATCAAGATCGTCTTTCTTAGAATTTTGATACAAATGCAACAATGTGTTCAAAATTTATAAAATAGATCTTAAAATCTATGATTTTCGCCCTTGAGGTTGTCGGGCAAGTTTTGCGAGCACACAAGCTCCATTTTTTGACAAAATCACTTGCGTTCTTGAAATTTTGATGTGATCACAACCGTTTATTTGAAAATTATAAAATAGGTCATCAAAACATCCATTTCTTTTGATATTTATGTTTTGAGCAAAAATGCCAAAAAAATTGTCGAGTATTATATTAAGAACCACAATCTACATGCCAAAGACCCACACTTTACTCCAAGACACTCAAAGAGTAATACAAAATGCTTAACACCCACACAAGAAGAATGTGGTTTGTAATACATAGACACAATACAACACTATTGACACCCAAAATCACCTCAAATCACTGTTACCGTCACCAAAAAAACTTCAAAACTCCATCAAATCAACAAATCAGGCCAAAAACCAACTTCTGATAGGTTCTCTATACAAAAATGACCAAAATGGAATAAAACCCAAACAACAAAGTCTACCGATAAGATCAGAATAGGCATAAGAATCAAAATAGAATATTGTTCATCGCTATTTCAAAAAAATCATAACAAATCCCACACTGCTCCAATGATCATGATTTTTTATTCAAAAGCTTTCTAAAATCACACACAAACAAACCCCCAATTCAAATCTTTGAAAACTTGAGGTGACCGTACAACTCACCCCTCCAAAAGGAACAACACTAGCTCCAACTCTTCCTTCTCTAATCCTTTTTAAGTCGATTCTTAGGCTCTGATACCATGTTAAAACTTAAATCTGGTCTAGGGTTAGGGTATTTCACATGGGGCACAAAGGAGACCGTACGAGAGTGAAGCACACAAGTTATTGTGGGCTTGTATTCAATAAAGTCAATAATAAGAGGGTATCATCTCAAAAATAATAAAGTGGTTGACCCCCCTTCTGTGCAAACAAATGAAATTAATGAACTTTTTAAATTACCACCAAATATTAGGTTATATACATTAGGTCCTAATACAAAGGGGTATTACATTACTTAATGTAAAACAATATAATACATAAACTTCAATACATCCGACCATATTATGACCATGAAATTCTTTATCTCCATATTATCTTTTCAAATTGTGAACAATTTTGGCTAATGTATATTCTTTCCCACCTTAGAGATTGCTAAGTTCATGCAACTATATCTTAAATTCCATAGCAATGTGCCTTGGATAGTACTTATGAATCTTTTAGTTCATTGACACTCCCATTTGTTATATAGCTTTCCACCCTACTATGTTCTTATGTGCTTCAGAGAGATATTTGGTCATAACATCGAGAAGGGAATGTGTGCATGCAATATCTTGTGTTTAGGATTATCCATGAGTAAGCTGGAATTATCTTCTGGAGCAGTCCTCGTAATCTGGAATAATAGGTTATGGGGTCCTAGCTAAGGTGCAATTTTTGTGCATTGATGTTGTTAGAGTAATAACATATGTAACGAAACATCATTGAGCCTCAGTTCCTTCTAAAGACTAGAAGTTTCTAATCTTTCAAATTACTGTTGTTTAAATCTGTAAAAAAAAATTCTGTTTGATATAATTACTTTTTTTTTTGTTCATGATGCCTTGTTAAGACTTTACAATGTGACTTAAATCTTGGGAAAATCTCAGAAAAATCTTGACAATTAAGAGGAAAAAATATGGAACTTTACAAGAAAATTAAAAAGAATAGGTTTTTAGTGATGCTTTTGAAAAATTGTAAAGAAAAGATATAAAATATTTTAAAATAAGAAAGATAAAGAAAGAAGAAAAATCATGCTTAAAATATAGAATTCATAAATGAAAACAAAAACGGAAAATATCATGACAATTGTGTTTATTTTCCAAATTTACTATTTTGAAAATATCATGATATTTTTCCTATTTGTCCTTTTTTTAAAATTATATCATGATAATATAGTGATATTTCAAAGTATCAGCTATGTCTATGAGAATGATTCACAAACATTGAATTGGTTCTCAAGCTTCTTGTCTTTAAAATTCATGTAAGTAGAATGGTAAAAGGAGAAAATGCAGCTCTTGGAGGTTATTTATCCTTCTTTCTCTAATTGCATTTTCCCTACATCTAATTAATTAACACTTGTCCCTTCTCCTAAATCTCTCTTTGGTTCATCGCCAACTGAAAGTACTTAGATATGTGTCTTATGTTTATACGAATACAGTAAATTATGATAAAATATTTCTTAGAAGAACCAATGCATCTCTTTGCTTTTCTTTCTCTCAAAACATGCCATGACTTATGACCCAAGTTCGAAGAAGAGGTATATCTTTATGGATAGACATCCTCTGAGAATAAATCTGATTTTCTATGGATATCACATTCTTTGAGTGTGCGTCTTATTTTCTGACAGAAGGATCCTATCATGGAACCATGGTGATCTTTCATGCGGTTTTACAATTCATGTAACAGTTCATTTGTTGAATATATCCATTTGATATACAGTCAATCTATGCCAATCACGTCCTTTTCTCACCAGATGCAGTCCATATCAGCTGTAAAGAAACAGATTAAGAGTTAAGCAACATGGTAGATTGTTTCTCACCTCCAATTGAATAAAAAATCAGAATGTCCAGCAACCAAATAGATAAATTAAACAACTTGGTAAGTAGTCAATTCGTAGCACATGGTTGGTTGCTTCATCAGTTGGATATGAAGCACATTTCTTCATGGGGATTTTGAAGAGATGATGTATATGGAACAACCACCTTGTTTAATTCTCTCTCTCTCTCCACACACACACACACATACACATGCAAATGCATGAACACACATGAAGCAATCGATTTATGTCTGAAACAGGCATGCCATACCTGTATCGGGAGTTTCTACCTGTGATTAAAGAACTTTAATTTTATATCAATAGTGAAAGATTCAAAAGAAAGAGGACTGGGTACTATTTTCTTGTAGATTTGGCAGCTCACGTATGATGATTGAAGTTATCAAACAGTGTCCATTGTTAACTTGAAATTAACGATGTGGAATGAGATCTAGAGGTTGAAATCACGATTAATTCCAGATATTGTGCTACAAAAGCAACCGTCTAAAATTTAGTGGAAGGGCACTTTGGAATGATAAGTCTCCTTTTCTGTTTATCTTTTCTTTTGGTGATCATAGTAGAAGTCTTTACAATTGCTTTACTACATTACTTTCACCCATTCTATAGTAAATGTTCGAGAGATTGACCTATGTGCTGCCTTTGATCCATAATTTACTCAATTTAGATGTCATGTTTTGGGTTCCTTAATTTCATATCTACAAAGAGATTCTAAAACAAATTAGGCCATTTCTTTGCATTTATGTACTGTGACTGAAAGTGACCTCTTCGGTTCAGTAGGATGTTCTCTGATCTAGAATCTTGAAACACAAGCTCAAGAAAAGAATTTGCATCTGGTTCTCATTTCTGAATCCCTTCTCTCCCTTATCCTTTGCAGATCAATATCATCTATTATTTGGGACAGTTGGATAGTTGGCGAAGAACTCAGCTCTATCAGATACATACACATTCTCCATGGGATTCACATTTCATTAATGAAAATGTGTTATTGCTTTCTTGATATTTACACGGAGAAACCACCCATGGGATCAAAGACCTAACCGCACTAGCTCTGTCTGCCGTACTTATAATCACTGTCCTGGCAGCATAAAACTCCATGGGTTTACCCCTTGCCCCCAAAGGTGTTGCCACACTTTGATTTACGCAAGGGGTGACATCCATGGGTTTTGAACCAAGACCACCTGCCTAGGAGCCATCCCACTAGGCCAAACCCCTTTGGGGCAATGTATTATTGATTACTAAGCATAAATTTATTTGTGTCTGACAATATTGAAAACCTCTTTCTTTTTATTATAACCAAGACTTTGGGAGTGTTTATGAAAATTTCCCTTATTAATTATTAGTAGAAGGAGAAGAAGAAGAAGAAGATACGATCTTTTCTTTGATCATTTTGTAATAAATTTTGACTGATGCTGCTCTATGCGTATTAACATGTGAGCAGAGTGATCAATATCAGCTATGTTTTGAAAATATTGTCAAAGACGTGATATTTTAGGTCACCATATTAAATGACAATTCAGTGCAATAATTTCAAAGTATTCTGTTATATTTCTTTAATCATAAATATTGTGATTTTGTCATGATATGTATGTTTTTAATGTCTATTTTTTGTGGGAAATGGGTATATTTAATGTTATAAATTTTTTATTTTTATTTCTTCTTACATTTAATTTTATAACATTATTATTTTAGTTTCTTCTTACAAATACATTTTCCAATTTTTAATGTATTCATGTTGCTGATAAAAACATGATAAATAAGAAAATTTTCAATTTCCAACAAGAATTTGGCTGCTGTTTAGCTGTTATTATAAATGTTTGTCATTATGCCTGTGAGGTAGGGGTGTCAAGGGTTGGGTTTGACCCGAACCGGACCCATAACAAACCCTATAGGGTCAGGGTTTGGTGATAAATAAGAAGGCCAGAATAGAATCTGGGTCAGACCTAAAGTGTCCGATTAATATATGGAGTGGGATATGGTTTGCGAAATTTCATACCAGACCCGGGCCCCGACCTGAGTTCCGATTAAGATCTGGAAGTTTTTAATATAAAAATGATAAAAAAAAAATTTAGTTTACCGAGTATGGTCTGGGTCTGGTTCATGTAATCCTTATAGGATCTAGGCATGGTTTCTTTTTATGGTGGGTCAATTAGACCAGTTTTGGACCTGGTACCATCATCTCAAATCAGGTTTGGGTCTGGTACTATCTGAATCCTAACCAAACCCAACCCATTGACACCCCTTACTGTGAGCTACCAGTGCGGGTGTTGCTTGAGCTTCCTAGTTGGGTTTCCCCTGAGATTCATCATAATCTTGGCTGGGAATTCTTTTTTAAGAATGCTTTCAGATGCATCCCTCCCATGTCAGAAAGAAATGGGTTATATTTCCTTGTCAAAAGAAGGTAAATAGAATATAAAAAAAGCGGATAATAAAAAAATAACAATTGTGGATGTATCTTGTGGAATTTGCGTACAACCAACTCTATTTCAGCCCTTCTCGTTGTTTACTTCTGTTCATTATTTTCTTATTCTTTTTAATAATACTTAGCTAATTTTTAATTGCCAATTGAGAATTCAGAGATCCACCACGCTCCTCTGATGATGTCAAATGATATCCTGCGTGTTCTCACTTTTTCTATGGGGGGATAGATATCATACGTCATCATATATGAATTTGCTCGTATACCAAATTGTGCTAGTTAAATTTTTAATACAAAATGGAATTATATTACAAATATACTAAATATGCCCTTTGTGCCAGTTGACTAGGTGTGTTTGCTTGCGCTCATGCAAACATATACATGATTAATATTTAGATGAGCTGTCATGAGGTACAAATGAGAGCACCTTTTTTTTGGATTTTTCATGAATTTAACGTTACAAATGTGATATATGTGGTTTGGTTAGTAGGAACTTGTTAATGGGATCATCCAATTACAACATGTGAGAAGGTTATTCAAGGGCTTCAAAGATCAAGAGCCTACAGTGTAACAAGCTTTCACGGCTTATAAAATCATGTTTTGCATTGAAAATGCACGATCCAAAAGTTTATTCCTTGAATTTGGACTATGCTGAACACATCTATCAGGTCCGATTGAGTCAATGTGACACACTAATACTTTCAACTCAGTTGGACAGTTGGGTCACCATGACCATGAGTACCGCGTAGCTGCTTACTCTGATCCGTGCTTACTGCTTGCATACTGAGTTTTTTAAGGTTTTTTTTCATGTTTTTATCAAATCTGATCACATAGATGCTTTATATGAATGGACTCGTCGATTGTCTGATTCTAACACATGGATAGGTTTTTATAAGGTAAAAAAAACAATGGTCTAAAATTTTTATAAATATTGAGCTTAAAAGTTCATATTTTTTCATTGAAAAAACCTGATCCGCATTATTTTCTAGCAAATTGACTATGCCCAACACATTAGCAAAGTGAGATTTGCAAACGAAACTCCGTTTGCCGGCAATAGTCACCAACTCTCTCTCTCTCTCTCTCTCTCTCTCTCTCTCTCTCTCTCTCTATATATATATATATATATATATATATATATATATATATATATATATATATATATATATATATATAGAGAGAGAGAGAGAGAGAGAGAGAGAGAGAGAGGCCAAAGCCTGTTGCTCAATAATTTTCCTATTTTCAAATATGTTTCATATATTTAAAAATATATATTTGAGGACATTAAAAATTACTTAGTTTCTCCTAGAAGCGATATGTGGGGACCCCGGGGTGCATGAGTCCGTTGAGGCAAATGAAGAGCCACCAATCTACTTATGTTTGCAACCATAATTGCCAAATGACCGAAAGGTCAGGTGCCCTTTGTTCCCCTCCAAAGTCCAAATAACCCCAACACCCCTACAAAGATCTCTCCCTCTTCAGAAAGGATTGAAGGGTGGATGGCAACCTACAGAATCCATTCTTCAATCCTTTCAACTCCCCTCAAAACATCCCAAATACTTCCTTTGGAGCTAAACTCACTTCTGTTCTATGGGGAAGTTGGCAAAAGGAGCTGGGTAAGAAGGATCAGGAGATCTCTTTCTGTAAATAATGCAGCATCTGCTAGCAATGAATCATCCTCAGCTTATTGGTCATGGAATGCCAACCTCAGCACTGCTCGTCCTTGCCTCAGTGATGTTCTATGGCCGTCGGCGGGTGCGTTTTTTACTGCCATTTTTTTCTCTAGTTTGCAGGGTCTGTCATGGTCACCGAGAAACAAGGAAAATTGTATTGCATCCATCAATCTGTGCCCATTTTCATGATTTTAAATGGCTATAGTTGAGGCTTTAGAGGCTTGTGCTTTTTACGCTCCGCGTGTCTGCCTGTCTCAAAGACTCGAGCCCTTTTGATAGGTAAAGAGGTCGAGATCTTTTACTTAAAGAAATCATGTGAAAAGACTTGAGCATCTCGAAAAATGAGTTTTTTCTTTATATTAAAAATCATGGTGCAGTAATCATTTTAGATTGGGCGTCCCACCTATCTAAGAAACTTTCGGTAACTCTGTTGAACCGTAAGCTGTAAAATAGAGGGCCATGTTACTGTTTTCTTTGTTTCCATGACCTTGGTTCTGGATTGGAATTTTTGTTGGTTTTTTTTTTCTTTGAATGGTGTTTGCTCTTTTTATGTTTGATTTGGTTTCTGAATGGAAGTGGGGATCACAAATGGAGGTGCAGGGGCATTTGCAGCGATGGCCATAATGGGGAGAGTGGATCAGATGATAGCTTCAAAGGGTCTGTCCTTGACAATTCCACCCTTTGGTGCAGTGTGCATGGTTTTGTTGGCCACTCCCACTGCTCCTGCTGCAAAGGTGATTTTGCTTTCTTTCTTTCTTTTTCTTTCCTTTCCTTTTGTTATTGTAATTTTTGGTACCCTTATTAATTGGTCGGTGGGGAATCATCAAAACCTTAATTTTTATTTTTTGTTTTTTGCAGAAATACAACATGTTTGTTGCTCAGATATGTTGTGCAGCAATTGGGGTGCTGGCGTTCGTATTATTAGGGGGTGGGTGGATTGCTAGGAGTACTGCTCTTGCTGCATCCGTTGCCTTTATGATCTATACAGGTTGCACTCATCCTCCGGGTATGTTCTCTCTCTCTCTCTCTCTCTCTCTCTCTAAAAATAATGAGTGGTAAGAGAATGACCAAGTGAAGCCACGGTGCTTGGTTGCTATTTCAGCGAAATACTTTTCTCAGTTTGGTTGAAAGAAAAAGTCGTGGTACCCAAAAAAGGTTCTTTAAGATAACTTTCTCGAGAAAAGCAACTTTCTCCATGTTTGTCGGATTCTCAACTGTGTGACAACCGTTTAAAACTCTCGAAATATCAAGGTTAAAATATTATGTTATTTTCAGTTTTGAAAAACCTATGGTTTTATCACGGTATTTGCAAATTTATCGGATATTTTCAGCAGAAGTGGACTTTTTATTTTGCATGTTTTTGGGTTTTATTCCTTTTTACTGGTTTTAAAATTTTCTTATATTGTGCCAATAAATATATGAAAAAAACAAAATAGTTGAATTTTGCATGAGAATTTGGCTGCCATTATTTTATCATTTTAAACTTTTGTCAATATGGTTATGGACATTTTTTTTTGAGAGTTTTCTGCAACTAACTAGGGGATTCAAACTTAAAAGCTTTGTCACGGAATTATTTTCCTCGTGTGTTTTTACAGTTATGCAGTATAACAAGATTTATAGGTGAAGAAAAAGAAATGGAGCAGTGTAGCAAGTTATGAGAAGGTCTTTTTAAAATTTTCGTGTTAAACACGTGCTAATTAAAAGCAATGCAGAACGACCTGTATTTTCCTAGTTTTATTCATAGTCACAAAATTCTTTCTCGAAAAATATTGGCATAGGAAAATATCAGGGTATTTTGAAAAATCCAGTTTTTGTCAAGAAATTTCATGAAAATATCAAGGTGTGTGTTTGTGCATGCAGGTGTCCTATAAACAAAAAACTTCGGAAAAAGTACATGATACTTTTGAAAGAGACCAGTCACAAAGACACGCCATTTTGGTGGCACGAACCGGACACACTCTGACATGACCTAGATACCTATGGACATTATTTTAATGTGTTTTATGGCTTTTTAAATAAATCTCAATAATACTTTAAAAAATTATATTTTTACATATTAAAATATGATTTATTTATTTTTTATTAACAAATTGTTGGCACATGAACTTGAGCTGACCCAAAGGTTGGACGTCTTTTGAGCTGATTTCCCCTGGGACAGATTGGGTGCAATGTGATTGCACACTTTTGGTGTGCTGCTGCACTTGATCACCCACCATGTTGGACCCTCCACAGCTGATAGGCTGTGTCTTATAGATGGGTGGTGATCAGGTGCAGCAGCACACTAAATATGTGCAATCACATGGCACTCGATCCTCCCTCCATTCCCCTACCTCATCCAACGGTCTTTTTCTCAAAACATTGATTGGTAGGCGTGTGTATTTGGACCTTTAGTTGATCAATGGAGGTCCTTTGGCATCTTCTTGTGTTTGGAAGTTAATTATTAGCCAAGTTGGTGATTTATGTTTTCATACTTTCAATGAATAAACATTTTTCCTTTTTGCAGTTGAGTGATTCTCCCACATGCCACTGACAATACAAGGCCAACTAAATCGGTTGTATTCATGCATTTTATGGCGTTGATTTTCAAAATCAACAAAGATAAAATATAATTAGAAAACATATAACAAAAAGAAATTGGATGTATGTAACAAATGCTGTTCATATTTGTATCATTAAAAAAATGAGGACCATGGAATGATAAATTGTGTGACACATTCTAACTTTGGAATGATAAATTGCAGCTGCTAGCCTGCCCTTGATGTTCATTGATGGGGCAAAGTACCATAACTTGCAATTATGGTATGCCTTGTTTCCCGGAGCAACTGGATGCATTCTACTGTGCCTGATTGTAAGTTGCATATTCCCTTTAAAAAAAAAAGATTGTAAGTTGCATATTAATTCTAGTGTCATACGTAGCCCCAAAAGGGTTTGGGGTAGTGGGATGGGACCTAGGCTGCTAGGCAGGTGGTCTAGGTTCAAATCCCATGGTGTCACCCCCTCACACCGCAAGTCGAAGTGTGACGACTCCTTAGGGGCAAGGATAAGTTCATGGAGTTTTACGCTGCCGGGACAGAGATTATAAATACGGCAGGCAAAATCTAGCACGGCTAAGTCTCTGATCCTAGGGTTGGTTTCTCGGTGTAAATATCAAAAAAAAAAAATCCTAGTGTCATATGTGCACCTTCTTAAAGTCTAATGGTTTGTGTCACAACGGACTGGTATTGTTGGTTTTTGCATGGCAGCAAGAGATTGTGTGTTACTTGAAGGCCAACTACAAGTTTTGATGGAAATGGTGTGGCACATGGAGGTTCCATTCTTGATCATAGTGACCTATATGCCCTAAAGTAGTAAATTATACTACTATGCAAATGTGAGCAAGGCCTGAATTTCTTTTGGCCATCATTGGTATGTAGAAATTTAAAAAAAAAAACGATCATCTTGCTCAAATGTATCTCTTTTCTTCTTCTTTTCCTCATGCTACTATTGTTCATCTCTGTTCTTTTTTTTTTTTTCTTGAGATGACGAGGAAACTGGTAAACGAGCTGAATGAATCAAGCTCGGATTGTTTGGGCTAGGCTCATTATGGTGAACGCCCTGCTCGTGAACTCATCATGAACTGACCCAAGCCTGAGCTCATTATAAGTTGATCCCTATGAGTCAACCACGCCCTCATTTTTTTAGTGTTTTTAAATGTTTGACTTTATATAAATAGTGACAATTATAGACTGTCGCTAAAGGTCCACTTTTGCAGAAAAATGAAGGAGTGCTGCTGATCGCACGCTATCAGCGGTGCTCCTTCGTTCATAAACAGTGGATGGCATCTCTCTCTCTCTCTCTCTCTCTCTCTCTCTCTCTCTCTCTATATATATATATATATATATATATATATATATATATATATATATATATAGGAAGATGAAAACCTCCTCAATCGAAAACCCTCCCAAACCTCCCCAGTGGACGTTTTATTGGATTTTTGGCATTTCTATATATTTGTTTTTATAAGAATCAGTTCTTGGAGCATTTGGCACCAATGCATGGATAGATTTTTATAAGTTTCAAAATCAAAGACGTACAATTTTCATAATTTTTTTAGCCTCCAAATACCATTTATTCTATCCAAAATTCATGATCTATATAAGGTCTGAATTTTGAAAAAAACACCAAATTTTCATGAGAGGTTTGGGAGGGTTTCCATTGGAGAGGTTGATATATATATATATATATATATATATATATATATATATATATATATATATATATATATATATATATATATATATGAGAATGAAACAGCATAAATCAAATTTTTCAGAGCCCATTAGATGTAACCGTCATTAAAGTTTTGATTTTCCTTAGAGGCCTTTCAGGTGCGTATTTTCAATGGGTAAAGAAAAAATACTAACTAACAACGGGGGCTCCACTTGTCTGCCTAACCCCAGCTTTCTCTGTCAAAAGAAAAAAGAATAACTGAGGGGTCTCCTGTTCAAATCCTAGGGGCTTATCCAAAAAACCCCACCAATGATATGTAAGTGGATGGTCGTTGGTCCGTTGCACATATCATGGGCATCAATGTTTAGAATTTTAAAATTTTGAATTTTGAATGTTTGGTCTTTTAGAGTTTCCCTGGTTCTAAAAAGCTCCCAATAACTATGTTGGGTAGACTTGGGTTTAGATAGGCCTGCAAAATAGCGCAGATTAGAGAGGCTTATCAAAGCTAAACCTCGAACCCAAACTCAGCTAGATAATGCTGGACCAAGCTCTATATGACCTTAATGCCATGCCAGAGCTAAGCAGAAGTATGCCAGCATGTTAACATCAGCCTATCACCACCCAACCCCCAATATTTTATATATAGAGCACCTGAAATCTTCCCCCACTCTCTTTGTGCATTTACCCCTACTCGGGGACGTCAACGGGTCGGATGTAGGCAATACCGAGAATGACCTAATCGGATCTGGCCTACTCAGATTCGAAGTCGCGTGAGATCAGCTAAACTGAATTTGGACCTGATTAATATAAAATCTGACATTTACATGTATTCAGATTCTAGTCAGATTTGGATCTTAGTCAGACACGAATGCAAAATCCAATAGCGAGTTCAGATCCAATTATTAATTGAATCCTACTTTGGCTATTAGATCTGATTAGATGGATTCGGGTCTGATAATTTCTGACTGGTTGACATCCTTACCTCTAGTGCTCAAAAGCAGTTGCATTCTTCTGAACATGTGCGCACACACACAACTAGGGGGAGGGGAACGAGATGAGCCATTCATGGCTCGGCTCAAATAATGTTTTTTTTATAAATGTAATTTTTAATCAAATAAATATATTTTTAGCTGTTTGGGTTAAAATAATATATATATATAGGGGCCGACGCAACTTTGGATCCTGATATGGATCATGGACTCATTGGCCGAGATCCATGGTTCATCTATGATAAAATAAATAAGTCAAAAAATAAATAAATTATAATAGTACTAATAATAAAAATAACTATAATAATAACATAATATATATAGGGTAGGGAAGGACATCTATTTCCTTAAAAGGAATAGAGGTCTTTCTATTCCAGTAAAGACGTCTCCTCCTTAGAGGAGGAGTCTTATATGTTTTATAAAAGGGCATGACCTCCTCCCTCTCAAATCTTACCTTGCATTTATCATAAACATATGTAAATCTATATGAAATGCATCTATCATATGCATGAGCATAGACAAGTAGGTTATCATATTGCATCTATTGTAATCATATGCATATACATATTGATTTTATATGCAATGTAATATTGCATTGATTATATACATATGTATTGGCAAAATAGTTTAATTTCTTATGAAAATAATATTGCTTTGATCGTAAACATATGCTAAAGCTAGTAATTATCATAAGGCGAATGAATTTTTATTTTCGAATGTGCATGAGCCTCTAACTTGCTATGCACTCGACATGATGATATTCTCATGTTTACGTATGAAAAACTTAGGCTCACACGTAAACCTTTCAAGTATATCTATAAGACAATTTTTGCAATATAATTCGCTTAGGTTTTTGCGTAATATATGTATAAGACATGATGATATAATTCGCTATGATCGGTTTCAGGTTGGTCTGTGTCGACCCAACTGGACCAAGTCTGAACCAACTTGCTAGTTCAAACCTGACCAGTTTGTGGCATAGTTCAAACCTGGTCTGGGCCATGACTAGGTCTGAACGGCCACTGCCAGTGTGTATATATATATTCTTTTTTAATGATTCAAAAACACGTATAGTGAGGTACTTGCCACTTGAAATGCATTTGATGTTTCAAGTTTTCAAGAGTAAAATCTCAAGCAATGTAAGAAAATATTATATGAAATATATATATTGAATTCTTTTCCTTTTTAAAACAAATCTCATTTCTACCATTATCATTTGAGACAAATTTTTTTCTTTCATCACATGCTTAATCCAAACAATTCGACTAGGACATGAATAAAAATAATAACCTATTTATTACCCTTTTATTCATAAATCATTAATTTGGACTATCATAAAAAATTGTTTTTTCTTTTTTGTGCATTCTATCATATTCACATGAATTTTCAAGACTACTACGTAAATGAAAAACTTCATGTATTTACTTGTAAGAAGTTTATCAAGTATAATAATCTCATAAGTATGACTTTGTTAGAGAAAAGCATAATTCATGATATGCATATCTACCAATTTCAAGAATGATAACTTTATAAAAACATAAATCACTATTTTTTATTGAACATGGTTTTAAAATGATGAAACACCATTAGAGTTGGTGAACATCTATTTCAACCATGCTTTTTGCCAAAATCGTGTCTAAGTTAAGAGAGTATACATAAGTGTAAAAATAATCATGATTCATACCATGAGAATTCTTTCTTCGTACCCACATATATATTATGAAATACATGCTTGTATGGTTGAGGTGAGAGAGAGAGAGAGAGAGAGAAAAGAGTTTGAATCAACATCAAAATACATAAAATACAAATTCACTTACCTTCTCTTGTTGCAAAATGGCTTGAACCACTTTACTCTTTGATCTTCAACTCAAAAGTGGTGTAGGATAGAGTTCCTTATAGGGCACCCGACACTACAGTCAAGTGGAGAAGATAAGCAAACCCCAAAATCGTGGGTGAGAAAGAGGAAAGTTCTTGGATGCCTCTCATCTTCCTTTTTAAATGGTATTTATAAGCGAGAAGTAATGATTACAATGAGATGTGTGGTTTAGATCATTTGTAAGAAGATGGAGGGTTGATATTGATCAAACCTTCTTCTCAAAAAAAATCTCTCAAATATGACCATTGACTTCCATAAACATGTGAAGACCTTCACCAATTTGAAAACCTACAAAAATGCTTAGGTTTCTAGCTTTTTCCTCTCTTGATTTTCCAATGATTTATAGAGATTTCTTTTGGGATCTTGGTAGAATTCTATTGGCTACAAATTCCAAGGCAATGATTAGACCCCCCACCCCTTGGTTAGCATCGGGTTAGTTCCATTTCAACTAATTCTAACTACTTAGTTACTTTTTTGTCATATTTTATTATTTATTAGTTTTACTATTTCTTGATATTACTTTTAGGAACCTCAACTTATAAAAATTTCATATTAATCCTTACTCTATTTTTAAAAAATTAAATTCATAAATTTAAATCATAATCTAGGAAATAATTAAGAAGTAATTAGTCACTTAAGGTTAATTAGACATAGTTTCTAATTAATTAAGATTATTTAACAATTAAACATTTTGTTTAATTATTTTGATTAGTTAATACTAAAATTTTAAATTCTAAAAATATGAACGACCTTAATTAGCTGAGATAAACATTAAATCAATATTTTCACAACTTTGATTTTTCATATTAAAAATTCCTCTTTATTTTGATTAAAATCTCAAAAAAATTGTGGGTCTTACAAGTTGACCTCATCTCTAGTATTGACTATGCCATCAAGATCGGGAGGTTTTGTGATTTACAACTATGCCTCGAGAACTAAACTAGGTTGTGTATTGATATAACACGGAAAGGCGATTGCTTATGCTTCTAGGCTGCTAAAGGTGCACAAGAAGAATTACTCAACACACGACTTACAGTTGACAGCTATTGTTTTTGCACTGAAGATTTAGCATCATTACTTGTATGGGGAGCAGTTTGAGGTTCTCTTCAATGACAAGAGTCTCAAGTATATATTTACATATAAGGATATAAGGATCTGAACTTGAGACAACGCAAGTGGCTAAAATTTCTCAAAGATTATGAGTTTTCCATCAATTACCATTAAGATAAAGTGAATGTGATGGCAAATGCACTTAGTAGGAAGATTTCAGTTTCAGCCGCCAGTCTGATTGGGAAAAGTTAGGATTTACTTGAGGAATTTGTCTAGTGGCAGCTGTTTGCAGATGAAGTTGGCCATGTGTATTGTGCAGAGATGAGAGCACGACTCAAGCTCATAGATCGTAATGAGGCATTACAGTTGGATGATCCAGACTTTAAGAAGATGTGTGAGAGTTCTCAGAAGCCGAATATGCAATTCCACTGTGAGAAAGACAAGACTACTATATTTGAGGATAGATGGTGGGTTCTGAAGATTCTTCGAGAAGAGCTGATAAGTGAAGCCCACAAATCGAAGTATTTCGTTGATCTTAATAGCACCAAGATGTTCAAAGACTTATAGAAGACTTTTTGGTGGAACGAGATGAAATAGGTTGTGACAGATTATATGTTTTGTTGTCTTACTTACCAACAAGTTAAGATCAAGCATCGGATGCCTGGTGGGCTGCTACAACCTTTAAACATCTAAGAGTGAAAGTGCAACATCTCAATGGGTTTCATAATGGGATTATCGATGACTCATCATCAGCAAGATGCTATCTAGGTAGTAGTGAACCGACTGACAAAATGTGCACACTTTATGCGTATCAAGGTGAGTCAGACTCTACAGAGCTTGGCAGACTTGTATATCGATGAGATAGTCAGGTTACATGATGTACTACTTTCGATTATGTCTAATCAAGATCTTCGCTTTACGTGAAGTTTCTAGCAACAATTGCACACGGCTTTGGATACCAAATTGAAGTTCGGCACAACTTTCCAACCGTAGACCAATGGATAATCCAAGAGAATGATTCAGGCTCTCGAGGATATGCTAAGAGCATGCACACTAGATTGGGCAGGAGATTGAGATAAGCATGTAAAATTTGCAGAATTTTAATACAATAATAGTTATCACGCTAGTATTGGTATGGCCCTTTATGAGACTCTGTATGGTAGGCCTTACAGATCCCCGATGTGTTGGGATGAGGTCAGTGTTAGAGTAGTTGAGTCACCAGAGGTGATCTAACATTATTCAGATCATGTGCGATTGATCGCAGTACAAAGCCGACAGAAGAGCTATGGCGATCAGTAACGATGGGAGCGCAGTTTCACAGTTAGAGAGCATATTTTTGTATAAATATTAATGACAAAGAGTATTTTTAGGGTCAGAGAGAAGATGAAGCTTAGCTTTTGGTATGTGGGACCTTTTGAGATCCTTAAGTGGATTGGTGAGTCAGCATATCGAGTGACACTTCTGTCTCAGTTTTCTAAGATTCACAATGTATTTCATGTTTCGATATTGAGAAAGTATATACCCGACCCTTTGCATGTTATTCAGTATAAGGCAATCAAAGTACAACCATACTTGACGACAGAAGAGAG
The DNA here is from genome assembly GCF_984573655.1 of Nuphar pumila. Lineage (NCBI taxonomy): Eukaryota > Viridiplantae > Streptophyta > Magnoliopsida > Nymphaeales > Nymphaeaceae > Nuphar > Nuphar pumila. The sequence continues at coordinate 27,028,577 of NC_143255.1, read as the reverse complement.
ACCAATGAAGATTGTGGATCGACAGGAGTGAGTGCTTCGAAGCAAGAAGATTTCGTTGGTGAAAGTGCGGTGACAACATCATAGATTGGATGAATGCACCTGGAGCCTGAGAATGATAGCATGAGCATTACCCACATTTATTCGATACGTTCTAATTTCATGGATGAAATTCTTTTAATGGGGTAGGGATGTAATATTTTATAGAAATCTTAGGTTTTTTATAAATATAATTTTTAATCAAATAAATATATTTTTAGTTGTTTGAGTTAAAATAATATATAATATATATAATAGGGGCTGACACAACTTTGAATCCTAATATGGATCATGGACTTGTTGGCCGAGATTCATGGTCCATCTATGTTGAGATAAATAAGTCAAAAAAATTATAATAATACTAACAATAAAAATAACTATAATATATATATATATAGTAGGGAGGGATGTCTATTTCCTTAAAGGAATAGAGGTCTTTCTATTCCAATAAATCACGATCTTGGGATATATATATATATATATGAGAGAGAGAAAGAGAGGGTTGCGACAGTAGGGAGAGAAGGGCTACCTGTGTTCCTTCCTCTTCAACGTCAATGTCAACATCTTCTATTGTGGTTCAGTCCACAATAGAAGGTACATGTCTCTCTCTTAATTCAGTAGAAAGGAGTGTAGTACAAACCTTGTTTGATGAGCATTTTCCACAGAAAAACCCTGTTTTGATTCCTTCTTACAGCGGGTAATATGATTTCTTGTTGGCTTCTTGATTTAAACCCAAAGACTGCCCAGAAATTATATTCAGGCTGGGTTATGATCAAGATTATTTTTGTTTAAACTAGATTTATTGGGCTTATATTTTTTAATTTACATTTTTTCTTGAATGGAGTTCACACTGATTATAGTTCGATCGATGTTTATGTTGAATTTGAATTCATAAAACTGAATTTTAATGCACAGTCAAGATCGATGCTTATGTTGTGATTGAGTATGAGAAATTTGTTTTCAAAGTTAAGAAAATCTGAATGGTTTCTTAGTTATGAAAAGAAACACTGTGACTGAGAAATTGCGTTATATATATTCAATATGTTATAATTTCATGGACGAAATTTTTTTAAGGGGATAGGAATGTACTCTCGCAAAAACTGAGTTTTTTATCAATATAATTTTTAATCAAATAAATATATTTTTAGTTGTTTAGGTTAAAATAATATATAATATATATAATAGGGGCTGACACAACTTTGGATCCTGATATGGATCATGGACTCATTGGTCGAGATCCATGATCCATCTATGTTAAGATAAATAAGTCAATATATATAGTAGGGAGGGAGGAATAGAGGTCTTTCTATTCTAGTAAAAATGTTTCCTCCTTAGAGGAGTCGTATATGTTTTATAAAAGGGTGTGACCCTCTCCCCCTCAAATCATGATCTTGACGGGGAGTGGCATTAGAGAGAGAGAGAGGGTTGCCACAGTAGGGAGAGAAGGGCTGCCTGTGTTCCTTTCTCTTCAATGTCAACATCTTCTTTGCAGCTCAGTACACAACAGAAGAAGGTGTGGGTCTCTCTTTTAACCCAGTAGAAACGAATGTAGCATGGGTTTAATTAAAAATTGCAGAATAGGATGGAAGCCAATATAGTTTTGCATATTTTTTGGATGTCTTTGGAATCAATGGGTTTAGGGTAGAGACGTGTTACTTTCTCTAATTTTTAATAGCATGTACCGACGTTGTTTGGTTGAGCAATTTCCACAGAAAAACCTTTGTTTCAATTCCTTCTTAAAGCATGTAATTTGATTTTCTATTGGGTTCTTGATTTAAACCCAAAGAATCTGCCCAAAAATCAGGTTCACCCTAGGTCATAATCAAGATTATTTCTATTTGAAATAGATTCATTAGGCTTATATATTTTAATTTGCATTTTTTGCTTGAATGGAGTTCAAGTTGATTGTAGTTTGATATGTTGGATGCATAAGTATGTCGTAATTGAGTATAAGAAATTTGTTTTCAAAGTTGATTGTTTAGTTAAGTAAAGGAAATCTGAATGGTTTCTTAGTTTTGAAAATAAAGATTGTGACTGAGATATTGCCTTATATATATATAAGGTTAATTTCAGTGCTGAGCATAATTAGTTTTATTTTATTAGAAATTGTGTGTGCTTACACTACATACTTGTTAACATGATCTCATTGGTAATTTACTTGCATGGTCTAGGTTAATTTAAAGTTTGGACCTTAGCCATACGGATTTTAGATTTTGAATTTCTTCCTTTTAACGTATACATCTTTAGTGAGGATGCCTATATAGTTCTTGTTTTGCTGTTCAAGCATGCATGAGTTTATGCTGGATTGATGGATTTATATCCTTGTTCTAAAGCATGTTTATATTATACCGGACTTTGAATTTGTTAATATGTGAAGATTTTTAACACTCCTAAATTTAAAATTTTGTTAGATTGAACAAACCTGAATTTTTATTAAATCTAAGTTGAAACTTGAGTTATAAAACCTGATTTGTGGATTTTAACTAAATCTAAGTTTGTCTAAACGAATGAAATCTGCAGATTCAAGAAAATAAAGCTCAGCTTCATGTAAACGTGATTTGACTTGAAATTTAACATGTGAACCTGAACTTATTAGTATGCATTGAAATCTAGAATTCGTGAAGAAATAAAACCCTTATTTTATGATGAATCTAAAACTGTTTTTGCTCAAATTTAATCACCTAGGCTGCAAATTATGTGTTCAAAATCTAATTTTTTTTAATTTGATTAGAAATCTGAATTTTATTTAGTTTGACCAAATCTGAGTATCATTTAAAATTGTTAAATTTGATTTGTTTTGGTTACTTAGTTAAATTCAAATTTAATCGAAGAACAAAGCTAATTCTGGTCGGTTATAAAAATTTGGTTGTTAGCCAAGTTATTAATTGGATTTTTGGCTTACATTATAAATTTGATTTTGGTTACGAAGTGCATGCAATGTTAGTGAATATGGATTGGTATTTCTCTATTTATGTGTTGTTGGTCACTTCAATTTTACCATGTCATTGAATTATTATTGAATTGTGTAGTGGTTATGAATGAACCACTAGTAGACCATTGGAGGCCAGATGCTTGTGTTGTTTTTGAAATGCCAAGTTTTGAATGTATTGCAATATTGTTTCATTGTGCTTTTAAGTTAATTGTAGCATATGTATAGTGTTGAAATTAACATGGTAATGACCCAATCAGACGATGAGTATTGATTTGCATAATTGTTCACGTGTGAATAATCTTTAATTAATTATGAATGATATAAGAGACCAAATAGTGTAATAATTATTCTTTCTTAGTGGCCTCTGAAAAGGGTGGGATCATTGGACGAAGATCATAAGAGACCGTGAGGATACTAAACGATGTGTGTATTGCTTTCTCCAAAAACCCGAAAAGTGATTCAGTTGTAGGAAACTTTCACCACTTTACCTACGGGTGGTGGTGTTTGACTCGATTGCAACTAATGATATACCAAAAAAAGTGATATTGATGGGTGATGATACTTTTGTCATCTCGACACTAAGTGATGATTCTTAATGTTTCGTTTTAAGGTGATAATTTTCGATATCGGTCGAGAGACATGTATAAAATTCAATTAATAAAATACAATTGTGTGATAATATAACAATTGAAAACTGCCTTAGACCTTAAGATTTTGGCTTGTTTTTAGTATCCACAGGTTTTATACAAGATAAAAGATCAAGTTCTATAAGTACATCAAGAAAAGGGCTTCCAAGGGTGTGCAAAAGAGAGTGAAAAGGCGAAGACATCAATTATAGAGATGTCAAAAGAGTCTACAACTAATCTGTGAACAATTATGCATCTTTGTGATAGATCAAGTTAAACATGTATTTATAATTGGATGGATTAAGTTAAACTTTGTAATTGAATGGATCAAGTTAAACTTTGATTATAAGTTTGTAATCAAGTCCATGCCCATGTATTGAATGGAACTTTGTAATTGTTAAACTTAAGTTATCTAATTTTTTGCAAAATCATATTGACTTGTCTATACATGAAGAAATAGTTTTACAAAATTGTCAAATTTTTTTCCATCAGTAAGAATTTCGCAAATATACTTCGTATATGTGAAAAAATATGATATATGCAAATAAGTTGATAATAGTTGTCGAAAAGAAAGCAGATTAAAGGCCACTAGTTGAGAACAAAAGACAAAAAAAAAGCCATATTATGCAAAAAAATAAGCAGGTTAGAGACCACAACTAGTTTATATATGATTCGAGAAATTCACAAAAAATAAAAAGTATCGCATATTTATCATAATTTCATAAATATTTAAGTATGATATTTGCAATAAAAAGAGATTAAAAAATAACTGTATGCAAGAACATCCCGTATATACAAATAAATAATATATTTACAAATTTAGTGGTAAAAGTGGTTTCACACATAAATTTATGTGATTTTGAGAAGTATATGCGAAAAAGTAAGATATTTGCAAGTGTTCAGCAAATATATTTATGCAAAATATTGACATATATGCAAAAGTCTAGGATAATTATAATTTTGGTGGTTTCAGTTTCATCAAAAATTCGCAAATAAATTTATGTGAGTTCATGAAGTTCACATAAAAACAACCTGTGATTCTGGATTTAAGTTAGAGTTGGACCTAGCCGATGGGCAGTACAATTTTATCACAATAAAGACTCAATTCACAATTACAAAGGTCACAATTACAAAGGGTATCCTAACAATGTCAAATATTTATGATTTTAAACATCTAAAAATATATAAAAATTATAGGATTTTTAAAGAATCAAGTCAAATTATCCATCCAATATATAAATATATATAATGCAAACCTTGTCTAGCTAAACTAACTCACTATATGCATTCAACATAGTTTGGTTGTTAGGGATTTCAATGTAAAAACATGTTTCCTAAGACATGAAATTTTAGGAAATTGTGAGCCGCATGATCTAAAACATGTTTTCCACTAAAAACCCAAGTATATAACATAAAAGAGGCAAATTCATTAGAAAATTGCAAAGATCTGCAAAACATGGTTTTTGTTAACCGGATTGCACATGTTGTTCACTGTAGCAAAATATTTGCCATACAAACATGGGCATGTGTGCACACACACACCTATTAACTTACTATTATATGTGTCATAGACTTACTTTTTCAATAAGCTAGTGTGGCACGACGGTCCTTTCTTACCGCCATAAGCCTTCCTATCGCTCTGTCACGAGTATAGAATCTTTCGCAAACCCGTGATGGCACCAGACTTTCGAGTCTCGCCAGTGTAACGATCAAAGGCCGTGCATAATACTTTTTCATGTGCAGAATCATTTCCACTAGCCTTGCGCACCACCCTGTATGTGCTGCCTAGCAGAAGCTGATCAAGCGCATTTTAAAATGCGAATTTCATCTAGTCCATGTCACTTCGTGCATAGTCGTCCCATACCAGCTATCACATTTGAAAGGAGCACAAACTTGCCTTAGCCTAATGTGATATAGAGCGTATTGCAACTCCATGCGCACGTTACAGCCAAACCTCGCCAACGAAAGAACAAGACATTTTGGCTCCCAGACTGAAGACCAATTGATGATTGAGCATCATAGCGAAGAGCACTACCCAGACTCATTCACCGGCACCACCCAGACGCATTCATTTGCCTAGCCCTGAGTCACCATACTCAGTTGAAATCACCTAATGTGATCCCCGAGAGAATTAGCCCTAACTCACACGCACCCCCGTGCATCCAACTACTACGCGTGAAAGATCTTGCAAGCCGAGAGATCCTTAACCAAATCTCTAAAGACAACATCTTCTGATATGTTGGCACTGCTTAACCAAACAACGCTCTACATCTGTGCCGCCATACAACAATGCACTAACGACGATATCATTGCCTATCGCGTGCTATGCTACCACTGCACGTTACCGTTCAAGCCAACGCACACTGTGCGTTCCTACACTCGATGCATTTTTCACTCAGTAGAGCTCTGCACTGCAACTTGTCTTATTTCGAAAGATCGGTCTGAGACATTCTCCCCCCACCCAAACCATTGTCGTCATCGACAATGCCGGTACAGGTAAGAATACAATCTTCACTGATATGTCAGTTTTTCTTTGTATTTATCTTTGGTTTACTTTTTTTCTTCAACCTACTCAACTTGTTCTAATTTTAATCCACCATCGTCACAACCTTTAACACGCCAAGTCTCATTCCTTAGCACGTCTCCAATCACTTAGATAACAGTCTTCTGCTCTATCAACATCCAGCATTCTTCGCTTGTGAGACCTCAATGCAGTATCATGAACAAGCAGATCATCCTCGTTCGCACGAAAAACTTGTTTTTATGCTCATGGCTAGGGTGCCTTTCAACCCCAGCAAGGGAAATTTCAAGCATTTTGTGATCCTCACAGAGAAAGATGACCACCAACGCGTGCCGCAGGGATATCAACTCCCTTAAAGCATCAACTTGCGATTTTTCAACGATCCAAACTAGTCCTCAAGTGGGAGACGCCTACTTGCGTATCACTCCAAAGTGGTCCTTTAAAGTGTCTTCATGGGCACTCGTCCTCACAAAGGCATTTCACTGAACACTTCAACTATCATCCAAAGCCAACACATTTTAACTCTCTCTCCCAAAGTCAGCAAAACATTTTTGTAGAAACTAAATCGACGAGTTACAAACAACTTTTTTCGCACACACAATTCACAGAGGAACTACCAAGTCAAGGGATCAAAATAATGAACATTCTGCTCAAGATGGGCACCACTAACCCATAATCTTGTGAGAGAATATAGACGTTTAGTTGAGTCCCTCGTACCTAAAAGTGCAAATTCATCCAACTGAATCCAACGTGCATTCTCCATATGCACAAGGCAAACATCACGCTCCACTTGCGAGCCTAACACACCACTGGTAGAAGTCTTTGGCTTATCTACGTTCTTTTAACAAACCAAACAACAACCTTACACTTCTGCTTATCATGGTCAAGATGTCTCGTACCATCTTGCCAACATCTTACTTCTATGCTCGATCAACAATACTTCAATTGTGCAAATTTGCGTAACCAAAATAAATCATCATTGTCATCTTCAGCGTCGCACTCCATAAACAACAAGGTCTCCATGAATCTATGAATATTTTTACTCTGAGTTCAATTTGTCATGGGCTTACTTTTTCAATAAGTCAGTGCAATGCATTGGTCATTTCTTACCGCCGCAAACCTTTTTATCGATCTGTCACGGGCATAAAATCTTTCGCAAACCCGTGATGGCATTAGACTGCCCAATCTCTCCGGTCTAACGATCCAAGGCCACACACCAACACTTTTCCATGTATTAAATCATTTTCATTGGCCCTGCGCACCACCCCATGCGCAGCTGCCTAGCAAAAGCTTTCAAAAACTGTCATTCCGAAAATACGAATTCTATCTAGCCCATGCCACTTGGTGCATAATCGTCACATTCCAGCTATCACTTCTGAAAATAGCACAAATTTGTCTTAGTCTTGCATGACATGAAGCGTATTGCAATTTCATGCGCACGTTACAGCCAAACCTCGTTCCTGAAGGAACAAGACCTTCTGCCCCCCAGTCCGAAGACCAATTGATGATTAAACACTATAGCGAAGAACACCACCCAGACTCATTCAAGCGCCTAAACATTCACTTGTCTAGCCCCGAATCACCATACTCGGTTGGAATCACCTAATGTGATTTCTTAGGAAATTAACCCTAACCCACACGCACCCTCGTGCGTCCAACTGCTACACGTGAAACATCTTGCAAGCCGAGAGGTGTTTAACCAAATCTCCAAAGGCAACATCCTCTAATCCGCTGACATTGCTTAATCAAACAACGCTCTATGTCTATGTCGTCATAGAACGATGCACTAACAATAATATCGTTGTCTATAGCATGCCATACTATCACTGCATGTCACCGATTAAGCCAACGCGCACCGATGCATTTTCCACTTAATAGAGCTTTGCATTGCAACTTGCCCTATTCCGAAAGATCGGTTCGGGACAATATGAATGGCTTAAAAAATGCTCATGCATACTTCGCATAGTAAACAAGTCGGATATTGATTGGTTTGGAGGTTAGTCCACATCCAAAGATGGGTCGACAATGATGCAGTTTGTTCATGCAGGCACTATACGACATTCATATCCTACCCACTTATTATATGGATGTAACCAAGATCTGGAGTATTCATGAATTCATATGATTCAGATAGGTAACCCTACCCACATCCTACATATTTTCACCCTACAAGGCACAAGCCAAACATAAACATGCAGAGAAACCGGGTTCATCAGTTTCCAAGTACTTTTCTATGCATAGAAAGGCTATGGCCTGAACTCATCAAATGTTGTATCACTCACAATAAAGACCAGCATAATTGGGTTTCACAATCCACTAAACCAAAGAAAAAGCTTCATAACAATAATGTTAAAAAATGGTAGTGTGTTTCTTTTTCTCCTCAAAACCATGGTCACTACAGCGTTCCTGGAAAGAGGGGAACACTAAAAATCAATTGACTGTTAGAAGCTCAAAGTGCTAGATCTGCAGCCAAGCAAATACAAAGATATACTAGGAAGTAACAACAGGTGGCCCCAAAAGTGTAGCGCTTACACGAATTAATTTTGCATTTTTTAATCGCAAAACAAGCAAATTTTATATGGCTGTACAAACAAGAAAACTTACCCACGTGCTCATAGGCAGGTGCTCCATCGCTCACCTTGAGGGCAGGCTCCTGAAATAATAATTAATGAAGTCTACAGTTCATAGACAACTCGGTTTAGCCACTGGATCAATTGGACATATTTATAGAGAAGTGGGAAGGAAACCAAAGGGTGCCATACCAAACACGCTAAGAATGCATCCACTGACTGATGATATAAACTCAACAAAAGGCTCAAGGCAATGCACTATCTGGAAGAAGGGTTAATGGCAATCTTGGTTCCACTAGGCTTGTTTTCTCTAAATGATTTTGAACCACCACCAATTGCAATATTTCCAATGCCTGCCTCCATTGCTTCCCTCTCATCTTTCTCTCTCTTCTTCCTCTCAGATATACCATGGTCTAAAGATCGGCTTTGGAGCTGAGATTGGGATTGAGATGGCAATTGAGAATGAGGTTCAGAATGGGACTGTGTGGCAGGAGGGGGTGGACATGCCAATGGTTCAAGGATTCGAGGACTATCATTGAGCCAGGGGTGAAGCAGCAATTGAGCTGCAGTTGGTCGCTTCTCTGGAACAAAATCGAGTATTGGAATAAGGAAGTTCGCAATATCATTTGCATCTTGCTCACTGAATGCATACTTCTCGATAAGAACTTTATCCAAAGGCCAGAAACGTAAGCGTCTGATGTGTCTCAAGTCCCCATGTCTATTGAAGATTTCTCGTGAATACCGACCACCTAGAGCAATCTGCAAAGGAAAAATAGCTTTTTATAATTCAAATCAAATAACAGAAAATTATAAGTTAAGGGAGTAATAACTTCCTTACTTTGCGAGGCATCATCCCAAGAAGCTCCATCATTAGTGCCAGGTGGTCCTGTAAAAGAATAAAATACTCAAACACAAGTTCTTTCTTGTATTCAATCCTTTTGTATATACATCATTAACCCTAAGAAATAAACATGATTGAAACCATGACAAGTGTTTCAAGTGCAAGAAGAAACTACCTAAGAAGATGATGAATACCAGATCCTATTTGAAGAACAGCACGTTTAAGTTTCATTTCTATCTCACTGAGCCAATCACAAGTTCAGTTTCAAATTTCTCCATAAAGAAAAGTTCATAACAAAAGGGAAAGGGAATCACAAATGGACAAACAACGAGATATACAATAAATATGCCATTTTGTGTCTTTCATATGACAAGAATCAGCATTTCACACATGTAGAATCTTTTCAAATGTGGTGCAGTAAGCTCTGGATCCAGTCTGATTACACATTTGGATCATATTTGAGAAATATATTGAATCAAGATCGCAGGTCTGATTGAATCGTATCCACTTGCACCCGTCGCTCAGCCATCATCATGTACCTTGTTGGACTCAGATCCAGAGGGGCCTAGGCTTGGAAGGCTGGTGTAGTAACTTAGCCGGTTACCATGCAGAAGTGGGAAGAGTGTCCATCTCCAACTCATAATCGAGGAAACAAATCCATCATTAGGGGGTGCAAATGGATTGGATTAGGTCGAACATCCAACCCAAAACTGACAAATTATTTTAGAATTTGGATCCTAAACAAGATCTGAATGTAAATTCAGATCGGATTTGAACTTACATGGTTACATGTTTTTAGATTCAGATTAAGATTTGAATCAGTATTTTCTAATAGGATTTATACTTTGATCCAGATCAAATCCAATCAATTTATGCTTTGTAAAAGTATTGTTAATAACTTAATACTCCTTTTCTTGCTGGATCCACTATAACCATGCTAAATCCACATTCAGATTCAACTATGCTATATACAATATAGTTCGTATTTGAAGTTTTACTCCTATAAATAAAAAGGCAAAAAAAGAAAGATGAATAACTATAACAAGAAGCAACCGGCATCTATGCTACATCTGACACTGTATTGATCTAATAGACGTTCTTGCATATGACCTCTCTCTAATATTGACATCATCCTTGAACAACTTATTCAGGATGTACAATTGTACATAGAGCCACGTCACATGGATATGGATGTGGATACAGGGATATGGCATTTTTATGAAGTTTCCAATATGACTGAACAAGAGTCAAAGAGCATCCGTGGGATATGGCAAGTATTGTTTTTTCATGTACTCAGTATAATTTTCTTTTTCCTTCATCCCATATATATCACAGCCTGGCAGGTAAAAAGAAAACATGAGACTCAAAAGCAAACACAAACCACATTTCCCCGACACACTTGGCTGTAAGAACATGTCAAATAATGATGTTTCATTATATCAAATAAGCTGGCACATTGCCTTAAATGTTCCACCATTTTCAGCTCACATACAATAAGAACTATGTAGTCAAAAGCACTAGTTGTTAGACCCTTAAAAGGCCTAGTTGAAACCATGCAGGATTACCCGGCCTAGTCAGTACCAAAATATATATATACAATGAACTGCTACAATTAATAGCAAACATGCATTTATCATGAAATTAATCATTTACGAACAAAATATAGCATGCCTTGATGCATCATAAAACTGTAATTTTTGCTCTACAACATCATATATTTTATTCATAATTATCTTGTTGATCAGATCTGCTAGCACTTGCAGTAGAAGAATCCCTTTAAATTGCTGTTTTTAATAAAAAATTTAAAACCGCTAATCTGAAATGAGTAAAAATAAAAATTTAAACCTTAAACATAGAGTATACAGAAGAAACACAAGAAACACAAAGTCTCTCTCTCTCTCTCTCTCTCTCTCTCTCTCTCTCTCTCTCTCTCTCTCTCTCTCTCTCTCTCTCTCTCTCTAGATATATATATATATATAGGTACAAAAAAAGGACAATGCTATCTCTGCGAATGTGCCCTACCGCCTACATCAATGCCTAAGCAGTGGGGCTGCACCTAGCCCGACTAGGCAGTCAAGTTGGAGCCTAGTCGCCGATTTTGATTACATAGAATAGGAATAAAGCACTTTTTACAAATCATATTCAAGATTATCTTGGATGTGCAAATTACTCATCCAAAACATAATAAGAGAATTTCTATTGTTTTTTTATGGAGACAATAAACAATAAAGCATTTCAGAGGCAGCAAGAGCAGATGACACCCATGAAAGTGAACTAGGATCGAGGCAACGAGCACTAGAGGGGGGGTGAATAGTGCTTTTAAAAAAAATTCTGCGGAATATAGAATGATTTTGCAAATCGAAAAGCAAACACACAAAGAACACAAGATTTTATCCTGGTTCGGTCTAACCCGACCTACATCCAGTCCCCAAGCAAAACCCGCTTGAGATTTTCCACTATCAACCTTGTAAACTACAAGATCACACAGACCATAACCGGTCCCACTTTCAGTAACAATCCTACTGAAAGCAAACAACTCCTTTACACCAAGGAGTCCTTCTTTTTACATAAAAGAAATAACAACTTACAATACAACCTATGAGCCTTCCTTTTGAATGCAAATGAGATGCAATTGGCTTTTGAGGTTGTTGAAACACTCTACTCACGAATTCACTATCTTTCAAAGTGATTTGAGTGAAAAATTGAAGTGAAAATATCACGTGAGTGAGAAAACAAATACTTGAATGAATAGAAGTGAAAAGCAATAAGTAAATGATTCAAATCAATTGAATTCTTGTTGTTTCTCTGTGTTTTTTAGTGTAAAATGCACTCATATTTATAGTTAAAAGATTTCATACGTTGAGAGTATGAAAGGGTGTCAAAACAGTCCATTTCGAACGATCAAAACGTTTGAAAAATGAAAAGACACGCCTTTGTGAAGTTTTAGGAAAACGGTAAAATTAGTCGACTGAAACATCAGTTAGTCGACTAATAGTTAGTTATTAGTAGACTGACAGTTATCGTCGGTCGACTGATCTGTTAATCGAGCCGTTTGAAAATCTGAACTTTTGAAACTTAGTCGACTTGAGAAAAGTTAGTCGACTGATAATATCATCAGTAGACTGAAAAACCTTTTAGTCGACTGCTGCTAAAAACTTCTGAAAAACAAACATTCTGTTCGGTCAACTGATAAAAAGCATTAGTCGACTGCTGCTAAATTTTCAGAAAACACATGTTCTGTTCAGTCGACTGATAAAATCATTAGTCGATTGCTGCTAATTTTCCAGAAAACAGACATTCTGTCCAGTCGACTGATAAAATCTTCGGTCGACTAATTTGACAAGAATGACTTTTTAGAAAATATGGCGCGAAAGGATTAGTCGACTGGTAAGTCTATTGGTCGACTAATAAACATGAAAAATTAAGAAAAGAGTTTCTAAAAAGATTTTCAAAAGTGTTTCTTTTAGAAAAGTTTTTCTAAAGACTTTTAAGGTGAAATACAACCTAAATATGCACTCTAAGTAAGGCTCCTACAAGAATCTAAGACTTTTAATGAATTAAACATTTGCACACTAGTCTTCAAAGATTCTTCATCGAATTCTTCAATTTCTTCATAGCCTTAGCTGAAATGCAGTTGATTCCACTTGCTCATCATCAAAACCTTGTACTTGAAGTATCATGTATGGGTTCATTGTCGTAACATCCCAAACCCCACTCACCTTTGCAAGAGCTTTATGTTGACTCTCAAAGATATGATGTTTTTTAAAATTTTAGGGCACCTTATGTCCTTTTATTCTTTCTGATAAATAACCATTAAGTCTATGTCACATGGGTAAGTGTACTTGTGCGGGTACGATACAACAATTCTAAAAAATGTGGGTACAGAGCTATATATATTATATACACTCACATATTACAAGATATTTCACATAAATACAAATTTCAAGGAATCAAATTCCAACAACAATAAATTAATTTAATATTTAACAACAAAGTAACAGCAAACAAGATTAGTTTATTCAAAATTCAATAAGAATGGGGGGTAGGGTTTATCGGGGTCAAGGTGGGGACCAAAATGGCCCTGCCCTTTGACCCAGGTCAAAACACAAAAAAGAAATATGTTATTTTGGTCGTGTTGGGTCGGGTCAGGGTTGGACCCGACCCAACACATACTTGCACCATGTCCAGTACCCGTATCCGTGTCAACACAGGTACGACAGGTGCATTGACGTGCCTATGTTACATAGCATTTAGTCAAGTGAAGTAATGAAACCAATTTCACAAGAAATGAACCATCCATGCTTGATAAGCATGGCATACCTTTTGCAAAGGGAGTCAATGCCCTTTAAAATGTGAATAAGGAGAGAAGATGAAAGAATGGAAGGGAAGCAGAGCTTCAGGCAGAGAATTGGCCTAGCATATCGAGGATTATGCAGGAAAAACTCTTAATAAAATATAAAAAGCTACAAGAAAATTTATGTAACTGCCATTGTTTAGTAACAGAAAATTTTTTCTAATATCATCATACATTACGAGAATGTGACCAAAGACTCGTACCACTCATGTTAACACTCCCGAGTCTCTGCCTAACCTTCTCAAGTTATATAGACAATGAACATGAATATGTACTTTTCAACTCCAAATGTTTGCTCTTGCCAAGGCCTAAACAAGCCCACAAGGACTCCACTTGCCATGGCCTGGTGGATCAACTTATGGTGTTTAACTAGAAAGGATGTTAAGACTTCAGATACCCAGGGTGAATCACCCTTGTCACAAGACCTATGTCACATAGGTGTGGGTGCGGATGCGGATGCGGATGCAGCGATTCGGCACTTTAAAAAACTTGGGTGCGGGGGTGCAGGGAGGGTATATATATAATTTTGAACAGTTTTAAGTTAACCCTACGTGTATGTGTGTGCATTTATGTATCTATATACATAATATAGATATAACTAGACTTGGTTAGGGTTAACCGAATCTACTTTTGAACAAAAATGGACCTTGTGGTTGACTTCACCTGACACAGAGGAAGCCATGTCCAAGTGTCGCACCCACATGGGTGCGGGTGCGGGTGCGACGCAGGTGCGGTGCCCTGTTAGAAGAGTTTGTGTGACATAGCACAAGACTAAAGCCAATAGGAAGCTACCCTCCATGTGCAAGGGGGTTATTCGTGGAGTTTTGCACTACAGGCAAGGGGCCACAATCAACATGGCAACTCCCAACCCATAATGGGATGTCTAAACCATAGCAGTGGTTTCTCCCCTTTATTAAAAAAAGGCCTTGGTGGATAAGTTTACAACACTTGAGCTTTTTCAATTTTCTCATAAAAAAATGACAAAATGAACATCCAACCACTTTAAATCCTAGTTTTAATATTTTATTATTTAATCACTTGCTAGTTGCCACTTAATTACAAGTATTTCAAATTTTAATTTTTGAATAACTTGCTAAATAATATTTTTTATTTTTTAACTACTTGATATTAAACCTCAAGATATTTAAAAATATCAAAATTATAAAAAATGGCAAGTAATTTAAAAAATAAAATAACAAAAATTACATTCCATTTAATTTAATTTTTTATTTTGAATTACTTGCCAACATAGGGCAATTAATTTAGAACATTAAAATAAATTGAATTGTTTGTCATTAAATGGAAGGATATTTAAATATTTAAAATTTGGCAAATAATTCTTTAAATAATTAAATAAAAATTAACCTATTTTAAAATAAAAAGTAGAAACTAAAACTAAATAAAAATTTGAGTTACTTTCAATCTAAGTCACACAGACTCGGCTAAGGAGGTGCCGCACCCGAGTCGACACGCCCTGACACGGGTGCGGACACGGACACGGGCCGAACTCGGTCAACGCCGAGTCGGACTCGGTCAACAAGTCGATGCCGAGTTTGTCCTTGTTTTGGACTCGATCAACGATGACTGAGTTCAAAAATGTCCATTTTTAGGGCAAAAAACAAAAAAAATGATCTTTTGATATCTTTTTTAAAATATATATATATATATATAGCATGAGTCTCAAACATAAGCCCCCCTTTCTGCAAGGGCAAAAGTATAATTTGCAAAGTTTGTAAAAACACTCATGTTGGTGCCAAACTTTAGAGGACAATATCCACATATATGCACACATTGGATATATTATATATATATATACATATATATATATATAGTCGTGTCCCCATGTCCAAAATTTTTGAAATTGCACCGCACCCGTGTCGCACCCGCACCCATGTGACATAACTTTCAATTGAATTACAAATGATTTAAAAGATTAAAAAATGATAAGTAATTGAAAATTATAAATTGAATTACTTGCTATCAAATAACAAGTGATTTAAAACATTAAAAGTGGCAATTGATTTAAATCATAGCCACAAATATCGTTCTTGGCTATATCTTGGCAATTTCTTGTGATAATATAGGTTTAGTTGATAAATCTCAAGAAAAATTTGGTGCTTAAAAACATTTAAAAAATATAAAAATAGTAGAAATAAGTATGAAAAATAACGCATTTAGATAATGAAATACACATATAATAAAAAAATTAAGTAAAATATATAAAAGAAAGAAGAAAATGTAGTTAAGATATAGAAAAGAAATAAAAAAGTAAAAGGTAACTCATAATCATGATATTATCACGATATTATCGTGAAAACAAATTTCTGATATTTTCAAAATATCATGATATTTTGTCTTTAATATCATTTTATGAATTTATAGTTATATTATCACTATATTATCAAAATATCGCCTATATCTGTGACTATGATTTAAATATCATAAATGGCATGTAACTTTAAATATAACAAATGGCAAGTAAATTTTAATGTTTTTCATCTTTAATTGCTTGCCATTTTTTAAATATTTTTATATTGGAAGTACCTTGTAATTCAATGATAAGAAATTCGAAAAATTTTAAATTATGAGTAGAAAAAGATAATACTTGCCATCAATGGCAAGTGATGCAAAATATTAAAAGATGAAAAGTGATTAAAAATTTTAAATTTTTTAATATTTTAAATCATTGTTTTTAATTTTTTTAATTATTTCTTATTTCTTTAATATTTTGAATCACTTGCCCTTTTTAATAGTTTTAACTTTTGCTTTCCATCTTCAATCTTCTCATCAACCGATTATTCTACTACATCAAGTTCTCATCTTTAATAATTTAAATCGATTCTGACTTTTTCCAGTTATTGCACAAAGAATCCAGTGTCTTAGTCAGGAGACCTGCCACACACAGGAAAGTCCTACTGCACTATGGTCACTACACCTAACATCATACAACCATGAGGCTATGCCCCTCGCCCACCAGAGAACCTACTACTTCTGCCTTGCAACAGAGGACACCAACCCCAAGTATCAAACTTGTGACATCTTCCAACTTGAACGTCTCAAGCCGACACATCTAGCCAGGTTTGCAGAGCCTTGTGGGCAAATCAATTATCTTTTAATATTATAAATCAACTTTTAAATTACTTTCAAAATTTTGGCTTGCTTTACTTGCCATGTTTTAATATTATAAATCAACTTTTTTTTTGGCTAAGTGTTTTGGACAGCCTCTTTCTTAAATGTAAAAGAGGAAGAGAGATCGACAGGCTCTTTCCCCTTATTGTCTTGTTATGGTCCACTGCACACAAGACCAATCTTTATTTTCTCATCGTTGCCCACTGTCCAAGCCAACAAAATCGACATATGGGGTGCTCTAGAGAAGTCAAAAAGGCAATGGTGGTTCAGGTGGCCTTTCTTACTACTACTTGAAGATGGAAGAGGGGCATTGGTGCACCAAAATAGTTGGCTTTAGAAACTTTTTAGAAATAACATAGAAGTTTTATTAGGTCAAACGTCTTTTTTAGATTCTAAATATATTGTGTCATAATGCCCCCATCACGCACAAGAGAGAGAGAGAGAGAGAGAGAGAGGCTAGAAAAACTTATCTAGATGAGGACATTGGAGAGAGAGGGAGGTTACATTATCAAAGAGAGAGAGGGAGGTTACATTATCAGAGAGAGAAAGATTAGGAAAGCTTAACAAAATTACCAAAGTTAAACTCCTGAGGTTTACTAGAGAGAGAGAGTCTTACCAAAATTAAATGGAAGTTACCTAAAGTTATAGATAATTTTAAAGCTACTAGAAGAGAATTTTATGGGAACACACTCTCTCTCTCTGAGAGGTTAGATAAGTATTATTTTCTTTCACCTTAAATTTTATATGTATTAAATATATTTTTGGATCTTATGATCTCTCACCCTCTTGATTGGATGAGGATTGTTTGCCTTCATTGCCCCGGCCGTTGATCTAGTAATGTTAAAAAAGATGGCCTTTCGAGTTCCTCACCTGTTCCCAAACTTTCAAACATGCATTAACCAAAAAAACACCCTTGTTTGTGTTATTTAACTAACAATTTATTGCAAGTTATTTATGATAGATACTTAAAACTTACTAAATAGTTTATGTTATTTTTCTTCTTACTTAAAAAGCACCTTTGTGCTTTTTTTGCTTAATCATGATTATGTGTGAATGGATGGAATGGATTATGAAAATATTTTCTTGTTTTTTTTATAGTTTTAATGTTTATTTGTCCATAACCTATATGATCTGGTAAATAAATTAACGGTGATTGCTTGAATATGTTACAGTGATGGGTACAGACTAGAGTGGACACACCGGTCTTTTTTGTTATTTTTTATATATTTATCTACTTAAATGTCGCTTCTTTTGCTTCCATAGTGCTTCCCCCTTTTCGCTTTCTTAGCGCATTCTAAACACTTCCACTTCACGCTTCTTGCATTTTTAAGTTGCCCGCTTCCCTAAACAATGTGTAGTTCTTAACCAAGGTTGTTAGATTAGAAGTGGAAGTGGAAAATGATAAGCAAAAGTGAGAAGCAAGAATGTATAGGAAGAGAAAAGCGAGGAATAAAAATGGAAGTGATATGAGAATTGAATGCAAATATAAACTAAAATAAAAATAACTATTTTCAAATTTCATGATTTTTTAGTGTAAATTAAATTTATCAAAATCTAAAAATGCTAACAATTTAGCAAAGGCATATGGGAAGTGTGAGTGGGAAGCCTGAGAGGAAACACATAAAAAAACATGAAAAGAAGTGCAAGAGAACATATAAAAAGCATGGACAAAGCATGCAGAAAGCATAGGAAAAGCATGGGAGAATTGAAATTCGCATCAAGTTTCGAAAGCAAGGAGTGGCACACTTCTGAAGCAATTTTCAACAAGCGCGCTTCCCACTTATCTAAGAAGCTTCTGGTAAATCTGTGCTTAACCTAAAATTTGTTTGGATATTTTAGTTATAGTTTTTTACTTTAACAACAATAAATAGAATTAGTCCTTTCAAAAGTGAGCGAAGCTAAGAGGTGTTGTTTCTGTCTACGCATATGCCTTTTAATAATTGGTTATTACTTTATTTTTTATCACTCATCACCAAAAAAAACATTTTTCTTGCCCCTCCTCTTCCTCTTCTTCCAATGAATCAATCCACCCATGGCTCTCTCCTCTCAAACCATAGCAGCACTACCATCTCCTTTCCTCCTACAGCAGCATACTGAAAAGCTGTGGCAGGTTGTGTCTAGGATGAACCAATGAGTTATGCATATGACAAGGCCTTGTGCACAAACTCTTACACCTAGCCCTTGCGCGTGTTTAGTGACGAGTTCCATGATAACAAGGGACAACAAGAATTAGATATGATGAGGGAGGATAATCGATCTCAATGTCACAGAAGTGGATGTGATTTGCAAGAGCAAGATCTCCTCAAAGAATAAATTTTTTTAGGGTGAAAAAGACCTTTCCATGCGAGAAGGAACATAGATTGCATGAATCATGTGACAAAAAGAGAATGAGGAGATCTCATTCTCCTTCTTTAAGCATGATGTCAAAGAGTCAGGTCAGGTTTTGCTCAGCATTCATCTATGCCGTTATTCCTGTCTTTCCTAGGGTTTCTAACAGTTTTTCTTTTAATTTAAACAAAAGAATGTTACATGTAATGGCTGCAAAAGAAGAAAAATGCATGAACAACTTAAAAAATTAGAAGTAGATAACTTTTGGTGTGCAATATCAGAAATAGATGGTTCAGATCTGATATGGGTATAATTTCAATCAGTCAAAGAGAAAAGACCAGTTTTAAGGATGATTAATCAGTTAAATTGCGAAAAAAATGGTTTTGAGTGTGGTATTAGTTTGCATATTGACACATGCAGAAGATAAATGTGATAATTTTGGGGGCCATGGAGCTGCATGGCTGCTGGTTATGTGATAATTGGTCATGGTGTTACGTTTATTAACAACATCAAAAGATATTTACATCCAAAAGTTGTTTGAAATAGTTTCTCATCTGAACAGAACTAATTTGTTTTTCTTAATATATTAAGAACGACCCCCAAACAATCCCTTACAGAAACATTTCTTCACGTCATGATTTTGATTTTATTGTTTTAGTGGTCAACATCTACATACTCTACTGATTTGTGATACACAGTTTGTCATTTTTTGAAAGTTGTGAATTGTTGGCAATTTATAATGTGACTTCTAAATTAATGAAAAAACTTGCTACAAATTTCATTTTATAAATATATGAATATTTCAGAAATTGATCAAACGGTAGCCACTAACAAGTTATAAGATGTTAGGTAGATTACTATCCTTGACTAGCCTCATGCTCCCTATTAAATATGTTACCCTTATCAACTATCACACGCAGCCCATAACAAAAAGAATTCCATGGGAAAGAAAGGACCAAAAAAAATGACCTTGCATGATATCACAATAAACACAATGACAAAGGGATGATTTTAACATTCCTATTTTAATATAATCTGTCGTATTTGATATAATGTCACCATATCAAAAGGATGACAATAATAACAAGTTGCTATTATGATCAAAATTTTAAACTTATAATGAATAATATGGTGGTTTTAAACTTATAATAGTTATTAGTCAGTTATCCCTTAGCACGGAGCTCATTTCCCTTGAAAGAACCTGCCATGTAGACAAATAGTGATTTTCATTTGTCTTCAATGTTTTGAGAAATTACAACAAGAATGAGAATTACTAGCATAAATAAAAATGTCCCTCAATTGAAAACAAAGGCAGGCGTTACCACAGAAAAGAAAAAGAATAAACAAAAAGGATGTGCATGAGGCATCCTAAACTTTAGAAAAGAGCCCAATGTTAGACCAAATATAGACACTATGGGTTGAAAAATACAACAAGATCAGCCTACCACCAGTTAAGCTAATACCCATCAGTATATCAGCTATCACTTCAGTACTGCGAGACAAAGAGTTGGTGTGGGAATATGATCCTCAATGAAGGAATGGAGGAGCAGCCTACCAAGTCCTGCTACTCGTGATGCTAAACCAGTAATTTGACCATAATTTTTAATTTGACAATTTGTGTGCAGGTGATATAGAGCAGCCTAAATAGTTCTCTCAAAAAAAGAAAAATTAAAATATAACAAAAGAGAGGCAAAAACAGTGAATAGCAAAATTTCTTCTAAAAATGTGATGACAAAGGATTGAAATACCTCATCCCTATCAAAATTGTCGCCACTATGAGGATCAAAAAGAACATCCCCAGTTGAAAGCTCAAAACAGATGCATGCAAAGGACCATAGATCTGCCGAGGTAGAGTACTTAGACCCAAGGAGAACCTCAGGGCACCTGTATTGTCGTGTCTGGATGTCACTTGTAAATTGTTTGTAAACCCAACAAGCATTTCCAAAATCAACCAATTTGCACTTCAAATCAAGTGAGCTCAGGAGCTTTTGTCGTGTAGAACGACTCCTTTTATGTGTGCGGTTGGCGTGCCCTGTTTCCTTCTTATTGTTGGAATCCAATGGACTGGATTTTCTGGCAGAACTTTCAGGTAGATCCTCGGGATATTTCCCATCTAATTTTGTACCAGAGGAATCTTCACCAGTCGGATCACTCTTGCCATCCAATTCTGCATCTTGATTGACCCCACTACCTGTACAATCTTGTGCAGATTTCTTAGCCTTCCGCTTGATCTTTTTCTTCTGGTTCCTTGTCAAATCACCATTCGCGCTCTTCACATCTTTTACAACCCCAGAGTTCACAGAAAAGGTTGTCTTGTCCTTATTAGTGGGAAGGATCAGAGGAGCACCCGACCGCCTCGAATCCTTGGATGGGTCTATCATAGAAAGTAGTAAAATATTCTCTGGTTTCAGATCAGTGTGTATAACAGAAAGTTGCCGATGCAAGTAATCCAACCCCACCAAAATATAGTAACAAATTTCTTTAACCATATGGAGTGGCACTCCTCTATAGTCGGTATACTTAATGAGCGTCAGCAGATTATCTCCCAAATACTCAAACACCATACAGACATGCTGTCCATTCGGCCCAGAATGCTTGAAGTGATCCAACAACTTAACAACGCACTTGCTATCGTCTGGATCGCCCTCTGATATTTGTTTAAGAATCGTAATCTCATCCATGGCTGCTTCTGTGTAGTGTTGGGCACTCTTCTGAACTTTCAACGCTACATATCTCTAAAAACACCAAAAACCAACAAGTGGGTATCAACCATTACTTCTCCAAATAACCCAAAATGCAAGATTTCAATAAAAACCAAAAAATAAATACAAAAAACATCTACAGAGACACCCCAAAAATTCATTTTTAACACTACCCAATTGTCTATAATTAAAACTACAAACACAATGCACTATGAAAACCCTCAAAAAGTAAAAAAAGAAAAAAAGATAAAGTTTTGCAAAAAAAGAGAACAGAAAAACGACGATTTTGCAATCGTCTATATAATAACAGATCCAAACAATTCAGAAAAAAATTGCATCCAAACCAAAAAAAATGAACTTTTGAAGCTCAAAATCTCCAACCACCGATTCAAGGAAAAATGGGGAATCCAGAAAACTCTAGAACCGAGATGAAAGGAAGAAAGAGAGACAGAGAGAGAGTAGGTGGGAGCAGAAGACAATGTACGGACGTTGTGTTGGGTGTCCCAGGCGAGCCAAACGGTGGAGAAATGGCCCCAGCCGAGCTTGCTCTGGACGACGTAGGAGCCGCCCTTGAAGGTGTCACCGATCCGGATGGAGTGGTAGCCTCCCCTCCGGTAGTCCTCCGTCCCCTCGTCCTCCGACGTGTAGTCGCTGCTCTCGCTCCGATCCTCGCTCTTGGCCTCCGCCATCTCCCCCGAAAAACCAACAGGAGAGAGAAATCCCCCAACTACCAATCTCCTCAAAACGGGATGATGCCTCTCTCTCTCTCCCTATCTCTCTCGAATTACAGGATTCTTTAGGGTTTGCTTGAAGCACAGTTTCAGCGCTTCACACACCCCCAAAAAGCAAAAACTATAGAACACAAGAAACGGCCCCCCTCCTCTCTTTCTGTCTCTCTCTCTCTCTCTCTCTACGCTCTGTGGGTTTTGATGGTATATCAGTACGGTGAGGACACCCTATATTTTAGGGTTTACCAATAACAATGCGACACACACATTTAGGAGGGTCAGGTAGGTCCGGAACTTATTTACCAGTTCTCTCTCTCTCTCTGATTCAGTGGTCTCTAATCTCTACCATTTCATTGGTTTCTCGGTTTGGTAAGGACCCATTTTAGGGCTACGAGTACCAACGTGAGACCGTAGAGTCCATGCATGCTGAACAAGCCAAATTCAGCTAATAATATAGCACGAGTTAAACAAGACGAGCTTGAGCGGGCTTGTTTATAGAAAAAATAAATTGTTTTAAATCTCTGAAGGATCACGAAAAATATATATACATATTTTTTGACAGTCTAACTGGGGTTAGAAAAACCCTACCAGCTATATACAACGATATCATTAGGTTTTGAACTTGTAACATCACAACACAAGATGACGTGCACTAACTGCTCTTACCCGGCAAGCGGAGCCCCCTTTGGTTTATCTATAACATATTTATTACTGCCTAACAAGTAAGATTTTACAAGTTGAGCCGAGCTGAGTACCTATTAATGTTCATGTTCATTATGCCCAACCTATTTTATGAGTTTGAATGAGCTCTTCAAGCTTAACATCCACGAGCGGCTCAGATTGTTTTTCAGCCCTATGCATGACCCTTGATTGAATCCACAATTGCCATATCAGGTAGGTCCAGATCCAATTGCTGGGTCTGGTGATCAATTCTGAGTGCTCATGAATCAATGACTAGTTTGGAATCCAGTTTTTCTTTAGGGTAAGTTTGAATTGCTCGGAACTGGGATTCAAGGATCTCAAAATCTTGGTTTTCTGGTTGAACCAAAGAACCATAGAATTACATTGTTTTGGCAATCTCAGATCTGTCCCAATTTGCATGGACGTCAGATCTTCTGCGGGCTACACATTAGATCTGACCTTGAGCACCATGTCCGTGGATCTTTGGGTGCATTCAAGCGCATCCTATTTTTTCTAAAGCGTTTGAAATGTTGCTTTTATATAAGTCCATGGATTTGGATCCCGTTTGTGATTTTTTTTCAATGGCTAGCTTTGCAGAACTGGCTGCAGCGTTGTTGGTGTCTTCGTTTTGGTACTATATATAGTTCACTCTTACTGGCTTCATACTTGACCCTAGGGTTGTCAACGGGTCGGGTCGGGTCAGGTCAGGGCTGGGTTAGGGTTAACCCGGACCAGCCCATATAAGTTTTAACTGGGTTCAAGTTTGGGTCCTATCTCGAGTCATGAAAATAGAATTGCATACCCGAATCCATATATTATAAAATTTTATTTTCATTAAAAATACATAAAATATTCGTGTGGGGTACCTGGCAAAAATCATGACCGAAACACAGCCCACATATTTCTCGGGCCAGGTTAGGGTTGATCCGGATATTATTCAGGTCATCGCTTTCCTTGCCCATACCCGGAAAATTGGGTTTGGGTACCCGGTACAAAGTGGATCCGTTGACACTTGACTCAAGTTGATTCAATTTTATAGCCTCGCTTTCTATTATAATTACCATCGTAGCAAATCTGGTTGGGGCCATGTTCTTAATTAAACGATGTTTACCTCTCTCTCTCTCTCTCTCTCTCTCTCTCTCTCTCTATATATATATATATATATATATATATATATATATATATATATATATCATACATAAAATGGGAATCAGCATGCGTCCTGGTGCTCTGTTTGAGCAAGCACCAGCAGCCCTCTGAGATCAATCTCAGTCACATGATTGATCAACAATAGAGTTTACAAATAATAATAATAATAATAATTTTGCATTTAGGAATCATGCCCGATTAATGATATAGCATGATCCTCTGATTTACTGATTAGAGGATCTAACATAGAGGTTAGGCTCCTGCACTAAAAACATATGCTTATGTATTTAGGGAACAAATGAATGACAACCTTCTTCAATGCGTGAACATGAAAAACAAGAAAAATGACTAGATGGTAATACACTCTCATCTGAAAATAATTATGTACTTATATATATTATATATATTTTTTTAAAACCACCGACAAAGCCCCAGTCGAGTTCACTCAGCTGGGGTCGAGTTGACCGTGTGCACAGACCTTGCAAAGGGCCCACTCTAGCCCTCTTTAGTGGACTGTCAGGCTACCTCGGGTCTGACAGATTAGTGTACAGGCCACTGGCTGCCTGACAACCCTGGTCCAGTTCCTTTAAAACACCCCCGAATATATGTATAAATTTTTTTTTTACCCCTTCCCAACCGGGTCCCTATTGGTTAAGACAGGTCTCTTAGGTTTAGTAAAGCTATGAACCAAGAAATATTGTGAGGGGTGAATGCCTCTTACTACCAGCACAAAGAAGCATTTTCAAAAGGTAAATAAGTAAACATTACATCTATGAAAGAGGATCTAGCATGTAGATCTACCCTTTTCCATAAATCTTTATAGAGATGATACATGAAATTCAATCTACATTCCATTTCTCACTTGATTTCAAGAGAGAAAATCTGTACCTTTGCAAAAATTGAAAAATAATGAGAAACAATAGTGGAAGAGACGGGATGAGCTGGTGAAGAAGGTCCTCATTTTTCTTCTTCCTCCTCCATCTCTTTTCCTCTCTTCCTTTCTCTCTTTCTCTCTCTTTCCTTCCTTTATCTTTCTCTTTCCTTCTTTTTTTTGACTTTATATAGACAAGAGGGAGTGTAATTCCCTCCTTTTCTAGCCCTCTTTAGAAGGGCTGGAGAGGGAGAGTTTCCTCATAAGAGGACTCTCTCTCACCTCTCTTTCCAAGAATTTTCAAAATTCTATTTATTTTTTTTACTTTTTCAAAGTTTCTAAATTTCTTTAAAGTCCCTTCTTAAAACCTCTCAAGCATTTTTAGTCCTTCTTAACCCTAAAATATAAATTTTGGAAATAATAATATTAATTATTAAATAATAAATATTAATTATTTAAAAGCTTCCAAAAATAGACAAATTAACTTAGGAGACTTCTTAACCTAATTTAACTCCAAATTAAATCTTTTAGATCAATTTAAAGCTCAAAAATCATTGGGCATGGATTTGGATATGAATCCAGATCTAAGATTCAAATCCATCTCCAAAAATCCATATAGATTTTGGACTGGACCAAATCCATATGAATTTTGGACTTGACCAAATCCAGATTAATATGGGTCTTGGATAGAGTCCAGATCCATATTAATTGAGACCAAATCCATTGGGTCCAGTCTGATCCAAATTTGGATCCAAACCGATAAACTACTCTTTTTTTAGAAAAATGCAATTTTAGGGCCAACCGAAACTCGAATTCGATAAATTAATATACTATTGCGCTTGGCATTTCAAGACGCATCCAACGACATATTACACTAATATCAAATTTTGAATTTTTCCCCAAAATAACCTAAATTTTGCTCGAATTTTGCTTAAATTTAAAAGTCAAAAATAAAACTCTTTATCTAGCTTCAATTGGATCGTTACGACCTTGCCAATGGGACCTGGGTCAAGCCCAAACTCAAATATATCAGTCTAAAAACTGAGCCCCAAATTATTTTTCTCCCAGACAGCCAAATTTTCAAAAATCTTCAAATTTAACTAAGTGTGAAAATACGTGATATTACAGTACGCAGGCTGAGGGTTCTACCAATCTGCAAGCCCAAGTGACCACAGACAGGCTACAATTTTTGTGACTTTCTAAGACTAGCACTCACGCTATATTTCAGAATATATCTTTGATTGTTGGAGATTCACCGAGTCGGCAACAGCCCATGATCATGCAGATCATGCATATATGTGATTGATGCACACATGATAACGCTAATCACGCCCAGCGTGAGTAACATTATCATCTTCATATCTTTTTTATCGCAGCAAGTAAGGAGTGACTAATTAAGTATGAGTCTTGTTTTAAGTGCATAGATTTTTTTAACTAGCAAGGTACTTTAGTCACAGTTTCATTATTTTCTTTTGTGGTTCTTTTTCTTTAGTTTGCTTCTGTTTAGTCTTGTTTTGTTTTATAGGATTTACACCCCCAGGTATTCAACTTTCAACATGCAACCAATATGCTTGACGCTGAATTAGTTAATTTGTTTTATTGTTTTATGAGCAGCAATGTGCTCTAGGTAATTAGTCAATACAAAAGTTATTTTTAGCATTAGTTAGTTGTCATTTTTTTTCTTTGCCCAGATTAGGCTAACTGAATAAAGTTTAGGTTATTTGATTAGAGTGGATAGTGATAGGTTTTTATTTAAAGTATATGTTTTCTCTTACTTTGATCTGGTTTTATTTTTAAACATTAGTATATTCATTCATAGCTAGTTTTTATTTGTATAGTTAACTCTAGTTCATGTGTTTCTTTAACTAGGATCATTAATTTGGTTTAGCATAGTTTATGCTTAATTAAATTTTCCCAATATGGTGTTGTTCAAGTTTTGTTTTGCTTCATGTTCTTAGATACTTAAAAAAAAGAAAAAAAAGTGGAAATATACATTCATGTCCTTTAGTTCAAGCATTAGATAGTTTGCTTTGAAATTAATTCCAGCAATTCGTTAGATACTCCCTTTGGTCAATTATTTTATAGTTTGATTAATTGGTTAATGAGATTGAATTTGTTTCTTGCATTTAATTAATCTAACGTAGTTAGTTTGTTCTGCTATTTTGTCATTTAGTACTTTAGTTTGTTACTTGATAGTTCAAAGTTGTTATATGTAATTAATGTGTATAGGTTAGTCATATTCTTATTTTTGTGATTTTTGCTTGAACTAACATTAGATTTTTTTTTACTTTTTTTTATGTTTTGTTTTGTGTTTGTGTTTTACAGAGAAGTGGTTGATTGTGCGGTGAGCCCTCAAACGAGTCTCTGAAAAGCCCTCTGAGGTTCCCAGAAAGGCCCTTAAAGCCTCTCAAGGAGCCCTCAACAATAAGCAAAGGAATATCAAATAAAGCAGAGGCATTAAAAGGGACTAGAAGCTCAAGCATTGAAGACCCTTTTCTTTTATTTTTAACTTAGGATTTATTCATCCATTTATTCTGGGTTTGTAATAAGGTCATTTAACTAATTATTATTTGTTTAAGCCTTCCTCCGAGGGTCGCACTTTTAGTTAATTAATTCTTTTATTTTTTAAGGCAATAAAGAGTAGATTAGTTTTTTGTGTAATACAAAGTGTTTCTCTCATTCCCTAAGATCGACCCGGACTCCACCACTCGTGCAAGCTGGTTTTTAGTATTTGGTGTCTGTCTTTCACAAAATATTTTTATCAAAAATATATCTTTAAAATTTTATTTCATAAAACTTACACCACCTTCCCAAGTGGGAATGATGATTGATATTGTTTGCCATAAATACACCCTTCGCACACCTCATTTGTACAATCAATTGTTGGTAAACCAACCACCATATTTTGTTGATGTAAAAGTTCAAACCATTAAAATAAAGATGCCCATACCTCATATGCGATAATTTATATTGATCA
Source organism: Nuphar pumila (assembly GCF_984573655.1). NCBI lineage: Eukaryota > Viridiplantae > Streptophyta > Magnoliopsida > Nymphaeales > Nymphaeaceae > Nuphar > Nuphar pumila. The sequence continues at coordinate 27,000,132 of NC_143255.1, read as the reverse complement.
AGAGCATTTGCCATAAAGGCACAGTCAGCTGTCTTGATTGTTTCAAGTGAAAACATTTTATTTTGGACCATGATAATTTTTACAAAAACTATGTTATTCTTGTTTTTAATCTCACCAACGTCATTTTCAAATAAAAGAGTGTAGCCTTTTTTAACCAATTGCCCCACGCTAAGTAAATTCTAGGCCAAACCAGGAACATAATACCTATCTTGAATGAATCATTCTTTACCTGATTTTGTTTTGATATTAATTGTTCCTTTGCCATTGACATTCACTTTATTATTGTCCTCAAACCACACATTCAATTTCGCAGTCTCATCAATATTTTTGAAGAGACTCCTATCGTCAATCATATGGTTACTGTGACTACTGTTTACAAACCACATTTCGCCTTTGCAACTATTAGCATTCATACATGCAAGAAACAAATTTTCACTTTCATCTGCAAAATTTGCTTGTTGCTTTGCCTTTTCAAAGCATTTGACTTCAATATGACCAAACTTCTTGCAAAAATAACATTGCTTTTATCTAAAATTCTGAATTTGATTATCTTTTTCTATTGCATCATTCCTTTAAAAAGTATCATAAAACCATCATCGACCTTTACCACATCCACGAAAGGTTCCTCTAAAACCTCCTCATCCCTGACCTCTTCCTTCACTCCTTTGATCACCATTGCTATTCTTTTCTTTTGAAATCTTTACTTTTGTTTGAAAGGCCCGCTTTACCATTTTTTCTGATGACTTTTTTATATGTTATTCATAGGCTAAAAGAGACCTCATTAGTTCTCCAATAGAGTACACAGACAAATCCTTGGACTCTTTAATCACAGTAACAACATGATCAAATTTAGAGGGGAGACACCTCAAAACTTTTTCAACTACCTTTTGATCATTTAAGACTTCACCAAAAGTCTTCATTTGATTCACAATAGTGAAGAGCCTAGAAAAAAAATTGAATAGACTCACCGGTTTTTATAGAAAATGTCTCAAACTCTCTTTGTAAAGTTTTAAGTTTAATCGTTGTGATCTCTTTATCCCCATGAAATTTTTGCTTCAGAAGTAGCCAAGCTTCTTTTGACTTTGTAGCCTTGGCAATTGTTGAAAAGTTGGTCTCAGACACAGCCTGTTGTAATACTAATAATGTATTCGTGTCCTTCCTTTAGACTTCTTTTGCATCAGATTTTTCTATCGATTTTTTGCTGCCTTAGTTCCTTCAACATCTACATAACCATTTTCAACCAACTCCCAAAGGTCTTATGAGATAAAAAATGTCTTCATTTTAATATTCCAAAATTTGTAGTTCTCACCATTAAAAATTGGCACTAATGATTGAGATATGTTGAGAGTATTGGAATTATTTGCCATACTAGTTTGCAGCTTTAATTCACTTTTATCCTTCCAAACTCCAAGTCTACAGGAACTTCTTGCTTTAGCAATGTTCTCTCACTATGTTTTGCAATGCCCAACTTTGATTGCAATCTGACTCTGATACTAAAAATTGAAGGCTATATCTGCAATAGAAAAGAAAAAATTGCCAACCAGGAAGATATTACAATGGATGTTTTACTCTTTAACTCACTTTTCCTATATATAAAAAGCGTAAGTAAAGACTCCTATTTAAAAGAAAAAACCAGCATAAAGATAGGAGCAACAACTACTCCACTACCCACACAAAGAACCACTACATACGGTTTTCTTAACTTTACTAAGAACTAACCCCTATTTTTGAGGACTCAATTTGATGTGAACTTAGGATGCTCTCATCCACTACATTCAACACTTGAACTCTAACTTGACGTGAGTATTGGATGCTCTCATCCACAACTTGAACATTAACCAATATCTTCCCCATCTGAATCGGTGCGTGCTCAGGTTATTGGTCTTAGGACCTCATTTAAAGTCTAGAATTCGCTTAATATGCAACACTCTAGATCAAGAGTTTGAAAGAGCAACTACAAATACTTAAGAAAGGCACTAAATTGATTGATGAGTACCTACAAAGAGCCAAGATGTAAAGACAACAATGGCCGTTGCTTCACGACCTATTAGTGACGAGGACATGATTTTGCACATCCTCAGGGGACTCCCTTCTGAATATTCTGCATTTAAAACTACTATTTTTGCTCAGAGCAATCCCATTACTCTTTAATAGCTACATAGAATGTTGTTGACTCGCGAGTCTCAGCTGGCCGACAATGACAATGAATAAGTGGGATTTGGTATTAACAGTCCTTCGGCCAACTTCACTAAACATTAGATCTATGATCAAAATTTTCTGAACAATAAAAATTCTATAGATATAGGTGAAGATCTTAGGGACGTCCAGAACAGTCAGATCATGAAAGAATAATGTGTCAATATTGTGACAAGTCAAGGCATGGTGCTTGACAATGTTACCAAATCACTCGAAATATGCCTAAGAAATTGAACAACCCAAGAAAATCTCCTCCTCATGCCTATAATGTGTCAACCCACAACATGGATGATGGCAATTGGTACCTAGACTCAGGCGCAACGCATCATGTCATGCATGATCTGAACTCTCGCTATTCATTCACCACACAAGAAAAAGAACATCGTTAAGATAGGAGATGGGACAAGTTTAAGAAATCATAACACTAGATCTTTTGAGTTTTGTTTTGATAATGCTAAATTTACTCTTAGAGATGTTTTTCATGTTCTGCACATTACTCGAAATCTCATTTCAGTAAACAAGTTTACTCATGATAATAATGTAGTGTTTAAATTTTACCATGAATATTGTTGTGCTAAGGATCAAGTGTCTAAGAAAGAGCTCATATAAGGGACGACAAGTAATGGGCTATATTAAGTACAATTGTTAGGTGCTTCGAATAAAGGAGGTTGTGCTATCAGGAATAAATAAGTCTTGGTTGGTGAAAGATCCACTGTTGATTAGTGGCACCAGAGACTTGGCCATCCAACATTGTGGGTGGTTCGTCAAGTTGTCCATCGGTTTGGTCTTTTTTTTTATTTTAAATCTGAATCTCGTATATGTGATCCCTGCCAGAGAGCAAAAAGTCATGCATTATCATTTGCTCTGTCATTACATAAGATTATTGAACCCTAGAACATATATATTTTGATGTGTGGGGGTCATGCCCTGGTTGTTAGTATGGACCACTACCGCTATTATGTTTGTTCTGTTGATGCATTTTCAAAGTTACTTGGATATATATGATTGCTCACAAGTTCGATATTTTGAGGGTTTTTCAAACATTCAAGGCAAGCATTAAGAATGTTCCTTGAAAGAAAAGAAAGTTTTTACAAACAGATGGGGAACGAGACTATCAAGCCCTTGACTCATCTAAAGGCTTGTGGTATTGGTCATCGGGTGTAATGTCCTCATACCCATGAGCAAAACGGTGCTATTGAACACATTCATCATATTGTTGATACGGGACTTAGTTTGGTGAGTTGGGCTGAAATTCCAAAGAAGTATTGAAATTATGCCTTTAATACCATAATGTATTTGATGAATAAACTTCCATCAACCGTCACTGGTTACAAGTCTCTTTTCAAAATTTTGTTCAAAAATAAACCAGATTACAAGTTTCTTAAAGTTTTTGGATGCTCATGTTACCCTTGCCTTAGGCCATATCGTGAGAACAAATTGGATTATAAATCTGAATATCATGTTTTTCTTGGATACAACAATATTCATCATGGATATCATTGTTTAAATCTTAGAACTAAAAAAATTATTGTCTCGCAACATGTAGTTTTTTATGAATGTATTTTTTCTTTCAAGACTAAGGCTAACTCAACCATTGGAACCTTACCCATGACCATACTTATATCCATCTCTATCATACCTCCGGTCGAGCATCAAGTGGTCCCAACTTTTGAACCACATACACAGACGTTACCTTATACACTTGAACCACCTTCCCAACTAACCTCTCCTATGATGGATCAAAATTCACCTCCTACACCCGAGCGGCCTTCTCAATCAGCCTCTCCTGTGTTGGACTAGCCTCAACCCTTAACTCATCCTAAATCTCTTAGGACACATCCCATGGTCACAAGATCATAGGATGATACAACTATTCTTAAAATTTATTTGTCCACTCTTTACCATCTACCTACGATTACTCAAGATCATGAGCCCAAAACCTTTCGATAGGCCAATTACCAATACTCTCACTGGTATGACACTATGGCAAAAGAATACTTAGCCTTGATGAAAAATCATACTTGGACTTTAGAACCTCCCCAACGAGTCCAAAACATTGTCAGTTATAAATGGGTGACGCTGAGCTGATGGTACTCTAGAGCGATATAAAGCCCATCCCATGGCAAAAGAGTATGATCAAGAGAAAGGTGTGGGCTATTTTGAAACATTTAGTTCAATGGTCAAACTGACAACTATCTGTATCATTCTCACTATTGTTGTCAATCACAACCGGAAAATCAAACAACTTGATGTTTAAAATGCATATTTACATGGGGATTTGCATGAAGTGGTCTACATGGAGAAACCTTTGAGATTTGAGGACTTATAACACCATGAATATGTTTGTCGCTTGCATAAGGCTTGTATGTGCTCATGCAAACCCCCAAAGCCTGGTACCAACTTCTCAGTAATGTGCTTTATCCATGGGGTTTGTCAGGTCTCACACCGATACATCCCTATTTTCCTAATGAAATGGACATTAAATGCATTCATTACAATCTATATGGATGACATCCTTGTGACTGAGAATTCATCTCAATATCTTCGAGTCTTGTTCAATAATTGGGAAATGCCTTTGCGGTTAAGGATCTTGGTGCACTATATTTTTTTCTTGGTCTTGAAGATTTTTGGACATCTAATAGTCTTTATCTTTTTCAGAAGAAATATCCTTTGGATCTTCTTCCCCGTACATATATGGTTTGGGCCAATCCGGTCCATACACCTATATCGACATCCGCTCCTCTTATTTCCAATATCGGGACCACTTATCATGATCCAACCCAGTACCGAAGTATTGTTGGCGCACTTCAGGCTTGATTCTTACCAATCAAGTTCTGACCTCTATTGTTGACAAGGTGTGTCAGTTTATGCACCGACCCGCCAATGATCTTTGGTCTGCTATGAAGAGGATCCTTTGCTATGTTAATTACACTATCTGACATGGCATTCTTATTAGGCCCACTACTTGTCTCACCTTCTCTGCTTGCTGAGATGCTGATTGGGCTAGGTGTCCTAACAGGCATAAGTCTATGGGGGATATGCAGTTTTTTTTAGGTTCCAATATTATTTTATGGAGTTTCAAGAAGCAACACACGGTGACTAAATCCAAAGCCGAATATAGATCCGTTGCTAATACAACTGTAGAGATTTTAGGTTCAGTTCTTACTAAAGGAGATTGGCATCATTCAGTCCTCACTTCCTGTTTTCTCTGGTGTGACAATGTCACTGCCACATACATGGCTGCCCATCCAATCTTCCACCAAAATTGTAAGCACGTTGAAATTGACATGAATTTTGTTAGAGATTCGAGTAGCAAAAAAAAACAGCTTGTGGTTCGACATATTCTATCCCAAGATCAGCTTGCAGATATCTTTACCAAACCACTGCCCACAGTTCAGTTTGATAATATCAGATCCAAACTCAGTGTCTCTATTGATCCATTAAGTTTTCGCGGGGGGGGGGGGGGAGATAAGCATGATCCAGGATTCATAGATCCAAAAGTAGGAAAGGATAAGGACTCGTATGAAAGGTACAAGGATTTACAAGAAGAAAATAAAAGCCACAAGGCTGGCCAGGTCAATAGAAAATCTAATGATATTGTTTTCCAAAATGTATCTACTATTATAGGAGAATCTTTTGGTAAATGTTGATAGAGATCTCCTTGATTCTTGTAATTCTGTTATTTAAGAATAGTGGGCAATTCACCTTGTGTTGTAATTCTGTTATTTACCAACGGGGGCACCGCTTGTCTGGTAGGAGCAGCTAGTGCGCATCACCTTGTGTTGGGACATTGCAGGTTCAAAACCCAATGGTAAAGTTGTATAACACGCCTAACCCCAGCTTGCATTTCAAAAAAAAATAATAATAATTGGCAACTCACAGACGTGTGTGAGAGCTGTGAGATATGTTTAGAGACCCACAACATTCAAATATCCCGAGTGCTGATGCTTGGGGTATTTGGGCGTGAAAGGGAGTGGAGAAAATTATTGGAAGTGATGTGGAGAAATAAGAGGGAGGTGGTCCTCAAGATCCATGTTGCTTGTATTGCACGGGTTTTGATAAAAGTGTAGCAAAAAGCTGTTTATATCAGCCTAATTCATTCACACACACACACATTCTTCTTACTGAAAGCAAAAACAGGGTTTGGGGGATCAATGAAAGCAACTTGGTTTTGGATGGGTTCGTTGAGCATGAAGCGATCTAAAATAAGTGGAGTTTTCAAGGACAGGCATCTCGTTTCAGCCAAACACAACTAGGAATTTTTTTAGGGTATATATGGATATGCATGTCTTGGTTCAACTTGGGCCGAGAACTAAACAAAGTACTTGGCCCACACTAAACACAAGAAATTGCTGCTCATAATCACACACGATATTTTCTATAAAACACAGAAAATCGTTGTGCGCAAAGGTTAAAAATCGCTGTATGCAATGGATGAGCATCATACAGAGTAATTTCTACAGAGATTTTCTGTGTATACTGGAATACAATCTTGAAACTTGGTTTCGACACTTTAAATTTGAAAATATGAACCGAACAGAGTTTAGCAGTAAATGATTCAGACATTTTGTGAATTACTGAATTTATAAAACTGCGTTTAATTTTTGCATTGTAGTGGTGCATATGTATGTGATTCTGTGAGCATGCAGGTGTGACCTTTGTCTTCTTTAAGTATATACTACTTTGTAGGGAGTCGATTAAACAAGCAGGGCATTTTGGGGCATCTGAAGTAAAGGCAATCTCATGTAACATCTGGTTCGATAAGATTATGGACCATTTTTTTGAAAACTTGTTTCTTAAGACATGCTTTCTATTCATGGTTTTTCTCTAAGCATTTCTTGTAGCAGTAGTGTTCTTATCTAGTTTCTGGCTGGCCTCCGGTTGGTAAAGCCCTTGAGGCCCCCCTTTCCAGTGGGGAGTACAACCAGCTTCTACCTTGCGGTAAAGGACACATGGTAAAGGACACAACCCATGGGTTTCAAGCTTGTGACATCCCGTCAACATGGTGACCGATATTTTAACAATATCGTGATATTATCACAATTTCTAAGTTAAACCATATTAATCACAAAATATAGTGATATTTTAAAAATATCATAAAAATACATATCACCATATTGTCATATATATTTATGAAATTTTTGAAAATTTACTTTCACATATTTTAAGCCAATGTTGTCTTTTTTTTTGTTAATTTCTTTTATATTTTAAGAACCTTTTTACTTGTTTATTTATAATTTAGCAAGAAAAAATAACAGAAAACCTTTATTTCTTATTTTTAATTATTCTTTATAATCTTAAATTTTCAGGAAGATTTTCTAAACTGAGAAAACCCCTTAACGAAAATTTGTCCGAATGATACTAGTGACTATAGCTCCAAATCTCCTCCAACTGAATGTAGTGTGTACAATGTCAAATGACACATGTTATACTTTTATTTGTTGAACATCATGGCAACATGTTCTCTCATCAACAACACTATTATTATTAATGACGAGGAACCTTCCTGCATCTATGGGGTCACTCTAGGGAAGGCAGTGGACCGGGGCGGATGCTGGGGACAAGGTCTCCACCCTTGCCATGTCTCAAAATTCTGCCCTCCATGCCCGCCTTTATCTCCGCACAGGTTTTGATTTTAACCTCCATCCCCATTCCATATCCTCCTTCCCCGTTTCAAATTGTAACGACCCCGATTTATAGCTTAATTTTTCTCGTATTTTTTTTAAACAGTTGAATATATAAATCGGGATTGTCACAATTACCATATCAAAACATACACTAACTAAAATGTAGAAACCAAAGTACAATAATATCAATTGAATTAAATTAAAATGAAGTTTAAATTATTCAATCGTCCAGTTACGGAATCATTACTAAATCTAATGTCATAGCCAACCAAACCCTCAAAACATATGAAACCAAAACTACAACCTCGATATATAGCGTGCAAACTACAAGAAGAGCTTAACAACGTAGGATCACTCGACCTCCTCAAAACCTGAAAATTATTCAAGTAAAGGAACTAGACATCCCGAGTCTGAGTAGGCAATGACATACTCGCATAATATACAATATCGTAATACATTTAAACACAACCTCATATATCAGTTATGTAACACATATCTTAGCAAGTAATAAACATAAAATCATGCTAACTATAATATAACAAGTCAACTTAATGCACATTCATTCGTACTAAGATTTGCATCAACACAATAAATTATGCACATGCATGAACATAAACAAAATGCATAAACTTGCCATTTTAATGATGTGAGTCTTTCATGCATTAATAAGTTCTTATCTTTAATTATTGTTTTCTTGCTTAAATGATGCATGTCATATTCTATCTATATACAATTTATAATCTTGTTTCACTTGCCAATATATGTCTGTGGGTACAACACAAACTCTCTCAATATAGAGGCATAACTTAGGTTTGTGATTTTAAGCAAGTGTATCTTATTAACTTATGTGGCATCTCAACTGTGACTACTTCGAAGAGGAAATATAATTTTATAGAAAGATTTTTCAACTCATGCAACCCGATATATCAAATTTTTCTCATTAGTCTTACCTATCACACCACAGACAAATTATGGTAGTTCACCCAGTTATGAGTCTTGTGGATGGAGGACAAAAGCAACCTTCTATGCAAAAACAACATTCTACAAAACCGTCAGTACCAGACTTACTCTCTCAATAAGACATAAGAGAAATAATTTTATTTTGATTTCTTAATTAACTCTCTTGTTAATAGTGTCAATGCAAATATATAGCCACATTCATGATTCATATGCAACAATATTCATGGCATTCAATGCATGCTTTCAATTAGTTTCTACCACAAAATCAATATAATAATACAATCTTTATGCATTTACACAGTCAAGGTAAGCTAATCATTCATATTTATGCATGCTCAATTCAATCAATAATAAAATGCATCCAGTTAACATTCATGTCAGTCTATCTCATTTAAGCATCAATAAATATGTTGCATAAACTAAAATACAACTAAGCATCAACACATGTCATACTATGTAGTTCGAATCCCTATTAACCCGATATTGGAAAACCCACAAAAACTCATAGAAATCGAATTTCACTCTCAATAGTTTACTAGGATTGTCCCAACATCCCAGTGATGCAGAGCATCTGGATCATCAATGCAGTAAAGATGAGTTGGATTTAAATCTACTCACCAGACCCGATCTAAGATGCAATCTCTTGTAGATCCAATGACATGCAGGACTATCCAAGTTCAATTGAATATTTAAGAGACTAAATCCAGTTTTTATTATCATATTTCAATTTCTGAGAATTTTGCTTTTTTACCTTCTTAGAAATTATAAATTTTATTTTTTATTCCATTTTGTCAAATTAAGAAATCATATTAGATTTCTTTGTTTTATTTTTTTTATTTTTTAGGCACCGAATTCTATGGATCCGGATAGTTCTAGTGCCCTGTAAGATTTTTTGTGGCACTAGAGGGTGTACAGGGTTAAAGGATAGTTTTCTTTTTTTTTATGAAAGTAATATTTTTCAAACTCTTTTTGTGCGGGTCCAGCTCTTAGAATTGATTTGGATATGACCTAAGATCCAAACCATTTATTTAAGACCCAGTTGGCACCATTTGTGGGAGGACAATTATAGTCCTCATTTTGAATCCAACATTGACTTTGAAAGTCAATATGGTTGTTGGGAGGGGTGTTAATGCTCTAACCTGAAATAGCCTTTGATTGGCCTTGGGAGAGAGGTAGCCTTGGAAAGGCCTTCCCCTTCATTATGAAGTTCCTTTTTTTGGTGTTTAAGAGCCCAAGGGGTTGGAGCCTTTTATTTTGAAAAAAAAAATTGAAGAAAATTGGTGTTGTGATAGCCATTGGTGTTGGCTGGTTCATCAAAGGAAGCCGACTTTCGGTTGGAGGTCGATTAAGTTTCATTTGAGCATTATGTGTTGAATGGGATCTCATAGTGTTGCATTGATGTTGCTTGTCATGCTCTATCGGAGTTGTTGCTGAAGATTGCTTCCATTGTTGTTGGTTGCAAATGAGATACACTTTCTGCAACTTGTTATCATTTCATGTGGTTGCGTAGTTGCTATCATTGACTACTGAAAATCATTGCTGAAAATTGTGGATTTAGTTTCAAGTTATTATTCTTGTTGTTTGCGTAATTCTATTTTGTCAAAACTTGGGTTGTTTGAGTTTGTATCTGATATTGAAACTTGATTTCTTCTAAAAATAAAACTTAAATTTCTTTGTGTTGGATGATTCATGCGTATTTTGGCACTCAGGATTGTAAGACCTTGTCCCAATATTTGGACTGTATATCTCTAGATACTGGTCCAATTTGGGCTTCTTAGGCTCGTTGAAAAGCTAAGATCTGCCTCTACAACTTTGTTGTTTACCAATTTTGCATGAATCTGCTTCATCACGCGGCTAAAATTCCTTGCAAATTCAGTTGCCTGGAATGTGACCAGAGTTCTATCCTGTTAGTTGTATCTTTGCCAATGTTTTGTGTTTTAATCATTTCTCCAAAATGGTTGAACAAAAATTTGCGAGTCTTAACTTGTTGAAAAGTTAGCATCTGGCTCTACAATTTTTCTATTTAGCATTTTTCTTAATTTGATTTTGTTTGGCATCGAAAATCCCTGAAAATTTTAGTTTGTTGAATGTAGTCTGAGTTTGACTCAGTTATTTGAAATTCCTGACAGGGTTTTGTATTTCTGTCATATCTCATTCATTTCATCTTTTTTTGTTGATCTGATTGAAGTTTTGGATAAATAATATCTTGATGCATATCTTTCATGTTTTAAGAATTAGCTGAATCAATCGTTTGAATACTTTAAATTCCAGTTTGTTTCTGTATGCTTAAATTTTTTACACTGAAATTCGAACAGTTAGTTGTGAAAGCATATCAATGTATTTTGCTCATATATGCCAGAATATAGAACCAAAAATTACAAACTTTGGCTTTATGAAAATACAAAATAATTATACACAACTTTGTTATTCTTGGTTTTTTCAAACTCAGTCGATGACTCTCTCAAAGTTGTCGGACTGGTCATCGATCTGTTCCAGGTGTTCTGTCCATCTGTCTCAGAGATTATATCGTAACTCAACCATCACATATCCAAATTCTTTGTTTTTAGATCTATTAAAAAGGTGTGCTTGTTGTGCAACTTTCCCGTGTTTGCTTCTTTTATCAAAATAGAGTGCTCAGGCCTTGAATCACGAAGTATTTGAGTCCTATTCAAACTCATCTGTTATAACTTTTGCTTCTGCACGTGGAGATCCATTAGGATTTCGGATCATGAATCGGCTTCTGCGTCGGGTCTACCATCACCTAGGAACACGGTCTAAAAACCAAACTGCAAAAAATCATCGTACTAAATTAAGAAAAATGCTGGGGCTAAAAAATGGATAAGGGATCAAAGGGGAAAATTTGGGAAGGGAAAAATTGGGTCTATGTCCAACGGATCACACCTATCAAGAAAAAATATTTTGTTTCAGTACGACCTGTAGTGACATATGAAATAGCTGACAGGATAAATCTAGTAATGCTTTTCCCTAGAGATATACTACAGGAAAAGGATAATTTGCAACTCCATGTTGTCAATTGATAGGTCGTCTGAGGGTTTGTCGTGATTCATTGTTGCGCTTACACACTAGGCTACCCTTCTCTGAAAGCTCTGTAGGACCACCTACCATAGGTCCTTTAGCTGGAGGGGTTTACTGCACAACACCAGAACGCTGGCTCCTATAGAGGGAAGCCCAACGAATGTCAGCTGCAAAGCCCTGCACCTCATTAAGATCATATTGTCATACTCTCCCAAAAAAGAAAGAGCAGACCCCATTAAAGACAGGAGTGAGGTACAACAAGGCCATTTTCCGTCCACCGCCCTTCTCACAAAGTCGTCATTCCAACCCTTCTATCGGTCTCGTGTGTGTAGAACCAGGTCTTTTTCAGGCAGAACAGTCTAGTCTATTGAGAAATAGTCTGTTCACGCCAGGCAATGGTTTTGTGGATTTTGTTGATGTCGAGATTGGGTTGGTGTGGAGTTTACCTGCTAGAAAGATGGACTCCAAAATGAAATAAAAAAGAAAGAGGGGTTAATGACAAGAACGGGTGAGCTAACACCCTTTTTCAATAGTTCTTCTTTCTCTCATTCGTTATATTATAATTAACCTAACCAAGCCACTATGTACACTATTGTTATAGGCCAAGCAACACTTTGGCTTGGCACATACTCCAAAGGGTATGAGATTCTGGATTTGAGTCATAGACTAGGTTTGATGCGATCTTGAACTAGGCTACGTTGACCAGACTAGATTCTATAGGAAATCTGACATAGTAAGAGTACGCTAGGAAGACAAAGGCTAGATCTGAAATATGGGGTGGCCCCTTATTTATAATTTTTTTGGTGGATCTGAATATGTTTTATGCGTATTCGAGATCCAAAATTGATGGACAGTTTTTATTTGATAGATTTAAAATAAAGGACGAGGATTTGTCCAAGGCATGTTGCCTTGGATACAGGTTTTTATTTTTATAAATGAGATTTGGGATGGAGGATATTCAGTTTTAAGTTTGGAAGGCAAGTGTGTGTGCGGATAAGGGTTGGACGCACTTTTTAACAAATGGTTGGAAGCTACTCTCAATAAATAGTATTAATGACACTTTTTTCATTAGCGACAAATTAATTTGTCATTAACTCATCTACAACAACAACAACAACTACTACTACACCTTTATCCCAAAACAATTGGGGTCGGCGATATGAATCAAAAAAGAAAATCATTCTGGGTCTTCCACGTGAATCATTCTCCTCCAATCATTTCTATTTAATGCCATGTCCTCGGTGAGGTTCAAAGCATTCATATCATTTCCTATCATCTCCATCCAAGTCTTCTTAGGCCTACCCCGACCTCTTTTAACTAATATATTTTCCCATTTCTCCATCCTTCTAACTGGAGCATCATTAGGCCTTCGCTGAATATGTCTAAACGACCGTAAATGATTCTCTCTCATCTTATTTTTAATGGATGCAACGCCTACCTTCTTACGTATCTCTTCATTTCGAATATTATCTTTTATTGTATTTCCACACATCCATCTAAGCATACGCATCTCAGCTACACTCATTTTTTGAATATGATGTCTCTTGGCAGCCCAACATTTTGTACCATATAGTAAAGCAGGCCTAATTGTCGTCCTATAAAACTTTTCCTTCAATCGCAATAGCATTCTACAATTGCACAACACTCCAGTTGCACTTTTCCATTTCATCCACCCAACGTTTATCCTATGATTTACATCTCCATCAATTTCTCCAAACTTTTGAATGATAGATCCCAAATATTTGAAACAGTCATCCACTGGTATTTCTTGCTTACCAAGCTTCACTACACTCCCATCACTACTTTGTTTCTTACTAAACTGACATTCCATATATTCTGTCTTACTCTTACTCAACTTAAAACCTCTTGCTTCCAATGTCTGTCTCCATAATTCTAACTTAGCATTAACCCCAGCTCTAGACTCATCAATCAAAACAATATCATCAGCAAACAATATACACCACGGCACATTTTCTTGAATTGATCTCGTAAGCTCATCCATTACTATAGCAAATAGGAAAGGGCTTAATGCAGATTCTTGATGTAACCCAACCGCTATAGGAAAATTGGTTGTCACCCCTCCACAAGTGCGGACATTGGTTACTACTCCTTCGTACATATCTTTAATTATACTAATATACTTGAGAGAAATATCTTTCTTCATCATTGTCCATCAGAGAACATCCCTAGGTACTCTATCGTATGCCTTCTCCAAATCAATAAAAACCATATGCAAATCTTTCTTCCTCTCTCTATATCTCTCAATAAGTTGTCTAAGAAGATGTATAGCTTCCATAGTTGATCTTCTAGGCATAAAACCAAATTGATTCTCCGATATCATGACAACCTTCCTCAACCTAGACTCAATCACCCTCTCCCAAAGTTTCATAGTATGACTCATGAGTTTTATACCACGATAGTTTGTGCAATCTTGTATATCACCTTTATTCTTATATAGAGGCACCAAAGTACTCTTCCTCCACTCATTAAGCATCTTATTTGTCCACCAAATCTTGTTAAAAAGATTTTTCAACCATTCTAAACCTTTCTCACCCAAGCATTTTCAAGCCTCGATAGGTATACCATCTGGGCCAACTGCCCTTCTTGTTTTCATTTTCTTCAAAGCCTCTGCAATTTCTTTTTTTTGAATCTTGCGCATAAAGTCACGATTCATCTCATGAAAAAGAATGGAGAAGTCTCCAAGATCCGAAGCATGACCTTCATTAAATAAGTTATCAAAATAATCTTTTCATCTCTCCTTAATCTCCTCATCTTTGACTAAAACCCTTTGCATTTCATCTTTGATACATCTAACCATACCCAGATCCCTCGATTTCCTATCTCTCATCTTTGCAAGCCTATAAATATCCTTCTCGCCCTCTTTGGTATCCAACTTGTCATAAACCTCCTTATATACCTTATCCCTCGTGTTTCAAACTACTTCTTTAGCTTCCTTCTTTGCTATTATATACTTCTCCAAATTCTCATTATCACGACTCTTACTTAAATTTCTATAACACTCTCTTTTAACCTTAATAGCTAATTTGACATTCCCGTTCCACCATGATGTATCCTTACCTAGCGGTGCACCGCCTTTAGACTCACCTAATACCTCCTTAGCCACCTTTCTCATGCCACCCGCTATCTTATTCCACATTGATTCTGAATCCTTCTCGAGACACCAATCAACTTCCTTAACTATATGCTCTACAAACATTCTTTGTTTAGCTCCTTTCAGTGCCCACCACTTAATTCTAGGATCTATCCTATGTCTATCCCTTTTGCGGCATTTTCTAATTCTAAGATCTAAAATTAAGACTTTATGTTGTGTAGCTACACTTTCTTCCGGTATAACCTTACAATCGATGCAACAACCCCTATCTCTCTTTCTAAGTAGGCAAAAATCTATCTGTCTCATATTAACATCACTTTTAAATGTTACTAGGTGAGACTCCCTCTTCCTAAACCAAGTATTTGCTAAGATCATATCATAGGACAAACCAAAATCTAAAATCCTTTCTCCACTTTCGTTTCTTTTTCCTATACCATATCCCCCATGGATACTCTCAAATCCATCCCTACTAATGCCTACATGTCCATTAAGGTCACCGCCGATGAAAAACTTTTCTCTATAAGATATCCCTTGTACTACTTCATCTAAATCTTCCCAAAATTGATGCTTAATGGAATCATCTAAACCTACTTGAGGTGCATAAACACTAATAATATTAATAATATTTGTACCTAATACTAATTTAATAAGTAAAATCCTATCACCCTTCCTACGAACCTCAACTACATTATCTATAAACTCACGACTAATAACAATCCCTACTCCATTCCTATTCCTATTTATTCCTGTATACCAAATCTTATATCCATAAGGTTCTATCACTTTTGCTTTCTCACCTACCCATTTGGTCTCTTGTAGACATAAAATATTCATCTTTTTCCTACACATACCATCTACTAACTCTGTCAACTTGCCAGTTAAAGACCCTATGTTCCAAGTGGCTAACCTAATTTTATGGTCTTGAACTATCTTCTTTACCCTCACCCATCCAACAAAATGAGGGAACCCTTGCCTATTTGACACCACATCTGGGCGCCGGTGTGACGTGTTGCTTCTGAGCGATGACCTAGCAACCCTTGCCCATTTATCACTGCCTCTGGGCCTATAGAGTACAGCTTGTCGCTCAGTAGGAAACGCCCCAACAAAATTCTCATATTGGTTCATATTCATAGGGTGTGACTAAGTTTTTATGTTGGCTGTCACTGGCCTACCGCAACCCTCCTCCTTTATCCGAGCTTGGGACCGACAATGTATCACTAAATAGTTATACACAGGCGGAGTTATTGTCATTAACTCATCTGCAAATGAAAAATTATCGGATGCTGACATCACGACCTGAAAAATGGCTACTTAGACCTATGAATGCCAAATTTAAAAATATTGATATGTGTGTTGCGTGCTTTGGTTTAGACTCTTGTTTGCATTAGATCATAAACCATGATTTCACAAAAAGATCCCATAAATTCTACAAGGAACTTGACTTCAGATTTGGGTAAAGGTTCTCATAACCCTAACCAACCTAAGCCTTCAAACCAAGATCCACCTAAGACCCTAGAAAGAAACCCAAGGAGCTTTGAGCCTTGTTGGGTGGTGATCCACAATCAGGAGAAATGGCGATCTTCTCACTTGGAGATGATTCTTGTGGCCAACATAATTGGGAAGAAACAAATCCAAAAGAAGAAGGAGAGGATGATGAAGAAATCTAATATGCAAAAATGAATAAAGGAAAAGGTGTAGCATATGTGTTTTTGGAAAGATCCATTTTTGAAGATATAAAAAACTCCAATGCAGCTCTAAAGATCCTGATTTAAAAAATTCTTAGAGAATCAAGCAAAATTGTGAAGCTACAAGCATAATCAGAAGTATAAGGCTCAACAAGTTCCAGTTTGTAAGATCCAGTCAATCTGGATCCCAAAGTTAGTAAGTGCAGTAGTTAAGACTACAAATTCTTGACCTAGTAAATATGAGGAGCGGGTATGAAACCTCGAAAAGGAATTAAGGAATGTAACCTCACAGATGAAAAGAACCAAAGGAGAATAAAGGCCATAAGAGATCCAATACTTAATTTTGAGCCAAGATAGTAAACCTTTGGGTCTTACTCCCCTAAAGTTCATTAAGTTTAATGGGATTGGGAACCCACAAACTCACATCACTCTATTCTTGGATGCCTGCTCTGGCTGTACACAATGATCGAGCATTGATCAAATGGTTCCCAAGAAGCCTTGAAGGAAAAACAATGTTATGGTTCTAACCCTAGATGTTCATCATATCAGACAATTCCAGACCCTCATGAGTTTATTCATTGAGAGGTTCGTATTCAAGTGGACGCTTTGTCAATGACCAATCAACTTTATGATCTTAGGCAAAAGAAGGATGTGGGCGCTCAAGACTTCATCAATAGGTAGAGATCGGTATACCATCACATGAAGAACCCAATCTAAGAATCGCATGCCATCACTCTTATCATGAACAACTTTAATCAACCTCTTAAGGGCCTCTTGGCTACACAAAGGTGTGAGACCTTCACTGATTTGATTGATGTTGCCACTTGGATGGAGTCGAACAAAAAAAGAGGTATGTACATTAGAATTTTGGTCAATAGTGGATCAAAGAGGGAGATTACAAAACGAATAATCACCTAGGAGCCAAGTTAGTGTGACTACTCTTCGAAAAGAAAAGAAAAAGTTAAAGTCTTTCAAGCAAAACCAAGGGCAAACCCAAAATCCAAGATGACATAGTTATAAAAAGTTCACCAAGATCTAACAAACTCAATCTCAAGTTCTGAATATTTTGTTGCAAAATAAAAATTTTGAATTGTAAAAAGTGTCAAATCCTCTACAGATAAAAGAAAGGGACCATACATAATTCTGCAGATATCATCAGGTGTTTGGTCATGACACTGAAGAGTGTAACACCCCAAATTTTCTGTCCTGAAAATCATATATATATTTTTTTAAATGGTTTTAGACAATTTTAGCATAAATTCAAATGGGATAAAAACTTTGGCATATTACTTCTCGATTGCATCTTTTCCCAAATACACATCGAATTGAAAATAAAATATCCATAATTAATTAATTGTCTATTATACTTTAAATTTAAATAATAATAGTCCTTTCAAATTAAAATATTCATCAGAGTCTTGAGTATTTGTAAATTCTTCAAGGAGAATGGGAGGAGAGAGAGAGAAGAAGAAAAGAGAAAGAGAGAATTCTTTGATTCTCTCAATTTCTCAAACTTCAACTTATGAAAAAGAAAGACCACCAAGGGGGTCTATTTATAGTTGAGATTGGGGGTAGCTTAAGCAAAAATGAGCGATGTGGAACTAAAAAAATCTCCAAAAAGGTGGTGCCAAGCCCATGTCGGCATTTTCTTTTTTTTCAAATGGATGAAATTGCCATTTCATAAAATCTTTGACACATGGCACCCCTCTTGCACATGGGTGCCCATATGGGTCTTTTTAAGTTTTGTAGATAGGTAAAATAGGATTTTATTCAAAAATTTGACACATGGCATCACTTGTGAGTGATGCTCATGTGGGTTTTTAAAAGTAAAGGGGTTTTTAAAGATATATTGAAAAAATGATTTTTGATTTTTGAATCTTAAAAATGCCAAGTGGCGCCCCTCTTTAAAAATAATATTCTTGATTTTTTATTTTGAATTTAAGGAAAAAAGGAAAATAAAACATGAGAAATAAAAAAGGAAATTGGGAAATTATTGGATTTCAAAAATCCAATCTTGATTTATGAAATTCGAATTGCGCAAAAAACGAATCCATATTGAATTTAGAGAGTTTTTGCAAAAATACTGTTTTTGGATTTTGAAATTCAATGATTATTTTGAAATTGGGGATAAAAATTGGATTTTGAATTTGAATTTAGAATCCCAAAATTGATTTTGAATAAAAATTGAATTTTGAAACTGGATCTGGATCTATTTTGATATTTCAAAATCCAAACTGAATTTTGAACTGGATCTAGGGTATATTTTCAAAAAAATTTTGCAAAATGATGGATTTAGGTTTTGAAATTCAAGAATTGATTTTGAAATTGGAATAAAAATCAAATTTTGAAAAGGATTTGGATCCAAGGTTTTGAAAAAGATTGGATTTGGATCTCGATTTGAAGGAAATTGGTTCGAAATGGGAATCGAACCCTGAATATGGATTTCTGAAGAATTGAAAATGGAAAAAATAACCCAAATTCATAATAAAATTAGGATTTTGATTTTGGATCTTGGATCCAATTCAGAGAATAAAATTGAATCTTGGATCTAGATCAAAATTCAAGAAGTGAATACTGAATCTCAAATGTCAGATGAATTAGAGCTCAGAAATTGATTGAATTGAACTTCTGAATGGATCAAAAGGTGGATCCAAATTGAAATAGATCCAAAATTGCTTAATTGGATCCTGAATATCTGATGAGATGTTCCAGGTTCAAAGAATGAATTGGACTCTGGATATAGATTTTTGAATGAATCGGATGAAAAATCCAAGTTCGAGAAGAAATTAAACATCAGATCCAACATTGGATCCAATATCCGAATTAAAATGGATTGGATCTCGAATATTGATAAGATATTAGATGAAAGAATTGATCCGAGTCCGAATTTTGGGTTTGTCCCAGTTCAAAAATTATTGGAAATAATGTCCCGGATAATTTTTATTTTTTTTGGTCTTCACCCTGCAAGGGCAAAAACACGGTACTAGACTGGTCTGAACTAATTTGAACTGGACTGGATTAGAATGAACTGAATCTGAAGTCAGTTATACTCAGGTGAACTCAATTCGAAGCTAAAACGCTAGCTCAATCAGTTAGGGCTAGCTCAATTTGGACTGAATTGAGCTTGAATGAGCTAAAATGAAGGTCTGAGTGTGTAAAAAGTGATTTTGAAATGAAATTGGATCATTCAAACTCTAGACTCGAGGATAGTTTGGCTAAAATTCGATCTAAAAATGAGCTTACTTTGCAAGAAATGAACTAATTTTAGCTGAGATGGATTGACACCACTTATCGTGAGCTCAGTGAAGCTAGAAATGACTGACATTCTAACTTTTCTTAACTTAGTATGTGCTTGGCTACGACGAACAGGCGAAGAGCTAAGGGTGACTTACGGGTAAAATGGTAATTTTATTGTCAAAATGGGATGAACTAATCTCTAGACTGGGATAAACCTAGGGGTGAGACTCGGCACTACCCTACAGGGGATTTGGCATCTGTGAAATGAGATATCTGAAACGGGTTTGAAAATTTTGGGGTGTTTACACTCGTTCTTTGCCTTTTGTTTGCCATTGGACATTTTTTGTTCAGTTGTGATCCTTTCTGTTTTTTTGCCTCCTCCTCAACCTTCTTTTTGGCATCCTCCAAAGTCATCTTTTTTTTCATGAGTTTATGAAATCGAATAATATACTTCTTGGTTTTTGTTACATTATTATGAAAAAAGGTTATTAGAAAACAACTAACTATAGAATACATCCAAAAAATTTAACAAAACATATATAAATACCTACCTGCATGAAGTTTAATTAATTGTTTTTTCCCAAATACTGCATGTATAGTAGGATAAATATATCACAATTATATATGTAGCAATCATATATACTTGGATCATGCACTTATACATATATGAATTAAGTTAACAAAAATATACAAATTACTTATTTTCTTGTTGAGGAATATTGTTCATGGGAGAAGCCATCCAATCGGTGTAACAGTCATAGCCAAACCACGCTATAAAAAATGAACCTACAATACCAACATTGAACCTACTAAGTAGAAGAGAGCAATGAGCACATTATTGAATAAGTAATGTTATCATACTATGCTTTTTATGTTCTTATTTGCATTAGTTATGGACACAATTGAATTATACAACCCGAACTCCCTCCCAAAGAACCCAGTGTTGGTTGCCCCAATTGACCAAAATTAAGATATACGACATAAATTGAGTTTAAAGTCGTTGTGTGCATACAAATTTATGTTTTGTAAGTATTTAAAGTTGTAAAGCGGATACTTTGTCAGTTTCATAATAAGGATACGACAGTTCACTGGTCTCTGAGCATGGACGAGCCCCATCTTCCATCCATTTAGTTTTGATCATTTTTTGTGAATAGTTAATATTTACCAGTTAGTTTATATTAATCGGTAGAAAAATAACAGAAACCTCACTTTCGAGACTCATAAAGAAATAGGGGGTAATGTAAATGGCCTTTGGCAGATCCATTTTATTCGTCATATCCTTTGTGTGGACCGTTTGGAGTCTTTTTTTAAATTTTGCTGGATGCTACATACGAGCAAAATATAATACATTTTTGTTAGATTCAAATGAGTTTACATACAAACGTAACAAAGGAACAAACAAACGAACATGCAAACCAAATACTTATGTCACTTGTCAACAAAGTTTTTTCATAAAATTCATGATCTTTTGGTTTTGATGGCCCTTTGTAGACTATGTCAATAACTTGTTCTCATCATTAATTGAAAAGTGAATATAAATACATACATAAAATTGCACCACTAGTTATATAAATACATGACTCAGAACATTGATTATACCTATGCATGGGGCTATTAATTACATATATATATATATATATAAACAAAATAAAAAGTTTAGAACGAAATAACACAAATACGCAAGGGCTATAGAACTCATATTTTGACCTAACCTGAGAACTCAATGTGAAGGTACTACATCCTTGTCGGAATGCAAAAAAAAAATCCAAGATTCAACGCAAGAAAAGTGGTAAAATATTGAGGGTTCTAGAGAAAAAAGTGTTAGGGTTCTTTCCTGAAACATGCAATAAAAAGAAACATAATGAACAAAAATGACTTTATATATTATTCAACAAACATTCGAATTTCACAAAACTTCGCAACATATTATATCTGCAGATCACTACTTATTTGCGGATGTTATCAGTTACATAAATGAGATCTACATGGTCCTATGCGAACTTCATACTATACAAGCAAATTTAGTGAAATATTTGTGACATTTCTAAGGTTTAAGTTACTGAAAGTTTGCATATTTGGTTATGCAAACTTCATATTACGTATGCAAGTTTAGTGTTAGATTTGTGAAGTTTTAATAGATTTGAGTTACAGGAGGTTCACAAATTTTGTTATACGAACTTTGTGAGGTTTGCAAAAAAAAATTGTGTGAATCTACCTTTAAGTGAAAGGGTGTGATAGCCGAAGAGCATACCAATATATTGCATTGTGTGAAGGTTAAAATGACCCTTTTAATGATAAACATTTGTTGTTTTGGATATCGGGCCAATTTTCAAAAATTATAGGTTTTTTGTTGAATACATTATTTTAGTTATACAGTACAATCATTTTTCAATAACGAAAAGAAACAACTTGAGACACCATTGCTTACCAATTCATCTCAAGCACTAGCATGCTAAAAAAGACATACATTTCCAAGTCATCACTTCAACAGTGTTGCCAGAGAACCAAAAGATATCTACAAGATTTGGGATGGTAGAGAGGATTTGTAAAACAGATCCTTTTGGTCTAGATAATCTCACTAACATTTCTATCAATATGAATCTTTGTCAAACTTCACACTTGTTTCACACAAGTTTTTTCACATTAAGAGCCCTTCAGGCACGATCGGACACGTAGACAATGACATAACACATATTATTAATATTTTATTGATTTTATGTTTTGGTTTAATAAAAAGTTTGATTTTAATATTAAAATATAAAAAAAAATTTATTATTTAAAAAATAAAAACATTGTGTCCTCATATCTTATTTTTCAAAATAAAGTTTGGAACTTTCACATCGAATCCATGTCATGTCCTCATCTCCACTTGTCTTCATGATGTGGGTTTCTAACAAGGGGTGAAAAGTAGGTCAGAGGTCCGAATTAGGTCCACCCATGAATCTAAATCCATATTTGTATGTTTACATGTATGGTCCATGATGTGCCCCCAATTATAGAGTCTATTTCCAAGGAGCGGGTATATGCCATGGTATATACTTGCCCGCCACGTCTCCAAGCATTAATGTGGGAAAAAGGGGAGAATGCTTCTCTATTTTGTAATTTTTTTATTGAAAAAAAAATATATAACACGTTCTCTCTTCTAAATTTCTTGTGTGTTTCAGCAACAAGTTGGGTATTCTGGCAACAAGTCTCATGCTCGAACCCTTTCTGACGATAGTTGGGGCATCATCTGTCAAAAATAGTAATTTGTAATATCCAAATCCAAAAGTAAAGGAAATAGGTGTCTTAGATTTCCAAAGAGACACCTTGCTTGATGAAAGAATGCAACTTTATGTTTCTTTGAAATTTATCTAAAGGTATTAGGTTTCTTTTGAAAAGGTGAAAGCTTTTGAAGTGACATGATACGTTTCTTTTTGGGCTCTATATAAAGCCCTCATCCTTATTGTGTTGTATATGCAATTTCATCTCATTTGCTCAATAAAATATTATTTCTTTTTTAGTGCATTTACGTGTAAGTATGAGATAAACTTTTAAGTTCCTCTTCTTCTTAATCTTTTTTTTTTTTTTGCCATAGCCATATTTCATTGCATCAATTAGGGCATTTAAAACTCAACAAGTGGTATCAGAGCCAGGTTAAAGGAGATCACACTTACATCAAAATCATGACAGGAAATTTGAACAACTCTGTCGCCAATCTCTCCCAACTCCAAGTGCCCATGTTCAATGGTGAAGGCTATGATTTTTGGAGTCTTCAAATGAAGACTTTATTCACCTCACAAGAGCTTTGGGAGATTTTCCATAGTAGTTATGAAGAACCAACTGATAATGCAATTCTTGCATCATGGACTGCTTTAAAATAAAAAGAATTTAAGGATAATAAGAAGAAGGATGCAAAAGCACTACTATATATCCAACTTGGGGTAAGAAATGTTATCTTTTACCGAATCATGAATACAACTTCGTCCAAAAAAGCCTGAGATATTTTAAATAATGAATTTCAAGGCTCGAAGAAGATTATATCCATCAAGCTTCAAGCATTATAGAGAGATTTTGATACATTGTCTATGAAAGACAATGAATCCATTCAAAAGTTTTTTACTAAAGTTTTGGGATTACCAATCAAATAAGGAGCTATGGCGATAAAATTAAGGAGAAAAAAATAGTTAAAAAAAAATTAAGAAGTTTGCCACCGAAGTATGATTATGTCATAGCATGCATAGAAGAGTCAAAAGGTCTATGAACTCTATCATTATAAGAATTAATGGGATCCCTTGAGGCACATGAGAATCGGATTGCAAGGACTGAATCTCAAGTGATTGAGCATGCACTCCAAACAAAGCTTAGATGAAGAAAAAGAAGCCTTCAAAAGAAGACCTCATTTTTCAAAAAGAAGAAATCAAAAGTTCATCAAAGGTCGCAGCAAAAGAAAAAAATATTCTTGTCAACCAAGGCAGTTTAAGTAATCAGAAAAATATTGTCATGACTGCAAAAAATCTAGGCAAGAGGCTAGAGAATTCTGATTTAAATGTACAAGATGTTGAATACCAAATCACTCAAAAAGATTGTTGATTTCAAGAAAAGTATGAAGCCAATTTCTCAAAAAATGAAGATGAGAAAGATCAAATTGTCTTCTCTTGCATGAACGTTGAGCAAGAACCAAGTAATATATGGTATGTAAATAGTGGTTATAACAAGCACATGACTGAAAATAAAAAGTGTTTTGTCAAACTTGATGAAACTATCACCTTCAAAGTAAGAATGGGAGATGAAAAATCTTAAAATGTTGAAGGCAAAGGAGTCATAGCAGTCAGAACGAAATCATGTCAGACTAAACTCATTCATGATGTTTTTTATGTACCTGGTTTAGCACAGAACTTGTTAAGTGTTGGTTAACTGATAAAAAAGGGGTACTTAGTAAATTTCAATAATGACCAATGTACTATTGCTGGCAAAAATAGCCAGCAAACAATAGCCAAAGTGAAGATGACTACAAATAAGGTCTTTCCTTTTACTATGAGTTCATGTGAAGGACAAGTACTAAAGGTTGAAAGTTTAGATGTATCAAATCTTTGGCAATTAAGATTTGGACATTTAAATTATCAAAGTTTAAAATTGTTGAAGAAAAAAAATATAGTAATTGGGCTTCCTTATATCGATGGAGAAAATAAAATATGTGTAGGTTGTATATATGACAAATTCCATAGACTTCCTTTCCCAAATTTATCTTGGAAAGCGGAGCGTCCTCTTGAATTGGTTCATGCAGAAATTTGTGGACCGATGCAAACAAAATCTCACAATAGAAGAAAGTATTTGTTACTCCTCATTGATGACTTCAGCAGAATGATGTGGATATACCTTTTCCAACAAAAGTCAGAAGCATTCCTTATTTTCAAAGAATTTAAAGCCTTTGCAGAAAAGGAGTGCAGGTTCAAATTAAAAAGATTAAGGACTGACCGCAGAAGAGAATTTATATCCAATGAATTTTGAAGCTAGTGCAAAATCCAAGGCATCAAAAAGCAACTAAGTGCATCAAAAATTCCACAACAAAATGGTGTCATAGAGAGACGAAACTACATTATTGTTGAAATGGCAAGGAGCATGTTAAAAGGAAAGAATCTTCCAAATAGTTTTTTGTTTGAAGCCGTGAACACAATAGTCTATATTTTGCATAGAGCTCCCACCAAGTCTATTCACAACAAAACTCTGTATAAGGCATGCTATAAGCACAAACCAAAAGTAAGTCATTTTAAAGTTTTTGGTTGTGTTGCTTATAGCAAAATTCTTTCTCAAA
Source organism: Nuphar pumila (assembly GCF_984573655.1). Classification (NCBI taxonomy): domain Eukaryota; kingdom Viridiplantae; phylum Streptophyta; class Magnoliopsida; order Nymphaeales; family Nymphaeaceae; genus Nuphar; species Nuphar pumila. The sequence goes on along the minus strand of NC_143255.1, from coordinate 26,974,485 downwards.
ATAAAGAAAATTTTGATGAGAAGGGAAAAAAGTTTATATTTGTTGGTTATAATGATACTTCAAAAGCTTATCGCCTCGTTAACCCAAATACAAAGGAGTTGGTTATCTCAAAAGATGTAATTTTTGATGAAAAACGTGAATGAGACTGGGGAACACACTCAGTAGAAGCACCTCAAAGAGAGACAAATTTGACTATATGAGACACTTCTACAAGCAAAGAACATATGGATTCAATGAACTCAAGTGATCCAGAATTAAATACTCCTCATAGAAAGGAGAGATCTCTTATAGATATATATGCTTCTTGTCATATGACATTGTTTTCAATTGAGCCTCAAATTTATGAAGAAGTCATCAAAGATGATATTTGGAAAATTGCCATGAATGAAGAGATTTCTGCAATTGAGAAAAATCATACATGGGAATTGGTAGATAGGCAAAAAAGAAATAGCTTAATTCAAAAGCATAAAGCCAAACTTATAGCAAAAGGCTATTCTCAAAAATTTAGAGTAGACTTTAATAAAACTTTTGCTCTAGTTATGAGAATAGAGACAATTCGAGTTGTGCTAGCCATCTCTGCTGAGTTGAAAGTTCTAGTATATCAACTGGATGTAAAATCTGTCTTTCTTAATGCAGAACTCAAAGAAGAGGTCTATATTGTGCAACCTCTTAGCTTTAAGAAGGAAGGACATGAAGAAAAAATTTATAAGTTAAAAAAAATCCTTATTAGCTTAAAGCAAGCACCGCGAGCTTGAAACATGAAAATAGATCAATATTTAAAAAAAAATCAAAGAAGCCCAAGTGAACCATCTCTATATGTAAAGAGAGATGGAGGAGATTTTCTACTTGTTTGCTTATATATGGATGATTTAATCTATGTTGGATCAAATACAAAAATGGTCATCAAGTTTAAAGAGGACATGATGAAGGAATATGAGATTAATAATTTAGGAATTATGAAATATTTTCTTAGAATATAGGTCAAGCAGAAGAAAGGAGAAATTTTTATTTCTAAAGGAAAATATCTTGAAGAGTTATTGAAAAAATTTAACATGTTGAATTGTGAGCCGATGAGCACTCCAATGAGTGTCAATGAGAAGCTGATAAAAAATGATGATACTAAAAAGGTGGACGCTTCTATGTATATAAGCTTGGTCAGATCATTGATTTATCTTACTAACACAATACCCGACATTGTAAATGTCGTTAGTCTTGTATTCAGGTTTATGAGTGAACCAAGCAAACTCCCTCTTGCAGTAGTAGCCAAAAGAATTTTGAAATATTTGCAAGGTACAAAAAAATTTGGAATCAAATATGTTGATGAAAACAACATTCAACCTGTGTGCTATACGAATAGTGATTGGGCAGGGTCAGTTGATGATCAAAAAAGTACTTCAGGATTTGTCTTTTGCATGGAATCCAAAATCATATCTTGGTCATCGAAGAAGCAAAATACAATTATATTGTCGACTGCAGAGGCAAAATATATCGCAGCTACCACAATTGCAAGTTAAGCAATTTGGCTTAGAAGAATTCTTTTAAATTTACAGCAAAATCTTGAAGGACCGACTATCATCAATTGTGACAAATCTGCCACTGCGATGACAAAAAATCTAATCTTTCATAGCCGCTCAAAGCACATTGAAATTCATCATCATTTCATCAAAAAATTAGTTGAAAAAGAAGAAATCATGTTGGAATTCACGTCAAGCAATAAGCAAGTTGCAAATGTGTTCACCAAGCCATTGCCCATAGATAAGTTAGAAAATTTAAGATCCTCTTTAAAAATTACAAATTAAAAGAGAATGTCAAAATTAGTAATTTGTAATATCTAAATCTAAAAGTGAAGAAAAGAGGTGTCTTAGATTTTCAAAAAGATACATTGTTGATGAAAGAACGCAACTTTATGTCTCTTTGAAATTTACCAAAAGGTATTAGGTTTATTTTGAAAATATACAACCTTTTGAAGTGATATGGTAAGTTTCTTTTTGGACTCTATATAAAGCCCTTATCGTTCTTGTATTGTATATGCAATTTAATTTTATTTGCTCAATAAAATATTATTTTTTAATGCATTTGTGCGTAAATATAAAAAAAAAAACTTGTGTAAGTGTGAGAAAAACTTTTAAGTTCTTCTTACTCTCAACCTTATTTTTTGTAGTCATAGCCATTGTCACGGGCCTATTTCCTTCAATGGGCCAGCGCGGCGCGACGGTCCTTCCTTACCGCCGCAAGCCTACTCGTCAGCTCGCTTGCCGGTCGCGGAAGCTTATGATCAGAGTGCAAGAGAGCAAGAGAGAATAGAGGGAGAGAAGTTGCAATCACAAGAAGCAATCACAACGAGGGTGAACAAAAGAAAGCTCAACGCATTTAATTCATTCACAATTTTGCCCGCAGGCTATTACAGTTCAAGTATACGGGCTGCCCCTTCGGGGTATTGATTCACCTGAACCGGGCAGCTTACATCAGACTCAACAAAAGCAAAACAGACTCTAGCGCAACTGTACACTGTAAGTCGCAAGGGAACATGCTCCCCCCTTCAAATCATGCGCCATCCTCGGCGCCATCTGTTTCGTGGTAAGCCCTGACTTCAGCCGGGTAGCGGCTGTTCATTCGAAATGCAGGCTCCCACGTTGGTTCCACTGTTTCCTCCCACTGCACCAAGTATTTCTTCGCTTGCCCCAAGTAGTTGACCTTGTGGCGAAGGATCTGACTGAGGTGCTTCTCGGCCCGTTGTGCTGCCGGGGCCCTCTGCATGATGGGAGCGCGTTGCGGCACATTGCGTTCCGGGTCTCCATCATCTAGATGGAACTGCTTGAGGTTGCACACGTGGAACACCGGGTGCACCTTGAAGTCTGGGGGCAACTCCAGCTTATATGCCAGCTTGCCCACCTTCTTTGTGATGGTGAAGGGTCCCTCATACTTTCTGAGTAGTCCGCGGTGCCGCCCGCGGAAGATGCCTGTGCGACCAGGATATAACTTCACCAACACTTGGTCCCCAACCTGGAACCCTGCGGGCCGACGGTGTTTGTCCGCCCACTTCTTCATTCTCTTCGCCGCTTTGTGTAAGAATGCCTTCGCCAACTCATTCTGCTCGTGCCAGTCGCGAACAAACTGATAGGCGAAGGATGGCCTTCCTTTTTCTTGTGCGGCAAGAGTGTGCGGGGTTAGTGGCTGCTGCCCCGTGGCTATCTCAAACGGGTTGTGGCCTGAAGATTCGCTCTTCTGCAGATTATAACAAAACTGTGCCACATCAAGGAGCTTCACCCAATTTTTCTGATTGGCACTAACAAAGTGCCTAAGGTACTGCTCCAGTATCCCGTTGATGCGCTCTGTCTGCCCATCTGTCTGCGGATGGAAGCTTGTTGAAAACAGCAAATCAGAGCCAAGTAACCGAAATACTTCACGCCAGAATTTGCCCGTGAAGCGAGCATCGCGATCGCTCATAATGCTCTTTGGTATGCCCCAATGCTTCACCACATGCTTTACGAACAACTCTGCAGTCTTCTCTGCAGGGCACTCCTTGGAAGCTGAGATGAAGGTGGCATACTTTGAGAAACGATCCACCACGACTAAAATAGAACTGAGGCCCTCTACCTTTGGCAGACTAACAATGAAGTCCATAGAGATGCTTTCCCAAGGACGTTCTGGAATTGGTAGAGGCTCAAGGAGACCGGCAGCCTTCTGGTTTGTCCCCTTATCTTGCTGACAGATGAGGCATGTCCGCACATACCCCTCAACATCGTCTCTCATCTGCGGCCAATAGTAGCCGCGCTCAAGGAGTGCTAAGGTCCGCTCCTGACCAGGATGGCCGGCCCATAGTGTATCATGGCACTCCTTGAGTAGCTCTCGGCGAAGGCTTCCCCACCGTGGTACAAAGATGCGTCCCCCTTTTGTTACCAAAAGGCCATCCTGTAGCCAAAATCGTCGAGTCTTCCCTGCCTGCGCCAGAGAAACAAGGTGTTGTGCGGTCGGATCCTGCTGTGTACCCTCGCGGATGCGAATCAGCAATGCACCCACCAAATGCACTTCAGAAGGCTCTGCGCGCGCAGCAGCTAATTCAGCCCTACGGCTCAAAGCATCCGCCACAACATTGGTTTTTCCAACCTTGTACTCTAAGGCAAAGTCGAACTCAGCCAAAAACATCTGCCATCGAGCTTGCTTGGGCGTCAGCTTCTTTTGCGTCTGAAAATAGCTGGTGGCCACATTGTCCGTCTTGACGACGAACTCGGCACCCAAAAGGTAGTGCCGCCAGGTCCTGAGGCAATACACAATGGCGGTCATCTCACGTTCGTGCACTGTGTACCGCCTCTCTGCATCCTTCAGCTTACGACTCTCATATGCGATCGGATGCCCGTCTTGCATAATAACCCCGCCAATGGCAAAGTCTGAGGCATCAGTGTGGACTTCGAAGGGTCTCGAATGATCAGGCAGTCGCAGCACTGGCTCTCTCACTAAGGCTTTCTTCAAGCCCTCGAAGGCATCTTGGCACGCTCCTGTCTAGAGCCATACCCGATTCTTCTTCAACAAATCTGTGAGGGGCGCAGCAATGAGAGAATAACCTTCGATGAAACGCCGATAATAATTTGCCAAGCCGAGGAATGACCGCAATTCTGGCACTTTGCTTGGCGGAACCCATTCCTGGATGGCCCTTATCTTCTGCCCATCCATACGCAGCACACCACGCCCCACAACGTGGCCAAGGAAGCTGATCTCCTCCTGCCCGAAGAGACACTTTTCTCGTTTAACACAGAGGTCATTCTCCTTCAGCACCTGAAACACTGTTCGCAAGTGCCCGACATGTTCCTCCATGTTACTGCTGTAGATCACGATATCATCCAGATAGACTACCACAAACTTGTCTAAGTAAGGGTAGAAAATTTGGTTCATTAAAGTCGTGAACGTGGCTGGAGCATTTGTCAACCCGAATGGCATTACTAGAAATTCGTAAGCACCATAGCGGGTGACACAAGTTGTTTTCGGCTCATCACCTTCGGCAATCCTCACCTGCCAGTAACCCGATCGCAGATCTAGCTTGGAAAAGATACGGGCACTGCCTAGCTGATCGAACAAGTCTACTATCAATGGCAATGGGTACTTGTTCTTCACTGTGACCTTGTTCAAGGCCCGATAATCCACACATAACCGTTTAGAGCCATCATGTTTCATCTGAAAAAGGACCGGGGCACCAAATGGGGCTTTTGATGGACGAACAATGCCTGCGTCCAACATCTCGTCTAGCTGCCTGCGCAGCTCCTTCAACTCTGCTGGCCCCATACGGTATGGAACCATTGTGGGAGGCTTTGCTCCCGGGGTCAACTCAATCTTGTGGTCGACCTCGCGTCTTGGCGGAAGACGCTTTGGCAATTCCGGAGGCATCACCCCCCGAAACTCCTCCAATAGAGGGGCTAGGGTCGGCGGCACTGCTGCTTCTACCTTCCCTTCATCTGCACGCACTGCAACTAAGAATGTCTGCTCTCCATGCTTGACACCCTTCTTCAGTTGCATTGCTGATAACACTGAAGACTTGCCTTTCTGCGTAAGGCATTGCACTGTGTGGGACAGGTCTGATCCCATGATCGTCAACGTGTTAAACTTTGGCAGCATCATCACATTCTGGCTTCGCAGAAACTCCATACCCAGAATCACCTTGAAATCGTCCAGGGGCACCACAGAGAAGTTGGCTTTGCCGACCCAACTCCCCACTTGAGTAGCCACATCTCTTGCTTCACCAAGAATGGGCTTGGCCTCAGAGTTTACTGTTTTGATAGTCCTCTGTTTTGGCCCAGTTTTCAAGCCCAACCGCTCTGCCTCTTCCTGCGAGACAAAGTTGTGTGTGGCCCCGGAGTCTACCATTGCCGAAGTAGACTTTCCATTCATAATGACTTCTACGTACATAAGTTCCTTACTGACCTGCATGTTCTTAGCTGCGCAACTTCTAGCTGCGTTAATCGATCGCATGGCGCCCATCCTCGGTTGCATGGTCTCAGTGTCACTGCCTTCAGTATCGCTGCATTCTTCCTGTGCAGTATTGGCTTGCCCGTCGTCCTTTACAAGGCGCTTTGGGCATTGCCGGGCGATATGTCTATCACCACAGAACCAACATGTCACAACCGCACCCTTGTTGCTGTTGTTATGCTTTGTGTAGTTCTGTTTCTTTTCGAATTTATGGCGTGTCGACGCCTCACCTTTATCGTTGCGCTGCTCATCCTTCTTGCCTCCGTGGTCAGGCTTCTTCCCAACTTTGGTTGATGGGGTGAAAGGTTTGCGCTGAGTATCAACTAAGCGCTCTGCCGCCACATATGCATCTTCCAAAATACGGGGGTTGCTCCTTTCCACTTCGGACTGTGCCCATGGTTGAAGTCCCACAATGAACCAGTTGAGCATGTCATCTTCTGGCATGTTAGGTATCTCCAGCATAAGCTTCTGGAACGTTCGGACATAGTCTTGCAACGAACCAGTATGTTTGAGTTCACGAACCATCCGGTAAGCCTGTCTCTGCGCATTTCTTGGCATGAAGTAGTTGCGCAACTCTACTTTGAAGTCGTCAAAGGTGTCTATCACACATTGACCCCTCTCCATGTCATTGCGCTTCCGCCTCCACCAAGCGATAGCATCACCATCAAGTAAGGCCGCTGCAGCCTTGATCCTCAGATCTTCAAGGGTCACATTTTGGATATCCAAGTAGTCTTCTACTTGGAACAAGAAGTTCTCAATGGCCTTGCTGTCGCGAGAACCATTGAATTTTGCGGGTCTAGGTACATCAATCCTTGACGGTCTCTCACCATTTCCGCCATTCAGGGTCACCGTCCGCTGCAACGTACGGTTCCTCAACTCAAGATCGGTCACTGTAGTCGTCAACGAAGTGACCTGCCCCATTAGTAAGTTCACCTGCTCTTGCAGGCTCGCCACCACATCATTCAATCCATTGAATGATTCACATGCGCGTGAGATCGCTTCATCATGCGAAGTCACATCTTCCACCAACTTGTTAACAGTTGCAGCCAACTCTTCTTGGCCCCGAGGTGAACCCATCTCCTCAGCTTCGGCAACTGCCTTGCCTCTGGTGTTGCGCAAGTGTTGATAAGGCGCCACGATGTCTTGCTCACAAATCGCAGCCTGTCGGCGTGTCTGTCGACACCGACTCCGGAGTCCCTTCCCCAGCACGAGAACGGGCTCTGGTACCACTTGTCACGGGCCTATTTCCTTCAATGGGCCAGCGCGGCGCGACGGTCCTTCCTTACCGCCGCAAGCCTACTCGTCAGCTCGCTTGCCGGTCGCGGAAGCTTATGATCAGAGTGCAAGAGAGCAAGAGAGAATAGAGGGAGAGAAGTTGCAATCACAAGAAGCAATCACAACGAGGGTGAACAAAAGAAAGCTCAACGCATTTAATTCATTCACAATTTTGCCCGCAGGCTATTACAGTTCAAGTATACGGGCTGTCCCTTCGGGGTATTGATTCACCTGAACCGGGCAGCTTACATCAGACTCAACAAAAGCAAAACAGACTCTAGCGCAACTGTACAATGTAAGTCGCAAGGGAACAGCCATATTTCATTGCATTAATTAGGGTATTTAAAACCAAACACATCGCCGCTAATCTTCCAAATTGCATCAGAAACTTAGACGATATTAAAGTTGGTCTGGATATCAAACCAGTTGGTATTGGAGGAGAACTAGAGGATCGTGACACCGCTGAGCCTGAGGAGTCGGCTGAACAGCAGCGGCGAGTTGAAGTCAGTTATCAGTGAAGGCGAAGTCGTCCCACCTCTTTCTTTCTTTGATGGCTGCCTCATCAATGATATTAGGGGGTGAAAGGACGCTGTCATAGGTGAACACTCAACACTCGGATCATAACAACCTCCGACAGACCCAGCGTGTTTCATAATTTTATTTTTTCAACAAGAAGGGCAAAATGGAACCCTGAATTGCTTGGACACGTGGCAAGAGCAGATAAGTGATCTGACATCCTCACCGGTTTCGTGGTAAATACAAATGGGGGTAATAATGTGTTTGCGAGTGCGTGTCAGGTTTACACAAGCTCTCCCCATCGTCGTCGGCAAGAACCCAAGCACAAGCGCCTTCTGGTATCCATGGCTTTGATGACGGTATTGGTCACCGGAGCCGGCGGACGAACTGGTAAATTTTTTTCCTAGGAAACCCAATCACCATTTACTCTCTCTCACTCCCATCTTGAATGAGTGCTTTGTGGGATTTCAGGGAAAATTGTTTATAAGAAACTGAAGGAGAGGAGCGATCAGTTCATCGCAAGGGCTTTGGTTAGGAGAGAGGAGAGTAAGGGGCAACTAGGAGGAGGTGACGATGTGTTTGTTGGGGATATTACAGACCCCAGCAGCATTCTTCCAGCCTTTGAAGGTGGTATCGATGCATTGGTGATTGTCACAAGCTCACCTGACGATCCAAAGACAAAGGCAAACCCTGAACAGGTCTGACTCTGGAGTTTGATTTCTGGAATTCGTGTACCTTTTTTTCGAGCATTTTATGTGCAATTCTATTTACGTTTTACTTTTTGGATTTTAGATTGATTGGTGGGGACAAAAGCATCAGATTGATGCCGGTTGGTATTATTTATCTGTTTTTTTTCTTTGTTCAATAACCTACTATTTTTGGGTTATGCCATTTAAAACACTAAGCGCACAATCTGAATTCACAAAAGAATAAAGAAAGCACCCAGTTTGGATGACAAAAGGCGAACCCAGATTTTTCAAAAGCTGGCTTGTAAACTTGGTTTACCAAAAATCAGATTTTGTTTGTGTTTGGATTAAGGTTTCAAGACTAGGAAGCTGAAGCCGAAATTAATAATGGAAGCGGAAGACAGAAGTTATGCATTTTAAAATATATAAGAAGGGAAAAGCGAAAAATAAAAAAAGAACAATATAAGAATTGAATGAGAATAGAAATAGAATACAAATAAAATGAATTCTAAAATTTGATTATTCTTAAATTTCATGATTTTTTTACTGGAGTTAAATTTTTAACAAAATCTAAAAATAATGACTGTCAATTTAAAGAAAGCACATAAAAATAAATGAATGAGGTGTGATATAAAACACAAAAAACATGAAAAGTAGAGTAAAAAACATGTATAAAGAATATATGATGCCACAGGAGAAGTGTGGAAGAATCAAGTTTCTCATCAAGTTTTAGAAGCGAGAACTATAGCGCTTTTGAATCAAGTTTCTGGAAAGCGGGCTTTCAACTTATCTAATAAGCTTTTAGTAACTCTGGTTTGGATGACAGAAACCTTAAAAACCAAGTTTAGGATTTCCAAACCTCAAAAAAAAGTCAAAATAAATTGGCTAGACGTTTTTCGGCCAACACTGACCGGAAAATGGCAGAAAGTAGAAAATTACAACTAATTGTTAGAAAAAATTAAAAATAAAAAAAATTTGTGGCCATTTTCCAGCCAGCCAGTGGCAGGATCACCCCCACGAGGGTGTTTGTTACACTCAAAAGGAAGCATCATTCCTTTGAAAGGGCCTTTCAGTGCCATGTTATTACGGTTTATCTTTAATTACTTAAAGAGTTATGCAGCTATAAATGCGGGAGCAAAGCAAATTGTTGTGGTGGGGGCCATGGGTGGATCGGATCCTGATCGTCATTTTGCTGACCAACCTCTATATCATAAGATAGTGGTAAGTTGGCTTTCGTTAGAAATTCTTTTAAAGTCCTTTTATGACGTTTTGTTGGTTAGTTGTTTTGGCTTTCATGTCCTTTACTCCTTTTTTTTATTGTTTGACCTGTTCATCTTTCCTTTTGTTTTTTTTTTTTTGAAGAATGATTTTGTCTAAGTTTTTTTTTTTCTGTAAATAATATGAAATGCTTTGCTCATGAAAATTGTTGGAACTTTATAGAGGACTGAAATTGAATGTCAATTGACAATGTTTTGTGCTTTCAGACAATGAAGCGTAAATCTGAGGATTACTTGGTAAACTCAGGTGTACCATATACAATCATAAGGTACCTTCTAGAATTTCTTATGATCTGAACGTATTTAATTAGTTACTATATGGATGTCCTACACAAATTTGTTGGAACATTTCTGTTATGCATCCTTTGGTTCAGTAAAGAAGTGATCATTTGTTTTAATTGGCCTTAAAGATCCTGTTCAGTAATTTCTTTCTCTAACTCGCATCTGCGATTTATGTCCTAGGGAACACAGAATCAACTATTTTTAAGTAATTGCTTTTTTCCGCTTTGATCTGGATAGCCAGATGTATTTTTACTGTCAAAATGTCAAAGTTCCTAATATTATTTCAAGATCTAGATTTTTAGTATTATTTATGGAACCACCGTGTCGAAGAAATAGTGGGTTGAGGCTTAGGTTTGGGTCTGAAACCTAGTATTGTGACGGGACGTCACCATTTTATGTAAAATGCATTACCAAAAAAATACATTTTTTTGGAGTCGAAAGTAACACTGTATAATATGACTACAAAAAGGACAGTCTGAGAGTTTGGAAGGAGTAAGATTTTATCTCGATACCTATTGCTTGCAAGCCATATAGTTCAATTATTTGTTCCACACTATATTATGTGATGTAAACAATGTCTAAATTATATTTATTACTATTTAATGAGCTTATACATGCTGAGCCAATCTGAACACCTACCGTTCATGTTCGGCTTACCGAGTATGTTTTAAGAGTTCGAACAAGCTCTTTAAGAGCCCAACACAAGCGGCTCATCTCATTTCCCAGCCCTCAGCCTGAGCCAGCATAAGTTGGTTAGTGCTTGAATGATCTAAGCTCAGCTTGTTTGGTTGGTTTACCAGCTCTACTTCTCAAATCTTATCAAGCTTGTGTATTGAATGCTTAAATAATAAGTGCACTTCTCCGTTATGCTCATCATTCTTATTCTTTGAATGCATGACCTTGCCAGTTAATTTAAAGCAATCAACCTAAGGCCAAGGTATGTGCATCACAATCATGTCATTGGTCCATGAATCACCATGCTTATGTGATCATAGCCCTATATTCAGTAGCTAGTACCTCCACAGCAATCCAGATGCCATCAATTATGGAAAGTAGAGAATACTCATGTTGGTGTGTTTGCATGTTTGATGCACATTCACAGAGACAACATGGTTAGACTAAATGAGCACAATTTTCCTCTAATCTTCATTCTTATTTGCTATTTGTCCTCTGTGTTCAAGACCTGGAATGTTGCTGGACGAAGAAGGCGGTCGACGAGAGTTGCTGTTTGGAAAAGATGACGAGTTGGGAACAACAGAAACAGTGTCAGTTACCAGGGATGATGTAGCAGAGGTTGGCATTCAGGTATGTTAATAGCTGTGGTGCACAGATGCACATGCATCAACATGTTTGCTGCAGGTTTCCGCATACAACATACAGGCATCCTGTTCTCTGCCTGAAAATTGCTTTGATTTCTTGTCTGCAGGCACTGCAGTTTCAGGAGGCAAAGAATAAAGCATTCGACCTGGTATCAAAGGCTGAGGATGCTGGCCCGCCTACAAAAGATTTCAAGGCGTTTTTCTCACAAATCACCACATCTTTTTGAAAGCTCGGTGCTGAAGCTGAGCTCGCTGTGCATGACAATTAAGCAGCTACTCTTTTATAATCTTGGAGTCATGGCTGACAAACATGCTACAATAAGGCACTATGAAGTACAAACTGAAGGAATGAATTAACAAGTGGTTGCTCATGCATGCACTTCGTTTTCAAATCTGAGTGATTAGGCCACAACTGAAATACAATGCAATATCTGAGCTTACATCACTTCTCTAGACCAATCGGAACATCCAAGTAACCCGTAGTCTGAATGCACCAGTTTGTCTAGAAAAACAGGATAAGTTGGGACATCAGATATAATGCAATATCCCGTTTTATCCCAGCTTCCTGGACAAGTGGGTACATCCAAATCCATTTATCCAAAAAAAGAGGATAATTTGGGACATCAACTTCTGCTCCATAATGTGATGTCCCAGATAATACATCCAAATCCATTTATCCAGAAAAAGAGGATAATTTGGGACATCAACTTCTGCTCCATAATGTGATGACCCAGATAATCCCAGTTTCCTGGACAAGTGAGTGCATCCAAACCCATTTATCCGGAAACAGGATAAGTTGTGGGATCAAATTCTGCTCTATAATGCAGTAACCCAGATAATCTCAGTTTCCTGTACAGGTGGGTGCGTCCAAACCCATTTATCCAGAAAAAGAGGATAAATTGGGATCTGCTCTATAATGCAATACCCCAGACAATCCCAGTTTCCTGGACAAAGTGGGTGCATCCAAACCCATTTATCCAGAAAAACAGGATAAGTTGGGGCATCAAATTCTGAAACCCACAGTCAAGGCTTCTCAGTGACCGTGGGCCCCACCAAATCCCAAGCCTCGGCGTGTTTGTTTCACCCCCTTCAGAAAATGCTCATTTTCATATGAAACAGAACCGTTTCATATGAAAACAATGGGAAGCAAATGCCCCCTATCAGTTAGCATACCTTCTTCAACTAACATGTCTCTTTTCCACTTCTTTCCTTCAAAAATGAATTCATTTCTGCAGTTCCATATTTTCCATACGATGATTTGAAAACAGAGAACCCAGCTGCGGTAAACAGACTTGTCTTTGAAACGGAATGAGCCCCACTTCCTCAATTCACCGTCTAAGGCTATGTTTGGGAGCCTTGAATCGGCAGTTGTGTTGTGGTTTTCGCTATGTTCCCATACTCTCTTGCTGTTTGGGAGCACTGGCATTGCTGAAACAATGCATTGGGACTGCCTGCCAACACCACATTTCAACACCTTTCACGAGAGGGTGTTTTTGGCAACTCCATCTCTCAACATCACATTGGCAAAATGATATTTTGGCAATACGTTGAAACCTTCTTTCCATCCCGTTGCAAATAGAAATTTCTTTCATAAGGGTGAAGTGGGTCTGGCATCAAACGTCATGGCTCAGCAACTTATCCATTTTTTAACACAGGATGGTTCTAGACTTTGCTGAGTTCACATACTGTGGTTCAGACCTGGCCTAAGGCTGTCAACAGGCCGGAGATGGGTTATATATCTGTCCTGCCCAAATAACTAGTTGTCAGATTTGAGTTTTGCTGCGGTAATGAAACAAAATCCCAAATCTGGTTACATATAACTTGAGGAGTTTATTTTAATTAAGAAAACATATAAAATGTGAAAAATGACCGTACTAGATGGAAATAATGTGTTTTTCGAAGAATCCTATAATTTTCAAAAATGCCCAATGTCCAAAATCACAAACATTTAGCTTTAAAAAGACTATTTTACCCTTCACACAACGGACCTCTTGAGGTGAGGTCCGCGTGATATATTGGTCTACTCATCGGTTATCGCAAACACTCACTTAAATGTAGATTCATATGTTTTTTTTCTTTTGACGTCACGAAGTTCACAAAACCAAATTTGTGAACCTCCTGTTAAACTGAAACCTAGAAACTTTGCAAATATCATACTAAATTCTCATATATAACATGAAATTCATGAGATACAATGTGAACGCTATATTAATATATTGTAACAGCACAAATATTATACTAAATTGGCATATATAATACGAACTTTGTGAGATATAGTGTGAACTTCTTATGATCCTCAAAGAGATCTGTAAATATGTGGGGATCTACACAAATAATATGTTGATAATTTTCGAAAAGTTTGCACAGAAAAGAAGTCGGCAAATTAGGTACTAACTTTACAAATCATGTCATTGTGAATATGCTTTTTATATGTGGATTTTTTGAGAAATTTGCAGATTTGTTTTATACATCACAAATATTAGATAGGAATACAATACAGATTTCTTTCTTCTTTGTATATTTTTATATGACCATTAAATGTGAATTTCCTTTATTGTATAAAAATCGATTATCGCACTCCAGGGCTATTTTTGCACAAACTAGGATTTTTTGTGGTTTCTGTGTTTTTTCATACAATAATTTTTGGCGATTCATCGATAGAAAATCATTGAGAGTAAGTTTTGTAGGTAAGCACATCTTTAATAGTTGAATCTGTTATTTTTTTAAACGACTTGAATCAGTTGTTTTTTTAAGACATTAGCATGAGTTAGTTATGTTATAAAAGAATTGCATGATTTTGAGTTATCATTGCATGTTCAATAGCCTATTCTGTTGTTTTTCTTTAATTAAATCATTTGTGTGTGAGAGTTTGTATGATTATATGTTGCATATCTTGTATTATAAATATGATTAGGAAACACTCTTTGTTTCTTTTGGTTGTCTCCTTAACGGTTCAAATTTTTTATAAGCTACTTTGTTTGTTTTTTGCAATATTTTTTCAATAGTCGATACCCTATCTTTATTGCTCGCTTGTTTATTTATATTCAACATGTTATTATAGAAAATTCTGAAATTGTTTAATATAACGACTAAGAATATTGACTTGAAAGGGGCCACATCCACAACATCCAATAGTATTGGAACACAACAAAAAAAAAAGGAAAAAATTTTGCATATTGGGTGATAGTTCATATCATGAAGTACGGAGTAGGCTTGACACATGGGTAGAGAATGTGCCTGATCCATGGCCAAAAGCTTGGGTGATTGATTTTTTCTATAAAAAATGCAACATCAAAAATTTGAGACCCAAACTTTAATGCTCAAACGCAAAACAATTAATACCTTTAATACATGCTAAACAATAGCAAACACTTGAAGTTTGGCCCAAATTTGAGGATGAATATAAGAAAATTGTTGATGAGTTTATAGCCACATTCATGTATCTCATCCCATAAGCATATAAGGAGGGGAAGGGGGACTCAGTGGTGGAGAAGTTCAACCCATTGGCTGACTCTGAGGTTGTTTCTAACTTCAATCTCTGGATAGAGGAAGCTAGAGATGTGGCCACCAGTACTTGCAATGACAATAGCAAGATGGAGACAATACCTCAACAAGAGAAGGATGTGAACTAATGTGGTATTGATTGTGGGTCAGTCTACGATCCAAGATCTGAATGGATCCTCACGTGCAGAATCTATAAACAGGTACGCTAGATTTTGATAGGGTTCAGACTGGAATCATTCAGACTCAGTTACATGCTTAATCTACCAATTATGGCAACATAAAAAATTAAGGTCACGTGTTCGCCTTTCCAATGAACCTAAGTTTATAATTTTCTAACCACAGGTTATCGAGAAATAGCTCATACAAGAAGACTGATGACTGGTTTTGAAACCTGTCACTCCTAGAATAACCCAACTGGGATAGACCAAAATGATGATCTTTAAGGAATCTGCCAAAGTTTCAAACACGAAAGTTTTAGGAAATACTATTGTGGTTTTAGAGAAATAAAAATCAGTTTGATTAGAGTTTGGATGGCTAAGATATGACTCAATCACTGGGCCAGACTGATACACTCCTGGGCAGTCACCTGCGTGATTGTCTACTCTATTCTAGAGAATTTTTTACTGAGTAAATGCTAGAACCAGGAAATAAGCAAAACATAAAACTTGTAGGTGTGTTTGATAGCTTTTTAATAAGCTATCACATGCACAGTTTTGATTCAGAATTAGAGAGTTATGTTCTGAACAAAGACGACTGGTTCTCTTTGAAAGAGTTTGGAAAATCACTAATACATTTATATACTCTTTCAAGCACCAAAAATTATATTAGGCCAATTTTAGTTTATTGTTTAAAGTTCAACTTGCACAGACAATCGCTTTAAATGATGGATTCTATAATGAGGTTTCTCTTCCACCTTACCCCAACTTCAATTAGTCTAAGCAAAGGAATATCACACACACAAAAATAAATCTGTCTAAGCAAGTATTTCTAATAAAATCACTTTTGTGAAATCATTTTTCTTCAGACAATAAATACAACAAACTAGAATCTATTAATGTAAGTTCTAGTCAAACCAGAGTTGCAGACAATAGGCAAATGGTTCTAGCCATATTTCAGAAGTTCATGATGACACCAACAAGTCATGTCCAACAATAACAAGATTCGGTTCAAGATAGCTGATGGAAATGGACAGCAGCAACAATGGACTAAGATAAAGGTTGAGAATTGTGTAGGTCACAGCAGCAACAAACCCACAGTTTGCATATTCTCCATAGGGTTTCTTTAACAATATGAGAAACAACAACTTGACACAGTGATAGTCACGATTCTTTTGGACTAATGGCAGTAGCAAAGGTTCACAGCTCACTAGAAATGGCAACAAAGACTTGGATAACAACTAACGGTTCACTCATTCAGGTTGGAGCTTCACAACAGCAAAATCTTCACCCATACAACAACTACAGCAACCAACACACTAGTCTAGTTGAAAAAACCTTTAGAAAAAATCGTTCAAAGGTAGAGGACGACTATGGAGTTTCTACCATATTCAAAAGTAAAAAAAAAATTAAAGATAGCAGTCTCTTCCATGATTTTCTAAAAGGGGCTTATAGGACTCAGCAAAGGCTGGATAAAGGTTGATGTTTGATTCCAATGCCACCTCCAATGTGGCCAATGGTAGCATAACATTTGAATTTTCTTTTTAAACTTAGCCTTAACTTTTTTTGCCAACAATCAAATGCAATAATAAGCTTACACAAATTTTTTGGGACCCTCATAACTCACCTTTGATGCCCTTTGTGGCTGGTTTAAATAGCTAGAGTGTGGGTCTACATTGGCTCAACCCTAAGGGTGCCAATGTGGATCCAACATGAGTCGTATTGGATTTTTTGCAAGATCCAATATTGCAAGTTAAGAATAAGTTATCCATGATTAACAAGTGATGTCATATCTTATGTTTTAATGTATTACAATATTTGATGTGAATGATTTGAATGTATTGAAATGTATTGCAATGATTTGAAGGTATTGCAATGTTTGAATATATTGCATAACATTTTTTATTTGTTAGAATATGGTTCGTAGAGGTCACAGTCGTCGAGCACCCAGTGGTAGCCAGTCTCAGCCTTCATCTTCACGGGCTGCTTTGATAGGTATATCATTTAAATAATTGTATACTTGATTAGTTTAAATGTGTATTGTATGAATTTCTAACTCATCTTTTTGCCTACACATGACCCACCTACACCAGTTACTCATACACATCACAAGACAACGCCGAATGCAAGGTCTTCTCAGTGTGACACACGACGAGTAATTCAAATAGTGTATATCGATAGTCGACCGTAAGTATTTCATTGTCACTTGTTCAATACTTATCTTATAAATAGTGTATATCGACAGTCAATTGTTAATGTGTATCAATTCATGTGCAGTGTGAGGTTTAAGCAGCAAGAAGTAATATGAGAAACTAGAAAGTCACTACTATAGCAGCTTTCAGGACCGGTAGCGCAATAGAAAGAGTACTCGACGAAGGTGTTGGACAAATTAATGTCATCATTCATGGTATGCAATCGTTTATCATAACTAATATGTTTCATATTTAATTTTTTGTTATACTCATGTGTGCTAACTTTCTGAAAGTATTTATAGGCTTTTCATCGCTTCGCGACTGCGAACGAGAAGAAAGACGCGAGGGTAGTGTGGCAGAAGGTGGCTGCTAATCAATTTGCCGACATGTTGCACAATATGAAGACTATAGCAAAAAAAAACAGTTGGTTGGATAGATGATCCACTGCAGTGGAAGGGTCATGGGGCCTTCTACTATCAGGAGAGATTATTGAGACAGCATGTGCGACAAGTGGGCGTGCAATAAATTTCGAAACCGCTCAACACAGGATGCACAAAACCGAGCAAAGATATTTGATGCCCATCTATACACAGGTGGATATAGGACTTTTGGGAGCCACCAGAAGAAAATGGTAACTCATCAATATATATATATATATATATATATATATATATATATATATATATATATATATATATATATATATATATATATATATATATATATATATATATTGTCAAATTTGTAAGTACTTCTGCATACTTATTAATCAATTTTTTATTATTTAACATTGCATAAAGCAGAAAAAAGAGACATTATGCCTTACAAGGATATGTTTGTTAAAACACATAAACGCAAAAACACGAAAAATTTTGTATCAGAGAAGGCGAGAACGACATCGATATGTATTTATTGTATTAATAATCATTGTATTATACAAGTTACTATGAATTACATTATCATAAATATTGTAATTCTTAATTATTAATTCATATTCTAATCATTACTTTGTATGAGTCATACGAACAACAAATGGTACAACGATATGGTGATGACTCCATTGAGCCTTTTGATCATGCAGCATGGGTGACTGCAATCGGTGAACCCAAAAAGGGTCGTATGTTCTAGTTTGGGAGTAACATGAACACCACAGCAGTCGTTGCCTCCTGCAGCCATGGCTCTCAGAGTTCTCCCGCCAGCATCAACTTCCAACGTCTGATTGACCCTGTTATGTCTTGGGATGGTGTTTGTCAGCGTCTTGAGGACAAAATACAGTACTTTTTAAATAAAGTCATTCTCAACATTATCCGTAATGAGTTGTGCAATTTTTTTCAGGATAGAGGAACTTCGTCTGCATTCAATATGAGCTTCGATGCCCGTCAGGTATAAAGATTTATGTCATTTGTTTTATGTCGTTAGATTTCAAGCTAGTATATGCATGATTGAATGCATATATACATGATTGCCTCACTATGAATTTTTTTGACACCTTATAACACATATATGCATGATTGATTCACTATACATTTTTTATGACACTCTTATAACACATATACGCATGATTGAATCACTATGAAAGTTTTTTTACAACCTTACAACACATATATGCATGATTTCATCACTATAAAATTTTCTTAGTACCTTATAACACATATATGCATGATTGAATCACTATGAAAGTTTGTTGACAACCTTAGAACACATACAAGCAAACTTTCATCACTATGACAACCTTAGAACACATATGAGCATGATATTAGCATATATGAAAGTTTTTTAATGCCTTATAACACATATATGCATGATTGAGTCACTATAATATTTTTTGATTGCCTTAGAACACGATACGCATGATTGAATCACATATAAAGTTTTTTTATTGTCTTAGAACACATATGAGCATGATTGAATCACTATAAAAGTCTTTTGACTTCCTTATAACACATATGAGCATGATATTAGCATATATGAAAGTTTTTTTACTACCTTGTAACACATATATGCATGATTGAATCAATATCAAAGTTGTTTGACAACCTTAGAACACATATATGCATGATTGAATCAATATGAAAGTTTTTTGACAACCTTAGAACACATATATGCATGATTGAATTAATATAAAATTTTCCTTAGAACACATTTATGAATGATTGAATCACTATGAAATTGTTTTACTGCCTTAGAACACATATATGCATGATTGAATTACTATAAAAATTTTCTTATAACACATTTATGCATGATTGAATCAATATGAAAGTTTTTTTATTGCTTTAGAACACATATGAGCATGATTGAATCACTATAAAAGTTTTTTGACAACATTAGAACACATATAAGCTTGATTTCATCACTATGAAAGTTTTTTGACTGCCTTGTAACACATATATGCATGATTGTGATACATAACACATTTATTTGACGGCCTTATAAACCATATATGCATGCGTGAATCACTGTGACATTCTTTGACAACCTTAGAACACATATCTGCATGATTGAATCACTATAAATTTGTTTTCCAGTCTTAGAACACATATCTAAATTTTGTTAATGTCCTTCAGTTTATTGCTAGTCTATGTGTCATTCAGCCATTTACTTTGTTGCATTAGATTAGGTGCATTGCATATAAATTATTTCATTATATTTTGTTTATAAATACTAACATTTTGGTTCGATTGTAGGATGTTGGAGATGATCACCGTAAAGGAGCTGATGGAGGCACGGAGGGAGGGATAGATTGAGAAAATGAAGAGGATGATGCCCAGAATCTTGACGAGGATTAGATTCATTTGTTTAATTTGTTTGATGTACTTGCAACTAATTATAACTTGGCAAGGGTTGTATTTGGTTGTTAAAGTTTGTTTAACTTAGAACTTGTGTTAAATTTGTTTCACATGTATATGTATTCTTTATGTGTACTTTGTTTTTTATAAGCAGGTTATATGAATTGTATAACGAGAAATTTTTCTCAAGTTTCAAAATAACTAAAAAAAATCAATTTTTTTAAAATTTAGTGACGGATTAGCGATGGATAAAATCCATCACTAATTCGTTGCCAATTTAAAGCAGTTGTTGGTTTGCGACAGAATTTAAGTTGTCGCTAATATCCATCACCAAATTGGCAATGGACATTAGCGACAGATACATACCCCTCGTTACAGCCTAGCGATGGATTAACGACAAATTAAATTTTGTCGCATAACCAAATCAGTCTCTATTTAGCGACGGGTTAGCGACAGACATAATCCGACGCTAATCCATCGCTAAGTAGCGATGGATTGGTGACAGAAAAATTCTACCGCAGTTTGGCAACTAGGGTTATGCGACAGACGCTATCCATCGCTAAGTCATTGCTAATTCGTCGCTAAACACGTTAGCGACGGATTTGGCGATGGATTAGCGACAGATAGCATCTGTCCCTAATACACATTTTTCTTGTAGTGTGAATATGATACTTTGTTGGTATTTTTTATATCTGATTTTATGCTAAAATGAATGGTACTAAAAAAGTAAACCCATTACTAATTTTATGCAGATAGTGAGTGCCCAAATAGGGGCATGATTTGAAGAAGGTGCTTATTGGACAAAATGGCTTTCAGTAAAAATTGCTATCGAATTGAATGAAATATACATGGAATGCGAGTATACGTGGATGCATTTACTTATGTATGACCAATGCCTATTGATGAATGAATTGTAAAGTCAAAAGTATAAAAATGTTCAATGATGCATGACTATTCTTTGGCATTTGAAATTTATGCATCCACGAGCCCGAAAGAGGCATGAAATATATATATGGATATTGTTTTTAGCACGGAAGGTTGCACTTCTCCAACCTCGAAGATGGAAGAAGCTTTCACAGTAGATTGCAAGGTGAAGGGTAAGAAACTCATGAGTAAAAATTAGATGCATCAAGATGACAGTGTTGGAAGCGCTCTCTCAATATGGTAATCCCTCACCTGAGACTAATGAAAGGTGCTAGGTCAAGTCAAAGATACAATTATATGAATACACTACCTGCGCCATGATCTGAATCTAGGTGTCTATCTGTGTTCATACCAAGAGGGCTAAGAAGTGAGAATTTAACTTTATTGTGCATTTAGTTAATCATGGCATTAATTATTTAAAAGAAAATTTTAATTAAAGATAATTAAGCAACTCATGCATAAATGGTCACCCATTCTACAATGGTTAGTACATGCATCCTTAACAATTCATGCATATTTAATTGTTCATGGATATGTAACTACTTATGATTGAAAAAAATATGTAAGTTTGTATGATTGGTAATCGTGTGAGGCATTGCAACATACGCATCCTTAAATTGGGCATAGCTGATTAGCTCGAATCTGATGCATGAAGGGTTTTTGAATAAAAACCCTTCATGGATTATAATGGGTGTTAAAGAGCTGGGGATTGATCATATCCCACAATGGGGGTTGGTTCAGTACCTATAAAAAAATGAAAATACATAGGATTATGAAAATGTGTGTGTTGGATTAATTGAAAAAAAGAATTGGCTTTCGAGTTCAATCGGGGGATATATAATTATTTTTCATAAAATAAACTAGTATTCTTGCATTATTTTTTTCATTTGTGGTATATGTTGTTAATAAAAGGAAATTAAAAATATAAAATATTAGTTTAAAAAAATATATGCATTAAATTAAAAAAAATACTGAAAACTTTTCTTCATAAATAGTTTTCGAGATGACAGTTTATTTTCCGATTTAATGACTTTGAAATTATGGTTTATTTGCAAGAAAATTTTATATTGTTAGTAGTTGAAATTTTTATAATGAAGTATGACATATTGTTAGTAAAAATTAATGAAAAACTCAATTCATTTAGCCTATTTTTGCTCACCCGAATGCATATTACCCATTACTGTGCATATCTAACCTCACACTTGTTCGATAAATCATTCTTATCTCTCTTGTCTGAAGGAGTTTTAATTAATGGTTTACTGCATTGAAAAGGTAAAAAAATTCACATAATCTAAATTTTGGACATTGTTCCCTGACTATGCACAAAATAGTGACAGTC
The DNA here is from genome assembly GCF_984573655.1 of Nuphar pumila. Taxonomy (NCBI): domain Eukaryota; kingdom Viridiplantae; phylum Streptophyta; class Magnoliopsida; order Nymphaeales; family Nymphaeaceae; genus Nuphar; species Nuphar pumila. Next base: position 26,952,269 of record NC_143255.1, on the reverse strand, counting down.
GGAACAAAAAAGTATAGGCAAACACTAAACCAGCGTATCTCCCTCGTTCAAATGAATTTTTATGAATGGTTTGTGCCATTGAAAAGCTGACAATTTTTTTTATAATCTCTTAAAAATTGAGCTCCATTTAAAAAATATACAAAGTTTTGTGATAGTCATAATAGTAAGATAATTTAGGTATCTAATGGGACCCGAACCAGCTAAGGATCAGGATAACGGTGAATGCGATACTTTACTGGTATTTGAATCTAATTTTGTGTTAAAATGAATGGTACTAAAAATATGAATCAAACACTAATTTTATGCAAGTAGTGAGTGCCCAAATAGGGGCATGATTTGAAGAAGGCGCTTATTGAACAAAATGGCTTTCAGTGCAAATTGCTATTGAATCGAATGAAATATGCATGGAATGTGAGCGTATGTGGATCCATCTACTTATGTATGACCAATGCCTATTGATGAATGAATGGTAAAGTCAAAAGTGTAAAAATGTGCAATGATGCATGACTATTCTTTGGCATTTGAAATTTGTGCATCCACGAGCCCGAAAGAGGCTTGAATCTTGAATTAGATTCCTATTGTGTATTGTGTAGACTTAATGAATTAAAGAGGTTAATCATGTGACACTAAAGTCCGATGCTTACAATGAGAGAGTAAGCGGTACGTCTGACTTCATCAATATTGTTTTTTAGCATGAAAGGTTGCTTATCCCCAGCCCCAAAGATGGAGGAAGCTTTCACAGTAGACTGCAATGTAGAGGGTAAAAAGCTCATGAGCAGAAATCTGATGTATCAGAATGACGGTGTTGGGAGCTCTCTTTCGATACAGTCGTTCCTCGCATGAAACTGGTGAAAGATGTTTGGTCGAGTCAAAACTATAATTATATGAATACACTACCTGCACCATGACTCTAATCTAGGTGTTTGCCTGTGTTCATACCAACAAGGCTAAGAAGTGAGAACATAACTTTATTGTGCATTTAGTTAGTCATGGCATGCATTATTTAAAAGAAAAATCCAATTAAAAATATTTAAGCAACTCATGCATAAATGGCCGCATGTTGTGCAATGGTAAGTGCATGCATCCTAAATAGTTCATGCATATTTAACTGTTCATAGATATATAATTGCTTATGATTGAAAAAAATATGCAAGTTTGTATGAGTGGTAATCGTGTGAGACATTACAATGTATGCATACTTAAATTGGTGGTTTATTTCTGCATGTGTGAGTTACAAGAATATTCTTTTGCATACTTGTTTTAATTTACGTATACTGAATAACACTTTTCTACCAGGCTTTCATGATTCGAACCCATCTTATGAGGTTTCAAGTAAATTATGATGTGCAATTGTGGAGCAGATGTAGAATGCTTGGGCGTCATCGAGCGCCAGTCTTTTCCTTTCCTAGGGATAATTTTGGAAAAAAATAATTTTATTATTTTGGATTAAAAAGACTTTGATATAAATCGTAAATTATTGAAACTGAATTAAATTTTAATAGTGAATGTTATTTATATTTTAATTCAATATAATGATTGATCATATTGTAACCCGCTCAAAATATTTAATGCAAATAAAAGTTTGTTTTCACTGTTTAAAGAAAAAATCATTTAAAATTTTGAGTTAAAATTTTGGGGTGTTACATTCCTGCAAGTTAAGATAGAACATCAATGACCTGATGGTATAATGAAATGGATCAAAATTCTACAATAAAAAAGAAAAGACATTACGATAAATTTCATCATAAGATTACTTCGATCCAAGAGACAACATGACTCAATCTGGTTTATTGTGGACAGACTCACCAAGTGTGCTCGCTTCCTGCAAATCAATATCAAGTTATCAACAAAAAAATTGGTAGCGCTCTACGTTTTGGAGATAGTTAGAGTGCATGGAGTGTCTATCATAATTATCTCTGATCATGACCAAAAGTTTACCTCTCACTTCTTAGAGCACGTGTAGGGAGCCTCGAGGATAAAACTAAAGTTTAACATGATATTCTATTCTCAAACCGACGAACAATCTGAGCACATCATACATACTCTAGAAGATATGTTGAAATAAAAAAGGGATTGAGATTCACACCTAGCATTGGCGAAGTTTACCTACAACAATAGCTATCATGCTTGCATCAGAATGACAACATACGAAGCCCTTTACAAAAAGGTCATGTTGATAACCAATCCACTGAGATGAAGTTGGTTAGCGAACTTTGGACTCACCGATCGTGCTTCAACACTATACTCAACAACTGTGTATGATTCAAGAGAAACTACTTACTGCTCGGAGCTGACAGAAAAGCTACGCAAATCTACAGCGTAGGAAACTCATTTTTTTTTGTTAAAGACAAGTTTTTTTGTTAAATTCTCTCCGACCAATAGTGTTTTTTGCTTTGAAAAAGAAGGAAAAATTAAGTCTCAAATTTGTTGGTCCCTTCGAGATCCTAAGAAGAATCAAGGAGACAATATACCAGATAGGATTATCACCCCAATATGCTCAAATACACAATGTGTTTCACGTGTCAATGCTTAGAAAATATATTCATGACCCTTTTCACATCATTCAACACAAGGACATTGACATATGGAAAGACATGATTGTGAAAGAAAGACTTGTAGAGATCATAGCCAGTCGAGAACAAGTGCTTAGATTGAAGGTCATCACACTTATTAAAGTGAGATGACAATACCAGAGAAATATCCTGAGCTATTCATATAGTACCCACAATAGAATTTTGAGGATAAAATTCTTTTAAGGGGTAATGATGTAAGATCCATAATTTTTCAGTAAACTTTTGAAAAAAAATAAGAGGTATTTTTACATAATTTTATCATATTGACCGAAATATTAAATAAAGGAATTTCATAAAGCCAATTATACTTAGGATGCATACATCCTTTGGGATATACGCTAAAAATATTCAGGGAGCCATATCGCACTCATTCGACAAAATGAGAGAATTTCTCAGAGACAATTTGCTTCATTCATAAAGACAGAGAATGATGTACTTACTTTTTTCGCAAAAAATATCAGCGAAACCCAAAAAATGTGCGGGTTGCACACAAAAAAATTTCATAAAAATATCTTTTGGGCTGCACAAGAATATCTCATGAAAATATCTAGGTGGGACCCATAGATGACATATTTGTTCTTATCCAAAAAAGATAAGAAAAAATCGAGAAGAAGGGGCATGTTTATCCCTTATGTAGGGCCCACACCCAAAGTCTATAAATAAGACCCCTATCCTCCTTTTTAGAAATCGCCACCACATTCTTTTTTTTTCTAGTTTTGTCTCTCTACTCTCCTCTTTCTCTTTCTTGGTTCTAGCCTAGGTCAAGCCTATTTGACATGGATCAAGCTCACTAAAGGTGATCTTGGACTTTCCTAACCTAGATTGAGCCCACTTAGGTTAAGTCTACTTGACCTACCTGGTTAGCTTTTTTTTTCTCTTATTTTATTTCTTGGTCTTAGCCTCGGTCAAGCCCACTTGAAGTGAGCATGGACCTAGCTGACTTAGACTGAATCCACTTGAGTCAAGACCACTTAACCTTGACAGGTTAACTTTCTTTAACTTCTTGCCTAAGTCTAACCTATTTGACCTAGGTCGAGTACACTTGAGCTAGGCTTGAACCCAATTAGACCTAAGCTAGATCAGATCCATTCATGGCCTATATCTCTTTGTTTCTTTGCGTTGATGAGTTCTATATGAGACACTCTTGGTTGTTACCGTACCGGATGTAAGGACGTGCCAACCATGACCTAAGAGCACCTTTACGCTTGCACTGGGCTACCTCAATGAGATTTTTTTTTTTTAATTTGCATGTCGCTCTCTAGTTTAATTTATATCTGTTAAAATAACTATCATGTCCAGTTAGATTTCCCTAACCATACACCTTTCTAAAATAATATTGAGTCTTAGTCCACCACAAACTTGCTTCAATGTTCACGCATGTATCCTTGCGACTACTTCTTGATATTTATGGTGAAATATGTATCATAGGGTCCTAGTCCTTGGTTTATGCTTTCTATGATACTGCAAGCTTTCTTTGGTATTCACGTGCATATCTTTGCAACTACTTTCCTATTTACTATATATATGTTATTTTACACAAGTTACTTAGCCCGATACATTGTTTTATTCATTGAGCACTGCATTACATACTTTACTTAGCCCAATGCATGATTTTATTGACTGATCCCTGCTTTACGCACTTTACTTAACTCGATGCATGGTTTCATTCATCGGACCCTACTTTACGCACTTTATTTAGCCCAATTTATAGTTTTATTCATCGAGACCCTACTTTGTTATCACACTATTATGTACACAGGCTTCTATTTTTAATAAATATAATTACATTGTAATAAGCATACAAATGGTGTTTGATCCCTATTGCTCAAAGCAATTTAAAAATCTTTCTGCGTTCAAAATATTGATTGACAAAGAAACCCTTGTTGAAAATGTTTCATATTTGCGTAAAATCATATTAACATAAACATTTAAGTCACCAACGTAAGGCCTTATTACGACCTAGGTTTCCAACAAACCATGGGAGATGCAACGTATGCACAATGGTGCACATCTATCCAAAAATGAATATAACATTTTTCTCATTAAATATGAGTAAGGCTGCCAAAATTTCTGACAAGGTGCTCTCTGAGCTAAAAAGGAATGTAAATTTTTTTTTCGCTAAATAAGAGATATGTTGCCAAAATTTATGACAGAATACTCACCTAAGATAGTATGGCTGGCACAATGATGCCCGCATTGTTGGAACTCTGCCATGATGAATCATTCTCTTTCCGCCTTCAAGGGATGATACTCATATGGGAAGCTTCGTCAGAGTAGCTATTATGCCTTGTTGGGCCAGTGCTCATTGCGGCTAAATACTTTTGAGCATTCGATTAAAAGTGATTTTTGATTATGCATGCCTCTATAAACTATTGTATAATAATAATACTCGTAAGAGCCGTTGTGCCAGAGTTGGTTATCTATTCATAAGGGGTGAAGTACTCGTGAAGGCTATAAATGCCAAGAGCAATGTTTTCTTGCATATAAACAAATATAACAATCGTTTCTCTTCACATAGAAACTGACATATGCTTTGAAAAACTAATTGAGGTTGAGTTCATATTTTTCTTTATGCATAATGCACTAGATTGCCTATGTGACACTCAACGTTTTAATAATAAAGATTATGCTTTCAAACTCCTTCAAAACTTATGTTCATCGAGGCAGACGACGATAGTACCACCTTAAGTGACAAGCTTTATTTGATGAACCAAAGAGTTTGGGCGGTCTTCCGTCACTTTGAGGTCAAGAGACCGGGTTATCCCTAAGATATAGGGGTTGACCTTGCTACTGCAGTAGTAGGATGCATCCAAACCAGCCTAATGGGGTTTATCTCAATAAAAAATTGTCGGCCCGCAATGGGTAGAGTTACTTAGGCTTTTGAGCACAAAAATTACATAGCATAATAAACACTCAGATGACTTCGTTTGACCCCGAAGTTATGTTCTCTTGCATACCACGAAGTAAACTTGTACTTTTTAAAATAACATATTAGTTATAGGTACACTGTTAAATGAATAAGTGAATGAATACACGTTACTAGTACTCATGCATCACCTTATGTAAGCAACTGATCTCAGTACACTCGTGGACCAATTAGGCAAAGGACCCAAATTGTATATGCATGACTAAGATAGGCTCGAGGAGCTTATGCTTCGGTCTATGGGATACCCATACATTAAGTCGTGGAGACTTGAGTTACGTTGTTTCCGACTGCGATCCTAAAGTGACTTATGCCTTCAACATATTATACTTGTTAGAATTAAAATGCTTTTGTATCAGATAATGAATGATTTTAACCTCGTTTTATGAGATATATAGGTACTCAACCTGCAATGTGATATGCGGGGCAGGACGACATCAAGATCCAAGTTTTTTCTAAATTTTGTTAGATATTTAATTTATAAACCCAATATTTAGTACTGCTTGTAATAAATAACTCGTTTGGTTTGCTTAAATGAAATATTTTGGTAGACAACGAGTGATTGACATACCTGCGACTTGCTCGAGATCTTTTAAAAGTCGACAACTAACTATGGTTTATTTCTGTTGTTAAAGTCTTTTCTAAATTTTACTATAAAAAAATAAAATATTTTAAATTTGAACAAAATTTTATTTTAAAAATTTGAAGAGTTACAACAAGCCGAGGAGAAGGTTCGCGAAAAGAATTTCACACTGTTTGTCAAGAAGCAAAAGTAACACGAATAGATTGAGCCTTAACTAGAGTAGGATCTAAAGATGCCCAAAGTGCTACAATCTCTTACACCAATGGTATAGTTGTATAACCGGCAGGGGTCTGCCTAAGCTCATTTTGACTTAAAAAAAAAAAAGGTGCTAGACAACAATTTTTGAAGAGATTATTAACAAAGTAACGCTAAAAAGGGTTAGGAAAATACAATGGCTAGTTTAGCATTTGTTATGCATTTAATTGTGTTTTATAACTACCACCGCAGGGTCCGCGCGTAGCCAGTAGGGTGGTTGTAAGAGTGCTGAGATAAAGGCTCTAGATCAAACCCTGCTGCCGAAGAGGAGCCCAGCCCCTTTTCTCTTGTACATACGTTGAGAGGAGGGTGATTTTTTGTGCCCGGCGTTAGTAAAGCATTTCAGTTTCCCTTAAAAATAAAATGACGGTTTCACCCATCATTAAAAAAAAAAAGGCCATTTTTTGCAAATTAGTCCCAACCATACGAGATATTTGTAAGATCAAACTTCCCTAATGCAAATTTGCAAATCAATCCCTCCTTTTTGCTTAACAGTTGCGAACCGTCCCCACTTTCTAATGACAACAGTTGAATACTCATACGATGAAACGATTACCATTTTGGCATCATTAAAAGACCCTTATGCAAAACATCAATAAGTTATGTTCATGTTAGTTCACGCGTTAGATTAGACATTTTAGATGGACTTCAAACATGATTATTGTGTAATCATAGACTCATAGTTAATTTAACACATTTTTAACAAAGACCCCTTCGCACCAAGGTCAACATAAAGCAGGAGTGTTTTACAAAATGGCATAAGGTAGGGATTTGAGTTCCAGGACTGACCCGCCGGCGCCAAAGGTTAAAACCCTTGTTGAACCCTACCTAAACCCTAAACCGTAAACCCTCCGTCCCTCCACCTCTCTCTCTCTCTGTGGGACATTTGGTTTCCGTTGCGGGTGAAGGAGTCTACGTTACATCTCTGGGCTGAATCTTCGCCGGGAAGTATTTGTGGTTGAAGTCTTTCGACTTCGGGTTCCGGGAATTCTTGCGTTTTCTATCTCTTTGTTCCGGAGATTCTTGCTTGGTGGGCTTTTCTTTTTGTCTCGTTTTTTTCACTGATTCTGGTTGTTTTCCTCTTGGTTTGGCTTCGTAGGAAGGGTTTTAATTGGTGGTGATTCACCGGTATATTTGGGTTCTTCTGGCCTTTCTTTGATTGTTATTTTTGGGTTTCTTTGAGTTCCTGTCTTTTCTGGAAAATCGATGTTTTTTCTGGTGCCTTATGGTGTGGTGGATGACGATGGTTTTAATGAAGGTGGTGTGATGAAAATATTTATATATCTTTTTTGTTCTCAGAAAATTTCATTGTTAGGAGTCATTTTGTGGCTTTATCTCACTATTGATTGAGGAAAATGAAAACTAAGGTTGAAAAGATTGGTAGTTCCTGTTTCTTTTATGCTTTCATCTTGAAATCTAATTATGGTGGCTTGTATTTCTAAGATATTAGTGTTACCTTGGGTTTGGTGTTGATATGAATATGGATCCGCTTTGAAATTCTGTGAATTATTGGTTAGATAGTGGAATCTTGATCTCTTTGATGAAAATTGTTTTTGTTTGGTGATGTAAAATGGGTTTCTTGGTGCTGAATGACAATTGAAAAATATCATTAAAATTTAGTTTCCTGAAGTATTTTAATTTGCTGTGCAAAGATTCCTCCCTCATTTTATTGATGATTTTTTTGTGGGTCTTTTTGATACTTGATGGATAGCCGTATAATATCTTTTAGAGCTAAACTGTGGATTAGGCGCAAATGAATTTTGATACTGAACAATCACAGTTTGGTGGCAGTCGCCTAAGGACTCAGGCCCATTTCATGAATTTCTTGTTGAAATCTGGATATTTTTCCATATTTTCAACTGCATTCAAACATTACACTTTTCTAGAATTTGAAAATTTTGATTCTCAAGATTTGCAACCAAACACACCCTTACTATTGCACTAGTTCTTTATTTTGTTTTTCTGTGGTAAATGTGAAGTAAGTAGCGTAGAGTCACAATAATTTTGTTGAAGGTAACAGAAAATCGAGGCATTTAATCATATTTTAGCCACTAATTTTCGTTCACTTTGTGTTCATTGTTTTAGCTTTAATTTTATATTGATTTCACTTATTTTAGTGATAGGATTTATGATTACTATGACATTGGTACACCTTGAAGATGAATAACTGAGGGAGGTTCCATCACAAAAACAGACAAAGATTGGAGGCTGTAATGGAGTTGGACACAATCAATTTCAAGGTTGAGCAACTCCTGAAGGAGATTGAACTGGATTATTCTTCAATCAAGAAGCCACTTGGTGATGCCTTGTCAGCCATTAAGGAAACTCTGACTAGTATCCCAGAGCAAAAGGTTCCATTCCAGACCCCCTGCTTAGAAGTCTGCTATGAATTGTAGAACGCTGCTTATTCTTCTTTTTCATGTCTTGTATACCTTTGTTGTTGATGGAGGTGAATGGATACCTTATTTCAGGTTGATTCCAGCCTAGCTCCCAACTTCATCAGAGACCTCGGTGCACCTGCTGATAAAATAGAATTTACATTCAGGAAGCCGGAAACCTTTGAAATAGTAGGTAGTTATGCAATTGAAGCAGTTGCAAATCCAGTCACAAATATTGATGTGCTTATCCGTATGCCTAAGGTGGGCCCTTCTATAAAAAACTTTTTCCCCATCCAATCTTTATTAGTATTAATAACCATATTGTAACTTTACAACATTTTTAAAAACTATCATGATAGGAAGTCAAAAATTTAAAAAGGGGATGTTATTTCATTGTGTTCAAAATATTGCAATATTTGAAATATATCATGATTTTATTGCAAGTTTTGAATTTTATAGGCAAAATCTCGGAAAAAAATCTTTCTTCTGATATTTACTCATTTTCTTGCTTATGCAATTTTTATACTTCTAATATTTCAACTCTCTTGGTTTAGCATTTCCCAATAAAAACATGAGAAAAATAAAAGAAGAATATTAATACTCCCCAAGACAATCATCAGTAATAAAAGAATTTGTTTTTTCTAGAACTTTTGTCACTGTGCTAGTAAAAACTTCTGGACTACTTGAACATATAGATGTTTTATTTTGACAGGGGTGCTTCCGCGAGAAGGACTTTTTGGACCACAGATATCATGCAAAAAGATGTTTATATCTCTCTGTCATTGCGAGGTATTTGAAAATGTGTGCAGCTGTTCGTAAGCTAGAATGGTCAACTTTCCAAAATGAGGCCAGGAAACCAATTTTGGTTGTACACCTAGGCATGTATACCAAACCTTCTCCCATTCCCACCCCTCTGAGACATGATTCTGATATTTTTACAATTGGTTTGGTAAATTGAAATCTTGTATCCTATATAAAAGCTCTAGAAGTTAATATAATTACTAGAAGCTAATATAATTAACTGTTCCTATTCAAGTTTTTATCTTCAGGCCTTTAAAAAAGAAAAAATATGTATATACAGAATTCCTTTAGCATAGCTTTCACCTTGTTATTGATGGCATTTCTGTATTTGTTAGTTACTTGTCAAATGTGAAGGACATTCTATTATAATGCAAATGCTACATGTTATGCAGTGTAAATTTTTTATTTATCTCCATTATTGTTTAATCTTGTGTAGATATCTCATATATGGACTGCTATCTCTTTATATAGATGTTGAACATTAATTTTTGCTTAGAGGATCTTAGATCCATAGTTGGTTCACCTTCTTTATCTGTTTGCAATGTTTAATTGTGCTCTGTTTATTTTTGTTATACTTCTCCATAATTTCAGACCAGATGATGATCTATGCTTTAGGTATCTGCTCATCTCCATACGAGGCACTCCAGTTTTATATGCAAATTCAGGCACTTCATCTATGCACAAACTTGTTATTTCTAGTTAATTTCAGGAACCAGCAAGTTCTTCTAAACACTTTTGCGTCTTTTCAATTCCTTGTTAAGTTTACTTCCTTAGCTACTTCTTGTAAATAGCAATCCTCTAGTTGCAGGTTGCCTCTTTCTGACCCTGTTTCCTCGAAGAGATCAAGACTCCACTTGTGCTTTCTTAGCACTTACTGATCAACCTTCTCGTGAACTTCCAACTTGGTGGAAGAATCTTAGTTGTCTTTCTCTACTGTCGATAAATGCTTATTCTCAGATTTACCTCTCTCATCTATTGTGCTCCCAAGCTCCTTGGTGTAGTTAACCCATGGAGAAATCACATGCCCCTAAATCTCCTCTTCCCATTTGAAATTAAAAAAACAGATTTTGTTAATATTTCTAGCTTTTACATGTATATACTCATATGTTATATATATATATATATATATATATATATATATATATATATATGTATTTTTAACAGGTAACTGGCACATTGAACTTTATCAGGGAAGAAAAACAGTTGTTTGAACTACATCATGTCTGCAATCAATGTCACTTCCTTTCCTCCTGTTCTGAAAGATTTGTCAAGGAACAATAGGACAACTATTTTGTACGTGTTAGATTTAAAATAAAGGGAACTTTGTTTTTCAAAATTTTAGGTCATGAACCTTAAATCAGTGAGCCTCTTGTTATTTGGATAAGCTTTAAAATGGTTAACTGACCCAATAGTGTGTATATATATATATTTCTTATTTTTTGAACCAGTAGTTGCTCCGTGCATAAATTTTTGATTCTAGAGTCCTAGACTTAGAATCTTGTCTTGATTTATTGTCTGATATATTACTAATAGTTATGGTGGTTGGACCAGAGTTACCAAAAGTTTCTTAAATACGCGATACTCCTCGCTTCTGAAACTTGATGAGAACCTCGATTCCCCCACTCTTCTCCTATACTTTCCACATGCTTCATCTATTCTTCTTATATGTTCTCTTACTCAAATTTTCATGTTTTATGTGTTTTCTCTCACTCTTCTCACTCACTTCCATGTGCTTTCTCTAAATTGGTAGTCATCGTTTTTATATTTTGTTAAAAATTTAATTCTTACACTAAAAAATCATGAAATTTAATATTAGTGACTTATTTTAGTTTTTATTTGTGTTTCATTTTTATTCTCATTCGATTCTTATATTTCTTTTTTATTACTCGCATCCCACTTCCTATACATTTTAAAATGCATTGCTTCTCACTTCCGCTTCCCGTGTCGTTTCCCGCTTCCGGTTCCTAGTCTGGCAACCATGGGTTGGACACAAGTGCAATGTGGTTTACATGTGAAACTTGTGTTTCACTTTGTTCATATTGCTCTAGCCTGTTTATGATCGGATTTTGAATTGCATTGATCCTTCCATTTTGGCAGGTCTGGGTCTTGGGGCAGCTTCAGAATTTCTTGTACGGATCATCCCAACTACAACCAGTGTCTTTGCAATTTCAAAATTAAATTTAAGCCGCAATAACATCCGTTCTGCAAATCAAGGTACTCATCAAAGTTTATCTGATATTTTTATGGTTTCTGATTATGAAAAATTGTTGGCATTAAACTCTATTCAAATAAAAGAGTTGATCTCTCGAAACCTGAAGGTTGTGCCTGTATGTTGCTTGAAACTTTTTGAAACTAGATTCTCAAGCTACACCAAATTACAACAGTAGCATATTGGAGGATATGTTCTTAGAGAAAAATGCAGATTTTGTGAAAAATATTTTCATTGGTTGGAGAGACTTGGGGCAGGCTTTACTTCTGCTGAAAGTAAGTAATCTGAATCTTTAATGATGACAATTGATTTGTTATGTCTCAGTCTGTTCTTCATATCCGAGCAAATTCTTAAGATTTTGAACCTTTCTCCTCATCTTAAGTTGTATACCATTTCGCTTGATCATGACACATTAGAGTTTCTGTCACTTTGTTTTGTGCGCAACTCATTGCATTATTTAGATGGATTATACTACATAATGATATTGATGAAGTATCGATATGTTGAGGACATTTAACTCTTGTTATGGGATCATGTATATGTTACCTGTCTTTTGTAGTTAATGCCCTTGGGCTATGATTTTTGTATTGACAATTGCAGGTTTGGGCTAGAAATAGAAGTTCCATATATATGCATGACTGCTTGAATGGGTTCCTTTTGTCTGTTATACTGGCATATCTTACAACGGAATCTGGTGGGGCTCGTGTCAACAGGTCCATGAAACCAATCCAGATATTTCGAGTCACCTTGGACTTCATCGGTATGTCCATCCTCCAATTTGTTTGCAAATATTGGTGTATGTTTTGTTTTCTGAGCTTTCTATTTCCCTTAATTGATTCGAGGCTTGCTTTTTTTTTTTTTAATTTTATTTTCTTGTTTGAGTCTTCTGTGAACTTGGTCAGATTTTATTTTTCTTTGGGGGTGGGGTGGGGTGGGGTGGGGTGGGGTGGGGTGGGGAGAGATTGAGATGATTTTTCAGTGATGATAACCAACTCTTATCTATGAGCACATACCAGTATCTATTAAATGATGCAAACACATTGATCTATGAAGATCAGCAATGTTGCACAAAAATGATGCATTATGCTACACCTCAGCAGTGATAAATATGAACCTGTGCATTTGTTTGTAGTCTAGTCTTTGTAAAACAAGCAACAGTTTTAGGGTTAGGTCCATGCAGTAAGTTTGAGGCTGATGAACTGATAAATCTACCTGAATACACTTGGTACTCATAATGCAGTTTTGCATATTTAATTGAGCAATGTTTCATTTACTGTTCACTTTTTCATTGTTTACTAGTCTCTATTAGATGCTTTACTGTGATTGTTTACTTCTATTAGTGTCACCAAGGAATGTGGTTGCATATGATATTGGCATATTTAATCAACCTTTTTCTTCATGCGTTTATCAGTTTTCTTTTTCGCCTTAACCTAGGTATTTTCAAGTTCTCATTTTCATTTCCTGCCATTGGAGTAACTCCCCCTTTCTCTTTTAAATTGGTTTCTTTGTCTTTCCTTTTGTAATGACATGCTGGTGAATGCCTTGACCTTGTTCTGCTAATTTATGCAGCCAAATCAAAATTGTTGGACAAAGTATTGTTTCTTCAGCCCTTATCACAGCATAACGTGTCAGAAGAGGTTGGTTATTGAAGTATTTCTTGAGATGATTTAGTTTTTGCTTGCATTGGGTGGTTTAAAAATGATGTGGCAACAAGAAGCCTTGTTTCGAATGAGCTAAAATCTTTTTCATGCTTTTACATGATTTTAAGGTGATGCCCTGCTATTAAAATTTAATTACTTGGCCAACAAGAGTGGCAAGTTACTTGACCAACAAGGGTGTGGAAGTTAGAAAGACCATACATATGTATGCATGAATGTATCTGTTTCTTGTCTGTGCACCCTTTTTTGTGTCTAGTCTTTTGTTTCCCCTACTTTTTAATCATTCTTATTGGGAATGCATATATATATATATATATATTTATACATTTGTTTTTTAAGTTGTTTCAATGTAACAATTCCAAAAGCATGTTGGTTATTCAGTTTCATATTTAAGGATATTTTTAGAAGTCAACTGGGACACTTCCCTTTATTTGCCAAACAGTCTTTGTCTTTTGTTTTTTAACATAATTCTGGCTTTGAATTTTGACAGGAAAGGCTGAAGTATATGCAGGTGTTTAGTGTAGTGTTGTGTGATTCATTTGGTTTTAACCTTGCATTTAGAATGACCAGGAGTGCCTTTCTGGAGGTATTTGTATATTTATTTATCTCAAGTTTTCTTTTGTCCCATTCTTTTGTGGAATAAAAAACTCTTTGACCATTCAAGACTTCCAGCTTCGGGATGAGGCCATGAGGACTCTAAATTACATGGACAAACAAAATGACACTGGATTTGAAGAGGTTTTTATGATCAAAGTGGATTTTGCTGCCAAGTTTGATTATTGCATAAGGTATACTTCTTAAAATGGTTGTTCAAGTAGGTTTCCCTTTAGAAAATTGCATCTTATGTCTGCTAAGTTCATTTCAATCAGTATGTCATTTGTTGATACTTGCAGTGTGGTAAATGGTTATTGGTTGCCTTTGGTATATGCTTTTACTTTCTCATGGCATGTTACAGGAGGTTGGAAACTCTTGTTTCATTGGGTGGACAAAACTAAATTGGCATACATCTAGGTTGTGCTTATGTCCATTCAATTTCATATCGTTTTTTTCTTCTCCTGTCTGCATGCACTGGTTGCCCAAGGAAGTGCTTCATATCTAATTATTGTTGTGGCCACTTAAGATGGTTGGCTACTGAATCATATGTATCTCCTCACCTTTGCAATTGGTGCCCAGCTCCTTGTGTGTGTCTCCTTAAATCCCTAATCCACAACAAGAGCTTCATTTGCTTGCCTTTTTCTCTTGGAAAAGTAAAGGCCTCTCCGGTGTTGACTGGAGTTGATGTAGATAAGGTTTCCAAAGGAAACGTGACAATGGTGAGGTGCAGTAGAGATAAACCGCTATGCACGATAACTTCTGGAAGTGTGAATGAGAGGAACCAGTTTTTATAATAAGAGATAATGGCATTTATGGGAGACATCATATAAGATAAACTATGATGGACAAGTTAGTGAAATAGTTGTCTTGAGGATTCCTTCTTGTGTTCACATCTCTTATTGTAGACATGTAGCTGTGATTGTTTCCTGATGGTTCTCAGGATGTTTTTTTTTTCATTTTAACGTTTTAATCTTCCATATGAGCTGTGAAGAAATATTGATCTTGTCAAATGATCCTGTTCAAGTTCCTTCTTTTGAGAGGAGGTTGTGACCTATGTCACATGTGTGCGGGTGCGGGGGTGCTGCACTTTTAAAAAACTTGGGTGTGGGGGTGCGGCAAAAATATAAAAAATTATATATATATATATATATATATATATATATATATATATATAAAGTCCAAAAGTTGGACATAAATGACCCTGGGTGCGTTGACTGCACCTAGGGTTGGGTTGACTGCACCGGGTGCTGCACCCGCGTCACGTCGACGCGGGTGCAGCACCTAGTTGGTCGAATCCCTGTAACATAGGTTGTGACTTATATGCACACCATATTTTTCACCTTTTTAACACCTGCTGTATATTTGTCTGGGTAACATGAAAACTCTACTGTATTAGTGTACTGGGTTACAATTATGCCTGGAAAGTGTGTGCCCACTTGGTTTTATGTGGGACCAGGCTGGAGCTTGTAAGTGGCAGTAGCACTTCCCTAATGTGGTCTAAAAGAAGTGTGATTGATCTAATAATATGCACTTGAAAATGCGTGCAACCATAATGTTACATGTTGCTTTGGAGAAGTATAGATTTTACGACTTGCAATTTACGTTTTCTTCAGATTATTGTTCTTTGGTGAATGTGAATAGTGATAATATGTGTGAAGATCATTATACTGGTGGTCTGGAGTTCATTAACCACCATGGTAGTGGAGGGTGCATGATGGTGATTCCATTCATAGTTCCCTTTTGCATACATGGACCCAATGTTTTCCCTGAAGCAAATATGTCACCTGCAAGAGTGATTTAGAAACATCCATGCACATGTTGTAACAGCTTTTTTTTTTCTACTCTTTTCACACTTGCATGGCTAGACGGTTCATATAGGCAAGATTTTCAAATTCATCACCAGTTTGTGCACATGCTTAACAAGTTAATATTGCATTGTAGTCGACGCAATAAGGTAGAAGTGGAGAAAATTTTGGAAGGCTTTCAAACTTGGATGTAAGGTATCATTAGACTTTGTGAACTGATGATCCTATGATGACCTATTGGTAAGTTTTAGTTGTATCTGACATAGGAATTAAAGCAACTGTTTCTATAATTTTTTTGTGTTTTTCAATGATTAACTGTATCAATACCAGAGAAATTTGAGGGTAGAGGATTTGAATTCACATTAACTTAACAAATGGATATCATCTCTCATTTCTTAGTAACCCCAACGAATGCCAAATTGCATGCCTCAAACAAGTATATACATGAATGGAGGTGAGGAGAAAATCCTAATGCCACAAGGGTGATAATAACATGCGCCTTGAAGCATATACAGAAAAAATATTGATGATCTTGGGGTTCTGTACTTATATTTGGTACTTTGCATTTTTCTTTCTTTTCTGGTCTCTTTCCACTTTCTCTTTTGATTCAGATTTTGCTTTGTTTGATTTGAAGTAAATAAAAGACAAACATGAGAACCATGCATTAGACAGCAAGATTTATTAGACCTTGAATTTTCATTCACTGTGAAAGACTGAAAGTCCTTGAATAAAAGTTAAAACACCTTTTAGTTTTAGAGGGACGGAAATGGTAAAGTTGTGGACTAAATTGAAGTGTCCATATTCATAGTGATTATGGCAGCAATCACATGCATTTTTTTGAGTTATAACTTGGTTGTTGCAACTGCATTTCCTTTATTCTTAATATTTATATTGTTTTTCAGGATATACTTGAAAGATGATGTTGAGACTGATTCGACTAAACTTTGCTTGGATAAGGAGCACTGGAGAGTCTCTGAAGAGAATGTGCATTCTCTTTTGGTACAAGGACTAACTGATAGAGCAAAATTTGTCCGTGTTATTTGGAGAAGTACCCCTGTTGAATGGAGTATCGAAGATGTTAGTTCTTCTATTTTGTAACATCTTGAATTTCAATACTAGGTTTTCCAAAAGGTTCTGATCTTCTAAAATATGCTTTCTTTTGGTTGATAGGGTCTCAAAAGTTTTGGCAATGGACCCCTGGTTGTTGGAGTCATAATCAGCTCTTCTGAGAAGGGTTTTCGATTAAAAGATATTGGTCCAAATCCGGAGAATAAAGAGGAGGTACTGAATTTGTTGTTTCTTCTTATATTGCTAGATTGAAATGAAGGTCATGAACTTGTTGTTTTCTGTTTCATCACTTATTGTTTGTCATGAAGTCACTCTTATTTCATGAAACAGGTTATTAAATACAAGAACTTTTGGGGATCTAAAGTTGAGACACGGCGTTTTCTTGATGGAACCATTGCAGAATCTGTAGGTATTGTTTTTTATTGATTGCTATTGTTTGTAGACTTGGTGTATTTTCCAGAATGTACTATGCAAAATGGATTTTTACCCTTTTGGACAGTGTGGGAGTTTCGTGAGTGGGAAAATCATCTTATCATAAAAGCAATCGCTGAGCATGTTCTTTCTTTTCATCTTGCCATACCCAAGGAGAAGATTGTTGTTGTTTCTGACCAGCTTGATTTTTGTCTTCTAAATGGGACTAGAGGTACTACCTGCAGGCCTCTACTTGTCTGGTTTGATTTTTTTTGAAGATCTTGGTTTCTCTGGCAAAGTAGATTTCCCAGAGTAACTAATAGCTTCTGAATTGTGCAGACCCAATTTTGTTTACTGGTGATATTATGAAGGCATTTGATGTTCTATCCAAACGTTTGCGGTGTCTAGAAGATCTTCCTTTGCGCATCTCCAGTGTGCAGTCACTAGACTCAGGTTTCCAACCGTTTGAATATGCTTCTTTATGCAATATTTGTTACTTTTACTTTTGATGCTTCTCCCATGATACTGTATTACAAACATGTCATTATCTTTGATTGGTTTCGTTGGTCTTTCCTTTATTTGATAATTCTGATTGAGTGTTCTGTGTCTATGGATGCATTGGGATATACATCAGTTTCAGAAATCTTTGGTGTTATGTTTGTAGATCATGGAATTTACGTGAAAAACATAATTTCCTGATAATTGCATGCCTTTACCTATATGAACTTGCAATCTATTCTGAGAATTGTTGTGTTAGTAGGGATGTCAATGGGTCGGGTTTGGCTCAGATGTCTGACTGACCGAACCGGATTAGATGGGTTTGGTACAAAAAGCTGAATCTGATTACAAAATCGGGCCGGTTTCAGTTTTGTACAACTGAATTTGGATTCAAAGTCATTTTTTTTACCGAGATCCAATTGGATTCTCAGGGGCACACATGGCATATATATTTTCAATAAAAAAAGTCACCCACGAAACTCGAACTGCAAACATCACTGCCTATCATCGACTTTAGTTTTAGCCGCTAACCACCCAAACACTTTTGCACTTGCGATAAATGGCGGAACGTTATTTCTTATAAACACTGGCAACAAATCCCACTTTTTAAAGCAGATTTTGGGTCGGATTCGGTTATTCGATGTTTACTCGGATTTGGATTTGGTTTCAATAATCTCTTATCTGTCTCCAAATCCGAATCCGAGTCTGAGTCCGATTTAAGCATATTCGATTTGTCGGATTTGGTAATAGCCACAAGCGACCCCAATCCGATCTGTTGACATCCCTGTGATCATTATTTTGTTTGTTTTTTTGTCTTAATGCATCTATGGTCTCTAGTGGCAGCAAAATGATGCTAAGACTCTAGATATCTGGAATACATTTGATATAAAATTAGTTTTATTAATTGATGGCAATTAAATTGCTTCTATCTGAGAAACGGTAAATGCTGAGGTAGTACCCATATGTTACAGAGATGTACAACAATGTGCTATGGAAACTCCATTAAAGAACATGGTAATAAATCATTATAATCTGTGGCTTTCACATTTTCCCATATGAAGTTTACTTGGATTTGATCAAGGGCTACTTGGAGAAATATGTAGAGTTGTTATGTACTGGCAACATGGATGATGAATTGATGATATTTACCAAAGAAGTGATGAAGATAGAGAAATAAACCTGGTTAAGGCTAATAAGAGGTGTATGTGTGATGACAACAATCGTTATACACCATAATTAGTTTTGACAATAATGCCTATAGTCTTGTAAGTTACAGATCAATTACAATTACAATTACAACTAGGAGAAATTTAGATGTTTGGTGCTTAGCAGGTGATATTTGGAGAAACCATACACGAAGAAACCATATTGGAAAAGGGAAAAGGCTTATAGGGGAAGAAATGCCATTTGCTTGAAGCCTTCACACCACAAGCATTAGCCAGCAAAAAAATATCTGAAATGGTAGAAGCAATCTTATTGAGGATAAAACAGAAGACAATAGGTGAAACTAGAGTACATTGTCTAAGAGAAATGGTTCTCATTGCGTCCAGTTCCTGGTAGTCAACTAAACCGCATTTGTTCTTTGAAGCAGAAAGGTTTATGATATAATTGGAATATTTTTGAGAAAAAGTTGAAAAATAAGCAGGACTGGTATCCTGTTTGACAACTACCCTGCTGTGGTTGTTTAAAATCATTTACCATCTTTTGACGTGGTTCAACTTGCTGATCGTCAAGGATTGAAACCAAGATTGGGACACAGATGAGTGACTTCACAAGGACTAGTACATTGGTCGGGTCAATGAGATTTCATCCATCTTGACAAAGAACTTGCCATATTCCCACTAACTAGTCTTTAAGATCCATACCATGTCTTAAGCTTTGTGAATGAAGTCTCATAAGATTCCAAGTTTTATAAGAGCCTGGCCTGGACTCAACTGACTTGAATTGTATCTGTATGCATTACGAACAAGCATTTACAGAAGGAAACACCAATAGCAATAGGTCCAAAATTATGATTGTGGATACCTCAATAAGAGGGTTGAAGTAGCACCACTGGGAACTTGTGTGACCAATTACATTCTTATAATGGCATACATATTCAAAGAAAAAGGCAAGTGACAGTTGCTTGTAACTAATTTCTTGTATAATCAAGTACAACCAGTTCCAGATTTGTCCTTTTATGAGTTTGAAACTTCTGCTGTATGTTGGATGACATGCAATTTGAGGACTTTTGTTAGTCCATGGTGAAGCTGAAAATGTCTATAAAGCTACACAAATTTCTCGCAAGATGAAAACATTCAGCTTATGGAAGTTGACCCTACATAGATATAATAATGCAAGTGATCTGTACTTACATTGCCCCATTTAGGGAAACTGAGTGTGCATTATTCCTTGATTAGTTTAAAAGTGATATTCTGATCTTTCGTTTGGCAAGGTAAGTAGAGGACCATATACTGCTGATAGGATTAGCCTGATATCTTTGTATAGGGAATTAATATTTCACCTTGATATCTCTTGTTTGTTTGCACAACTTTTTTGTATGAGCCATGAGAGAATATTGCTAAAGCCTACTTAACTTTAAGCCTAATTAATAAAGATCATTGATTTTTCTTGTTGCCTATAATTACTAAAACGCCACCTAATCCATCATCACATTAGAAACTGACCTAGTTCAAGTTCCATTCAAGCTTGTATAAAGCGAGGATCAAAATAAGATATATATCATATCATATAAAAAAATCACATTTTCACTAAAAAGTTCTCTAAAAATATAAAAAAATCCAAAAAAATTATAGAATACAATATAAGTGTAACTAAACATAGATGTCATTAAAGATTCATGATTCAACTAAACATAGATGTCTCATCTCATGTCATAATCAACTAAATATGGATTTTGTTACGCACAAGTTTTGTGACAAAAGATACAAAACAAAAACACCAATTATCTTCACCATCAAACATGCCACTTTCAGCATTAGAGATGACATCTTGTTGTGGGCCTTGTGACTTTTCATTTGGTTGTGCAACCACTACCCGGGCATATGCCAATACTTATGCCACTCGCTCCCTTAATTTAATATTCATATTTCTGATTTCTTCTATATCAACACACATCTCAGCTCGTGCCTCATCTATAGACTGTAGCTAATGGACATCGTGACATTCTTCCACCAACTCTTGCAATATGCTCTTTCATGCGGTTTCGGTCCCTGTGAAACAGTAAATGACAAAAGCTGCATCTCAAAGTAGCATGCCTTATATGACATTCAAAAACCTCACAATATTGCCATACTGGCCCATCACCACATTGGGGACGTTGAGCCATTGGTAAATCTGATCACGACAAGTACATTCATTTAAAACAACATAACACTACATTAAAAAACCAAAAGGTTTTCAATTCATAACTCATTACATAAGTTAAAGTTACAATTTTTAGTCATGTTTAGTATCAGGCTTCAACTCAATGATTTTCTCCGTTTATTGCATTGTTCAATAGCTTGAGATGATGATAGTTCATCTTTATCTTCTAAATGAGATTACCTCTGGCAATTTCACTCCCGCAATTACTGAACATTCTCGTGCCTTTTTTTATTGTATTCAATAATACTAGTAAGAAATTCAATATAAATATCAGTAGCAATGAGATGGGTACATAATTTCACGGTAGAGTTGCTATGACCCACAACATGACATTTAAATATATTCAATCCTCCATGCATTACAAAACTACAAGGGTTACACTTCACTACTCCTTTCAATAGGGACCCCAAGTCAACTGGTGTATAATATTTCAATTCAGAATCCTTTGTGAGGCATCCTCCAAGACCGCCACCCTCCACTGACCTCTTAGGGCACACATTAATTAAATATTATCACCATGAATATGTAAAACAATAATAAATAACACTTAGGGACATATTTTGAGTTTTAAGGTCGAAAAAAGGAGATTAAGGTTAAAAATGAAAAAATATCTTCTAAAAAATATAAAAAAGAAAGGAGTCTACAATCCTCCAACTTCAATCATACACAAATGAAACAAAAAATAAATTTTTTTACTTTATCTTACTTGAGTGAAAATGAGTGAAAATGCATTCTTAAGCGAGAAAACTGCAAAAGCCTTTTCCCTTGGGCAAGAATCAGACCCCAAAACGATCTCAAACCTCCTGTGGTGCGTGGATTTCTTTCAAATAGCCTCTACACAAATGGGAAAGTCAGCCCTCAAGATGTCTTCAAAACCCAAAACTTAAAACATAAGTTTTGGCCCTTTTTAAAGTGCATCGCTAGTGTATCGTATGATATTGGTATGGTACAGTATAGAGTTGTATTGTACGATACACACTCATATCGCGATACACATACGAGTGTATCATATCGAAAAACCTAAAAGTATCGATCGTACTGTATTGTCCGATACAGTATGATACTTACAACATCGGTTCCATTGTATGATTGGGTCAAAAATGTTTGATGTTGTGATGGTTGAGATGTATACTTTGTTATTTGGCCCTTATGGCTTACTGTTATCATTGGCCCTAACTTTTCAGCCTTGTGACAGCTTGGTTGATAGCTCACAAGCGTTGTTTTGTGAAAATCCTCTATGCCACTACTATTATATAACTAAAATTTATGACTTTATCTCTAAAAGGCGGATACCAAAAGCTCTGGCTATGGAAACATGTTGAACTAAGACAACCTTGATGTTACCGTTAAAGAACGATAAAGATGTGTCACCATCAGATATCTAAACTTGTTAGGGTGCTTCCATTGTGAGTGTTAAGGGTGTTTTACTTCATCTTGTTATGAGGTAATGCTGCTCTATTGTTCCCTTTTCTGTTCACTTCAAAGCTGATATCTTGATCTTCTTTTCCAGTGTGCTGGCACGAACAATTGTTCATGTGCTTACGTGATTCATGACTTGTTTTGCTTGTTCTTTTCTTTTTTTTCCCTTTCTTCTGGATGGTTAATCCCAAGATCTTAGGGGTTATTTTCTTGATTCAGTTCTATTACATTTGATAGCATTTGTCATCTTGCTTGATGAGATCAAATTTTATTGTTGTGTACCTTATATTTATATTAGTTTTTTTTGGTCGTACCCATATGCTTAGCATCTCGGCGTACATCAGTCTTCCCTCCTGAACCTCATCCCCTTGCTCACGAAAAGGATGGTAGGCTTGGAACAAGAAGCTCGATTCCAACTTGTGTTCAATCAATGGAAGTCATGATTCAGGTAATAATCTTATTATGGGCATCCTGCCTGAGAGTATTTCTGTATGATAATTAGTGTTTTCTTTCTTGTTTGTAGATGGAAGGATCAGGAAATTGGCCGCTAGATAATATTGCACTTGAGAAGACAAAATCTGCTTTTCTTCTCAAGATTGGAGAAAGGTACTTGGGAGCATTTTCAGTTTGTACCCTCAGATGCATTGCATTTTTTTTCTTCATTTCGTTTAGTATATTCTTCCTATTTTCTATACATGATTGGATGGTCTTTCTTGCAGCTTGCAGAAGCACTGGGGAATGATGTGTATAGCTACTGAAGATGAGGTGAATGTCCTAATCTCAGGATATGCATTTCATCTCAGAATATTGCATGAGAGAGATGGAAGCTTGCTGAAGAAACAAGGTAGAGGTCCTCTAGGAACCTGCTAATATTTCTATACTGTAAATTGTATGTTCTCAAGTTTGACTTCAATTTATTTTGAGTAGGTGTGGGTGGTCCAATACAGAATGACACTCCTGTAGACAAGGACCTCTTGGTCCGGAGTTGCCATTCTTCTATGCTTAATGGTTTACAAGGTCGTTATCCTATGTACGGATCAATTGTACGGTGAGATACGATGTCTGGTCCAGTTTGGAAGATGCTGTTTATTTTTTTCTGATTTCTTCTTTTCACATTTTGTTTTAATGTGAAGCCTTGCAAAACGATGGGTTGCGTCACATCTATTTTCCGACTTTTTGAAAGAGGAAGCAGTTGAGTTGCTGGTTGCTTACTTATTTGTGAAGCCTTTTCCATTTTATGCTCCATGTTCACGGGTCACTGGATTTTTAAGGTACAAACTTGTGGCTACCTTTTTCCAAAATGATCGTCATTTTTTTAAAGGAAGAATAATAGTCAGTTGATGCCTTATGTTCTGAGATGTATATCAATCAAGTAGGTGTAGCAAGGTTGGTAAACTTTTGGTTTCCTTCTCTTCATCTTTGAACATTCATATTTCTGCTAATATACAACCTCAGAGTCAAAAAGAAAAAGTAATCAGTGTTGTAGAATGCACCTAGAGAATTAATAGGACCGATAAAAGGGGGCAAGTTAGCTTTGAATTGAAGCATTTTGTATGGGACAAAATTCAGAAAAATGCCAAACAAGTAAGGATAATGTGATCTGTAGAAAATTTGGAAAAAGAGTGAGCTCAAAAGCAACACAACTAACTAGTAGTCATACCTTGCACAAGCAAATGGAGCATTTGTTTTATGAAAGATGGAAGAGAAAGAGTTTACTAGGGACAAGTCTGAAAAGTGAGGAAGTGATTTATTTTCATATGAAAAATGAATACTTCACTATAAGGATGAGGATCAATAGCTGCAAATTTTCTCACCTCTATTGCCCTATTTATCGTTGCTATAGGTCTATAACGGCGACAAAAAATAGCCGCCAATTTTTGGCCTTAATTGAGTAATAATGGTGATATTTATAGGTCGTCGTTAATGTATGACGCAACATCGACGAAGAATCTCGTCGGAACTGGGGACACCAATAGCGGCAACCCATGCATATAACAGTGACATTTTTGTGTCGCCTTTATAGCATGTAAAGAGGAGAATTAACTCGCTGTTATAGTTGATAACAACGAGAAGTAAGTCACCGTTATATAGGCTATGAAGGCGACAAATAAGTCGCCGCTATAGGTAGTAACGATGATATAGGTTCAGGCCGATAACGATGACACATGAATGTCGTCGTTATAGGCTTTAACCCTGCAAAAATGAATTTTTTATATTAGTGTTAATTTTTTTTACATTACATTAAACAAAGCGGCACATACAATTCAAATATACACTTCAAACATCTTCAAATATACATCCATTCAAATATAAACATACACTTCAAACATTAATTCAAATATAAACATATACTAGTCTTTATACATCCTGAAACATCCATTCAAATGTAAACATATACTTCTTCAACCTCCTCAAACATTCATCATCTCCAACCTTCTCAAACATTTAACTTCAAACATACATTTAAATATAAACATATACTTCAAAAAACAAACATACATTCCTCTCTAACCTCCTCCCTTACATCCTCTCCAAATCTGCAACAAACCCACTTCAAAAAACAAACCCACATCCTCTCCAATTCCCTCCCCCACATCCTCTCCAAACCTGCAATAAATACACTTCAAAAAACAAACATACATCCTCTCCAACGATGCAATACCATCCTCTCCAAACCTGCAACAAATGCACTTCAAAAAACAAACATACATCATTTCCAACCCCTTCCCCTACATCGTATCCAAACCTACAATAAATACACTTGAAAAAACAAACATACATTCTCTCCAACCCCCTACATGCTCTCCAAACCTTCAACAAACACACTTCAAGAATGAATATAATCTGATAATTTAAAAAAATTATTATGACAATGTTAATGATGATGATAGCGGTACGAGAATTCAGTCCGATAACTTATGAACATTTTAATCATATTACGATTGAAGGCTTTATAATGCTTTCGCCTTTTCCTGCACTTCCATGAGAATATGAAAAAACATAAAGATAATATTAACAAAACATCTTTTTACATTTAAGAGGATATCAACTTCAATTCAATATATATATATATATATATATATATATATATAATCAGTTTCACACCAATTACAATATCTCACTATGGTAAAAATTAATACAGATCAATCGTAAGAAGAAGATATAAACAAACACGTGTCCTTAAAACATAACATGATATAGACATCTGACGGTCTTATCTACAAGAAAATAAGAGAGATCTAAAATGGGAGGTTCTATCGGAGAAAATCTATGGTCTTCATTTACTCTATGAGCTTCCTAATTTCTTCTCTCTCTCGTTCTCGGTTTTCTCTCTCACACTTCAAATATTTGCTTGGTTTGCTTCTAGTGGGTTATACATTTATTTTTTCTAGGTTTGCATTGAGAAGATTCTGTATTTGGTAATTTGTTATAAGAAACAAATGTTAATAAGAATGACAGTAATAATTTTTTAATTGTGTTAAAGAAATACTGGATTAATATTTACTTGAAGCCGCCATGAACAACTCTGGAGCTGCAGGGGCCTATGGTGTGTGGGGGGTCTTCTCTTCCTCCCTTGAAATATCACCCACTTGTGATATGAAGTCGATTCCATCTAGATGTTCACCTTGGTTGGCGGGTGGTGAACTGATCCACAGAGAGGAAAAATGCCCACCTCCTTGTCGTGAACGATATGTTGACATCTGTTAATTTTATGAAAACAATATTAGCTCAGACTACACCGTACAAAATTGAATAATAAAAGAATATTCACTATCATACAAAAACAACATTAAATCAAATGAACGTTAACAATAAGATCATGGAGTTAAGATAACACACAATTATGAAATATAAATAAGGGCCATATACATTTTTTAACTCATTTTCAAGAGGAAAAAAGAACACAAAACACTTACATTACACTTCATTTGTGACCTTAAATGCTTTGTCAACTCTTCAATATATAGATGCTCAATTGCACTTATATCAATTTCTGGGTTTAACCATGAGTCCAACCAATTGGGACTTTCTGACAACATTTTATGGTAAAAATTTAAAAATAAAACAAAAACAACTACAAATAGATTATGATAATTGATATCATCTGTATCTTTTATTGAACACATTCTCTAGTCTTATCTTATATACATGGGTCAAGAAAATTGCCACAGGTTTACTCATGAAAATGCAAGTAGATCAACTGTTTATAATGAAGGTTTGAAGTCAACCAACCATATAATCTGCAATATTCCTGAACTCTCTTAGGAAAACAGAAACAGGAAACCTTGACTCTATATTTAAGCAAAGAGAAACAAAGCATGTCATGGTTGCTATCTTCAATCAATATGTATGGACATGGATATCCATTTCTGCCATATGTGTGCACGGGATGAAAAAACAGTTTGGTTTTTGTTTCAGGCATTGTTGGATACTTCAAGATTTTCTTTACGCTTATTTTGCACCTAGTGAGAGGTAGGTCCCATTTTACATTTTGCTTTATGCCTCCAAAGCAAGTATGTATGATTAGGGTTGGCCACAATGAAATATCTCAGTCACGAGCATTCACATGGAGGAGAGCTATAGTTGTTACCATTGAATTTAAAAGTTTAAAGGCATCCTGTGTAAGATGTTTTTTTTTTTCTCCTATGAGGCTTTAAAGACTAAGTCTCAGTGGAACATCCTAAGCTCATGCTGACTAATCTAGGCCCCATGATGATGACCATCCATCTCTTCCTCCCAAATATCTTTGATCAAGATTCAAAACCGTCTTTATGATAACCCTCTTAATAGATTGAATACGTTGCCTATGCGACAGATAGGGAAATTAAACATACACTTTCAACGAACACCACAAGTCCACAGATGGGTGGTGAAAACCAAGACACAAACGATTTATCAAAAAGTGCAATGTACAACATAAATATTTCACTGCCAACAAGTAATAGCTTGAGCATATTTAAAGAGGATAAATACCAGACAGACACTATTACCCCCTCTAACATTTCTGTTTTGCAAATATTTACCAATATTTCAGGTGATAGGCTTAGTACCAAATTTATGATAATGAACACAATTGAAGCTTCATATCAAAGAGCAAAGAGTTGTGCCACTTTTGGTGTAGATGTCTAGCAACTCTGTCTCTACCTTATATCAAATAACAAGAAGCTAATGCAAATCAAGCAGAATAATACGGTTAAGTCAATGATTTCTGAAACTAGAATCAGATTGAATCTTGTGATAAAGAATTTTCTTCCTGCCAAGTACATCAGCAGATTACATGGCCACAATCTTCAAACAAAGATAAATCCCTAGGTAAAAGATCAGTCAAGGTGTGCACACGCACACACACACACACACATGGGCAATACCTTACTGTGGTTCATTCTTGCTTAGCATAGATCCAATCCCTAAAAACGAAAACTAACCCTTCAATCACATTTGGCACATGTTAAGATAGGTTAACCTTAGAACCAACATGACAATATGGGTTATTTCTAAACCATACTTATCTAGAGGAGTTCATGGTGAGACAAACCAAGCCGAACCATGAGATTCTCAGATTGTTTCCAGTGGCTGCTTGCACCAGACCATTTTTCTTTAACATGTTAAGTGTAAAGCAAAAGTGAAACAAACAGAGAAATGCTTGGGAAACAAAACTGGATTTTTAGATTTCTAAAATGCCAGGAAGGCTCAAAATAATATGAACATGATGATTTATCTTGTTCTATTGTACAAATTTAACAATATGCTTCTATTCAAATGATTGAAACATTCTTGGTTTTCTTTGTGCACTTTTATGTCGGATGCTAAAATGAAAAATTACATTTAAAATGAAAATGAAACCTACACTAATATCACTAAGGCAATGGTACAAAAAATGTTTGTCATTGCATAATTTATTTTTGCATTTTCAATCTTCTGCACTAGAAACACCCAAGAAGCAACCCATTAAGAGCTGTTGTATTTCAGAAAAAAATAGAGATTTTTCAATTTCCTAACATCTCATTTAATTTTCTCTGTTCCCATTATATGTACACATATCAACATGCCAAAAAGGTTAGTTTTAGAAAAAGAAAATTTTCATGCCACTGATTTGATGTTAAAAGCATGGCCATCATGCTTGATCAGGGAACATATAAGGCACTACATCTATCTTACTGAAGCATGTAAAAGATTAACTTGGGCAAAGTAGATGCAATCATGCAAGTTGCCAGAATTACCATCCATTCCTACACTCATTATCCTAAATAGCTCTTTTATAGGAAAATTCAGAGGGAAGTAGCATACAAGAATGAAACAAAGCTACATACTGTGCTAACTGCTTGCTCAAATAACTCCCTTGATTGCTCTAGTTTCGACTAACCATATCTCTTCACAAACTTAGATAAATAGCTAATTCAACTATCTTTCACATGTGGATACTTGAAAATCTTCACACCTCTCTTGTAGACCTTAAATGCATCTTCAAAGTATTTATGCCCCTCGGAAAGTATAAAACAAAGAAATGCATAAATCAACAATGAACAACTCAGTTTAAATTTTTTCTAAAATTGGAAGATGAAAATATAAGGTCGGTCAAATATTTTCCTCTAGAAAAAATGCATAGTTTAGTATAATTTGTGGGGTTGCCATTCTTAGATCAAGGTAAAATGTCCACAACTTCCAACATGACAGCGATGAGGCACATATCAATCCGATCGACACAACCAACAAATTCCATTATCTGAATCCCGTTACCCTAAAAACAAGATTCTGAGACCCGCTGATTCATTGCAACCATTCGATCTCCAGCAAGGCAATAAAAAAGATTCAAAAAATTCCATTATGTAAACCAACCGATCATGATCTTCTCCGTCAGTGTTGCTTCTCCGCAAATAGCATGTAATAAACACACAAATTCCCTAAAAAATCCTAAAACCCTAAAATATGATTATTTTTAAAGAAACCCAGGGGGCTGGGTTCGGCAGAGCCCAACCCAGCCCTACTGGCTAGGTTCAACTGCAACAAGGAGAGAGAGAGAGAGAGCAGGCACTCTGGCAGCGGTTCAGTGAGAGTGCAGAGAGATCATAGAGAGAGAGAGATAGAGAGAGGGAAAAAGAAGAAGGGTCCGTTGGGCCGTTTTAAAATTCTAGGCTATAACGACAACAAAAATGTCACCCTTATAGAATAAGGCTATAACGGCGAGATTTATATCTGGCCGTTATATATCAATATCGGCGATATTATATGCCCACTAAATATGCTTGTAAAAGTTTTTAATGGCAATAATTAACTGCCATATAATGTCGCCGCTATAAACATACCTATAACAACGATATCTAAAGTCACTGTTATAGGTATATTTATAACGACGATGTATGTAATGGCCATATAATGTCACCATTATAAACATACTTATAACGACGATATCTAAAGGCACCATTATAGACGTTTCTTTAACGGCGACATTTGTTCGGGGCCAAGGCATTCATGGAGATATTTAAAATTGCTGTTAATGCTAGTCCATAGCGGCGACTTTTATTGTTGCCATTAAAGAGTCGCCGCTATTGACTTTGTTCCTTGTAGTGCTTTCACATGTTACAACAAGTTCAAGGCAAACATATCATCTGTTACTGCAAGTCAGTGGGAAAATAGATCTTGGTTAAATGCACTTCTTGGGATTTGAAGTCGCATCTCACTCATGTGGCTTCTGTTATCATGAAAGATTCTCATAAAAAATTTGTGTGCTTCTCTCTCTCACACACAAAATCTAAATAGGTGGGAAAGGAAAATTATCAAAATCAACAGCAATTTGGTTTTAATATAGGATCAGATGTTTTCCCATTCAAATGCATTTGGTTCTTCATTTAAGTTTTAAACTATAACTAAGAATGAAATTGAATCTGACCTATTGGATCTATAATCAAATCCAATTTAAGAACACACTGTCCCAAATAGTGCCCCAAATTATCAAATATGAATAATTAGAGATCAAGCATGCAAAAGAAATTGACCTTGGGCATTGTCCCCTGCTCCAAATGATCTTTTTAGGGACTGGAGATGACCATTGCAGATGGTTGAATACGTTTTCATCCTGTATTCCGTTGAGTAGAACTTAGTGTTTAATGTGTAAGTTTGAATAATATAAATCAGTCTAAATCTATTAATAAATTGGTTAAAAAACCTGTTATGGTAAATGATCAAGGATATAATTATTTAACCTGTAGCATAAGATATGGCTTGTCAAAAAATAGAAATAAGGCAAATTGAAGGAAACAACTCTGAATTAGGATTTGAAGCCCATATTTGAAAGTATAACCTTTATAATTAAGGTTGTCTTGGAAAATATAGATACAAGCTTCCAGTGATCTTGTAAAGAGAACAAAGAATTGCTTCCTAAGCTGTCCGAGACACTAACGGGTGTTTGGTTACTTCCATTCATTTTGTTAGATGGGGTATTTGATATTTTTTTCATTTTTCTTAAGTTTGCTTCGTTGTGTGGCTAGTAAAATGGATAACCAAAACTAGGATAATTTAGAAAACCATGACATATATAGTTCTATCTAATAGTTGGAGCTACCAAAACACGGGGAAATTTTTTCTTTAAATTGGGAAATACAGTTGCCATCATTGTGCTCTTTGCATCTCCCTCTCATTGCTGTTTCCCCCATCTTCCCTGCACTATCTTGGAGTCCGCTCAGGCAAACTCTCTCTCTCTCTCTGTCTGACACACACACTAACAACAATACAATGTCATCGATGCACATGGGTTTCTCTTTCTTGAATTTTTTGGTCGCTTCTGCATGTTTCCTAATTTGTATTTTTTTCCAGAAAATTTCAGATAATCATTGCCCTGCCCTTGCATTGATCATGTTGTTTATTTATTTTTCATTGCCAGGTTTCTGCGCTTGCTCTCTGAGTATGATTGGTCTCATGCTCCTTTAATAATCGATATAAATGGTGATTTGACCTCAACAGATGAAGCTGAAATAAATGTAAGTTCACCAGATCAGTTGGTCTCTCTCTCTCTTCCTTTTTAATTTGATCATTTTGATTATGGTTTTGTTAGAGCAGGAAAGCTTCGTCCAGATTAGAAAAACTAATGAAAACAATGCTGACAATGGACTGCTAGCACTGTTCCTAGCCACAAAATATGATAAGAAGTCTGAAGCTTGGACCAAGTTCTCCCCGAGCATAACTGTATGTTGTGTTATCTTTTTTGTTCCTTAATCGATGGTTGATTTCTTTTTAACAGCATATTTAACTATTCTCAAGGTCAAACAAATAAATGTCTATGACATGCTATCATTTATTTTTCAACTAAGTTGTAGGGAGCTTAAGATTTGTCATGCAACTTAGAATGAGGACATTTGGGTGTCCATCTAATATCATTTCCTTCTACAATCAGCTTTCCTTCTCCATGACAGGATGATTATCATTCTTGTTAGAGCTGAAATGCAGTGTATACTTGTAAATCAGAGTTATGCTTGCTGTTATTTATCTATTTCAACATCAGAATTTCTTGGTTGTGTGTGTGCATCTGCATGCATGTGTTCCTCTGCTCTTAACATATACCGGCAGCCAAGCTGGTAACCGAGGGGCAATTTTAGGAAATTCCATCCCCAAGCTCGTGGCGTGGTGTTGTGATTCTCGTTTTATGAAGTGGGAGAAGGCCATTGCATGTTCATATTTGAATGGGAACAGTCTCTTACTGAAGGGAACATGAAACCTCTCACATGAACCTATGAAAGGAGGGTGCCTCCGTTCATTTCAAGTTGCCTGCCCTTCATATGAGCTGGCAGACAGCATTTATTGCTTGCCTATCCAGTTTGATTTTTCCCGATTTGGTGTGACTTTGTTTACTTGTTCTAGCTTCATTTGTGTGTGCATGTGTGAACATGAACTTTTACCTATTTAAATGCTGGATTTTTTGGGCATTCCTACATTAGCTCTCGTTTGGTTTGTAAAGGCCATGTTTACTACATCATGTGTCTGTTCTGTGCATATGAATGTTGTTGGAGCCTGTGCTGCATATCATGCTTGCGTATGTATTTGTGTGCATGGATGAGAGGAAGAGGGTGCTTGTTCCTCCACATCAAATCTTTGTTATCTTTAGATCTTAAACTTATCAAATTTAGTGTTGATCAATAGTTGATAAGTTCGCCTTTGGCATGTTAATCAATATTACAGGTCTTAAAGAGGATTGTATCCTATGCTCGGAGTGCAGAGAGTTTTCTTACAGACCTAATTTTACAGGGTGACAGCGGCCAAAGGAGGTGGGAGGTAAGATGAGTGAGTTTCAATACGTACTGATCTTTGTACATAGTCCTAACAAGTGATTTGCAGTCCCTATTTAGGACTCCCTTGAAGAATTATGATGCTGTAATCTTGCTACATGAAGATAGGCTTCTCCATCCAGAACGGCTTCTTTTCTCGTCTGACCTAAACTTAGGTAGGTTGAACCAAGTATACAAGGGTCATATGGATTTCTGTTCTAGAGAAATACTAAATGCTTGTATTTTGTAGGGGTGAGGCCGCTTGTTCATGGGAACATAAGCAATGACTTTGCTCCATACATCCCGTTGAAGGAGTTGATTGGGGGTTTCCGAGAAGCAAAGAAGAAGCTGATGGTAAATTTTGATCCTGCAAGGTGTCTTATAGAGGACATAAAGGTAAATCCGTTTTGTTTACTGCCTGAAGAACAATTTTCTTTGTTGAGTGCTCAGACCTGATATGATTATTTGCAGCAAGAGTTTCGTGATGCATTTGGATTGTGGTATGATTCTCTTGGTGGTGATGCCATTGGTCTGACTTGGGAGAAGTCTTTGAAGGTAATGGTGCCACTTGGACTAAATTTGGGGTTTCCAAGGTGCTGTACGACACTAACAGATAATTATGTTTCTCAGAGAAGGAAAATTGAAGGCAATGGTGCTGCAATGGCGCGCGAACCTGTGGAACTTCTGAAATGTGTGGGTGATGTTGGTAAAGGATTGGTAAAGAGCATTTACCTTCTAAAGTCTAAAAGAATCAGGGAAGACTAAATTATCCACAATCACAAGGACACCTGGTTGCGGCGTGTGCTCACAGAGAGTGAGAGAGTTTTAATCCATCGTGAGCATTTTCTCATGTAGCATTACAATTTTGTATTTGCTAGTTTTGGGAAATGTTTGGATCCATGTTGCAATTTTGTATTTGCAAGATTTCGGAAATGTTTGGATCCCAACATAATTGCTAGTGTCTGCAGTGTCTTGGAAAATTCCTTCTTTTTTGCTTCATAAATTTGGACTAGAAATATTCGTACTTTTTTTTTCTGTCTAATGAATCAAACACAGAATTTTGTTTCGAGGAGAGGATTTCAGAAACCATGAGATCTTTATACATTTCATAGTATATTTGAAATGGAGCATTGTGACCAAAATCTTTATTCTAACGGAGATTGCCTTGCTTCAACACCGTCTTGGTTGGTTCAGTAAGATTTTGCTTATTTAAATCCTTAATAACAAACTTGTCAATGAGATTCTGAATCCTTACAGCCATAATGGGTGGTACACTCACGGGCAATGTTGATCTGACATGAATCACCATCCTCAGCAAAATAATTTGTGAACTAAATGAAGCTCCAGTATGTAAACTCGCCAACCAAATAAGTTTTTTCATTGAAGAAAAAACAATCAATATTTGAACGTCATTTGAAATATTCATTGGAATATAATTTACTTTCGCTCAAGAAAAAAAAAGAATGATCGTATATTGTAGAATTCTCAGTTTGAATTTTGCATTTAATTGGATGTTTAATATAGTAATGGTTGGCCTTCATATATATATATATATATATATATATAGAGAGAGAGAGAGAGAGAGAGAGAGAGAGAGAGAGCTAAGCTGGTTAACCTCATTTGTTTCAGCTTCTTTTTCATTCGCTAAACTGGTTATTATATTGTATGTTTCATTGACCTCGTTTCTCTCTCATTATTTCATTCCAGCCCATTTGTTGAATGCCCATACACAATCAGCAGGACTGCTTGGATATATCAATTGCACCTTAATTCTATCTTTTGATGCACCCACTTATCAACATGTGCTAAGTTGGGATATAGCTGCATCGAAATTCAATACCAGGACCCAGTATGATATATAGATTCACCTAAACACAACATAAGAGTCTGTGAATGCATGAAATATAACCAAGTCAATGAACAATGAAATTGAATTCATAAACTTGCATTTAGGATGCTGTGATCGAAGATTCTGTTGCATTGCATATATTGTTGACAGTTTTTGGAATCTCTAAAACCAAGTGCTTCTTTGATGCTTCTGAAACTTTATGAGAAGCTGATTTCTGGAACATATTAAGTTGTTTTTCTAAATATGAATTTTAGTTAACTTTTTTCATGTTGAAAATACACTTTAATGTTGGAAGAAGTGTATTTTTTGAACTAAAATTTTCCTAAATAGATGATGGATAGTTTGGGTAAAAGTTTAGAAGATGCATTTAAAACAAAAGGGCAAAATTTATTTACTTTTTTTGTTATTATTTTCTGCTTGCTTCAATTGTTGCGTTTTAATGACTTTCCCTAGTGCTTCTTAAATGATTCATGCTTCACTTACCATGCATTTCACACAAACTCTCGCTGCTCATTTCAAGCTTCGTGCATTGCTTCTCGCACCCACTTCTTATAATCTTGCCAAGCCATTAAAGGAGACATGACTTATGGCTCATCGCCCTCTTCCCACTGCCATCACCACAATTTCTCATAAAAAAAGGAAAAAGATCGTACATGTAGACACGGACACTGACACGCACAACCAATATTTTAATATTTTAATATTTTAATGGTTTAAAGTATTATTTTAATAAAAAATAAATTTTGATATTAAAATATAAAAAAATAGTTTTTATTGATTAAAACAATGAAAATTCTCTGTCCTCGTGTTCTAGTTAAAAAAAATTAATTCAAAGTTACGCGTTGAATCCCCGTCACGCCTCGTGTCAACGTGTATTTGTGACATGGGATCCCAGTTATTTAGAAAGAAAAAAAAAACAGC
Source organism: Nuphar pumila (assembly GCF_984573655.1). Taxonomy (NCBI): domain Eukaryota; kingdom Viridiplantae; phylum Streptophyta; class Magnoliopsida; order Nymphaeales; family Nymphaeaceae; genus Nuphar; species Nuphar pumila. The sequence goes on along the minus strand of NC_143255.1, from coordinate 26,916,702 downwards.
TCATTTTTTTACCATATTATTCTATATAACGTAAAAGCTTGTTTCTGTATTTCCCATGAAAGCATGATCTTGTCCGTTGCTTCCTTTCCATGGACCGTCTCTACTTTTCTTTCTTTTGTGAATTTCCAACAAATTGATCTAGCGATGGAACCATTATGTCATGTTGCCTCTGACCTAGTTACAAACGTAAAATATCACAAAAAAAAAAGAGACAGTTAGATCACCGTTTTAAACTCCAAGTTTTTTTAAATGTATATTATCACTTTTTATTCATGATATTTGTTTTTTTAGCAGCTATTTTTAGTGAAAAATGTGTAATTCTATTTTTATTTCATCTTTCAAATTGCCTTTTTTTAAAAAAAAAAAAATTCTTAATTTAGTTTTGTCCATAAAAGACAAGAAATACGAATAATTTCAGATTCTCACAAGAATTTGGCGGTCATTATTTTTTCATTTTTAGATGTTTGTCTTATAATATAAAAAAGGATGTTTGTCTTATGACTAAGAATCATTGTTGCAAGTTGCATTGATTAGCCCCAAAGGGGTTTGGTGTAGTGGGATGAGGCCTACTCTGCTAGGCAGGCGGTCTAGTTTCAAATCTCATGGGTTGTCACCTCTTGCGCAAGCCAAAACGTGGTGACTCTCTAGGGGAGAGGGGCAAGCGTTAAGTACTGCACTGCAAGCCAGCATGGCTAGGTCTATGTTCTTGGGGGCAGTTTCTCCGTATAAATATTAAAAAAAAAGTTGCATCTATTCGATTAGAAAGAATATGATATTTCAAAACCGCGAAATTTGGTATATTACAGACTTTTGATTTTTTAAGCTCCTTAAAAACCAGATTACAGGTTGTATGATCAGAAGATCCAAAGGCCAATTCCTAAAAAAAAAACCATGTATATCACATCTATAAGGTCAAATTAACTAGAACATTGAACGATCCTAAGCCACATTATGTAATGGTACCATGACCATGGTTCAATCCAATTCTTATTTGGTGTGTTGTGAAGGTTTACAAGTCGGCTGGGGATAGCAAACAGACCTGGAAGGTGAAAAGAGAGACAGTCATGATAGTTAACTTGGACTAATTTGACCCATCAAGCCGAAGCAAGTCTACGAATAACCAGTCTGAACCATTAACGAAGGCTCAGCGATGTCAAACCTGGTCTTGATGCAGCCATGTTGGGTTATGGACCACCTTTTGGTCAAAGGTTCGTGTAAAAAAAAAGACACTGACTCTTATTTGACTAAGGCGAGCCAAGCAAGACCCAAAATGCTTTGGAGGAGTTAAAAATTATGAAAAATGACCGTACTGTATGACAAATATGATACATTTTCTTAAATGCTTTACAATTTTTGTTATTCTTTCCATGTCCAAAATCCTAAATATCTAATTAAAAAAAAACCTTTTTATCGTTCACACATGCAATTTCCTAAATATATATAAAATTTCTTTTTAAATATGTGATTGTTTATTACACAACAATCTTTTTTCTTAAATTTATATTTCTTTAATCCGATGTAAAAAACTTGTGTTTTTACCGGCATTGGAAAGTTGAAATATAGGCCTATAATTTTACTATTTTGAGTCTGAACCGAAAACCCTTATAGAGTTTTCGTTTATGTATTCCAAAACCAAAATAAAAGCATGCTTGGCAGATTGGAATATGCAGGATTGCACCTTTTTGGTCTGGTATTATTTTTCAACCACATGCATTAAAAATTAAGAGAAATAGAAAATAGATTGAGATAGATCAAGACGTTAGATTTTCAATGTCACTAAGATCACCTTGATCTGATGAACAATTAAGGAAAAACATCATCTGGAAGAGAGATTGTTCGAATCTGCAGAACATGCTTTTATTCTGATTTTAAAACTCAAAATAGGAAGCTTAGTAAGATTCTTGGCTCTGACTCAAAACATAAAAGTTATAGGTCTATGTCTTAGTTTTTCAATGACTATAAAAATGAAGGTTTTTGACATCAGAACTAAGAGATAAAGACTCGAGAACATAGACTATTTTGCAGAAAAAATATATGCGATTTTAGCATAATTTTTTTACAATTTTCTCTTAAATATATCAATTTTTCTTCTAAACATACCATTTTTCTTCTACATATGCAATTTCCTCCTATATATGATTTTTTAAACATGTGATTTTTACATATATTTTATTTGATTTTCTCTTAAATATATGCATGCTTCTCCTATATATGCTATTTTTTCTTAGATATATGCATAATATAAAGCATATATAAAAATTCTGATTTAATTTGCATTTACTCAATAAATTACATAAATAACAATTATAATGCAAAATTCTTAAAATCTAAAGGATATTGAAAAAATGATGCCACCAGAAGCGAATGAAGCTAAAGAGGACGTCATCGGAAGCGAAGGACGGGGGAGTGGATAACGTCGGTCAGACGCAAAGAGAGAGAGAGAGAGAGAGAGAGAGAGAGAGAGAGAGCCCACGACTGTGTGAAAAATCTTTTTAATGAGCTTTTTTTTATTGCCACTAAAAAAAACAGTTTTACTGGCACACTTATTTGTTACGCCAGAAAAAAACAGTATAGCCCAGAAATTTTTTATTGTAATGGCACTAAAAGAGTTTTTCCTTATAGTGTTCCAAGGGGCATCTTGGTTGCAGCGCAACTGAAGCGCTAAAAATACATTTGCAGAGTTTGGTGACTAACGGCTTGGAAACTACTCTGGACTGAGCGAAACCACTGTATATTTAAGGGCCTCCAAAGTGATGAAACTGCCCCCCATGGTTTGCTATGATGAGAAGTTACACAGAAAAGTTTGTGTGAAATGGCCTGGTTGTCCGATCGACTGGATTGGGGGAAATAGCGCGATCATCTGGCGATTTTTTGTAGGGTCATCACCATTTGATTTTCTGTTCTCTGTTTCTGGGTCATGAGGTACCCTGTTCGGTTATGGTCCCTATTGTAACACTGTTATAGCGGGTGTGATATCTCATCACCGGTCTATACGATCTGTCTGATTTCACTGCAATATCAATACAATTAATAGACGTTTATGAGGTGGGAGTGCTCATCCGATGACGAGAGCTGGTCTTTGTTTAAAGCTAAAGTGTTAAGAAGGTATGAGAAGGAGGAAGTGCTGGATAGAGTAGAAGAGATTGGGAAGGTTATAGTTGAGAAATGCAAGGGATTGCTTCGTGCACTAAATGTCGCTGCAAGCTTGTTTCACAAGGAGAGGACAGTGTCTGCTGGGCTGCAACACTGTTGCGCGCGCTGTGGCTGCTGCATTCCTGCTGTGATGCACCTGCGATGCGCATGCAAACGGGGTTGTGCATCTCATGTGTGCACAAAGGAGGGTGCTGTCGCACACTGTGCACGGGGGGTGCACACGACGCACAGAGTCTGTGGCTGATGCTTTTGCTACGTGTGGCGGGCGGACTGTGGGGCACACGCCTATGCGCAGTGCACGAGTGGCTTGCGCGGACAAGGAGTTTGATGCACCTATTCAGGCTTGCACACAACAGACCGTGCGCGAGCTGCTGTGCTGCGCCTATGCTGGCTTTCGCGTGTGCATGGGCTTCAATAATCTACCTTTTCCCTTGAAGCAATGCCTTACATAATGTTGTATATTTTCAAAGGATTTCGAGATGCATCTTAGTTAAGTTATGGTTGAGGAGGCCGTAGCTAGCAGAGGGATACCTTGAAGCATTGATGGACTGTTCTATGATTCAAATTTATGATTTTTTTTTTTGGAAATGAAACATACCACAAATTGCATGACATAGTTCATGATTTTGCCCTCTATGTAAGAGGTCAAGAACATTTAGATGCAAGTTGCTTAAGATCAGGAAGGGGATTCGATCAAGCACGCTTCTTGTTTTCATCATACAAAGATGAATATCCACATGAAGCTCTTGTAGACAGACAAAACTTCACACGATGTATTTTGGGATCCCAACAAATCCGAAATCCAAACCATTTACATCCCAAATTACTGGAACAAAAATTACATGCTATATTAACCTAATTTGTTTTGGATCTTTTGATTTTTGGACCATTAACGGATCCTGAAAGTTGCATTAAACCATAACATTTATTACTTATTAGTCGGACACAGCTGGGTCTTGGGGCTCACCAATGACTGAGCAGATCAGGCAACAATTGGATATCCAACCCAAAACCATACCATTGATATCATTAATCCTACAATGAATCAATTAATGGCCTGATTTCCTATGGGTCTCGGCTTTGTCTTTATTCTGGGGATGGAAACAGGTCGGCTATGGGTTGGATCAGGCTTGACCTGAACCTGGATCCAAATGTCAAAATTGAATCCCATTCTGGATCAGATCTTACTCATATCCATAGTCAAGTTCCAGATCCAGATATATATAGTTCGAGATGCTGTGCTACTGGGTTCACTGAAAACAGGCTTAATATGTTGTTTTTTATGTTGAAAAAGCAAAATGTAATCAATAACCACCCATATTAATGTATTCTATTTCAACCTGGATCTGACTAGAGCCTACCACATTTGCTTCTATCCACAACCGAGATTCAAATATCTAGGCCGGATCTCGATCAGAAACGGGTCAGATATTCAACCCATTTGTGTCCCTAGTTTTATTGTTGCTGGAATAAACTGAGTCATTGACAACAATATAGGATCTCCCAAGAAGGAAAATATATGGATATTGGATCCCATAAACTACACTCATTCATGATTAACGGCCAATTAAACGATCTAAAGAGGCCGATCTTTCCTTTTTTTTCCGGTTTCATCTTTTCTGTAAATTGTGAGAAGTAAAACCATGACTTAAGTACACAGCCATGCACAGAACATAACTGGATCCGGATCCAATTATATATCCTGAATCCAGCAAAACCTAGATATGATTATACTCCTATCTGGTCTAAATCAATCTGTTTACAGCACTATATTCAGATAGGGTGTCTAGTCTAGACATTCATAAGATACGAGTACAATCTGACTCGCAACCAGACCGACATGCGAAAATGTAAGAGATTTTGTAAATTTTAATTAATAAAAAGCTTTTTATAATGTAACATTTATAATATATTTTCTATCAAAATATTATCAAAAGAAATTGAATAATTATTAAATAACAATAAAATGTTACATGCACGTGTCCGTCTCTTATCATCTTGCCATGGCATGTTGTATCGGTATAACAAAGGTACGCAGCCAAAATGGCGTATCCCTGTGACGTAGCTTTCAGCGTCAAATTAATTGCAAGATTATTTTCGTATCCACTGTGGACATGTATTACAATATGATCATTTTTATTTGTTCTACTAAATCACACAGACATTTTTTGGTCATACATCATTATTTCTTAGGCCAATCAAAGTAAAACAGGAGCTACAAACACAATCTATATATAAAAACTAGAATTAACATAAAACGGTATTTTAGTCAGTTTGCCATCACGGCCACGGGAAGTAGTGGTATGGTGGAGGTGGTGGGGAAGGCGGCGGTGGAGATGGTGGTGGTGGGGACGGTGGCGGTGGTGGTGGAGACGGCGGCGGTGGTGGTGCCGGGTCGCAACTCACGACCTGGCAGTCGATGTGGTGGCTGAGGAATGCCTCACACTCCTTCTCCAGCCGCTGGTCCGGCCGGTAATGGATGCAATTCTGTCGGTCATCGGACCTTGCGTTCCTCCGGGGCAGTTTCAGGCAGCCGGGTGGCTCGCTGTAGAAGTAATTGTACGAGTACGTGAAATTCTCGAGCCTTGGCAGCTCGCAGATGCTTGCCGGGATCTCGCCGGAAAGTTTGTTATGGGCCACGTTGAGCTGCTCCAGCTTCTCCAAGCCTCCTATGCTCTCCGGTAAGGGTCCAACAAGCTCATTATACCCTAGATCCAGAACTGTTAGGTTCTTCAGATACCCGATCTCCTCTGGAATGCAAGAAGTCAACGAGTTGTTGAGTAGCAAGATCTCGTTGACCGAGCTCAGCCTGCCTATGGACTTAGGCAGGCACCCCCTTATGTTGTTGTTAGCAAATACCACTACGGAAACGGTCGAGTTCCCGAAATTTTTTGGGATCTTCGTCTGAAACCTGTTATTGTTCACGAACAATGCATCCAATTTCATGTCAAAGAGCTTGGAGGGGAGGCTTCCCTCGAACTCGTTAAACCGGATGTCAAGGTACTTGAGCGATGGGAGGGACAGGAGTACCGGCGGGAACTTGCCGACAAACCGGTTGTTGCTCAAGTCGAGCTCGAATAGTAGATGTAGGTGAGCGAAGGACTCCGGGACCGTGCCACAGAACCGGTTTGAGTTGATGTGGAAAAGTGCTAGATCGGTCAATAGGCCTAGTGAGTCCGGCAACGAGCCTGCGATGTCCTTGTGGTTGAGGTCTATGCCGGCCACGACCGTGGTGCAGTTGTCGTCGAGGGCCGGCGCACAGAAGACGCCAGTGTAGTTGCAGACCTCGTGGCCGACCCAGTTTCCAGTGACGTTTTTCGGGTCGGAGTAGATCACTGACTTCCATGACTGGAGTGCAATGTAGGCTTCTAGCAGGCGGGGGTTGGGCAGGGCAGCCATGGAAGCAAAGGGAAGGGTGAAGAGGGTGAGGAAGAAGAAAAACAGAGGATGGTGTTGGGATGCCATCCTTGGCGATCACGCAATTTGGTATGTGTTATTTGATGTCACTCATTTGTGGTGTTCTCGAGAGAGAGAGAGAGAGAGAGAGAGAGAGAGAGAGAGAGAGAGAGAGATGGCATGGGTATGAAAATGATGAAGACAGAAGCATATATATACACGGGAGATGATGAGAGAGAGAAAAAGAGCTCTAAATTTCTAATCCTTGAATGGACTAGACCTACTACAATTTGTTTATTTGTTTTCTGCGGTTGTTATTTTTTAATATTTATTGGATCAGTGCAGAGATTAAGTGGCTATTTATAAGTAATTAGGTAACTAATTTTTTTTGTTAATTTGACGTGGGGTGTCTTTAGACCAGAACCAAGTCCCTTATTGAATCTACTAATTGGCAGTGGAGGGCAGCGTGGGATCCATATTCAACTTGGGCTCAAGCTAGGTCCGGATATAGTCAATATATATAAAACTGGACTTCACTTGAGCCTAAGACTGCACAAAGCTCATGTACAGCCCGGGCTTGGCCTAGGCTCAACTTGTTTGCCCGAGCTTGTCTGAGAACATAAATTATCCGAGCTCAGGCATCAAGCCCAAACACAGTTATATAAAGAAGCTGAGCTTGATCACGCAAACAAGCTTGATTAAGTTCATTAAGGTTGGTTAGACTCAGAAATAATATATATATAGAGATCTTGTTCACCAAATTAATCAATGTCAAAAAAAAAAATATAAGGCCTACCTTGGGATAGGTCTTCTATCTTTGATTCATGAAAAGAATGATTTTCTTCTTTTTTCATGAAAAGAAGTGACCTGCTCATTCTTAACCAAGCTTGCTTGATCTCACTCTAGGTTCAACCCATCGGAGCTTGAAATGTTTCAAGCTTGACTTGAGCTCGAGCTAGACTCGAGATAGAGCTTGAGCTTGAGCTTGAGCTTGCTTCTTTGTCAGATGAGCTGAGCTTGACAGACCCAAGCTCGGGCCGAGCTTTGTTCATGTAGCCCTACTTGAGCCTAATACATTTGATATACAGTTAGTAAAATTAATATACCAGATTAGATGTGGATCTAAGACTTGTGAAGATTCGAATAGGTCTAAACTGACAGGATCCAGACTGAACCCCTGACGCGCAAAACATAGCTTTGTTTTCCAATAAAGGTTCTTTATTCTGATTTGTTTGTTTCATGGGTTTGGGTTGATTAAGAGACTAATAAGTAACTGGTGATTAGTTTCTTGGGGTACAATATTTCTTTTTAAAACACGCTTTGAAGTGGTCCAGGAACAGGTAGGCATGGGTTGAATTTTAGATAAAAAACGAGTGAAGCTTCAAATTGGTTGGGGTTTGGTAGGAGTGTCTTTTTTTTTTTCTTCTTTTCACCCTTCTCATTTTTATTTTGCCTTTCATTTTCATGAATGATTGACAACATTGTGCTGCACTGCAATCAGGACTACTGCATACGACCTAAAACTATTGTGCTGCACTGCAATCCTTTTGAACTTAATTTCTGATTTGAAAACCGTCTAACCTTTCATTAGAATGTAATGGTGTGTTCCAAACAAATATTGGTGTTCATTCATGTGTGTGATGATCAAAATCAGGAAGTGGACCAGGTAAAACGTTTTATTTGTAAAACAACTTAGAAGTGACACGTGTCCTGTGTAGTGGGATCCGCTAGCGACTTTGGATGTCAAACAAGGTGATAACCTTGTAAAACACTGATTTACCTGATCTGCTCTCAGTTTACTCTGTGCCAGCATATATGGGCCATTGTATACAATTACTGAGGGAGTGTTTGGATGACATCCAAAACCTGGTTAATAACCAGGTTTTGGGTGTTAACCTGATTTAAGTCTCAAAACCTGGTTCGGTGGCTTATTGGCCACTCAAACCCGGTTTTGTTAGCATCGAGTTTTTACAAAACTGGGTTTAATATAATTCGCAATTATATTCACCAATTGGTAGTAAAAACGTGATTATATGTGGTGGGTGGCTTGTTTTGCTAGTTTGTTATATCACTACTGATTGCACTGTTTTTTGAAGTTCAACTAGGAGTTAGGTACTCCCGTTTCTTGTATCTGTTTAATGTGATTCTTTAATTTGATTCCTAGTGTAAATGATTTATTAAAAAAGAGTGGGTGGATAAGTTTTTCTTAGTAATTCTATTTATTAAACAAAGATTCTTATGTCATTTTCTTCTTATACATGTTTAATTGACTTACAAAACTTCCACTAAGTACAACATATTTTTCCCTTTTTTTTTTTCTGGTAGGCCGAAAGAAAACCCCCAATCATGATCACATCTTGGTAGGCTTCTGGTTGGTAATGCCCCTGAGGAGAGTACAACCAACTTAGATCTTGCAACAAGCTGGAGTTAGGCAAACCCCTACCAGTTATACAACAAGCTATATACCCATGGGTTTCAAACTCATGACGTCCCAGCCCTTGGCCGCATTTACAAGCCCCTTCGATAGGGATTCTATAAACGACCTCCTTCAAGAAGGATTGCACATGATTCCACGCACTTAGTGTATGTAGAGATGAATTAAACTCAATTGGTGTAGCCGTTTACATCACAAATTTAATATATTTTAATATATTATAATGCATTTTTAATGCATATGTTTATGAGCCCACCATTGTATGGCTCTTTGGATTTCAGTGTGAGTCACTATGGCCACACTAGATCCAATTATCAAGATCCAACATCTTCTACTTAGCCATATGGGGCGAACAACCATATTATATCATAATCGGTGCATCACGTATCAGGTATACTACTTCTTGACAAAACCATGCACCAAATAATAATGCATATTTCTTTGAGTAATATCAGGTTTTCACACATGCTATAAGCTATTTACCACACAATCATGTAATCTTTCTATCATTCATATTCAAGTATGAGATTTTTGCATATGCTATGGGCTATTTTACACATGGTATGGTTTATTTTTCACAGTCATGTGGTACTTTCATCATCACATGAATTATGATTCTTTTTACATATAATATGAGTTAAACCATGACATCATCCTTTCGTGCACTTATTTCATATAGCCATATGAGTTTCTCATCATGTCATAATTTTAATTATAACCTTTAATGTGCAATATCATATTTAAACAAATATATTATTTTGTGGGTCTCACTTTCTTTAGTTAGCCATGGAGTTTCTATATCTCTTTCATGACCATATCATCAGACATCATTATGTTCACATGCACATCAGTGAAGTACTATGCATTTTTGTATCAACTCATGAATACATGATAAAATATGATTTGTCAAACATAATAAATACTATCACCTATCAAAATTTTATCATAGTAAATACTCTCACTATCTATGTGCATCATCATTACATGTTACATGCTTTAATTCTCATAAGGTAAACCACCACCTAATTTGGATCAATATATCCATATCCAAATAGATATAAACATAAGTACTACCATGTTGCATAACATGCATAAAGCTTTTAAAACATGAAAATACCTCTTCATGCATTCATACAAGCAAACCATATGAAGCATGATTGATGATTATTATTTATCATCATATGCAAATAAATATCTACAAGTATGTATGAAATTATAATTCAGCTCTCACTTTTCTAATATATTGTAATTACGCAATTCTTGCATTAAGACATCACAAAATAGAAACAATATGTATTAAGAAACAAACATAAGTCTTAATATCCATATTCAATTTTGGATATAATCAAAACCAAATCCAATGAAAGTTATCATTTACTATCTCATTACCTTTTGGATATGCCAGATATTATAAGCCCATTCATTTTTCAAACTTATAAAATATGATAAATAATAATTAAATAATAAGCATGTCAACATATAAGTTCAAATCCATTACCGAATCTATTAAAAACATCTATACCCATATCCAAAACTAACTTGAGATGTTATCATCAAGTCCAACACTATCCATATTAAAAATGAATCTATATGCAAGCTTAAGCAAAACCACAGATCAATCGAATTTGAATATAGTTCAAATCCATAGGTTTCAAATTTAAATAAATTCACACCACACATTCAACATTATAATTATTTGGATCTATCCGGGTCAAACCAGGACCATAGCAAATATATTATTAGGTCAAAAATATTTGGTTTGATACTAAATGAATTAATCATAAAACCTGAATCAAATCTAGATCCATACAATATATTTTTTAATATATTTTTCAGATCCGTATCTTGATCAAATATCAAACCAACAATATATCCACCATTATACTAATTTGGAACCATAATAGTTTCATAATTAAATCAAACAAGCATTATCCATAAGTATATGCAATAAAGTAACATGCAAACATATAAAATATTCTTAGATCTCATATGGATGCAACTCACCTGTATCATATACGAATTCTGTACCATAAAGTTTTGAGTTATAAAATAGTTTCAAAACATAATCTATATACTTGATCCATATTGAGTTATTTGCTCAATATAAAAATAATCTTAAAACTCACAAGATGACGTATTCAGGTATATGATAATTATGCAAGAAATTTCAATAGGTTCAACCAAATCCAATAGCATTGCCTAGATTCAAACTAATTCAACTGGATCTATTCATATCCATATATATTCAACCAGATCCAATATAGATCTTGATCCAATTAAACTTGATATATCATAAAAAATGGATCAATAGTAGGCAATACTAGATTCATATATTAATATGATCAACACCACAAAAACAAAAGATTATCCACACTTAGATCCAAAATGTATCTAGCATTCTACGATCAGGATTGCTAATAAAAGTAGATAAAAAACTAGACAAATACCCAAAACTTATTATTAGTTTCAACTACTCTGCTTTATCTAGATTCACCATAAAATCTGGATCAAATCTAGACTCATACAATCAGTGGATCAAAAGAGGTACCATACAAAGCACACATATATGTAAATCAATTATGCCAATAAATAAATTATGGATCTTATCATGCTAATTTGGATCTAAACTTACCCCCAATCCAGATCATAACTAGATCAAAATCAGTTTTTGCCAAAAAATTAAAGTGTTAAGAGGTTTTCAACAAATTAGAAAATACCTTTTTGTAATATTAAAAAGTTAGAAGACTGTTATGAAAAAAAATAATAAATTAGAACACTAAAACAAAATTTTCTACTTACTGAGTTAAACAAAAAAGTTAAGGGAGTTTTCTAAAATATCAAAAAGATTGAGAGTCGGTTTTGGAAAAAACATAGACTGAAACCTGCCTCGAGTAATTTTCATGGAACATGCATGTTTCTGGAATTTCCCATAAACAAAGTTCTTGTTTTAAAATAAAAAGGGCACATGCATAATTAACTGGAAAGAGTAGGGGTAATACCATAAAGTTACTCAAAACGATCTCTTTTCCTCTTTTTCTTTCTCTGTTTTTCCTTTGTTTTTTTTTTTGTTTTTTTTTTCCTTTTTCTCCTTTTCCTTTCTTTTCTACCCTTTTCCGTAAAAGGGAAGCATTAGGGTTTCCCCTCTTACTAAAAGGAAAAGCTTAAGAGAGAAGAAGAAGGGAGCAACTGACCCTTCTCCAACAGTTTTTCCCTTCCGACACATGCATCTGGTGGGACGATCGGCGAAGGGGCGTCCTCCACCTCTTCTACAACCTTTGATGCCGACAACAAAAACTATCAAGATCGATTGCAATTCGGCAGAGGGATATATTCCCTTCATCGCTGTCTTTTTTTCGACAACATTGTCTTCTTGTAACTCGATCAAGCATGAACAATTGTCCAACCGTGGCGTGCGATCGAAAATAAGGAGCCTGGTGGAGGTGCGCGATCGTTGATGCTCAATAAAAAAACACGTGGAGCGGGAAATCCGATGAGGGTGTTTCTGGTTTTGACAAGGGTATGTTATCCTCCTCCTTCCTCAATGTTTCTCTTTTTGTTTCTTTTTCTACATCTTCCTTCGCCGCCACAGCAAGGGCCTAGGCACTGTCGTCTGGCGAGGATGACCTTTCGACAGAGACCCTCCCTCCTCTGCAGCCATTGTTCCTCCCCTTTTATTTTATTTTTAGATTTCTTTGTTTTTTTCCTTTAAACCTCCTACGTCATTGATGGCTCTATCGGACCCAGCCGTTCGGAGATGCTTGACCGTCCGTGAGAGCCTGCGCTATGTGTATATATATATATATATATTCTCTGCACAATTTGTTAGGTGTAAGAAGGAAGGGAGAGAGAAATTCCAAGAAGAAACGTGGGTTGTTTTAACTTTTGGAAAAGGTTGGTTTTGAATAGTCGCATATTGATTGTGCTTGAGTTTTTTGTGGGCTTTATAAGCCACATGTAAACTCATACACTTGTTCCTGAGAACAAGTGAGTGGGATGACCACCACACACACGTGCGCGCGCGCGCCCACCCGTCGTGCCGTGTCGTGTCATGCCGAGCCGAGCCGGGCTCGGGTAATTGGCCCTTTAGGGCCATATCCATTCAAGACCAAAGTACCTTTTTACCCAAAGTTTCTGTGGATACGGGTTATGAGAAATGATAACGGGTCACGACTCCTCGGAGTCTGTGCCCATTATGGCTCTTCAAATTCCGTAACGGATCTTGATCTTTCGAAGTCCGTTAAATGGGTCACGTCCCCTCGGATTCCGTAACGGGTTCCTTCCACGTTTCATAACCGTTCGTGGGTTATAAAAGCGTGATCGGGGCTGAGACCGATTCTCTAGGTTTCTGAAGTTCTGCGAGTTTTCGCTCTCTTTCTCTCCTCAGTTATCCCGAAAGGGGTTGTTCTGCAACGTTGGTTCGAAGAGGTTGTTTTCGAAGGACGATCCGCCGGAGTGCACCGTTCGGTTCGTCGTGGCTATTGTATCCTGAGGGAATGACACTGGACCCTGATTTGCACTGTATGTGGGGGCGAATCTTCTCTAAAGGGAGTACTGTCGTACGCCTTAGCCTGTTACATAATCTAAACATGTTGCTGTTGTTTTCTTTATGTTCTTTGCATATGTTTGCTCTTATGTTGTCGTCTGGATTTTGGTTGTTTGCGAAAACCGACATGCCTGCTCCCTGTTATTGTTTCGATCGTCTGTTGATCATGTTGTATACACTGTTGTATTTTCGGATTTATATTGTGTTTTATATCATGATGACTATTGTGAAACTGTGTGATCCGAAAAATGATCCAACACAATTGTCCTCTCTAGTGGCCGATTCAGCTAGGGTCATGCATCACTATTTTTTCTCTTTCTCTTTTCCCGCAATAGTGTACAACTCCTTGCGCAAGGTTGTTGGGTCTGTCACTCATCCGGTGGAGGAGTTTCCTTTTCCCCTCTATCGTCGGTCGTCAGGTTTAGTTGACTGATGGGATTTTCCGATCAAGGAGATGGCCTCTACATGGGTTTCTCTAGTGCAAGGCACGATCATTCGGCAACAGCAGGGCATGGTGCCTCGTGCTTGTAGCCTTCTCCTATGGTGCAGAGCATGGCAGTCCAGAGGAGGTACCATTCTCCGCACCGTGCACACCCGTGTGCTTTGATACCAATGTTGGAATTATAGGACCAGGCTATGCGCAGTGAGGGAGGAGAAAACAGATAAACAAAGAGAAAAATAGGGATTCGGTAAACGACCTCCTTAAAGGAGGATTGCACATAATTCTATCAACTTAGCGTATGTACAAGGATGAATTTAACCTGGGTTGGTGTAGCCATTTACATCCCTAATTTAATATATTATAATGCATTTTCAATGCATACATTTTGGGTTTCTGGTGAGTTGCGAGCCCAGCATTGTGAGCCTCCTTGGTTTTCAGTGTGAGCCCATATGGCCACACTCGATCCAATTACCAAGATCCAACAACTGTATACTACATATGTGTTGAGAGAAAGAAATCGTACAAAGAGATTAACTGTATCACATTAAGCGGATTGATTTCATTTTTAAGAATAAATATCTGGAGATACTTTCAAATAGAAGAAAACTGCTACCACTTTATCAGAGAGAGAGAGAGAGAGAGAGAGAGAGAGAGAGAGAGAGAGAGAGAGAGATCACGATGTCTACGTCATGTTGAATTGTTCACGATGATAATGTCATGATGTGAAATCTCATCTACGTCTATTGACTAGTGAAATGCCGCATAATGTTGCATGACAATTCACACAATGCTCACCAACCATTTCATTATAATTACCCAGAGGACTTATTTTTCTAATGATCCAATTGAAAGCGTGATAAGGTCTAGGTTTTCATTAAGATGTTGTAACTTTTAATTAGGATAATTATCTATTTTATAACTTACATGATTGCACCTTGGCCCACAAAGGTCCGGTCTGCCTGCTTAGAGGGGTTGTCATAGGGCATGTTTGGAAGCAAGAAAAAATCTCGTAATGAAAGAAAATTTTGCCTATGAGAAGTTTTGATATGATATGTTTTCCAAAAGAATTTTTTAGCTTGTTTGTGTAGCATTAGAAAAATGGGTTGGAAAAGTATGCTAAATTTTTTCGCTTGTTTGTTTGTGCATAAAAAAGTTTTCCTAAAATATTTTTCGACTGAGAAAGCTGGGGTTAGGCAGACCCCTGCCAGTCATACAGCTATACCATTGGGATTCAAACTTGCAATGTCCCAACACAAGGTGGCGTGACAAGCCGAGCACCCGCTGTTAAAATTTTCCAAAAATATTGCTAACAAATGGCAGTTCTTGTCCAAAAATATTGCTAACAAAATAAAACATGCACTAATAAAATTTTGATGTCTGCATGCAATCATGAAACTTTGGCTTTTGGTACGTTTTGTGCGTTGTGAGTGAGCCCAGTACATAGTAGGTTTGGTCCAATGTCCAAATCCACATGCCGGATTCTAGTCAAGGCTAAACTGTAAACCCAATGGAGTGTCGTCTGGCCCGACATGTTTATTGGTTGTGCTTAAAGGGCTCAGCTCAACCCACTCAAAACCTGACCCGATAAGACTTGGGCCTAGCCCAAGACCAATAATAGTTGGATCGAGCTCTCTCTCGATCGGCCTGGGTCCAGGTTAACTTCTTTTGCACATATACCATTTATGGGTTTCTTCACCCTTTGTCGTAGGACATGCATATTCATCCAAAGGAGAAGCATCACAAACAACTCCATCACCCATCATAAAAAATGCACCCCACCAACCAAGTAAAAGAAAAACCACAAAAGAAATTCAATTCATCCCAAAACACATACGTAATCCAAGCATTAAAATCATAATCATACAATAAAAAATTGACATTCATAGTCTTAGCATTACAATCATAGTCAAGGTTGTTAAATGCGATGAGGCGAAGCGAGGCGTTGAGCCTGCGCTTCGCCTCTGGTACTGAGGCGTACGCCTCTCACAACTGGTAATGAAGTGAAGCGGTGGGAGGGGAGGTAGTAAGAGAAGGACCACGCACCCAGCTGGTACGGAAGCGAGGGATATGCCGGTCGTCCGGTGGTCGGAGAAGACTGAGCAGCAGCTGCAGCACAGCAACTCCGGTGGTCGGTGGTCACAACTGTTCGGAGGTTGATGAGGGGCGCATCACAGCAACGCCTCAGTAACTTGAGCGTGCGCCTCGCCTCAGAGGCGTACGCTTCAGGTACTGAGGCGTACGCCTCTCACAACACTGATCATAGTTTCTCCAAAGTATTTTTCTTATAAATCAAGTAACTGTAAGATGACAACATTCTTTTCAAAGCATGCTTGCAATTAGTAAGAAGAACTTTGTTGCTCCCTCAATGGGCACTTCGAGAGATGACTTCAGTTTTATTTCATCAAGACAACGACTTAAGTTTCTGTTACTTGTGACATCATCTGATTCAAACCGATTATCATTTAGGTTTTGTTCAAGAATAAAATTGTGAAACAGACACACTTCAAGCACAATATTTACTTGTGTCTCCTACTTGTATTGTTGAGGTGCTTTAAACATAAAAAAACGAGCTTTCAATAAACAAAATGTAAGCTCAACAACATTCTTGAATGATGCATGATGATAATTGAATATTTCTTCAATTTTTGGGGTGGCTGCTCTCCATTATAAAAATAAAAAATAAAAAAATAAAGAAAAAACCTACCTTGAGATGCCTTTGTGCAAAGCTATTTTCTTCTTCAAAAGGCATGGTTTTGGGTCATTGGATATGAGCCTTTGCAACACTTAGGTGCATGTTTTAACTCCATCCCTCTAAAGGCTAAAACTTGAGGCTCTAATTGCTTGGTAATTGTAATATCAAAATTGTGATGTTGATTTCTCACACTCTCGATGCTTATGTTTCTATTAAGAAACTTGAGTGCCAATGTACATGTGCAAGGGGCCCTTATTCAAAATATCACCTCCTTGCCACTAATGTAACAACAAAGCTCATAAAGTCGATGTATGCACTATGTTTAATTAGTGTTAAATTACATGAAAGGCTCAATTGTAGTCGTTTTGAAAGAAATAATCCCACAATTTATAATAAAGATGTATGTTTTTTGGAGAAGGTATTTGCTATATACTCTTGGATAAGAGACCCCTAGCTAGAACTCATAGGTGAGATAGTTTTGACCAAATCTGACCTCATGAATGTGTTCAGCATAGTAATCGACACTTGGATTATATTCTTTTGACATAAAAATTTAATTTTTTGAGGTTTGAAAATTTGCTTCAATTTATGCAGTTGATTTTTCAACAATTAAAAAATCTGATATACATGTCAGAAAAACGTTATACGAGAACTAGTTTTCACAAAACCAAATATTTAGATCACATCTGGAGGGTAAAATGTGCAAAAGTTATTAAAAAAAACCAAATAATAAAACAACTATAATTTTTTTACTAAGGGATTCCTTACCCATGGTAGCAAACGTTACACCTTTTCTTAGCATCTCTTTCATCTTTGTGGTTAATTCCCTCCATAACCCTGACAGTGACAGCAAACATGGCAGCACCAATATGTTGGCTTTAGTATAAGAAATGCTGGGAGTCTCACGCAGGAGTGGGAGCAGAAAAACACCGGGCTATAGGATCCTTTTATTATTATTTAGGCTTTTATAAAATTATTTAGTTTGGATCTTAATTTGAGATCATATTTTAGATCTTATTTGATATCGGGTTTATCTCATATCCTTATTAGGATTAAGGTTCTCTTTTGTATACTATATATACTCATTGTAGAGAGACGGAAAAGAGCTTGGTGATGAATTGTTAATTAATTTTTATCTTTTTTCTTGTAAATTTTTATTATTTTTAAATTTTTTCTAGTTTCGTAATTGCACTAGGGTATAGATTTTGCAGGATTCAAGAGCGATCCTACTGTTCACTACATCAGAATCGGTCACCTCATTACTAATCTTTAAAAATTTACTATTGTGAAGGCTTTAAATATTTATTTTGCACAATTTTGTCTTTTGGAGTTATTATTAGCACCAAATTACACGCATAGGTTGATTTCTTATCATTGTTGAATTATTGCTTTTATGTTGTAACCTTTTGAAAAGGGAGCTCCTTTTTGTTTTAAATTTTAGCTGTCCAGCATGGCCAAGCTTTCAATTAATTCATTGTCAAGGATAAACAAACGAACTACCACATCAGGATTTTGAGATCCTTATTCGTCCAAGTTTATCTGGTTTTCATTCCAAGTTTTAGAAAAATTTTCCTTGTTTGAATTGAGTTTCAGATAAATTTTCTAATATAGGTCCACACGCCGATGATGTATTGAGGGTGAAGATAGAATGAGTTTGAATTAGATACCTCATCAAGAAAAGTCAATTGTATTTGGTTTCCTGGACCTGCATTGCATTAAACAATTACTTGAACATGTGAAAGGTATTTCAAACCTAAACCTAGTGGAAATTTCAAATTTGTACCGACTCTTTCCCTTATAAAATTTTGATACTAATGAGTATGGTTCTAATTGAACTTGGATTTACTGGGAAAACCAAACCCAAATCTAGCTGTTGGTCAATGAGGCCAGATCCAATCATATTAGATCCTAAAAGGGTGTTGAACCATTCAAATGGCATAACAATCGAGAGGGGCCTATATTTATTGGAGAGCAAATTGGAGTAGGTTACCTTCTAGAAAGTCATGCCCTAGACTTCCAAATTTGAGTCGCCTCTCTCTCTCTCTTATATATATATATAAGAGAGAGAGAGAGAGAGAGAGAGAGAGAGAGAGAGAGAGAGAGAGAGAGACCCTTATCATCAAACCGGTAAAGGTAAAGTGCCTGAACAATTTCCGACACTTGTGTGCCCCTAATAGCGCACGCAATCAGCAGCACAGTTTTTTTTTCGCTTTTTTGGACCTTTTGGCTGGCTTGACCGCCACTAAAACCATGAGCAGAAACCAGGGCTTTAGCGGCAGTCAAAAACTTAAGACAGAAATTTGCCCCTCCAAAATGGTTTTTTTTTTATAATTTTTTATATTGGTTTTGTTGTCATTTGACAAATATACTTTATTTAATTTGAACGCCCAATGTTTAACATGCCCTCCCTTTAATAAAACCACTTGCCTCTCCCCTAACCTCCCATCCTCCTCACTCATCGATTATCCACCATCACCAAAAAATCGCCCGCATCCAATCCAGCATGGGTACCGGTTTGGTCTGACCTCGTTAAACTCTCTCTCTCTCTCTCTAAAAAAAAACTGATCTCGTTAATGACAAAAACCATCACCACCACTAGCTATTCTACCGGCGAGGTCAACTGAACTGCTCAAGCTTGACCATTGTACTTGAGAGCACTCCTTTCTGCTAGAATCAAAGAATCCCCAAACGATCTCTTCACCTTGTGAAGGGATACATGCCCCAGATTTCAAATACTCAGATAATTTATAGATTTGTGTTTTTAAAGTTGACAAAACCATCACATTTTTATCTGTATTTGCTTTCTCGGTCATCATGTTCCAACCTTAAGTCTACCACCACTCAAGATTACCAAAATCACCCAAAAGTAAGCCATCATTTCACTCCACTAGAATCCCATAGCCACTCAACTTATGTTCTTTTTATTTCAGATGTTGAATATTGCAAAATTAAACTGAAAAACAAACTATAAAATAGACACAATACTGAAAGTTAAATGGGCAAAAAACCCGAATTTGAAGTTTTAAAAGACAAAAAATTGTAGGCAATTTGAAGATTTAACAGAAATACAATCTGAACAATACACTATAGAAGAACCGGACGGATTTGCTGATGAAAAAAGGAGCTTTCCTATTAAAGCACAACCCACACCCATGAAGTGCCCGGTACTGATGGGTGCTCCTTGCTCACGGAGCGGCATATACCAAAAGGAGAGAAAGATTGACCTGTTTATAGGTCAATATTCTTGTGCTTTTATGAAGTCCAGGTATTGGGCTTGCTCCGAGCTTTCTACAACTCTCAAGCAAATGGAGGCTCTCAAGCCGGAGATGGCTAGCGCACACTTCCTCATGGTCGGAGATAGCTAGCATGCACTGTAGAAAGATTCACAGTCAGAAAAGAGTTCCATCTGCTAATGCTAATTCCATCCTCCCATCTTAGTTTACACTGCAACAAGTTCTACCCCCTCTTTATGTTTACGTCTAAGTGAGAGCTTTTCTCTCTTATTAGCTGACTGGCCAATTGACATAATTTATTCTTGTCTGGAAGGTGCCAAGTCATACAAGTTGCCTGCCTTTCCTGACAGAGAAGTTAACTCTTTCTTTTGGAAAGATATCGCTTCGCTCTATGCTCATTGTATCATTAATGAAGAGTGGTCCCAAGTCTGACCTTTACGAAAAGGGAAGGGACCCCTCCTCTATGAAAGCAACTCCCTTTCTTAAAAAAAAAAAAGACCATCCCCTATAGTATGGATTGAATGCAGGAACCCTATAGTGCATCGTCCCTACGGAGTAAAAAGATTACCTAACCAAGCAGCATAAACGAATGAAAAATCTTTCCTTTTCAAGTTAGGGCTGCTTGGCGTCCTAGCCCTAACTTCTCTATGTGTTTTCAAAATCTCATTCAACATCTCTTATTTTGCATCCCTTGACTCCAACAATCCAGAAATCCATCAAAGAATCTAGACAGATGCTCCGACATGCGGCCAGAGAAAGAGATCAACATAAAAAGGAGTTAGTGATTGAGCTAATAGATATTTTTTTAAGTCAAGATTTTTTTTGGTAATAAGCGGTTTCTCCCAATGAATAAGAGATTACAACTCTGCTATCCAGTTAGAGGCATGAGCCATTCTGGCATAGTTACTTGACGAGGAGAAAGGAGGAGGGCTACATGAGGACCAGACAATCAAGCTTTTCCAAACAAAACTACAATAGGGCTCCTTCTGTTTGCTATGGAAAAGATGTAATCCAAGGTTCTTTGGTGGTTTGACCATAAGGACTTTCTTTTGTTTGAAACAAAGATAACTTATAATACCTGCAATTTTTCAAAATTTTTACCTAAATTTTCATATTTTCTTTATTAATTTAATGATAAATCAAAATATTAAAATTGGTAGACAATGTGTTTAGAAGCTTTGTAAGGCTTAGAGAGAGCTTTAAAATGATACAAATAAATTTTATACTCCCAGAACCTCACTGACCCTATAGAGCTCAAATTTTTCAGAAATAAATTATGAGAAATTTGAATTAAACCTTAAAAGAATAATCAGAATAAATAATGTATTTATATGGAGAATACAACATTTAACAATGGAATTTAATTAGATAATGATTTAACTAATTTTTTATTTAGTAAAATTTTATGTGAATTTATAATTTCATTTATGAAATATTTTGTTTGAATTAATTTGCATTTAAGTAAAATTTCATTTAGTGGAATGGAATTCAAAAATTAGCTAGATTTTATAAAATGGTAGGAGTTCATAGGTGGGCAATCCCATCTTATGTGGCATCCTGATTTAAACTTTAAAATAAAATAAATAAAAAATAGCTTTAAATTGAAGTTAAAATGAAACTTACCAAAAAACAAATAAAGGGAGTAAAAGTTAAAACTTTATTTTCTAAAACCAAGCCCCATAAGAGGAGGGCCAACCCTAGAGTGGTCTAAAAAGGTCCAACAAGGGCTGAATCAATGAAAAAAAGAAGGAAAGAAAGGAAAAAGGAAAGAAAAAAAGAAAGAAATATGACATGGCAACTTGCTTGCTTGCCTTTTCAAAATTTAGAAAAGTGGGTCAACCCCATGGTGGTCGACCAGCCCTTATAGCTACTTATGCATCATAATATATATAGTGCACACTATGTTATACATAATATACATTATGATACGTAACCTAAGTCAACAAAAAAAAAAAAAAAAGGAATTCAAAAAAAATGAAAGGAAAGCAATGAAAGATTTGGATAATTAGCTTAAATTAGATCAAGTGCTAAGATTAGCCCCAGCCCTTGACCTAACCAAAGGCCTATAAAAAAAGAGGAGGGGCTCACCCCCCCCCATTTTGCCTCTTTAGTTTTTTTTTTCCAAATCCTCTCTCTCTCCCAAACCCCTCTCTTTTCTCTCTCCTTTTCCTACACTTTGATTGGATTTTCACCTTTAGATAGGTCTCCACGTAGTTGAAAGGGGTGTAAGGAGGCTACAACCAAGCATGTGGTGCCTGTAGATCGCTCGGTTCGTGTGAAGAGTCCAATCAAATAGCGTAGGAATGAGTTTTTTGCCAAAAGGTAGGGAGATTTATACTTTTCTTGCGAAACAAAATTTGTGGCACAAATTCCATTAATTTTTTATAAGTATAGACCCTAAACCAAGTTTTATACACGTGAGTTTGGCTTAGAGCTATCAAAATATGAAAATAGAATGGGTTTTTGAGAGAAAACCTCTTTTAAAAACATGTTTTTCTCAAAAATCAATTTCTCAAAAAATAAAACTGTAGATTTTTAAAATACATAGGTTAGGCTATAATTTTTCTACAAATCTTGATTTGATCCAGTAATGTATGTTATGATAGATATTCTGTAAAAATTTGAAGGATTTTCATGGTCGAATCCTTAGATATTGCGTTTTTAGTCATATCGATTTTTTTTAGAAAAAAATTGATAAAATTTAGGAAAAACATGAAATAGATAATTTATTTCTTACAAATTTTAATTGTGGTTGATAGAATATATGCATGCTGATATTTTATATTTTTTTATATTATTTTTATTTTTATTCGTAAAGTGATTTCATGCTTTATGCATTTAAATCATGTTATTTACCAATTTTATTTCTTATAAATTAAACGACTGAGTAAAAATAGATTTGTCAATTGTAGGTTATGCTAGTCTATGATGTATGATTTTATTTAATTTTTTGAATTGATTTATGTTAAAAAAAATTAGATGTATGGATTCGGGTGGCTCGGTTTGTCTCACCTGAATGCATAAATCCGATATTACGCATTTTTGGCCAGACATTTGACCGATAAAATGTTCATAATTCTCTCATCTAGAGGAATTTTGACAAACAGTTTACTGAGTTGAAAAGCTAACAAAATTTCACACCTTTTATAAAATTTTGGGCTTTGTTGAAAGACTGAGCATGTTTCTGTGATAGTAGGAACAAAAAAATGCATGTCTATAGTAAAATATTTGTAACTTTCTCATATCGATGAATTTTTACGAACAGTTTGAAGCTCTGAAAAGTTGACAAATTTTTTTTCAATCTATAAAAAATTTATCTATGTTCACCGACTGAAATTTTTGTTGTAAACTCTGTAACAATAAAAAAGAGTTGAATATTTTGCAAATTGGAACTTGTTTAAGGACCGAATCACGATACTTGTGTAGTTTGTTTTATGAATTGTATAATTTTATGATCTGTATGTAGAATGTGTATACATGTATAAGTTTGGTTTTATGCAGAGTATAACATGCTTATGCTAAGGCATGAATTTATGCTTAAATAATAAGACTTGTTTGCCTAAAAAGGGGCTACACATTAAGTAAAGGACCAAGAGGTCCGACTTGCGCAATATGATTGTAAAGTTTAATGTTATCCCTGCTATTAAATTATGTAAATTCATGTGATGATGATGATGATGATGATAGTGATGACATGTATGCAAAATTGTAAATGAAATTCACATTGATTATGTATATGCACGTGTTTGTAAAGCATGAATGAATGTTTATCAAAGCAAATGAAGTGTAACCCCTTTAGTGAGATTCCAAATGTTCATGGTGCTACTACTAGTTTGAACATGAGAATAGAGGTAGACATTGGTTCTGGTACCAGATGGGTAGTAGGCACCTGACCCTAGATGGAACTCAGGTTGGACCCGTGTCTGCCGTGAGAATTTTTAAACCAGACTGGGTCAATATAGCATTCGGAGCCTACAAGTCCAACGTGATTAGCTAATCTTGCCTATAATCATTACATCCAAATAATCCTATCAGATTCAATCCAGGTCACAATTGGGTATCCATTGACAGCCCTAAATTGTTAGACTTGGACTTGGATCTGGTATACAATACCAACCAAATTTCTAATTGGATAGCATTGATCTGGCTGATCCTGTCCTTAGAAAATACATACCCGATATCCAATGATCCCATGAATTTAAAGGCTTTGGGTTGGCAGGTTGTCCATGAAGTTTTTGGTGCATGCATGCATTTAACATACATGCTCATGCAACATGCATGTGTTTACTGTGATTTTTTTTACAAATACCAATTTATATATTGAGCATTAATTAACAACATATAGTGGCAGCACATTGCACTCTATCAATGCAACAAGATTGGTTCATTCATCATTAACTCGTTATAGATCATCATCAACATACATCTAATGCGAAATGTCAATTTAGATGAAGACTTATTTAGTATGGAAAAATGAATATATAAGTTAATTTATTTATGAGAATTAGCATACGATACAAGTTCATTAAAGTTGTAATATCTGGTATTTCTTTGGAAAATATCAAGAAAATATTGGCAATCAAATCATGAATAACCAAAAACTATATAAAAATGTTTTATTGTAATATCTCATATTTTTTGGAAGTTTTTAAAAACAAATTATTTATGCAATTAATAATTATTTATGCAATTTTGGTATAAAATAATAATATAATATTATTTAAATATGTATCAAAGGTTGGTGCAAATTGTGGGCCCTAGTTGGACCGTGGACCCAATGAAAGGGATCCATGGTCCATAGCTATTGGGAGTTTCAGATTTTAAAACCCATTTAGACAAATTTTAACAATTTTTTTTTTATAAAGTTAACTTGTAATTAAGAAATATAAGTTTTCTAAGATTTTTTTGAAAAGGGATGTGACCTAGGTGGGATACCCCTTTTATAAAAAGAAAGAGTGTGAAGCCTCTCTCTCTCAAAATCGTGTTTTGAGAGAGAGGGCAGCACAAGAGAGAGAAAGAGAAGAGAAGAGAGGAGAAGGAGAAGGAGAAGGAGAAGGAGGAATCAATGGGTCATCGAGCATCGATGGCTCATCGAGCGAGGCCACACTAGGGATGGCAGTGGGGTAAACGGGGGCCCGCCCCGTTTGGACCAGGGACGAAGATCATGAAACAGGGATGGAGGCGGGGATGAAGGTTAAAATCAAAACCCGTGTGAGGATGGAGGCGATGATGGACTTACCCTATCCTCTGCTCCACCCCATGCCCATCCCTATCCCCGCCTTGCCCCATCCCAAATCCTTGTAAGGGATGGCAATGGACCGAGGGAAAATGGGGCCCTGCTCTGCCTCACCCTCGTTTGGACCGGGGATGGAGGACATGAGACGGGGGTGGAGGTTAAAATCCAAACCCGTGCGAGAATGGAGGTCCGAAGTTTGAGGCAGGGCGAGGGTGGGGACAAGGTCCATTGCCATCCCTAAGCCACACTGTGTTTTTCAGTGTTCTTCCCTTAACCAAAGTATGTGCATCCTCTCAAGAATCGATGGAAAAGGGGATTAGCATAGATTGAATCAGGCATAGGTTTAAGTCAACCCAATTTTTCTTTGGTTTTGATTTTATTAGAAAAAGAAATTTGCTTTTTCTTCTTTAGGGTTCAAGTGGGGTTTTTAAATAATTAAAAATATTTATTTTTGGACAAAGGCTCACGTTGGGTTTGGAATACATTAAAACTCCATTTTGATAGGTGATCAAAAAGTGGGTTTTGGGGTTCACACATATTAGGCTGTTTGTTTTGTTGTTGTTTTTTAGCTATGCATACATCTTATGCAAACCTGTATGTTGTTTAGTTTTCTTTATTAATGAGCATATGCGTTTTCATGTAAATCTGGCATACACTTTGTAAAACAACATACTATTTGTTTACTTTATAACCTGTACACGTGTGCTGATTCACGCATGCTATTTTCTCTTGGATGCTGAAATTGGGCATTCCCACAAATCTGTTCTTGTCTATATATACTAACATTAAGTTATTGTAGTCTGACTTTCATTTTAGTGTTCATGTTAGAGCTGATTTATCTTATATCATTAAAATAGTGTTGTTAATTCTTATTAAATTCGGATTTAAGTTATATTTGCATTGATCATTCATTATTAGACCCGGATGAATGCCCAAGCATGTACGGTTATCTTTGTTTTTATCGTGTGTAGAGCTTTTATAGTATCTTAAATCTGGGTTTAGGATTAAATTAGTAACTCTGGGTTTAAGTATATTAATCTGGAATTTGATTGAGGTAGGTAAATTTGGGTTTTTGGTTTATTAAATCTATGTTTTTGGTTAATAAATCAGTATTTTTGTATAAATAAGTAAAATCTAAAGTTTTATTTAAACAAACCTGAGTTTTTATTCAATCAAGTAAATCTTATTTTGGGAGGATTAGATAAATTTGATTCTTTTCACTATTTTAAAATTAAACCTTTTTGTGAATTTGAACATGATATTGTGAATCTGAACTTGTTTGTTTGAATTTGAATCGGTTAATGTGAATCTAAATCTGTTAGTGTGAATCAGATTTTATATCCATTCATGAATCTGATTTTTTTAGCTACCTATGAATCTGATTTTTTTTAGCAATGCTATGTATTTAGATTTTTTGGGAATTGTGTATATGTGGGTTTATAAATCTGTATGCATTGGGATTTATTCATGTTAAATCTCGAATTTTAAGTTCATGTTAAATCTGAGATTTTAAAGTTAATGAAGTTGGGTTCTTGTTAAATGCATTTTTCTTAATTTGTGATTTTATTCAAAGCTATGATTAAACATGAAAAATCTGGGATTTTGAGTGAAAATCAAATTTTAACAAGGTTGAAAAATCTAGTTTCTTTTAACCATGATATGAACTTGGGTTTAGCTGAATATGGGTTTATTTCATCTTAGGTGAATACACCCTTATCTACATAGGTCGATATGTTACTGTGCTCTATTTGAATGACAAATTGTAGGGTGGCGCTGATTAAACCACTCATGATTTTATTGAGGCTACCTGTTGTGCCCTGTTAGTTATAAAATCATTGAATGCATTGACATATGGTTTAATTTTACATGTGACACAAGTATTATATGGTTATAATCCATGGGAGTAAAGGCCTAGTCGAATAATGCATGTTGATTTACATGTTCTTGTTTGAGGAACCCTTAATAAATTAAGAATGGTATAAAAGACATAAATGGTGTAATAAATTTTTCTTCCTTGGTTGCCATCTAAAATGGTGAGATCCTTTGATGACGGTCATAGGTGACTGTGAGGATACTGAACATTGTGCGCACTGTTTACCCCAAGAACCCAATAGGTGGTTCGTGTCCCTAGCCACGATTCTAGAAAACTTTCATCATTTTGTCTGGGGTGGTGTTGTCTGACTCAGCTGCAGTTATTGATATGCAAAAAAAAGTGGCATCAAAGAGTGATGATGTTCTTGTCATCTCGACATTAGGTGATGATTCCTAATGATCTAACTTAGGGTGATGATTCTCGATGTTGGTCGAGGAATATGTGTAGGACCCAGATAACAAAATATAATTGTGTGATTAAGGTACAAACTGGAGACTGCTTTGGACCTCGAGATTTTAACCTGTTTCTAGTATCTGCGGGTTTTATGTAAGATGAAACTTAAATGTGTTGTATTAAGTATGGACATGCATTCAAAAGCAATGATTGATAATTAAATAAAAAAAAGTCATTCATGAAAACTGCATTGATTTGTGCATCAACATTGATTTGTATAACATGTGATTTTTTTTTGTCTGAAATTGATTGGTGTATATTTCAAGTATGTTTTAATTGGAAAGTGTGCTTTAAGGCTTTCTTAAATGTGTGTTTGATTTGATGGATGCTTATTTCCTTACTATTGGATTTTGAGAGGATCTCGTAGGAAAACTTTGGTTCTTACCTTATTTAAAAAAAAAAAATAGATATTGAGGCTCAGTCTTAACTTAGCAACGTGATAGTAGGACCGGCTTGCCGGAGAGGACGAAGATTTATGATTTGGTGGCTAGGATTCTAACTGCTACATGAATTAACTGTTTTTTGAACTTATTAAATTTAAAATTGGATTATTAAGTTAAATACATTCAATTTAAATTTATGGATTGAATAAATTTAAGTTTTAGAATAGATGTTGGTTTGGTGGATATAAAATCTGCAATGCGCCCCAGATCCATGGGTTGTCTTTTCGCAATTATTTAAAACATGTATTTGTTTTAAACAAAAAACTGCAAATTTTCTGGGTGAGTATGGGGTCATTACATTTATCATGTCAATATTATGGAAAAAATAAATATTTTGAAAATAGAAAATATTTTTTAACCTTTGCATATTTATATTATATATATCAACCATTGAAAATATTTCAATAAAACCATCGTGGGGTCACCTGTGTGGCCAGTGGGGTGGTTGTAAAGGTGTAGAGATGAATGCACGAGATCAAACCTCACCGGTGCACAGGTGTATAGCTTTCAGAGGTGGCCCACATAAGGATGGGTGGTCATGGACCCCACCTAGGGTTTTCCTCGCTTCAGCGAGGGATCCTCATCACCAAAAAAAATATTTCAATAAAATCATGATATTTGCAAATTATATATTGGCAATATTTTTGGATTGCCATTTTTACGCAACGTCCTAATCCGTACCTTATTAGATGGATCCAGAATCCAGATCCTGTAACATGCATGCTTAGACCTTGAATGTGCATCCAAAACTGCTAAAGAATGTTTGGTTTGTGATTGTGTTTGTGGTCTAAATAGATATATGATGCACATCCATCTTGGTTCAAGCTCCATATCATATGTGTCCAATGCTCAGCACGAATCAAATTGGACCACATCCTTTTGGATCATATGTGGACATAGTTTTCATCTGTCTTTGGAAATGGTTATTATGGACGCAAATTGGTTTGAATTTTGACCAAGATCCAACACAGATTTTCAAATTGGATAGTATCCAATCCGAGATGAAATCGGGGCATATATGTCCAGTTCTTGTTAGATCTAGGTTTGAAAATGTTACCAGCCTCATTCTCGCAAAAATCTCATGACATATTAATAAATCTGGGGATTTCAGAAAGATCTTGTAAATTATCAGGGAAAATACATCAATATAAAACATAGCATAAAAATACAACAAATGTTTTGCTACACTGATAACATGATAAAAGCATGGCATTTTGAAAGTATCAAGTGTTTTTCTTTTAAAAATATTGTGATAAAATCAGGATATTTTAAGAATATTGCATATATTTACGATGCAGGTCTAGAGTTCGGTAAACAAATGTGGTCAGATCTGGGTTGGAATAGGATCTATCACAGTTTGTTTAACATTTCTTCTGCATTAAATCTACTAATATTTAATCCATTTTTTACCAAATTCAGTAAGATGGTAACCTGATCAGACATGAATCCAAATCTATATATTATGTTATCCTAATGGATCCAGATTCAAAATCAGATGCACTCTTCAAAAAATCTGATATAATATTGCGTCATCCTAACTTGCTAAGCATGACACAATCCATATTTGACTTGTTTTCATCTAGGAATGGTTATTGGATAGCCCATAGTTAGTGAAGCTCCATTTAAAACACATCTTTTTCAGTAAAAATTGAAAAAAAAAATCTTTGGGTTTCGGTTACAAAGAAAATCTGAGGGTTGAGTGAAAGATGGTAGGAATGACATTGGAAACAAACGGAAAAGAAGAAGGAAGTTTTATTTGCTCCCTTTGTTGATCTACAAGGTCAGGGTGTATGTTTTACTTGATGAAAAACTACACGATATAAAACTATTAACTATAGGTGTGAACGGGTCGGGTTTGGTTCGGACCCAGGTGAAACCAGACTTAACCCCGATTTTCGGGTATGGTCTTGGGTCTAATTGAACCCACCATAAGAGAAACCGTACTTAAGCCATCCCGATAAAATAATATTTGTTATCATTTTTACATTAAAAATTGTAGGTCTTAATTGAAACTCAGGTCAAGCCTAGGTCAAGTATAAAATTTCACTGACTATACTTGGATCTATGTATTAATCGGACCTTCAGACCTGGGTCTTAATCGGGTATTCTCATTTATCACCATACCCAGACCCTATAGGGTTTGGTATGGGGTCGGGTCCGGACCAGTTGACACCCCTTCTATTAATGTAATGAATATATATTGTATCCCGATCCATATGCCTTTTCTCTTCAGAAAGATATTAGAAACATTAACCATTAGTCAGGAACTAGATTGACACTAGTGACACTAGAATTTTAATCTTCTGCTCTACCAATTGAGATATCCTGACCGTCGTCTATACATTATCCTACTGGAGGACATATATCTATGTCAATTCATTTAAATAAAGGTACTAAAGAATTATTACAAATACGTCTTAGGATTTCTTTTTCTTTGTATTTCAAACATATAAATTATGAATGATTCCATAATGGGATTCCTTTTATATCCTTAGTTATTTATATATATCTTGGTTATATTATAAATAATAATAACAAATGAACGAACATATATTGCATTTATCCATTGGAGTGGAAAAAAAAACTGCTAGGGTCTTCAAAAAGTATCAAATAAATATTTAGAACACCAAAATTTATATTTAAAAAGGAAAAACTCAATTATGGTTCTAATTGGATTGGATCTTGGGTTTGGATCACAATTATTCATGAATTTGAATCACATATTTCTATACCCTATTTTGTTTTTCAAGAAAAAATTTCATATATGTCTATTTTTTTACCCTGTTTAATAAATTCAAAACCAAATCAAACTCGTATCGATTGTTTGCTGATCTTTCTTCAATTATTTTTTTGTCGGTTTTTTCAGCCATCTTTTTAATGTAAAACCTTTAAAATATCGTAGGTATTTAACGATTTTTTGCTTCTTCTCGTATTGCTAATTAGGGGGAGAGTTAAGGCTTAGTTTTTAAATTTTTTTAATGCCTATGGGGTCCACCGATCCCTTACCCCCGCCAAAGTTTTGTCTTCACCTCCCATAAAAAAATGGGACAAGTTTACTCCTCGTGAAGTGGCTGTCAAGATTCCTGTGTGGGGTCCGCGAATTCCAATAGAAAATGACAGGACACCCCCTCCAACTTTTCAAAATTGATAGGGTCAAAGGCCGTCCCCAAATGCCGAATTTACCAAAATAACCTCAACTTATATGAAGTCCTTTTTCTTAAAATATAATAAAGTGCCCTGTCTTGTCCAACCAAATTTTTAGGGCTATGATATCTTCAGTCCCAAAAGAGTTTGGCTTAGTGGGATAGCACGTAGGCCGCTAGTCAGGTGGTCTAAGTTCAAATTTCATGGGTGCCACCACTTACGCAAGCTCGAAGTGTGGTGATTTCTTTGACTAAAAAGGTAAGCTTACAAAGTTTTACACTACCAGGACAACGAGCCATAAGTATGACAGGCCGAGCCAGCGCGGCTATGTCTTTGATCTTGTGGTTTTTTCATGTAAATATAAGAAAAGGCTATGATATCTCCAACCTACAAGAGCTCGGCACAACTGGTTAGGTGGGTTGGTTTAAGATGTTGAAGCCAAAGATGTCACGAGTTCAATGCTGGAGGTGTGCAAATTGCTACAACTACAAGACTTAGACACAAGTGGCCTAAAAGGTAAGATCAATTGTGGGGGACGCCTGAAGGTTTTACTCTGTCATGGCAACCAGAGCCGTACCTGTGTTTTATGGGGCTTGAGGTCGAGGGAAAAAATGGGCCCCTTATTAATAGTAGGAGTTCGGGGCAGCGCCTCTCAATTTTTTTTAAAGAATCAAAATAACAATAAAATTTGCATTCACATTAAACAAATATAATATTCCAAATATTTTATATTATATTAAATAAAAATGTATAAAATATTTATATAAACTACCTCAACAATACTCATTGGCCTTAAAAATGGGCCCCTAAATTTTTTTTGGGCCCACGGGCCCTGAGGCCCAAGCCTCATTGGCCTCTTTACAGGTCCGGCTCTGATGGCAACCATAGTCGAATCTCGGGTCGAGCATCTTTTGTTTCTTAAGGGAGTCCAATTACAATCGGATGTAGATTTAATTTTAATTGTTTGCTACTGAATCTGATAAATATCCAAATCCATTTACATGCAAAAGAAGTGGGTCTAGTATGAGCTTTTTAAGATCCAAATTTGAATTCATTCGGCCAAACATCTGATTAGTCGAATATGGTATTGGCCACATCCAATCCGTTAACATATCCCTAGCCACAATTGATCTCAGGGGTTTTGTCAACAGAGGTCTGCACTAGGGTTTTATGGATTCATACCCGTCCTAATTGGAGCGTGTCATCACATGGCACACTTTGAAGTGTGCAGCTGCACCTGATGCCCTTCATTCTCAGTTGACAATCTGTCAGTTGTGGGGCCCAAAAGCATGAGTCTAGTAATGTACAATTCGACCAAGCCCGACACATTTATAGGATCAAAACTATGAAAAAAATACCAGAAGAGCCAAAAAACCTATTTAGCAACCTACCTTTACTCATAGGTATTAACGGGTTGGATTTAGTTCGGACCCAGGTGAAACCAGACCTGACCTAATTTTTTGATATGGTATTGGACTCAGGTCTAATTGGACCCATCATAGGAGAAACCATACTTAAACCCGATAACAACTACATTAACCAAACCCGAGCCATACCTGATAAAATATTATTTTTTATAATTTTTTACATTGAAAAATTACGAGTCTTAATCGAAACTCGGATCGGGCCAAGGTCTGGTATAAAATTTCACAAACTCTCTCCACTCCCAAGTAAGGAAGTCACAAAAAAAGGTATTTTGGTAAAATTTCCGCCCAACGACTTATAGCCCCATGGGGCCATGTTCTCATGAAAAGATTAACCCAGTCACCTCAGAGGGGCATTTTCGTCACATAAAATAAGATGTGCTCATCAAATTTAAACTCTAGGACAGCATCTAACATGAAATAACGATAGAGCCATCCTCGGAGTGGGCGAGGACAAAAATAACTTGTGACCGTAAATGCCGGGAATGTCGGCAGCAGCCTCACGTACATGAGTGGTAAGGTCGTAAGTTATCTTTTTTCGATGGCCTCACGCGAATCCGCAATTCTTTTGTCCCTCACAGGGTTAATTTCGTAATTTCATGTGCAAAAGATTTTGTAGGAACGCACATCTAAAAAAAAGCCAATCTTGGAGTTTTCGTTTGGAAGCTGAAAATTTTACCAAAATGCCCTAAGTAATCAAATCTGAATTTTAAATTTTGGTTATGAAGATCCAAACTGGATCCGATTTCTTGGCCAATTGGCTATTGGATATACAAAGAGCTAACGAAACCGATCACCATCACTACCATCATATTTCCATCCCCTCTTATCACATCTAAAGATGTAAACGGGTTGGATCTGGTTTAAATATAAGCATTATTGACCTCCAACATAATCAGATATATATTGCGTAATTAGATTCGGAATCCAATGGAAAAAGCTAAAACCAAGTCTAGATCAAACTAGATTAAGCGAGTTGGATAAAGTGTTTAACAAATTTGGATTTGGATATCTGCTAGATTTAGATTTGGTTTGCATTAATGAGTCATTTGTGAACCTAGATCTGCATCGGATTATTAATCGAACTACTTGTGAATCCGACTCAACTACTTGTGCTAATTATGCATGATCGGGTTTAGACAGTCTGTCTCCTAAAACGTATCGGCTTTCATTTTCCAACTAGGTGTATTATATGCAAGATGGTTGAAGAATCCGCTTATCATCTGTTCTGGGTCTGCCCCATCTTTGGGGACCTTTTTAAGCATACCTGGAATGAGCCTGCCGTTAACGTGCGTCAGGAGTCTTTCGCTCTTGATCTTTTGTGGGGCCTGACTCTTGTTCGCAAGTGCAACCGATGACGACTTAATTATCTAGAGAACGTGGATTCACTCTTCCTGGTGAGTTGTCTAGATGACCTGCAATAATGTCATCTTTCGATAATGCACAGTTGTTTTCAATAAACTAGCACATTGCATTTTAGCAGACATGCACTATTTTACGATTCTCGTTCCCTGACCTTCAGCACTTTCTGTCGCCCTGAACACCTCCTAACCCGGGCTGAATCTTTCATGTTTTCGTTTAATTCTCCTATATTTTTGGTTTTGTTCTTGCCCTTGGCTTTCGAACATGTTTTCTGCTTTGGTCTTTGAGCTCAATGTTTGTTAACCCTTCATTAACGTTGATGCTCTCTCTCTCTCTCTCTCTCTCTCTCTCTCTCTCTCTCTCTCTCTCTATATATATATATATATATATATATATATATAAGAATCATTAAGTGCACTGATTCTATCTTAGGATCTCATATCACTTCAAAATTGACATACAAGGTAATGAAACTCACCTAAGAGCCCTGATTTTCATGTATGGTATCGGGTCTGGACTCAAGTTGAATCGGTTCGCTATAAGAGAAATCATACCTGGACCCAATAAAAACTACATGAACCAGACCGGGATCATACTCGATAAAATAATAATTTTTTATCATTTTTACATTGAAATTTTGAGGGTCAATCGGAACTCGGGCCGGGAACAGGTTTGGTGTACAATTTTACAAACTATACCTGGATCCATGTATTAATCGAACCCTCAAATCCGAACCCGAGTTTTAATCGGGTCTTCTTATTTATCACTATACCCAGACCCTATAGGGTTTGGTCCTGGTAAATCACAGCCATTGACACCCCTATTTGAAATGGACACTGTACCCATTTCAAGAAGTGTCAACATGGACACGTTGTTACCGCGTATAACATGCAAGGACATAAGGACATTGCATGTAATGTGAAATCTATAATAAAAACATGATTTTGAGGAGAAGATATAATTTTTTAATATACAAAGTCATTTTTTTTAAAATTTTTCTTAAAGGTGTTGGGCTAAGAAAACCACATACTTTCCGATCATCGACCAAACATACATGGAACCAGACGCTCCATTGATGTAATTACGTTTATATTTTCATAATAAACAGGTAGGGATCCGCCTAACCCCAGCTTTCTAGGTCAAAAACACTTGGTGCCTTTCACAAGTTTCCGTCTTAGTCATCGGGGTTAAAAGCAGACCCTTATCAGATATCTCTTAAGCCCCAATGTGACAGAGGGATTCGAACTTGGGCCTTCAGCTTGGCACAACTGACTTGGCCTACCACATGGGATACCACCTCGATGGTGGTAATTTTTACCTTTTTTTGATGAATTTGTAAGCATAATTTTCATAAAGGTTTATATGAATGAAATAAGTGTATGATTTTTTAAGTCTTAAGCAGTGTTTCTGGAAGCAAGCTTTCAAGGTTCTGGAAGCAAGCTTTCATGGTTCTGGAAGCTTCTCGTTACAATGAGTGGAATTTTCAAA
Organism: Nuphar pumila; assembly: GCF_984573655.1. Lineage (NCBI taxonomy): Eukaryota > Viridiplantae > Streptophyta > Magnoliopsida > Nymphaeales > Nymphaeaceae > Nuphar > Nuphar pumila. Next base: position 26,881,386 of record NC_143255.1, on the reverse strand, counting down.
TCAGTAATAAATTGGTTGGATAAATGGACATAAATGGGTGTGCCCATTAAATGGACATAAATGTCATTTTACGACGACAAACTAAAATGCCCCTGAATCTTCTTATTCTAACAAAAATTACTCTCCACATCTCATAAGAGTCAAAGCGCTCATGTGGCACGTGCGAGGGAATATTTTGTCGGTGGTCAGGCCCCATACCCTTACCGCGAAAGGTTGATTTCCAGAAAATGTCCCTCTTTCAAAGACAAGGACAGAAATAAACATCTCCATGTAGCACGGGAAGCCAGACCCGATCTGGTCCGAGTTGGCCTCTAGATTGTGTTCAGTATAATTTTCTTTTGTTTTTGGCCTCTAGATTGTATTATCGTTTGAATAATTCTAACTGTAGGCTGCCTCAAGACATTAGAATGCTGGTTTAATGAAAGCCTACAGTTTGGGGTTGTTAAGCTTCAAGTTGTCTGACAATAGCTGTCTGCAGGGGATTGAAATATGCCTGGAAAGACCATGGAGGAGAGAAACTATGCATAATCTTGTGAAAAAAGCAACTGGAGTCGATTTTAATGAGTTGGGAAATGACACCAAAGTTACTAAAGAAGTTGTGTTATTTGCATTAGGAAATCATTTAGATAAAAAAGACGGAATTTCCATTGAGATATGCCCATCTGTGGGTCATGTTCTTAATGAGGTAAAAAATTGACTTCCTATAAAATATTGAATTCCTTAGTAAACTACTCCTTTGTAGTTCAAGTTATATCCCAAATATCCAGCTTTGCCAATTTATAGATTTCTTTTGTTCAGGTGTTTGAGACAATTGTGGAACCAACACTCATGAAGCCAACATTTGTGCTGGACTATCCAATATCACCTCTTGCAAATCCACAAAGAAGGTAATGTTCAATTCAAAATTCAAGATAGTTTCTCAACCAGTCAAATGGCTTCCAATTACTTCTGTTGTGACTGATTTTCCTGCATGCTTCCATTTTTTTTGCTTTCCATGTGTTTGATATTGCCACCAATCATATATACCATATTAACAAGTTCATTTTTATTTTTCCAAGGCTATGAATTTGGGTTGATCCAGGGGAACAGCCTTTGTTGTTGTAATTTGATGGATGCATGAACATGTTTGGTTTACTTGAAGTATAATGGACCATTTAGCACAAAGCAAAAAAACTCTTCCAATTCAGACATGTGAGGTATTAGTATGCAAGATTTGGGGCCTACTAATGCTTCGACATTGAAAACTTTCTTTTTCTTATATGCTTTATTAATCACAACAGTTCTGCACTTAAAATTGTTGTGCTTGTGTGCATGCATGTGTATGTGTGTATTCCTTGTATGGATGCAAGAAGGTGCTTGTGTGCAGGAATGTGTCTATAAGTCTTCCATATTTGTGTATGATCTTTGGTGTTAGGGATCTGCTTTATATCCTTGTACGTTCATTGTTGTTTTGGTGCTGCAAGGTTCTTAGGTTCTTTTCCTAGCATTTTCAGCATAAATATGGGCTTTCTATGTCAACTAGTTCTTCTTTGGCTTCATGATGGATCCTAAGGGTGTTAGTATCTTATAAATATTTTGAGTGCCATATTTTAAGTATTTGAGTCAGATAACACTATCATCAAACCAGAAACACAAATATCAACAAACAAGTCTTGCTTTTTATCATATTTTAAATTTTTGTTCTTTTTTTTCCCTGTTGATTGGAAGTATCATTTGGCTATCATGCTTGGCATATTTACTGCTAATTTTAGCTGTTAACTGTAGTCCACTGTCATTGATTCCACTGATATTGATTCCCTGAAGTCTGCTCTGGACAAGAACAATGTTGGTAAACAATATCATATTTTGTGCCATAGCTTGATGAATACTACTAGTAGTATCTGAATAATGTCTTGAATTATGCAGGTATCTCTTTTCTTTACGGAGTCTCCATCTAATCCTTACCTTAGTTATATGTGTGTCACTGCTGGTGTTGCAGGAATTCTGTTCACTGGGATTTATGTGATGGTCAGTCCTCACTTGTATTTTTGTCCTGCTTTACTTCGGTCAGTGTTAGAGAACGATTGGAGTTTCTCCTACTACAGGATTTTGATCGTGTTACACAAAAATTGAACAATATGAGATGCAGTGGTTGACATATCTCGTTTATGTGTATTATCTATTATTGATAGAGATTTCTGCCATGTTTCAAATTTATTTTTTGTTTGCAAGAGTATATACTTGTTTGTTCTATATTGCTATGTTCTACTTGAATATCTATATCTCATCAACTTGTTTCATCTTAAGTTCAGTCCCTACCTGTTATACTTGTTCACAGTATCGCTTTTGTTGAATTATAACCGAAAACCATGCCCTCCCACACTACTTGGAGTGTGAGCAAGTTCTCATCATCAGCAAAATGACATTTCTTACTCTATTTCAACAACTTCAAGAATGATCTGAACTTATTATAGATTTGGTTAAGTACCTTGTGTGTTTTTACAATATGAATAGCAGGGGAAAACTTGATTATGGTGACTCTAGATATTTAACAGGGCTATTATAATCTTAAGTTCTTAACTCTTTGATATAGTCTCTAACCTTCAAAGTTATAGTCTCTAAAAAATTAACAGATGCATAAAGCGATGCCACTCAATTAACTCTTTGAGAGTTAATTAACTTTATGTTCACCTCCCTTAGCTTTTGGATATCCCTGAACATAGTTTCTTATGAGTAACAACACAAGGATATGCTTTTGACTTCCTCATTTTTAAAGACAAGGAATACATACATGACCCGCTTGTTCCCCTTAGTATAATTTCATATTGGCCATTTCTTTGAGAGCCTCAAAAAGGAATAATATTAGCTCTGGCAGAAATTAGAGCAAAAGTCCCAAAAGTTTCTGTTGTTGTTCCTAGCTTGTATTTTATAGAGCAATCCATAAAAAGATGCTAGCAAAAAGCGCCACTTCAACAATTAAATTAGTTAGCAAACAATATAAGCCCACACAATTCAAGCCATTGAATCAAACTACCTACAGGCTACAACCTTTTCAATTTGATCCCAAGTAGTGTCTTCCTTTCTTTGAATTGATATTATGCCTCTCTTCTTGCATGCGGAGTCGGCAACGAAGCCGATCCACAATCTGGGACCCAAATGGATCTCAATGCGCAGAAGTGAATATTTGAAATGGAAGAGTCTAAACATGACTCAATCGGCCTTCGTTTAGAGAAAGGGGCACTCTGAACCGACAGACGATGCTAGCACAAAAAGGATGTGCAACAAATGCACCTTTCCAAGGGTCCCAAAATGCAGATTTCGGTGCTCTGACGTTCGATTTATGGAGCGTGCACCGGATAGGTTATCAGAGACTCCAAACAGAGAGTCATCGATCAACTCATGGGAAACAACCAGAATAGGTTGGTTCTGTTTGGATCCAGATGATTTTGAAACACGAGGGTTAAAAATAAAATTTTAACAGAACTAGAGCAGAGGATTTTACATAAGACAGAGCTCATTTGGTAGAGTTCTGGTTAGAACTCATGGACTGGACGGTCAGGCCGTTAGGTGAACAACTTATCGAGAGCCTGTCAAAGTCTGGAGGATTTTCAAGTCTTCAGAAGACTGAGTTTGAAAAAACTCAAAACATGAAACTTGTACGAAATTTTGTTATCTTTAGAACAAGCCAAAATTTAGGATTTTTGGGTAAAACCACAAGAAGTTATGCCCAAAATATGTTGAGGCATTTTCTAGGTTAAACTAAACAAAATAACGATTTGAGACTTTAACATACATGAAACAAGCTCAATTTTGAAGGCACAAATGGACGAATCATGAATCATCTAAAACATGAAAGTTGTCATTAAAAATGTTATATTTTCAGAACAATAAATAGATTGACAAACAAAGTAGTATTGAATGAGCTATGACTCAAACACTGAACTCTGTCAGGAAATGTATTAAGTAGCTCAGTAACCCAGGTCACATTCAAACAAGAGAGATTGTCAGTCCTTTTAGACACGTCACAAAATGGATTCAGAAAAAATGATAAAGACGAAAATTGTTGGGTCGAGTGTTAGCTTTCCAACAAGCTAAAGATCATAATTTTTTATTCAGTTGTTTAGGAGAATGAACCAAATTACTGAACTCTATTAGGAAATGTATTAAACAACTCAGTAACCCAGATCACATTCAAATAAGAGAGATTGCCAGTCTTTTTAGACACGTCATGAAATGGATTCAGAAAAAATGCTAAACATGAAAGTTGTTGGGTTGGGTGTTAGATTTCCAACAAGCTAAAGCTCGTAATGTTTTGTTTATCCGTTTACGAGAACAAACCAAATCACTAAACTCTGATAGAGGGCTTATCCACTCACATCCGACAATCACATAGTCCCAAAAATAAAGACGTTTTCTTTCTGATGCCAATTAGTTTTAGTGAAGGTTCAACCTGCAATCAAAGACACTTCTAGGGTTCATTCACCTCAGATAAATTCTTTTCCTCTTTTACCCCAACTCCTATTAAAAACAGAAATAGACGAAAACTCGATTAACACTTGAAATAACAAGTTACGTTTTTTATTTTTAAAATTTAGTTAAGCAAGAACAAACTCAATAGTCAATCAACCATTTAACATGGATTCAACACCTCTAACAATTCAAGCATGCAAAAAAGATAAAGAATTTCAGCATAAGAAACAAATATCTGGAAGTGTGGCCACAGATTCAGCTCCACGTGAGCTTCACGACAACTTCAAGGTCTCCAATGCACGTAGCAACTGATGGGTGTCCAACAACTTTCATACCACCATCTTATTTTCTTTAGAATTTTTAGCAAAAAAATAAAATCCCTCACCAAATTTCCTGTTGGGATTTAAGGGGCTCACAAAAAAAAAGAACATGGTGAGAGGCAACCTCCCTTGAGGCCAATGAGGGAGCTTATTTCAAACAAGTCTCAGCTTTCATCGCACCTCAAGTTGGCCAAATGACACGATACCCATTTTGAATTAATTGGACCAGCTGGTCGGCACCTCAATCATGCTCAACGATGATGGATTGATGTGGCTAGTCAAGAAAAACTTTAAATTTCATTGACCAAGGTCCATATTGGTTTAGCTCTAGGGGCACCATCCAGGTGGTGGTATTGGATCTTGTTACAAGATCCAATACTTAAACTCGATCTTTACACACATATTACTTTAGATCCAACATTAAAGTTATAAAAAATAAAAATAAAACTATCCAATTACTCTGTACACCCTCTAGTGCCACAAAAAGATCTTATATGACACTAGAACTATCCGGATCTGTAAAATTTGACTCCTATAAAAAATAAAAAGAAATATCGAATATGATTCCTAACTTGTCAAAATGAATCAATTTTGCAAAATATAAATATTGATGAAAATGGGTTACTCCGAGGATCTAATTGGAGCAGAAAATTCTTGAATGGGATTGGATCATCTCAAGTATCGCTGCCCTGATCTGGTCTGGAGAGTTGGATTAGGATCCAACTTGTCTGGAATGTTTTGGTACTGGAGAGGCTCTGCATCACTGTGCCTTCCCAAAAAGAATTTCTTTAGGCTTCTTTCTTTCTCAAGATGAGGAAAGTGAACTTTTAGTGAAACTATTGTCATTCTTGACTACACTCTTGCTTTCCGACAAAGGGAGTATTGATTTTCAATTGGTTTAGTAGCAACATGGTGTCAACATTATCTATATAGACTTGAAAGTTATTGATCTTCTTGTTCTTTATGTCAAAAGATATATATCTAAATTTTTTTCAACGCTTGATGTTATTTCATTATTTAATCCCTTGTGGATGTATAAGGCAGCTTTATTTCTGCAGTGATAAGTAAAAAGTTTATTTAAAAAAAAAAGAATAGTTTTTACTAGCACAAAAACTGCGCCAGTAAAAGGTTTTTCCTTGTGCGTTTTTACTGGCGCAAAATCAGAGCTACTAAAAATGAAACTTTTGCTGGCGCAATATTGTGCTAGCAAACAGTTTTTACTGGTGCAGTTTTGCCCCAGTAAAAGATCCTTTAGTTTTTATGAAAGATCATTACTGGCGCAGTTCTGCGCCGGTATTAACTTTTTTCTGGCACAAATTTGTGCCAGCAAAATTAATTTTTTTTTGGCGGTGTAAAGTTGCCCCAGGAAATGCATTCACGGCAGTACTTTCCTGGCGCATTGTTGCGCCAACAAAGATTTTTGCTGGTGCTACCAGCAAAACCCATTTCTTGTAGTGTGGGCCCCATGACCACTCTGCCTTACCTGGCCCACCTCTGAAAGCTATGAACACACCCGTGTGCCAGCGGGGTTTGATTCTGGTTCTTCACAGCCACCCCGCTGGCGTGCCGCTGGCCACGCGGGCGACATCTGCAGTGTTGTTTTTAACCTGCTATTAACATGACAAAACCACACTTTTGCTTAATATGTTTATATTTCATTTATATAAACAGATATTTTTGCGACATTCTTTCAAGAAAAACACATGGTTAGTCAAACTGTGACCAGAGAGATCCACACATCCATAGAGGGCAATCAAGTAACTTAAAGGAGCAGAGGGGGGTGGTCCTGTAAATTGAGGGGAGAAAAAAACATGAAAGACAGATGGAGAGGCTTAGCTGCATGCAAACCAGATGCTGACAGCTATCAGAGTCTTTGATTGGCTGTTTTTCTTGAAACCATCCTGTGCCTGACCTCCTCCTTTTCTCTTTCTCAAAAACCCTAATTTTCTTTTCTATTTTTTCAGCTCTTTTACTGTTCATACTCCTGTTCCTCAGAGGTAACTCACCGTTTCCATTGGTCTTTTGTTGAAAAGTAGAAATTTGATGTCAGGAAAGAGTAAGAGAGCGACCATCTCTCTCTTGTTGCATGCGTTTTATTTTATATTTCTTTTTTACTGTGAGTAAAGAGAGGAAAAAATAGAGAGTGAGGGGAGGTAAAGGATGCAGTCAGGTTGGAGTATGCATCCCTTCCTGATCACATCCAGCAGATTATATCAACCAGATCTGGCCTCCACCGCCTCCCTCCACATCCATTCTTCAGCATCAACCCTGTGATTGACACACTACAGCAGCACCAGATTGATAGCTCAGCAACACATGAGCTGCATCTGCTGCACCACTTCCACCACCAGCATGGCCAGGTCCAGGACTCCACAATTGGGGGGCACCATGAGAAGCTTGCCGAAGTCATGGACGAAGAAGGAGAGGATGGGGAGAGGGAGGAGGAAGGAGGAGGGGTTGCTGTTATGGGTGTGGAGATGATTGAAGTGGGGAAGCCTGTGCATGAGCACAACAATAGGTGGCCTAGGGAGGAGACCTTAGCACTCCTGAGGATCAGATCTAACATTGAAGCAACCATCCTTGACTCAAATTTCAAAGGACCCATTTGGGAGCATGTTTCAAGGTACACTTCTCCATTATAATTTCTTTTCTTATCGTTTCGAATTTTGAAAAAGATAGCGTTAATGTTGTGGTTTTAGTACACGGTGTGTGCAGCAGACAATTAGTACTAACTAAAAAGTGAGTGCATCTGACAACATCTAAGGTTTTTGAATTTAGGATCAAGAGTTTTTTGTGAGAAACCCAAGATTGGATAATTTTGTATTTATTTTACTGTGAGCTTTGCAGTAGAACAAAACTAGTGGTAACAGCTGAATTAATTGTTTTTTGACATTTTCTTGAAATGCAATATTTGAGATTTGGGGTTTTGTGAAGAAAACCAAGATGGGTTTTCTTGGAAACTCAGTTTCTCAATTTGTGGACCCTAAATCCACGGGATAGTTATTCTCACCTGTCACCTACATTTACTTAAAATTTCAGATGTTCAGTTGACACGTGTGGTTTGCTTTCTTTTAAGCGACAAGTGCGAATGTGTGGCAACAGCTACTAAAAATGGCAATGGATTGTGACTCCCCTTTTAATTTCTGTGTATAATTCAGGAAGCTTGCTGAACTAGGATTTAATAGGAGTGCAAAGAAATGCAAGGAGAAATTTGAGAATGTGACCAAGTACTACAAGAAAACAAAGGATGTGAGGCAGGATGGCAAGAACTACAGGTTCTACTCGGAGCTTGAGGCTCTATACAACAGTAACTCCAAGGGTGGGGCTCCTTCAAATGAGGCGAAGATGATGATGGAACAGTGAGGGGACATCAGAGGATGAGACACAAGAGAACACATCACTTGCAGATGCAGTAGTGGGAGAGAAGACAAGCAAGAAGAGGAAAAAGAGGCAAAGCTTTGAGGACTTGAAAGGCTTGTGTGAGAAGATGGTGAGGCAGATGATGGACCACCAGGACGAGCTACAAAGGAGGTTTCTAGAAGCTGTTGAGAGGAGGAACCAAGAGAGGATCCAGAGAGAGGAGACATGGAAGAGGCAAGAGATGGCAAGAATGAGTAGGAAGACAGAGATGAGGTCACAAGAGCATGATCTTGTGTCCAGTAGAGAAGCTGCAATCACTGGGCTCTTGAGGAAGTACACAGAAGAGAACCATGGGGAGGGTACCCTACCAGGGGTTGAAGAAGGAAACCCTAGCCTTAGCCCTAACCCTAACCCCAACTCCAATTCCATTGAGGGGACAAACTTGGGAAATGCTAATGGTAAAATGGGGGTTGCCCAATTGAAAAGGTGGCCAAGGTCTGAGGTATATGCCCTAATAAAATTTAGATGCAAGCATGAAGAGAACTTCAAGTTGAGCAATTCAAAGGGGTCACTATGGGAGAAGATATCCCAAGAGATGGTACAAATGGGCTACATGAGAAGTGCGAAGAGGTGCAAGGAGAAGTGGGAGAACATAAACAAGTACTTTAGGAAGTCCAAGGATGCTGCCAAGGTGAGACCAGCTGACTCCAAGACCTGCCCTTACTTCCACCAGTTGAGCAGCCTTTACCAGAATGGCGTCCGGTCCTTTCCTTCTCAAAGGCAAGAGGTGCTGGAAAACAGCTTGAACATGCCTGAAAATCGCCTGGAAGATCAAATTATGGCCGATAGCGGATCCGTAGGAGAGGCGGAGTCATCGGAGTGTGGGTATGTTGGGGGGATGATGCATATGGGTGGTGGTGACAACGTTGATGGTGTGGAGGCCCAGTCTGCTTTGATGGAGTTGGTGTGACTGCAATGGCGCCGGTTGAATGCTCTCTCTCTCTCTCACAGGCACCAAATAGTGCTGATATAATACGGGATATTTTAGTGTTAAGATTGCTGATAGTGCATTGTTTTGGAAGGAACAGAAGCAAAGAAAAACCTTTGAATATGTGGTAAGCTATTAACATTGGAAATATAGTATTTAGACCTCAGCTCTGCATGGTTGCTTTCACGTAATTTGCTTGCTCCTCCCATGCGTATATATAGGAGAATGTGAGATATGACCCCTCTGTGTGTCTCACACACACACACATATATATATATATATATATATATATATATATATATAGAGAGAGAGAGAGAGAGAGAGAGAGAGAGAGAGAGAGGCCAACACTCTTGTTGGAGAAAAATACATTCCTGAGTTATTTGTCATTATCTTTTTTTTAGCATTTTCAGGAAAACGATTTCCTAACCTCACCTCTCAAACTGAGCCAATGGATCGGTGGATTAAATATGATAAAATTGAAATCATAAGCCATTAACTTGTCCGTAAATACATATAGCTAGAGTTTAATGTACTAAGTTGTGTATTTGGCCTTTTACATTTTTAATCGAAGTTAACGTCGACTTGTATTTTTTACATATCCGATCTACTAGGCAGACCTGCCCAAATTGGTACTTGAGTGGCAACACTTTTGGGACGGAGCAGGTTATATGCCCCCCCCCTCCCCGAACAGGGCCGGTAGCCACATCTCATGTTCGGGGGGTCCTAAAAAGCACCACGTAATTAAGCTTGTGCCTCTCGTATCCCCATGTTTGTCAACATTAATTAGCATTGGAGTTTGATGAGATTGCAAAGACTTAAGTACCCTCTCCTCCATTGGTGTAAACAAAAAAATAACGATTCTAGAAAAAGAGTGATTGTAAAGACTTAAGTGCCCCGAAGATGATTATTTAAGACACAGTCTCTGCACTGCATGATTATCCGAGAAAGAAATCTCTCCTAGAGGAGGCCATGAACATCAACCCTCTCACTCTTACTCTCCCTTCTCTTTCTACTTCTGTGCACATTCAGCAGAAGATCCTACATTACTTCATCAAGCACCGACTGACCTGCACATTGACTGTTGTGGAACCTAATTTAGAGTTTTTACCCTTACAGGAGGAGGGTTTGGGGGCTCCTCCCAGCGTGGGTAGCATCATTCAACTAAATAAGTTGTGAATCCTGATTCAGAGTTTTTACCCTTACAGGAGAGAGGTCTGGGGGGCTTCTCCCAGCATGGGTAGCATCATTCAACTCGAAGAGTTATGGAGCCTGATTCAGAGTTTTTACCCTTACAGAAGGGAGGTCTGAGGGTTCCTCCCAGCATGGGTAGCATCATTCAACTTGATGAGTTGTGGAGCCTGATTCAAAGTTTTTGCCCTTACAGGAGGAGGGTTTGGGGGATCCTCCCAGCTTGGATAGCATAATTCAACTTGATGAGTTGTGGAGCCTGATTCATAGTTTTTGCCCTTACAGAAGAGGGGTTTGAGGGCTTCTCCCAACGTGGATAACATAATTCAACTTGATGAGTTATGGAGCTTGATTCATAGTTTTTGCCCTTACAGAAGGGGGGGGGGGGGGGGGGGTTGGGGGCTCCTCCCAGCGTGGGTAGCATCGTTCAACTTGATTCGTTGTGGAGCCTAATTTAGAGTTTTTGCCCTTACATAAGGGGGGTCCGGGGGCCTTGTATAATTTTTTTATTTTGTTCCCCTCTTTTAACTATCGAAAAAGAGCAATAAAGCGTTTTGTTTAATCGTGGGGCTCATGTTTCCTTCGGTTGTTTCTTGCTCGAGGTTTTTGTAACACCCCTTCCCACGATTTTTCTATTTTCCTTTCCCACGATTTTTTTTAATGATTCCCCTACAGTGATTTTAGTGTTGTCGGGTCTCCAACGAGCCCACAATGATTTATAGTGTTGTCCAGTCTTTCAACAGTGATTTGTAGTATTGTCGAGCCTTCCTACAACGATTTATAGTGTTTTCGGGTCTTCAACGAGCCCCACAATGATTTATAATGTTGTTGGATCTCACTACAACGATTTGTAGTGTTATTCAGTAAGCAAATCGCTGTAAATCGCTACCCGAATTAGAATCAACTTGTCAGGGCCATATCTCTTTAACCGGAGAACTTATTTTGAATCCATAAAAAGTGGTGTTTTCGTTATTGAGTCTAGTTTATTTTTGTAAATTATCAACAATTTCTATGATCATTTCATTCCCAATTTTAACTAAAAACTAGACCCCTATGATAAGCTGCACAACGTGATAACATCCATTTCAATCTATGACAAACATTCTTTTTTATGCCACAGTGGAAAGAAGTAATCAACAGTTCAGACCGTACGGTGGAATCCCAAGGAGACTTTAAGCAGTGGCAAAACCGAATGTGACTCTGCAAGTGTACTCTGGTACTGAGCCTAGGGTTATTAATTCATGGCTTGTAATTATATCCAGCATCAAGAATTGATCAGGTGATATATATATATATATATAAAGTGCCGATGTCTTTTTCCCAATTTAGACCTTGCAAATGTGCATGGTGGATTTACTAAGAATTGACACCTAAATCATGTATTTTTGATGAAAAAAATTATATTTGAAGCCTCAAAATTTTATAAAGATTTTGGACCATTGATTTTTTCAACCTTATAAAAACTAATCATGTGTGGGAATCAAACACTTGGAGTGTTGATCCCTACAAAATTAAGTGTAAGGTTAGAATTTAAAAATAAAATGAAAAAACTTAAGAAACTCATTTAGCAAGTATAATTTAGCACGTATCACTTCACACCTAGCCATTACTTTATATATATATATATATATATATATATATATATATATATATATATATATATATATATATATATACTTACCAATTCATCAGTTATATTCAATCCCCACCGTACATCTCACTCAGCAGACATGATTGGTTATATGTACAAGGTATGACATCAGATGTTGTCATATTGAATATAAACAAATTCCTGGTTGTAATATCACCCCCAACATCGTAATTGAGCCCACTTTCACTAAAGTGAGACACACAGTGTCGCCAAGTGGGATGTGTGGTGGGGATTGAATATTTGTTATGGGATCAGTTATACACAATATGACGGTATAAATTCTATCAACCTGATCTGCCCACATCCAAAGCCCCCTATAGGTGATGCCATTTTCACTGAGTGGGATTCACTTTTATTTTCCTTTTGTGCAGCTTATCACGTTGGGAAGCAAGAAACATTCTCGTAGGAAAACAGAACTTTGCCTATGAAAAGTTTTGTTTTGATATGATAACTTTTCAAAATAAAAAGTTTTTGCTTGTTCGTGTAACATGAGAATAACTGAGTGAAAAATGTGAGAAAAAAATGTGTCTATGCCTTTGTATGTGTGTTCGAGAGAAAGAGAGAGAAGAAAGACCTAAAAATAGTGGTGAGTGGAAGGAAGATAGATGAGAGAGCTCAAGAGAGAGAGAGAGATATAAAAATGGACGTGGGTGGGATAAAGATAAAGAAGAGAGAGAGTCCTTAAAATGTTGGGAGAGAGGAAGATGAAGATGGAGTAAGTTCTTGTGGGTGAATGATTGCCCTAATGCAAAAAGACATTTTTATAAGAAAAATTCCTCTACCCCTCCTCGAGTAGTGGAAGATTTTTTTCTATCAAAAGTCAAACTTTTTACAAAAGCTTTTCTTTCAAAAAAAATCTTGTTTAGAATAGTTGGAAAATATGTAAATTTTTCTTCCTTACTTTCACTTTGCCTACTATCTTCTCACTTTCAAACGTGTAAATAGATTTGTGATTTTAACTTGAGGAGAGTTTTCTCCTAAAAAAATGATGTGAGTTGTTCCACCATGAGGACAACTCTCATGCCTAATTGGTGGTTGTGAAGGCCTTGAAATGAAGGTGCTAGATCAAACCTCATTGGCACACTAGTGTGGGCAACATAAGGCTAGGGTTGTCAATGAGTTGGAACGGGGCTGGATTAGGTTTGACCTGGACCCGCACATATAGCTAATAACCCGAAGCAGGTTATATGCCCCCCCCGCCCCGAACAGGGCATCTCATGCTCGGGGGTCCCAAAAAGCACCACGTATTTAAGCATTTGTGTCTCGTATCCCCATGTTTTTCTGCATTAATTAGTGTTGGAGTTTGATGTGATTGCAAAGACTTAAGTACCCTCTCCTCCATTGGTGCCAAAAAAAATGATGATTCTAGAAAAGGAGTGGTCTTAAAGACTTAAGTGCCCCGAAAATGATTATTAAGACCCAGTCTCTGCACTGCAGGATTATCCGAGAAAGAAATCTCCCCTAGAGTAGGCCATGAACATCAACCCTCTCATTCACTCTCTCCCTTCTCTTTCTGCTTTTGTGCACATCCAACTGAAGATCCTGCATTGCTCCATCAAGCACCGACCGAACTGCACATTGACTGTTGTGGAGCCTAATTCAGAGTTTTTACCCTTACAGGAGGAGGGTTTGGACGCTCCTCCCAGCGTGGGTAGCATCGTTCAATTTGATGAGTTGTGGAGCCTGATTCATAGTTTTTACCCTTAAAAGAGAGGGGTCTGGGGGCTCCTCCCAGCGTGGGTAGCATAATTGAACTTAAAGAGTTATGAAGCCTGATTCAGAGTTTTTACCCTTATAGAAGAGGGGTCTGAGGGCTCCTCCCAACATGGGTAGCATCATTCAACTTAATGAGTTGTGGAGCCTGATTCAGAGTTTTTGCCCTTACAGGAGGGGGGTTTGGGGGCTCCTCCCAGCGTGAATAGCATAATTCAACTTGATGAGTTGTGAAACCTGATTCATAGTTTTTGCCCTTACAGGAGGGGGTTTGGGGGCTCTTCCCAGCGTGGGTAGCATCATTCAACTTCATGAGTTGTGGAGCATGATTCATAGTTTTTGCCCTTACATGAGGGGGTTTGGGGGCTTCTCCTAGCGTGGATAGCATCATTCAACTTGATGAGTTGTGGAGCCTGATTTAGAGTTTTTGCCCTTACAGGAGGGGGGTCCGTGGGGCTCATGTTTCTTTCGGTTGTTTCTTACTCGAGGTTTTTGTAACACCCGTTTCTACGATTTTTCTATTTTTCCTTTTCTGTTTCTTTTTCACAATTTTTTCAATGACTCCCCTACAGCGATTTTTAGTGTTGTTGGGTCTCCAATGAGTCCCACAACGATTTATAGTATTGTTTGGTCTTCCAACAATGATTTGTAGTATTGTTGGGCCTTCCTACATCGATTTATAGTGTTTTCGGGTCTCCAACGAGCCCCACAACGATTTATAGTGTTATCCGACCTTCCAACAACAATTTGTAGTATTGTCGGGCTTTCCTACAACGATTTATAGTATTTTCGGGTCTCCAACGAGCCCCTCAACGATTTATAGTGTTATCCGGCCTTTCAACAGCGATTTGTAGTGTCTTTCGCAAATCACTATAGCAATTTCTAGTGTTTTTGGGTCTCCAACGAGCCCCACAACGATTTATAGTGTTGTCGGATCTCAATATAATGATTTGTAGTGTCTTCCGCAAATCATTATAGCGATTTGTAGTGTTATTCAATAAGCAAATCGCTGTAAATCACTATCCGAATTTGGACCAACTTGTCAGGGCCATATCTCCCTAATCAGAGATCATATTTCAAATTCGTAAAAAGTGGTGTCTTCGTTATTGAGTCTAGTTTATTTTTGTCAAATTTTCAGTGATTTCTTTGGTCATTTCATTTTCCATTTTAACTAAAAACTAGACCCCTATCGTGACCATTATGATCATTGATTAAAGTATAAACTAAAAATTTATAGTGTTATCCCGCGCCGGGGGGGGGGGGGGGGGGAGCCCCCAGACCCCCCTTCTATAAGGGCAAAAAACTCTAAATCAAGCTCCACAACTTATCAAGTTGAATGATGCTACCCACACTGGGGGCGTCACATGGACGTTGACGCACTCACACCCCAAATGCGCACAACAGAAGCACAGTGTGGGCCCATAACCCATTGTTGGCGTAAAATGGATTGTGAAAGAGCCACTTACTAGGTGCAACCTTGGATGATTCAAATGGCGAATCGGAGCATGCGGGTGGTCAGCGTTCTCCTTAGCCAATCGGTGCCCTCAATAAGCTCATGCTAGAATGTCGAAAGGTGAGCAAGTCCCTTGAACCCATAGAGAGAAATCACACACTCGTCACACCACTATAGGTTTCCTATTTATAGGGAGATTTGGTGGAGGTATATAATGGGTACTAATGGAAGTCTCTAATGGGCATGAATGAACAATTAGAAGATTTCATAACTGTCTTGTAACCCTCAAAACCCAAGAGCCTCTCCCGTATGTTCCTTGATGTGTCCATGTCAATATCAATCACATCTAAGTTGGATTCGATTCCATCCAAAATCTAACATCTGGGTCTAACAGATATGCCAATCCAATTGTATGTAAATAAGTATCCTATTTTATGATAAGGGGGCACCTTGTAATGTCTTGGCTTAAGGAAAAAGATCACTACTCGATTGACTCCATAAGGCTGGTGAAGGCCCCACAAAGGGTTTGGCGTGGAGGGATGAGACTTAGGCCACTAGGTATGTGGTCTATGTTTAAATCCCATGGCCGTCACCCCTTGCACAAGCCAAAGTGTAACAACTTGCTGATGTCAAGAGTTTTATGATGTAAGTCAATGATCAAAAGTATGGGCAGATAGAACTAGCGTGACTAGGTCTTTGATTCTGGGGTGGTTTCTCTATGTAAATATAAAAAAGAGCACGGCTTACAAAGATGGTAATATGGATGTAAACTGAAGTGGCCAGTATCATATTCGACTGATTGGATGTTGGCGAAACAGATTCAAATTCATATTCAGATTTGGATGGTCAAAAACTGATACCAAATTAGGTTTTTAACATGTAAACGGATTCAAATATCTGTCAAGGCCGGATAATTCTTGGATTCTATAGCAAATGGTAAAAATCACATCCTTATTATCAGAATCCTACTAAATAAAGTCCGATTTGGTTGGATATTAGATAAAATCCAACCTATTGACATCCCTTCTGGCCACATGCACTGTCCAAGAAACGGCAGCAGAGACCCACTATGTGGGTGGCTTGTCTATGTGACACAGACACTGGCATAATTTTTTTAATATTTATTAATAATACTTCACTAAAAAATCATTTTTATGTATTTAAAATATTAAAAATAAAACTCATTGAAAAATAAAAAATCCATGTCCTCATGATCTATTTGTTCAAAAAGTTTTTTGAATTTGCATACTAGCTATCATACTAGTGTCTTGTCTCGGGTCATGCACGGATCTTTGTGAAATGGAATCCAACCAGTTTACATCAATAGTATTAGTTATGGTTAGGGGACCCGGTCAACGCTGTTGGCTTGGTTCTTAAAGGGCTCGGGTTTTGAAAGACAAGCCCATGGCCTGGCTCATTGGCTCAACGGGCCAATGTGAATCAGACTGGATCCCGCAACCTGACTCAATCCTAAAATACATAAATGGTGGACTAAAATTATTGGTTAATGAGAGAATAGTAAGTTTTCATGCAACTAATTCTTAAATAGTGTAATTAATTAGGCAAATACTAATAATTAACAAATAAAATGTTTTCACTTAATTAATTAAGTAAATAATAATAGTTATTTGAGTTAGTATGTAATAATTATTTTTTTAAATGTTTATATTATTAAAAAATTAATAAATAACTCAGCAAACCATCCGCGGGCCGACCCGGACTACGTATATAACGGGCCAGGTACCTAACGATCCGGGCCTAAAATCATGGCCCAAACTTGGCTCATCGGGCCGCCCGGCCGGTTGTCCACCCTTAGGTATAGTCGACCCTCAATGCCTTTGTCCTGCCATCTGCCTCTCCCTTACCCCTTTTCTCTCTCTCTCTCTCTCTCAAACTCCACAGCAAGAACGGAGGAGCCTAACGTAGTGGAGGAGAGAGTGGAGAACAATACTATGGTAGAGGGGTCATCTTCAAGTGGGTACCGGTTGGTTCCTTGGCAGAGTTGGGATGAATGGAACATGGTCAGACAGAGCCTTTTCTCTTCCTCTCCGGAGTCTGTGGGTATCGCCCTCAATAGGGTAACTACGTGTATACAACCAACCAATCTTTCATTTTTCACCTCCCCTTCTAAGTATTCCTCTGTTTTAGTCACTACACTGTGCAATCAACCATCCTCTCTCCTGCTGATTTGGTTCAGAAAGCACACTGTTTGGGAATTGATTCATTATGGGGCCATGGTCCTTTTTTTTTCCTTCTCTTGGTTTTTCAGATTAAGGCATGGGAGAGTCGCGGATGCCTACCGATTCCAGTCGTGATTACCTCAGAAATAGTGGAGGCGCAACAGATTGATCCATATTTCAGGTTGCATAACATTGGCCTTTTCTCATTGTGATCTTGATTTCAATTGAATAGTATCGACTTTGGTGGTGTTCTATTGGTTAGTGTCTTTTTTCTTTCAGAGAAGCAATCCAATTTGATCGGATTTTATATTTTCATATAACTTAGAATGTTGGTACCTTTAGTGTGGCTAGTCAGCCCCAACAGGATTTCCGGTGGATCCTCAAGTTCATTCAATCTACTTTGGTGGTTTTAGATGATTTAGATTTCATAGTATTAGTCCCTATTCTCTGAATTCAAATATAATAGGTAAGAATAATTTGTTATAAGTTTTTTCAAATTATCGCAATTATAAGGAACAAAATGTAACTATGAAAATATAAATATATTCTAATCAGTCATTCAACTATGCCGATAATCAAGCAATAATGATTCAACAATCATCCTAGATTCTAAGTTTAATTGAGACTGTAGGCTACATTTTGGTTGCAAAAATCAAGAACAAATAGTTAGAAAGTTCTAATGCATGTAAAAGAAATTACGCATGTATACCTAAGACGACCAATTAGTAGCAGTCTTCTACATTAATGGATTTTATGAACTCTTCAAGCTTCTTAATATAACACTGCATAGCACCAAATACTAGATGCAACAAGAGTCTATATGGTTATGGAGTCACCGACTCAAACTGTGAAAGTAAAAAAAGAATAGCAAGATATATTGCTATTGAGTTGTATAGATGCGATGACGATGCTCTTGAATGTCATTTTCCATTGTTGTTTGGACAGACATTTTTGTGTCTTCTTGCTTCGTGATTGCTGTTACTTATCTATTCTTTTGCATTCTTTCATGGCACAGAAAAGACCTATCAGGTGGTGAGTTCAATTCAGAAAAGATGCTTTCCTTGTTATACTCGATGGCGATCATGAGGTATGGAAGTGCTTTTTTCTTATGCCAGTGCCCAAATAGTTATCTTTAAGTTAAATGCTGTATTTGAATGTGTAACTCATTCATGTGATACCTTCTGATAATTGAATTTCCTAGATTTTTCTAAATCTTGTTTCTGTTGTTTGTATGATGAAACTTACTGGTGGTAAAACCTGATCTTGTTCATGAAGGCTTGTAAATGGCTTTGTTGATCAGTCAGAAGATAATAAGAAGGATAAAAAAAGGGTTTCTATTGCAAAGGCAGCTGATGACATGGGTCTTCCACGGATTCTGATTGATATTCGTCATGGTGTGATTTTTTCATATTTTGACAGAATTTTATGCTGCCTTATTTTGAGGTATCAGTTGGAATACTTGATTAAATAATGCCTATCAACATTGGTAACTTGCAGAGGCTTCACATCGTGGACTTCCATCACTTCGGTTGCTTCATTTTGCTGTTGATAAGGTATGACTTGTTGTGGATTTTTCTTCTTGGTAGCGTGAATGTATGATTTATTATTTGCAGATTCAAATGAAAATGCATCATTATAGTGGTGATTGCTGATATCGTTTTTCGAGTTATGGGAAAAAATGTGTATATGTAAGCTTTAATGGAGCTCAAGCTTGTCTGCCATCAATTCTGGCCAGCAACTAAACACCTAAGTCCGTAGCTCTGCTTGCTATGGGCATCTGCACATATGCACATGTATGTGTGCATGCTTGTGTGTGTTTGTGTATGTGTGTGCATGCATGTGTTTTTTTTTTTGTTGTGTGTGTGTGCGTGCGCGCGCCAGGTGTCTAGCTTTGGTCTGAATTCTGAAGTATTTTTTTATTGTCAGACTTTACATGTCCTTGCTATGTTGGTCAAGTCACTGTTGAATGAATTAAAGCTGAGTTGGTTCTTGTAAAGGCTTTATTCACTTAGATGCACAATTCCGGTGCCAATCATATTATCTTTCTAGGTGCCACAGTGGTTGGAGCTGATTCACGTGTCTTCTCTGCATGGTCCTGAACTGGCATGCATCCTTGGTTAGTGATATTCAGAATTCTAGCTCCATTTTCCCTTCATCTCAGAACATGTAACCCATCAAAGATTATATTAGTCTGAAGTTCTCCTTTTGGTGCCAATGCCCCCTTATAACTCCAGTTCGATCCTAACACCATTTTGTTCTGTCCTTGGTCATTTGGTTGCTTTTAGAATTTCAGATGAACTTGACCACACAAGTATAATTTGATGTCCACCTTCTCAAAGAGGCCATCTTCTCACAGAACCTTTTTCCATTCCAATGCATGCACTTCTATCTAAAGAATGTGCTTTTAGTTGAATGGAGGTCATCATTATATTAAATTCAGTACCAGTCTGTGGGTCACATAAAAGAAAAGAAATGGCACTGATGCTTGAAGTTGGCCATTACAGGCTCTAAATTGGCTCAAGAGTTACTACTGGGAACGTCAAGTGAAGGAAATTCCTGACATTTTCAAAGACATCAGTTCTTCATTACATAAGATAGCTCAGTGTACAAAAGGTAGATAGATTTTGTCTTCTAATTTGCCACAGATAGTGAAATATTGTGAGTATGTTTACCAAGCATTTATAAATACAGCTTGGCCACTTCAGGTTTAAGAAGCAACTTGTTGATGAAATTTCATGAGTTCTATATTTTTTCTTCACTTTCTCAGGAAATCTGTGTTTTGATTTACTCTTAGTTTTCTGGTCAACTTTACCCCATATTGATCTGATCACTTCATGGCTATATGACAGCATAAAAAATGTAGTTTATAGTTTTTTCCTCAAGTGTTTATGAGTTTTGGGAAGCCATGCACTATAAGTTTGTTTTCTATCATAAGAATTTTGTGTGATTCTAGTTATGAGAATTAATGACAACTTATGACTTGTTATATATCCCTACTTGCAAATCATTTAAATATCCCTTGTAGTTCCATTTGGTGTAATAACTGCATTAATGCTTATTAAGAGAAAAGCACATGCATATGAGGCTCTCCAGATGGTTGTGGGGGAATATTATCATTTCCTTTTTTTGTGGTGCTGACATTGGCTTGGGTACCATTTGGATGATGCACAAAACCAGGTTTCAGACGAAAACCTTGTTTTGGACAGTGTTTGGATTAGGGGTGGACATTGGGTCTGGTCGGACCGGCCCTATTAGGGCCCGACAGCCCCAACCCGTATTGAGGCCTGAGCCTGGCCCAACCTAGTTACAATTGGGCCCTGGTCGGGCTCGGGCTCGGGCCGGGCCCTTTAAGCCCGACCCAGTTAATGGGTCGGGCTTGTTGGGCTCTATGCATTTTGCATATGGGCCTGACTCGTCTTTATTCAAGCCTAGGCTGCAAAGTACAGCCCAAGCCCGACCCGATTCATGCCGGGGTCCGAAGTCCGACGGGCAACCCGACCCGATGACCACCCCTAGTTTGGATGCCACAAAACTAGTTAAGCAAATCTAGTTCTGCCCTTTTAAAAAAATAAATACATTATTATCTATACATTTTATGGAGTACAACTTCTGCTGAACACAAACAAATTATTTACACCAGTGTTGGTACCTGAAGCGTACGCCTCAGTACCTGAAGCGTACGCCTCAGTACCTGAAGCGTACGCCTCAGTACCTGAAGCGTACGCCTCAGTACCTGAAGCGTACGCCTCAGAGGCGAAGCGTAAGCAAAAAGTATTGAGGCGCTGTAGTGAGACGTTTGAGTCTTGAAGCGTACGCTTCACATGGGTGAAGCATACGCCTCGCATCGAAGCACGCTTCACATCGAAGCACGCTTCGCATCGAAGCACGCTTCACATCGAAGCATGCTTCGCATCTAAGGCATACACATCATGTTACTCTTCCCTCTTCGATGTGCGGTGGAGTACCTCGAGATGACAGAGGAGCACAACCACGACAATCTCGTCGCCAAGACAGAGGCGTTCCTGAGCTAGACGCTGTCAAGACCTTGAGCTCGTGCGAGCGGCTCCTGCCAGAGGCCGAGGAGCTCGGCATCACCAGGCGGTGCATCGAAGCCATAGCAATTAAGGCCGCCACCAACCCGTCCCTCTTCGGATGGCCGGTGGCGGAGGGGGCATTCGACGATCTGGCGAGCCCCAGCGACAATGTCCCCTGGAATGGGATGGAATCCGACCTCCGACAACGAGGACCGATGAGGTCCGCTTGGTGGTTACCTCATTCTTATGTAATACAAACCTGCTCCGTTGAAACCGATCGCCAACGCCGGAAAAATTTCCAATGAGGCAGGGGTTCTAGAAATGACGATCTCAGAAGTTCCAGAGAAGGTATTACTTGATAAGGTATCCTTCTGCTTCTCGATTTTCTTAGGAGATGAAGGCTCTTGAATTGTTATCGATTCCCCTCTGTTGGCCTGCGGTTCACGGACTCCACTAGCACTGGGGGCGTTAGACTGTGGTGGGACCTGTGTTTAAATATCCATCGCATCAACCGAAGCAACTACAGTAGAGCCGTCTCCCTCTGTAGATTTGGAATCTTGAGTAGTTTTATCGTTCTTCTCAAAATCATTTAGGACCGAAAAACAGTTGGTTCGATTCTCTTTGGGAACCTTTGCTTGAACAATTTTGAGTCTTTGATGCATCTTCACCTGGGTCCACTCATCCTGGGAGGCAGATTGAGGAGTCTCATCTGAATCATATTTCTGAGCAGGACAGGTCATCGCCGAGTGGTTCATCGACCCACATTGAGAACAAAACGGTATCTTCTGTTCGTACACTATTTCTTGCTGAAAGAAGCGTCCATTGAGAATAGCTATCTCAATCTGTGGCTTAGCAACAAAGTTCAGTGGAACCGCCACGCAAATTCTGGCGAAGGCACATCTATCCATGGTGCGAGTGTAGGCATCGATGTCCCCTGGAATGGGATCGAATCCGACCTCCGGCACTGAGGACTGGTGAGGTCCGCTTGGTGGTACGACGAGCTCACCGTTCTGGTTTGTATTACATAAGAATGGTTGTGCCTCGAGAGCATCGAGGGGTCGTTGGTGTGCTATGCCAAGAAGTTCATCCCGGGCCTCTCGCGGAGAAACCGGGCACCGTCCTCTCACTTTGTTTCCATCGCAACAGAGGACGAGCAGAGGGAGCTCTTGGAGACGGTGGTGAGCCACATGGCGGCGAGGAAGAGCAGCAACCCGACGACAACGACGAGTTAATTATAGGAAAATACTATTTATTTTATACTGTCATTTATTATTAGTTTTTATTTAAAATTGTTATTATTTTATTAATATTATATATTTTTTATTTTGATCATGAAGCTTACGCTTCAACGCCTAACCTTGATTTACACCAAATCACCCGAGTCAATGGCACAATCAGACCACACCAATTTCATCCCATTACATGTCAACAAATAGCCATAGCCAACAAAGGATGGTTCTTGGCACATTTCGATTCATATATGGAGGCCAGCACTGTTTGAATTGAAACCCTGGTAAAAATATCAAGATCAGACTAATTTCATAAAATTCTGAAAGAAAAATAACTCATGTTGTTTTCAGAATAAGCATTTTGGTATAAGCACCTAGAAGAGAAATGTAGAACCAAATAATACAGTAAAACAAGTCTATGAATCATACACACTGATGGCAAAAACAGGGGCATATTAATTCCAACAAACCAGCCAACTCAAATGGAAAACATAGAAACAAAAGAGAAAAAGAAAAAACATGACATTTATCACAGAAGAGGAACATCTTTGATCCACGTTTTGGTAAGAATGGACACCAAAGGCCTCAAATTAGCGTTGCAAGCATACCTTTGTATTAGAAAATAAGGATATCTATGAGTGCTAAGAACGACCTCAAATAAATTCATTAAAATAAGCATTTTGATGCAAATGTCTAGCAAAGAGACCTAAAACCAAATGACAGTGCACAGAGGATAAGCCAACCAACGTCTTAGCAAACATCTCACGATCATGCATGGAAAAGAATGAAGACCAAAAGCATGAAAACAATCTTGTAAGTAGATGTCTACATTAGAAAATAAGGATACTTGAGAAACATCAATTAACAGGGTTAAGTTAACCTTCATAAAGCACGAAACATCAGATTGTAGCCAACACCATCAGAGGGCCAAATTCCTGAAAAAAGAAAAAAGAAAAAAGAAAATGAAAACCTTCATAAAGTACGAAAAAATCAGATTGTATCTAACACCACCAGAAGGCCAAATTCCTGAAAAAAGAAAATAAAAAATGAAATAAGCATGTCATAGAAGACCTCTTTAACCTTGGCAGAGGAAGAATATATTGTAGGAAGAGGAAATCCCATCCACAACCTCAATCCTAACTGCAAAAATACCCCACCGTTTGAAACCCTAGACAAGAAACAATGGAACCACAAAACCTAACAAATCAAACCAAAAAGACCATGGGAAAAGAAAAAGGAACGAATCCAAGAAAGAAGAGGGCAAGTGAAAGCGGGAGGGATTGAGGTACCATGATGACCATTAACAATACTTGAAGAGAACAAAGAATTCTTCTTCCTCACCCTTCAACCTTTGAAAGCAATAGGAAGTAGGAACCATTTCTTAACTCCATAAAAGAAAAAAAATCTAAAAGACATTGAAACCACATAAATTTAATAAATTACAATAGAACCTAAATATCCACTTAGTCTTTCTACAAAATATTGCATGACGTGGGTATTTCGTGTAAAAACAAAAAATTATAAACAATCTAACAAGTGACATTCAACCCCAGCAATTTCCTGTCATTTTTAAAATGTTATAACACAAAATATTCTTGCTCCATTAACGACCTTGTTTGCTCTTTTATATGTAGTACTATATATATGGGTAGCTTTTTGTAAATAGGTAAACTGTTTTTTTGTATTTTTATTTTCTTATTTTCTTATTTTTTCTGCTTTTATTTGTCTTTTGCTGGTTTGACCAGCTTGTTGACTAGCCATTAGAGGTAGTCTAACGGCTAATGAGCCTAAATGCTAGTTATTTGGCTCTCTTGTATATATATTAAATGGGATCTCCCCATTTGAACTCTATGCATTCTTTGTGCATTTCAGCTCTAATAAAGTATTTATTTTTTTAAGTGTTTGTGTGTGCTCTCTTTGGCCCTTAGTGGCTCTTGTGCTTGTGCTCTTTGTGGGTTGTGTGGGCTCTCTCTTTGTAAAGATATGGAAGTCTTCAAATGTCACCAACAAAGTCCACCAAATTGATACAAAAGTGGACAATCATCAACAAGGAACCCACTATGGGATTCACTCACAAACCCACAAAAAGGGATACACAAACACCCACACAAGGGGTCGTAAGAACATAAAATAATATTTTATTGATGATAATATGCAAGAAGCATGGATACATAGAGAGGGGTTATATACACGTGAGAACACAAAGGAGGACTCAACTAGATTCGTTGGAGCTAGTCCAACGGCTCTATTTGTAGCCGTTGGACTAGCTCTAATGACTATAAACTAGTCAACAATATGTTGACTAGTTCAAATCCAGTTCAAATGAAACTAGAATAAAAAGAGAAATAATAAAAGAAAGAAAAATATTTACATAATATATATATATATACATATATAATACATATGTATATATGTATATATGTATATAATACATACACATACATTCGTATGTATATATATATATATATATATATATATATATATATATATATATATATATATATATATATATATATATATATATATATATATATATATATATATATATATATATATATATATATACAATTTTAACACTTCCTCAAACTTACACTGAAATCACCGAAAGTTTGCTAAGAAGAAAGTGAAATCTAGGAGCAGAGAGAGGCTTAGTGAAGAAATATATCAATTGGTACACCGATTGCACATAAGGCAGATTAATAATTCCTTGAAGATGTTCCTTTCGTAAATAATGGCAATCTATTTCGATGTGCTTCGTTCTTTCATGAAATGTATGGTTACTAGCAATATAGATAACACTTTTGTTGTTGTAACACATCTTTGAAGCTCCTTGAATTTGGATTCCCATATCCGCCAACAATCTTTTGAGCCACACTATTTTCATCGTAGTAGTGGCCATGACTTTATAGTCCGCTTCCATGGAGGAAAGTGAAACCTTCTGTTGTTTCTTGCACCGGTACGAGATCAAGAATTCACCTAAGAAAACACAAAAGCCCGTGGTTGAGTGTCTGTTGTTGAGATCTCCTCTCTAATCTTTCTCGGTATAAGCAATCAAATCTAATGCAGACGAAGAGGACATAAATAAGCATCTAGAAATAAAAATTTTAAGGTATCTAAGAATACACAAAACAACTCCCATGTGCATAGACTAACTAGATGTGTGTACAACATGTGCAATATCAGGTCTAGTGATTGACAAATAAGAAAGCTCCAATGAGATGCTGATAAGGTGTTGGATCATCAAGTGACTCTCTGTCATCAGTTTTCATCTTGACATTTATAACTTCGTGAGTATCCACCCTTTTATCATCTTTAATACCAGACTTAAGAATAATATTAGAAACAAAAATAAATACCCTATAGAGGAATAGGGAACCTCTATACCTAAAAAGTATCTTAAAAACCCAGATCAATACTTTCAAAATTAGTTTTAAGAGCCATTTTAATATTTTCAACTCCCTGTTTGTACCCTCCACTAATAATCATATCGTCAATGTAGAGGAGCAAGATAATTGTACCTAATTCAGATTCCTTAACAAACAAACAAACAAACAAAAGTGTCAGTTAAACAAGATCTAAAGCTAATATCACTCATAACTCTACTAAATCTATTATACCAAGCTTTTGGTGTTTGTTTTAAACCATACAATGCCTTTTTTAGGCAAAAAATTTTCTCTGGAGGAATACTCATACCAGGAGGAGCCTCCATGTATACTTCTTTCAAAAGTTTTTCATTAAGAAACACAATTTTCACATCCATTTAATATATAGACCATTTTTTAAGAAAACCAACTACAATGAGGGTTCTAACTTCTAACAGTGGTCATGCGAGCAACAAGAGCAAAAGTTTCTTTGTAATCTATGTCATATTCTTGTGATTACCTTTTGGCAACTAATCTAGCATTGTATCTTTTAAGGGTCCTATCACTCTTAGTCTTTACTTTGTATACTCACCTACGTCTTATGAGTTTCTTCTCTAATTGAAGATTTTAAAGGGTCCAAGTTTGAGCTTTTTCTAAAGCATCTAATTCTATTTCCATAGCTCTAACCCATTCAAAATTTTCTTTGGCTTGAGTATAAGATGATGGTTCTACATAAGAGTGAATCAAGGCTATGCATGTTGGGTATTTTGAAGAGAATAAATCATAATATCAAACTTCGCTGAAGGTTTTGATATTCTAGAAGATTTTTTATTTTGCAAGTCATTTTCATTTCCAAGTTTAGAAAATTTTTCATGTGCACATGGTTGTTTTTTATTGCTACGCCTAGAGTATTTCCCATAGGTTTGGTCATCATGAAAATTTTCATCGAGAGATACCATGTCTTTGTAATGAAATAACAAGTACAAGCCTCTTAAAGAACAATACACATGACCCACTTATGGGTCTAAATACAAAACTCAATCACGAATGCCTCTTATGGGTAAGAAGAACACATAAAAAATATAGGAATTTATTGGGTAATTGATTGAGAACAAGCATAACATACAAGAAGGGTTACACTCCCTATTTATATACAAAAGTAAGCAAAGAAGAGTCATTGGGAAGTGCTCCCAAGTCCCAACAACTAGAAATATAGTTGTTGTCTAAGGGCATTACAAGGACTATAATGCCCTTGAGAAAAAGTATAAAATACATTAAAAGAGAAAACCCTAAAGTGTCTTCTAGGAACACCACTAATTGCATAATGTGTAATGACCAAAATACCCCTAATGGGTTTCACTTATTTTATATATATATATATATATATAACACTCCTCAAACTTAAAGTGACTCATTGTAAGTTTGAAATTACAAAAGAAGAAATCCATTACATAAAATGTCTCTATAAACTTCATCAAGTTCTTCCATTTGATGCTTCTTTAGAGGATGCTCAATCATATGCTCCATTATACATAGGATCTTCAATATCATCAATTCTTAAAAACCTGCAAATGGAGCTAACAAAACAATCTAACTATGCACATATATATCATAAGAAGATTTCAAAGGCTAACTATATTAGTTATATATTAGAGAATGGCCAAAGTACACAAACATACAATACATAGAAAATTTTTAGTGAGTCAATCTAACATTTTTTAAAATTATTTGAAGTAAGAATTAATTTTAAAAAATCATTAATTTCAAACACGATAGTCATTAATCACTTTAATCATTCATGAAAATCATGCACACATATATCTATCATAAAAAGCACATTAATGCATAATAGGCATGAATTTTCAACATTATCAATACCACGAAAAAGTAACACACAAAGAAGTATAAATAACGATTCATTTTTACATCGTGGAAGATAAGAAATGATTTCAATCACTCAGTAAAGATTTAAGAAAATTCAAATACACATAGATCAATTTCATTATTACATTTTAGAAGCAATATTAACCACACAACTAATGCATATATGAATGAATCATGTAATAATTTAGAATCAATGAAAAAATTACTTATGGACTAATTTTAAGAAATCCTTTCAAGAGATAACAATGAAGATCTTTCAAGAACATATGCTTAAAAAACTAACTATTGAAACAAACTATATCTCAAAGAAATGCCACAAAGGCTTCAATGAGATATTAATACGATAATGGTCACTTATGGACCAAGGGAAAACCCACAATGAAAATACACACCAACTCACAAGGTAAAAATAATATATCCTTCATTAACAAATGCTTAGAAATCATTTAATTAAACTTATGCAAAATATACAAGACAATCAATCATGGAACATATTTAAAATATTCTTTGATCATGCAACTAAAGCATATTTAATGCAAAATGCATGAAAATATTTCAATAACCATTTCTCATACGAGCAAATGGGTTTAGAAAAATTACAAAGAGATTTAAAAATCCCATATAACACAATGAATGATATTAGTAAATTTTAATAATAGTTTGACCACCACAAACAATTAACTCACTAGACCTCCAAATCTCAAAAATTAAGTGTATCAACTACTAGAACAATAGCATAACCACAATGCTACTAAGGGGCCAAAAAACATACAAAAAGTGTAAATAACCAACATCTCATCTACGTATAATGATACTTAAAAACAAGTGTATCACCGAGTAGATCAAGACTACAATGGGTGCACATAACTCACCACATTGAAGAACAATATCTCTTGTCGATATAAAAGGACACTTAAAACAAGTGTATCAACGACTAGAACAAGAGTATAATCTTAATGCTATTTATGGGCAAAACAAACACACAAAAATATGAATAAACATTTTTTGTCTTCGTATTATGATACTCAAAATAAGTGTATCAACTATTGGAACAAAAGTATAATCTCAATCACACTTATGGGCTAAATAAACACAAAAGTGTAAATAAACAACTCTTGTCTACATATAATGACATTAAAAAATGAATGTATCAACTACTAGAATAAAAGTAAAATTTCAATGCCACTTATCTAATGACCCCAACTCATCCCTGTTGAAAAGTGGATTTTTTTTTTAAACAATTGCGGAAACCATACCTAGAGATCCGGGGACTTACAGATATAACATAATTCAAACCACAAGGGATCTTACATTAACCCAACAATCAACTAATTAACTTTATTCATCAATAATTAAAGTTTAAGAAAATAATCAAATAAATGTTTGTGATTATAGAGCCACATTATCCCAAAGAAAATGTCAAAAACAGTCACGCAGTCTCATAAGCTCTCTATGGTAGTCAATCTCATTACTGGGCTTCAGATCTTGTGAAAAACATAAAGGGCGTAGGGTCAGAATCAAAGATCTTGCGTACGAATTCCTCTAAAGATCAAAATAGGCAAGAAACAACATAAATTAAATTCATGTAAGTTTCAAAGAAAATAAACTACAACCATCTCATAACTCAATTAACCATTCATGCATTTAACAACAATTATCATGCAACAATATTATCTTACTTGAAACAGAACAACTAAGGATAAATGAACAAATGCAGAATAGTAAATATGCATGATATAAATGCACATACATGAGTAACTTATTAAATTCTTATCAGAGTTTTCTTTTGTATTCATGTTCCTATTAAATGCATTCAAATTTAATTTCACTTTTCATTAAAACTTGCAGATACTTAAAACAAATACAACAAATTTTTGAAGTTTAAGATAAGTTCTCAGTTGTAGCTTAACACATAATTTTTATTTTATTACTAGGTTCTACTCTTGGCCCTCGATCGATATCAGGAATCAACACCATCCATCGGAACATTAAAAATAAATCAACATTCACTGATGCCACTTTCTTGGTATACCAATAACAACAACTGTGTCTACACACCACCCATAGGCAAAGTGGCATAAAACTCCCTAAAATCGTGGTCGGAAGGTGAACCATTATATCGGGTTCAGAGGCACAATCGCACAAGGAGTTTTAATATCCTCACGGTTTTCCTAAAACCACCATTTAGGATTCCCACACTGCGAAAGGGACATCTAGAAAGAAAAACATTAATTACATTGTTTTATCTCTTTTATCTTTTTATTAAAAGATGAATTCTTTACAAAAGCTTTGTTTTGCAAATCAACATGCAAAACACAATATGGGACCTTAGCCCGTTACAAAACTTAACAGTGCAATTAATTAAAAAATTCAATAAATCTAGAATGGATTTTGGAATGCATAAAATAAGAGTTAGAGCAACACCTGCTCATGGCCTACAATAGTTCACATCAGACCACTGATGCATCTTATGCAAAACCCACGGTGAACATGTAACTACACAATAATTTCACATGCCCACCAATGTACATTCATTCACATACAATACGACTATACATGTAAAGCAATTTACATATGCATATGAACATATGCGAGAAACATACATCTTGTCTCATGATTTATCTCATGCATAATATGCAAACATGCACATGATCATGTTAATGTAACAACAATATAACTTCAGAATTCACGTATTCATAATGTGCATATTTATGCCCACATAATATTGGATTTCATGATCATAGATAAACAACGAATATTTTTGCCAATTTGGGCATGCTCAGGATACACAACATAACTACCAAGCCCGAAGCTATGCTGCCCCGCACACGGGATAACACTAAAACTCTATTGGCACTTGGTTGGGCTTAGACAACATAATCACAGCCCCAGCCGATGACCATATGTCGTCTTAGTTAATTTTCTGCACGTATATGATGATTCTTTACAATACTAAAACACATATTTTTCTGCATCAACTGAACATATACGTGATGACACATTATGCAGCCTAAGCAGTCATATTTAAGCATGTATTTTAGGTGATATGAGCAGTCAAATGAGTGGCCAAAAGAATATGTGCTGCAGTCATATATGAACATGCGTGGACAGTCACATAAACATGTAATTTGGTGATGATTTTAAAACATTTACAGTCATGTATAACCGTGCGTTTCGGTAACATTTCACAAGCATAAACAGTCCCACCTAACATGCTTTTCAGTAACACCTTATAGGCATGAACCACATATGACATGCATCTAGGTAACACTTTATAGGCATGAACTATCGCGTACAACATGCATTTTCAGTATTATTATATAAGCATAACAGTCACATAATAACATGAAACTTAGTGACACTTTATAAAGTACAAGTCATATATAAACATTTCTATAAACAGTCAAATGAATAGGCATATGACAGTCCAGAAAACTGTCATATGTTGGTTCAATAAACAGCCATATGACAGTCTGAAAAACTGTCATATATTACCCCAAATCATAGTCATATGACAGCTCTGGAAAACAATCATATGACAGTCCAGAAAAGCTGTCATATATTAGTCCAGATATCAATCATATGACAGTCCCAGAAAACTGTCATATAACAGTCCAGAAAACTGTCATATATCAGTCCAATTATCAGTCATATGACAGTCCCAAAAAATTGTCATATAACAGTCCAGAAAACTGTTATAATATCAGTCCGAAAATCTATCATATGTCCTGCAGATCAGACTTCATATATACATGTATCTCCCTTTTTCTTTATACAGAAGTACCTGACAAATCAGTATTTTCTTATTCTTACATCGTATACCAGACTGACTATTTTCGGCTGGGAATCAAATTGTACATAATCTGATCAGATCTATTCCCAGCCGATAGTCTGACCAGCGAACCCCAGTCGCAGTCAGCCTATCGATTTTTCAAGGAATTAAAAATGTTTAATGGTAGTTGTATTGATTTCAAAAATTAACCAACATGAGCATGGGTAAACACAGTCAAAAGTTCAAGAGTTTGATCAATCAAAACATACTCTATTAATAGAAGGAAACTGAACATATACTCCCATATGGATACTACATAAAAAAAAACAGGCTTATCTATTCCAAACTCAATCTGAAACTTAAAGCCATAGTTTTTTTTTAACAATTATAGATTGACAGTTGGGGCTTTACCACAAGTCTAGTTTTGGATCAGATCTGGTCCAAAACCAGACCTTGATGGGTCAGCCGAGTGTGCAGACAGTCCCGCACCTGCATAAATAGAAATATGCATACACTGGGCCTACGGCAAGCCTGATTTGGGTCAGACATGATCCCCAAACCATGGCTGCCATATATAATATATATATATATAAACTAATTTTATGAAATAAAAGAAATCAGAGGTATAAGCTATGTCACATGGGTGCGGGTGCGACACGGGTGCGGCGCAATTTCAAAAATTTTGGACACGGGGACTCGGCTATATATATATTAATATATATATATATATATATATATATATATATATATATATATATATATATATATATATATATATATATATATATATAAGACTCGGTCAAAGTTGTGCCCATTAGGGGACAGGTGATGAGTTGTGAAGGCATTCTGTACACTTTCTTCATACAGGAATAATTCACTTTTGGGCACTTTCTTCATACACTGTAATAATTCACTTTCTTCATACAGGAAAAAACCACAAAAACTTGAGTTGTGCCCATTCTGTACTTAAAACTTGAAAGTGTACAGGTTTTTTAGTTGTGATGGGTTTTTTTCCTTACAGCTATAGCCCAGAAAATTTAAAAAAAAATTTCAAAAAAAAAAAAATCCAAAAATGGACCAAAATGACCCTAGGTGCGTTGACCACACCCAGGGTCGGGTTGACCGAGTCCGAGCCGCACCCGTGTCGGTGCGTGTCGACGCGGGTGCGGCGACCTTGGAGCCGAGTCCGTGTGACATAGGGTATAAGTATGGGAAAGAAATCTAAATATGCAGTCCTAATTAAAACCTCTATATGATAAACAGAAACATACATAATGAGAACCGCACCTTAGGAGAAAGATACGTATATACTCGATTTCATATATTTCAAGATTTATATAAAAAATCAGATTTCCCTCATTTCTTTACTCTTTAAATCTCTTTCCACCAAAAACATTGTATAAACCTAATTTATACTATTTCTCTCCATTCGATTCAAGAGAGGAACCCATACCTTTGTTGAAGTTTGAAAAAGACCGAAAGAAAAATCGGATGATCGGAGAGGAAGAGGGTCTTCTCTTTCTTCTTCTTCTCTTTTTTTTCCTTTCTTCCTCCTCTCCAACGATTTCCCTTCTCTCTCTCTCTCTCTCTCTCTCTTTTAGGTTTTTATAATAGAGGGGATCCTCTAGAGGGCGACACCCCTCTAGGGTTTCGCATATGGGTTTGGAAATAGAGTTTTCCCATGTGAGACTCTATCTTCAACCCTTCTTTCCTAATTTCTTTTATGTTACTTTTTTTACTTATTACCTCTTTTAATACTTACCTTATGCTTTTGTTTACTCAATCAAATTGGGCTATTCTAGAGACCCTAATTATTTTATAACTACCACGTCTAAATAATTTTCAGAATTAATTATTTTTTAATATTTATTTATTAATTAATTAATATTCAAAAAGTTTCAGAGGGTGCCTTACCCCTCTGGGAATCTTTTTAACTTCGAATTTCCTTAGATTAAGCCTTTATATTGAATTTAAAGCTTTAATTTCGTTGGACCTGGATATTGGATTTGGATCTGGACATAGATCCAGATCCAATATCCATATGGATCTTGAATTAGATCAAATCCTAATTAATATGAGTCTTGAACTGAGTCCAAATCTATATTAACTTGGATCATACAGATCAAATCCCGAACCGATCCAATCCAGACCCAGTCTCATCGAGGCGGGCCTTTTTTGAAACAATGTGATTTTCGGACCAACCGTAACCCGAATTCAGAAAAATAAAGTATCGTTGAATTCGGAATTTTGAGGCCCATCTATTGATATATAACTTGAATTTTGCCTTCAAATTTTGCTTGAATTTAACCAGAATTTCGCTTGATTTTAAAGGTCAAAAATAAAAGTTTTTATCATATATTGTTTGGCTCGTTTAAGTCTTGTCAGTGAGACCTGGGCCGAACCCAGATTCAATTGACGCCACCTAATATCGAGTATTTATCGATTTTTCTACCACAACCAAATTTCAAAAAGTCAGAATTTAACTTAGTGTAAAAAACAACGATATTACAACTTATGGGCTAAACAAACAGACAAAAGTGTGAATAAACATCTTTTGTCTACATATAATGACACTTAGATACGAGGCATAATAGGAGGAAACACAAGAGGTAAGGAGAGCTTGTAATGAAAACAAACTAATGCCATTAAGAAGAATAAAAATATCAATCTTTCGAAACTCTATGGTTTCATAAAATAGAAAAAACACGATGTCAAGTATCTAATACTGTAAAAATGGCCAAACAAATAAGTGGTAAAACACAATCATAAAAACCGAGGTCAATCACCTGCCAGTTAGTCACATACCTATATTGATAAGATGACATGATGTGCACACACAACTCACCCCAACGACCAACTCGGATTTTCAACAACAATGAGTTCAGGAGTCAATCAACCATCAATCAAACTCAAGGTAAATGACAACACGTCACTCAGACACTTGAGAATCTAGATTGATTAGATGACTTTGAGATGCACACATAACTCACTTCAACAGTTAACTTCGACGTAATAACAATAAGGCTAAAAACAAATGATGCATTATATAAAATTCATCGATGGACAATTCAAATGCCATAAAAAGGAAATACACACTCACGGAAAACAATTTTCAAAAAGTGAGTTCATATATAAGAACCGATTTGAAAAAAAAACATTTGAAATCAAATCCAATAAAGGTAGATGAACATATAGTGCAATCATATGCACAACAAGATATCAATTGATGCAATCATATACATGGTCAATACAAGCAAGTCTACTATGAGACAACAAAGACATACAACATTAAAGAGGGCCAAAACATATATAGAGATTCTCAAAGAACAAATAAATCACCATATATTTAGAGATTCAATAGCATTCATAACTATCACTAATCATGAACCCACACATGTTACACAAGAAATTTTATCACAATGCAACAAATATAAGATTTCTAAGAAGCATTAAATAAAATACCATAATGCACAAGAATCTTTTAAAGGTTACAAATGTGCATAAGCACTCACACACCTCAAACAAGAGGCAAAAACAGACCCACAAACGTGGCATAAGTACAATAGCCACTTAGGGGCTTAGAGAAACACTCAGAACATGAAAAATATAATCTTTCTTTACTAACAAATGAACAAAATGCATAATACGTTCAAAATTATTTTATGCATGCATGATGTCAAATCATGATTATTCTATCCATGCTTTAATAGCTCTTTTGTAGTCTAAGAGAGTTTTTTCTCTCTCTTTGTCTTTAAGAGTTTTCTCTTTGATTTTACCATCTTCCCCACAAATAGATTTTGTAATAATAGGTTGAAGTTTCGATATGGAGCCATCAACATAGTCGCACAAGTCTTTGCCAACTACGATTCTTTTCATGGTGGTGGCCCATATATTTTAGTTTTTCCCATCAAATTTGATGGGAACAACTGCAACTACTTATTTTTTGGCTATTGTACCAAGAAAAAAAAGAGTAGAGGAAGAAAAAAGATAGAGAGAAAAGAAGAAAAAAAGAAGGCAAGAAATGTGTTGAAGAAGTTTGATGTCACGCTTCTTGAGGTAACGAACCAAAGCTTCACCGCTCTTCACGATCTTTCTCTTGATCTTCATGTATGAGATACAACCCAAGAGCACCGATGTTGTGATACTATGTAATGAAATACCCAATGCACAATACAAGTCTTATGGGCAAAAACAATACACATGATCAAGGACCACTTATGTGTCTAAATACAAAACTTAATCACAAATGCCTCTTATGGGCAATAACAGTACATAAAAAATATAGGAATTTATTGGGTAATTGCTTGAGAACAAGCATAACATACAAGGGTTACACCCCCTATTTATACACAAAATGAAGCAAAGAAGAGTCATTGGGAAGTGCTCCCACCAGTTAAAAATATAGCTGTTGTCCAAAGTCATTAGAAGGACTATAATGCTCTTGAGGAAAAGAATAAAATACATTAAAAAAGAAAACTCTAAAGTGCCCTCTAGCAACACCACTAATTACATAATGTATAATGACCAAAATACCCTTAACGGGTTTCACTTATATATATATATATATATATATATATATATATATATATATATATATATATATATATATATATATATATATATATATATATATACACACACACACACACTTTAACATTTCAGAGTCTCTTGATTCAATATTGTTCTCTAGTCCATACTCACACTCACAACTTAGTTGTCAAAGGCGCTAGGCAGAGCCTAAGTGGTGAGCCCCTAAAAAGACTAGGCCCCCTGGGCAGACTAGGCAGTACCCTAAATAGAAAAAATAAAAAAAAAGCACAAAATATGTAAACAAATTGCTAAAATTAATAACAAACATGTGTACAATATAAAATAAATCAACAATAAGCAATAGACAAAACATAAAATGTCGTTGAACACTGTAAAGAAATTATATTAAATAATTTGCTAAAAAAATTGAAGAATAAATAAACAATTGAATAAACAAACCATACCACTAACAACGTGAATACAAAATATACAAAAAATAAAATCATGTATAAAAAAAATTAACAAGTCAACAATAGACATAATATACACAATAGACAAATGATAAAAAGAATGAACAATTGAATTTGAATAAACAAACCATGCAACTGATAAACTGCTAAAAAAGATTAAGAATAAATGAACAATTGAATAATCAAACCATACAACTAACAATGTGAATAAACAATATACAAAAAATAAAATCATGTATACACAAAAATTAACAACAATAGACATAATATAAACAATAGACAAATAAAAAGAAGAAATGAACAATTGAATAAACAAATCATACAACTAATAACCTACTCAATGTAAATAAAAGGCAAGTAGCCAACTACATAATTTTAACACAATTAAAGACTTAACAATATTAAGTTCACATTCCAAGTCATACTACAATGTCATAAGTCATAATTAAACTATTGAAAGTTCATGATAACTAAAAACATCACATGTAACCATTGTCTTATGACTCTTATCTGCTAATCTTTATCTCTAAAGTCTAAACTATAAAGATCCTATTTTTTTATAGGCCAAAAATTAGGACAGAAAATCCTCATTGTTGCATCGAACTGCCGCACCACCGCCCCTTCATATTCGCGCTTTTTTTGGCAAGTGAAGTTAATCAAGCTTGCCGTGGGTCGTCATCATCATGTTCATAATATGAAACAATGGTTGAATGTTTTCTTCTTTGCAATTTTGCAACATTTTTTTTCTCTTTTAGTTTATTCTAGTTCAACAATAACAACGTTACGAAAAGTGGTAGGAATAGCTGAATAAGGACATGAACATACATTTTGAGGAAGACCTGCAATATGTTGTTTAAACCTATGCAGTCCACCTCTAACAATATACTCACAAAACACACATCTCAATGATGACCTTGGTCTTGGTATATTATTAATGCTTCTACAGTATTCTCATGCAGGATCATCTTGTGAAGGTTACATCAAAAAATCTACAT
This sequence comes from Nuphar pumila, assembly GCF_984573655.1. NCBI lineage: Eukaryota > Viridiplantae > Streptophyta > Magnoliopsida > Nymphaeales > Nymphaeaceae > Nuphar > Nuphar pumila. Next base: position 26,843,808 of record NC_143255.1, on the reverse strand, counting down.
GAAAATTAAAAAGAGAAAAATAATAAAGTGACAAAGGAACACATAAAGTATCTCAGAATTGGTTTGGAATGAAAAAAAAGCACAACTACAAACAATTGAAGGGACAAGGTGGAAGCGGATAATAAGGCTAAGAATATTGAGGGTGATAAAAAGAGATACAAATTTGAATTATTTATTCATCCAAATCTAAAGCTATATAGATATGTATATATATAATATATAACTGAAACGAGATACAAATTTGAATTATTTGTTCATCCAAATCTAAAGCTATATAGATATGTATATATATAATATATAACTGAAACACATAATATTAATATATAATATATAATATATAATATATAACTGAAATACAAAATATCATAATATATTCTTATGATGCATGCTCAAACTTGGCAAGACTTGAGCATTTTTTGATATCCACACTAATTATGAGCCAAGACATGATCTTGGCATATCCCATTCTCTATTCTTTCTACTTTTTCTCATAAGTAGCTAAGACTTTGACTTTCTTGCCCTCCGTAAGTGAAACTTCTTTCTCGTTCTCTATCTTAGTGAGAACTAGTTTAGGCTCCGGATCGGATCCATCAACTAGTCCCCACAACCTCTTCCCCCAAATATGGGTCTTCATAATAGAAGACCATGTTACATAGTCGGTATCATTTAATTTTATGGGCATAATTTGGACACTTTATTTGTCATTCATTTTTACAAAGGTATGAGAGAGAGAGAGAAATAAAAGAGAAAAAGATGAGAAGAGAGATAGATAGCAAGAAGATGAGCACAAGAACACGAGCACTCCTCCAAAGTCATGAAATAAGATCACCACCAATGGATCACACGAACACTTGAAATAGAATCTTCAAATGCACAACCAAGATCACACGAACATCAACAAAGAACTTAGTTCAACCAAGCTTTGATACCATGTAAAGATATGAAAGTCTTCAAATCTCACCAGCAAAGTCCACCAAATTAATACAAAAGTAGACAATCATCAACAAGGAACCCACTATGGGATTCACTCACAAACCCACACAAGGAGTACACTCACAAACACCCACACAAGGGGTCACAAGAACATAAACAAAATAATATTTTATTGATGATAATATGCAAGAAGCATGGATACATAGAAAGGGGGATCTCCCCTATTTATATACAAGAGATAACACAAAGGAGGACTCAAATAGAGTCATTGAAGCTAGTCCAACAGCTCTATTTGTAGCTGTATTGTGTTTGAGGATTCTTTACTCTATTCATCTATGCATAGTTCACTTCATGAACAAACTATATACTAAAACGGTATGAAGAGCTAAATGGACAGCAAATCTAATGTTTCTACAACATATTGCTTTTGGATGATTTTAGCCCCTGGTCTGCTAAAACTTGTTAGTTCAATAAGACGATATATTGATTAAAAGGCTTCTTGTTTCTGGTCTTTTAACTGACAGAATATCTTCTTTGTTACTTGATCGTTTTCCTATGTCACAGGGATTCGGCTAGCAGGGTGCCGCACCCACGTCGACGCGACTCGACGTGGGTGCGGTCAACCCGACCCTGGGTGCGTTGACCGCACCCAGGGTCATTTGTGTCCAACTTTTTTATTAAAAAAAAATTTGTGTCCAGTTTTTTTATTAAAAAAAAAAAATTGTTCTGGGGGCGCTGCCCCCCAGAGACCCCCTGCCATATGATATATATATATATATATATATATATATATTTGCCGCACCCAAGTTTTTTGAAAGTGCCGCACCCCCGCACCCATGTGACAGTCGTTTTCCTATTTGAACCCTTCTCCTGGTCTTGTTATGACAATTTATAATTTGCAGAGAACTGTACACTTGTGTTTTAGCAAATTATTTTCTAGTTTACACATTTTTTGTATGCCAACCTTACACCTTAATGTCTGGAAAATTGTCTGTCCTGGTTTTAATCCAGAATAGTCTGTAAATAATGGTAACTGTCTTGTCTGTTTCATTCTTTTGCCATATGATAGTTGTTCAAGTTATTATATCAGATGATGCCATTGCTATTCTTGCTCCTTCAGCATATATATTTAGCCTGTTTAGTTGTGTGAATTTTTAGGTTGAATTTGTCTCATGATTACACTATGTTTTTGTATTTGAAGTGAAGTGCTTTTCTTTCTGTTGTAGCAATTATGAATGTGCTTTTAAAGGCTGTAGTCACTTGTTCAGAACTTTATTTTCTTAAACATTTTGTGCTGATCTGAGTGCTTTTGATTTTTCTATGCATTTTTTGGTTTGCATGAAGTGAAGAAAGATGAAGCAAAGAAAGATATGACAAAAACTTCAAAGCGCATTCTTCTTGCATACTCCTCATACCCCACAGAAGTGGCCAATTTGTTATTGGGGAAATGCTTGTTGAGTAAATCTGACCTCTCTGATAGCAGTGAAGCGATGTTATCAGGAATTTCTGTGGTGGCTACCAGCAAAATAGACATGTTTGATTTAGTTGACTGGGATGACTGGAAACGTGTCATTAAAAAGTTATCTCGTAGAAGGACTGATTTACTGCTGGTAATGTTCAAGGCAGCTCTAGATAAAATTGATGCTTTTGCAGCTCAGAATTCTACAGATGGTAATCCTCCAAGTCATCTCATAAGACTTTAGTTCTGCATTTGGCTGCTAGTGAGACTCATTCCATGTAACCCTGTGGCTAAGACTCTGTCCAGATCAGGGGTGCAAATGGATCATACCTAATCAACATCTAAATTGTGTGCACTATAGAATCTGAACCCAAGCCTGGATCTGAATGAGATCTGATGTAGTTGGATTTGGGTAAAAAAAATTATAAGGTCATATTGAATATGGTAAAAGAAGATGAGAAGCAAGTTTTTAAATGTAGAAAGTGGAGTCCAACTGAACCTGATCCATTTGCACCCCAAGATCATTGGTACTTGTGTTAGTCCACTGATTCATTAAAGTTGCAGATGGACTTAACTGCATCCTATTGGTTAACTGGTGTGACATGTGAGTTTGGTGGTGCCTGAGTAAGGTGCTTCTCCATGAGCATAGGGTCTAATATACTAAGTTTAGTGTTTTATTTCTCACTATTTTTTTCACCTGCAGATGTTCAATGTGCTTTAACAATGCAATTCCAGAAGGAGAATCATAAGATAATAGAGAACATAGCTTCCCTGGCTTCTTGGCTTCTTGAATGCCTGAAAGAATTGGTTTATTCTGATCCACGTAATACAGATTGCAACGGTGTGTATGATGCTGTTTTGCGAGACAGATTGGAAGACTTGTTGCGTGCCTACTTTGGTAAATTAACTAGCATCAATGCTCTTTTGGATTCATGCTTGATCCTTTTACAGTTGGTTGGGAAAGGATCTTTAACTGATTCAATCAAGAAACTAGCAGAAATAAGGCAGCAAAACCAAACTTATGAAGTAGACACTGCTGATAAGGAGTCAGACTCTGAACAAGAGGCATCTCTCAATGAAGCAGTGAAGAAGCTGGAACTACTGAAAAGGCATCGACAAAAGAGCAAAAGCAAAGTTGCCGATAAAGAAGATGCAATATGGACTGTGGCCAAGTCATGGAAGCCATGCCCAATTGGCATGCTACCATCTTTGAGCTCTGCTGGAAGGCTCCCTGTGCTTGAGAGGGTCAGTGATGACTCTGCATGTCCAGAAACAACCAGGGAAGCATGTAAACGAGATGCAACCTGTGAGCCGGAAGGCTCCGTCCATGACAGCAAGAGGATGAGAGAGACCAGAAAAGATTGCACCTCTGAGATCCGGGTAAGATGTGAAACAAATGCAGTTGAGCTTGATGGGTCAGAGCTGGATGACAGCAACATAGTGACCACTGCAATTGATTGCATGCCTGAGTCTCAGGCATGTTTGTCACCAGTTAAAGGTAAGTTGCTCATTGATGGATCTCTGCAGCAATGTGGACAGGAGATGGTGTCTGCTATTCAATCTAAAGTTTGCACTTTTGACAATTTATAATCGCACATTTCAGCTTTAACTTTTCTCGAAATTTGTTATTCCTGTGGGTCATCACTTGCAAAGTCACAGGAAGATGGAGACATATCTTGATTCAGAAACTGGTTTGACACCCATTAGAGGCATAGATCGGTCTGCACATTTTTTGTGTTCAAGAGGTTGGTAGTCACTGGATATAGTCGTTTCTGGCTTCCTTTTCTAATTCTCTATTTTCTCCTTATGAAATTTGCCAGGTAGTAAATTTTCACAACCTTCAGTGTAGTTTTTGCCCTTCCGAGTACATGCCCATATGGGGGTGTGCAATTTTGTATGATCACTCACTAGATATGGGTAATATTTTCATGGTTCCTGGTGAACTCCCCCCCAACCCCCCTGCTAAAGTGTTGATTGAAATTTACAAGTGTTCAATTTTATAATTCCTTATTTTCTTTAAATTCCAGAGAGTTTTATTGAAATGTTTGAACACAAGCAAAAGAAGTCACAGGGAAAGTGTCATATGCCAAATATTATCATTACTTCAGTAAGTATTTTATTAGTTATCACTTGGGTACATGCTTCATCCGTGATGTGGAGTATGGCATGCTTTAAGGTTGGTTATCATAAGCTGCATATTGAGGGAAGACCTTGTCATATGCGTTTATACATGGAACAAAATTGTCTTGATCAATTGTTTATCTTTGGAGAATCACATCATAACTAAGGCTTCTTTCCTTGTGGTGGCATGGATTCTGGATCCTGGATCTTCAGCAATATCCATTGTCCAGGATTGAGGTTAATACTTCTCCCAGTGGCTCACTTGAAACAGTGTCATATCAGCTTCAAGGAACCCTGGACGCCAGTCATCATGATGATGAACGGCACCCAAAATTGATCAAATTGAGTGTTCCACAATTAGATGGGTCCCATAGTCCCATGAAGTGATCACGATTCATGGCACTTGTGGATAGGGATGTCAATGAATTGGATTTTATCAGATATCCAACCAAATGTTATTCCATCTAGTTGCATTTGATAAGCCAAAACCAGATCTGATTATGATCAGATACAGATATGGCTTTGATTTTCTGCTACCAAAACCGACAAATATCCGAATTTGTTAGATATCCAAATCCATTTACATGTGAAAAAGCGGATCTGGTATGAGCTTTCCACCATCCGAAACAGTTTAGCCAACAGCCAATTAGTTGAATTTGGATTTGGCCACATCCGATCCGAATCCAAACTGTTTACATCCCTACTTGTCTTTCTAAAATGACTGGTCCAGATTTATTCATAAGAGGGACTTGTGAGAGGGTTTTTGAGTGCCGGTCTTGATTCGCTCTCCACTTGAAAGTGCTGATGTAGACTGCCTCCTGAAACTCAGAGATCCCTCTGGTTTCCTCTGTTCTCTTTGCAATCTCAGATGCATCAGCTGATAAGTCAAGGGTCGCCGTTAGAAAAAATAAAAAGCAGCATTTGGTTGATGGTTTGTTAACGTAAACAAAGGTTGAAAGTCTACGTTTCTGAGAGAAATTTTAGAGTTTGTGACATGTTAACGCATAGGTCTTTTGATGGCAGAAAGTAGCCTTAATAGTTTCTGTAGAGCCTGGAAAAATCCCAGCGTTACTGCTTTCAAAAGACTTATTAACCTAATGGGTTGCTCGACAAAAGTGGGTGTTGTACCTAGGGAGTTAGAATGAGTTAGATTCAGTTTGGATCTAGGAATAACCAAAACCAAACTGCTAAATTCCTGATTAACTGAATGTAATTGGATATTTTATAGATTAAAAAAAGGATTATCAGATCCTTACTGGATTTGGGCTTGGAAACATTATTACTCGTATCCAGATAACGTAATTGAAACTAGGGGTGTCAATGGGTTGGATTTGGTTCAGACCCAAGTGAAACCAGACCTGGGCCCAATTTTTGGGTATGAGATCAGGTCCAGACCCGGTCTAAGCTGACCCACCATAACAGAAACCATACCCAGACCCGATAATAACTACATGAACCAGTCACGGGCCATACCCGGTAAATAATATTTTTTATCATTTTTACATTGAAAAATTATGGGTCTTAATTGGAACTCAAGTCGGGCCTGGGTCTGGTTTAAAATTCGACAAACTATACCCCGATCCATGTATTAATCGGACCTTCAGGTCCAGACCCGGGTCTTAATCGAGTCTTCTTATTTATCACCATACCCGAACCCTATAGGGTTTGGTACTGGTTGGGCCCAGGTAAACCCGACCCCGTTGACATCCCTAATTGAAACCATACAGCCTTGAATAAGACATCTGAATCTGACCAAGTGTATTTGGTCTGGAAGACCTATAGATGACCACATTTATCCAGTAACCAAGTAGGCCATAGGCCATGATTTGGGGATCTGCGGTACATATTGACTCTTACCTCAAGTGCTAATGAACATAAACACTAAGTATCTAGAGAAATCCATTTCTTAATAATATGGCTCACGGTCCACAAGGGCTCCGTTCATTTGGTAGGGACTATTTGTGAATGTCACAAGTTGATGGGACATCACAAGTTCGAAACTCACAGGTGGCGTCCCTTGCCACAATGTCGAAGCTGGGTGTACTCCCCCATTGGGCAGGAGGGACCTCAAGGGTTTTACCCACGGGAGGTCAGCCAATGTGCGGTCAGTGATGGGGGGGGGGGGGGGGTTCCTTGGACTATCCAAAAAATAATATGGCTCACGAAGACCTGCAAAAGGAGATCAGATAATGATGAAACCACAAGATGGCTAACAAGTGATATTTACCACACAAAAAATGCAATTTGACGCACTAATTGAATAGAACAGTATTGAATGAAACCATACAACCAACTTTTCCGTTTGCCAAAATCAGGAAGTAGCCACAAAAATGTTCATGGCAGGACCTATAGCCATCTCCGCAAGATTACCTCTTTATGGTATGGCAGGTATGCAACGTTCAATCTATCACTCTTCATTCATTCTTAAGAAAGATGAACACTAGAAAAAAAAAATCATTTAAGGGATTTACAGTGCATATCGCCAGTATTATATGCATTTTGAGAAGTGATCTGTGCTTCACACAAGTGAGTCAGACAGTATGTGAGACTATAATATACACAATACATATGCATTCTCCAATAGACTGAGAAGACAGATGAACACCATATACATTTCACAGTATGAGATGGAACGATAAGACATGATACAAACGGATGAGAAGGTTGCCACTCGCAAACTCTCGAAAGACCAAACTCACTTGATCAGACAGTCTCAGGCATGACAAAGTTGGCAGCTGCATGAAAGTATCCTTATATACAGCAGAGTGTTCAGATGGACCAACATATGATGACAAAGAGGGTTTGCATCTTAAGATTATAAAAGGTATTTTTCTTCTATGATTCTGCGAGGGTCAGTGCACCACTGCTGCATCATGAATCTCAGGTCCCTCTATCTGACCAGAATCAGCCAGTCGTCTTAACATATTCATAATGGTAGGAAGCAATCTTGTGGCCAGGGAGAGGACTCCAGGTAGCTGCATTTTGATCAGACACATTATCACTTTCAAAAGTCTCTTTTCAGTGAGCAATTTATATCATCAGAATACAAGATGTAATTTCCTAACATAATGGAGCAGTCAACACATGAACATAGGGTCGAACATAAGCAACTCCATTACATGTTCAATGCTATTCATCTGGACATGGATGATGGCTCAGCTTGCTGCTTCATCATATATGCAAAATAATTATCATGATAGGGGGTTTATAGGTAATTGAAGAACGTTTCATGATTTCAGTTTTTACTCACAATTCCATCGTGAAATTCCCCTTGTACGTCCAGCGGGACCCATAAAGCTTTAAGAAGTAAGCCAACCACAATGAAAACCCCTACGTACAGAGGATTCCTGTTCAAATATGTAAGACTCGAGCATGGAGGAACCAGCTCTGTGGAATGCAATGGAGACATCACAAAGCAGTACAAGCTTATTTATTACCTCAAAAGTGCCATAAATTCATTAAAACCTAGAACAGCCATAGCAACAATTGCCCATGGAGGTGGTAACCAGTTATTCCTTCTGTATGCCTCCTGAATAACAATCAAGCAAAAGTCATAACAATGAAAGACCAAGAAACTGCAATTCAAGACAACAATCATGTAATATCCATATCTTCCATATGGAAGCACAGATAACACAGAAATCAGTATCAGGATAAATTACTGCTATAGATAAGTGCTGAAAGATAATTCACTCAATTAAATATAGGATTTGATGTAAAGGTGCTAGATCAATTTTCTCCTTTTCTCTTTTTCTATCTCCCTTAAGTGTTCATTCTTTTATTTCCAATACCTTCACTGAATAAAATCTACTTAAAGTGCATGCTACCAACATCCATTTTCAGCTACATATGTACTTATAAATATTATATCCCAAATCGCACTGATCAGTTCATATGAGACTGGCACTTCTAGATCTATCTTCCCTATAGCAACAGATCTAGTTCTCCATGCAAATTTAATAGTTTGAAGGCTACATGTTAAGAAATTTTATGTATATGGTCACACTGATCAACTAATGAAATCTATGATGTCCTAGATTTTATGTATGCCATAATCCTAATATTTCTTAAAATACCTATAGAAGTGTTGAACTAAATTTAAGATATTAATGTGCTTTCAGACAAAACATGTCGCTTTTTTAAAGAGTAGGCACTGATGACACAATACTCATATGCAGTATGCACTATAAAATTGATCCCCAGTTCATTTACAGTTTATTCTATATCATGTAGTAGGTCATCTATGATTGACTTAAAAACTACTGCAATTACTAAATTTCAAGAAATATAGAATACATAAAGACTTTCTCTTGATGGTAGGCCAGCATATTTGAGACTAGCAGCTGAAGATAGGGAAAAAATAAAATTCACAGTTCTACTGTTTGTTCTAGAGTAAAGTATAAAATCATCAGATGAAAGCAATCCACAACAGAGGGATGTAATAAATATGCAGTCTTCAAATTGGTGTAGATTTAGAGATGCGCCACAAATCACCAAGAATAACAATAAACCAACAGTTGGTGCCCACTGCAAAAATGAAGAAAAGAAGATATTGTTTCTCTGAAGGAAACATGCCTGGGCAGATACTGCCTGGGAAATAAAGTAGTCTATTTCTGTGTTGAATTGTCTCCACAAAGATTTGCATTGGACAGGTGTAATCAATGTTACATTTGAAGGAACCTGGTCCACACAAACATTAATGACAAACAATATGCTGGTAAAATTTCATAGAACGTGTCTTATCTGAACAAATACCCCTTCCCATGCACTTGAAGCCAATGGGTTATCATCTCCAACTATACTTCTGTCCTGTTTAGCACCACCACCACCAGCTACTAGAAAAAAAAAAGAGTTTGCTCTATGTTGTCTGGTTGTCCATTAATCCTTATGGCAGCCATGACAGCTAGAAGCTTCAGGGCCTGAAATATGTGATTCAACAGATCAAAACATGACCAAAAGAAAGTAGACCGAGTATCAATATGTTACATAAATGCAACTCTCACTGTGATACCTCAGCACGAGCACTTTTTGTGATCAAACAAATATCTTCCTTTCCGGTCCAAATTCTTGGCATTGATTCACTGTCATGGCTGATCATGCATAATTTCTGCATTTTAGATACATATTTTTATGCATGATCTGTCGAAAAAATGAATTAAGAACCCATTCTTGTCAACCTTTTTCGAGAAATTGCTTTAAACTCAAAATAAAGAAAAAAATGCACATTTCAAACCATGGTTGCCAGTTGAGGAAGCGGGAGCGGGAAGCGAGGCACTTTCAAAATTTTAGGAAGCAGGAAGCGTGGGACCACTTAGGAGCGAATCGGGAATCATCTCGGAAGCAACCTAGGAAGCGAACCAGAAGCGACCTAGGAATCGAGGGGGAACAAAAAAAAATAAAAATAAAAAATACAAAATAAAAAAATAAAAAAATGGGGGAAGTGAGGGGAAAGCGTGATGGGAAGCGCGCTTCCCATAAAAGTAGTTCAAGTGATTTAGGAGTGCGGCGTTTTGTGCTTCCCCTCTCATTTCGGAAGTGCGACGTTTTGCGCTTCCGAAGTGCGCTTCCCCGCTTACCTAGGCGCTTCTGGTAACTCTATTTCAAACCTTCCCTGCATGTTTCACAGTAGTTCAAGTGATTTAGGAGTTTTTAATTGGTGTTCTATAGGAGTGCACACTTCTTAAAACACGTTTTTAGAAGTAGGGTTTTTTTAGAATTTTTAAAACTTCGTTGGTTTCTTTTAGAAAAATCATTTTAACCTAGATTTTTTAGTATAAAAATTAATTTTTGAGAAGAGGCTGGTGTCTTTTCTCTAGGGATTCATGCCCAGCCTCTTCCTCCCTCTTCTTCTCCGTTTTCAATCTTGGTTGGTTTTCTTCCTCCTTTCCTCCTTCTTCTTCTTCTTTTCTTTCCTACTTCTGGCCCTCGTCGTCGCCGACTTTTTCTTGTCCCCATCATCGAAGGCACGTGCAGCCCGGAGAAAGATCACTTTTTCTTCTCAACCCCTTCATCGGAGGCAACTATCGAAGGTATGTCTCTTCCTTCCCCGCCTCTCCATAGTTTCGCATTTAGATTAGTCTTTTTTGCTTAGAATACATTAATACTACTTCATCATTGCATTTAGTATAGCCTGATCTTTGCATAGTCGTTGCATTTAGTTTAGATTGATTTTATTTTCTTGAATGCAAAAACAAAATTTATTTTTAGCATTGCATATAGTGTAAGTTAATTTATGTAGTTTTGTCGTAGGTAGAATAGTAAAAAAAAATCTCTATTTCCGTATCATATAGTAGATTTTCTTTTCTTTTCGCAGTTTAGGTTGTTGATACAGTAATATCGGTCTGAGCAACATGCAATCACTTTCTTACCAGTCCAGCAATCATCCTTATTCGAGTTGTGTGAGTAACGCAGATCAGCATGATAATTTTTGCATCACATCTTTTGCAACTCTCTTGATTAACGTGAACTGCAAATCACATATTCTTTGCCTAATTTGCAGCAGCATCGTTAACGAGGTATAGATTTGGTTTTGTATGAGCTGCAGATTGATTGGTTAGAGAAGTTAATCTTTAACATATTCGGTAGTCAAGTTGTTTTGATCAGACTCATCAATTGACGCAGATCTGCATGATTCTTAAATCTCACATATCAACGTCAAATGAATATCACACATTTTTACCGGTCCTTTCAATTGGTCTGATCAAGAAACTTGAATCTGAGATGCAGACTTGAATATTCTTTCTCTCTGCAGAGGTCAGCACAATATCACTTTACAAATTTGATGTCGGACACAATGTTTTTGGCAGACCATATCTGATCACGCAATGCATGCACACCCGTGTGTGAACAACTCACGATTTTGGGATTGCAGCAAGTAGCAGTTAGTCAGTTGCTTTAATTTCTTAATTTTTTCAATAGTTTTAATATTATTGCATTCCTTTTGTTAGATTAGATGTAGTTATTGATCACATGATAGAATAGTTAATGTGTTTTACCACTTATCATTAGTAGTTTAGTTTCGTGTTTTTTTTATTAGTGATTAGCTAATATAATAATTCAGCATCAGGTTAATTAGAATTGTTAATCACCTTTGGTTAGCTAATTAGATTAGTATTTTGGGTTAGTTCATTAACGTTTTCCTTTATTTGGAATTAGTTTAGCATATTTTGCAAATTAGTTAAATTCAATTAGATTGTGAAAGCTAGTTAGTTTAGATTTAACATTTTTTTTATTTTTGTTAGCTAAGTTGTTTTTGGTTTGCTTCATAGTTTGTTAGATGGTTTGTTACGTGTTAGTTTATTTGTCACAATTTTTTTAGTTGTTACAAAGTTTGTTAGAGTGTTAGTTTTTACTTTTTGTTTGTTTTTGTTAAAACTAACATTAGTTTTAGGGATAGTTCTTTGTCTGCTTTGTTTTTTTTGTCTTTTTGTGTTTTGCAAGGAAGAGTTTACATGTGAAAAAGCCTCTCAGAAAGGCCCTTCAAGCCCTTCAAAAGAGCCCTTGAAGGTCTCTCAGAGAGCCCTCAGACGAGCCCTCAAGAAAGAATATTAGTAGCTTTTATAAGTCTGCTAATTCAATTGAAGCAGTTGCATTGCAAGGGACTAGATCATAAGCAACAAGATGACCCTCTCTTTTTCTTTTCTTTTAGTTTTAGGGCCATTTTTAATTAATTGGGTTTGTAAGAAGGATTGTTTATTATTTTTTTTAGCCCTCTGCAAGAGAGTAACTCAGTGTAATTAGTTAGTTATTTTTATTTTTAAGGCAATAAAGATTGGATTTCTGTGAAATACAAAGTTTTTCATCCCGTTCTCTGAGTTTGACTCGGATCTCACCCTAGTGTGAGCCTGTTTTTATTATTTGGTGTCTGACTTTCACAAAACGTTTTATCAAAAATTATCTTTAAAAATTTATTTCATAAAAACTTGCATCAATGGCTAAATACTGTTGAAAACCTGAAATAATCCAAATTTGGCAGTCGTCAAAGGAACTTGGAGGAGGTGATCATCTGGGAGGGAGGGTGGTGCGGGCAGGAGGGAAATATGGTAAGAAAGGCTACAACTAAATCAAACAGTTACCTATCTTTCATGCGAATAAGAACTTTCCCAGCTTCCTCTCTGGCTTTTCTTTCAACCAGATTTCTTTCAAAAGCAACAAGATTTTCAAATATTCTATCAGAGGTCACATAGTCCAGTTCTAAATTTGCAAGATCTGATGAGATTTCAGATACAACAGCCTTTGTCAAACGCTTAAGAAGGTTTCTTATGGACTGCCATGTATCTTGATTAGCAGCATCAAAGAAAGATTCAACAGGTTCATCAAGTGCTTCAACAAGTTTTGTCTGTTAGAAAGAATTCCTAGATCATTAGTTCTGTCAACAATGCTTAGAATCAAGGCACTCCAAAAAAAACTACTAAAATGAAAAACATGTTAAAGAGATTCAGAACAAGATAGTTCATGTGGATGAAGTCAATATAACATGCCTCATGGCCAGCTACAATTTCAGATAATTTTGCGGTCCTCACAGATGCTACATGTGTGTCGATATCACGATGAAGCTTTTGACAGAATTTGGAAGGATCCCAGTTATCTTGTTCAAATGTTGCATCTGGAAGAAAAAGCCACATAAGTGCAAATAAGTTGTCTTTGCTCCAATCCCAAAGAAATTAGAGTGATCTTTTTGGATGAAGTAAAGAATTTGCATGGTAATAATAGACAGCTGAAATTAGTACAAGAGAAATTAGTTCATTAAAGCATGGCATAGGATTTGAAAACTAAACTTTGCAAAGCAACCATACTCAAGAAGCATTTTAAGCATTCAAGAATACTAGTAATTTCTCCATCATGAAAAGTTTGTAGAAACATAGGTTTTAAGGGAACTTTCTTTTTTCTAGTTCAAGTTTAATGCAATGTTGTAAGTATCATATGATACGGTATGGTATGTATCGTTACTATGGAGAATATCGATATGATACACACTTGTATCATGATACGAGTATGTATTGTATTGTATCATAAGATCAGGATGTATTGTACGATACAGTGTCGACGCACTTAAAAAAGGGCCGAATCATAAATTTTCAGTTTTGGATTTTAAAGACCTCTTAAGGGCCGACTCTCTCATTTGTATAGAAGCCATTAGAGAGGTATCCACACACCCTAGGACTTGTGAGGGCGATTTGAGAGCTGATCTGTGCGCAAGGGAGGGGGATTTTGTAGTTTATTCAAAAGTATATTTCCATCATTTTTTCACTCAAGAAAGTGAGTTAAGGTAAAAAAAAACTTATTCTTTGCTTCTTATTGAGTTTTTTTGAGAGAAGATAGCAACAAATGACCCAGCATGGCAATGGACACTCAAGTAATGAGTGAAAACTGATTGAAAACCGATTGCAACTATTGTCTTACTATTTTTTTGTATGGTATTTCTCGGTTGAAGTATCATTTAACTGGTACACATCTCAATGTTGCAGCCTGCACATCAAGGAAATTGTCGGATGCTATGAAATGACAATAATTACTCACTGAAAAACAAGAAAAAGAGATAAGTGAGGCAGAAATAGAGTATGGGCAGTCCTGGGAGGACAAAGATGAGCTTCCTACTTATGATCTTACAACCCCTAGCATAGCATTCGAAGAAGTTCTGCAGTGAAGGGAAAATATGTGGTTGATGCTAATAGTAGTAGTGTCACAAGCTCAAAAAGAAGAAGAGAAGGAGAAAGATGAGTAGAAGGTAGAGCTAGAGGATCTATTAGGAGATTTTTTCTTCCTAGGACTACCCTTGGAGAGAGCCCCAACATTCGTACTGCTATAACTTTTCAACATTTAGTTGAGAAGGCGAATGTCGCGGTTGGAAGATGGTTCTATGATGCCTGCATTCCTTTCAATGTGGCAAATTCTTTTTATTTTCAGCCCATGGCAGATACCATAACTAGTATCAAGCAAATACTTTCATATCATGCTTTGAGAGGAAAATTTTTAAACACTAATGTGAATGAAATAAAGACATATAATGAAGAGATAAAGCAGTCATGAAAAGAAATTGGGTGTAGCATCATGGTAGATGAGTAGACAGATAGAAAGTCAAGGACTTTGATAATCTTTTTTGTCTATTGCTTTAAAGGAACTATGTTCTTTAAGTCAATTGACCCATTTGATACACCCAAGACAACAGTTGTATTGCTCAGGGTATTTGATCAAGTTGTGGAAGAGGTTCAACCTCAAAATATTATTCAATTTATTACTAATAATGTAACAAATTATAGGTCAACAACTAAAAAACTAGTAGAAAATTATGGGTCATTCTTTTGGATCTCGTGTGTTGCTCATTGCATATACCTCATGCTTGATGACATTGGCAACATGGATAAGATAAAGCACACAGTTGAATGCTGCCAAAAAGTTACTAAATTTATTTACAATCATGCATGGATTTTGAACTTGATGAAAAAGTATACTAGTGGTGCTGAGTTGATTCGTAGTGCAATTATTAGATTTGCCATGATTTTTTGATCGTGCAAAGTCTACTAAAGAATATAATTGCATTAAAAAACATTTTCTTCAAATGAGTGAAATGCATAACCCCATAAACAAAAAAGAAAGTCAAGAAAAATTGTAGATATTGTATTCAAAAGTGAATCCTGAGATTCATGCATGAAGTTGTTGAGAATCACTATACCTTTGGTGAAGATACTTCCATTGGTTGACAGTGAAGACAGAACAACTATAGGTTATACCTATGAGGCCATTAGAGATAAGATAATTTGAATGGGAAGAAAAAAATATACATTCTTATATGAAATATCATTGATCATAGGTGTACTAGGCAACTTCATCAACCTCTTCATGTTGCAACATATTATTTAAATCTTGCATTTAGATACTCTCCTACATTTGAAATAGACATGAAAGTCAACAAGGGACTCTTGGATTGCATTGAAAGGTTGAACCTTAATTATAACGTTCAAGATCAAATTCATAAAGAAATAAAAATTTATGATAATGCATTGCATGATATGGGTGTTATATATATCCAAAATACCGATAGGGGTATTTTGGTCTTTTCATATGTAATATAAGTTGTTTATTAAAACAACTTATCTTTTGTCTTATTCTTCTCTTTTTTTATTTTATTTTTTAAAACCCTTAGGGACCCCACTTATGGAGTCATTGGGGTCCCCAACGGTCATAATATGACCGTTGGGGCTCCCTAGTGACTACATGAGTGGGAACCCCAAGGTCTCCCTCTTGCTCCTTGTTTGTGTATATAAAGGGGGTGTTCCTCTCTCATTTGTAATTAGTTCTCTCCCTCTCTCTCAACAATATTTGTCACTTTTTGCCTTTTGACATTATCCCTTTGTGGGTTTACGTGTTTTCACTAAAAGTGCTTGTGTACTTTTCTTGGTTCTTGTCTATTGTTGGACTTACAAGTGATTTACACTTGTTATTTGTATTTTTGCTTATTTTATTACATGGTATTAGAGCCATTTGGGTTCTTTTGATCTTGGAAGGTTTCTTTTGTTCCACTTAAAGATCGTGACCAAGATACTTTCTCTTTCTCCATCTCTATCTTCTTCTTCAACATAGAGCACAAATCAAGGGTGGAGCTCTCTTTCAAGCTCAATGGTTCAAATTATTTAATGTGAGCGTCGGCTATGGAGAACCATCTTAGAGGGAAGAAACTTTGAGGCTTCGTGATGGGGACCTCTCTTGAACCATCGTTGAAGCTCACCAAAATCGAAGAATGTGTTGAAAAAGCTCTTGATGGGAAGACCGCCTTAAATCCATTCATGATTATCAAGCAAAGGTAAAAGATTGAGAAAGTAACCACGCTAAGATTTTGACGTGGTTTATGAATAATGTTAACATAAAAATTTGTTCTTCCTTAATGGTATGCATACCCAAAATGATCTAGCTCGTCAATATTTTTGTCAAGATAAAATTAGGTTCACTAAACAATTTTTCTTGTTGGTGTTCAAACTCAATGTGCGCCCAGATCCATTGTGTTTGTGGGGGACTGTTAGAGATAATGTTCTGGATGGATAAGTCACTCAAACGACTTTTTCATTGAACTCTCACTTTAAAGTCCAACTGAAGAGAAAGTCACCTAATGCCTCAAATGAAGATCACGATAAGTCAGTTTTGATAAGAGTTCACAAACTGTCTTCTACAAATGTCCAGATGAGCTTACCTAATCCTAAAGATTATGATAAAGAGGAAAGGTTTCTAGCCAAGATTAGTGTTCTTAATTTTAAGGCTAATCTAGATGTATTGGACTCTCATTGTAAGAGGAGAGCCCTCTATTTAACATTTTGAATAGAAAGGTGATTGTGGATGTAGGTGATTACCGAACCACGTTAAATCAGTTTTGTATTTGTGCGAGTTTATTTGGTGTATTATAAGTCTGGTTCATATTATTGTGTGAGTGTGGTTCATGTTAATAACAAAGTTTTTTTGTCACATTAATATCATGATAAATACCTATATAATATTGTTGAAGTAGGTGATATTTTGAAAATATTACTCATTTTCAGGATTATATTAGATTTTAATATACCATGATAAAATCAAGATATTTTCATAGTACCATACGTTTTAGTTAGTTTAAGAACACGGGTTTATAAAGCGCACTTTATGTAGATTGATGCACCTTTGATTTGACTCACCTTGATTTTCATATAATATTCCTAAAAAGGATTAACTTCGATGGTTCATCATTATGATTTAACATAAAACTTATTGCTCTTGAAGAGAGAAAAATATATGTTATTACTCATTTATGCAACCTCACGATGAAAATGGGCCATTGTTTAATGAGGTTTCAAGAATAAATTATGATTATCGATTCTCAAAAAACAAACAAACTATGATTATCAAGAAATAGAATTTATTAACTGTGAGGTTGCATGTAAGGCTGGACGGTCGTGTTCTCAACTCAGAATTTTACTTCTCAAGGAGGCCGACCCATTAAGTAGGGTGTCTACGGGTCGGGTTTACCCAGACCCAACCAGTACCAAACCCTATAGGTCCCGGTATGGTGATAAACAAGAAGACCCGATTAAGACCTGACTCTGGACCCGAAGGTTCGATTAATACATGAATTCAGGTATAGTCTATGAAATTTTATTCCAGACTCAGGCCCGACTCGAGTTTCGATTAAGATCCATAAATTTTCAATGTAAAAATGATAAAAAATAGTATTTTACTTGGTATGGCACGGGTCTGTTTCATGTAGTTCTTATCTCTGATTCCACTCATGTCTGGACCCAATACCATACCCAAAAATTGAGGCCAGGTCTGGTTCTCACTGGGTCCGAACCAAACCCGACCCGGTGGCCCAGTTCTTAATGAGGGTTAAAAAAAAAGAAATTATGATAACTCATGGAAAAAAATACAAAAACCTTTTTCCACTCCAGCATGGTTAGTCAAATCAACAGAATAAATGAATAATTCACATATTTCACAAAATATTTGGAATAATGGAGTAGGAACAGTACAATAATTAGAAACTAGCAAAACCATAAAAGACAAATTAAAGGGGCGGGGGGGGGGGGGGGGGGGCATTTCTAGTAATTATGGTTTGATGTTCTGCGTCCTCTACACTTGGATCTCAAATCTAAGGGAATTATCCTTTTTGTGAAATCGAACATTATCATTTTTATATATAATTGTTGATAGAAATGAGTTTGATACTTGTCATTAATTTACTAATTACAGTAATTTCTACCTGAAGCTGTGTTGTCAGAATCGTATTGAACGTTGCATTGTTTTGAAAGTGATTCAGGAGAATTTGGCCAATTTGGTTTCTCAACCGAATCGGTTAATTTTTAACTAGCAGATGAGAAGTGTCACAAAATATTGAACTATAAAAAATATTTTAAAATAAACTGAATTAGCCTGGTTTTGTGTCAAATTTTGGCGGATATAATACTAATAGGCCGATTCAGGTGGATATTGGTAGTCCTTATAAGGTTTCTAAAATGAGTTCCCTACCAGTATCAGATGAGTTAAGCTATGGTGCACCAAGCACCAAGGCAACCATGGTGAAACTGGTGAAGAGTGCAACTTCTTGGTTGGCTTTCTAAGGATTCAAAGGTTTTTTCATGGGTAATGGGGTTTGAATGATAGGGTGTTTTGATACGTGCTGGGCCCATGGGGTTCAGATAGATCCAAAATAAAATTCGAATAGATTGAAATAGGGAAAACAAATTCAATTTGATTGTAACAGGTTTTACTAAAAAATTTGGTTCTCCTAAATGGCTAGGCAGAAAAATCTCAAATTTTCAGGGATTGATCTAGAAATGTCTTTGAGGATCTAACTCCACAGGGTTTGGGTTTTATGAGATCAGGAATAGGAAACCAGAATTTTGGTGAGGATTGGGTTTTAGTTTAGGCAAGGTTTGGTAAATAGGTTGATTATCTTAACTGGTTGGGATTTTTTGAGCTAATTTTTGGCAGATAGGTTGGAGACACTATAGAGAACTTATGGTTAAAACTGCAGGGTTAAATCAGGTTGGATGAGGGAGATATGACCTAGAGAAATCGTGTCAAATTTTGCAATTCAGATCATACATAATTGAGTTGGTTAACTATATTCGGTTTGGGTCAAAGGGTGGAGAAGCAGGTTTAAGCCTAGGTGAGGATGGTTTCGACTTACTAAAACTTAAGGGTAGTACTTGGAGAATTCTGCTACAACTTGGTATGGCTGGGTTGGGTCTGGTACAACATCAAAGACATTACACCTTGAAAGACTTTAGTTTTCCACACTTACTCTTTGGGCACCTTGGTGAAGGTGGGCCTAAGATGCAGCTTAGGACAACTTGTAATGATCAGATCCACTAGGGATCACAACAAGATCAAAGAGGGGACCCGACTAGAGGAGGGCCTGGGGACCAAGAGAAAAGAAAAGAAGAGAGGGATACACTGAAGAGGAGAAAGAGAGAGAGAGAGAGAGAGACGAATTTGAAGAGAAATTCAACTCAAGTTCAATATATTTTTCATACCCCTAATACAAAATGGTACCTCTATTTATAGGCTCAGGAGAGACATTAACATCCTTGACAATTTCAAAAAACATTAAATAGAAAATGAGAAATCCTAAGAGGTCTTTTCTAAAATAGGTACAACCTCGCTTGACTAAGATATGATACCCAAGAGCCTTCATAAAAACCTTGCACGCCCATCTAGGCACCTCTCAAGGGAAGGTCAACATCTTGGTGGGCCCCACTAGGGCCAACCGGCCCCTCCTTGGATCCAGTTCCTTTATTGTTGCTTCAATCCACTCCAAGCTTTGATCCGCCCAATGTCATTTAGGGTTGGGTCTCTTCTTGCGCTGGTCCCACAATGCCAAAGTGGATTCAACTTTAAATGGATTCGTATAATTCCTTTTCTCTTGAAAATTGCCTAGTCCACTAGGCAAAAAAACCAAATATTGATTCTGGAGAATATAGTCGAACTCTCAAGTTGGCTTTCTTTCATCGCTCTATTCAACTAAATGCTTCTTAACCCTCTAGTCATTGATCCATAATTTTTGGGTTTTAAGAATTCAAATTGGGGTCTTGGGTTTGACATCTTCTGGAGTAGTTGTGCTTCCTTCCGGATGGTCACCATGATGTGCCTTCAACTTTAACACATAAAACACAGGGTGAACTTGAGCGGTGAAAGGTAATCGGAGTTTGTACGTCACCGGTCCAATACGTTCAATCACTTGATATGACTCATGGTAACATGAGGAAAGCTTGTTGTTGGAACTCTCGGTCCTTCCTATTCTTGTCATAAATTTGTTTCATCCTATTTTGTGCCTTAGCCAATTTTTTCTTCAATTCCTACAACCACATCCATTTGCCTTAATTGTCAATCAACCTCAATGGACTTGTCTGACCCTTCTTCATAGGCTATGGTTTTGGGTGGTGTTTGTTTATATAGAACTTCATAAGGGGTTATCCTAATGGAAGAATGGTAAGAGGTGTTGTATGACTATTTGGCCCAAGGAAGGTAGTCAATACAGGTTTTGGGTTTCTCTTGAGTGAAGCATAGGAAGTAAGTTTCAATGGTTCGATTAACTACCTCGGTTTGACCATCGATTTGTAGTGCTAAATTTTATTTTTGTCTCTAATAGGTTGAAATACTCTTTCTAGAAGTAACTAGTGAAAAGGGAGTCTCAGTCACACACTATAGATTTTGGCATCCCATATAGCCTACCAATATTTGGTGGAAGGTTTTAACCACAGTATGGGTAAAATACTTTCAGAGTAGAGCTAGTAAGTGAAAAAACTTGGTCAACCTATCAACAACTATGTAGATGACTTCTTTTCATAAGACCTACACAAAGTTCATCGATATGTCGGACCACACTTTATAGGGAATGGGTAAGGTCTGCAAGTATCCTATCGGGTTGGTTGCTTCATACTTATTGGTTTGGCACACAAGGCACTCTCAAACAAATTTCATCACTTTCTCCTACAACTTGAGCCAATAGAACTCGGCCTTGATGCGTTGTTGGGTTTTATAAACCCCTTCACGACCACCCATAGGAGATAAATGGTAGTGATATAAAAGATCTGGGATGATCTCTGCATCGCAAGGGAGCAAGAACTGGTCCTTGTAGAAGACTAAGTCTCCTTTCAGTTGGTGATTTAGTCAGCTAATCGGATCTTCCTTGAGAGCCTTCTTAATCTTTTGAATTGGTTCACTCTCATGTTGCACCCTACACACTTCCTCCCATATTTTGCAAGTCACAACTGAAAGAACATTGAGTCTTACTTTATAAGTTTTCATAACTTCTTCTGACCCTTCTCCTATACCACTCTTAGGTATATGACCCTTAAGGCAAACTCTCTCTCTCACGAGTTCAAAAAATACTTTTATTTTACTAATTTTTCATTAGACATTGCCTAAGGTCCACAACCAACTCATCCTAAGGACTATGTCTGCCCCTTTCATGGGTAGTAGATGGAGATCCACCATGAATTTGGATCCTTGGATATCCAACTCCACCTTCGGGCAAACATATGAACACTTGAGGTGGCATCAGTCTCCAACTATGCCATTGAACCTTGGTCCTTGGTCGGGGCAGCTCATGATTTACACAAGATCTTCTCTTACAAAATTATTGGTTGATATGGTGTCGATCAACACCTCAACACCTTTCTAATTTCAACGTCCCCTAACTCACATAGAGTTTGGGATGTGTTATGAAATCCCATGGCCTTGCTTGGTTTCCTTCTCTGAATTCTTCTCTATTGCTTTCACTTATCATAAACATTTTAATGGTCTTGCACTTGTGACCTAGTGTCCACTTTTCACAATTATAACAAAAGTCCTTGCTCCTATGATCTGTCATTTGGGCTTTTGAAATAAACTTGGTTCAGATATTGAAACCTGATTTGGATTTGGGTACAACATCTTGGACCGATTTTTTATTGTTGTACTCATCGAGGGGTCGGTTGGGCCTCTTCATATTGGCCGACTTCTTCAAACGCTCTTCCACCACTCATGCTTTGACATAGCACTCTTCAAGGGTTTGTGGGTCTAGGGTCATTAATTCAACTCATATTTCATCCCAGAGTCTGCCAATGAAAGCTCTTATCAAAGCAGACTTGTACCAATCACTACACATGGTGCAAAGGTCTTCAAACTCTACTTGATATTCTTGGACCAACCTTTTTTATATGAGGTTCTTCATCTCTACGTTGTGGTTAACATAGAGACATAGTCTGAATTGTTTGAGCACTTCCAGCTTAAACTTGAACCACATTGGTGTTTCATAGCATTGTTCGTGCCAACGGATCCACTATACTAAGTAAGGTCTAGACCTTATTGAGTAAGAGAGATAAGTTAAGGGAAGGGACTTGCAACAAGGTCAAAGAGGGGGCCTGACTAGAGGAGGACTTAGGGGCCAAGAGAAGAGAAGAAAGGGACACAACCAAGAGGAGAGAGATGAATTTGAAGAGACCTTCAACTCAAATTCAATATATTTTTCATATCCTTAATACAAAATGGAGCCTCTATTTATAAGCTCAAGAAAGGTATTAACATCCTTGACAATTTTAAGAAACATTAAATAGAAAATAAAAAATCCTAAATAGTTTTTTCCAAAATAGGTATAACCTCCTTTGGGTAAGAGGTAACACCCAAAAGCCTTCATAAAACACTTTGCATGCCCATCTTGGCACCTCGGGAAGGTCGACAACTTGGTGGGCCCTACTAGGGCCAGCTAGCCCTTCCATGGATTTGGTTCTTTCATTGTTGTTCTCGTCCACCCAATGATATTTTGGGTTGAGTCTTTTCTTGCTGGATCGGGTGCAATCATATGGCACAAAATTTGTGCATTAAGCACCTGATCACCCTCCATTTGGCCTTAGGCCTCACAATTGACAATCCTTGTCTCAAGATGGAGGGTGATCAGGTGCTTAATGCACAAATATTTGTGCAATCATATTGCACCAGATCTTTTCACCTTCTTGCTCCGGTCCCACCAATGCCAAAGTGGATTTAGTTTCAAATGGATCCGTATCATGTTTCATGTTTAGGAGTGTAAACAGGTCGAACTTGGGTCAGATCTAAGAATTACCGAGTCCAACATAATCGGATCTGGCCTAATTTCATTCAGAGTTGGATGGCATAATATAAAAGTGAATCCGTATCTGACTAGCTTAAAATCCGATATTTACACTTAATCGGATTCAGATTTAATTTGGATTTGGATTTTAGTCAGACTCAGACATGGATTTGGATGCAAAATGCTGAGTCTTATCTGATTATTAATCGGATCTGGATTTGGACACAAAATCCAACTAATCAGATTCGGGTAAGATGTCGGATTACGTCAGACCGGTTGACATCCCTATAAATGGTGTGGAGAGTGATTATTGAACGTCCGTTTGTTTCAGAGGTGTCTTTCATATGAAAGTTTGCCTATCACTAGACTTCTGCAGGTTCACTTGACCCCACGTTTGTTTGGAGTCAACTTGCAGTCCATTTGCATTCGATTAATCTGTGCTCCTCTTTTGTTTGATCAGTAACTGTTTGATAGTTTTCCTTTGAAGCCTGTTAAACTTTACATGACAATTTTTTTTTAAATCTTAAAATAGGAATTGATGTTGCTTTAGTTTCTCAACTTTTTAGTTCTAATCCAAACATCTTGGTTTTGTTTGGTGGTTCACTCAGTTGTTTTATGTGGTTTGACCTTTAACAAAAAGGTTCTATATGGCCATAATCTATAATTTAGAGAAAACTGGCTGTTTACAATGTATGTATTGTGATAAAGGGTTTCAAAGCAAGCGCCTTTTGAAGTCAATAGGACACTGTTTCAGGTAGAGATGTAATGTTTATTGAGAGGGAGGTTTATTTCTTATTAGTCTTTGCAATGTGCTACAGGTGACCATGTGTGATGTAGGACATGATGCAGCAATTACCGAGTGGCAAACCTAGAATGAAACTGTCAAAAAAAGGAAAAAAAAATAGGTCAAATGTTGTGAGCCAATATCGTGCCAATGTCCATAAATGCTCAAAATGCCCAAGTATGGAAAAAGATCAATTGTTGAAAGCAATGGGATCACAGTTGATACAGTTTATCTCTAAGAGACGAAAACTTGGAATTTCAGGGGGGGGGGGGGGGCAGCACATTTGGCCAAGTTGACCTACTAGGGGGCAATTTCTCTATTTTTTAACTATCATTTTTGGGAGAGTTTCATCAACATTAAACAAAATCAAGAGAGAACTTTCTTTGTGAGAGAACGGTTGTGATTTTGGGCCTGAGCTCAGGATTACATTAAGACCGGTATCATATTAATGTGATTAAGGAATACAGACAAACAACAAATAAGCAAATAACCACAAAACAAGAGGGTTTTACATGGTTTAGCAAAATTGCCTACATTCACGAGAAAAGTACCTAGAGTCTTTTATTAATATAATCAATCATCGATTCAAGAGAAAACAAATAGAGATACAAATGAAAACAACCATGTATGTCGTTTGATCCACCAAGAGGATCGATGTGTGCAGCCCAAATCTTTCTCTCTATCACAAAAAAGAAGCTGCCTCTCAAAATCCAAGAGAAGCTTCAACCATCGGTGAACCACGTAAGAGAGCAAAACTATCATCTTTTTCTCTTAAGTTGCTTGAGAGCACTAAAAGAAAGAGGGATACCTTCTCATTTCTCTTTATCTCAAGCCAAGTACATCACCGCCTTTTCAAAAGAGAGCACACCATCTATTTATAAAATCCAAAGATAGAATCTTTATCAATCAAGAAACCTCATATGGGTCTTATTTCTTATCTCATATGGGATTCTAAATAACAGTAAAAAAAAACTTCTTTAGATGGCAAGGTGGGTTTCAGTCCAATAGAGACTCAATAAAGCCATAATCAACAAGAAAGCCATGTAGAGGTTGATTTATTGTTAGCTTTTGTTAATCAACTGTTTTTTTATGGTTTCTCCTTCACTCTTGTTAGTTATAGCCAATTTCTCTACAGCCATTTTTTGCACTCATTATTCATAGTCCGTTGCTCATGCATGTGCTTGTGTGTGCGCGTGTGACTGTCTACACTCATGCACATGCATATGAGGCATTGCTACTCTTGCTTTTTTCTTAATGGGATTACCAAGTTTGGTTTGTTTACCTTTTTTTTCCTTAAGCTGCTGAGAGATTAGAACCGTAGAATTAAAACTCAAGGTCGAGTTAACCATCCAGCTCTCTCATTTGAGCCCGTTTCTATATAGCACTTAAGGAAGTTGTATGAAGCTGATTCATGTTCCGTTATTCCAAATCTTCTCAAAGTTGATTCTTTTATGTATGGCATACACAAATATCTTTTGAAATTTTTTATTTGGTTTAATTTAGAGGGTTTGTGAGTTGAGTCCAATTGTAGGCATTAGAAGATTCTGCTACAATTACCTGGATGCTTTCAGAATGTATTACTTCCTGCTTGTGATTATTTATTCACTACTATCAAGTTGCCAGGATAATGGATTAGATACTGATGCTCCTTTGATGAACCGAAATAGAAAAGTGTGATCCTTTGAAATGCAACTAAAGTATTAAGTTTGAGATCGAGTTCTCAAAGGCCACATACTGAGGATGAAGAGTCAAATTCAAATGAATTGCCGTGATGCAGTTGGTATGTCTGATTTTCAGGAGTTTAAGACATCAGGTGATGCTTTTAAAGAGCTAGGGTCCGTATGATGGAGCTAGGACTTATTGCAAAAGTATGGTACAAGGCAATCAATGGTAGAGCGCTTGAACATATCATATTGGAAACTCAAACTCTTTTAGCTAAAGGCCTCATTCATTACAACAGCCTACTGTTATACTATAATCATATGGACAAACACCGATATCCAATCCCTCTTTTATGTCAAAATAAGATGAGAAGAAAATAAGAAAATGACAGTAAGAGATGTGAGACTATGATGACTACCCTGAACATCAAATGCAATGAAAGCGGAAGCAGATCATGCCAAACATCCCAGTCCACTTCATGCCAAGAGTGACATTATGACCATGGGATTTTCAGTGGTAACTTCAGTTTTATTTTTGTTACCACATGAGAAGCTTATGAAAGTGTCATGAGGTCAAGTTAGATGGTCAAGTGTGTGAGTATTATCAGTTGGATTTTGGATCATATCAGATCCAACATGGATGTGACCCATATTGACATGGGCATAGGGACATACATGGGTGTGGCTCTTGGGTTTTGAGGTTTACCGGACAGCTATGAGGTCTCATACCAGTTCATTCATGCCCATTAGGGACCTCCATTAATTAGTGCTCATTATGGACCTCCACCAATTTTTCTTATAAATAAGAAACCCGTAGTGGTGTGATGAGTGTCATATTCGTGTGAGATCTCTATCTCTGGGTTCAAGGGTCATGCTCACCATTCGACCTGACGGCCTGGGCTCATCGAGGGTGTCGATTGGTTGAGAAGAATGCCAACCACCCGTATCCACCGAAGCGTCGTTTAGATCGTCCAAAGTCACATTCGGTAAGTAGCTCTTTCTTGATTCATTTTATGCTAACACTAGGTTACGAGCCCACATTGAATATGAACTTTTTACATTCACTTAACAACCCTCTCACTCTTATGACAGATGTCGTTGGCGGCAAATGAAAGTGGGAGGCGGAGGGGGCGAAACCCTAAAAAAAAATTACATTACCGAGGGGGAGGGGGTGTCAGGTTTCCACTGTAGCAGTGTAGCTACAGTGGAACCCAATCCAGAACCCAAAACCAATTAAAATGGTTTCAGGTGGATTGGGTCTGCTCTTGATCCGCAGGAACTCAGTCCAAAAAGTTTTGAGTCTTGTACTGGATCCGACCTTGATTCGGTTTAGGATCTGGATCGTGGGATCTAACCCAGGATCTAGTTGGATAGGGTCTGGACTGTGGGATCTGACCCAGGATTTAGTTGGATCAGATCTGGATTTGAATTGGGTCTCAGTCGTATGATCCTACCCAAGATCTATTTAGACTGAATTTGGATCCAAACCAGGTCAAATCAAGTCTGATACTGGATCCATGCACTGTCTACCCCTTTTATAAAGCAAAACCAGTTTGGTGGTAGATACAATACAGTTCAAGACTGGTTCAAAGCCTTTTCTGACCTGTTCTGAAAGGTTTTTCATTTGTTCCTACAACAGGAGACTTGTTTTCTCGTATTTGAGAAAGAACATGAGCTTTCTCATTTGGTTTTAGGTGTTTAAAAGCTTTTGTGCATGTTTTAAATCACTTCAGGGTCTTTTTTAACCAGTTCGAGGTCGTTTTAGACCAGTTTGGGGTATTTTATGATGGGTTCCAACACTAAGACCCCGAGTATTACTTGTAACAACATGTCTTTATCATTTTAATCATACTTTTATGTGTAATTTCATCATGGATGCATGTCTTTTGCATGCATTTGATATTTTCTTGTGTTATCCATGATATTTAATCATGAATTATAACTAAATTCATGACATATATAATGTATTCATCAAAATTTTATTTATGCATATGATATATAACATGAATTTGTATTTTTTATGTTATCATACATAATTTGTCATGAATATACATTCATTATAATGATTGCATGGGCATGCTTTGTAATACGAATATGTTTGCATTAATAGATCTCGATCAACTTACTCTTGTAATTACCAAAGTGATCTGAGTTGCATTGATTGAGGGTTCTTTAGACCGTGTTGAGATTCAGTATTGTGATTGTTTGTGATTTTATGAAGAAATGATTATACCCAAAGGTAGGTCATTATGTTCCAAAGTCACACAAGGTGTAATAGTAGGTATGTACATCAGCCCATGAAGCGCATTTGTACCCAAAGGTTTAATGTTAAATTGACTCTTGTTATATGATCTACTAGTTTCAACAATTGAAGTCAATTCTTTGAAGATTGAAGAGGTGAAACAACTTTGAATATTATTGTTTTTACCAAAGTGAAACGATAATGACTTTATTATGCTTGCCTTAGAAAAGGTGAATAATAAAGGGTTTCATGTTTACTTATTTGATATGAATCTTGTATAGAGCAATTATCTCACTCCTACAGAGAATAGCATAACCAATCAAAAGGTTGTCTATGAGAAGTGAGAGTGCTTAGAAAGTTGTTTATGAGAAGTGAGAGTGCTCAAATAATCTTAGCATGTCATTTTTGCAATCATAAATAACTAAGAATATTAGAGGCATCATCTTTCACTGTAGGATAGTGCATAAATTTTTGAAAGTCATTAAGGCAGAAATTATTAATTTAAATGAGATTTTATCTTATTTCATATGAATTAGAAGTTTAATTTCAGGTCTTGGTGTTGTGGACTGTATTGAGAGGCTACCAAAGACCTTATGTGATAATAAAGTTGTTGTGTCATTCTCGAATAACAAGTGCTCCACCTCATGTCGAAACATGGAGTTAAAATATTTTATTGTTAAAGAAAAGATGATGAATCATTTAATTTGTATTGATATAATCGATACAAAGAAAATGATTGTGGATCCTCAAGGGCTAGCAACATGATTATATTTCTAACATATAATGAGGATGTGTGTGTTTTATTCCTTCTGATGTATGACAATACATTATGGTTATATGTGATCACATTTATGAAACTACATTGATTCTCCATGATTTTGTGCATTATTGATTTTGTATAAAATATCTCTCATTTGTGAGAAAATAATAACATAATAACAATATTAAAAGGACCAATAAAATGAGTTCAAGACCAACCCGTTCATAAAGGTATTCTTTCATGCTAAACACTGAAAATAAATAATAATGTAGTATATGAAAATATGACATCTCAAATAGAGGGGTTCATCTCCATAACTCGTATCATTCATTCTGGTGATACATGATAACATGTGAACTCACCTAGAAATTAAATCGAGATAACGATATAGAACATCGATGAAGTGTTTTTCCATGTTAATGGGTCAAGTGAAAGAATGTTGAATTTTTAATCAGATCGGATCTAACCTAGATGTGACCCATATTGCTGTGGGCACATCAAGGGACATACATGGGTGTAACTCTTGGGTTTTGGGGGTTACAACTAATAAATGTTCATTCATGCCCATTAGGAACCTCCACTAATGCCCATTATGAACCTTCACCAAATCTTCTTATAAATAAGAGACTGGTGTGATGAGTGTCTCATTCGTGTGTGATCTTTCTCTTTGGGTTAAGGGTCCTGCTCACCATTTGACTTGACGGCCTGGGCTCATCGAGGGCTTCGATTGGCTAAGGACAACGTCGACCACCTGCATCCACCGAAGTGCCATTTGGATTGTCCAAAGCTGCAAAGCCGCATTCGGTAAGTGGCTCTTTCATGATCCATTTTATACTAACAATATCTTCTCCACATACGTGTCTGAAAATTCTTAACACTATAAACGGGCAAGTTCTTTTGATAGTAACTCCTGCTGAAAGCATTATTCAGGTTGGAGTAACAGCTGGGATATTATCTAGTGGAAAGCTCAACTGTGCACCCTGTTTGAAGGCATCTGGAAAAGACAAAGCTGAGTATCATCCTTTGACCAGCATGAGACAAGACTCCTTCCGTCTCAGAGTTGCCTCTTATAGCAGCGGCATGAGACAATAACGATTTAACAATAAGAATGTATGGACAGTGGCATCCTTAAAATGAGTTGGAGCATAACACCAATAACACTGATGGGAAATTCAATCATTTACTTTTTGAGCATCAGAAAATAGTTCAACCACTTTAAACTTGGCCGAAAGAAGGGATGCCTTTGCGGAATCCTCGAAAAACAACAAAGCAATATTATTGTGGCAAGAGATTAGAATCTAGGTTATAACATGTTTCTCAATATGGATAACTGCTAATTTCCCTTCTCTGATCGTGAATGAACTGAGCTGACATATTGATAATCTTAATATCCTCATCCCCATGGGAAAGGAGACTGAAAAGAAAGCTTTTCATCTTGTGATTCTTGTGTGCATTTGGTTAATGACAAGCTCTTTTTATAACAAATGGTAAAGAAAAAGAACATGAACATGTTACATTTCACTCATACAAACATTGGGAGAAAAATCAGCAGACATATCCAGAGGCTGGAAATATGAAATAATTTTACATGCAAAAGATGGGATGCAAATTATATGTCCACATGTATTTGAAAAAGAATTGTTATGCATCATCCTCAGCAAACTCCAGCCTGGCTCTTTACCTGTTGATCCAGAACCATCCTGTCAAGCTTCTGTATTATTCCTACTTTCACAGACATCACACACTTCAAAATCCAATCACGAAGGGAGTAAGAGGTAGAGTTAGTTCCTGTTGCCGTATGCCTGCATCCAGCAAAACATCAAAATAGCTGATCAGAGTGCTCCGATCAAGTTAAAAGTTAAAACCAAAAGCAATTTGTACTGCTTAAACTTGAAATCGAATTTAGCAAATTTTGAGCATCCCATTACACCATACACACCTCTATGGCAACCAAGGATCTGCAGTAATTAGTGTTTGTGAGCACAGAACAGGTGGAACCACATTCACTGTCTTTTAGAGACATTGCTGATCTATCAAGCTTGATTGCACCTGTATACTGATAGCCTTTGCAGGATGAACCTACTTGTGAGGATGATCTTTGCATCCGAACGCCACGAGGAACGCTCCTGCTTTCCGCAGACGTGCGCCTCTTAGATGATACTCTCTCAAATGACTCAGGCCTCTGCTTTGGTGCACTCTGTGACCGTGCCTTAGCTCTCGAAGACTCTGTGTTGGCCATGTAATTGGGGAAGGAGCTGTAGTCATTGGAAACAGACTCTGCATATTCAATTCTAGAACCTCCAAATGAACCTCTGCTTGAATACGGCCTGGACATTGCTGAGAACTGTGGGCTGCTCTGTGCTGTTGTGAATGAGAACTCCTCAAAATGTCCGCTGCAGGCTCGCGGGCTGAGATCGGTGAGTGCAGTTGATGGCGCAGGGGATTGTACGCGGTCTAGCTTGGGAAGAGGCGGTAAGGACCTTCGATGCGTCGAGAACATCTGCTCAGATTTTTGAAGATATGCACCTGAAGTGCTTATCCTGCTCTTTGGGATTCCCCTGCTTTCGCCTAAATCCATCTCAACGATTTTTATGTTCTCATCTGGGCTTCTATCCATGTCCTGAATGAACAAAGTTGAAATTGCAGCTCAATTAACAGTTCCATCTTTTAACTGAAATTTGATCTCCCCATAAAGCACTGAACTACTAAGCATTGTTGTTAAATACTGTGAACACATGGTTTATTCTCTTTTTTGAAATGCAGCAAACTCTATTGATGCTTATGTCGGTGTGTGTTAATTCATTCTGTTTGTTAGATGTTGGTACGTTTAAAAATTTGCAACTTTAACAAGATGGAAATCTTAAATATAAGGGAAATGTTCAATAGAGAAGTGCTTACATATGAATGACTGAATCTGTGGTGTTCATGAGTTGATCTCCTGTGAGTGGATAGTCTCTGAGAAGCAGGCGGCGATTCTTCAACCATTCTAATTCTCTGAGCCCGGGCTCTGTGCTGAACAGTCACAAGTGCCTGCATACACCTGAGAGTAGCATCAGCTTGCCTCCTCACCAGGTGACCCCTCACCAACGCCTGCAACTTCACCAAACCTTTAAGTGCTCTCAAGGCCTTTCTTGCCTGCATGGAGCAATGTGGGGAGTCAGTAATTTTGAATCTATTGACGAACAAAATTTATTCATGAGAGAGAGAGAGAGGAGGCCAACCAGATGGGCACGGAAAGCAGCTTGGATCTTGATGGCAGGCATCTCTTCAGCAGGAGTTGGCTCATGTGGGGTAGCAGTCAGCCGTATGACAGCAGCAGCAGCTTGGGCAGCAGCAATGGCTGCATCAGCGGCTGCTGCTGTTGCAGCAGCAACAGCAATTGCATGCTTCCTTTGCTCTGTTTCAGTCTCACAGAGGGATATATTAGATGTAGTTGTATTAGCAGCAGCAGAAGAAGCAATGGAATCATTTGAATTGGAATCCTTGTGAGCAGATCTCCTGAAACTCCATCTGCGCTTCTCTTTTGGAGGCTGACTTGCTGCTGAAACTGATTGATTCTCAACCTGAGACAAACTCTGGCTCTCTTTCTCCTTCTCCTTCTTGTTGCTCCTCAAGAAGCTTCTCAGCCATTTACTGGTCTTTCCCATTGCTGCAGCTAAAATGAACCAGTGTAGAATGATGATGGGTACTTGGGGGCAGCCGTGGTGAGAAAAGAGAATAAAAACAAGGTGGCTATGTAGATCTGATAAACTATTTCTCTCATTTAATAATCTGAATCCATCTATCTCTGCCTATATACATCTGGCTGTCTGCTCCCCATCATGATCTACTCATTTTGTTTATCTGATGCAGTTTCTCGTTCATTGGTTTGACTCTGATGCTCAAGGCAGCTCCTCATTTTTTTTTTCTTTGTTGGTGGTGAACCCTGATTGCATAAGGGGTCTATTTAATTTGAGAGGGAGAGAGACCCACCAGCCAGCTTTCAAGAGCACAAGAATTTATGAGGTAGACTGTGCACGACTTAAGGATGACTCTCCTCGTTCTCCATATTGACCAAATTACCCATACTTGGATTTATGCTAGTGATTGCAATGTGATTGTGGCTCCTTAAGTTGGCTCTTTTGGGCCCCTTGTTGGAGTTGAACTTATCCAGATAAATGGTATAAGCTGAGAAATTGCATTATGATTCATGAATTCGCATCCCACCTTATCCCATTTATCTGGTTAAGCGGGTGCATCCAAACACCAGCGTTGTTCAATCTGAACTGGTTCAGATTGAATCGCCCCTTTCCTTTGCTGATACGGTATCAATGTCGATTCGGTCCCTTTCAAAAATGGGACTCTGAAATGGACTAATTAAAAAGCAATCTGAATTGAATCGATCTAGAATTATTTAATTGTTTTTTTTGTAAAATCATTCACTTAGTGAACGGATTTAGACAACATTGACAAACACCTCTCTCTCTCTCTCTCTCTCTCGTTTGGAAGACAAAAATTTCCAGAGATTGTTGTAGATTTTACAGCAGTTTGCAAGCTGTGAGGGAAAAAAAAAGGGCACAAGCTTTGGTATTTATGTAAGAAAACAGATGTTTGTTGGTAATTTCATGTAGTCACCAATTAAGAGAACCTAGTGTCGTTGTCACGTAAAGAGACAGGTCAAAAGCCATGTGAGATGAAGGGGTCGGTATCCACACAGGTTTACAGGTAGGGGAATCCTGCCAACGTATTTTTGTGTTTTAATATTCATAATTTCTTCCGCAGATATTACTTTTTCTTGGTTTTCAATTTTCCACACAAGATTTTTGTTCTACGTTACTCAGCCGAATCGCGCCGCTGATAGCACGCCCGATCAGCGATAAAAAAAAATCGCAAAACACCCTTTAGCGGCATTTTCGACTGCTGCTAAAGAGCCCCCTGGTTCCAAATGCCCTAAAGGCTTTATTTTACGACGCACGTCTGACTGAAAGGGCGTCCAATGTTATGCCATTTCCATATATATATAAAGAGAGAGAGAGAGAGAGTACTTGTATGGTGGTATTGTACAGCTGTAATTTATGGATGGTATCTAAGGACCAAAAACAAAATCTAACCTTTGAATCTTGTTTTAGCAAGTTCTATTTACTACATAGGTTAAAGTTGACTGAAATATGATGTTTATATCATTTTTAAACAGCCATTGATTTTTCAATGTCTCAAAAATGAATCTTATGATGTATTATTAGATAAGAAAAAGCCATCCAACATTAATAATAAATCATGCTAAACACATCTATGTGGTTAGATATATTGGTTGAGTTAGATTCATGCAAACAAGAGTGTATGCCACCATATGGTATCATGGTACATAACTACCATTTATATATATATATATATATAGAGAGAGAGAGAGAGAGAGAATGGTCAAATACCAATATCCCTAGTTATGTTGCTGATATTTATCCAACTAAAATGGATTTAATTAACAAAAATCCTTTCCTTAATTATCCTTAATTTAACCACCGAAGATTATAAAAATGAAAATTTTCCTATATTTTTAGCTTGATTGGTTCATTATCACAAGTGGGTTATTTTTCAAATCAGATCTAATGGAAAAACAGGTTTGGCAGTCACATGCTTTGGTCTGTCTTGCTTTCTTTTGTAGCTAATGTTGGGTGCATGGCAACATCAGAAATAAATTATACGACCCTCTGGCAGTGGTATGTGGTTCTCTCTCTACAACGCCTGAAAGATAAAACGGTGAACAATGAAAATCATGTAGGATTACATAAAAACAAAAATTCACTGCCGGAAACTGCCTTTTGGGGTTCCCAAAATTAAAAAAAGATCATGATGAATGAGGACTATCATTGACACAGATACTGGCTTCAGTCGCCTGCAGCCTGACCGAGTCCTGACTCATGGTCCTGGTAAGCTTAATTTTGGTTTGGATAGGACCCGTAGCTCCATCGTTCAACAGAAGATCCGAACAGGATCCAAACCAAATAAAAGGGCCTTACTGAGTGCAACCCAGTATTTCTGAATGAAGGTAAGGTCGAGCTGGAGATGGCCTTAAACGTTTTGTCTTTTACACGAAGTGGCTGCACTTGGATTCGAACCTACGTTTCGATGATGATATATAGCCCCAACACTTTACAAGTTTAATATAAAAGAGAAAAAAAAAATCCACATAATATTTTTTAATGGCTAACCACTTATGTAGGGCCTGGATTGAGTAAAGAGAAAAGAAAATTCACATAATTTCTTTTAATGGATTTACCCAGTTAGGTAATCCAGAGAGTGTGAATCAATGTTGTCAGAATCGGTCTGAAACCGCCCTTAGCCGATTTACAAGGGGCCGATACACCTGTCATTTCAATCCAATTTTTTAAATGTTTTCTAAAAGATTAAAAACATTATTTAATATTTTTAAAATATTTTTTATTGTTTAATAACCTCTGTCATTTGCTGATAAAAAGTTGTTCGATTCACAAATGATTCGATGGGATCCGGTTCAATTTTTTTTTAAGAAATCCATTCACCTGGTGAATCGATTTTAAGAACGTTGGTGTGAATCCAACTGCATGTAACACATTTGCAGCCTGGGTGTCAACCGGTCGGGTTTGGTTTACCAGATTTTTGAGTATGGTATCGGGTCCGGGCTTGGATCTAATCGGATCTACTATAAGAAAAATCATATCTGGAACGGACAAGAACTACATGAACCAGACCGGACCATACCTGGTAAAATAATATTTTTATCATTTTTACATTGAAAAATTGTGGGTCTTAATCGGAACTCGGGTTGGACCCGGATCTGGTATAAAATTTCACAAATTATACCTGGGTCCATGTATTAATCGGACCTTCAGGTCCAGACCCGGGTCTTTTATTTGTCACTATACCCGGACCTTATAGGGTTTGGTCCGGGTAAACCCGACTCATTGACACCCCCCACCTACAACTACAAGTAACCAGTTGGCAGATATTTATTTATTTTCAAAAAAAAAATGGTGGGATTGCGAAGTTAGACTTTTTTTTTGGATGGCTCAGGAAAACTATCTCCCTCGTTGAGTTCATTGGTATAAACTCAATACTGCTGTTGCCCACAAGAGTGTACACCCAGCTTCGGCCTCTTAACAAAGGATGCAGAACCATGAATTTTGAACTTGTGACATCCCGTTGACTTAGGTAAAGTTCATGAGTCACCCCTACCAGATAAGCAGAGTTTTTAATTCATTAGCAGAACCATAAAAACCATGATATTGGTTATGATGATCCAATAATCCAATTGTTCAAAGTCCACATATAAGTTTCTTAAGCTGGACCTAGGTACGAATCAAGTCCTGATAAGGACCAAATCTTGATTTCTATTGGAAATTTAAAAAAAAAAATTGAAGGGGAAGGTTGGGGGGAGGGGGGATTGAAAACCTGATGAGGTCTGCTGGGACACCCAAGTCCTAGACATCAAAGGCTAGATCCCACTATGAACATCATAATGGTCTAGTTCTAGCCAGAGTCTTAACTGTCAAAGAACAAAAAGGACAATATGTAGGTTTGAGTGTTCAAGGACACTTCTGTGAACTTCCTTGGTATTTTAGATGGCGTTTCATTCAATGATTATTTATTGTTTTTTCTCTTAAGCCCAAGAGTGGTCCACGTGAAGGGGGGTTTTGGAGGAGGGATTGCATTTGGTATCAGATTTGAATATCATGAAAATCCTTTTGTTGTTATCCTTTTTTTTACTTTATTCTCCCATGTTGCCTTGGGGTAGTTGTGAAGGTGCTAAGATAAAGGCACCGGATCAAACCCCACTGGCGGCACGAGTATGTCTCTAGTTTTTAGAGGTGGACCACGTAAAGCCAGGGTGGTCGTGGGGCCCCACCCGGGGTTTTCTTCGCTGTGGCACGGAACTGGGCCCAGCCCTGCCTCACCCCTCTTTGGACAAGAGATGGAGGACATGAAACGGGGATGGAGGTTAAAATCAAAACCTGTGCGAGAATGGAGGCCAGGATTGACTTTTGCTTTTCTCCACCCCGCCCCACCTCGATCCCCGCCTCGTCCCCCATCCTTTTGTAGATGTCAGTGGACCGAGGGAAAAATGGGGCCCTGCCCCGCCTTGCCCCATTTGGATTGGGGATGGTGGACATGAAATGGGGATGGAGGTTAAAATCAAAAACCCCTGCAGGGATGGAGGATAAGATTTTGAGACGAGGCGGGGGTGGAGAACTTGTCCCCCACCCCCGCCCCGGTTCACTGCCATTCCTATTCACATTGAAGATTTGTTAGAGATAGACCCTTGAATCGCTTTTTAAGTTGAAATTTTTTTATGCTTTTTCAGCCATTGATTTTTTTCCATAGCTAGAAAACCTACTCTGGTATGAGAACATTAATGTTGACTCCTACCAAATAGAGCATGTAGATCACATTCATGGAGTCAGATTTGTGAAAAGAAAGTGATTTGCTAAGCCATTTGTACATAAGAATGGTTATAGCACATATATTTGAAAGATGATTACGTCTCCAACCTATATTCGTTACCTATAATGCTGCAACCTATCCTATTGAGAAACATGTTCAATATGATTACGTCTCCAAAAATTATGTTTCTTATCTTACTAAAATCTCTGATCATCGTGAACCAAGCTCATTTGATGAAGCCTGCAAAAACAAGTTATGGTGTGATGCTATGAAGGAAGAACTAGGTGCCTTGGAAAAAAAATGGAACTTGGGAGATTGTGCCAATACCTAAAGACCAAAAGATTATTGGGTGTAGATGGGTTTACAAAGTCAAGTATAAAAGTGATGGACGAGTGAAAAGATTCAAAGCAAAATTAGTTGTGAAAGGGTATTCTCAAACTGAAAGAATTGATTACACAAAGACATTTGCAGCAGTGGCTAAGATGAATTCTCTTAGAATATTATTGTCAATTGCGTGTAGCAAAAATTAGAACTTATTTTAGTTGGATGTTAAAAAAGTTTTTTTACATGGAGACCTCATTGAAGAAGTTTTCATACAAGTTCCTCCAGAGCACCCTAGTTAGAACAATTCAAGTGTTGCTTGCAAACTTCGAAAATCTATTTATAGGCTAAAGCAGTCACCCAAGACATGATATGCTAAGTTGAGTCAAGCTTTGGAAGAAAATGGCTTCAAATAACTCTCTCTTTATTAGAAGAAGTATGAAATGTATTACTATTATTCTGGTGTATGTCGATGAAACAATTGTGACAGGTGAAAATATAGATGATATGGATAATGTCAAAAAATACTTACACAAGGTGTTTGACATTAAGGATTTGAGAAGATTAAGATACTTTCTTAGAATTGAAATCGGACACTCAAAAAAAGTCTTATATCTCTCTTAAAGAAAGTATACTATTGATTTGTTGATAGAAACCGAAAAGTCATGCACTAAACCTGCTAACACGCATATAGAGGTGAACCACAAACTTGAAAAGGCAACATCAGAACCGATACAGGATGTTAAGCAATATAAAAAGATTGTGGGAAAGCTTATTTATTTGACAGTTACTTGCCCAGAGATAATGCATATGTTGTGGGAGAAGTAAGCAAATTCATGCACAATCCTCATAAGACTCATAAAGATGATGTCAACAGTATTTTACTATATTTAAAAAGGTCTCCAAGATGCGGTATCTGGTTCAAGAGAAACGGGAATATAGATGTTTGTGGGTACACCGACGTTGATTGGGCTGATAGTGCTCTTGAGAGAAAATCCACTAGTAATTTTTATATATTTGTTGGTGGCAATTTGGTAGCTTGAGAAAGCAAGAATCAGAAGGTTTTCTCTCATTCAAGTGCTGAAGCGGAATACAGAATCATGGTTACCACAGCATGTGAGTTAACTTGGACTAAGGCGCTTATTGAAGAAATATGATTCAAAGTTCAACTCCAATGCCTATGTATTGTGATGACCAGGCAGCTATACATATAGCTGTAAATTTGATGTTTCACAAAAAGATGAAATACAGAGAAATAGACTCTCACTTTGTTAGAGATAAAGTTCAAAGTAATGAAATTTCTACATCATTCGTAGCCAGTGCAGATCAACTAGCGGATATTTTTACTAAGGATGTATCCAAGGATATTCTATACAAGATACTTGACAAGTTGGGGACGCATGATGCATTCGGCCCTCAACTTGAGGGGAAGTGATAAAGATAAGAATATCCTTGAACACCGATTCTTCACCTATCCACTATTGCCAAAAATAGTTGCATGGCAATTTCACTTTTCTAACTATAAGGATTCGGTAGATTCATCTCCTTTTGTTATGTTTATCTCTTCTCCTTCCTGTTTGTCGTGAATTGTGGATCTGGCAATATATGTATCTGAAAGATCCTTGTGATGAATAATATGATGACTGATCGATGTTTTTCCATCGATATAAGTCTCTAAAACCGAACCACATTACATGCTTTGCTTCTTCTCCTTTCTTCTCATCTCTTCTATTATGATATTCATATGATGAATCAATTTAACAGAAAACGTTCTTCAAGTTATTCGTAACTCCCAAAGCCCCATTGCAATAAGCTGTCGCAAACTTTTTACATGGTTTCCGCCTAAACAAGGCTTCAGCTGCTATGGTACGTTTCATAGCCAATGGCATTGTGGCCTTACTGTCAGAGACCACTCTCGACAGTTTATTTTGGCAGAATGTTTTCACTAAAGGCCACTCCGAAGGAGAAGGAATGGTGTGAGTGGACTTTAGTTCTAGATCGTATAATTACAAGTGTAGTTGGACCCCCAGCCAGGTATTGACATATTGTATAGTTAATCAAATTTTTCTAATGAAATTAAGGGCAAAAGGTTGACCCCTATATAACGTGTATATATAGTATGACTAAAAGAATGACCTTGACTGCCCTTATGTCCTCATTTATTAATTTTCAAGAGATTTTTTAATATTGAATATATTTTTATATGTTAAAATATATTTTATTAAATAAAACAATTTGTGTTCCCATGTCCTAGTTCCCAAAAGAATTTTGACATGGACCTTAAGGTGTTTTTCCTTATTTTTTTAATATGAAGGGTGATGGCCCTGGCTGCATTCTCTATCTGTTAAGACAGTGAGTTCCATCCATGATCCATTTAGCTATCACCTTCATAAAGTTGATGTGGACAATAACAAATTTTTAGATGCAACATTTCCTTTTCAATTGCAAAATTTCAAACATGATCACTTTCATATGGAAATTTTTGTGGGAACCAAACCCCTGACCCTTTTTGAGAATTTATTATGGTTGTTGCTAATGGTCCATCTTTCACACTCAAATCCACTTAAGCTTTGACAGTTTCCTAATGGTCCATCTTCGCAAATTTTAAAGATTAGAACATATATTAAAAATAAAAATTCTTCGAAAACAGAAATTAAACTCTTAATAAATTTTAAAAGGCAGCATAAATTTCACAATGAAATCACAAATATATCAAAAGTAGGTGTAAAATTGAACTTATTGTGATTTTGTTAGAAATATTGCATTTTAGGAAATTCCTGCAATAATTTCACAAGAAAATCAATTTCCAATTATATTTTTGATACTATGGCTTAACTACTTTTTTCCAAAAGCGATTTTCATGATACGTGATCATGTGCAGCCCCTGCCCTTTGGGATCAGTTTTGAGCATCACTTGAAACATGACTAATTTCTTGAACTCTTGTGGACTCACATAAAAAAAAATCCGACCAGGGTCTCTAGTTCAGGAACTTGATTGCATTTCACATGGACCAAAATTCTGGTTGAAGGGCACCAACAACATTCAATAGGGTGGCAATTTCTAACACGACCCGCCAACCCGACCCGCCAACCCGCCTCTTAGGCGGGTTTGGGTTGGGCTTAAGCCAACCCGTTTAATAAACGGGTCGACCCGCATAACCCGTTTATTAAACAGGTCGGGTTGGGGGTATGCCAACCCGCCAACCCGGTTGACCCGTTTAATAAACGGGTTAGGCGGGTGGGTCAACCCGCCAACCCGACCTGCCAACCCGCCAACCCGTCTGCCAACCCGACCCGCCAACCTGACTACCTGCCAACCCGACCCGCGAACCTGACCCGCGAACCTGAAAACCCGTTTACCCGACCCAACCCATTTATTAAATGGGTTGGCGGGTCGTGTCGGGTTACCTGTTTATTAAATGGGTCGGGTTCGTGTTTGCCACAGCTGACCCGTTTAATAAACGGGTCGGGTTCGGATTGAGGTATGCTGACACGCCAACCCGACCCGATTGCCACCCCTACTTATGCACTCCACTGACACAAGCAGATGCTCATGAATTGAGCTTACCTTTTCAACTAAAAGGGTTGGGCAGTTATTTATGGATCTTCATATATGGATATAATTGAATCTGGATCATTATGGATCCAAACATGGATCGGCCTCACAGCCCCACACCGAAATTTATCATCGTTCTGCAAAGTACCTTTCGAAATACTTGAAATAGTGAAAGTGGTCTGGAATTTAGCCTGCAATGAAGAGGTCAATATTGATTGAAGATTGGATCTTGACAGGAGCTCTAACCCAAGTCCATACTAGCAAGCAGCCACACAAATTAAGGGTGTCGAAAGGGTCAGATGTCCGATCCGCGTCCGACATGTTATTTCCAGATTCGGATCCTTGAAATAAGTTCCTGAAATGTATCCAGATTGGATTTGGATCTGTTAAATCATACTGTTTTCAGATTTGGATCACTATTGCATGTCGGATGTAATCTAGAATCAGACCAAAATCTGATCCGTTCATAATGTTTACATGTATATATAGATTGTTTTTTTATTGGATCCACTATTACCGCATATAGTTCGGATCTGGATTGAACCTTACCTCATGGAATTTGATTTGAATTCGGATTCAAAACTACTGTTCATATTTCAGATTTGGATCTGGCATGATTCAACCCAAAACTGAACCATTTGTACCAGAATCTGATCAACTGATGCCCTTATTACAAATAGGATATCAACCAATCAGGTTTAGGCCAGATGAAAAAGGGAACCTTCCAAACCAAAAGGAAGATCCAAAATCTACTACCAACGATGATTGGATGGCTCCCCTTCAAATGTTGGTCGAATGGATCCATTCGATCCAGTTAGGGTATTTTTGTCACTTCAGTTTCTCAGGTGGAATAAATTCCTTAAACACCGCCAACGTGGGACCCACGTAGTAGATAGTAAGTTCTTGACGGTGCCATCTACCAAAACAATGATAGTCTTGGCCTTTGACATTTTAATGACCAAAATACCCCCATCCCTCCCACACAACCCAGGGCCCAGACTGCAGCTAGGATCAGATTAGCATACCAGCTCTGACCAAAGCCTGACTAGTGATGAACCTGGCACAGTCTTCGTGAACTCGGTCTGGGTCATGCTTAGGTTTAGTTGGTGTGGGTGAGCCGAGTCCGTGGTCCAAATGTGTTGGCTTGGTCCAACCAGGTCTAGACAGTCCCATTTCAACCGAGAATTTGGGCCAAGGAGCTGGGTCTCTATATTGCTAGTCTTTTGGTCCAACTTTATTCGGATTATAGGCCTTATGGACCCGGTCAATGTTTTGTGCCCAGGCTTTGCAATCTAGCCAGCTAAAATCTCATGACTCGCCAAGTCAATTGTCATGAGCTCGATTGAGCCTTGGAAGGGCATGCTATGAGCAGGTCATGGATACTCAAAAACTAGGGATGCAAACCGTTCCAATCCTAAAGGAAATTAGAGTCCGAACAGCCAAAAATTGCAAAAGCTCCATCATGGGTCCAACCCATTTGCATCTCTATTCAAAACCACAAGAGCCGATATGTGATAAATTAATTTTTTTTTTAATTTTTGAAAAATAATATTAAATTATATATATAAATTAAAACATATTAAAATATCAGAAAAAAAAAATTGTTATATTGCACTAAAGTCGCCTGACTGTGGTCCAGACCCCACACCCATTATGGGCCCATGGAACGATCGACAAAAGGAAGGCTATTATGGTCATTTCAAGAGTCGAAGGACAATACCGTCTAGTATACAGACAACGGGTACCAAAGTACGACGGAGTGGCCTTTATATAAGGAATTTGAACTCCCGAGAATTCCACGCTCTCAACCGTCGCCAACTCCACATTAAGTTTCCCCACACGGAATACCGAACGCTCCCCTTCCCGGAGAGAGGATGAGGAAGGGAACGACGGCCATGGTGCTTGCCGGAATCTGTTTTCCGGCGACCCTCCTCCTCCTCCTCTTCTACGCCACGGAAGCGCTCGACTTGGCGGACTCGCCGGTTTTCTCCCCGCTTCTCCGTAATTCCTTCTCTCATTCTCTTGTTCGTTTTACTTTCTGCTCATTTCCTTTTCTCGTCGGAAAACCTTCCGTCTCCGATATCGTGTTGCCTATCTTGGGGAGAACGTCACGGCCGTTCATCACCAAGATGGACGGTCGTGCTCCTCTCCACAGAGAATGGAGGTGTTTAGCTTCGAGGGAAATGGTCTCTTCTGTCCTCGACTGTGTGCCGAATCAGTGGAGGACATGATTGTCATTTTTTCGAAATGATTGATATTGACGGATCCGTCCCTTGGTCATCTTGAAATGACAATAGCCGTGTTTGGTTGCACCCACTTATCCAGAAAAGTGGGATGTGTTTGGGAAATTACCGTATAGATGCAATATCCCAACTTATCCCGGTTTCATCGACCACACTACAAGCGTCTCCGAACACTTGGTTATGACAGTGGTTGTGATAGTGTTGAGTGTGTGATCTCACCATTCAAACCGTACTACGTCACGAAGATACGGACACGAACCTTGACACATAACCTGACTCGGTACAAGTTCGAAACACCGAGTGCGCAAGTTTTTTTTTCTGAAAAATAGGGCACAATGGCAAACAGAATTTTTTTTTTATTTCAAAGTATTATTTAAAACTATTATTTACATTTTGAGCGTGTTACATGTGTCACCGTGTCATGTTCGTGTCGTTATGGTGTAGGCCAAAAAATGGCGTGTCCTTGTGACATGGTTTTCCTTAAGGAAATGATGTTGTTTGTATGTGTGTTTTGTTTGCAGATGATGCATGCAAAGGCATAGATTGTGGGAAGGGCAGTTGCAGAGTCACAAGCGACCATATCATTCCCTTCGTGTGTGAGTGCCAAGAGGGTTGGAAAAAATTCATCAACTCAAGCGCTCTTGAGTTCCTGCCCTGCGTCATCCCTAATTGTAAGTATCAACTCTGTCTATGGTACATGTTCTTGAGGGTCATTTGATCAGCTTCGCAAATCTTATAACTTCATTGGCATGTTTTGTTTCTTACCCTTTCGCTCTCTTTCATAGGAAATAAGGCCTCCTTCCTAGAAGGGATGAAACAAACATGTCTATGAGAAATTAAATATGTGGTAGACCCCCATAATAAATACAGAAAAAAAACAACTTTCCATTCAAGATGGGTGTATTACCTTCCCTGGGTAAGCACTTTCCCTCCAAAGTAGCCCTTTCAAAGGAAAGAGGCTTCTGTTGGGTGGGAGTGGGTGTTTGTTATATCCCCACGCAAGGGAAGCTATTTTCCCTTGAATTGGACATTCAGGAGGAAAAGTGCTTCTCCATATAGGGAGGTTTAGACGTATTTTGAACCCATACCAGACCTCATGCTGGGTCGTGGTTCCAGTCAGGAACCTTAATTATGAGTAAGCTGGTAAACGAGCTGAACTAACAGAACAGAAGTTGTTCAAGTGTGGCTCGTTCTTGTGGCAAACGAAGCCGATCTCGAGCTCATGGTGAACCCAAGTTGAATGAGTCGAGCTCCAGCTGGTACCTTTATAAAAAAAAAATACAATTTTCAAAATTGAAAATACAAAATTTGGACTCAACCTACTGAGCACAGCTTAAAGTGGTTCATTTACAAATTAAATACATTGTTTCAAACTTGTGAGCATTAGGATTTGACCTCCAAAACTATAGCTTGCAAGCTCAACATTTCAACCATCTACACTCTTTGGTATATAATATATGTAAACCATATTTATATTTGGCTTGCTGAACCTATTTTTAGAGTTTGAATGAAATCTTTACAAGCCTAGCCACAAGTGGCAAGCCAAAGGGACATGCATCTCTTGTGCTATTGAGATCCGAGCATTCAAAGGCACCCTAAGATATTTACAAAAAAGAAAAGGGATGCTAGAGAAGTCATTTTCTTTGTATCCAAACAGAGGCAAACTCCTTCCACAACTTTTCTTTACAATGAGACCAAAAAGTCTGACAGTTCTTTTTTTTTTTTTGGTGAAAAAGTGATCTGTAAATCAAGAAAATTTCTTGTTTTGACTTTTCATTGTTTGGTAACCATGAAATGA
Organism: Nuphar pumila; assembly: GCF_984573655.1. Lineage (NCBI taxonomy): Eukaryota > Viridiplantae > Streptophyta > Magnoliopsida > Nymphaeales > Nymphaeaceae > Nuphar > Nuphar pumila. The sequence continues at coordinate 26,798,980 of NC_143255.1, read as the reverse complement.
GATTGCAATGGTGGAAGGTTAAGGCCACCAAGGTCAAGTGGGCATGCTTTATTGTTCTGTGTAAATGGGTCCAACTCCAGACTAAGTTGAATTCTGGACCTTCTGGTGGATCTGGAGCAAAGACTGACCAAATGGATCCAGATCCTAGCTATCAGTCTCACTTTTTACTAGATATGATCATTTAAGTATGAGTTTAAAGTAAACTAGACTTTAAACATAAGCGTTCTTTTAATCAGAGGATGGGATCTAAGCATGCAGGCACCCGCCATAGTCACATATTGGGCTGAAATTTGAAATTCTCATGATATTTTTTTGAGAGATATTCGGGATCCAACAAAATCCCCAAAAATATAACAAGGTTATCCAAAATCTCATCTATTTCCAATATGTTGCAATATCATCATTGATTTTTATAGTTTTAAACCCTTTTTAGTGTTCTTATAATTCTTTCATTTGTAGTTTTAAAATTATAAAATACATGGAGATTTTCCTGACATTTTTGTTAAAGAAGAAAGAACTTTCAATTTGTCGTGAGATTTTCCCTACCAAAGATCCGAGGCATGATATGGAAGAGATGGCAACCCTTTTCCTTTATTTTCACGTCACTATTTTTAAGAAATAAAGAGGAGAGAAAATATGGTATAAAGGCTACTTCAAGTTATATATAAAAGCCAAGAAAAAGTAAGAGATGCACAACTGAAAATATAGTAAAGATGCAAGAATTTGCCTAAGCAAAAAAATTCCCCACATACTATTACAAATTTTCTCTCATTTGAAATTACATGAGAAGATTCTAATTTTCACATTTCTGGCAGAACTTGCCTATGTGTGGATGTGAAAATTGATCAAAGGTGTAAAATTGTCTCCGTATGAAAAAAATTTCACTCGCTTGGAATATGAGAAGTTTCTGTTTTGATGTTCATGCAGAGTTTTCCTATCTTTTCCCACTTCCTGATGTAGAGGAAAAATGGAATGGAAATTTGTGAAATATTCAACTAAATTTTGTTACAGTTACATTTTCTCTCGTCTTTGCTTGCTCACAATTGAGAAGTTCATCTCTGTAATTTCAGGCACCGTGGATTTTCATTGCAGTGGAACCTCTGCTCCAGCTCCAGCGCCCCCACACCCACCTTCTTCTCTTTTTGACCGTAAAGTTTCTGTTCCTTATATCCTGATAGTAGATAGCCTGTGCAGCTCTAATGGGCACAAATCACATTATTATAGTCTTATGAAGATAATTAATCATTCAACTTTCATCCACCATTCATTATGTCATGAAACATAGCCATCTGGCATAACTGGGTCATTACTGTATGTGCTTTTCTCACATGCCATCATCATCATCACAAATGTACAGTATCTCAGCACTACTATCATAATCATTGGACGTCGCCATCACTATAGAAGTTTAAATCACCATCCTACACTACAACATCAGAATCCTACAGATCAAAGGTGCCATCATTTTCATGGTAATCATATATCCTGATCTTGCATTTTTATCTCATCAGCCATTACCACCACCATCATTGTCAAGATCATCACCAATAATGCTAGAGAAAGGCTCTCACATAAACCCTACCTTTAAAAGTACATTATCTTTCAGATGCATTTTATTATTAGAATTTTGAATTCATTTGCCTGTAAATTATTAACTAAGAATAAGTTTACATGGTCCAGCATGTACCTACACATACTGTGGAGGAGGGACGTGTGTGAAGACTTCAAATTTAGGGCACAGGTGTGACTGCAGAGAGGGATATGATAACCTTCTGAATGTGACCATCTTCCCCTGCTTCAATGAATGTAAACAATGCTGCTTGTTGCCCCTTGGCTTCTTTATACTCTTCAATGTGATCCTATATTAGTCAAGCATTGTAGGTTTGTGTTCAGTCCTTTGTGACCTTATATCTCAGAGACAGAGGATGCTCAATAGAGATGGCAGTTGCTGGCCGACCGCATGACTGCCCAAGTGTTGAGTATCTGCTGAGATGGATGTCGCTGGTGGTATCACTGCAATGCTGGCTATGTCCTAGTACTACTGTTTTTTGGATGATGTTAGGTGCTTATTTTCCATTTGGTGATATGCTTCAATTTGGGCTGATCCTACAGGTTCTCTTGAAGCTGAGTGCTCAAGTCTTGGACTTGGGAATCAATCATTACCAACAGTCCCACCAGCCAGCAGTCCAGCAAGCAGCAAAGGTGAGTCACACATTTACATTGTTGTATCCTCTATTGCTTTTGCTTTTTCTCGGTGCGTGTGTTCAGCCTGTGCTCATTGAGGAGATGGTGAGTTGTGCACTTTCAGTGCAGCATGTTCATGCTAGTCATGCATAAATTGGTGAATTTGTTGATATCCTCTATGACTGGAAGTTAACAGCTCCCCTGTGTGAGTATGTGTGTGTGTGTGCATCGTGTTGGTGTATGTGTACAATGCCAATTAGTGAAAATTATTAATGTTTCACATTGTTTCAGCTGATTTAGGTTCATCAAGAGGCATAAACTGGATCATTATCTTGGGACTGCTTGGAGTCAGGATTCCTGGGATATAGAGATCATCACTCATGTACAAAATGAGGCTATACACACAAAAAATGGCTTTTATTATTATTGTTATTATTATTGTCATGCCTATTAGTTTATCTTACCAAGCATTTATTCCTTCTTCGGCATTTTTCATGACATATGGAGAACATCTGTCAATTTCATGATAACCAAGAGTTCAATTTTGAAGGTTCAGATCTTGTCCTCATTTTTTAGTCTAAAAAGAAATTGAATTAAAGATCAAAGGTTCAGTAAGAATAACGAGGGGACATCCCAGTTCCTAGGAAGTACGGTAAGGTACAGAGATTCGTTAAACCAACAGAAAGGTAGTAGATCCATGTTTGTCCCTTTCCTATAAATGTCTTTGTCATGTAGGTTAGTTTTGTTCATCATATGCTTCGGTTAGGTCTCGTGTGTTTCTCGAAAGGAACTTAGAAAAAGTTCCTTGTACATAGTTTTGGTGTTTCCGAAACGCATTTAAAACCAAAAGAAATCACAATTATTCTGTGGAAATAACAAAATTTGGGCTCTCAAACCAAATAAAGAAGGATTTCTCAATAAAAGATTCCCAGGAAAAACTTCATAGAGACAAAATATGAAAATTATTAAACAAGGTGGAACGTGGTCCATTTTTGGACTCTGACATGGTTTACCACATTTCAATAATCTAGGTTTTTATTCAATCATGCTGATTTTAGAATTATTATGAATCATGCATACAAGTAAATGCATATACCCATGTCCTCTAAAAGGATGCCACAACCTATTTTCATAAGGACCCTGTTACATGGTACAGACCTTTTCAACAACAGAGAATTTTGACTTTGCTCAGGCTGATATAGTGTTGCAAACGGTTAAGATTCAGGATGGGGCTTTTGTAAATTTAGGCTGTTCCGGATCTGACTTTCCAATGTATTTTCTGATCTGAAAACTGAACCGTTTGCATCCCTAGGCTGATATTATAATTACTGCTAATCAAGTGAATAAATCCATGGCATAAATCTATCCAAACTGCAAGATCCCAATAATGTTCTCACAATTATATATATATATATATATATATATATATATATATATATATATATATATAGAGAGAGAGAGAGAGAGAGAGAGAGAGCCTAATCAAAGATATCAACATTACAACCGGTTCAACAGCCGTTGAAACCGACAAACAAGACAAAGAACACATAAGCCAAAAATAGATATAAAATACAAATAAAAACCGAGGCGATCAGTCTGGATCCGGGGGAGGCCTTAGCGGCAAGTGGCGTTGAAGATCCGGAAGGCATATGCGTAACGATGCGTATACATCCGCCAAAATATAATTTACTAACTTGTTGAAATTAACCGGGGTCTGCCTGAAAATAGCATTGTTGCGCGACATCCAAACGGCCCACCAGGAAGAGAGCAACCAAGTTCTCCAAATGATCTGCCAACTTTTACATCTACGAACTGGTTGGGGTCCCCACAAGAGGTCTACAGCGAAAGACTCCTGGCGCACGGACACGACTGGTTTATTCCAGGTAACCTTAAAGATATCTTGAAAGACCTGACATTCCCAGAATAGGTGCAACGCAGATTCCTCGGCCCTCTCGCAGAGAACACATTTACTCACAATACAGAAACCTATAGACTTAAGGAAGCTATCCGTCTGCACCCGATCATGCAAAATAAGCCAAGCAAGGAAGCGTGTTCTCGGAGGAGGACCTTTGCCCCAGATAATTCTCATATGAAACCGATTCACACCTGCCGGAAGGAGAGAAAGGTAGGTATCTTTAGTGCGGACGGAGCCATTCGGGGTGATCGCTCTACAAAGGAACTGGCTCTGAGCGACATCATCGCCCTCACCACCCCACACAGCAGACCAAGCTTGAATCCACGATCTCCGCAGATGCGAAATGGGCGACCTAATTGCGTGCTGACCCCCAAACAAAGACTCCACTGATCCATATTTAGCCTGAAGGAAATTCGCACAAGGGGACCCCGATTGATGTGCAAGCCAACTTTGCTTAACAACCAGAACAATACTTCTTAACCTAGGGTCTGAAATCCCCAAACCCCCTCTATTCTGCAGTAGCCTTATCGTTTCCCAACCCACAAGGTGATGTTTTTTATTGTTACCTTGCCCAGACCACAGAAACCTGGTCAATACTCTAGAGAGCTTCTTATTTATCCCCACAGGCATAAGGAACATAGACATAATAAATTCTGGCATCGCATTTAAAACATGCTTGATGAGAGTAAGTCTGCCGGCAATCGAGAGGTAGGAGGCTTGCCAAGTCGAAATTTTAGTCTGAACCTTTTGGAGAGTGGCGTTCCAAGCAACTGATGGAATCCGTGAGAGCTGAAGCGGCAGACCAAGGTAGGAGAAGAAATTATCCGAAGTGGCACACTGAAAGATCTTCTGCCCAATGGCCTGCATATGCGGAGGAACATTGATCATGGACATGCAACACTTATCATTGTTTAGCGAGAGGCCCGACATCGATAGGAAGAAGAGGATGATGAGCCTGACTCTTAACATCTGTTCGATGGATCCAACGCCGAACACAATCATATCATCTGCGTAAGTAAGAATATTGCTCTGAAACTCCTGAACTCCTAGTGGCTTAATAAAACCACACCCCACAGCCCTCTTGAGCAAGACTACAATGCCTTCAGAAACGACGTTAAAAAGCAGAGGGGACAAGGGGCATCATTGCCGAATACCACGCCCAACCTTGAATTGCTTACCACAGGCCCCATTAATCTGAATTTGGGATTGTGCATTAGTGACCAACTCACGCACCCAGCTAGAAAAGCGCCGACCAAATCCAAAGTTCTCCAACATGTGAAAGAGAAAAGGCCAGTGCACCGAGTCATACGCTTTGTGGAAGTCAAGTTTAAGAGTAAAGAACGGCCTCCCACTGGACTTCATAGAGTGAACCACCTCTGTGGCCAAAATAAATGAATGTTGCAGCCGTCTATGGGGAATGAAGGCAAATTGAGCATCTGAAAAGATCTGATTAGCGACAGATCGCATCCTGGTAGCCAATACCTTGGCGATGATCCGATAGATTCCCCCTAAGACCGAGATAGGACGGTACCGCGCTATGTCCACCGACGTAGCATCTTTCGGAATAAGAGATACAATGGCCAGATGATAGATAGATGGTAACCGACTGTTGCGGTGGAACTCAGCGAACATACTCAGAATATCACCCTTAACACACGTCCAAAAGGTGCGATAGAAGTCCACAGGATAACCATCAAAACCAGAGGCTTTCCACCCGGACAAAGCTGTAACTGCCGCAAATATTTCCTCTTCTGAAAAGGGCACTTGCAAAGACTTGGATAACGCATGGTCGAAGCAACGAATGAAGTTCGTACCCATCGACCCACCAGCCGAGGGGTTTCTGGCATAAAGCTTGATGAAGAAATCAGTCACCGCTGGTAGAACCTGATCCCCATAGTGGTAAACACCTTCAATGCATATGGAAGGGATGGCATGCCTCCGATGCCTATGAGAGGCAACAGAGTGAAAAAAACGAGTATTTTCGTCACCCGCTTTAAGCCAAATAGCACGAGACCGCTGCCTCCACCGGATCTCCTCTTTCATGCGCCACGACCGTAAAAGCAGAGTCAGCTCTGCAGATCTAGCATTCAGGCAGGCAATACCTAAGTTCGACATGGAGGCTGAGTCTGAGAGAGACTGGTGGATCGACGACAGCTCACGCTCCCAATCCTCTATATGCTGAAATTTACTGATATGCCTCGAGATAAGCCATGATTTAATTGCTCGAGCCAAGCGGCGACACTTAACCACACAACGAGTAGCCGCCCTAGCTGCGGTGCACGAGCCACACCAAGATAGACGGACTACAGACTCAAAATCTGGCTCCGTGATCCACCATTGCTCAAATCTGAATTTGATGTGGCGGGAAAAAACATGCCCCCATCGGATGACCAACTGACTATGGTCAGAGACAGATGGAGGGAGAAGACAACAAGAGAGGTCATGTAGCGAGGCCAGCAGAACAGGAGAGACGAGAACACGGTCAAGCAAGCGGTAGCATGGGCGAGCGCGACGATTGGACCAAGAGAAAGCTTCACCATGATGCGGAACAGAATACAGTTGGTTCGATTGAATGAAACTTTGGAACCCAAGCATAGAAGCCGAGCAGGAGATGGGATTACTCGAGTCGGAGGAGGACAACAGACAGTTGAAATCACCCATGATGAGGTGCTGGTCCCCGAAAGACAGAAGGATCCTATTCAGGTCCTCCCAAAACTCCTCTCGACGGCTCGGGCGGTGCGGACCGTACACCATGGTGACCACTGCTGGCATCGGCTTAGCTGGAAGGGGAATGGCGACGGATAGAGAAAACGTGCCTTTATCCAGCTGATAGACTCCAAGGGACGGCCTCCCAAGGACAAGGATACCACCTGCAAATAGCAACGATGGCTTGAAGAAAGAAACTGCGTCACGCCAGATCTCAGATACTACTGAGCGACAAACCTCTGCCATCTTGGTTTCACAAATAGCGACAAGATCAGGGTTTTCCTGTCGGATCCAACTAGCAAGGAACATGCGTTTTTGGGGGCAATTCAAGCCCCTGATATTCCAGCATAGAATCTTCATGTCAATAAATCAGGAAATCCCCGCGGAGAGCGGATCCGCGCCGAACGCCTTGGAGATACCCCAACCTGAGATGCAGAGACCTTCGAAGACCGTCGCCTACCCCTAAGTGAGGCGCCCTCTCGCCCCGACCGAGAGCTCTCTCCGATCGTCGACGAGGACAGCGCGGAGACTGGAGGAGGATCAAAAGCACCAACGTCCACCAACGGCAAATCCTCAAAGATAGCAGCGAACGACTCCTCCATCATGACAGAGATGTTGTGTAATTGCAACTGAGAGAGCGATAGATGAAGACGCTGAGCTGCTACGTCCACTGAACAACCCAAAAAAGAATATAGGTGGTTGCATTGAGAATACTGATCGACCACTGAAGACGCTTGCTGAACGGAAGGAACATCTTGCCCACCGAAACCTGACTCCCTGAGTGGATGTAGCACGATAGGAGATGAGTGTGGTCCAACTGCTGCGAAGGAAGGGGGTGTAGGGATGAAACTGCATGGAATTCGACATAACGGATAGGGGCAGCAACGATCACCGATAGCCGACACCACGAACGAGGACCCCTGTACGAGCAAGCAACGTATACTAGGCGGGGCCAGATCACCATGCAGACGCCGATAGGAAATCCCCACAGATACTACACATGTCGAGACCTGAGTCGATGACCGAGGCAAGCACACCCGACCAGAGCAAACCTCGATAGAAGGAGAGACGCCAAAGCCCCTAGCCCTAGAAGCCACCGAGACGCCAAGGCCCAGAGCTCTCGTTGCCACTAAAAGCAAGGATGCATCGCACCAATCAACCAGTCTCGGATCCCTCAAAAACCAGTTGGGGGGCAATCGAAGCCTAACAGACCTGATAACATCGCCATACCCCCCCGCAAACGAGCCCACTGCCTCGAGACAACTCATCAATAGGGAGTGAAACAAAAGGATGATAGTCGCAAACACCACCCCCCAGACATGCCCCAGCTGCCCAAGCACCTCGGGGCGGCCCCCAAAGGCACCAATCCATACCGGCTCTCGAGTCCCTCAAAAGATAGGCGACGAAATCTGACAACAGCATGGGAACTGAACGGGGCAGATAAAAACTGCATGCAGGCCCCAAGAAAGGCCGGATAGTACGCTGCAACATATAAGCCGACACACGAAACAGAGGACCATCATGGAAAAGACCCACGGGCGATATAGCCTTGAAAGACGAGCGGATAGCGTTCCGCGACCCCTCAGAGATCTCAGCTTGGCACGAGAGCCTAGCAACGACCGAAGACGGCGCCGCCAAGGCCAAAGATAGCAACGACCCTCGAGCGACGCTAAACCCCCGCACCCTCCCATTGCAAGAACACCTAGCACGAGGGCGAGGGAAAGCGAAGGGGCAACCCACCATTCTCCTGGCCTCAAAGATGCCTCGGGTAACAGAGAAAGGGTTAGCAAAGGAAAAAAGACGCCTGCTAGGAGAGCTCATAACACCCTCAAATCCCACTGAGCACCTAGGCGACCTCCCAAACTTGCAAGAAACACAGAAAGGAGATCCCGAACATCCGGCGGCGTCACACGATGGCGCAAAGACATGCAAAGTATCGCATGATCCAGGGGGGGCGAATTGTGCTAGATGATCACCTTGCCGGACCCGACTCGAACCAAGCATAAATCGCTTACCCATGAACGACATCGGGCATGACAGCGGCATACGCGTTGGCACCCAAAAAGACCCGATCTTGATGGCCAGGACGGAAGATGAGGGGTTCTGCAGTTCGGCAACTCTCACCCAAAGCGAGAAGGAGGCCTTGCACCGTGAGCTCTTAACCTTGGACGGAACCCGATCGCAAGGAGGAGGCTGGCTGATAGCACTAGAGCGCCTGCATACCGGGTGACGCCTGGAGCGAAAGGGCGAGGCACAATGAAGGCATGTGTGACGCTTACGAAAATTTAGCGCCAAACAAGCGGCACACCACCAGTCACCCGGCTTAGCCTGAAGGAGACGCGAACCAGAAATGCTTCTTGAGAAGGACCGTTGCCAAGAAGGCGAAACCTCCTGCCAACCGTGGGAGCTGCCTGAACACGGAGAGCAATGGTAGAAAAAAGGAGCTCGAAGACGAGCACCAATGGAGCAAGCCCTTAGTGCTTCAACCCTGACGGCCCGCATGAAGCTACGAACGTCTCGAGGAAACAACGACCCGGAGGCCAGACAAGACGCCAACACCTCCGAAAGCGAAATAAACAAACGGAACGATAGGCGGAATGGGAGGGCAACAAGGACGCCTCGACGACGCAAGGCAAAAGCGAGCCCCCATTCGTTCAAGGCCTCTAGGATTGAAGACAGGGCTAGCTGGTTGGACCGCAGAGAGAGTGAGGGGCATAAGCCCCAGACGAAGGGGGAAGGTGATGGCATTGAGCCAGGCACAGAAAGTTCACGCGAACCTCATCCCAGAAGAGATGAGAGAGAGAGCGGACAAAGATAGAAATGTAGCAAAGATTGAAAGAGAGAGGTCGAGATGTAAAAAAAATCTTACATAGAGGGTCTCTGTGGTTGTGGCTGGTGGGAAACCTCAGCGAGACACAGATCGATGGCACTGCACGAGTGGCTGCGGCCTGGTGGGCGACGGCTTCGGAAGACCAAAACCTCGACCGATGGTACGAGAGGCGAGGGGGAGGTCTGTCTGAAGGAAGATCAAGCAATCGGTCCTTACGTCTGGGAGGGAGATGAAGCCTCCAGGGCCCGTTGGACAGAATCAAAATCAGCCCCCGTTGGACAGAATCAAAATCAGCAAATGGGAGCAGGATACGAACAAAACTGGCAGAGGACTATTAGAGGAGCAGCAGAGAGAGAGGATGGAGGCCGCAGCAGAGGACTATTTGATGAGCAACAGACCAAATGGAGGAGGGGTGTTTAGGGGTTCAGGGACAAACAGGGAATGGATTGGTCAGGTAGCTAGGGTTGCAGTGGCGGAGGGGTGGGGGTTATCGGTGGGTAGCGAGGGTTTGAGTGGCGGAGGATGTTGGTGGGTAGCGGGTGTTTCAGTGGCGGGAGTTTTAGAGAGAGAGAGAGAGGCAAAGCTAGTGATATCAATGTACATAATACAGGAAATATAGATGCTAATAATGTTCTTTCAACATCATGGCAACAATGTCTATCCTATTTCCATCTTAAACAAATTGATGAAGATGCCTACAGTTCACCGTCATATCCTATTTGACGTGCATGCAATGGTGGGCCGAAGATGGGGTTGCCTGTTGCCAAGCTTTGGACTTGCTGAAGCCGTTTTTCAAATGTAACATGGATTTGTTCAATTATCTGAAGGTCGAATTCTCTAAGACCTATAACCCTGTATGAAATCTGAATTGCTGATGAAATGAAATGTTTTTGCTCTCCATTGCATACTCATGGATGCAAGCATGGAAGAGAACAATTAGGATGTTTTACACGAAAGAGTTGTTTTTTCTACTTTCTCAGTGTCTCAGTAAAATCTCTAAACACCAAGCTGAAGTGATGTTTACCATTCATGGAAGGATACCGTTGGTAAATGCATTGCCAGTCTAGGTGTCATTTGTTCTTCACATTCTCTTCTGGTTTGTTTTGGTCATCAACTGTAAATGTTCAAAAGACCAATGTTAAATATATTGCCATCTAGGGGTCTGTTGTCCTTCACATTCCCTTCTTGTTTATGTTGGATATCAACTCTAAAACCAAAAAACATCAAGAGCTGCAACTTGGCAGAACACCGAGCTTCACATCCAGAAGTAGTAGTGTTGTTTCATTTTCTTTTAGTTGGTTCCTCCATACTTGCACATAGAAGCACGACACCTTTTCTAAAAGAGAAGGCCCTCTCTTTCAGGAAATAGTTGTAGTATTAGTAGCATCAGCAGCAGGAGTAGTTTGTGATCGAAGATAGAAACTTATTCACCAAAAAGATCCAAATAGTGAAAAGGATATGAAAAACTGTGAAATACCCAAATTGATAAAAGAAAATTGCAGGGTAAATGGCGATACCCAATTGCCCTGCTAAATTACAAAAATGCCACTAGAACACAGAGTCAGTTTAGTCACTGAACAGCCAACAAGAAGCAACAAGCCAATTTCCCCCGTCGATTCAACTCTTTCCAATCACTCCCACCTTCCTCAATTGAACTGACCCCAGAACAACAACATTGAAGAAAAACGAGAAAAAGGGCATTACCCAAATCGAATTCCTGGCCAAATTCTCACTTGGTCTTGACAGAAACCCCAGTGGCCCCGGCAATGATGACAGCGGTGGCCATGTCGAGGAAGAGCCCGTGCTCTACGATGCCCTCGAGCCCGCCGATCTCCGCCGCGGCGGCGCGGGAGTCGCGGATGGGTGTCTCGAAGAAGAGATCGACAATGTAGTTCGAATTATCGGTCACATAGGGCTTCCAGTCCCCCGATTCAGACATCCTCAGCTTGGCCTCGCAACCCTCTGTTATACCAACCTGGTGAAAATTGGATTTCTGAAAAGAGATTTCAAGCCTAGAGGCACGTTCTTAAGATCGCTATCTTTAGAACTTCAATCGCCCCACTCCGGAAATTCCGAAGATGCGAAAAAGGGTTTTGTTACGACTGAGTTCCCAGGATACAACTAGGCTTGAACCTCAAGAGAGTCACTGCTTTGCAAGAACAGATGACCTCTACCACACATGAACTCTGCAAGCCAAACCGAGAAGAAAGAAAGGAGAAAACTGGAGAGTCAGAGATTCTGATGATTTTCAAAAGGCGAAAATAGAAGAATTTATAGACTTTTAGAGAGGCCAAAACGTTTTGCGATAAATGAGATTAATGGCCATAAATCTAACGGTTTGAAAATAGGACAAAAAGATACCTGAACGGTCACCCTCCTTTGACTGTTAATCAAAGGCCTCCAAAACTGTCAAACAGTCACAAAGCGCCTTAAACTCAATATAAATGATATTAAAACTTTTCAAACGGCCAGATATCTCAAAACCAAAAATTCAAAACGGATATTTGTGCCTCATATGCACCTCGCACCGCTGCGAGCGTGCAAAGTGCGCCATCAAAACGCCACATTACGCCTCAAGCGCCTCAAGCACCCTTGCGCGCGTGCGCGCGAACGGCGCGTCCATTGCTGCACGATGCGCAGCAACGTCCGCAAGCCACCCATGGACACAAGGCTTACCAAAGTAAAGAATAGAGAACAAAGTCTGTATTTAAACAACTAGAAAAACTGATTTCTCTTAGATATGGGACTAAACTTTTTAAAACATTGTTAGTGGAAAGAAATCATCAATTTTAAAACTTTCCTAACAATCCCCCACTAGTTTTAAAATATATTTGGCTTGCATAGAAACTTATGCATCAGTGAGAGTGTCTGCATGACTTGAACCCCCACTATTTGAAAGAAAACCTAAATTAACCAAGGTGCTAAGTGGACTTACCTTGAACTTAGCTCCTTATATTGTTAACGGAGTTTTCAATCATATATAGGTTTCCAAAAGTTCGATTGTGTGGATTTCATGTTGGCACATTTAGAGCCTTGTGCTTTCCTAGATTCATGAGTGCTCTAGAGAATTGCCAATTCTCATAAGAAACGGCTCACATTTCTACACTCATATAGGTGAGTTTGTGTAGGTGTACTGTAACACACACCTTAGCCTTAAGGCCTACAAACTCATTAAGAGCTATTAGCTCAACCCTCATATTAGTTACAGCTCATGAGCACACATCAGTAATGGGCTTACATAAATATGCTCAATATCTGTCATTCACCAATTTGTTTCCCATTGAACCTATGCATGTGGGATCTCCAGCGCTCTAGGTTGGGTATCCTTAGGTGATGACTTAATTGGCTTAATTCCCATTCCCCTCGATGTTTTATTGATGACATCTCTCGAAAGGCCTTTCGTAAATGGATCTGCCAAATTTTGACATGACTTCACATATTTCAATGAAATAATATTGTCATCAATCATTTGTCTTATAAAACTGTGTCTTAGACTAATATGTCTAGACTTCCCATTGTATTTCATATTACCTGCTTTACATATAGCTGATTGGCTATCACAAAACATTAAAATAGCAGGTATAGGCTTCTCACCTAGTGGAATATCCACTAGCATATTCTTAAGCCATTCAGCTTCTCTACAAGCAGATGCCAAAACAATAAACTCAGATTCCATTGTAGAATGAGTTATACAGGTCTGTTTCTTAGACCCCCATGCAATTGCTCCTCCTCCAAGGGTAAAAACCCAATCACTCGTAGACTTGGAATCTTCAAAGTCAGTATTCCAACTTGCATCACTATACCCTTCAATAACAGCGGGAAGCTCGGTATAGTGAATTCCATAGTCTAAAGTATGCTTTAGATATCTAAGAATCATGTTCACTGCATTCCAGTGTTGATGACCAGGATTATTAGTGTATCTACACACTTTACTCATTGCATAGGCAATGTCAGGCCTTGTGCAGTTCATTGCATACATAAGGCTACCTACAACACTGGCATATTTTAATTGTTGAACACTAGCACCATCATTAGGAGTCAATTTCATATTTGGATCATATGGGGTGCATGTTGGTGAACTATTAAGATATCCATACTTTGTAAGAATTTTCTCAATATAATGTGATTGACATAATACAATGCCATGTTGATTTCTTATAATTTTGATTCCTAAAATAACATCTGCAACCCCCAAGTCTTTCATACAAAACAAGGAAGATAAAAATCTTTTTGTTTGATTTATGCATTCACTATTGTTACCCAAAATAAGCATATCATCAACATATAAACAAATAATAATAATTGAGCTACTATCTACTTTACTGTAGACACATTTATCCGCATCATGAATTTTAAAACCATTATGCACAAGAGAACTATCAAATTTTTCATGCCATTGCTTAGGGGCTTGCTTTAATCCATATAAGGATTTCTCAAGTTTGCAAACTTTGCGCTCTTGCCCTAGCACTATAAAACCTTCAGGTTGCTCCATATATATCTCTTCATCTAATTCTCCATTCAAAAAGGCCATTTTCACGTCCATTTGATGGATTTGAAGCTTATATATGACAACCATGGCAATCAGAATTCTAATAGTAGATATTCTGGTTACAGGAGAAAAAGTATCAAAATAATCAATACCTTCTTTTTGTTTAAAGCCTTTTGCAACCAAACGTGCTTTAAATTTATCTATTGTACCATCAGCTTTTAATTTCTTTTTGAAAATCCATTTGCAGCCAATAGTTTTGCAACCAACTGGTAAATCCACTAATTTCCAAACATTATTAGACATAATTGATTCTATTTCATCATTAATAGCTTCTCTCCAAAAGGCAGCATCTTGAGAATACATAGCCTCTTGAAAAGACACAGGATCATTCTCAATTAGATATGTATAAAAGTAGAACCAAAATTAGTTGATTTTCTAATGCGTTTACTGAGTCTAACTTCAGTTTCTGGTTCATCAACACATTCATTAGAATATTCAATCATGTCATTTACAGGAAGTTCATCTACTATAATCCGGTTGCCATCAAGAAGAGAATCAAATGCATTTTTATGTTCTATGAAAGATGCATCTCTAGATTCTACAATCACATCATTAACAATGTCCAGAAATCTATATGCTTTACTATGTTCATCATACCCAACAAATGCACATTTAAATGCTTTAGGTTCAACCTTCTTCCTTTTATTTTCTGGAATTTTAACATATGCTAAACAACCCCAAACATGAAAATAACTCAGATTAGGTTTCTTACCAAAACACAATTCATAAGGTGATTTATCAGATTTGGAACAAGGAACTCGATTAAGAATATAACAAGCAGAAAGTATAGCCTCTCCCCATAAGTTGGAATGCAAACCCGTATTAAGAAGCATAGCATTCATCATTTCTACAAGTGTTCTGTTTTTCCTTTCTGCTACTCAATTTTGTTCAGGAGTTCTAGGTGCTGAAGTTTGATGGATAATGCCATTATCTCCACAGAATTTATCAAATTCTTCTCCTAAGTATTCACCTCCTCTATTTGTTCTTAAATGTACAATATTTGTTTTAAACCTACTTTGTACTTCAGCAAGATAAAGAAGAAATTTGGAAAATGCTTCAGATTTATGTTTCATCAAATAAACATAACAAAATTTCGAGTAATCATCTATAAAGGTAATGAAGTACCTATTGCCACCACGACTTAAAACATTATCCATCGTACACACATCAGAATGCACTAATTCAAGCAATTTATAATTCTTTTCTACACTAGGAAACGGGAGTCTAGTTAACTTAGTTTGAATGCATGTCTCACACTTATGTTTATGTTCTATTCTAACATGACAAGGAAGAAGACCAAAGTTATTCATATTATGAATGCAACGAGAATTTATATGTCCTAATCTTGAATGCCAAAGAAAATAGGAGTCAACCATATAAACTGAAGTAGTAGCTTCATTTATGCTCATCTTGAACATACCACCAGTGGCAAACCCTTTTCCTACAAAGATTTTTCCTTTGGTCACAGTTACAATCCCAGACTCAATAACAATCTTAAAACCATTTCGTGACAGGAGATCTGCAGAGATTAAATTTTTTCGAACTTCTGGAGCATAGTGGACATTCTCAAGTGTTAGGACTTTCTCGGAGGTGAACTTAATTTCCACACTCCCTTTTCCCAGCACTTTAGTTGAGAAAGAGTTTCTCATAAAGAGATTGCATCCCTCCCCCACTACTTCATACGACTTGAACAAGTTCCTGTCGTTTGCCACATGAACAGTGCTTCCAGTATCCAGGTACCAGTCCTTATTTGCAGCAACCATAAAGGTTTCAGAGATTACAGCAACAAGCCTCTTCTCTGACTCATTTGGCTTAGGACCAGTCCTCTTCCGTTCTCTGCACTCTCTAGCAAAATGGCCAAACTTGCCACAAACATAACAACTAATTTTCTTTTTATCAGTTGGCTTTTTCCCTTTCACAAAATTCTTTTTGATTTTCTGGGTTTTCATGATTTTGCCACCCTTGTTACTAACAAAGTTCACTTTAGGATAACCTTCTTTAGGACTCGAATTCTTTTTGTCATGAAGACGAGTCTCTTCCTCAATTCGGATGTCCTTAAGAAGGCCATCTAAAGTGATTTTCTCATTTTTATGTTTTAGGTGATTCCTATATTCTTTCCAGAAATCTGGCAGCTTCCCAATTATGACAGCAACTTGGAAGTCATCATCAAGATACATACCTTCTCCTTTGATCTTATAGGCCAGTATTTGCATCTCATGAATTTGAGCAAGTATAGGCTTATCATCAACAATAGAAAAATTAACATACTGATCTACGATAAACCTTTTGTTACCAGCATCTTCTGCATTGTACTTGATCTCAAGAGCATTCCACAACTCTCCAGCCAACTCCAATGGTGAATACAGGTCAAAGAGTGAATCGGCTAAAGTGTTCAGGATATGCGCTTTGCATCTGTAGTTGTCAGTATGCCACTTCTCTCGCTCTTTCTTCTGTTCTTCTGTCTCAACTTCTCCAGCAACGACAGTGAGACAGGGCTTTTTGAGGACATAGTCGATATGCAGCTCGGACAGCAAGAACGATACCTTTGATTGCCACCGCTTGAAGTTTGACCCATCAAATCGATCGAGTTTTTCAAGGTCACGGCTAAGCAGATTGATGGAGTTGGATGTCGAACCAGAGGCCATAATTGAAGTTCTAAAATTGTTATACCAACCTGGTGAAAATTGGATTTATGAAAAGAGATTTCAAGCCTAGAGGCACGTTCTTAAGATCACTATCTTTAGAACTTCAATCGCCCCACTCCAGAAATTCCGAAGATGCGAAAAAGGGTTTTGTTACGACTGAGTTCCCAGGATACAACTAGGCTTGAACCTCAAGAGAGTCACTGCTTCGCAAGAACATATGACCTCTACCACACATGAACTCTGCAAGCCAAACCGAGAAGAAAGAAAGGAGAAAACTGGAGAGTCAGAGATTCTGATGATTTTCAAAAGGCGAAAATAGAACAATTTATAGACTTGTAGAGAGGCCAAAACGTTTTGCGATAAATAAGATTAATGGCCATAAATCTAACGGTTTGAAAATAGGACAAAAAGATACCTGAACGGTCACCCTCCTTTGACTGTTAATCAAAGGCCTCCAAAATTGTCCAACAGTCACAAAGCGCCTTAAACTCAATATAAATGATATTAAAACTTTTCAAACAGCCAGATATCTCAAAACCAAAAATTCAAAACGGATATTTGTGCCTCATATGCACCTCGCACCGCTGCGAGCGTGCGAAGTGCAAAGTGCGCCATCAAAATGCCACATTGCGCTTCAAGCGCCCTTGCGCACGCACGCGCGCGCGCACGCGTGCGCGCGAACGGCGCGTCCGTTGCTGCACGATGCGCAGCAATGTTCGCAAGCCACCCATGGACACAAGGCTTACCAAAGTAAAGAATAGAGAACAAAGTCTGTATTTAAACAACTAGAAAAACTGATTTCTCTTAGATATGGGACTAAACTTTTTAAAACATTGTTAGTTGAAAGAAATCATCAATTTTAAAACTTTCCTAACACCCTCCTCCTTGAATATCTCCTTGAGCCGGTTGAGGTTGTAGCGCCAGCAGAAGGGGACGACCTCGATGGGGACGGCGAGGCGGCTGCCGCCGAGGCCGTCCACGAGCTTCGAGTCGTCAACGACGACGACGAAGCGGTCAGAGGCGGCCTCGACCATCTTCTCGCGGAGGAGCGCACCGCCGCGGCCCTTGACGAGGTTGAGCTCGGGGTTGACCTCGTCGGCGCCGTCTATGGCAAGGTCGAGGCGGGGTGGTCGTCGAGGACGGAGAGGGGGATGCCGAGGGAGGCAGCCTGCTCGGCGGTGCGCTTCGAGGTGGGGACGCCGACGATGTCGGTGAGCTCGCTGCGGGCGAGGAGGTCGCCGAGCTTTGCCACCACGAAGGCGGCGGTGGAGCCCGTGCCGAGGCCGACCACCATCCTGCTCTCGACGTAGCCCACCGCTTTGTCGGCGGCCAGGCGCTTCAGGTCGTCCTGGGAGAGGGAGGCACGAATCGTTGTGATGGGTCTCCTTGTTGATGATGATGATGGTGATAGAGATGAAGAAGGTGATAAGGAGGAGGGAAGGAGGGAGCGAAAGAAGGTGAGAGAAGAGGAGGAGGTGGTGGCAGTGGTGGAGATGAATGAGAGGGATGCCATGATGGTGGCGGTGGTGATAGGATTGGTTGGTGGGTGGGAGGATGAATTGATGATGAGGGGATGAAAGGTTAAGGGGGGGAAGAAGGGAAGGTTGGGTGGTTGGGATCTGGGTTGGGGTTGGACTGTTGGGAGGGAGGTACTGCCTGGAAGGTGAGCTGAGGCATGCGACATGGACACGATGATAGGACACGGGGCACGATGTTTTGTTTTCTTTTTTTCTTTGTGTAGCTTTTGAGGGGATAAGACGCGGGAGCAAAGTTATATATATATATACGCGCGAGATCCATTTGGGTCTCAAATGAATCCAAATCCCAATCTACTCAAGTGAGATCAATTTGGGTCTCAATTGGATCCAAACCCTATCTCAGCGTATTTTAAACCCTTATATGGGTCAAAACTCTATCAAAACCCATTCAGGTTGGCCCTTTCAACTCGATTCATACATAGATCCATATTGAGCAAATCTAAAGTCTCAAAACTCATAATAAATTTGTTTTAGTTTGGATCTTCTCTCGGGTCCAAACTCAACAATTCAACTTTGAATTGGGTTCACCAACTAGATTCAATCCTGAACACATGGGTTATCAATTTGGATCTCCACTGAGATTCAGATCTAAATATTTCATAAATTCTCAATTAAATGCCAGATAATCTAAATAAATCTTAGAAAAATTATGGATATTACAACACTACTTGCACATGTAGTTGAGTCTTTCTCTTCATTTCTTCTAGCTTTTCTTTTATCTTTGGCACTACAACGATTGACATATGTTGCTCGATAATCTTTTTTTTTTTTTAAGTTTCATCAACATGAGACAAAGACTTTCAATAAGAAAAATTAGTGGCTTGTCATGTATGACGAGAATCTACTAATTGAAGCTTTTTGCTATATTAGACATTAAGCACCCATATCTTTTCGCCGAAAAGTAACTATTAACCCATAATTATGGTTTTATGTCAGTGACAATATAATTGTATGCGACTTCCTCTTGCTCTTAATTTTCTTGAAGAAAATTATTGCATTGTCATCTCGTAGTTGCTCGAGTTTACTCTACCAAAGTACACTTAGTTGTTAACCAAATTTCTTAAAACAATTTTTCATCAAATGCTTCATGCAATACCCAACATGACATATAGGTCATGTTTGAGGCACAACATACTTTAGACCTACATACCTATTTAAAGTAACTATAAGTTTTATTCACTGATTATATTTGTCAAAGTGTATGAGTTTTTCCTTTAGATGCTTAAAAAAAATATACCCATGAGTCTTTTAATTCTTTATCAACAACAATAAATGCTACAAAAAATATCTCACAACAAGGATCAATACTATAAGCCTACGACAATATACTCATGTATCTTCCTTTTAAGAACATACCATCTACTTTAAGAACTGGAGGGCATCATTTTAAAACCCATTAATGCTTGGACAAAAGGATATTTTTTATCGGTCTCAATGTACCCTAGTGATCATCGGTTAATCTTCATTAAATGATGAAAATAGGCAAGAAGCTTCCTTAATGACTCTTCAAATGAATCATACAGTGTCTGTTTAGTTCATTTTTGTCCATGTCATGCTTGTTTATAAGTAACCTACACACCTTCCTCGCAAATGATGTCATTTATGATTTTTCTTGTAGTTATATTTAGGTTGTCATGCATGTGTTTGTGAATAACACTTGAAATTCATTTGAAATGCATTTTTTTTTACTACAAGGTTGTTTAATGATCCATCACATTTATACTTGTTTTGATACTTCTTTACTTGAAAGAACTCTGCTCCATGCACCTTTATGCAATGGATCTTTCATGGGCAATCAACTGTCATCTGTAGATTTTTTCTCGTGCATACGATAAAGACTTTGTTATTGTAACTCTTACAAATTTTTGCTTTATAGTTATTCCTGATCACATGATCTTTCAAAAATTTACGACAGTGCTAAATATCATTAAACCTTTTGTCGAAAGTAATTTCTCGATCGTTTGAGCATGTTGTTAGCCACTGGAACTATTCACAATCATTAAGTTATTCGTTACGCAAGTCATTAATAAAATGAGATGTCTTTGTTTCAATGATTTTCAATTATTCTTTATTATAGGAGGATCCATGATTTTCAATTATTCTTTATTATAGGAGGATCCATCGAACGAGAACATATTCAAACCACGTCTCATTAGTGTAATAACAAAAAATGCTATATTATCCAACAAATGTTCATATAAGTTATACAACATACCAAGGGTTTGACTTCTCAAATGCCATTTGTCTCATGTCATCACTGTCTTCCTCCTCTCTCATCGACATTATATAGTCATCGTCATCGATATCATTCAATTTTTCACCATCGACGTGATAACTGTTACCACTAATTGATTGTTCGGTTGCACAAACTATTTCAAAATTCATTATATCTATCACTTTTATTGCTTTCATGCATTCAACATTCTTGCATTTTCAATATTCAAGATTAACCATAAAAACTTCACATTCATCCTAAATTACAAGCATAAATTACAAAGTCCAACAACTTATATCTAGCTTTGTCATCTACTCGAGAAGGCTAAATGCTATTAAAATTACTACGATGAAGATTACTTTCAATCAAATTACTATGATGAAGAACACTGGCACTGGTTTACCTACGTAGTTTCACATCCTCTACAATGATCATTTGATCATATACAATATCAATTGTTCATTTTTCATTGCCTACACGTCGAACATCTATATCCTTAATCGGTTCAGGCAACTACATTTGCTCTGCATGCCTGAGTTGATTGTTTAAGACGTCAATATCGTTCACTGTTTGAGATAGTTGGATTATTAGTAAATGATTGAGCTTGATAGATGGTGCTTCAAATAGATGCATATTTTTTACTTTTTCTTTAGCTTTGCAAGCAACTAGGTAAACATCACTATAAAATAATATCGATTTTACATCATTATCATCATCCAACGCATTCATCCATATATATTGGCTATCTAGGTTTGTAGAAAAATTGTATAAGAGAATCATTAACTCTTTCACATATTCAGTTTTACGAGACATCAAAATCATAAATTCCTTAGGGTGACCAGTGCTATGATAGTATACTCTAACAATTTCAAAGTTCACCATTAACTGTCCATATCAACCACACAATATATCATTCACCTAATGAAAATAGCATATGAGAAAAGATGATACATACACACTTTATACATTCAATTAACATAACTACCTACAACAACCATTCTTAAAACCAGCTAGCCACGATAACCACTATTAAATGATTGTGCATAGTAAACCAACACAAAACATCGAATATTAACTAAAGGATAAATGAACAAACATAAATAAGCTACAACACAAACATATATATATATATATATATATATATATATATATATATAAACCTTAAAAGAATGTTCAGGTTTTCGCATATAAAATCAAACAAATATATTAGAAGTATATATATCTTAACTTAGTTAGGTATTTGGGAAGTTTTGAGATTTGGGCTTAAAAGAATGTTCATAAATATTATTTTGTAAGCTTCTTGAGGTTTAAAAAAATATGTGTGAACTTTCTTTTAAGTGAGAATTTGTGATACCCAACTAAGGAAGTGATTTGGACAAATTTTGATAATTTATAAGGTTTTTAGAAAAACATGTTATTTTTACCATACTGTACGGTCATTTTCAATTAAATATTTGTATCTAATAACCTGTTGAATTCATATCAAATATCATCCATTTGCATCCCTTACTCGAGGAGGCATGATCCAGTATTCCGATGATAAAACCACTACTCAAAACCCTCAAAATGAAACACGTGCCCCTCATGCTTTGTGCCTTCGCACACCATCGACATCATTAACAATATTTTTATGAGTTGCTGGCCCAAGAGTGTGTCAGCTTTCAGTGGTGGTTGTGGGGGCCACTACGGGTTTTCCTCAGCAAGGATTCCTTGCAAAAGATAGAAACCTGTGATATTCCTTCACTTTGCACTTAGCACCTCCTGACACTGTTATTGAGTAGTGTGTACCCTGAGGAGGTACATCACTGAGGCATTGGTAAGCGCATTAGGTGCACTTACCTTATGAAATGAAAAGAAAGAGAATTGAACACCATAGGGTATGAATATTGAAATGTTTTGCTATGGGCTCAGTTGGAGTCTTCGGGCAGTAGCCTTTGTGTTGTGTGGACTCTTGTGTGATATACCCTAAACAAAAACAAAATAATATGGTGTTTTGACTGCTTTCACGAGCAGTGTGCTCTGTTGGCCGTGTGAGGCTGAGCACGTGGATGGGCAGGCCAAGTCCTTGTTTTGCATACCCTACGGGGCAAATTTCTCTTTGTGAGGTATGATTCAACATGAGCCTTAAGAAAGATAAACCTGCTTCGCCCCATTCACAAAACGGTTCACCTTGGGAGAGGGTAGATGGTACAACCCTGAGTGACTTATTGTTACTACGACACGTGTTTGACAGGAGCTGTAGCGTCCTTTGGCCTCCAGTCACTCAGAGTCATGGAGGTCGAGGTTGCCTTCTTAGGACCTCACTACTGCAGTAGTATGGATTGCAATCCTTGCCTATGCAAGTATTTTCTCCTAGCTGTGTGCTACTCGCATGAGGTTGACTCGGTCTGTAGCTTCCCCGGTTACCACATTAGAATTTAAATAATAAACGCCCGATGCATGTCTCACAGAATGCGAAGTTTCCTTCGCGTACCCGAAGGAGTAATCAGAAGAACTTAAAGACTAACCAACCAGCTGACTTACTATAGTTGCTACTTCACTTGTGTTGTGGATTTTACTCCAGTTGCTTTACTTGCTTCAGCTATTACTTGGTTACTTTGCTGCTCAGCTCTTGTCACAGTTGTTACTAATTGAGCACTTGCTTTACAGTTATTGTTGCTTCTTTAGTTACTTGCTGCTCAGTTCGTTGTTTTAGCTACTTGTTTACCCTGCTACTGTAGCATGTTGACTAGTACTTGTCACTTTGCACTCACCGAACACAGGCACTTACACTTGTTAGCTTTTTCTGTTTTCCTGTGTAGATGGTATATCTATACATGCTTATGGTTGTTTCTTCACCACCTCGCAAGGGGACTGACCCCATTTTATGGGGATGTAGGTGACGAACAGGTGTAGTGCGGATGCGGTGATACACGGTGGAGGCTCTGAGGACCCACACACACTTGACCTGCAAATCCTGTACCTAGTGGTTTTTGGGTTTTTGTTGTTATTGGGATATATTCCCAATTTTGTACTTTTGTACTCACTTTTGTAAATTCTTAAACTGTTGGGATGTTTCCCCGTTGTATTTTACAGCTACACTTTTTGTACACACCGTTGGTTACATTGTTTACACTTGTTGCACTTATCTGTGGTGGCCGCCCAGACTTGCGACTTTGTCATTTTTCCCACACTTGCTCTTTGTTGGTTTTCTACTTAAACCCTTTCAAAAAAAAATCACTGAAAATTTTAAGTTTTCCAAGGTCGGGGTTTGGGGCACCACAGATTCTGACGTGTACCGTTCGAAAGATGCGATCTTTCATCCTTTTCCTTGATTTAGATTGAAATGCTGGTAATTGCTTGGCTTGAACGGGGGCGGGGGCGGGGGCAGGGGCGGGGATGGGGATAATTTGTTTGAGACGGGGCAGGGGTGGAGGTCCAAAGTCCCCCTGCCACGGGGATGGAGGTTAACTTTTTGAGACGGGGCGGGGGTGGAGACCTTGTCCCTCGCCCCAGTCCACTACCATCCCTATCGATAAGAAGGATGACACTGTAATCTCAACGAAATGCAATAAATTTTTTTTATGAATTTTGCCACAAGGAGAAAGAAAAAATGTTTAGGGTTCTAGATAAAAATGGTTACGGTTCTTTCTAGAAACAAACAAAAAAGA
Organism: Nuphar pumila; assembly: GCF_984573655.1. NCBI lineage: Eukaryota > Viridiplantae > Streptophyta > Magnoliopsida > Nymphaeales > Nymphaeaceae > Nuphar > Nuphar pumila. The sequence continues at coordinate 26,774,748 of NC_143255.1, read as the reverse complement.
GAAATCAAATAAATAAAAATAATTTTATATATAATTCAACAAAAAATGCTAAGTTATGTAGGTTTGCATGCTAAAAATTTGCACAAATCAATATGTATTTGTAGATATCTTGAGAGAAAGTTCACATATTTAAGTCGAACTTCACATATTTAAGAACTTTGCATATTAGAAGGAACTTCACATATTAGGAGGATATATATCTTAACTTAGTTAGGTATTTGGGAGGTTTTGAGATTTGGGCTTAAAAGAATGTTCATAAATATTATTTTGTAAGCTTCTTGGGGTTTAAAAAAAAATGTGTGAACTTTCTTTTAAGTGAAAAATTGTGATACCCAACTAAGGAAGTGATATATCGTGCAAATTTAGTGAGTTTCACACATGCGAAGATTAAAAAGTCTTAACAAATGTGCCTCTTTGAGGTTTTGGTTACAGGACAAAATTTGATAATTTATAAGTTTTTTTAGAAAAACATGTTATTTTTACCATACTGTACGGTCATTTTCAATTAAATATTTGTATCTAATAACCTGTTGAATTCATATCAAATATCATCCATTTGCATCCCTTACTCGAGGAGGCATGATCCAGTATTCCGGTGATAAAGCCACTGCTCAAAACCCTCAAAATGAAACACGTGTCCCTCATGCTTTGTGCCTTCGCACACCATCGACATCGTTAACAATATTTTTATGAGTTGCTGGTCCCAGAGTGTGTCAGCTTTCAGTGGTGGTTGTGGGGGCCACTACGGGTTTTCCTCAGCAAGGATTCCTTGTCATAAAAAAAAAATGGCAATTTCAAAATGTGCTAAATTTCTCAGCATTTTTCTCTCGAAAATTGCTTAAAAAATGAGTGTTTAAAATCACTCACGTTACTAAGCCATAACAACAAATTTGAAAATTGCTGGCTTGTTCAATGGCTTGTAAAAAATGACGTTAGCAACCTATGTGATTAGGAGTATAACTGGGCCGGGTTCAAGTCTTATCAAACCCGATAATAATTCGGGTCTAAAAGTTAGAGCCAAACTCGATTCAGGTTTGGGTTTGGGCACGGTTGGAAATTGTGAATTCATATACATTGACAAGCTTTCCACTTGCTTTTTAGATCGTTTCCATCACACATTTCTTTCGTTTTCCACTTTTTTTTTTCCCCCTCGCTTATTGTTCTCTTATGTTTTTCTTCTTATTATTTGTTTTTTCCTTCCTCGCTTTTCATTCATTTCCTTCACGTTTCCTTTCCCGCTTCTCACATGCTTTTACAATCGCTTCCAAAACATATCCCGCTTCACGCTTCGTACTACTTTTTACACCTACTTCTCTGCTTCCGCTTCATGCATCACTTCTGATGTCCATTTCGCTTCTTTGGCAACTATGGATCGAACTGTTCAAAACAAGTACGAATCTACATTTTCCACTTTGTGGAATCCACAAGTGCATCCCCACTATCCGGTCACCAAAACAGACCCATATACCGTTCAAAATAAGGGGTGCAAATACATACTACTCCAATCTGAATCTGACACCTTGGATACGAATATTGAAATAATTAATATCCAGAATGTCTAATTGAATCGGATTTAGATCCATAAATCAGATTTTTTAGGTTTTGGACTCGGATCACAATTTTCCACCGAGCTAATGTTATTTATGGCTTGAAGTTTTTGCATGTAAAGAAACTCCATCACAGCCTTATTCTTTTTTCACGTATCCAGTATTGCTATGTACAATTCAACTCTACTTCATCCAACCTTATATTGGATATTATTCTGGATCCTTTTTTATCTTATAATTTGCATTTGGATCCTGATCTTGGAGCTTCATGTTTTAAATGCATGGGATCTCATTTGCCATGTAAATATACGAATTATAATTAGGTCAGCTTGTTAGGGCTTGCTTACACCTTTTATATGCTTAACCAAGTATTGAATCCGAGGCCCTAAACTAAGGAGAGCAGATCCAACAAAGTACCCGGCTCGTCAATAATAAACAAATTAAAGCGAGAGAAAAAATAAAATTTGATGGAGTAATAAAAACAAAAATATTGAAAAATTAAAGAGAGAAAAAATAAACAAATCAAAGCTTTATTTTGATTGTCCAAAACCAAAATTTGCATAGTCAATCCTATCTCGAAAAGGTTTTCAATGGGGGGTCCGCTTGTTTGGTAGGAGCAGCTAGTGCACGTCTCCGTGTGTTAGAACGTTGAAAGTTCAAATCCCATGGTATCGTTGTATAACTGGTAGAGGTTGGGCTCACCCCAGCTTGCCTTTAAAAAAAAAAGGTTACTAACAAGTGTGCTCAGGCCCTATGAAGCGCGATTCATCAAATGAATGAAATCCCAAATGCCATGTGTTGTTGGGTTTGTTTTCCACATTCAGGTGCTTTAGATGCTAGCATTGAATATAGGGTGGATCTTATCATATGTCACATGATAGGATGATGTTGATCATCAAGAGGAGCTGAGTAGGGGTGTCAACAGCTCAGACCTGCCAAAATGGCTAGGTCCAGACCTAGATCTGACATGAGAGGTGTCGGCATTGGGTCTGGATCCAAGTTCGATTGGTACTTTCATAAGAAAAATCATACTCAAATCCGATAAAGATTATTACATAAAGCAAACCCAGTTCATACCCAGTAAAATAATATTTTTACTTTTTATATTGAAAACTTACATATCTTAATTGAAAGCCGGGCCAAACGCAGATTTGTTACAAAATTTCATAAACCGAACCCAAACCATGTAATAACCGAACCTTAGGTCTGATCTGGATAGTTAATCGGACCCCTTCCTTTGTTTCCGAACACAGACCTTACTGGATTTGGTACAGGTTGAGATCAAATTATGTTCGACCCATTGACCCGTCTATGAGTCAAGCAATCCAATTTTGGGTGCTAGGGATGTCATTCACCACATGAATGGACATTGATGAACCTCCTACGAGAGGCCAGTGGCAGAGCCACGTCAGGGCCAGGGTGAGCACGTGGTCACCCCGACCTGAAAAAATTCCCTCGTAGGGGTATCAAGGTACCCACCCCAACCCAAAAACCGCAGTAAAGGCCCGGATCAAGGTGGCCTGACCCAAAGGCACAAGATGTGCCCCACCCCCACCCCCACCCCCACCTGACCCCAACCTCTCTCTCTCTCTCTCTCTCTCTCTCTCTCTCTCTCTATATATATATATATATATATATATATATATATATATATATATATATATATATATACACGCAACAGCACACCTCCTAGGTCTTGTGTTTTTTTAGGGTTTAGGGCTTTTCTTTTTCAATTAGCATTTAGTTTTTTTTTTCAAATAAAATGAATCATGAAAGTTTATTTTTATGTTTTTTTATTTCTAATCAACATTAATTTTTTCTGCATGCTTGATTTTAGTTAGAAACTTATAATTTATGGTTTCTTTTAATTAACATATATATATATATATATGAAATTATGAATAATGTATGTTAAGACTTAGGGTTTAGGTTTTGATTTAAGTTTGAATATTTAAACATGCCATAGGGCTATTGTGCTTTTTTTTAAATTAGCACGTGGGGTTTTATTTTGATTTTTTGAATGAAATTAATATTTAAATATAGATTTCTACATTTTTTTAATCAACATTAAACATAATTCTACATTCTTGATTTTATTTAGAATTTTGGAGGTTTAGTTTTTTAGTTTATTTCAATTAGCCTATTATGAATGATGTTGGTTAGGATTGAAGTTTTTTAGCTATTTTTTTAAATAACGTGAATATTTAACTAGATTTTAGGTTTTTTTCTAAATGGCATTTAGTTTCTTTAGTTTTTTTGTAAGGATTTAGTTTTTTGTAAGGATTGAGGCATTTAGACCCATAATGATTTTCTTTGTTGGTTCATATCGCCGACCTCAATTGTTTTGGGATGAAGGCGTAGTTGTTGTTGTTGTATTGAGGTTTTCTAACAACCAAATGAAAGGTATCTGTTTTTTTTTTAACACCACCACATTTGTGCCCACCTTAGGTTATATTCCTGGCTCCACAACAGGTATCCCTTGACCTGTGAGCTCTGGACGCTGTTAAGGTCATACAGACTCAGATCTTTGTGCATCTTGGTCCAGTTTTTTTTTTTTTGTGTGTGTGAAAGAAACACCTTGATCCAGATTGAGCGTGACGTTTGGACGACCCTAATCTTGTTAACCCGAATATTCGAGAGGGTTGTGTATATTCGCCCCCGATGATTCACTGAATCCCACGTCTGTGTTCGGGGCTTTGAATGAGCACCACGTATACAAGCACATGGGGCTCGTATTCCCGTGTATGTTGACATAACTTTGCATCGAACTCTGGTGTTGTTGCAAAGACTTAAGTATCCTTTCTTGCTATTCTTCTCATAAAGTGATGGTTTGAGAAAATGACAAAAATGCCCTTTATTCAAAAAAGAAAAAACAAACAGTTCAAAAAAAGGACAAACATGTCCTCCATCCAGAAAGTCGAGGATGATGTTGACTCTTCAAAGTCTTCTTCTTTTTCTGTTCAAAAAAAGGACAAACATGTTTTCTTCTTCTTTCTCCGTAAAACACTGTAAAACCCTCTCTCTCTCTAGAGAAGAAATCAAGGGAAACAAAGAGTTCTTCCTGGAGAAGGCCATGAACATCAACCCTCTCACTCTCTCTCCCTTCTCTCTCTACTTCTGTGCACATCCAACAAACGATCCTACATTACTCCATCGTCATCTTCTTCTTCTTCTTCTTCATTCTTCGTAAAACACTGTAAAACCCTCTCTCTCTCTAGAGAAGAAATCAAGGGAGGTAAAGAGTTCCTCCTGGAGAAGGTCATGAACACCAACCCTCTCACTCTCCATCCCTTCTCTCTCTACTTATGTGCCCTTACAGGAGGGGGGTCCGGGGGCTCCCCCCGGCGCGGATCCCGCTGCGCGGTCAGCGGGCGGGGGTCCAGGGAGGGCCGCCTCTGGCGGGGGGCTCGGGGGGCAGCGCCCTCCGGACCAAAAATTTTTTGGGCCTTCCAACAATGATTTGTAGTATTATCGGGCTTTCCTACAACAATTTGTAGTATTTTCGGGTCTCCAACGAAACGCTATAGTGATTTGCCGAAGAATCTACAAATCGCTATAGCGATTCACGGAAGACACTACAAATCGCAAATCGCTATAGCGATTTGTAGTGTCTTCCGTGAATCGCTATAGCGATTTGTAGATTCTTCCGCAAATCGCTATAGCGATTTGTAGTGTTTTCCGCAAATCGCTATAGCGATTTGTAGTGTTATTCAGTAAGCAAATCACTGTAAATCGCTACCTGAATTAGGACCAACTTGTGAGGGCCATATCTCCCTAACCGAAGGTCATATTCCAAATCCGTAAAAAGTGGTGTCTTCGTTATTGAGTCTAGTTTATTTCTGTAAATTTTCAGCAATTTCTATTGTCATTTCATTCCCCATTTTAACTTCAACGATATATTACAACCACAATCATCAAAAGAAAGATTGCCCAAGCTAAGAGTCACCGTTCTCGCCCTCCTCCTCGACAGCAACTCAGTCGGTGCAGTCGCGCTGAGGATGGCCAGCAGAAGCTTCACCACGTTGTCTTCCTCTCCCTAGCGAGGAGGTCTCAGCGGAGCCATCGTTCCGGTGACGGGTGTTTATCTCGTTCCGGTGATGGGTGTTCTACGAAATGTAAATCCCCCCTCCTGTAAGGGCAAAAGACCATGAACACGCTGGGAGGAGCCCTCAGACCCCCCTTCTGTAAGGGTAAAAGCTCTGAATCAGACTCCATAACTCTTCAAGTTGAATGATGCTACCCACACTGGTGATGCTACCCACGCTGGGAGGAGCCCCCAGACCCTCCTCCTGTAAGGGTAAAAACTCTGAATCAGGCTCCACAACAGTAAATGTGCAGGTCAGTCGATGCTTGATGGAGCAATGTATGATCTCCTAATGGATGTGCACAGAAGCAGAAATAGAAGGGAGAGAGAGAGAGTGAGAGTTGAATGATGCTACCCACGCTGAGATGAGCCCCCAAACCCTCATCTTGTAAGGGTAAAAACTTTGAATCAGGCTCCACAACAGTCAATGTGTAGGTCAGTCGGTGCTTGATGGAGCAATGTATGATCTTCTAATGGATGTGCACAGAAGCAGAAATAGAAGGGAGAGAGAGAGAGAGTAAGAGGGTTGATGTTCATGGCCTCCTCCAGGGGAGATTTCTTTCTCGGATAATCCTGCAGTGCAGAGACTGGGTCTTAAATAATCATCTTCGGGGCACTTAAGTCTTTACAACCACTCCTTTTCAAGAACCGTCATTTTTTTTGCACCAATGGAGGAGAGGGTACTTAAGTCTTTGCAATCGCATCAAACTCCAACGCTAATTAATGCTGACAAACATGGGGATACGAGACGCACATGCTTACATACGTGGTGCTCTTTGAGACCCCCAATCATGAGATGTAGCTAACTGCCCTGTTCGGAGGGGGAACATATAACCTGCTTCGATATGGTGAATCGAATCCGAATGTCAGACTTTAGATCCGACTCCAATTTTTCTTTCAACCGGATCGGATCCGAGAAACCTGACTCTGACCCTATATCCGAGTGTTGCCACACTCGCTAGGGGCAGTAGAAAAGCGAGGGAAAAAGATGCTTCACGTTTACGCCTCTCTCTCTCTCTCTCTCTCTCTTCTGCACCTCCCCTTCGTCCATCATGTCCGGGGAGAGCACCACTGCAACGCAAAGAGTTCAGGTGAGGCCATCTCTCTCTCTCTCTATATATATCTGTCTCTCTCTCTTAAACTCTTCCTTCTTATGTAGGTTGATTTGTTGGATGTCGTGGATTGGAGCGGCGTCGAATGTCTGAATCAGAACACCTCACACTCACTAGTCAATGCCCTCAAACAAGTATATATCTCTCTCTCTCTAAAATTGTGGGCATTTGTTTACTTTGTGGAGTTTTTGGGGGTTGGGTGGTAGGAATACAGGGAGATCGATGAGTTGTATCTGGAGAGCGATGCGGACGAGCAGCTTCTGATCTACATCCCTTTTAAACAAGTCGTCAAATTGCACTCTCTCATCATCAAAGGGCCAGAAGGGGATGGTATGGGCTTCTATTTGGTACTTCCGAGCATTCTTAGATTCCCCTTCTGGAATTGCTTACACTTTCTTTACGATTCTATTGAATTTTGTTTTGGTTGTTCAGCTCCAGCTTAATCTGTTTGATGATGGTGGTGATGATCAATTGAAAGATTAATCAATTTTAGGATGTTGATATATGAAATGTTGGGGGAAATCTTTTTAACTCCATGATCTATGTTGAGATTATATTTTGATTCCTTCTATGTTAGGATATGTAAACATAATGACATTTGATGCGTTTAATGAAAAAAGGATACCACTCTACCCAATTTTTTTTTTATCTAGTGAAGAATTGCGATAGTTGAGTTCCCTAGATTACTCGAGCTTTTTCTTTCCCTAGTGAGTTAAGACCTTGACTTAGTCAAGGCTTCTCTAAGTTAAGCCTAGGGTGCCTGTCCAAGTTGAGCCTAGGCTCTACCCTATAGTTGATATGGTGGTCCGTGTCGAGTTTCTCGATCTCACCTAGTGCAGGGCGTGGGCTGATCTTCGCAAAAACGAAAAAACTTGGTTATATCTTGAGAGCGAAGTTACACCTATGTCACATAGATACACGTGTGGGTGCGGCGATGCGACACTTTAAAAAAACTTGGGTGTGGGTGTGGAGAGGGTATATATATAATGTTTAACAATTTTAAGTTAACACTAATGAAATAAAACAAGTATCATATCATCAATTCATCGTGCATAAATTGATGCAATAAATCAAATTAACAAATAACAATCTACAATTGTTATTCTTCATCAATAAAAAATAACACCACAAATAAATCAATCAATAAAAAATAACACTATAAATAAATCAGCCTAAATATATTATGGCTAGGTCTGGGTTTAGCAGAACCGAACCGAGTTGCCTGGGTTCGAAGAACCGAACCCAGTTGCCTGGGTTTGATTCTGCTTGGGTTAAGGAAGAGAAGAAAGAAAAAGAAAGAGAGGAGGAGGAGGCAGAGGAAGAAGAGGAACAAAGAGAGAGAGACATACTTGGCTTCGTCGTTGCCGTCAGAAGAGGAGGTGGCCCTTTGTAGTCGTTGTTGCCGTCACCGCCGGAAGAGGAGGAGGAGAGGAGCAGTCAAGTAGGGGAGGAGGGGTCTGGGGTGGGTGGCGCGATTGTGCCCTAAAGCCCCCCAACCCCCAAAACCCATTTAAAAAAAACAAGACAAAAACAAACTCTGTCAACATTGATCGAGTCTATTTTGGTCAAATATAACCATGAGTGTGGGTTTACCTCACCTAGTGCGACATGTTTTTATTATTGCCCAACTGGGTGCCGCACCTGCATCACGTCGACGCTGGTGTGGTGACCCTTATAAAGAGTCCCTGTGACATAGAGTTGCACAAATACCCATTGCACTAAGGACTTGATCCTAAGTAGGGCAACTATCGCTTGAAAGACACTGCGTGTAATGCGTGCCTCCGAGCGCATCTGGTTCAAACTTAGTTGCCTTATCCACTGAGTGAAAATGTTTCAACAACCTTCAAGCGATAGTTTTACAAAATGGAAACTTTGAAGATTGTAAACTAGGGGCTGCCCAAGTTGTCCCAATTCGATGACATAAATTTCAAAAGGTGACAACACAAGGTTCTCATTTTTCTCACAACTGTGAACGTGGTGTACGTCAGAGAGGAATGTCCAAAAGAATGGGAGAATGAGACCATCGCTGAGAACCGAAAGAGATGAAAGTGGAAGGAAGATGACTTCTTGTGTTGGGCCACTTATTGAATGCAGTCTCATACCCTTGTTTAACCTCTACTCGGAAGTCAGTATGGCGAAAAAATCGTGACAAGCTCTTAAAAGCAAATACAATATTGAGTATGCAGAAAAGTGTAAGTTTTTGGTTAATAAGTTTATGAATTTCAATTTCTTTGATGATAAATCATTGCTACCTCAAGTCCATGAGATGTAGATTTTGGTTAATCAGATCAAGTATGAGGGTATGCACCTTGATGAATCATTCTAGGTGGCTGCAATCATTCGTAGATTGCTTTCATCTTGAAAAGATTATAGAAATGAATTAAGACATAAAAATGAATAGTTTACCTTAGAACAACTTCTTTAAAATCTTAGAATCGAGGAAAAAACTTGATCTCGAGATAAGAAAGATGAAGTAAAATAAGTTTGGGCTAAGGTGAACATGGTTGAGCACAAATCAAGGTTCAAACCTGCTTAGGAACAACAATAAGAAATCCAAGACAATTGCTAAGAAGAAAGATTGTATTTTCTACTATACTTGTGGTAAACCGGGTCACTACACGAGAGAATGCCGTCATAGGAAGAAATTCCAAGACAGTAAGACTAATTAACCCAACAACAACATATATTTATAATCAATTTGGATAAAGGGTGGTACGAGAATTTTGTATCAACGATCTATTCATGCAATTATAGAAGTATGTTGAAAACATACAAAACCATGGGGGAAGACTATAAGATCTATATGGAAGATTCACATGAAGCTAAGGTTCATGGAAAAGGGAGTGTGGATTGCTTAACTTCTGGAAAGTGCTTAACCCTTTAAAATGTGTATTACGTACCCATTGTTATAAAAAATCTTGTATGTGCTTACCTGCTTACAACTCATGATTTCAAAGTTGTAATGGAATCCTACAATATTATATTGTCGATGAAGCACAACTTTTTAGGCAAAGACTACTCCACCAATGAGTTGTTTAAGCTCAATTTGATCAATAAAACTGATTCAGCTTCTGCATGCTAGATTATGACATGTTAATTTCAAGTCTTTGAGAAGCATGAGTAACCTAGGATTTATTCCTAAATGTAAAATTAAGCATATTAGAAAATGTGGTGTTTGTATTTAAGCAAAGTTTGCACGAAGACCTTTTCCAACTGTTGAAAGAAAATTCAAAATTACTTGGCTTAATACATAGCGAGTTTCCGGGAAGCGAAAGTGGGAAACGATACGGGAAGCGGAAGCGAGAAGCGATGTATTTTAAAATGTCTAGGAAGCGGGAAGCGAGGAATATTAAAAAAGGAATGTAAGAATTGAATGAGAATCAAAATGAAACACAAATAAAAACTAAAATAAAGTGATTAATATTAAATTTCATGATTTTTTTAATGTAAGAATTAAAATTTTAACAAAATCTAAAAATGATGACTACCAATTTAAAGAAAACACATGAAAGTGAGTGAGAAGAGTGAGAAAAAACACAAAAAAACATGAAAAGTTGAGTAGGAGAACATATAAGAAGAATAGATGAAGCATGTGGAAAGCATAGGAGAAACGTGGGGGAATCGAGGTTCTCATCAAGTTTCGGAAGCGTGGAGTATCGTGCTTCCAAAGCGAGTTTCCGGGAAGTGAGCTTCCCACCTATCTAAGAAGCTTCAGGTAACTCTGGGTTACACATTCTGTATTCAAGTTTTTGATGTCAAGTTTTTTGTAATGCTAAAATCTTTTGCATGTCAAAATCCTCAAATTTATACTGCCTGGTGCTTGTGTTATCTTTTTCTGTCATTTTTCTTTTCTCTTTTGTTCTCAGCTACAAGGCATCCCAAAGGAGATTAATATGTTAATATATATTGTTGTTGTTTTGGAGTGAAGCTAGTGATGTAAAAGAACTTGCTCAGTCTCCTTATCTTGACGATTTCAATTATTATTATTATTTTTTAAAGTTTTGTGTGCATCATTCTGGGGTATGACCAACCAGGGGATTTGTATGAGCAGGTCCCAGACTGCTGAAGCTCTTCGCAAACAAGGACCACATGGGCTTTAGGTGTGTTCTGTTTATTGATGTGACAATAATGTAGAATCTGTACCTCATGTCCATAGCTTCTTGCTACCAGTATTTTCTGAATTCATATTCTTTTGACTGGATGTTGTACAGTAATGTCAATGAATTTCCTGCGAGTGACTCGGCTATCCTTTCACTGGATCATCTTAAAGTAAGATAATGGATAAGACCTGGTAGTGTTTACTTTAAAGATAGAAGCATTTATTGGGTATGGAATGATAATCAAGTTCTAAAAGGAAGTATTAATTTTTATATCACACACTCTTTAGTCACCTTGTGTGGCTTTGTTTCTTGGATTTGCAGGGAACTCCCATCATCCTAAAATATGTTAAATTTCAGAGTGTACGCAGGTGCAGTTTATCTATGTCCAAATGATACACTACATTTCCTTTGGTGTTTTTTTTGGGTCTGACATGAATGCAATTAGTTTGGACTGATTAGATTGTAAAATTGTTCAGCTTGACCATCTTTATCGAGAACAACCAATGTGGTGTGGACATCACCAAAGTTCAAAAGCTCATGTTTCTTGGAACAACGTAAGTGATTTCATATCTTATTTTCGGAACTGATTTAGTGATGCATGCTCTTCAGCTCTTATTGTGCAATTCTGGTTGTTATTTTATGTTGCTAAGGATAGCCTTCTCGATGCTTCTAAGTTATTTGGGCACTAATATTATGCTATATTGTTTATATTTTTAACCTGTGTCAGTTCTGATTTTGTGTTTGATGAAAGTAGGCCATTCAAAAAATAAATAAATAAGAGGAACAATTTGTGTTGCTCCAAATAATTTTAAAAATCTTCTCTGTGTCAAGTAATTACATTTATTTCCTTTTTCTTCATTCTATTACTTGTTGCCTAATCTTCTAAATAAATGACTGATTTCAGTACATCATAAGGTTAATGTTGTCTGGAAGACTGCATTCACCGTGAGGTTTATCTTTGTCTTCTGCTATGGGCATCACAGCTGTTGTACATCCTATTGGTTTGTTTGATGGGGACCTCTCCAGATCCGTCCAAATACTTGTATATATAGATACAGTATGTATTATGTGATCCATATCTAATATTTGCACCTGTTTTAAGCTTCAATATTTTCTAGGCCAGAGAATAATTCTCACCGTCCTGGAATGTGGCCGGTTATCTTGTGTCACAAGGTTTATCTTATTAAGTGGTTTTGCCAGGAGAATAATCACGAGGGAGTCCGACTGTTAAGGACTTAGAAACTCATCCGGATGATCCATATGACGTAATGTGGATCCAGATCCATGTCTGCTGCATATAGCCTATTATAAAGTAGGACATCAGTCAAGAACAAGAACACTAATGGTTTCATTTTTTATTTGGAATTTTAAAACTACTAGGGAACTATTGTTTAATAATAATTGTAGTGGTTTCTTGTTATTATCATGTCTTCTTTTATTTCTTCTTGAATGGAAAAGGATGTTGTATATGTTTGATTGATGCCATGTTTAAAGTTTAAACCAAAAGCAAAGTCTTGTATATATATATATGATATATATATATATATATATATATATATATATAGAGAGAGAGAGAGAGAGAGAGAGAGAGACCACATACCCATGTTGACGCTAGCACTGGGTGCTGGGCCTGGGTTCAACTGGGACCCAACCCGAACCCCAACTCTCTCTCTCTTTTGTTTTGCTACTTTGCTTTGCCTATAGAAACCCTCCCCCTTGTTTCCACCCTAGGCAGAGAGAGAGAGAGAGAGAGAGAGAGAGAGAGAGAGAGAGAGAGAGAGAGAGAGAGAGATTACTCTTGGTCATACATGACCATGGATGGCCATGTTCATGCAGGGATTCATGCGTTGAGGAGAGAGATGGGCCCGGCCCCACTCTCTCTCCAACACATGAACGGCCCCCAATAGTGGGCCTATCCAATTGAGACATATTCAAATATGCCTCATCTGGATATACATGGAAAAGTGGGATACCTTTACAGTTCCCTCTAATGAGGGAAAGTTGGTAGAATCCTGTTTTGTTGGGTAACGGTTACCCAGGGTAGTAGTTTCAACAACTGTCCATTATAAAGGAGAGGTTTTCGCTAAAAAACGAGACAGTGAAAAAGAAGAAATAAAAAGAGCTCTCCTGAAGAAGACCTTACACCGTTTCTAATCCCTTGCTCGTCCTCTGGTAGACTCTGCGCACAACACATGATCCTTCATTGGTATCAAAGCCATACATGTAGTATGCTCATCCTCTGCTCACTGGTCGCCGTTTAGAGTTGCAGATCGTCGCTCCGAGCCATTGATTGCCGATCGCTCAAACTCAGCAAAAACCAAAACAGGAAAAAACATATATCGGTTAGTACTGTTTTATTTTCTCTGTTTGAGGCAGTCGTCGTAAATCAGGCTACTGGAAAACCGAGGGTATGATAATTTAAAAAAAAATTAAAATATTATTATTAAAAATATAAATTGTACCTATTTTTTTTTGGCTTAACCTAGACTGCCAGGGTGATTAAAATTTTTAAGATAATAATACAAAAAAGGGGCAATTTACCCTATTTTTTTGGAGGGCAACGTTTTCTGAAGAGGGTTGATCCCTACTGAACTTCAATAACTTTCTCTATAACTTTCTCTGCCGGAGTCAAGGGTAGAGGGAAAACCCACTTTCCACCGGGTGGTGGCTTCCGGTATTTAGGGCAGAGGGGAACCACCTTTTTTTTTATTTTTTGGTAGTTGCAAGGCATAGGCAAACCTAGAATCAGGGTCTGCTGTTTGTAACAAAGGAGATAAATAAATAAAAATAAAACATTGCCAGGAGGTCATCGTCGGAGGTCATCCCCTCACCTGCCGAAGGCTATCGTCGTCGGTGGCATCTGGAGAGCAATCAGAGTCAATGGTGCATAAACCCCCTCCTCTAATCGGTTGTTTTGTCGAAACTGCTTGTCGAATCAGAAGGGGCTGTGGTGGAAGCCTCCTCCACCTGACTGCTCCTGTGATCGGCGGTTCCTGCTGCCAGAGAGTGGTGCAATAGAAGTTTGTTTTGTTCTTTGTTCTGTCGGGAGGGTTTGATCGTCGGACCACCAAGCTTTCGCCATTGAGTGAGGGATCATCTGTTGCTCGCCTGCGCCAGACGGTTGGGCCCGACGGCCATCACTGTCAGAGTGCGCCGAAGAGGTGCCGAAAACACAGCGGCTGTGGCGGAGTCTTCGATGGAAGAAGTGGGAAACAAGAGGAAGAAAGGGGGAAAAGGAAAAATTAGGATTAGGGTTATGATTTTTTTTGTTTTTACTTGTATACATTTTCAAGGGTGAAATTACATAAATGTCCCTGGTTGTTTTATAATTTACATTCCCTATTAAGTATTAACATTAATTTACAGATATTCTGTTTTTTTTGTTAAATCAGAATGTTGAATTAATTTACATAACTACCCTTATGTAGCTTTGTAAATCCCTGTTATATACTTTAGCTGCCAATTTGTAAAACCTTCTAAATGTGAGACTGGGTCCAAAACAAAAGTTTTCGGGCCTGAACAACACCTAACTAGCTTGAACAACAGCTTAGGTTGCCATTTGAGCTGAACGGGTCTGGACCTACTCCAAATCCAAATAGTAGAATGGCAATCTAGCTCTTTGGGCTTGGACCTGATCCAAAACCAAATAAGTTTAAACGACAGTGTCCACCGATTTTTACAGAACAGAGGCTTCCTTTTCTGGTAATTCCAGAAACAAGCCTATATTCTGGAAATTACCCAAGATAGACTTAGAACTTTTTGAAAATTTCAGAAAGCCTCCTGAACTTTTCTGTTTAACTTAGAAAGTTCTGTTTATTACCTTAAGGGTTCTGTCTTTTCTGTTTTTTTATAGAATCACAAAGTGGTCAGTTTGTGCACTTTGCCTCGTAAACATCTATTTGATGGCAACAAGAACTTAATATTCTTTCATATTTTTTTGATATTTGCCTTAATAAATATGCTTTATATCAATTATTTTTTATTATAAACATGATATTTTGGGTACTCATGGCTAATGTTGTGTTGTTTATCCTTTTGTTGGATGTTTGACATATTTTTATCATATCTTGCCAATATGTAATAACAATTATCAGAAAAATGTCTAGTAGGGTCTGTGCTACCAAGTTAGCCAAAACCGATAAATTGAATGAAATCAATTTCCATATCTAGAAGAGGAGGATTCCTCTTGTTTTGACCTTAGAGGGCATCAAGAATGCCCGAACTACTGAAATGAGAGACCTTGGTGACAAAGCTCCTGAAGCAGATAAAAATACTTATATTAAATATAAAAAGGATAACATGTTAGCGAAAACCATCATGCTCACCTACATGGATGATGATCTCATTAGGGTGTTTGAAGATTACCCTATTGTAAAGTCAATGTTTAAAGTTATCTCAAAAAAATATGACACTACCTAAAAAACCCACACTCTAAAAACCTGACATTGAAAGAACTCCTAGCTTAACTGAAAATTGAGCAACATATGCAACAAGACAAGAAGTGCGAATTACAGTTTATTAAAGATGCTCTTTTTAGTAGCCATAGTCTTTTCAGACACCCATATTTCAAAAGTTCTTAAAAAATAATGGCAAATTTGATAAAAAAAAGGTCCAACATTCCGCAAGCCGCAAGGAACCACCTCCCAAGTGAAGTGTTTCAAGTGTAAAAAACACTTTAAGAAAGATTACTTGAGTTGCCCGAACAACAACAATAGCAGGAACAACAAAAATGACAGGCAAAAGAAGATGCGTGATATAATCTGCGTGATATCGGAATGCTCATATGTGAATCAGGCACTTTCTAGATGTTAGGTGGATTCTGGAGTGACACGACATATAGCCAAGAGCAAGGAAGGCATGGTGGATATGGTCGAGTATAAACCTGAAGAACATCGAGTGTACATGGGGAACAACACCTACTTTGATGTTATGGGTGTTGGGACTTATCGTATTGAAACTCCAAGAAATAATGTTTTGTTATCAAATGTCTTGTTTGTATCGTCCATGAGACGAAACCTAGTGTATGTTTCAGCATTGATTACTAAGGGGTTTGAAGTTACGTTTCTACTTGGAAAGGTTATTATGGGCAAACAAAGTTGGGTTTTGTTTGATGGGGATTTTGACAAAGAACTTAAAATTTCAGATTCTATGATGAATAAAATTCCATCTATTTCTGCTTGTATTAATATTGTCCTTAATGTGGATGAGAATGAATAGCACCAAAGACTCAGACATATTAATTTAAAGAAAATGAAGAAACTTGTTGAAGTAAATCTAATGCCTAACTTTGAAGAAACCTCTTTTCACATGTGTGAATCATGCATTTATGAAAAAATGACAATAAAACCATTTCAAAATAATGTAATTAGAGCATTTGAATGGTTAGAAATCATTCATTCAGATATTTATGGTCCCTTCAGGACCCAAACTCATAAAGGAATGCAATATTTCATATATTCTATTGATGACTATTCAAGGTATAGTGATATATATCTTATAACATACAAGTATAAAGCATTAAAAAAATTTAAAGAATATCGTCAAGAAGTTGAAATCCAACTTGGTAGAAAGATTAAAGTTTTGCGATCTGATCAAGGAGGAGAATATACCTTAAATAAATTTTTTGAATATTGTAAGACTAACAGGATCAGATCTTAAACTACCACTCCGGACACATCTCAACAAAATGGTATAGCTGAAAGATACAATAAGACTCTTCTTGACATGGTTAGATACATATTGTCTAATGCTTCGTTACCCAAAGTATTTTGGAGAGAAACAATACATACATCAACATATCTTCTAAATAGAGTTCCTTGTAAGTCTATTGTCTTTACACTTTATGAGTTATGGACTGAAAGAAAACCTAACCTAAGTCACCTTCGGAGATGGAATTTAGTAGCTCATATAAAGGTTATAGAGCGATCAAAAGATAAACTTACTATAAGATCTATAAGGTGTATCTTTATTGGATATCCCAAAGGATCCAAAGATTATTGATTTTACCATCCCGATAAAGGTTTAATTGAAAGTAGAGATGTATTCTTGGAAGATCAAAGCATGAAACCAATTATTCCTGAAATAAATGGAGATGTTTCACTTGATTTATACTATGACTCTGATGATTCACAAGAACAATTAGGTAACGCTGAACAAACTGTTAGTACTCCGTCTACTTCTCATTAGACTCAGGTTGGACACAAAAGGTTTAGAGCTCCTCCGTTATACTTGGATGACTATTATGTCTACTTTTGGAGGAACTATGTTATGCCTTATACCTTGATGACATGAAAGATAACCTGTCATATAATGAGGCAATAAAATTACTTGAGTCAACAGATTGAGTAAAAGCCATGGACGAAGAAATTGAGTCTATTGAGAAAAATCAAGTTTGAGAATTAAATGATTTACCTGAGAAAATGAAAGCCATTGGATGCAAATGGATTTTAAAGAAAAAATTCAAATCTGATGGTAGTATTGATAAGTTTAAAGCTAAATTGGTAG
Source organism: Nuphar pumila (assembly GCF_984573655.1). Classification (NCBI taxonomy): domain Eukaryota; kingdom Viridiplantae; phylum Streptophyta; class Magnoliopsida; order Nymphaeales; family Nymphaeaceae; genus Nuphar; species Nuphar pumila. Next base: position 26,757,401 of record NC_143255.1, on the reverse strand, counting down.
CTAAAGGTTTTTCTCAGAAAGAAGGGTTCGACTATGTTGATACATATTCACATGTTGCAAAATTTGCATCAATAAGGATAATTCTCGTTATTATAGCTTATTACGATCTAGATCTACATCAAATAGATGTTAAAATCATATTCCTAAATGGTGAGTTTAAGGAAACCATTTTCACGGAACAACCTGACGGCTATGTTGTTAAAGGCCACGAAGATAAAGTATATAGGTTGAAAAAATCCTTATACGGACTCAAGCAATCACCACGTGGTACTTAAAGTTTCATAAGGCAATTACTTTATTGATTTGTGACAAATAAATTTGACCACTGTATTTATGTTTGTAAAAGTGGGAGCAAATTCTCTATCCTCTCACTGTATGTGGATGACATTCTTTTGACTGAAAACGATAATGATATGATTGTCAAAACCAAGTCATGGTTAAATTCTTAATTTGAGATGAAAAACATAGGAGAAGCATCCTATGTTCTTGAAATTAAAATCACTCAAGATAGAAATTCTAAACTTTTGAGCTTGTGTCAAGAAATATATATAAATCATATATTTGAGAAATTTAGAATGAGTGATTGCAAGCCTGTTAGAATGTTCAAATTAAGGAAAAATGATAATTCAGGTGAAGGACAAGAAAGACTGAATGTTCTCTATGCACAAGTTGTTGGAAGCATGATGTATGCTATTCTATGCACGATACCTGACATCAGTTTTGCTGTTGGCCTCGTTAGTCGCTACCAAAGTAATCATGGTTGGCCTCACTGGCAAGCAGTGAAAAGAATATTTCGATATTTAAAAGAGACTATAAGCTTGAATTTGTGTTTTTAAGATGACGCCTTACAATTGATTGGATATTATGATGCTGACTTTGTTGGTGGTAGAGATGATAATAAATCCACTTCTGGATATGTTTTTCTTCTCGGATGAGGTGCAATTTCTTGGTCATGTAAGAAACAAGGCTGCGTAGTTCAACATACTAAAGAAGCAGAGTATATTGTCTGCAATGCTACTGCTATATTTGCCATTTGGATAAGCCGCTTTATTAATGATTTGAAGCAGGATATAACCGACAGGCCAGTACAAATTATATAACCAATAGGCCAGTACAAATTTATTGTGATAACTAGTCTGCCATCTCTCTTACGAAGAGTACAGCAGACAGTTCTAAAAGTAAACATATAATGGTAAAATATCATTATATTCATTACATGATTGAAAAGAATGAAATCACAATAGTTACTTACCTACATCTGATATGATTCTTGATCCCTTAACAAAAGGCATATCAGAGAAAATGTTCTTAAAACATGTATCCATGTAGGATTAAGATATGTCTAAGAAGATATATAGCTGGATGAGTAACAAAGAAAATTACTCATTTCAGGAACCTTGATGCAAGCAAAATACTCCAATAATGAGAGGTCAAATCCTGCATTGTGATTTTATTCACATGGCCAAGTGGGAGATGTTGGTCATACATGACCATGTTCACGCATGGATTCATCCATTGAGGAGAGAGGTGGGCCCACTCTCTCTCCAACGCATGAACCGCACGCGGTAGTGGGCCTATCCAAATGAGGCATATTCAAATATGCCTCGTCTGGATAGACATGAAAAAGTGAGATACAGTTACCGCTTCCTCTAATGAAGGAAAGTCGGTAGAATCCCATTTTGCTGGGTAACGGCTACCCAGGGGAGGAGTAGTTTTAGCAACTCTCTCTTATAAAGGAGAGGTTCTCGCTCAAGAAAGAGACAGTGAAAAAGAAAAACAGAAAGCGCCCCCTTGAAGAAGGCCTTACACTGTTTCTAATCCCTTACTCGTCCTCCGGTGGACTTTGCTCACAGCACACGATCCGTCAGTTACAAAGTACCCCCTTCCCTTTTATAATAAAAGGAAAAAAATTCATACACCCTCTTATTTAAAAAAAAAATCAATTTACCCCTTGTTCCTTTTTTACATTTAAAACGTTATAGTCTTTTCTTTCTTACAAAAATGTTGCACACACACACATTATATATATATATATATATATATATATAGAGAGAGAGAGAGAGAGAGAGAGAGAGAGAGAGAGAGAGAGAGAGAGAGGAAGAGAGATCTGGGCACATAATAAGGACCCTGAAACCCAGAAGCACCTAGATTCAGGCTTGGCTGAAGAGTTCCAAGTGAGGGTATGAATTACTTTGATCACCATCTATCACGAATTTAGTTGTTACTTTGATCAAGAGAGTAGCATGATCTAGTTTGGATCATCATCCATCACTTCTTCGTAAGTGGTAAGGCTTGATGCCTTGCCAGTGTAAGGTGGACCGCCCTTTGTTGTTGGGCACTTGGGCTGCCAGCTATACTGATGCTTTGGATGCCACATGGCCTTTGAGTAGTTCATACTGATTCACCATCTGGACTTTACATAGCTTAAAAGAAGATTGCTTAATGTTTGCACGTGTGCATGGACGTACACACATACTGTTTTTTGTGATTCTCCGATATCACAGTTTGCCACTGAGTATTTGGTGTGTTCTGTTTTCAGGGTGGAAACAACAGACATGAAAGGTCTCAAGAAGATCGAGGAGCACTGATTTTATTAGAAAATTCATTATACTCCCGGTCTTGTCCCCTAAGTCAAATATATTGTTTCTGATGTGAAATCAGAGAAAGAAAATGCTAGTCTTTTTTTACTTCTCTTTTATTTGGTCAGGTGCAACATTGGTACATGTTCATATGGGCCAGATACATTTACACTTATGGGAATTGGCCTCTTTCCATTACTTGGTCAAAATTTGCATGTTAGTATGGACACGACATATTTTCAGCCCTCCTTTCATAGCTTGGTACAAAATTGATCTTAGGAATTTGCTTTTTGCAGTAATGAAAATTATTCAAGGCCCATTTAAGATGGTTGACATACTCAGTCTTTTATAATAATTCCCACTAAAAATGGTTGGCATAGTCAATCTTGTGCAATAATCCCATTCCTGTTACTAAGATCTAGTTACCAAAACGTTGACTTCCAAGAAATGGATGCACACTGCTGCCATTTTTGGTTTATTAAAGACCATAACTTTGAGTTTTTGCTACTTGCTAGATGCTATCTTAATGTAGTTGTCTACAAATTTTTTATGGCTATTGAAACCAGTTGCAATATGGTGAAATATACTGAGTTTCTCCTTTGTTAGCAGAACACACATTCTATACCATGACAATGCTTGTGTGTAATGATTGCATTTAACTTCTTGTGAGATCCATGCAGCCGATTACATGAGGGAAAACTCCAAACCATATCACGAGAAAATGTATGGCAAATTAGTCTCACTGTTTATATTTTCATATACTGGTGAATTATGTTGTTCCTTGCTACATGTTATTCTTTCTAAACCATATGTACCTACTGAAACTAGTTGCCATATGGTGATATATGTTGATTGTTGAGTTTCTTTTCATGTTGGTGCAAATATGCTCACCTGTAATGGAATCTGTTGAATATGGTTACAATGAATTGAAACTTTTTGTGAGCTTAAAGATCAATGTGTTGAAAATAAGCCTCTTATTTGTGTGACAAAAATGCCCTCATAAGGTGTGTGTTTCATAAAGGCTCATCAAGGGTGCTTTGGGTAATGTCAAATGTTGTTCCCTTTTCAAAACCATATAAGGTGTTGGGTTGGACTTCTATTCTTGTGAGGAGACTCTTGGGTTTTTGGTAGAGGATTCCTTTTGTGGGTGCGGTTTTGTGAGAGAGGGACTACCACCCATATCCCTTATGAGAGGAGAAGAGGGATAGAGAGCATCTTCTTTGTGAAGACTTTGGAAAAAAGAAGACAAAGGTATTCTTTAGTCTCTTTTGGAGGTATAGAGATTTTTGTTTGATAGTTTTGAGTTTTACACGATTGACCCGGTTGGTTGAGTTTGTTCTTGTGAAGAGGTCCCGCATATTGTTCTTTGTATTATGCTTGCCTTGATACACAAAAATATTATTTGTTGGTGTTCTCGTGGATGTAGCCACGTTATGATGAACCACATATATGTCTTCTTTTGTGGTTTGTTTGTAGTTTGAACAGGCCTTTGGCCTGTCTGGTTTGGCTTAAAGGCTGTTTGTAAAAGAGAGGGGCCCCTAATTCTCCCAGCTCTGTTATGAAAAAAAACATGGGCATGGAAAAAGTTGATTTTTTTTCTGGCAAACATTAGTCTCTACAATTAGCTGTCATATGCTATGATGTGTTCTGACTGTCTGCAAACCTATACTTCTCAGCAGGAATAGTCTAACCCATGCTTAAAATTGTGAGCTCCTTTTGGTTTGGACCCAAATAGCATCGGCCAAAAGTGCTTGGTGAACCAGAAGATAGTCTTGACTCATGGTGATTCAAACAACGCGGCCAAGTTCTGGGCTATATAATGTGTAGTGACAATCAAACATAATTCTCACTATCAAATCATCATAACCAAGATCAATGGTTTGCAGTTTTTGAGTTTGTGCAGAAAAAATTTTATTGCAGTGACAAAAGTAATAAATACCCAGTACCATCCACAAAATCTGAATGACACTCAAGATTGACTTTGGTTGAGCATGAAGGAATTTCCAGTGGTGCTGCAGTAGCATAGAGATTGGAAAGAATACCAATGGTCAAAACACTGTTACGCCAACATTGACATTGAGAAATGAAAGCCAAGAGAGCGAACGGGATTAGATAACTCGACCGTTCTAGCTGTAAATAACAGATACTAGGCACTACGTATATCAACCCGTATAGTGTTGTAACTAATTCATTAGGTGAGCCTAACAATGCATTTAAGCCTTTCTAGCACAAAGAAACTATGCATGGTCTTACTATACTTAACAATATGGTCATGAATTTTCTTTCCATCATTGAGTGATTTCAAATGGGTACATGATTCTAGTAGCTTTGTGTACGTATCCATTTCAACTTGATGTGTGGATTCTAATACATCTATGGCTTCTTTGAGTTTGAGATCATCACACAGATCCTTCATATCCCTATTGCTAGTGGCCTTGGGTACACCATGGTAAGTAGGTGACACGGATAAATGTAACAATCTAACTAGTTTATACATGTAAATACCAACATTTTCAACTACGAGATTCTTGAAGACTATCATTTTCTGTTCCATTTGCATTATCATTTTGAATCCCAAGTGATCGGTATAATGCTGATAGTGGTAACCATGCAATATGTTTGCTAATATGGAACTCCTTCTAATAAGGAGGATGATCAGGTCATATGGCATATGAAGGGCCTCCATCATATGCCAATCGTGACCGTTAATATAGAAGCTCAGATTGCACCACGTAGCATTCATCCTGAAAATTTCCAACCAGGCAAAACCCGCTGGCAAAGTTATAATAGCCAGTAGCCACTAACCCTGTACGGATCTTTCCTGAGAACAGATCGGACAGGCTGGATCATGGTTGATCTTAATCTAGATCTCAATTTTAATCAGCAAGTCCAAATGCAAATTTGAAACAAAATCTGATGAAGTAGACTTGAATGAGGATCTGAATTTTATGTAGTACCATTGGATCTGGTAAAACAAGAGATGGATTGGTGTTAGCACCTTACAGTTTCAATACAAGCTAGTCAAGGAAGGTTTAGAATGGTGCACAAGCGGCTTAAAATTTGTATATATGCAAGGTGTTGTGAGTGTTCTCCCGTGACCTAATTTGTACAGTTGTGTCTAGAGCCTGTTTTGCTTTGGTTGAGTCTTGATGTAAAGTGTCAAGTCACTTGCAGCTTTCTTCGGGTCACCCTTGCACTTTGGTTCAGGTTGATCAATACCCTGAAGGGTTAGCCTGTAGATCTAAATTGTAACTTGTCCTTGGGCAAAAATGTGAATGAGAGCAAATGCGAAGAGCTTTCTTTTGTTCACTCTCGTTGTGATTGCTTTCGAGTGATTGCAATTTTTCTTCCTCTCTATTTCTTTCGCTCTCTTGCATTCTCAGTTATCAAAGTTTTTGCAACGACAAGTAAGCGACCGAAAGGCTTGCAACAGTAAGAAAGGATCATCGCGTTGCATTGGTCTATTGAAAAAGTAGGCTCGTGACAAGTGGTACTCGAGCCCATTCTCAAGCTGGGGGAAGGGACTCAATGTCGAGAGACGCGCTGACAAGCTATGACTTGTGAGCAAGACATCGTGGCATCCTGATACAACTTGCGAAGCACCAATGGAAAGACAATTGTCGAAGTCGAGAAGATGGGTTCACCTCGAGAACATGAGCAGATGGTCGTGACCATCAATGGACTGGTGGCTAATGTGACTTGTACGAGGAAACAATTTCACGTGCAGTTAAGTCGTTCGAAGGACTAGACGATGAGGTAACAAGCCTGCAAGAGCAGGTAAACATACTGATGGGACATGTTACTTCGCTCACTACGACAATGACCACCCTGCAGACTGAAGTAGGAGAGTTTCAGTTGAAGAACCGCACTCTGTAATGGATAGTTACCATAAATGGTGATTGACCATCAAAGATAAATGTGCTGAGGCCAGCTAAATTCAATGGTTCTAGGGATAGCAAGGCCATAAAAAACTTTCTGTTCTAGGTGTAAGGCTACTTCGACACTCAGAATGTATTGACCGAAAACCTCAGGGTAAAAACGGTAGCAGCTCTACTTGACAGGATGCTATAGCCTGGTGGAGACGAAAACATAGCGACATGAAAAGAGGCCACTGCGTGATTGATACTTTTGAAGCGTTCAAAATTGAGCTATGAAACAACTTTATGCCAATGAATATATAACGTTAAGCTTATCGAATAGTGTCAGAACTCAAGCACGCTAGCGCCTTGATAGACTACATCAGGACGTTTCAGAAGCTTATGCTAGACGTACCCAATATGCCAGATGAAGACAGACTCAACTGGTTTATTGTGAGACTACAACCTTGGGCACGACCTGAAGTAAAAAAGAGCAATCTTGAGACTTTGAAAGATGCATATGTGATGGCCGAGCGACTAGTGGATATACAACGCAAGTCTTTCACTCCATTGACTAAGGTTGGGAAGAAGCTGAACCATGATGACAAGAAGGAGGATCGACGCGGCAATAAAGATGAATTGTTAACCCAACACCATTCTAACAAGAGACAGAATTATAGAAAGCACAACAATAATAACAACAAAGGGTCAGTTGTGACTTGTTGATTCTGTAGCGAAAGCCATATTGTTAGGCAATGTCCAAAGCGTCTCGTGATGGATGATGAGCAGGCCAATGCAATGCAGGCGGAGAGTAGTGATGTCGAGGTCATGCAATCAAGGTTAGGAGCCATGCAGACGATCAATGCAGTTAGAAGTTGTGCAACCGAGAGCAAACTGGTTAGCAAATAGCTCATGTATTTAAAAGTCATTGCGAATGAGAAGTCTATTACGACAATGGTAGACTCTAGGTCCATGCATAACTTCGTCTCGCAAGAAGAGGCGAAATGGTTGGGCTTGAAACCTGGGCCAAAGCAGAGGACCATAAAGATGGTGAACTATGAGGCCAAGCCAATCCTTGGTGAAGAAAGGGATGTGGCTATCCAAATTGAGAGTTGAGCTAGCAAAGCCAACTTCTCAGTGGTGTCCCTAGACGACTACAAAATGATTTTGGGCATGGAGTTTCTTCGCAGCCAGAATGTGGTGATGATGCCGAAGTTTAACTCATTGACAATTATGGGGCCAAACTTTTCACACATGGTTTAACACCTTATTCTTGTCGGAAAGTCTTCACTACTATCTGTTATGTAATTGAAGAAAGGTGTCAAGTGGGAAGATCAGACATTCCTAATCACCATGCGTACCAGAGAAGGGAAGGTGAAAGCAGCAGTGACGCCAACCCTTGCCCCACTATTGACTGAGTTTTAAAGAGTGATGCCCCCAAAACTGCCGAAGCGTCTATCGTCAAAACGCAAGGTCGACCACAAGTTAGAGTTGACCTCTAGAGCAAAGCCTTCTGCCATGATCCCTTATTGCATGGAGCCGACTGAATTGAAGGAGTTGCGTAGGCAGCTGGACGAGAAGGGAAGACCATCCTTTGCCTATCAGTTTGTTCGAGATTGACATGAGCAAACAGAGTTGGTGAAGGCGTTTCTATACAAAGCGATCAAGAGGATGAATAAGTGGGAGGACAAGCAACATTGTCCTGTTGGGTTCCGTGTTGTGGAATATGTGTTGGTGAAACTTTACCCGAATCACACATGCATCTTCCGTGAACGGCACCAAAGTACAAAGGATCATTCATCATTACCAAGAAAGTGAGCAACCTAGTGTACAAGCTGAACCTGCTTTCAAATTTCAAGGTGCACCTGATGTTCCACGTATACAACCTGAAACTGTTCCATGCGGATGAGGGGGATCCGTAACATAGCATACCACAACACGCTCCTATCCTGTAGAGGGCCCCAACAACACAATTGGCTGAGAAGCATCTCAGCAAAATCCTTCGCTATAAGGTCAATTACTTGGGTGAAGCGAAGAAGTATCTGGTACAGTGGGAGAAGACATGAGCGCCAACATTTTGGATAAAGAACCACTATCTGATTGAAGTCAGGGCCTACCACGAAGCAGATGGACGGAGGGAGTCTGTTATCTTGTGGCCTACTTTGTACAATTGTGTCTAGAGTCTATTTTGCTTTGGTTGAGTCTTGATGTAAAGTGTCGAGTTACTTGCAACTTTCTTTGGGCCATGCTTACGCTTTGATTTAGGTTAATCAATACCCTCAAAGGTTAACCCACAGATTTGAACTGTAACGTGCCTTCGGATAAAAATGTGAATGAATGCAAATGCGAAAAGCTTTCTTTTGTTCACTCTCGTTGTGATTGCTTTTGAGTGATTGTGATTTCTCTTCCTTTATTTTTTTTGCTCTCTTGCATTCTTAGTTATCAAAGCTTTCGTAGTGGCAAGCGAGTGATCAGAAGGCTTATGGTGGTAAGGAAGGACCGTCATGTCGCACTGACCTATTGAAAAAGTAAGCCCATGACAGTGAGTGCCTTGAATTTTTTGACATGCTTCAATAAAAAAAGTATTTTGTTGATCGAGAAATTTCAACGGGGGTTTGTGATGAAGGGAGGGTGCAAGGCAGATTTCCAGTGGTATGGATCTGTCTAGTTTTGTAAACTTCTTTTTTTATACCGGCTAGAGTTTTATGCCCTTAGTTGTATCTCACTTTTGATGTATTAGAGATTAAGGTTTTGAGAGCATTGTATCTCACTTTTGTATTTTCTTGCATTTTGCTCCTTTTTCATTAATTGAATAGGCCCAAGTGCCAAACCATATAAATCTTGTCTTTCACTTTTTGGTTTCTCATAGTTTGCTTCGTTTAAGTTGTGGTTTTTTATTACACAAGAGATCAAGAAATCAAGTTTGGGATTAAGGAGGACCAACATTGGGGTTGAACCCAAATAACCTAGCTAGTAGTATAAATAAAGAGTCTATTGCAATGGGTCATTGGTGAACAAGGAATTTTAGAGACACCTCATAAAGTGAGGTTCATCTCTTCTGTGCTTCTCTCCTTCCTCTTAGTCTTCTTCCTTTTCTTTTTCCATCCCTTCTATTGTTTTGCTTATGCTCACACACACATCCCCACTAAACATGACTTATTGGCCTGCATTCACCCACCTTCTCCCGGGCTGCTTATGCATCCATCACCATCAGTGTGCAGGCAATTGTTCACTGTTGACTGTACTGCAGGTTATCACCAGATCAGAGCTCCACTGTATCACTGCTACTACTGTGACATATATCACCCGATGTTCTCAGTATTCATGCAAATCAGTGCCCTGAATCGACCCATTTTGCCAGAATCGGCCGGTTCTGTCCTTTTTAATATCTTTTTAGTTTTATAAATTTTAATAAATTTTTTAATTAAAAAAATAAAATTGACTAATTCAGCTCGATTAAGTTTGAGTCTGAATCGGGTGGTTCAGGTCCTAAACTAATATTGACAACATTGATAACATTTGATATCACCTGATATCAACTAGGTAAAAATTTAAGAATCTAAAAATCTTTTTTTTGTCAAAAGAAAAACATGATCTAACAATTGATTGCTACCAAATAGGCCATAGTGAATACATTTACAGTCTCGGATTTGAAAAACAAACAAACATAAGAAATACCTAGTTCACACTAGTTCTCGTACTTCCAATCCTCATATTCTAATATCGAAAAATATATGGTTAGGAGTGTAACCGGGTCAGGTCTTATCTGACCCGATCATAAATCGGGTCTAAAAGTAAGATTCAAACATGACCCAATCTAATTCAGGTTCGGTTATAGCTAAAAACTGTGGACCTATATGGATTAACGAGTTAGGGTATACATTGGGTTTGGTCTTTAGTCGACCCATTTTTATTCGGGCCAGGTTCGAGTTTGGGTATGGCTGAAAAAAAATAGACCCATATAGGTTAAAGGGTTCAAGTATTTATTGTTTAGGAGTCCCAAAGTGGTTTGGCACAGTGGGATGGAGCCTAGGCTGCTATAAAGGCCGTCTAGGTTCAAATTCCATGGGCATCACCCCTTGCATAAGCTGAAGTGTGGTGGCTCCTTTGGGGCAAGAGGTAAGCCCACAAAGTTTTACGCCGCTAGGACAATGTTCATAAGTATGGCAGGAAGAGCCAGCACCGCCAGGTCTTTGATATTGCGGGCGAGCGGTTCATCCATGTAAATAAAAAAAGTATTTAGCTTCGGTCTTGATATGATCAAAATTCTTGACCTAATTACCACCAATAAAAAATATGTAAATTAACATAATCAACTTTTTATTAAGAAGATTATATGCTAATAAAATAAAAGCTTAATTAATAACTATTCTAAATAATGTCAAAATCTGAATATAAAAAAAGTATATTCACACCATCCAAACATTTCAAATTGAAACAAAAAATCAATGACATCATATTCAAAATGTATCAAATTCAATGAGTTTTCAAGCATTAATAATATAAGATTCACTTGAATCCGACAATTTTCCCGACAAAAGTGCTATAGGAAGTATATGCAAAAATGAATTAAAGTTTGGATTACTGAAAAACAATGCATATTAATTCAAAGTTTATCAACATTTTTAAATATTTAATTGAATATACTATTTACCAAGATAGATCGAGTATACAATATTTACCATCTCCCGAGCTGCTTATAACTGTTTCGGCTTACACCCATCTTCACCGCCAAAGACACCCCCGCCGGAGGATCATCTCCACGATCGAGCGGCCTGTTACACTCGTTCAAGCTATCAGAAGTGGCAAGCAATTATCCAGAGAGAGAGAGAGAGAGAGAGAGAGAGAGAGAGAGTTCAATTTGAATACAGATATGACAAAAAAATGGATCTAAGTTTGACTCCGACTTTGAAGAGTCCAACCATTTTAGGCTGAATCCGATCCAGAAGCTCATTCCATTTTAAGATCCATATGCCAGATCAATGCATCGGATTCGAATCAAAGATCCAACTTGTCATCAATCATTCAATGGCACCCTTAGCGGCTGAGAGGCCTGAGACACGCTTTGGTCAAACTCAAAACAGTTCTTTTTTTTTTGGAAAATGGAGTAATTTACATCAAGCCATCCAACATTTATACTATTTGAGAAAGCCGCCCATCATTTCGATTATTACATTTAACTGCCTATTTTATCTGTGATTCTAAGTAGCTTTTGGGTTATTACCAATGCTTTCAGACCTCAATGGATTTTCAAAACGATTCACAGGATTGGCTGATTGAGGGTCGAACCCAATCAAGTTGAACCGGTAAATTTATTTTTTTAATTCAAAACATAAAAATAAAAAATATGAAACAAAATAACTGATTCAACCCTGATCCAACGGAAATCCATTCACAATTAGGCTAATTCTGCCCAATTCAAGCTGAACAGGCCTATTTTTCGAGGTGGGCTTGAACAGACCAGAAGTGAAATCGATTCGAATCGACCATTGGCATCAACTTTGATTAACTTACATTTATCTGCCTACTTTCTCTTAATGCATTTTAGGGTTATTACATTTATCTGCCAACTTTGCTAATTCGTATACCTGCTTGAACATAGCGATTTTGCTCATTTATTTTATCAAACAACTCATGTTAGGTCATCTTATGATCTTTTGTTAAACAACTCAGGTTAGAATAGACGTGCATCCATTTTTCATGTATTATGTTGAATTTCTTCGCTCTCTCCTGGTAACCCCCCAATGCCCAAATATTTGTCAGCACACACACTCAAATTTTCGAAATGGTTCGCACCCCTAACATTAATATTAATTTTAGTGATGTTAATGGATTGGAGTTTATCCGATATCCAACTGGACCCGACACCTTCTAGTTGGATTTTGTAAGCCAAAACCACATTGGATTGTAATCGGCAGCATGCAGATATGGTTTAGAGTTTTTGTATCTGAAATATTGGGCTTTGATAAATTCAGAATCCATACATGCAAAAGACCAGATTTGGTATGAGCTTTTGACTGTCTGGATCCAAATCCAAATTGAAATCCATTTATCGAACATCCGATGGTATTGACTATATCGGACCTGAATAGGAAGTTTTTACATCCCTGATTAATTTGCACCTATGGCATATCCTAATGAAAGGGTTTTAGTTTAAAGTGATAGGTGATAAACTAGCTTAAATTATCAAACGACCTCTAATTCAAATTACTAATATTGCCCACATCGTGTATTTCTCATGATTTTATCACAACAAATTACAAGCTAGAAAAATATCATAAAAATACAAGAAACTTAGAACGTCATCTATTTTTTTTAGTGTACGGTGATATTGTCAAAATATTATGGATATATTATCGCACTTTTTTATAATGTTTATATTATTACATATTTTCATTATTTTTCTTATATTTTATGTATAAATGCATTGAAATTTTATTATAATATTAAAATTCTTTCAATTTATCGCAATATTTTCCCTTGAATGGACAATGAGATTTGCAGCTCTGCTTTAAAGTAGTTCATACTGAAATTTCTGATTAAGATCCGGATCCAAATTTGGATCTGCTATTTATACTTCAGATTCAGGTATGGATCTAGTAAGATCTGACCCGTTTTCACTCCTAGTTAAAATCCTCCAACATTAAGGCATGGGATGTGCACCTTGAGTATATAACTCTTGACTCTTTCAACTTGAACTCCTTAACCTGCCAACTTTTTTTATAGGAACCGGATCAGTACCCAAAGTTAATCTTTAAGTCCGACCCAAATCCAACCTGCTGCCTTAAAATTTGGGTCTTGGTTTAAGTAGAGATCCAACCCATTGGGGCAGCACTTAAACACCACCATGAAGTTATTATGGGTCTAACAATCAGAAAGATATATGAAAAATATGTGAGACTTTTTAGAGAAAAAGCTTCTCATAAAGGAGGTTAATGTAAAATCGTACGAGAAGAGAAACTTCAAGGATATTTCCTTTCATTCCGCGTTGTCGCCCGCGTTTGGAAAATAAAAGTCAAATGAAGGACCAAAGAGACCACGATTTTTTTTTTTTACAATACGCCTCCTGGGCTCCTCCACACAGCAGTGGATTCTCTCTCTCTCTCTCTCTCTCTCTCTCTCTCTCTCACCGAATTCCGTTTCTCTCGATTTTCCCGGGAACAAGAATTTTCGATCTCCAGCGAGCTCTAGTTCATCCCGTTTCCGAAGTTCGAATCCGACGGCCGAGATCGGAGGGGGCGGAATGAATCTGACGGGAGCTGCGAGCTCGCCAAGCAATGGGTCCGGCGATCCCTCCGCTCCCAGGAGGAATTCCAAGAGACCTAAATGTGAGTGTTTCGATTCGCCGAAAAATCCTAATTTTCTCTTTTTTTTCCTTTCGATTGTTGCATTCTCCAACCTTTTGGCATGTTTCGTCGTTTTTTGTGTAATTGTTATTGTTTTTCGTTGATTTTGGACGATAATCTGGAGTTCTTGAGTGGAACGATGATCTTGCAGATAATTTTGGTTTGTATTGGTATATATTGATATATGATGAAAGATTAAGGTTTTTAATAGGTGTTTTAGGATGAAAATAATGGAGATATTTCGTATCAGAACAGACGACGCTTTACTTTTCACGATCTTGGGATGAAATTCATGAAAAATATGTATATGAGAAGGTCGTGATCGTTTAATAGTCTGGAATCTTGTTCAAATTCTGGTTTTGCGTAACGTTTGAAAGGGAAAATAGAAGTATAGGAGAGAATTTGACCTAGAGATGCAGCGACACATGAAAATTTTGGGAAATTTTGAAGCTACGAGGAGAAGATGCGGTCAAATTGATTTCTGTTTTTTTTTTTAGAATATGAGATGAAATTTGCAGGAGACAAGGATTCAGTAGAATTTCCTGTGAAACACATCCGTGAGTATTGGGATTATTTGGTGAATAGCGAAGCTGGTTCGTTATTTTTATACATTTCTATCGGAATTATCAGAGGGAAATGCAGAACCGTTTCTCGTTTTATTTTCTGTTCTGGGAACGTAATTAACATATTAATCTCTCCTTTCTCATGCAAGCCGAGAAAACAAATCTTGGTGAACGGTCTTGGATTAGATTTTGAAGTGATTCATAGACTGGTCCTGGCTCCCTTTTTCTGTAGGTTGTCATAGCTTTATCTTCCGGCCAGAAATAGAGAAGCTCCGTTGCTCGCTGCTGGTCTGGTATGACAACATGAGAGGTGAATTTCAGTAGAAATATGACAACATAATGGTATGGTCAATGATACGGCCTCACTAGACCCACACATGACTAGGGTGTGCTCGGTTTGCCCAAACCTTGATCCCCTAGCTAGTTTGACTTTCATATGCTTGTTTGAATTTGAATTTCATGTGAATTTTCATGCATTTCACTAGACTGAGGGTGTAAGGGGTTGTTTGATTTAGGATCATGCATAATGAGGATCCAAGATCCAAGGGTTTAAAAACCCCCTTTGGTGCCAAATTGAGATATGTTTTTGGAATGAATTGAATTGAGCTTCCCTCTAGAACTCTCTTCTAGCTTCTTTTTCCTACTCCTTCTATCTTCTTCCTCTAATTCTTAATTAGAGATAAAAAAACTCAGATCTGAAATTGGAGTTGTAGTTCAACTCTAGTGTGCTCCTCCTCCATTGAGCCGAGTTATATAGTGTGCTCCTCACATAGCTGATCCTACAGATTTGTATATCTGTTAACAATTTTAGCGACTCCAGCCCATTTCACAGTGGACCAACATTCAATTGGATGATTAGAGGCCAAATTCACGTTTTTGGAGGTCGATCAAAGTAGTTCCAAGAATTAGAACTTGAATCTCACTCGTGTGCGCTAGAAGTGGGAAATTCACCATAGCCGACCACTAGTGAGTATTTTCCGGCCGTTTCTCTGTAGATCAGGCCTATACACGCTAGATGTAGTGATCTGAGCTTAGATCGTCAGTAATTTGCGTGGATCTAGGCTTGGATTAAATGAGCAATCTCATTCTCCAACTGATCCATTTGTTTGGAGTGTTTTTCCTGTACTGTTGATCTTTCCGGCGAAGATTCGGCATATCTGCGTGTGAATTCGTGTTGATTTTGTTCCTAGGGGTCTGTAGACCTTATCTGGACATTTTCAGGGCCTGAGCTACAGTGAGTAGCCCAGAATTTACAAATTCTGATGACTCCCAGCCATATTTCTGCATTTCTGTTCTGTCTTGTCACGGCACTAGAATCCAGTGATGTGTGCACAATTCCCGAGGACTCCGATCACATCTCTCGGCATTTTCGGTGTCTATGGATTGCTTAAGATGTTATCTTGATAATGGAACTGATTGCTCTGGTAAATTGACTCATTTTTCGGCGAGAATCACTGTTTTTCGACAAGCTACACTGGATCTTGTTTGTCTCTATGAGCAGTTTTGCACCATCAACTTTGGAGGTCAATTCCAGCCAATCCTCACGTGCTCATGGGATGATTTTTTGTCCATTGAGACTTGAGAGTGTGTGTAAAAAGGGATGAGCAAAGGTGCACCAGTGGAAGTTGCAGAGGTTGGGCACAATTGATCATTTTTCCGTAAGTCGCAGGTTGTGACAGGGTTTCTGCAAACTGTAGGGTCTTGTTTCTGGGCCTACTTTGGGTGTGTATATTTCCAGATTTACTCTTACATTTTAGCCCATTTTTTGTGTGTTTGTTTACTATTATACAGTGACACTGTACCAAATTGTGCTGGGAAATAGTTTGTATCTTGGGAGATACGGCATTGTAAAGTTGTGTGTAGAAACAATGTATGTACTGTGTAGCCTGTGTACGGCTTGTCTTGTAAGTGCGATCTTTGTATTTCGTGTGTAAATTGTGTTGTAAGCCTGCCAATTGTGGCTAGGGGAGATCAGAGGGTCTGTAATTGAGGCAATTGTGAGTATTTTGTGCTTAAGAGCACCAAGGCAAACCGAAGGAAGAACCAAGTGGGTGAACTTGGACTTGAGGCCACCTACCTATCGGTTAAGGGGGAATTGGTCTCTACCTTGGCTTCAAAGTTTGAGGATCCTAGTAGGGCTGTATCAGTTAATGTGTAGAGCTGATGAAGGTTTTGGCTGAATTGGGGCTGTTGGAAAATGAGGATGAGATTATGTGCAACTGTGACTGATATTAGTCCATCTTCTACTAGATTCTGCTATTTGCAATTCAAAGCCTTTGGCAGCATCGTTCCCCAGAACTTGAATATGGGGGCATGGACCAAATCTAAGCGCATCACTCGTTACTGGGCTGACATCTATGGAAGGAGTTTAATGCAAGAAACACTGAAGATGTGTGTTCCACCTTGGCTACTTCTCGCTGCTTGTGTAGAAGGGTGAAGGAGACATTGCTATATATATTTTGGTCATGCTCTCACTTCAATGAAGCTGTTAGTGATTGCTTGGAGGTGTGTTTGGACATGAAGGATGTCCATTCAGTTAGACATATTCTTGTGGGCTTCTTGGATTAGGTTGAGGGGCAAGAAGTGGATGGTCATATGGAAATGGTGGATCTACATGGTATGGCACTATGTTGGTCTTGA
The DNA here is from genome assembly GCF_984573655.1 of Nuphar pumila. Classification (NCBI taxonomy): domain Eukaryota; kingdom Viridiplantae; phylum Streptophyta; class Magnoliopsida; order Nymphaeales; family Nymphaeaceae; genus Nuphar; species Nuphar pumila. Next base: position 26,740,416 of record NC_143255.1, on the reverse strand, counting down.
TTTAAAGAGAATTCTCCAAATCCTGTTCAAATGCATCATTGAATATAGGTTGAAATTCAGTTGTGCTTGTAGGAAGTAGCCTGGTTTGGAATTGAATTGGATAGGTGTATTAAGAATTCTACTTCTTGGATTTGAAGTTTAGTTTTTAGGCTGCTGATACCTTGTTATCGTCTTGTTTATTTGTTTCATTAGCTTTTCTTTTAATAGCATGTTTTCTCTTTCCTAACCGAAAGGTATATCCCATCTCCTTTCTGCAGATTCCAGGTTCACTCAACAAGAGCTTCCTGCTTGCAAGCCTATCTTGACACCAGGATGGGTAAGCTTAACTCTTTCTAGTGATGACTGTTTTAGTTTATCCAGTCTTTTATCATCTTCTGTACTATCCTCCAAATTGCAATGACAATGACTGTGGTGGTCTATTTTATTTTTGCAGTCAGCTCTTAACTAAATTGAAAGTAATTTTCTGGTTTGTACAGGTCATTACAGCATTTACATTTATTGGTATTATCTTCATTCCAATTGGAGTTGCTTCCTTGAATGCATCACGTGGTGTAAGATTTAAATCTCCTTCATGGCCTAACACAACCTCATGCTTATCTTCTGCATGAGCTCTTTTATTTTTTCTTTCTACTGTTGTCAGTTTTCCTATTCTCATAGAACTAACTGCTTTGCTTATAATTCAGGTGGTCGAAATTGTCCACAGATATGAAACTGATTGCATCCCTAGCAACTGGAAAGGGAAGGGGCTTGATTTCATTCAAAGTGATGCTAACAAGACTTGTACTGCGACTGTAACTGTGAGAATTTCTTGTATTTAATTTGGCTTGATCAATATTTATCCTTAGGACAATTATTACAGGAAAAAACAATTTAAATCTAATGAGCTTTTTCAGGTGCCAAAAAAGATGAAAGCACCTGTATATGTGTACTACCAGCTGGACAACTTTTACCAGAATCATCGTAGGTATGCTCATATGACTTTTCTATGGGTTCTTTGATGACATGAATAATACTGTCATTGTGAATTTTAGCATTCCCTAGTCAAAATTTTCTCAATGGTGCCCTTAGATGTCATTCCTCTTGTAATTTTCATAAAATCATGGTACACAGACATCATCATAGACAGAGTCAAGTGTAGAATCAAACACAAGGACAAATGCAATACGGAGGATGTGAAAATAGAAGTAAAAAAAGTATGAGACCTTTGGTCCAAAAAAGCTCTAACTCCATGAAAATAGAAAAGCAGAGTATGCATAAAGAGATTGGGTTCCATTAACTTGATGCATGTCATAAGTTGACTCATTATATTTATATATAAGGGGAGTAAATTGGAGGTATGCACCTGCATGCACCCGCATGCACCCACACTGGGCCTGTAAAGAAATGAAAGCCTCTAACAAGATCCACCACAATGCCAAAGTGTTCACACCGAAAGCCACAAACGGGTTCACTCACAAAACCCACACAATGGGCAAGAACAAGAGGCTAAAAATAAATAATATTTTATTGATGACCTTTATGCAAGAAACATGCATTATGTGGGGGCTTTGCTCCCATATTTATATACAAAGGAGGAGGACTCCATAGAGAGGTGTTGGAGTAGCAACGGCAACATGTGTTGACTAGTTCAATTACAAATAAAAAAGTAAAAATCCAACCCTAGTTCCTATTCCTAGTTAACAAAAGAAAAAATAAAGAAAGAGAAAAAATATAAATATAAATATAAATATCAATATCAATACAACAACAACAACAACAACTACGCCTTCATCCCAAAACAATTGGGGTCAGCGATATGAACCAAAAAAGAAATTCATTTTGGGTCTTCCACATGAATCCTTTTCCTCCAATCATTTCTATCCAACGCCATGTCCTCGGTGAGGTTCAAAGCATTCATATCATTTCCTATCATCTCCATCCAAGTCTTCCTAGGCCTACCCCGACCTCTTTTAACTAATATATTTTCCCATTTCTCCAACCTTCTAACTGGAGCATCATTAGGCCTTCGCCGAATATGTCCAAACCACCGTAAACGATTCTCTCGCATCTTATTTTCAATGGGTGCAACACCTACCTTCTTACGTATCTCTTTGTTCTGAATCTTATCTTTTATTGTATTTCCACACATCCATCTAAGCATCCGCATCTCAGCTACACTCATTTTTTGAATATGATGTCTCTTGGCAGCCCAACATTCCGTACCATATAGTAAAGCGGGTCTAATAGTCGTCCTATAAAACTTTCCCTTCAACCGCAATGGCATTCTACGATCGCACAACACTCCAGTAGCACTTTTCCATTTCATCCACCCAACCTTTATCCTATGATTTACATCTCCATCAATTTCTCCATACTTTTGAATGATGGATCCCAAATATTTGAAATAATCATTCACCGGTATATCTTGCTCACCAAGCTTCACTACACTCCCATCACTACTTCGTTGCTTACTAAACCGACATTCCATATATTCAGTCTTACTCTTACTCAACTTAAAACCTCTAGCTTCCAATGTCTGTCTCCATAATTCTAACTTAGCATTAACCCCAGCTCTAGACTCATCAATCAAAACAATATCATCAGCCAACAACATACACCACGGTACATTTTCTTGAATTGATCTCGTAAGCTCATCCATCACTATCGCAAATAGGAAAGGGCTTAAAGCAGATCCTTGATGTAACCCAACCGTTATCGGAAAATTGGTTGTCACCCCTCCACAAGTGCGGACATTGGTTACTACTCCTTCATGCATATCTTTAATTATACTAATGTACTTGAGAGAAACACCTTTCTTCATCATTGTCCACCAGAGAACGTCCCTAGGTACTCTATCGTATGCCTTCTCTAAATCAATAAAAACCATATGCAAATCTTTGTTCCTCTCTCTATATCTTTCAATAAGTTGTCTAAGAAGATGTATAGCTTCCATAGTTGATCTTCCAGGCATAAAACCAAATTGATTCTCCGATATCATGACAACCTTCCTCAACCTAGACTCAATCATCCTCTCCTAAAGTTTCATAGTATGACTCATGAGTTTTATACCACGATAGTTTGTGCAATCTTGTATATCACCCTTATTCTTATATAAAGGCACCAAAGTACTCTTCCTCCACTCATTAGGCATCTTATTTGTTCGCCAAATCAAGTTAAAAAGATTTGTCAACCATTCTAAACCTTTCTCTCCAAGCATTTCCAAGCCTCAATAGGTATACCATCTGGGCCAACTGCCCTTCTTGATTTCATTTTCTTCAAAGCCTCTGCAATTTCTTTCTTTTGAATCTTGCGCATGAAGTCACGATTTATCTCATGAAAAGGAATGGAGAAGTCTCCAAGATCTTGGGCATGACTATCATTAAATAGCTTATCAAAATAATCTTTCCATCTCTCCTTAATCTCCTCATCTTTGACTAAAACCCTTTGCGTTTCATCTTTGATACATCTAACCATACCCAAATCCTTCGATTTCCTATCTCTCATCTTTGCAAACCTATAAATATCCTTCTCGCCTTCTTTGGTATCCAACTTGTCATAAACCTCCTTATATACCTTAGCCCTCGCGTTTCGAACAACTTTTTTAGCTTCCTTCTTTGCTATCATATACTTCTCCAAATTCTCATTATCACGACTCTTACTTAGATTTCTATAACACTCTCTTTTAACCTTAATAGCTAATTTGACATCCTCGTTCCACCATGATGTATCCTTACCTAGTGGTGCACCGCCTTTAGACTCACCCAATACCTCCTTAGCTACTTTTCTCATACCACCCGCTATCTTATTCCACATTGATTATGAATCCTCCTCGAGACACCAATCAACTTCCTTAACTACCTGCTCTACACACATTCCTTGTTTAGCTCCTTTCAGTGCCCACCACTTAATTCTAGGATCTATCCTATGTCTATCCCTTTTGCGGCATTGTCTAATTCTAAGATCTAAAATTAAGACTCTATGTTGTGTAGCTACACTTTCTCCTGGTATAACCTTACAATCGATGCAACAACCCCTATCTCTCTTTCTAAGTAGGAAAAAATCTATCTGACTCGTATTAACCCCACTTTTAAATGTTACTAGGTGAGACTCCCTCTTCCTAAACCAAGTGTTTGCTAAGATCATATCATAGGACAAACAAAAATCTAAAATCCTTTCTCCACTTTCATTTCTTTCTCCTATACCATAGCCTCCATGGATATTCTCAAATCCATCCCTACTAATGCCTACATGTCCATTAAGGTCACCGCCGATAAAAAGCTTTTCTCCATAAGATGTCTCTTGTACTACTCCATCTAAATCTTCCCAAAATTGATGCTTAATGGAATCATCTAAACCTACTTGAGGTGCATAAACACTAATAATATTAATAATATCCGTACCTAATACTAATTTAATAAGTAAAATTCTATCACCCTTCCTACGGACCTCAACTACATTATCTATAAACTGACGACTCATAACAATCCCTACTCCATTCCTATTCCTATTTATTCCTGTATACCAAATCTTATATCCCCAAGGTTCTATCACTTTAGCTTTCCCACCTACCCATTTGGTCTCTTGAAGACATAAAATATCAATCTTTCTCCTACACATAACATCTACTAACTCTACCAACTTACCAGTTAAAGACCCTATGTTCCAAGTGGCTAACCTAATTTTATGGTCTTGGACTAACTTCTTTACCCCCACCCGTCCAACAAAGTGAGGGAACCCTTGCCTATTTGACACCACACCCGGGCGCCGGTGTGACGCGTCGCTTCTGGGCGACGACCTAGCAACCCTTGCACATTTATCACTGCCTCCGGGCCTAGAGAGTACAGTGCGTCGCTCAGTAGGGAACGCCCCAACGAAATTCTCATATTGGTTCATTTTCATAGGATATGACAAAGTTTTTATGCTGGCTGTCACAGGCCTACCGCAACCCTCCTCCTTTATCCGGGCTTGGGACCGGCAGTGTATAACTACACAGGCGGAGTTAAATATCAATATAAATATAAATATAAATATAAATATAAATATAAATATAATATATATATATATATATATATACAATTTTAACACTCCTTAAACTTTCGGGACAATAACCAAAAGTTTGTCTAATAGAAAGTGAAAACGGGGAGCAACGAGAGGTTTGGTGAAGAAATCTGCTAATTGATATTCTGATGTAACATAAGACAGATCAATAGTCTCATGTAGATACTCTTTTCGAACATAGTGACAATCCATTTCGATATGCTTAGTATGTTCATGAAAAGTACGATTACTGAAAATGTAGATCGCACTCTTGTTGTCACAATACATGTGAGAGGCTCCTGTCACTTGAACTCTCATATCAATCAACAACCTTCTGATCTCGACTACCTCCATTGTTCTAGTTGCCATGGCCTGATATTTAGCCTCAGTTGATGAAACCAAAATCTTCTACTGCTTCTTGCATCGCCACGAAATCAGAGATTCACCTAAGAAAACACAAAAAATCTGTGGTTGAGTGATTGTTATTGAAATCACCTCCTCAGTCAGTATCAGTATAAACAATTAAATCTAAAAAAGATGAAGCAAATAAAAAGAGACCTTGAAAAAGTGAAGTCTTAATATATCTAATAATACGCAAAACTGCTCCCATGTGAATAAAAGTGAGAACGTGCTGAAATTGACTAGCTATGTGTACAACGCGTGTTATGTCAGGTCTAGTAATTGAAATATAAGAGTACTTCAATAAGTTATCTGTAAGGAATAGGATCTTCAAAAAGTTCATCATCATTTTGCATCTTGGTGTTGGCAATCTCAGGGGTATCAACTCCATTATCATCTACGATTTCAGACCTTGATACAATGTTAAAAGCAAATTTAGACTGAGATAATAAATATCCTCTAGGAGAGTAAGCAATTTTGATTCCTAAGAAATATTTTAAAAATCCTAAATCAGTCATTTTAAAATATTTTTAAGAAGTTTTTAACATTTTCAACTTTTTGTTTATCTTCAGTGATGATCATGTCGTCCACGTAGAAAATAATAATAATAATACAAAAATCTTAACAAACAGCACACTGTCGGTCAAACAAGTTCTAAATCCAATATCAAGCATAACTCGACTAAATCGATCATACAAAGCCTTTGGTGCTTGTTTAAATCCATAAAAAGTCTTTTTCAGAAGAAGAGTTTTGCCCTTAGAAACACTTATACATGGTAGTGCCTCCATATGAACTTCAAATAGGTTTTCATTAAGAAAAACATTTTTGACACCCATTTGAAATATAAGCTATTTTTTATCAGGCGTTAATGCTATTAGATTTCTAACAATGGTCATTCTAGTGACTGAAGCAAAGGTTTCTTCATAATGTATGTCATATTCTTGGGAATATCCCTTGTTGACTAATCTGACTTTATATCTTTCAAGAGTTTCATCACTCTTTGTTTTAATCTTATATACCCACCTACAACCTATAGGTTTTTTCCCTTTTGGAACATCTTGAATGGTTCAAGTATTAACATTTTCTAAAGCTTCTAACTCTATTCTTATAGCTTCTACCCATTCAAAATGTTTTTTAGCTTGAGTATAGGTTGATGGTGTAATGAAATAACGGAAAATGCAAAAATAATGTCACTAAGGGCTTTGCAAGATTACCATAAAAACGGTGCATAAGCACAAACCAATGTCATTAAGGGCTTACAAGATTGCAACACAATGTGCACAAACACACGTCCACTATAGGACAAAACAATAGCCATCATGGGGCAACAACACAAGCACTAAGTGCATATCAAACATTTAAAGAACTAAATAGAAAAACACAAAATGTAAAAATATTTATCTTTATTGAACATAAATGCTTAAGAGAAGCATTGGTTACAAGAGAGGGGTTCAACCCCTATATATACACACAAAGAGAGCATAGAGCCCAATAGAGTTGTTGGGAGCTCCCAACGGTTACAAATGTGACCGTTGGGGAGCCCCCAACAACTTTATGGTCTTTTGATCGTAAAGCCCATGCTCTTTACAAAAAAAACAAAATAAAAAAAATAAAAATAAATAAATAAGAGAAAAACTGCTCTTAATGAACAATACTATTATATGAGTAAAATGACTAAAATACCTTTAGAGGATATTTACCCATTACATCAATATACACACACACACATATATATATATATATGTATATATGTACAAAATGAAACAAATATGTTTTATATATATATATACACAACTTAACACTCTCCCTCAAACTTACAGTGAGATATACCGAAAGTTTGAAAATACAACAAAGATTCAATGAGAAGGATTTAAGTCTTCAAGTGGCTTCAATGAGAATCTCCATCTTTATGACATATAAGAGGGTTTTACAAATACAAGTCTTCAAATGTCTTTTATTGGTGATGCCTTCATCGGCTATCTCCGTTTTCATAATGCATCGAAGATATTTCTTTCTCGGTCCATCACATCTTTAAGAACTTGTAAAGAAAACAAAACATAGGTCCCAACTACAAAAAGAAGGTATTTTAACCAAATAGTTATGAAGTTTCAAAACAATATATATATATATATATATATATATATATATTTGTTTTAAAATTTCATAACTATTTGGTTAAAATACCTTCTTTTTGAACAAAAATAACATTTAAGGAATTTTTTTTTAAGAAAAGTGGTGATATTTTTTAGAAATATTAGATAACCATTAAGAAAGACATGAGGTGCATACCTTAAAAGAGAAATCTTTATGAAATCAAATTTAGACAATGATAAGCTCAAAATCAACATATTTTTCAAGAAAATATAAATATTGATGATAAGGGAATTTAATCACTAAAAAACATATCAATTCTCAAGAAGAGATAAACAATTATGCATAAATAATACCCTAAGTATTTCAACCATGCGTATAATAAAAAAGATGAGTTAATTAAATTCATGCATACAATTATGTGAACCACGCTAATTAATATGAAATACACATATATGCATCATGCAATTAAAGCATATTTAATGCACATGAAACGACAATAAAAAGATAACTATTTTTATCAATAAAATGCACATAACATGCATGAATTTAATATAAAGAGTCTGAAATAAAATAGGGATCTTCGAAACACAAGCTTAGATTCACAAGGGAAAGTGTCATGAATGACACTAAAGCATAACTCTTTAAAAGGGTATAACTGGAAACAAAATAAAAATAAAAAGATATTCTTTATTGATATGAAAAACCAATTGCTTAAGAAGCATTGAAATAGAATACAAGAGGGGCTGCACCCCTTTATATACACAACTGAAAGAGGACTCAATAGAGTTGTTGGACTGTGTCAAATAACTCTATTGCTAGTCAAGTCTGCACAGGACTTTACTAACAACAGTCATTCTAGTTCAAACTAAATTAGATGACATAAAGACAAAAAATAAAAAATAAAGGAAAAAAGATACAAAATATATATATATATATAATATATTATTATTATTATTATTATTATATATATGTACAGTTTTACATTTTAACACTCCCCCTCAAACTTACGGTACAATGAGCGAAAGTTTGTCTAAGAGAAAGTGAAATCGGGAAGCAGCGAGAGGCTTTGTAAAGAAGTCTACTAACCGATATTCTGAAGTGACATATGGCAGATCAATTATCCCGTGTAGATATTCCTCTCTGACGTAGTGACAATCCATTTCGATGTATTTGGTGCATTCGTGGAATGTTCTGTTACTGTCAATGTAGATCGCACTTTTGTTGTCACAGTACATTTGTGAAGCCTTTGTTGCTTCAGCTCCCATGCCAACAAGCAGTTGTCGGAGTCAAACTACTTCTATGGTCGTGGTTGCCATGACTCTATATTCAGCTTCGGTGGATAAGAGAGATCAATGATTCTCCTAAAAAACACAAAAACCAGTGGTTGCGTGTCTGTTATTAGGATCACCTTCCCAATCAACACCAGTATATGCAATTAAATCAAGAGAAGAGGAGGAAGATAAGAAAAATCCTCGTGAAAGAGAAGACTGGATGTATCTGATAATACGCATGACTGCTCCCATATAAACAGAAGTAGGAGCATGTTGAAATTGACTTGCTGTGTGAACAACATGTGCTATATCTGGTCTGGTAATGGATAGATAGGAAAGTGCCCCGACAAGTTGTCTGTAAGGAGTAGGGTCTGCAAGAAGTTTTCCATCATCAATCTTCATTTTAACATTAACAACTTCTGGAGTATCGACTTTCTTATCATCAGTAATACCAGACCTGAAAACAATATCAAAAGCAAATTTAGTCTGAGATAATAAATATCTTCTAGGAGAATAAGCAACTTCAATGCCTAAAAAATATCTCAACAAACCTAAATGAGTCATTTCAAAATGAGATTTAAGAAGTGTTTTGATCGTTTCAACTCCTTGTTTATCGCTTTCGGTGATGATCATATCATCCACATAGAGAAGAAGCACAATGATCCATGCATCAGAATTCTTAATAAACAAAGAGTGTCAGTTAAACGGAATTGAAAACCAATATGAATCATAACACGACTATGTAATGAAATATGCGGAAAAGCAAAGAGTGCATTAAGCACTTACAACATTCACTAATGAACAAACAAAAGGGCTAACACCCAAACCCACAAGAGACAACACAACATAAAAATATAAATGTCTCTTATTGAAAAGAGAGAGAGCTCTCAAGAGTGAAGAATACAAGAGGGGTTCACCCCTATTTATACATAAAAGGACGGGAGGAGGAGTGGCCTTATGGCCTTAAAAAAAGAGCCACCTAGGGGCTCCCATGGAGTCGTTGGGAGCCCCCAACGATCACAAATGTGACCGTTGGGGGCCCCATCGACTCCATGGTGGGGCCCCTTTTAGGTGGGCAAAAATACAAAAAATAAAAAGTAAAAAATAAAAAAAAAGAATTTACAAAAAAGAAAGAAAAGAAACAAGTACCCGATAGGGGTACTTGTGAAATGACTAAAATACCCCTATTGGGTATTTTAGATAATATATATATATATATATATATATATATGTATATAAACACATATATATATATATATATATATATATATATATATATATATATATATATATATATATATATATATATATATATATATATATGAATTACATGTATTTTAACACCCTCCCTCAAGCTTTACGGGGATATAACCGAAAGCTTGTTAAGGAGAAACAAAAAACGAGGAGCAACAAGGGCCTTAGTGAAGAAGTCTGCCAACTGGTACTCAGATGTGACGTAAGGTAGTGCTATGGTTCCTCTCAGGTATTCATCATGTACGTAATGGCAGTCCATCTCAATATGCTTAGTACGCTCATGGAAGGTGTGATTGCTTGCAATATAAATTGCACTTTTGTTGTCACAACACATCTTCGAAGGAGTAGAGATGACAATGCCTATATCACTGAGGAGACTTCTTAGCCATACAAGTTCCATGGTTGTAGTGGCCATAGCACGATATTCCGCTTCCGTTGAGGACAAGGATACTTTGTGCTGCTTCTTGCATCTCCAATAAATCATAGAGTCACCTAAGAAAACACAAAATCCCGTAGTTGAGACTCGGTCATTGGGATTTTCTCCCCAATCAGCATCAGTATAAGCAATTAAATCAAGTGATGAGGAGGAGGAAAGAAAAACTCCCTTAGTTATGGTGTTTTTGATATATCTGGCGATCCTTAAGACTGCACTCATGTGCACGGTTGTAGGTGCATGTTGAAACTGACTGACAGAGTGAACAACATGAGCTATGTCTGGCCGAGTAATGGATAAGTAGGTTAGAGACCCAACAAGTTGCCGGTAGGGAATAGGATCCTCGAGAGGTGTTCAATCTTCCAACCTTAATTTTGTATTGATGACTTCAGGGGTTTCTGTCTTGTTATCATCGGAGATACCAGATTTGGAACAAATGTCAGCAGCCAGTTTCATCTGAGAGAGAATGTACCCTCGAGGAGAGTACGCCACTTCAATCCCTAAAAAGTATCTTAAGAAACCAAGATCAGACAATTCAAAATGTTCTTTTAAAACTTTCTTAATATCATAAATTCCTTGCTTATCACTTCTAGTGATGATCATATCATCAACATAAAGTAGTAAAATAACTACTGAAGACCCTGCACTTTTCACAAACAAAGCAGTGTCAGTATAACATGAATGAAAATTCAAACTTGTCATTACATTACTAAATCTATCATGCCAAGCCTTTGGGGCTTGTTTTAAACCATATAATGCCTTTTTAAGTTTTAGAAATTTATTTTTACCAATACATACTCCTGGTGGGGGATCCATGTAAACTTTTTCATTTAATTCGCCATTCAGAAATGCATTCTTAACATCTAGTTGATAGATAAGCCATTTTTTCACTGACGCAATGGCAATAAGAGTCCTAACACTAGTCATTCTAGCAACAGGTGCGAAGGTTTCTTCATAATCTATACCATATTCTTGAGCATATCCTTTGGCTACTAACCGGGCTTTATAACGTTCTAATGAACCATCACTCTTAGTTTTAATTTTGAAGACCCATCTACATCCAATTGATTTCTTTCCAGTGGGTAACAAAGTTATTTCCCAAGTTTTTTCCTTTTCAAGGGCACTAAGCTCTAAGTTCATGGCTTCAACCCATTGGAGAATGTTTTTGGCCTCATTATAGTGTGAAGGTTCATGAAATGAGTGCAACGCAATTAGACACGCTCTATACCTTGGAGTTAGGGACTCATAGGAAACAAACCTATTAGGAGGATTGGAGATCCGATCGGATCTCCTTAAAGAGGTTTCTTTTATGTTGGATCCTTGAGAGTATTTTTCTAAGGCGCTCATTTGAGTTTGTTGACCACACCTAACATAGGTTTGGATTGGTCTATCACTTTCATCTACAACATTGTCAAGAGGAATATCCTCTAGGTCATTCAAAGACTCATTAGAGATTTCCTCTTCTTGAGGAGTCTCATCTTCTTGAGATAGAAGATCAAATAAAAAAACATATTCACTTTCGTCAATATCTTTAGTTTTCACAAAACCATTTTCATTTTTCAAAAATGTTACATCTTTGGATACATAGAGTTTGTTATTTTTCAAGTCAAAACATCTAAAACCCTTTTGATTTTCTCCATATCCCAAGAAAACACATTCAATAGCTTTAGGAGATAATTTGTCCCATTTATGTGTAAGGACAAAACATTTACACCCAAAAATTCTTAATCTATTGAAATCGGGTGTTCTTTCAAATAGTTTTTCATATGGAGATGTGTTTTGTAAGGATGGAGATATCATTCTATTTATTAAGTAAGTTGAGGTTAAGGCCGCTTCGGCCCAAAAACTCTTCAGAATTTCTTTGGAAATAAGGAGTGTCCTAGTGGTTTCCATGATGTCTCTATGTTTTCTTTCAGCCAAACCGTTTTGTTGGGGAGTCCTAGGACACGATCTTTGATGGCAAATTCCATTTACTTCTAAATAATTTTGAAATTCATTTGATAAATATTCTCCACTCGAATCGGATCTAAGAGTAGAGATATTACTTGAAAATTGATTTTTAACTATCATATGAATTTTTTTTAAGAAGTCAAAGACTTCAGATTTTAAATTAAGAAAGTAGATCCATACATACCTAGTGTAGTCATGAATGAAAGTAACGTAATAGGAGTACCCCCTTTAGACATGACTGGGGAAGGACCCCAAACATCTGAATGAACTAACTCAAAAGGTCTTTTGGACACAAAAGTTCGGTTTGAAAAAGGAGTGGATTTCATTTTGCCATAAATACAATTCTTGCAAACAAAATATTTCTCATTACAAAATTTCTTTCCAAATGGAAAGGAGTACATTTTTGAGAAACTTGGATGTCCAAGTCTTTGATGCCAAATTTCAATATTTTTATCTTGGACATGGTTACAAAAAGAGTTAGTGGGGAGTTTCAAGTTGCTCATGTAATAGAGATTTCCCCTCCTATGGCCTTTGCCCAATCTGCTTCCCGGACCGGAGATCCTGAATAGAGCAATCCTTAGTTGAGAAGGAGATTTCACATCCATGATCACATATTTAAGCAACAGAGAGGAGATTTAAATTAAGTTGAGGTACAACTCTCACATTTGGCACAAAGAAATCTTTGGAAAAGTTTAAAGTTTCAAAACTTTTTACTTGTAAAGATGTACCATCGGCAGTTGAAACATAGGAGTTTTTATAGTTATTACACAAATTGGAAAGCTCATTTTCAAGCGGGGTCATATAAAAGGAAGCTCCAGAGTCAAGGATCCAAGAAGACATACCTGGAGGAGAGGAAGAAGCTATGGCGACACCCGAGGTTGATGGTATCTTGAGTAGAGTTTGAAGTGCTTCCGATAGTTGAGCAAGAGAAAAAGATTCCTTCCCTTTGATGGTTTCCTCTTTCTTTTGAGTAGCTTCTTCAATGAAAGCAACCTTATTTTTAGATGCTTCATTCAACTTAGGGCAATTAGGTCTTATATGACCCGACTTTTGACAATGATGGCAAATGGCTTTTCTATAGTTGCCATTATAATTATTTTGCCTTTCAAAATGCAGAGGTTTGTAAGCTTTCATATGGTTGCCGGGTTTTGATACGGCCAAGACATTATCTCCTCCTTTAATCATGCCAAGACGAGTTTCTTCTTGGCATATTTCGGCTATGGCATCTTCCAAGAGAAGAGGCTTAGATCTATGTAGGAGGAAAAATCTAACTTGTTCATATTCGGGCCTAAGCCCATGTAAAAATTGGAAAAAATGCTCTTTTTTCATTTGTTCTCTCATTAATTCCACATCCACACTAGAAACCCATTTTGGTTCTAGTAAGGATAGTTCATCATATAGGGGTCCAAGAGTGATAAAGTAATCCTTTACACTCATTTCTCCTTACTTGATAGTCCGGATTTTTTCTTGAAGAAAGAATTGACGAGCAAGGTCTTTTTGAGTAAACATACCTTTCATAAAGAACCATGCTTCATTAGCCATCCGAAACTTGGCAATGTTGGCGCAAATCTTGAGCTCCACATTGTTCATGAACCAAGCAAGAATCTTGGCATGCTTACTTTCCCAATCTTCCACTTTAGATTGGTGATCTTCAATGGCCTTCATGCGAGCATTTCCTTCAAGAGCTTTTTCTTGATCACCATCCATCTTAGTTAGTTGGAGTTGTGGTTCCGGAATGGTGCCCATAACGTATCCCCAAAGTTTTTTACCTTTGAGGTTGTTCTCCATGGCGGCGGCCCACATCATGTAGTTGGAGCCATTGAGCTTGAAGGAAAGATCAATCTTTTGTTCTCCTTCCATTTTAATCACTCACAAGAGGATAAATGAAGAGAGATACAACAAGAAAAAAATATAGCAACACAACTAGCTATATTAAGAACAAGAGCATACACAAGGCTCTGATACCATGTAATGAAATATGCGGAAAAGCAAAGAGTGCATTAAGCACTTACAACATCCACTAATGAACAAACAATAGGGCTAACACCCAAACCCACAAGAGACAACACAACATAAAAATATAAGTCTCTTATTGAAAAGAGAGAGAGCTCTCAAGAGTGAAGAATACAAGAGGGGTTCATCCCTATTTATACACAAAAGGAGGAGAGGAGGAGTGGCCTTATGGCCTTAAAAGAAGATCCACCTAGGGGCTCCCATGGAGTCATTGGGAGCCTCCAACGGTCACAAATGTGACCGTTGGGGGCCCCATCGACTCCATGGTGGGGCCCCTTTTAGGTGGGCAAAAATACAAAAAATAAAAAGTAAAAAAAAAAAGAATTTACAAAAAAAAAGAAAAGAAACAAGTACCCCTATCGGGTACTTATGAAATGACTAAAATACCCTTATTGGGTATTTTAGATTATATATATATATATATGAATTACATGTATTTTAACAGACTAACCCTATCATACCAAGCTTTCGGTGTTTGTTTAAGTCCATAAAGAGCTTTTTCTAAGCGAAGAACTTTACCCTTAGGAATACTTACACTACGAGGGAGTTCCATGTATACTTCTTCAACTAGTTTTCCATTTAAAAAATAGACCATTTTTTGATAGAAGCTAAGGCAATTAAGGTTTAGACAGTTGTCATACAAGCCACCGGAGCAAAGGTTTTTTCATAATCAATCTCATATTTTTGGGCATAACCTTTGGCTACTAATCGGGCTTTATATCTTTCAAGAGTACCATCACTCTTGGTTTTAATTTTATAAACCCATCGACATCCTATAGTTTTCTTCCCTAGAGGAAGATCTTGAATAGCCCATGTAGAAGCCTTTTCAAGTGCATCTAATTCAACTTTCATGGCTTCTATCCATTTGATATCATTTTTTGCTTGAAAATATGTGGATGGTTCTTCATATGAGTGAATTAATGCAATAACTGACCTATATGTGGGTGAGAATGACTCGTATGATACAAACTTTCCTGGAGGCCTCGAGACTCGGGATGATTGTCTAGTTGGAATGCTAGAATATTTTTCAAGTGCACATGGAGGATTAGACTCTTGTCGCCTGAAATATTGAATACTAGTATCCCTATGAACTTCTTCATTTTCAACATTATGATTAAGATCAATAATTCTTTGATCATCATCAAAGTTATAGTCAAGGTCATATTTGTCAGATGTTGATGTTAGATCTAGCAAAAAGGAGTACTCAGTGACGTCTTTTAATTTTCTAAAATCAAAGAAGCTCTCCTTTTCAAGAAAGGAAATATTTCTAGACACATATAGTCTATTATTTTTGAAGTCAAAACATCTATAACCTTTCTGATTTTTAGCATATCCTAAAAAGGCATAGGAAATTGCACGAGGGGAAAGTTTATCATTTTTGTCAGTAAATATGAAACATTTGCACCCAAATATTCTTAGTCTAGAGTAGTCTGGAGAAATGTTCATAAGTTTTTCAATGGAAGTGATATTTTGTAACGAAGAAGATAACATCCTATTAATGAGATAGGTGGCAGTTAAGGCAACTTCTGCTCAAAAGTCTTTCGGGACTTGATTTGCTATTGATAAAGTCCTAGTGGTTTCTATAATATGACGATGTTTTCGTTCCGCCAGTCCATTTTGTTGAGGTGTATAAGGACAAGATCTTTGATGTGTAATGTCATGCAATTTAAGATAATTTTGAAAATCTGTGGATAAAAACTCTCCCCCTAAATCTGTTCGAAAAATAACAATATCATTTTGAAATTTGTTTTTAACCATATTATAAAAAGTTTGAAAGTATGAAAATACTTCAGACTTATGTTTGAGAAAGTAAATCCATGTATGTCGGGAGAAATCATCGGCAAAAATAATATAGTAAACAAATCCTTCTTTAGAAATTACTGGTGCAGGATCCCAAACATCCGAGTGTATTAATTCAAGTGGTCTTGAAGAGAAAAAGGTTTTGTTCTGAAATGGTAATATTTTCATTTTGCCGAGAATACAATCTTTATAATAAAATGATTCAGAGTTACAAAATTTTCATAGATTTGAAAAATGTTGGATTTTGGCTATATGTGGGTGACCAAGTCTCTTATGCCACAGTTTCAACTCTATTTTTTGAATATTACAACAAAAAGCTTTCTTTGGCATTTCCAAAAAATCCATGTAATAGAGTCCTCCTTCTTTATGGCCTTCCCCAATCAGCTTGCCTGACTGACGATCCTGTACCCAACAACCATGAAAATAAAATAAAATATTACACCTATAATCATAAATTTGAGATACAAATAAAATATTTAAATTTAATTTGGGAACATATCTAATTTTTGAAATAGAAAATTTCTTTGTTTTATAAATTTTTTCAAAATTTTCTATTCCTTCTATTTCAAGAAAAGTCTCATTAGCGGTAAAGACCTTTGACACACTTGTTTTATTTTTAACATATTTGGATGGACTTTGATTATTTGGGGTCATATGAAAAGATGCACCAGAGTCAAGGAGCCAAGAAATTTTACCTGGATCGGAAAAAGATGAGGCTGTTGCGCCGGTTGAAGCTTCAGATGAGGAAGAAAAACCTTTGATGAGAGACTGAAGAATCTCCGTTAGTTGGGCCAGGAAAACTGGTGCATCCTGATCTTTAGGCTCCCATTCAACAATTGTAACTCTTTTTTCTCACAGCTCCTTAAGTTTGGGGCATTGTGGCCTGTAGTGTCCCGGTTCATGACAATGATGACAAATAACTTTCTTCTTATCATAATCACCATTTTGTCGGTTAAAGTGAGGAGACCTATATGATCAAAAATGATTCCCTGGTCTAGACACGGCTAAAACGGAATCATCTTCAATTTTTGAAGAACCTTTTCAGAGATGATTTTCTTCCATTGTTAACTCTTCAATAGTTTCAACAATAGAAGTAATTTTTCCTCGGTGAAGGAGGGCCGATTTAGTGGTTTCAAATTTTGGCCTTAATCCAGTGATAAACGGGTAAAAATGTTCAGCATCGAGTTATTTCTGACGAAGCTCGATGTCTTCGGCATAATGCCACTTTGGTTCTAAAAGGGAAACATATATGTATATTTGTATGTATGTGTGTATTTATATAGTAGGCAACTGAACTGGAAATCTTGTGATATTTTTTTGGTAAAAGCTATAATCTTGAGGCCCTCTCAAGGTTTTGGAAAATCAACTATATTAAAAATGTGACAAAATTGTAAAAAGTATTTGAGAAGAAATGAAAAAAATCGTGGAATATGATCTCCTTTCTTTGTCGGTTTAAACTTTAAATATTCTTTTCAATGTTATTGTCACTTTTCACGTTCTAATCTTTTCGTAAAGAACATTAATAAAAAAAAATCTAAATTTTTTCTAACATTTCCTTTCTTACATGGTTTCTGGGATTTTCCATGACTTATAGAAAAGTGAAAATATCTCAAAGTTGGCCGTAAAATATTGCCAAGACCTGTACACACGTGAGAGAGTCTATTCAGATACTATGATGCACATGCCTTTGGGTTTTTGTACATTCAACTCACCAAAAGGCTAGATGTGGTGTTTGCTCAAACCATCTTTTCATCCTTATAGTATTCCCAGAGAAAATTGATCATGTCAAACAAATCCTGAGCCCCTAAAGCAAAGCATTTTTCTTGGTAAAGTTTCATACTTTTATATATCAAAAGGTATAGAATGACTCAGATGTCCAGAAATTTCACAACATTTTTAATTAAGGGTACACTTGGATACCAAGGTGGAAATCCTCATTAATTTGAGAAGAATTCTAGCATGGTCGTCCCACATGTTTTATTTCATTCAGAGTGTCATTCAACTGGAGTCCAAGTTTCTACTATTTTCTTATAAATTTGCAATTTCAACAAATATAAGCCCCCACCATAGAAATTACTTTACCATTTATATATGTAGTAATTACAATTCTGAAATTGTTTGGGCCATAGTTTTTTCCTTTTCCAGTAAAGGTCATGTAAGCTCATCTTTCTCTCCTTTGTTAACTCAAACTTAATCAACTCTAAAACCTAAGGCACCCTAAGTTTCACTTAGAATTTATCTAGAGAATGAACAATTAACTTAAAGAAGGCAGTATCATCCTATTTTAGGAACTTAGGATGGGTTTGGTTGGACATGGGATTGGCATTATTCACCTTGTGTCAAAATTGTTGTGTTCTCTGTGTTCTTGTCCAATTGAGTTGGCATGGGTTATGCATGAAATGTGCATATTTTATGACATCATTGTGATAGTTTTCACATGTTTATATTTTCCTTTGACAGCCCATCCACACACTTTTTGAGTATTTTTTTTTAATTAAAAAGTAATAGAAAGGCCAATAATGTTTCAACTAAGATTTTGGATTTTTAGATTTTATGTGAAATTCTTCTGTTCTGAAGCATCATCAGTTTGAGTCCATTTGCAGATTATTTCCAGTTGTTATTGACTTGCAAACATATTATTCTTCAGGTATGTCAAGAGCAGGAGTGACAAACAGTTAATGGACAAGAAGTATGAAACTGAGACTGGTACCTGTGACCCTGAAGCTAAAGGTGCAAATGGTCCTATTGTTCCATGCGGTCTCATAGCATGGAGTTTGTTCAATGACACATATGGGTTTTCAACCAGTAACACAACATTCAAAGTCGACAAAAAGAACATAGCTTGGAAGAGCGACCGTGAGCATAAATTTGGAAAAGATGTTTACCCTAAGAATTTTCAAAAAGGCAGCCTTATTGGGGGTGCAAAACTTAATGAAAACATACCTGTATGTGCTGTTTGTCTACTTTGTTGATGTTCTTGTTTCTGTTGTATGTGTGCTGTCTCTTCCTGTTTGTGCATTGTTTCTTTTCTTGGCATTTGGGACTATGGGAACATAGTTGATCTCTAACTGAACTTTTGTTCTGCATATAACAGCTGAGTCAGCAAGAGGACCTTATTGTTTGGATGCGAACAGCTGCACTGCCAACCTTTAGGAAGTTGTACGGGAGGATACATGTGGACCTTGAGGCCAATGAGAAAATATATGTAGTGATACAGAACAACTACAACACATACAGTTTTAGTGGCAAGAAGAAGCTGGTGCTTTCAACAACAAGTTGGCTTGGCGGAAAGAATGACTTCCTTGGTATAGCATATCTGTCTGTTGGTGGATTGAGCTTCTTCTTGGCAATGGTCTTTATCGTAGTGTACCTTGTCCACCGAAGGTTAGTAACAATTTTGTCACTCATCTGTACCATTAGATTGGTTTCGCGGTGCTTGTTAGGTTATATTCAACTTTGTTGCTTCTTTAAAGATAGAGATTTGATGAAACATTGTTCTCTGATATGAAAATTGGCAGTATAGTTGTGTAGGATGATGATAGATACTTTTAATTGTTGCAATGTGAACCTTTCCTTTTGTGTAAAGTTGGTGCTTCAAAATGCCCACCTTGATGCTATTACTACTCGGTGATGGTGCTGGGTGCCTCAGGAAGCTGCCTTTGTTGTATAGACGTGCTTATCAATGTGTGTGTCTGTGTGTGCATATGCATTTATATTGCCATGTGGTACCTGCCATAACTATGCCATACTACATACCAGTACCTGTAGGTGTTTGATAGGTTTCTTCTGACCTTCCAGACATTGGAAAGAATGGTTTAGAAAAGGACTCCATCTCTCAGCCTCGTCTTAATTTTATTTATTTCTTCTATAGAATGCCATCCTTCTGTTTGCTAATTGATGGGGCTTGCACTAATACAAATTCTTTCACCTGCATTTTTTTTGCTTGTAACTGTTAGAATCAGTGATTGTCTATAACATAGCTGCCATTTCCAACAAACTCTGGGTTAACTGGCATGTTTAACTTCTAGCATGCTTCATGTTATCTTCTTTTCCCCAGTAATTTTGTCATTTTAGTTTCTGTGTTGGTGATTGATTTTGTCAGGGAAAGCACCTCAAATATTGGCTGGGTTAATGAATCATGTTATGTCCGCCCCCCCTTCAATCTTCATATTCTTTCATGTTACTGTGGATAACTTAGATGGTTTTCCTACAGGCCTTTGGGAGATCCATCATATTTATCTTGGAACAGAAATCCGGCAGGAAACTAAAAATACGAGCGATGGACAAGTCTCGTGACGTTCTACTTCTACCCTTGCACCAGTTACATTGCTGCGGCAGCTAATATAAGAAGCACTAATCCACATGTAAATAAAGTATTTTTTGTTATATATAATACATTTTTTGCTCATTTTTTGTAAATCTTAAGCTTCACTGGTTATAAATCAATAAATATATTCCTGTCCACCTCAAGGTGATGCCTCATGAGAGTAATTGGGTCTGTTTCATTCTCATGCTCTAAAAATGGATCTGTAGCTTTTTCATTGTTTTTTTCTAGTGACAAATGCAGATGAGGTATAAACATGTTATCTTTTTTTCTGATGTGTCTGTTCATGGTGCAATCGAAATCAAGCCCACATACATAATATTTGGCCTGTTTATTTGCAAATATTTGGGGGCCTGATGGCAATGCGGAGGACTCTTAGCAACATGTCAGTCAAGTTGGTTTATGTGAATCAGTAGTCTTTGATGGCCAGGCCATAGTTAGCAGGAGCTTATGAAAATGTCCGAAGCTCGCTTCGGAAGTGTGAAACCATGCACTTCTTTTACACTTCTGAAGCTTTATGAAATGCACTTCTTTTACACTTCTGAAGCTTTATGAAAAACTCACTTCTAAAAATAAAAAAGCTTCTTTTCTTTTTGGAACATTAAATATAACTATTTTGATGATAGAAATGCACTTCTAATGGTAGAAAATTTATTCCTAAAATTATGCTTGCATTGCAAAACCACATATGTGATGGGTACCTTCAGGTAAAAGGTATAGGAGGTGGGTTTATACTGACTCTGGACTGGCCTCCCGTTTGGCAGCAAAACCCCGGTTACTAGCCCTCCCCTTGTTCACAGGTTACACGGCTTGTCAGTGTTAAAATCGACGGTTTGCAGGATCAGTTGTGATCTATGACTTGATCTGCTGGCCAACTGAAACTTAAAAGAGTTATGTTAGCTTGTGGTGCTCTGAATGTTCATGTGTGGTTTGGGGGTTGCCTGACCTGTTTGCTGAGCTATCTACTGCGAGTTGGGTTCAAGCTTTAAATTGTGACTTTATCAAATTGATACAGGCATTTGCTGTTGATTGTATTTCATGGGCTTTAGAGGTTACAAACACAACAATTCCTTAAGAGTTGAGAATATGATGCTTCTTACTAGCCCTATGTTTTTTTAAAGACCCATCAAGAATTTTGGGTAATCAGAGTAATTAAAAATCAAAGCAATGTATAAATATGCAAAAGTTGTCCAATGATACCTAAACTGTATGATGCTTAGAGGTATGTCATATCGTGTTAAAGGCCCTTATCAAGTATATTGCTGAAAAAGAAGCCTTAGGCGCTCCAATTCCTGACATTCTCTTTGGAAAAAAATTCTAAGAAACCATCCAACTTTTGGCTATTTACAAAGAAATTGTCAAATTTTAGGTTTTTTTTTTTAAAATAAATTCATTGCATATACCCGCCTGAGGTATAAATATGGATGTAAGTAAATGGCTCGGACTCAATTGGATGCAACTTGATTGGATTTGGAGCCAATGAATAGACACCCAAATTTGGATACAGATTTATATGGTAATCATTAATCAGGTCTGATGTTGGTGGTCTTCGGGTATGGCTGGGTTGTGAAAATGCTAAAACTGGATCCAAGTTCAATTATCATTTGAATGTGGTTTTGCTGGTCTGCTTACTGAATCCGACTACATAAACTCAGATTCAGTTGGACATGACACAAATTCGAACTGTTCACATCCCTACCTATGAAGTTATTTTTTTGTGTCTTTTTTTTCATAAAAGAGCGTATCTTATTTTGTTATTGATGACATCGTAATAATTTTGTTTTTCCCTAAATTAGAAGCAATTGTCGGTTGAGTTTTAGAACCAGTCTTTGAAACAAAGATAGGAAATGACAGCTAAATATAATGACCAAGAAGTTGGGTGGTTCTGTCAGTCTTTGTAATTTGTCCTATCTATTTGCAATGGCATTCTTCGGACGCAAGGAGTGGCGCAAATGATCAGTTACCAGAGAGAGAGAGAGAGAGAGAGAGAGAGAGAGAGAGAGAGAGAGAGAGAGAGGATAAGCATCTGGTGCGGATTTGCGTACAATATCAATGATATATCTTATTGTTTGTGTTTTTTAAGTGAATTTAATCTTACAAATATGATCTACATCTTTTTGATAGGGATCAACTTTTGAATCACCAAAATATTGTGTGTGTGTGTGTGTGCAGGTTTTTTGGGAATTAAAAAATCAATGGCCGTAAATGCATCAAATTTGCATGACTTAGAAAAGAGATATTTTTATTGGTCAAACACACACGATCCAAGAGTCTATCTATTAACTATGTAGAACACATCTACATGGCCACACTGAGTCGAAACAGCTTGCACATGAGTTTCAACTCATCAATACCCATATGCACATCCGCACTGGAGAATTTCTCTCATATATATATATATATATATATATATATATATGAGAAATATTAACTGCTTTGATTTTGGGAGGATGCTGCTGCTCCAGAACTGAATACTTGGATGAGCAGGTGAAATAGCATGAACATTGAAAAGGTTTAGAAGAATAGCAGTACAAGTAGATTGACAAGCAGGTGACGGGTCTGGTAGTGTGTGAATATATGTTCCAGAAACCCGCATTGTTTTAAACAGTGAACATATTTTTAACATGTTTACACTTTACACGCCAATTACTAAAGTTGTTAATACTGTCATCCCTGCTAATAATGTGCTTACTTTTTTCCTTTTTAAAAAATATGCATTATTGTCCCATTACAAATAGTTTTAAGTTCATTCCTCCTCTCCCCTCCCCTTCCCTACCAAAATTTTCATATGGTTATATGTCATCTGTTGATTCTCAGGTCTGTTTAGGCTGTCACTTTGATTATGAAGGATTGAAACTCTGATAATTAATTGTGAAAATAGTAATTGGATCGTAACTTTAATAAATTGCACGTTCACAAGTAGCAAAACATTCATTGCATAAGAGCTTATTTGATCCAATTGGACCGCATAATCTTTCAAAGTCATTTCGAGGGAATTATTTCAATTCCAGTCAAGAACTTCAAGTAAAAAAGTAGTAGAGCAACATATTAGTTATTTGTAGACAAGAATGTAGTTTTCTTTGACATCAATGTAATTTTGAGTTGTAGTAAGAATTTCTAGTAACAACATAAATTGCGTTGTACACTTGGTAGCCCTGCCCTGCCGAGCCTGACCTCACATTTCATTAACTTCACATCAAAGTAAAAATAAAATGCACTGAGCCTGGCCAGACTCATGGTTTGATATATATTTGAGCAGTGAAGGCTTCCTGAAGGTCATGTGTATCCTGATCACTGCTCACTGTCTTAGTCCAAATCATCCCATCCCTACTGCCAGGTTGAGATATGTAGCAAAGAAAAACCAAGATTATGATAGAATAATAAAGGACATGTTTGGCTTATAAGGTCTCTGCACACTTGCTGAGGTGAGTCAATTTAAGACTTCCAAGTTGAAGGATGTTACAAGGTCGATAACCAGGGTGTGCATCCCTTGCTGCAAGGCCCAAGCCAACAAAAAAACTATGCCTGGTTGATAGTGGATAGGGGAGTAACTGTGGAATTTTACAAGATAGATACCAAAAACCAAGATTATGATAGAATAGTAACGGCCGGACACATTTGGATCCACATACTTGTTAAAGCGGATCGATTTAAGATGTTCAAGTTGAAGGATGTCACGAGGTCGATAACCAGAGTATGCATCCCTTGCCGCAAGGCCGAAGCCAACGAGAAACTATGCCTGGTGGATAGGGGAGTAACTGGAATTTTACAAGACGGAAACCAAAAACAAGATTATGATAGAATTATAAAAGGACACAATTGGCCTATAAGGGCTCCACACAACTTGCTAATGTGGGTCTATTTAAGACCTTCAAGTTGAAGGATGCCATGAAGTCGATAACCAGAATACACATCCCTTGCATCGAGGTTGAAGCCAATGAGAAACTATGCCGGTGGGTAGGGGAGTAACTATGAAAGTTTACAAGACATACCAAAATAGGACCACGATCAACGTGGCATCTCTTGGCTCGTAACGTGACATCCAAGCCATAATAATGCTTTCTCCTTGTTATAAAAAAAGGCCATGTTTGCATTTGCACTTTGCAAAAGTGATTCACAATCACTTCTGGGTCATTCTCCCTGGAATCTAAATCCTTTCCTTGATCTCATGACTTTCTTTTTTTTTCTGAGTTGGAGAATCGTTTGCGTTTTTTTGATGAATTCTCTCATGCAACCATGAGATTTATTTTTCACGTTTACATTCACATGAGAAAGTGGTCCTCCTGAGAACCAACAACTAGAATGGTTCTCAAAGAAAGTAAAGAGGTAAGCAGAGGTGCCCAAAATGCCCAAGGTCTTTATGATAAAGTGTGTGTGGTGATTCAACTCTTAAATTTATTTCTTACATAAATAAAAAGAGATCCAATTCCTAAATCCTTTTCTGCATGAATCAAAGAAGGGTATATATGCTCAATCTTGAAGTCAACTAGATAATAAATTAACATGGTTGTGGCCATACTAGTCAAGGTAGGGTCCAAGCTCCAATATGTGTAGTGCTTGCTCTATGGTTAAGGATAATAAATCAAAGGGGGGTGTCCCACTCCCACATGTGGCATAGTCAAGCCACTCATCATCACCAAGCACATGAAATGTGAGTGCTCTACGCATTCAATGCCTTCCAACCAACTTCTCGTCTTGGCTTGCGTCCACATCCTTGTCTCTCTACTTCATGCTCTTCCTTTTGATCTTATAACTAATACATCCCAAATCATTCAATACCCTCGGGCCCAACTTTGAGTGATCCTCATTTGTTTTGTTTCTTTGAATCTTTATTGGTTTCAATAATTTATTGACTTATGCAAGTGGGATAAGTTCAATGTTGTGGAACATGTTCAAGTTCATGAACTCCATTTTTTTATGATAGCAAAGGGATGATTGGCAGTTAAGAACTTAGCCATGTTCATGAGTATGATTAGGGCACAGTTAAAAACAAAACCAAATATATGGTGAAGGGCTCATGGGGGTTCATGAACTTGGCGTGAATTTTCATTTTAATTATGACAAGGAGAAACCATTGTTATGGTTCAGATATCCAGGCTGAGAAGTGCCAAGTTAATCGAGGCCCTGATTAGTGTGTGTGGTGTAAAAATCCACAAGTACTCCCCCACTGCCCACTGGGGATAGTTTTCTGTTGGCTTCAACCATGTGGCTAAGGTAGGGGTGGGGCCAGCCCAAGCCCGTTTAGAGCTTGGCCCACAGTCCTTTAAGTGCGGCCGGGCCCGGAGATGACCCAGCTCATTTACTAACGGGCTGGACTTTGTCCTGGTTCTTAACAGCCTCGGGTTTGAAGAGCAGCCCGTGACCCGGCCCAATGGGCCAATGTGAAGCGGGCAACTAATTAGGTAAATTATAAATAATTAACAAGTTCTCATGTACCCAATTAATTATCTTTCTAGTTTTCATAAAATTAATGCAACTAATTAATTAGGTAAATAATAACAATTATCATGTTAATATGAAATCAATTAATTTTTTAAATTTATTATTATTAAAAATTAATGAATAGCTCAGGCCCGTCAGGCCAGCCCGGTAGCCTCCAGGGCGACCCGGACCCGGCCCACGTATATAATGGGATGGGTTTCGGCCCGATAGCTAATGGGCCCAGACATAAAACCTTGACCCAAACCCTGCCCATGGTGGGCCGGGTCGGTTTGGCCCATTGGGCCACCCAGCCCATTGCCCACCCCTAGGCGAAGGACACACACCCGGGTATCAAACTTGTGACATCCTTCAACTTGAGTGCCTTGAGCCAACACAACTAGGCAGGTGTGGGGAGCCCCCATGGGCATGGACTGAGTACGTTGCACTACTGCATATAGAAAAGTGGCCAAGTTATGGGCTGCAAAGATTTTTCAGTCATTATAAACAACCAAATTTATGAACTTGGTCACAAAATTTACTCAAACTTGCCCTGGAATCCACATTGCAAGCTTTTACAAATCTGTTTGTTGGTGGTGTTTTTTTTTCTCAATACAACAGGTTTAGAGTTAGAAGATTAAAATTGAATGATACCTACCACTGAAAGTTGAATATAAAAGCTCACAAATTGGCAAACACCAGTTAGTTTGGCAGTTGGGAATGAGACAAAGTCTGCTTGATATTATTTATCACTTTAAGTTAATTCTTTAAGCAATAGAGAATAACAGAGATGCCAAATTGCATAAATAAATGGGGGTTAACTACCACAAACAGCCGTAGTAAACTGAAGATATAGGGACAAGTAGACAACAAAGCAAAAAACGATTGTGGGAAAGCTAGAGAGAGAGAGAGAGAGAGAGAGAGAGAGAGAGAGAGAGAGAGAGAGAGAGAGAGATTACATAGCGTGGTCTGTGCTGCAGTTATTACAAGAGATAATCCAACACTAAAGTGGTGCTTGGCTGCACGTACACAGATAAATGGGATAATGTGGGATATTCTACAATGGAACATAATGCAACTCCCCAGACTATCCAGTTTATCTGGACGAGTGGGTGCATCAAAGCATGCATGTAAAGTTGTCATATTGATTTTGTCAAAGTTCATATTAAAATATAAGTTGGTCATGTTGCTAGATTATCGATTGAGTAGTTAAGCGATTTGAGACAAATTGGTCACTTTTTAGATATTTATTTTGGACGTTGAGGTAGTTGCACATTAATCAATTTATCACACTCAAGAAAAATGAATATTTCAGTGACATTATTGCTAGAGCTATATCATAAATGCTTGTACATATAAGACACCTTTCAAAGCTTAATATGAGGCTATGTTTGCAGATGGAAAGTCTTATTCCATGCCACCTACTTATCATTTTATTTCTTTGTACAATTCCCAAACCAAATAAAGCCATACATTTGCCAAACATTTTTTTTGGATAATTAGGAAAAATTACCTCACTCGCGAGTTCATTGGTGCCTTTTTCTTTGCAGCAAGAAACAGATCGACTAAGTTTGCAAGGAATCTGCTCATCTGGTAGGGGTGACTCGTGAAAGTTACCAAGCTGAACGAGACGACCTTAAAGTGTTCAAGATGGGCACATTCATGTGGTGAGCCAAGCCGAGGTCAAGCTCATAACCAGACCAAGTTAAACGAGCTGAGTTAGAGCTGGTTTGTTTATAGGAAAAATACATTGTTTTAACCACCGAGGTGGTATCCCATGTGGTAAGCGGGGTCCTGTGCCAAGCTGAAGGCCCAGGTTCGAATCCCTCAGACACATGGGGCTTAAGAGATATCTGGTAGGGGTCTGCCTAACCCAGCTTGCCTTTAAAAAAGAAAACATTGTTTTAGAGTTGGAAGAAAGAGTATTGCAAAAAAAAATACATGTAAAATATATATAGAAAAATATTTCTTACCACCTTTATACGAGTTGAGCTGAGCTGAGTATCTATTGTTTATATTTAGCTTATCAAGCCTATTTTACGAGTCTGAACAAGCTCTTTATGAGCCAAACATAAGCCGAGCCACGTGAGCGGGCCGGCCAACTTGTTTCCCGAATAAGTTTGGCATTTGTGACATCCTTTCAGGACTTTAAATGGTACATGGCAACTCTTCATTCAAGTTAGACCTCTAGTACTTTTTTACTCAAAGAAATTAACGCCCGAGGTGCAGAGACCTAGCCGCACTGACTCAGCCTGCCGTACTACCGTCGCTGTCTATGTTGGCATATAGCTCCGCCAGGGAGTCGCCAAGCTTCAGCTTATGCAAGGGGTGACACCCATGGGATTTGAACCTAAACTGCCCATCAACCAGTTTAAGATCATCCCACTTCACCAAACTCCTTGGATCTCATATCTCTAATATTTCTTGGCTTGGTGAAGTAGAAATCTGATCCTACAAAGGTTAAGCCAAAATGGGCAAACCCCAATTCTTGTGGACCAGTTTTGTGCATGGAAACCACTGGCATGCGGTTGAGGATGTGTTGGACATAAGCCCATGCATGGATCATGTTGTACCCAATTCATAGGATCTAGATCCAAGTCAGGCCCGACATGCAACGCTCCATAATCCCAACTTGTAAAATCCTGATTTTTAGAGGATTTTTTTTTAAAACATTATGCAAGCAGAAAAACCATAAGGGGAAATCAATTGAAAATTTTGAGTAAGTTACAGAAAAAACAACAAAAAGAAACATTTCATTCCATATTTGATTTACAAAATGAGACCAAGGATATACATCAACTCATTTACAAAAGGGTCTCTCAAAACAAAGTTGAGGATTTCCCAAACCAATTACCAAGACCGCGTAAGTCCAAAGTGTGGGTCTCAAGCCTCTGTCGCGCAATCATCGCGATCGCACCTTAGCAGTCATCACCTGTATCCCCATGAAACAGAGTCAGTACTCTTGTGAGTTGGTGAGGTGATATCTTCAACCATACATTTAGGAAAAACAAAGCAGTAATGACATTAATGCAGATATCAACAAGGCTAACTATCATAATGACATAAGTAACTTTAGCATGATGGAACAGTAAAAAATATTTTAAATAGTTAATTAAGTACAACAGTAACAAATAATGAATAATAAGCAAGACAATGAATTTAAGTATCTAAACAACTCACCAGTTAAACAACTAAGAATTGAACTACGACATAAGCATTACATCAGTAGTTAGCAAGATAGTTTAATTGTTCTGTCTTGATTACTCCTTCGGGTACATGAAGGAACCTCACATTCTGTAAAAAATACCATCGACATTTATTTTTCTATGTTATGTGACAGACTGAGTAAACCTCATGCGCGCGACTCGTAGTTGAGAGAAAACCTCACATAGGTAATAGATTGCAATCCACACTACTGCAGTGGCTGAGGCACCTCAATAGGTCATCTCGACCTTCCTAACTCTGAGTGACTGGAGGTCAAAGGATGCCTTTGCTTCTTAAATGTGTCGTAAAATTGACCGATCACCCAGGGCTGTACCATCCACTCTCTCCAAGGTGAACCATTTTGTGAATGGGTAATAGGGTGATTTATCTTATTAGGGCTCCAGTTAGTAAACTTTCTATCATTTTGAGGTACTTAGGCTCATCCGGCCTTGTGTTCCCCGCAGGGCAACACAAACAACACTCAAGGTCTAGCCCGCCCATTCACGTGCCCAAGCCTCTCACGACCTCAAAAGAGCTCATCGCCTATGAAGACGACCATCACACATTCATTATTTGGGGTTTACGACACAACGAGCACAAGTGAGCTCTACTCACGAACAGGGCCCAATGCTCAACACAACTCGCCATGGAGTTTCAAACAAGCATCCAAATACGTAAAAGGAGTGTCATAACTCTACTGTGATGTCCATGTTCCCTTGTCATTTACGATAAACCAAGTGTCAAGTGTGCATCATGTGTCAACTATAAATGCACGCAATTCCATTAAACATCTATTGCATGATAAGAACTTTTTGCAGAATAAGACACTTGATCTACACACTTTAATTCAACATGTTTTAGTTCAGTGACATGATGTGCCAAAATGTGTAAAATTTTTAACTTAATCAGACATGTTTCGATCAATTTCACACATATGTAAATCTCATCAACTACGCATGTCACATACATTTCATATCGCATTTGTGTCAACATGTGCAGGTGCGAAGTGTAAGTCAGTAACAACGTTCGATACGTAAGCCAATTACACATTTTCGCATATTATTTATAATTATGACAAAATAAGCATTTGCAATTTTGCGTTACATCACATGTCTTTTTGCATCGTATTTGGCATCATTAAGTGCAAAGGCGATTCACGTAATCGCAACACTTTCTTTCCACTTCACCATCACTCTTACGCGTTGTAACGAAGGATTCTCATGCATGTGTCATGATGTGTGATAACTTTGCGTAACATATTTGTGAGAATTACTTTGACACGCTATTCTTTGCAAAAATTTGAATGGTGGCGATCACACTTCTATAAACATATACTAATATCGATGCGAGGGATCACATGTCGCAACTACGGTGGCTGAAAAAATATGCAACAAAAAATTATGAGAATCATGCATTCTATAAGTTGGTTCGTGTTGTAACAAGCGCAAAAATGAAACCCAGCGAAAATGCCTTACACATGCAACACACATGCGAGAAACGAAAGCCACCAAACATATTACCAAAACCTAGAAAAATGGGGCAACATTCAACTGCCACGGAACGCAAGCGACATGCCGCCATAACAGTAGAAAAAGGGTGTCAAATGCAACACCATTCCGCAGAGCTGCGAAATGGTGCTGCCCAAGGCTGAACTGCAATAGTGGAGGCTACAACCCCATTTGCAGACCAGAACGCTTCCCAACATAAGGGACTGAAACTACTGCAGGCTGCATAGTAGCATCATGAGAAACTGCCAACCAAAAAGTGGAAGAAGGGGAGCAGGTGTAGGGCAGGCACACTGCTGCCTTGCGGTCCGCAAGGAGGCTGCCCCAGACAGTGACTGTCCGGGGGCCCAAGCTTGAGATTGGGTGCTGCTAGGTCTGGTCCAGGTGGGACCAGACCTACTCTGGTGTGAAAATGACCACACCTTGGTCTGAGCCAGGGTGGCTCAGACCAGGGGTGATGCTGTCAGCTCGGCATGTAGCCTGACACAGGGTGCACAGGCTGGTGTTGTGCTGGGCTGGACCACCCTGCTTGCCACGACTACAACAGGGTGCCCGATACACTGGGGCTGTTGTAGTGGCAGAGAGGAGTTGGTCAGGGTGCTAGGGACCCAGACACAACACCTGTACAGGGTGCTGGCCAGACCCAAGCACCCGCCTGGCATGCAGCCAAGCATCGCTGCACTTAAAAGAAAAGAAGAAGGGCTGAGAAAAAAAAAGAAAAGGAGAGAGAAAGAGGGGGGCCAAGATGACCTGAGTGTGGTTGGCCTGGGTCACCTGCTGCAACCAGACCAAGTCTGAACCGAGTGGTTCAGACCCTGGTCTGAACCCCTACTGCCCAAAAATAGGGTTACAGCCATGGTGGAAGGGAAGAAGGGAGAAGAGAGGAGGTGCAACTTCCACCCCTCCCAGCCAGCTGCCACCCAATCAAAAAACAAAGAAGGTGGGGGTGTTGGAACAACAGCCCCTTACTTCCAGCAACAAAGGTGCATTCCATCTACCTACCCCATTCTACCCCTCTAGCTGGGGCTCCACATAGCCATGAAGAGGCTGTGTGAAGCCAACTACAATGGGGAAACCCCAAAAAAAAAGTAAAACAACTAGTAGGTGAGGCGTGTGTGCACAAAAATGGTGGAAAAGCAAAAATAAGCATATGCACTATCTAATTCACCCAAACCCCTTGCATTTCATCGAATGCAAGAAGGGTACGAGGCTTCATGGCATTCGGTAATAGCATGCATGCATTTTCAAAAGAGGAAAAAAGAAAAAAAAATTGTTAAAGCATAGAGAAGATAAACTCACCTTTACTTGAAGAGAAGAACCGGAAGGATAAGAGCTTCTCTTGGCTAGAAGAGTAGGAGGAAGTCCCTACGTGGTACCTCACCCTACACAAGAGCTTAAGGAAGAAGGTAATGGCTGCACCCTCAAGCCTCCATGCACAGCCGGTGGAAGAGAGAAGAGAAGAGAGAAGAGAGAGAGAGAGGCTAAATGGCTAGTCTTTCTATCTCTTCCCCTTTCTCAAAACCTTATATAACTTAGGGCTTGCATTGGACGACTGAGATTAAGAGGGGAAGATGGACGGTCCACCATGTTCACGCCCCCTTTTTAGTTTGAAATTTGAAATCCCTTTTAAAAATGCCACCACCCCTCCTTATTTTGGGTGGTTTTTAGGACCTTTGATTTTTTATAATTTTTTTAGTCTTTTCAGAGTGGCGTGGGCTGCACTCTACCGTGCGCCCATGCCCCTAGGCATAACGTTAACCTTGTGCCAACTTCTCCAAAAATTTAGAAAACCTCAAATTTAACTTTGTTAAATTTTGTTTTGGCTCTTTAAAAAAAAACTCTTTTTAACTTTGTTAAATTTTATTTTGGCTCATTTACAAAAACTTCTTTTTAAATCATGCTTTGATCTTTGAAAATATCCTGCCTAATTTCTGGAAAAAACTACAATTCTCTTAAATCTCATTCAATGTACAATTTTATAATAAAATGGGTTTAAGCCCCTTCTTAAAAATCTCGATGTTTCGATTCTAATGAATATATATATATATATATATATATATATATATATATATATATATATATATATATATATTAAAATTTCACCATATATTAAATAATTTTCTCAAAAAATTCATAGGTCTTATTCAAGGCCAATGTTTCTTGCCCTTTAATTTTATCTTTTGAAAGTGTAACTGTCTTGCTCCTTTGAGCTAAAACAAGGGACGGACAGAATCTTTTTGACTAATTTACACAAATCCTTTTCACTTATCTATAATTTACAAAATGTTACTTGTTACATTTAACACCCTGATTTTTTTAGTTTATGTTTCAAAACACGTTGGTCTTAAAAGCATGGAAATTTACATGATTTACGTTTTTCCAAATATTTAAAATAAATGCTTACCTCTTCAAGAAATTACTCAAATGACAGCTTGGCTTACTTTTTATGTAACCAGATTCTGTTAAACCTTTTCTTATTTTTTTTTTTTAATTTAATCACATTTAGTAGCCTCTCATTTTCTTAGCAAAATTGTAAAGGGTAAAAAAGTAACACACGTGAACATTCAGGGTGAGTATACCAAAATATACTAAAATACTCTCATTGTTATTTGCTTAACAAAGGCTGTGAATGAGTTATTTAAAAGACAAGGGGCAAAAATGTCAGCTAAATACTTTAGGCTCGTAGTTTTAACAAAGGTGCCCGACGGGCCTCAACCGGCACGCGGCCCACCAGTTCAGACTCATTAACCGGGCAGGTTCATGAACCGGATCAGTTGAGACGGGCCTGTTCATTGAACCGGACTCTTTGAGAGAAGGCCAAATCGCACTGGCTCAGTGAAACTGGCACGGTTGGGCCGGGCTTAGGCGGTCCGGTTCACGGCTTGGACCGGCCGAACCGACAGAATTGAAAAAAAAATCAGAAAAAATAAAAAAAATGAACACCATGTTTTTACGTGAAAAAACTCAAATAAAAAAAAAAATCACGGGACTAAAGCCCGAAATTTCACTATAAAAAAATTTACAAGTAGATTACATATTAAAATTAAAAAGAAAAAAATCTAAAACTATAAATATTAAAATTAAAACTAAAATGAAGACTTTTCCCTGCCTCGATCCCCGTTTCATGTCCTTCACCCCCGGTCCACTGCCATCAGTTCAACCTCAAGTCAAATTACAATGATACCCTTCATAATAAAATATAATAAAATGTTCAAAACATTTTCTTTAATTTAGAGGATAAATGATTATTTTTCAATAGCAGAGAATAATAATATAGAAAGAAATCATGTTTCTCTACTGATGTATGTCAACATGAGGTCCTTATTTAACAATCACAAGCAATGTTGTTAAAATTGGTTCAAATCAGCCGATTCAATTTGATTCAGATCGAATCGGTCCAATGAGAATTCAAAAAGGGCTTATTCAATTCACTTTTTTTAGTATTTTTTTAAGGAGGTTAAAATTCTTATTTAATATTTTTAATGACATGTGTCATATGTTGGTAAAAAGTTGTCAAATACAAAATAAATAATTCAATTCTCAGTTTTTTTTTTTTTAAGAAATTGATTCACCTAGTAAACCAATTTTAACAACATTGGTTACAAGGAAACCTGAGGCCTCATATCAGAAATTTCAAAATGTACCACTGCAGTGGTTACACATGTGGTTAGCTGGGTCCTGTATCAAACTGAAGGCCCAGGATCGAATCTCATTGGCACAATGGGCTGCCGGTGATTTTTCACAGTTGGGGGTGCGTAAGGCTAAGTGGGCCTATTATGTAACCTGGTTCTGGGTGAGGGTTAACGTTCTTCATAAAAAAAAAAAATAATAAAACTTCAAAATATGAGTTTATCCTTAAAATTAGGGGCAAAAGGTTGGTCTCTAAAATAAAATTCCTTTTTCAATATAAAATAAAAAGCAGAGCTGAACAATTTCATAAAATGCAAGATGAAAAAGAAGTCATTTTATTTCTCAGCCGGGTATGTGAAACATATTTAGACAAAGTAAGCAGTTGAATGTAATGTAATGGAAACCGTGAGTGCCTTTTTGTAAATATCAAAAATGTTGGCAGCTTCCTGTAAATTTCTCTTCTAGCCAAAGTAATTCCCGGATCCCCCGGTTTGACAGCGCCGCCCCGCCCCTTTTTACCCGTACACCCATCGAAAAATAAAAAAGATTAAAATACTGCCTTCTAAACGCCCCGCCCCCTTTACCTTTTTGGTGTAGATCCGATCCGACGTCTAGGATTCGTTGGGAATTTAAGGAGAGAAGGGGGATGTGGGTCCCATCGAGCAGCCGAACCATCATGTCAGAGTCTGTCATCCTGTCCACGAGGACGGATGTGGGTCCCGCTCTACGTCCCGTACAGATGGGACGGGGTTGCATGGGAACAGGTCAGGCGTGGACGTGTCCTTTCTGTCATGTTCATGTTCATGTTCAGGGGGGCGTCCCTTCCCCTCTTTTCCTTTGCTTTATCTTATTATTAATAGTACATTTCATTCATGCTCCTGTTTCTTTGTATTCTTTAGGCAGCGTTAATATTTTAGGGAGTTATAGGGTAAAAATCATCTTTTAAAAAAAAAAAATCTTTTTTTAGGTTTATTTGTAAATTTTTTTAAGCAGAAAACAAGTTTTGAATGCTTATTATCTGTAAGTCCGTTTTGTTTTAACAGGGGCTTCAAAAACCATCCTTTTTACCATGTATCGAAATTTTATAATTAAAAAATTATATTTTTACAACGAAAAAAAAAAACAAAAAAACAAATCCAAGGTTTGATGGTAGCAAACGAACCATGCTAAACACATTTGTTCAGATTGAGTCGATACCAATTTTGTCAGCATCGCTATTGTTTGGCTAAATCGGCCCTCTATACCGATTCTCAAGTGAATCGTTATGAATCGCGCTAAAAAAATAATTAAAAATTATTTCGTATCAATCAACGTGACACATGTTAAAACTATTAAAATAATATTAAAAAATAAATGTAAGCACTTTTTTATATTTATTAAAAAGTAACCGATTCAGGTTAGTGTCGTAACGATTTTCTGCCCGAATACGAAACTGATACTAACAACGTTGGTCAATACAGCTTGATCATGTAATTTTCAGGTCAACAGTTTTCTTCATTAGTACCAACCAAGCCTATACTCAAAGTTTTCCAACTCTCTAGCTGGGTGAAACTAATAGTGGTGAGTCGTGTGCTGACCAAATCTGAACCATACATGTATTCGGTATAATCAAATAAATCAACCTTTTAATCGTACCTTGTTAACATAAAATTTCAAATTTCTTAGGATGGGAATTCGTGCATTGTTGGCTATTAATTTTTCAACCCCACAAAACCCATCATCCACACGTTGAATGGATATGATCCAAGGGCCACTTCTACTAAATCAAACATGTACATTACATTTGAAGGATTACATATGTAAAAAAAAATAATAAAACAAAAATTTTGACTCGTGAATTTTGTAACCCGAGACTGTAGTTACACACATTATATATATATATATATATATATATATATAGAGAGAGAGAGAGATAGATAGATAGATCAGATTTTATCCAATATCAGACCGAATCCTACTCCATTTATTCAGATTTGGCTAGGGATGGCAGTGGGGCGGGGGGCAAGGTCTCCACCCCAGCCCCGCCTCAAGATTAGAACCTTCATCCCTGGCAGGGATGGATTTTAACCTCCACCCCCGCCTTCATCCCCGTTTCATGTCTTCCATCCCCGGTTCAAACTGGGATGAGGCGGGGCGGGGAAAAGTGGCAGGGACTGGGCGGGCCGGGCAGTGAAAAGGGTACGTCCATCCCCGCCTCCATCCCCGAACGGGGATGGATTTTAACCTTCGTCCATGCCTCCATCCCCGTTTCATAGCCTTCATCCTCGGTCCAAACGGGGTGAGGCGGGGCGGGGCCCCGCTTTCTCCGGTCCACTGCCATCCCTAGATTTGGCAAGCCAAAACCATATACGATTGTATTCAGATGGGGATATGGTTTTGCTTCTTTTCCACTGAGTCCAATAGATATTAAGATTTGATGGGTATCCAAATTCGTTTACATGTAAAAACCAGATTTGGAATGAGCATTTCACCATCTAAATCCGAATAGAAAATTCGAATGTGTTTAGCCAACATCCCATAAGTTAAATATGGTATTGACCACATCCAATCAGGATACGAACCGTTTACAACCTTCGGTTTTTATGCAGCCAAGACGGCAACCGTTGGTATGGAAGGCTAATACAAGTGCGGCCAAGTCTCCTGTGTGTGTGAGAGAGAGAGCATTAAGTCTTCAAATTGATGATATATATATATATATATATATATATATATATATATATATATATATATATATATATATATATATATATATATATATAGAGAGAGAGAGAGAGAGAGAGAGAGAGAGAGAGAGAGTAGGGCTGTAAACGGGTCAAATTCAAGAAGCCAAATTTACAAAATTTGTCTGTCCCCAATCTGAACCAATCCAGCTTTCCAATGTATTTTGGTATCCGAGATCCGATCCTTTTGCAACCCAGAGAGAGAGAGAGAGAGAGAGAGAGAGAGAGAGAAGAGGATTCAAGTATTCATAGTGATGATAAATATAGAATTGTTGGTTCTGGATTTCAACAAATACAACCCAATTTTGTCGTTACAAGACAACTGATTAAGACCATGGACTCACATACAAGTCCTTTCATTTCATGCTCAAACTAAGCTGTCAAATTGGTTTATTTGTCATCAATCATTAGGGCTTCTCTCATCTATACATCTCACCTATGGGGTCCACTTTTATTTTACACTTTACAATAATACAACAGTCAAGAATCGCTTTGTAATCTTTGGTGTTTGTCTGTTGCAAACTCTACTGACAAAATGTTTTTGGCTCTTCACCTTTTCATAGAACATCATGTCACAATTTCACACGAGTGCTACATGAAATCTCTATCATAAGCCTACGCCATCCTTTTCTTTAGTCTAAGGGGAAAAAAATATATTTCTGGCTTTATTGGCTCAAGCAAACTACATTTTCCAAACAAGAGCTAATTCATAGAAAGGTTTCAACCAATTAAAGCCCCTGACTCATGGTGAGAGTCGCAATCCTTGTACCTCATAATTCACTTGTTCAAAACTTGATGCAGATTGGGAGGCTGCGATCCTTGGATCTATTTTTATTATTTAAATTACTTTAAATTTTGAATTTTGGTTTATTTTATGAACCCATTTAAATTCACATTAGAATTAGGGTTTCCTTAGAAATCTTTTTGATTGGCAAGTTGGGGTCAGGCTGATGAGAGATCGGTCGGCGAGTACTTTACAAAGGGTACTTGGCCCAATCACGGGCAACCACGTGCCGTGCCGAACCTACCCCTCTCCCTAAAAATGGAAAGGGGGCGGGCATAGCATTAGGACTGGGTTGTGGAAACCATTATATGGGGGTTTACCTTTCCTGATTTTGGAGCATCTTAAAGAATCAAACTAAGTAAAAGACTGAGCTACATAGACATCATAAAAGCTCAATTTAAAGGCTCGTGATTGATTATTATGTGTATTTTTTGGTTAAATTATTTATTTATTTTTTAAATATTTTAGTTTCTTATAGATTATAATCACTAATTACATTTTCTATAATTTTAGTACATTAATTCATGGATCCTTGCATGAACTCTAGGCCACCCCTTTAAGCCGTGCATCATCACTCGTGTTTAAATAGGAAACTAAAAATTGCAACTTTCTTTCTTTTCTTTTGAGAAAATAAAAAAATGCAACTTTCTAACTGACCTTAGTTTGTTTACTTGCTCTTGATAAATGACCATAAAAGATATAGTAAGGAGCTTTTATATAAATGTAATCAACTCTATGGCTTTTAGATCAGATAAAGGTAGGGAGCTAATCATATTTAGGTTGACGTGAATTGTCCTTACCTACATGCAAATTCAATAATGCTGCATATAATTGAAGGATCAAACCTTCAAACCAAGTGATGTTAATTTTACAAAAGACATATGGGTCACAACATGTGAATGAGTAGCTTTTTTGGTGTTAGATGATCTCTCTCTCTCTCTCTCTCTTAGAGAGAGAGAGTTGCAATTCATCAGTCATTATTGTACGAACCCTTGTTATATATCTATATATCTATATATATATATATATATATATATATATGGGTTAATACTTGGTGTTATTGAAGACACCGAATAATATGAAACTATTGAGTTGAAAATCATAAGTTTCAGACTTCTTTTGTAGATTAAATCCTATGGATGTGATGTAGGAGATGAGTTTTGAATCATATGATTGTGACACATAATCAGGTCTTTTAAGGGCTTTAACTGTCCACAATGCACTAAAATTTTATGACTCAAAAAATCATATTTTTGAATTGAAATAACACGATCTAAGGTTTGATCCCTAGCAAACAAACCATCTTAAACATATTTATATGGTCAGATTGAGTCGATAAAGCTCGAAGCTCTGATTTTCAGCTTAATAGTTTCACATAATTTAGTGCATTAAATAGCACCAAATATTAACCATATATATATATATATATATAAATAATAGCTTAGCGGGAAGGCTTTAAAAATTCAACAGCCTCAAAAGTACGGTCCCTACTATTTTGAATATGTTGAATACATCCATGAGTTCAGATTAGATCAAAACAGCCAAAGCCATGAAGAGGGGGAGAGAGATATGGAAAGTTGAGTACACTATGTGCCAACCTGTCGGATTGGTGTACGCAGACTACCTCAATCACTAGAACCCGGCCCACTCATGGGCGGGCAAGGTAGCCTGGTTGGAAGTGTGCATGATGCATAGTTTCCTATGATACACTATTTTATGAATTTGATTGCAAATATGCACTCTACAGTCTTTTTAGTGGTGAACTTGCACTATATTTAGAGATTGACATGTGAATAGTTTTTTCAAGAAATCTAAAAAAATTTAACAGCTCTCAATGTACAAAAATATTTACGTTAAAAGAAGTTTCACTGATCCAACGGTGGAAAACATGTAGATCGGTGTGGATCTATATCAAATCGTGTTCTAATCGTGAGGGAGATCAGATCTTCAGATCTAGACCATCCACCATCAGATTGAAGATTTTTGAGAAGCCTAGTTGTGAAGAATATCATCTAACCATTGATCAGTGGTGAGATCGAATTCATTTTCATGTGTATTTTGATTTGGGTGGCTTGATTCTCCGTAGATCTATCATATGAGAAAATTTAAAGTGTCGATGCATGTTTTTTGTTGAATGAATGCTTAAATGAACGTACAGACACATGAGTTTCATGTTTGATGAATTTTACCATTTCAACAAGAATTTGAATAATTGAATGCTATATCTTGTTGATTTGTCCTATGAATCTGTTTTTCTTGAGCATGAGAAGTTGTTTTAGAGCCATTTAATATTTAGTCTTGGCAACATGAAGTACACACACCTCTAGATCACAAACACAAGTTGTTTTGATCCAATATTCGGATCTCATAGATGGATTCAACATGATCCAAATGATAGGAATTGGATTTTGGATCTGGTTTTTACTACCGAAAAATATGATTTTATGCATTGCAAAAATAGCAGATTTTTTAAGCCTTCTGAAATCATGCTTATGTGCCATGATCAGATGAGCCAAGTGCCGATCTCTACTAAAGAAAACATGTAGATCACATCGATGATATTAGATTCATGAAAAAAAACAAAAAGAAGAGAAAAAAATGATAAATAAACATTACTTGGCATTATTGCTTTTTACTAAAGAGTACGGTACTATCCAACGTATCAATAATAGGCCCTACCATTAATGTGCTTTAGTATAGTATTTATTGTGTTAGGCTACCAGCTAATCGGCTGGACATCTCACGTCCAACAATGACCGACCTATTCATTAATTTCCGAAGGGGACACCTTTGTCTTGTTCAATTACAACTACAAATAGTTATAGGGGTGGCCGTATCGGACCTATGTGGGTTCAGACCCGACCCGAATAGCAGTGTCAAGGGTTCACGAGATAAGGTAAATTCCCTATTTTCTATTCAAAATGTGCATGACATAATGTATTGGATTTAATGTGTGGTAAAGATTTAGAGACACCTATACTAGCCTGTGAATCTGTTACCAAGTGGCCACGGATCCTACACATATTGGGTTGATGAGACTATGGGACCCTCTCTGTGGGTCTGGTTCCAGTCTCCTTGGTTTGGATCTGGGTTGGAACCCTCTTTTTGCGGTGGTAGCTAGACATCTTACTTTTTTATCATTGGCAAAAATGAAAGTTGGTATAGCCAGCTAGCATTACTATATTTGTTGTG
Organism: Nuphar pumila; assembly: GCF_984573655.1. Lineage (NCBI taxonomy): Eukaryota > Viridiplantae > Streptophyta > Magnoliopsida > Nymphaeales > Nymphaeaceae > Nuphar > Nuphar pumila. The sequence goes on along the minus strand of NC_143255.1, from coordinate 26,699,409 downwards.
GCTTGTAGAGAATGCCAACTTTGGTGACCAGATGGGCATGGCTAAGACTGGGCCCCAGTCCACTCGTGGATCGGGTAGTGGACCCTACATTGTATTATTGGTGGATCACAAAGCGTGCCGTACCAATACTACAATTATACCTTGGTTAAAGTTAAGTTTGATCATGCAATAACTTCTCTGGACCTGTGTTGGCCACATATTATATTCTCCTTTAGTCTTATATAGTGGGTTGGACCTTCACTGGATCTCGGTGGGTCCAAACATGGATCCAATTTTGACGTGCTGGCATGGGGTCCTAGTTTGGACTAACCGGAGTCACTATATATAGGGAAAAAACTTACCCTGGTCCTATAAGTATAATATAAACCAGGCCCAGATCAGACCAGTAATATAATTTATGATTTTTACATAAAAATTTGGGATCTTCATTGGAACTCGGGTCAGGACTGGATTTGGTATGAAATTTCACAAACCATACCTGCTCCTTATGTTGATCAAAACCTATGCGTCCGTCCCAAATTTTTAATCGGACCTCTTTCTTTATTACAAAACCTAGATCGTACCTGGTCCAGTATAGGTTAGGCTCGGGTCAGACCTGACCGATTGGCCTCCTAGTCTTATCCAGTGGTTGGCTATGTTTGGCAACAATGTAAAACATGACAATAATTATCACATTAAGAGGATTGTGACCAAGTTCTTGAAGTCCATTTTGTCCACTAGTTAGGGAAAGCATTGTGGTTCATCATCTTGAAGGGACGCTTGAGTTCACGAACTTAACGTGTGTTTGCTTTGTACAAAGCTTTGAGCAAGTTCATAAACTCCAAATGTATGGCATCTTGGGGGACATGACCAAGTTTTTGAACTCACATGTGCAGTCTAACAAGAAACTGAGAGACCCATTTTTTGAGTTCAGGAACTTGGGCAAGTTTTACATTGCTCCTTGGGTTAAATGTATTCAACATGGTTTGCTTGTTTGGATCTCAACTTGGATTTTGTAACTTGGCGAAAACATTTTTTTATTTTTGAGTCATGAAATTTTGATGCATTATGAGCCATTGTTTTTTTAAGCCTTTGAAAGGGATAATTACATGGCACAATTGCGTGTTTGAAAACATGTTTTTCTCAAAACAAACCATGCAGATCACATCTATATGGTTGGTTCTATTTAAAAAAAAAAAAACTTTGTTCCCTGAAAGATCTATCTTGTATTTGGTACTGCAATATAGTTTCACTATGTAAAAACTTGAAATCATTTTCTTGAAGAGATCTCTTTGTGATAATTTTTTTTTTCTTGAAACGACATCAATGCTCAATAGGAAAACCTCAATTTATTGGAGCTCAAACTATGCAATTGAATAAATCCTCATCCTCTTTTGTGGGGTTGCTTCCATAGTGACAAAAGTTTAAAACTACAAAATCTCATTTTTCAAAAACTTTGTGAGAAATTGAAATTTTTTCATAAATCTCACATTTTTTTGGCAAAATCTTGGTAATAAAAAATATAAAAATATTTTTATAAGAAAATATTAAAAAAAAAATATTAAAAAAAAATACACCATTCCTCACAATAAATAGTTGTTTAAAACATAAATATCGCATTTAAATCATGGTATTTATGTTTTTTCATAAATCTCATGATATTTTGAAAATCTTGCAAGAAATTACTGTTTTAAACTTTCAGGCAATTTTTCGTTGTATTATCGCAAGATTTTTTCATAAATCTTGTGATATTTGTCTTTTTCCTTTTTCTTTCTTTAAGGACGAAATAAGAACTATTTTTATCATATCTAACTGATTTCTTGGTCAGTACCAAGAAATAACGCCTTTTTCATGCTGTCAAATTGATATCAGTTTTGTGAGTACTGTACGAGAACACTTTTAAAAAACAAAAAATTTATTCAATTTTCCAATGTACATACAATCGAGTATAGCAAATATTTACGAGAGTTTAAAGAAAAAAAGAAAAAAAAAAGTTGTAAACGTTAAATCAAGAGTTAAAACTGTCAAACTTCCACATGCTGCAGCATGGGTTGGATATGCGTAGGGATTTTTTCTCTCTCTCTCTCTCATCAGCAGGAGCACATCTCCTCGTGGGTCTGGGTCCCACTAAGGGTCGTAGTCTGTCGGCGTCGGACCCATTTTTGACAAACCTAGCTTTCTATGACTGTGGGACCCACCGTGGGATCTATTGAGCCAAGGGAATTTCTGTCTTATCGGAGTAAGGGTCCAATAATGACGTCGATTTAACCACGTAGGCATCTTAGTCAAAGACCAGAACCGTCCATGTTGTTCTGGACGTTGAAGGAAAATCACAGTTTCTTTATTCCCAAACTTTTACTTTTACTTTTCCTCGATTTTTGGATTTCCCCTATCTTTTCCCGCGAAAAATTAGATAAGGGTACAAACTCTCTCTATCTCTCTTCTTTTTCATTTTTTTACTTTTTTTTCTTTCCTTGCTTGCTTTTCTTATTTTTTTCTCTTTTTTCCTGTTTGCCAACTTTTTCCCTACTTGATAGCATGTTACGGACCCGGATGTGACATCCTTGAATCCAAACCTAGGAAAATACCGTGGATAGGTTCCAATTGTCAGTTTCATATACAGGTTGCAATTGTTCATTTTCATAGTAGCAAACATCTTGCTATTTTTAAAAATATTAGAAAGTTGAAATTTATTATTGTCATGTTCACCATTAGGGGTGGCTGGACAGCCCGATGGGCCAAGCCGACCTGCTGGCCATGGGCCGGGTTTGGGCCATGATTTTATACCCGGGTTTATTAGGTACCGGGCCAAAACCCGACCCATTATATACGTGGGCTGGGCTCGGGCCAGCTACCAGGCCGGCCCAATGATCCTAAGTGTAATACTTAAAATTTTTCATTAGGTATTTTAATAAATAAAGAATGAAGTTTCATGTAAATTATGAATTTCTAGATACTCATATGTGCATTTAGATTAGAATTTCTTATGTTTACTAACTCAGAAATAAATCTTAAGTGAATTAAAATTTTAACTAAAAGTTAAAATAAAATTTGAATTTAATTTAGAAATAATTTCATGTAAATTAGCATAAAATAGAAATTGAATGAAATGTAGGTAAAATTGATGTGGATTTAAATTTCAAATGAATTTAAAATTTTAAAACTCTATACAAACAGTTTAGGGTTTTTAGAAATTAATTAATTAGAAAGTTAGGGGTTGGACGTACCCTAGGTGGGCCCACACCCTTGCTGGACTTGCTTTCCATCAAGCAAAGGCCAAGTCAAAATAACAAAAAGAAATTTAAAAGAAATTTTGAAAAACCAATTTGGCTAAGTCAAAACTTACCAAAAAAATGGTAAGCCTTGACTTGGCTTGAGCCAAGAGTCAAGGGACTCTAGTAAACCTAGCTAGGGCTAAGAAGGGACCACATTGGGCGTCCCTACCCTGATCCAAGCTAAGGAAAAAATAAAGAAAGTAAAAGAAATAAAAGAAAAAGGCAAGTATTGCTTGCCTTGTGTTTTGAAAAAATTAAGAAAAAATGGGGAGCACAACCCACCCTCATTCATACTTAATCTCCAGATCTAAGCAAGGGTTTTAGAAACCCTTGCTAAGCCATTGTGAGAGTCAGAGAGAGAGAGATTAGGAGAAAGCGAGGGACATTGTGAGAGAGAGAGAACAAGGAAACCACCCAACCTCTCCTCCTCATCTCAATCTTCTTCAACATTGTGGAGGTCTAGTTTAGCTGGTACCTGCACCACAAAGGGATACATGAAGAAAATGAAAGCCCTACCCGATTTCGATGTTGGAGAGCAAATGATTTCGTCGTTTCAAAAACCCAAAATAGGTAGGTTCACCTATCACATAGGCATAAATTGATCCCAACACATGAAATATGCGTAGGACCAATTTCTAGATTTGATCCAAGGTGGATCAGACCTTAGAGTGATGGGAAAATTGGGCTTTTATAAGTTTTGAAAAATGTTTAGGAGAAAACTACATCATCAAGGTAATTTGTGAAAATTTGGTTTTTAGAAAAGGGGTTCTAATGAAATCGGTTTAGGTGTTTTAATTTGTATTTTGATCCATGAAAAAAAGAGCATAGTTAGAATGTTTAGATCTGTAAATTCATTATTACAATCCATGTTAGTATGTGAATGGTGCTTGATCGATTGTATGATTTGTTTGATTAGAATTTTGTTAAAAAGCATGCCTAAATCTAATTTTTATGTGTTATTTTCATGAATCATGAATGAGTGGTGCTCAAAATCATGTAGTTTAGAATAAAAAATTTATGATTAATGGTTGTATTATACTGTGATCATGTTAGTTTAAGTAATAAACATGTTAGATTATTTTTTGTATCATACTTAACATTGATTAATGAAGGATTTGTGTATTTAAATTTTTTTTATGCTATTCATGTTTTGGACCTAACATTTTTCCAGAAAAAATTGATAACTCGATGAATACGAGTTCAACAAATATAAATAAGGATACTATCGTATTTTATACATTTGGGGATTGATTTTAGAGCCCTTGTTTATTTTATTTGAGTAATGTTTGACACCAAAATGACCTCTGTAATAGGGCATAAGTTTTTTGCCCTGATAGCAGGACTAACTGTGAAGCTGTCTCATTTTTAACCTAACAAGTTTTAGAAAAAAATCTATATCTCCTAGAATACGAATCAAAAAATAAAAATAAAAATAAAAATAGTAGAATACAATTATGTGATTCCCTGGAACAGTTGGAAAAAGCTATGAAGCCTCAAAACTCCCAACTCTGTCTCCAATGGCCTGTCAATTTATTTATTTTTTTTCACTTGGTTGAGTGCAGCTTTTGTCACCACAACCTCAAAATTTTACAGCACAAAACTTGGATCTCACAAAGAGAGTTTTTCACTTTTACCATTTTCCCAGTTAATTATGATGTATTTGAATCCATGAAGTTGGAAAGTGAGGTTTGGGCACTGAGATAGATGCCTTTTTACCAGCTGACAGTTTTTAGGATAAAATATTTTTAATTAAAGTTTTAAAAAACAATTAACTCAACATTACTAGTTGAGGATAATTTTGAAGAGTATTTTTTGATATTTTAAAATGTTTAACTCAAGTTAGCTAAGTGAAGTGTTCTTATTAGACCTTTGTCAGAAAAACCTAGGACTATATGAGGAATTACAGAAAAGGTGGTATCTGACATAAAATTACAGGTAAAAGTTGGGTTTCTATCAGGAAATCACCTTTTTTTTTTCTTTTTCTTTTTTTTTTTTTTTGGTTTAGGGGGATATGTAAGACAACCTAAAAATCAAGCCTGCACTTTCATTAAGCCACCTTTAAGGAAAAATAATATGAAATTAATACAAACATTAAAGTCATTTGGAGAATAAAATCTGTATGTGGCAATAAATACGTTCTGACCTTACTTTTCAAACTCAAAAGCTTGTTGATGAGATCATGCTCTTTGGTGGCCAAACATTGGCCTGATGATTTGGGGGACCAACTGTAAAAAAAAAAAATCACGATATCCACATCCTTGAATATCCAAACAGGATCTTAATGAAATTTGACAGATTCACCTAGATTTCATGACCGTTGAAAGTTCATAATTTCTAAAACTTTTTAAGAACCAATGTAAGGAATATGGAAATCTAATAAATTCCTGTTTTTCAATTACATATAAACAGTGATTAGGATACCCTTATAGTTTTAAAAATGCAAAAAGACAAGAAGTGTTTTCTGGATGCCTAAGAAAGAAAAAAAATCGCCTAGGAGTGCTATATTCAAGCGATAAAAAGGCAGCTCGCGATATTTAAAGTTGAAAGGATGTCGCAAGTTCAAAACTCTCGCTGCAAAGTCTAAGCTGGGTGAGGACCTTGGGCTTTACGTTGATGGTCGCCATGAACAGGGTACTAAATCAATCGCTTAATTAATTATACCTTTTCACAAACGGAAATTCCTGGTTATCTAAAAGAAAGAAAATAACTAAGTTCATGAACCCTATTGTTTAAGAGATGATGTAGGTCATTGCATATCTTTAGTTAGAAATGCGCATTGCATATCTTTAGTTAGAAATTCTCATAGGCATCAACGCTTTGCATACGAGAAGAGGTAAGGGCATTATATCTCTTGCTCGGGCCGAAGCGAGGCGACTCTCCGAGAGAGAAACGGGTGCTTCATGGGTTTACACCATCAAGAAAGTGACCATAAGTACGACAGACATAGCCAGCATGACTAGGACTTTGATCTTAGGGTGGTTTCCAAGTTTTTCGTAATCATATTTTTAGCTTGTTCAGAAAAACCTTACAAAAAATAAAAACTACTATACTACACAAAATTGATTCTCTCTCTCTCTCTTTCTCTTTCTCTTTCTTTTCTGCATAAGATATATTTGTTCTATTTAGTAGAAACTAGCCTTTGGATCATGTTTTTTCAATGTGAATGTCAGATTTTTCAAGGTTGAAAATTGACAGCTTATAATGATCTAAACATTTAACTACCAAAAGTTAAATTTTTATGGCAAATTAAAAAATGTGTCTCAAAATCTGAATTCTTACTATTTTGATCATGATGAAAACATCTGTTGGATAAGATTTGGTCAACCAAGCTCACCTTATGAGTTTCAATTACAGAGTTTATTAGAACTTATAATAATTAATAATTTTTTTTTATAAAACCAAGCATGCAGCAGTTCTCGATGATCAAATTAAAAAAACAAACAAAAAAAAAACCCTATAAAAATCTCGATTCACACGCTGTTGACATACATTTTTTAGATAAAAAAATATATAAAACACATGATGTATTGGGATCATAATGCAATAAATTTGATCCTTACCAACCTAATCAGTAAAAAGTAATAGGCTAGCAGGGGGACATCATGGTAGGACCTCCTTTTTGTCAAATACTTCCATCTCATTTGTTCATCACTCCCTGGGTTGGGTTGGGTTGGGTTGGCAGCTTTCACGCACGTGTAAATTGCAGACATCATTAAGCCTGTGATCCATTTGTTGAAGATAGAGAGGTGGTCCATCAAGACCTTAATCAATGGGTGGATCTGCCACTTGATAAGAGAGAGGAATCTTGATGTTACATGTGTTTAAAAAACAAGTCCATCTGGCCATAAGCTGCCACCTGCAGATTCGTGTACGTTTTGCCTATAAAAGATTGGCTGTCTTTGTGCCTCAGAGTGTGTAGCATTGTCATTTTACAGATTGTTTTTAGTGTGAAATGGGAGTGACAAAGCATTAGTATTTTGAGGAGAGTCGGGAAGGGGCAAAAGAAAAGGGGTTGAGTGAGTTCTTTTTCAGAGGACTATGACTGAAGACTTAAGAGATGATGATGACGTCCCAAGCACGCGCCCTACGAGCAGGCTGCTCAGGCAACTGCGCATGAAGGTACTGTTGCTGCAAAGTTGTTCCCTCTCGATTCACACTTCTTCTTCTTGATGGTTGCGCGCACCACCAGGTCCGGAGGGAGGGCGTCCGATTTTGTCGCTTCTCAGAGGGTGGTCGGCTGCAGAAGAGCCAAACACTATATTCGAAAGAACCAACCTAACCATCAACCAAAGAAACATAATCAATGCCATCTCTCTCTCTCTCTCTCTCTCTCTCACCCCCGGTTTTTTTTTTTTTTAAGTCTCAACAGCCTTTAGAACCCTGACCAAAAAATACATTTTTAGCCGCGACGGAGAGCTGCACTAAAAGAATATTTTGTGTTAACCACACACTCGCCGGCCAGCATACAACCACTAACAGTCGCCTACTCCTACGCCCTTATATATATATATATATATAGAAGAAAAAGAAATAAATGAAGAAATAAAGAAAAAAACAGGAAAAGATGAGAGGCTTGCGTACCGCCACCACCCTTGCCAAGTTCGGTGGCCCCACTATCATGGCCATCGTGTTGCTGCCACCAGGCCGAGTGGGCCCTTAGGTATGGATCATCTCTCTATATGCATGCACCTCGGGATGCATGTACCTCATGATATGTGCACCTCAAAATTCATATACTTATGGGAATGGTGCACTCCCTCGAGCACTGCACACTACCTCAAGAATCACACCAATGCATCTATCATCAGATTTACATGTGTTTATGTATCAGACATGAAGCTCGAGACGTACACTCTAGACTACAAGAAAATAGGGAATTAGCAACGAACGTTTGTGACAGAATTGTTTCGTCACTAATTAGCAACATATTAACGAGAGAAACAAATCCGTCGCTAAAATCTATAATATTTACGAAAATAGCAACGAAATATCTTTCGTCGCACAATCCGTCGCTAATTAGTGACAGCTTAGCGACGGAAATTTTTGTCGTAATAACTGCAACATTTATCAACGTATTTGGTGAGAGACAGTCTTTCATCGCTATCTAGCGATGCAGTTAGCGACAGAATATTTCCGTCGCTAACTAGTTATGTAGATTTACGACGGCTTTGCGACGAAATTAGGCCGTCGCCAAATGTCGCGTAAATCCCTAATCAGAGCCCTCTTTCTCTTTCCTGTTTCGCTGCTCCCGCCTGCCGCCCTCTCCCTCTCGCCGCCCTATCCCGCCCGTCGGCTTCTCCCCGGCCCCCACCGCCTGCCGCTCGTCGGTCAACGCTCCCCGTCAGCCTCCCGCCGCTCCCCGTCAGACGCCCACCGCACGGCGACGCTCAGGTAATTGATATTAAATTCACTTTTTCCGGCAGGGGGTCGCCCCCCTGGTTTTTCGGCAGGGGGGTGCCCCAATGCCTTTCCGGATGGGGGGCGCCCCCTGCCTCTTTGGTTTTTCTGGCAGGGAGGTCACCCCCCTGCGTTTTCGGTAGGGGGGTCACCCCCTGCTTTTCCGACAGGGGGGCGCCCCAATGCCTTTCTGGATGGGGGAGCCCCCTGCCTCTTTGGTTTTTCTGGCAGGGGGGTCGCCCCCTTGCGTTTTCGACAGGGGGTCGCCCCCTGCTTTTTCGGCAGGGGGTCGCCCCCCCTTCTTTTCTGACATGGGGGCGCCCCAATGCTTTTTCGGATGGGGGGGCGCCCCCTGCCTCTTTAATTTTTCCGGCAGGGGGGTCGACCCCTTGCGTTTTCGATAGGGGGTCTCCCTTCCTGATTTTTCGGCAGGGGGTCGCCCCCTTAATTTGCCACTAGGTGCTTGGGTGCTCGGCTTCTCAACGCTTCCATCGTGCTCATGCCCGTGTGCTTTTTGGGATCTTTGTGTTTGCTTTCTCTTTGCCATAGCGGAATCGTGTCCCTACTCGATGCTGACAGCTCAACTGCAAGGTTCCTTGTGCATCTTGCCAGAGGGCTTGACATGTGGTTTGGCAAGCCACACTGCATCGTTCTGTGAAACTGCGAATGACTCATTAAATCAATTATAGTTTGTTTGATGGTTCCTGCTACTCGGATAACTCTAGTAAAGCTAGAGCTAATGCGTGCACCAAAGCTCGACTTCTGGAAGGGACGCATTTTTTAGATAAAAGGCCAATGCAAGATTTTTTCATTTCAACAGAGGGTGACTTCATTTTAACACAGTCTTTTGCAGATTTCTCAACGGATCTCGCTTGTACCCCGCTACCCGTGGTAAGTAACTTACAAAATCAATGCAAATTGGGTGAATACACGTGGTGAGTACGTGATGCAAGCGCATCATATATTATTTAATTTATTGGATGCAACACTTTACTGTTCACACACTCACTTAGTTGTTGATATCTAGGACTGTTTTGTTGGAGTTTGGAGATCATGCTGAGCATGATTTAAATGTATGAGAATAGAAGTGTTCTTATTTTTAGAGTACGGAGTCCATGCTAGGCAGTGTAGTAATTAGCAGGATATTGGAGTGTGTTTGCTGTAGGTACATGTTTGACATTTTTTTGATATGAATGTTTTCGATGTATTGCAATGTTGAATGTGATTGTATTCATGATTGCATGTAGTTATTTTCAATTTATTTATTACTTACATATGAAATTGTATAATGAAAGCATACTTCAAGTGAATGTATCATTTTATGAATAGTTTGCACATGAAAATATTAAGTTATTAATGCACGCATCATAATTCTTGTGATTGTATGACATCATATATTGCATGATAAATTTGATAATTTCTTCATCATAACATTCTGATGATTCTCTTTTAACTGCTTAGGATACTATTCGTAACATCATACAACAAAATGACTGCAAATCGTGATTGGATGTACCGTAGGATAGTTGACAATGAGTTATCGCATGAATATATGGATGGTGTTGAAAGTTTTATTGAATTTGCAACGGCAAGTGTCAGTATAGTGGATCCTACAGGTCGGATTAGGTGTCCCTACAAGATTTATAAGAACAATCAATTTGTAGAACCTCATGGCGTTAGACATCACTTATAGAGAAAGGATTTTATGAGCGATTTTCAGAATTGAATGTTTCATGGTGAAGAAGTACAAAAAGAACGTGAAACTAAGTTTGTGGAGTGGTTGAAACAGTTGGTAAGGACGCTCACATAAATTATGTACTTGTAAACAATACTAAGTTACTTAATTGGTCGTGATCACAATTATTATTTATGTTTGTGTGTAGGTCCGCCATGGTGATGTTAAAGATAAAGGAATATGTGATTTACAAAATGGTCCGATCAAAGTTGTGCAATGTTATAACGGGTACATCGTAAATGGTTATCGATTCTATACAAAAGTTTACGGTATAAATAAATCAACAATGAATAGTGGCGTGTGTGTCAAGGGTAGCAGCTACGGTGAAAATGAATATGATTACCACGGTGTTATAGAGGAAATAATGGAGTTGACTTACTTAGGCATAAATAATAGGGTAACTTTATTCAAGTGTCATTGGTTTGATCCAACTGCAACAAGACTCGACAAAGCCTTAGGCATTGTGGAGGTGAATCATAAATCAAGGTTTGAAACATATGAACCATTCATATTAGCCTCACAAGCTCAACAAGTTTATTATACTTTATATCCGAGTACAAAAAAGTCAGATAGAAATGAATGGTGGGCAGTTTGCAAGGTGAAGTCCAAACTATACCCTGAGTATGATCAGTTACAGAAAGACAAGTTAGTTGAAGACAGTGATTCCTATCAATCAGATAATATCTATGACTTCTCTTATGATCACGATGTTGCGCATGATATGCATGTCATATCTCCATTGGTCGATGAAACATTCATAAAAGAATGTGATCCAAATGATATACCAAGTGGATGGGCAAACAATGAAAAAGAAGAAGAATATGAAAGTCAAACAAGTGATGAGGAAGAATTCTCAAGCTAATGAGCAAAATTTTGTAATACAAACCTCTATTTGAATGTATTGCAATACTTGATGTGAATGATTTGAATTATTTGAATGTATTGTAATACTTGATGCAAATGATTTGAATGTATTGCAATACTTGATGTGAATGATTTAAATGTATTGCAATAATGTGAATGATTTGCAGGTATTCCAAAGATTTGAATTATTTGAATGTATTGTAATACTTGATGCGAATGATTTGAATGTATTGCAATACTTGATATGAATAATTTGAATGTATTGCAATGATGTAAATGATTTGCAGGTATTCCAATGATTTGAATGATTTGCAATACTTGATTTGAATTATTTAAATATATTGAAATGTATTGCATTGATGTGAATGATTTGAAATAACTTGAATGTATTGTATGACATTTTTTATTTGTTAGAATATGGTTCGTGGAGCTTACAGTGGTCGTTCATCCAGTAGTAGCCAGGCCCAGCCTTCATCTTCACGGGCTCCTGTGATAGGTATATCATTTAACTAATTGGATGCTTGATTCGTTGAAATGCGTATTTTGAGAATTTTTAACGTATTTTTTTATAGATGATGTTTCACCTTTACGTGACCAACCTACACCAGTTGATCATACAAGTCAGGAGCCAACACAGGATGCAGAGTCTTCTCAGTCTGGCATAAGAAGACTCATTCGAATAGTGTATATCGATAATCGACCGTAAGTATTTCATTTTCACTTATTGCATATCTTATAAATATTTTATATTGATATTTACTGTGTACCAATTCATGTGCAACATGAGGTTTGAGCCACAAAAAGTAGTACGTGAGATTAAGAATTCACTTCTTCAACATCTATCAGGACCGGTCGCTCAATGAAAAGAGTATCCAAAAGAGGTGATAGACAGATTGTGGTCCTCATTCACGGTATATAGTTGTTTGTCATAGTTAATGTGTTTCATATTTAATTTTTTGTTATAGTCATGTTTACTAACTTTCTGAAAATATAAATAGGCTTCGAATCGCTTCGCGACTACAATGGAGGAACATGATGCAAGGAAGGTGTGTCAGAGGGTGACTGTCAATCGATTTGCAAACATGTTGCACAATATGAAGACTGTAGCAAAATAAGCATCTGACAGAATAGATTAAACACTACAATGGAAGGGCCATGGCCCTATTACTATCAGGAGAGATTATTGGGAGAGAATGTGCGACAAGTGGGCGGGGGATGCATTTCAAAATTACTCTGCGAAGGCTGCACAAAATCGAGCGAAAATGCCCGAAGCCCATCTACACACAGGTGGATCTACGACTTTTGGGAGCCATCTGAAGAAAATTGTAACTCATTAATATATATATATATATATATATATATATATATATATATATATATATATATATATATATATATTGTCAATTTTATAAGTATTGTTGCAAACCTGTTAACTAAATCTTTTATCATTTAACTTTGCAGGAAGCAGAAAAAGGAGGCATTGTACCATAAAAGGATGTGTTTGTGGAAATACATAAATGGAAGACCACGGGAGACTTCGTATCAAAGAAGGCGAGAACGACAATGGTATGTATTTATTCTATTAATAATCATTGTAATATACAAGTTATCATAAACATTATAATTCTTAATTATTAATGCATACTATAAAAATTATTTTGTAGAAGGCATATGAGCAACATATGGTAGAGCGATATGGCGATGACTCTACTCAGCATCTATCATTTGATCCTGCAACATGGGTGACTGCAGCAGGTGAACCCAAAAAGGGTCGTGTGTTCGGGTTTGGGAGTAATATGAACACATCATCTGTCGTTGCTTCCTCAAGTCACGACTCACAGACTTCTCCCATCGACATCAGCTCCAAGCATCCTATTTTTTTTGAGTGATGATGTACGCCAGATCGTTAAGGACACAATGCGTGACTACTTCCATGAAACCATCGCCAACATTCTTCGAGCTGAGTTCAATAGTTTTTTGCTGAACAGGGGAACTTCGATTGCAGGTGCCTCTCAGGTATGAAAGTTTCATGCGATACATTACATGTAGTTAGATTTCATATAACTTTGATTGCCTTAACTTAAGTGCATTGGATATAATTTATTTTAGTATATTTTGTTTATCAATACTGATCTTTTATATAATATTTCAGTATAATATTTTTACTGCCTTTGAACACATATGAGCATGATAGAATCACATATACCATTTTTTTACTGCCTTAGAATACATATGAGCATGATAGAATCACATATACAGTTTTTTTACTGCCTTTGAACGTATATGAGCATGATAGAATCACATATATGTTTTTTTACTGCCTTTAGAACATATATGAGCATGATTGGATCACATATAGAGTTTTTTTGCTGCCTTAGAACACATATGAGCATGGTAGAATCACATATACATTTTTTTGCCTGCCTTAGAACACATATGAGCATGATAGAATCACATATAAGTTTTTTTATTGCCTTTAGAATACATATAAGCACGATTGAATCACATATACAGTTTTTTTTACTGCCTTAAAGCACATATGAGCATGAAAGAATCATATATATAGTTTTTTTTTTACTACCTTAGAGCATATATGAGCATGGTAGAATCACATATACAGTTTTTTGACTGCCTTAGAACACATATGAGCAAGATATAATCACATATACAGTTTTTTGCCTTCTTTAGAACACATGTGAGCATGATAGAATCACATATACTATTTTTTGACTGCCTTAGAGCATATATGAGCATGGTAGAATCACATATACAGTTTTTTTGACTGCCTTAGAACACATATGAGCATGATATAATCACATATATAGTTTTTTGCCTGCTTTAGAACACATGTGAGCATGATAAAATCACATATATAGTTTTTTGACTGCCTTATAGCATATATGAGCATGATATAATCACATATTCAGTTTTTTGCCTGCCTTAGAACACATATGAGCATGATAGAATCACATATACAGTTTTTTGACTGCCTTAGAGCATATATGAGCATGGTAGAATCACATATATAGTTTTTTTGACTGCTTTATAACACATATGAGCATGATATAATCACATATACAATTTTTTGCTTGCTCTAAAACACATGTGAGCATGATAGAATCACATATAAAGTCTTTTTGATTGCCTTAGAACACATATGAGCATGATATAATCACATATTCAGTTTTTTGCCTGCCTTAGAACACATATGAGCATGATAGAATCACATATACAGTTTTTTGACTGCCTTAGAGCATATATGAGCATGGTAGAATCACATATATAATTTTTTTGACTGCTTTATAACACATATAAGCATGATATAATCACATATACAGTTTTTTGCCTGCCTTAGAATACATATGAACATGATAGAATCACATATAAAGTGTTTTGCCTGCCTTAGAGCACATATGAGCATAATAGAATCATATATAAAGTTTTTTTGACTACCTTAGAACACATATGAGTATGATATAATCACATATTCAATTTTTTGCCTGCCTTAGAACACATATGTGCATGATAGAATTACATATATAGTTTTTTGACTGCCTTAGAGCATATATGAGCATGGTAGAATCACATATACAGTTTTTTGGACTGCTTTAGAACACATATGAGCATGATATAATCACATATACAGTTTTTTGCCTGGCTTAAAACACATATGAGCATTATAGAATCACATATAAAGTTTTTTGCCTGCCTTAGAGCACATATAAGCATGATAGAATCACATATAAAGTTTTTTTGACTGCTTTAGAACACATATGAGCATGATATAATCACATATTCAGTTTTTTGCCTGCCTTAGAACACATATGAGCATGATATAATCACATATATAGTTTTTTGACTGCCTTAGAGCATATATGAGCATGGTAGAATCACATATACAGTTTTTTGGACTGCTTTAGAACACATATGAGCATGATATAATCACATATACAGTTTTTTGCCTGCCTTAGAACACATATGAGCATTATAGAATCACATATAAAGTTTTTTGTCTGCCTTAGAGCACATATGAGCATGATAAAATCACATATAAAGTTTTTTTTACTGCTTTAGAACACATATGATCATGATATAATCACATATTCAGTTTTTTGACTGCCTTAGAACACATATGAGCATGTTAGAATCACATATACAACTTTTTTGTCTGCCTTAGAGCACATTTGAGCATGGTAGAATCACATATAGAGTTTTTCTGACTGCCTTAGAACACATATAAGCATGATATAATCACATATATAGTTTTTTGTCTGCCTTAGAACACATATGAGCATGATAGAATCACATATAGAGTTTTTTACTGCCTTAGAACACATATCATTCATGATAGAATCACATATAGTGTATAATTTATTTCAATATATTTTGTTTATCAATACTGACCTTTCTTTTCTTGTGTAGGTTGCTGGTGATAATCAACGTAGTGGAGCTGAAGGGACAAATCAAGGGAACGAACAAGAAGACGCACAAAATCTTGGCGATGATTAGATTAATGTGTTGAATTTGTTCTATTTTCTTTTTTTTCGAAAATATAAATGTTGAATTGTAAATAATTAAAAGTTGCGAATTTTAAAGTGGAACGATTAGTTGTTTTAGTTTCCTTTTATATGTATTTTTATGTGTACTTTGTTTTTTATTTACAGAAAATATAAATTATACAAGAAATATAAATTGTAGCACGAGAAATTTTTTCTCGATATTTAATTTTCAAATATATTTTTTTAATTTTTTTTTGCTTGTTTGCGACGGATTAACGATGGATATATCCGTCGCTAATCACTATTTACATTGAATTTAGCTATGGATTAGCGACGGCTATAAATTCATCGCCAAACTGAAATCGCCGTTTAGTAATGACGGCCTTGCGACAGATGTTGTCATTCGTTATTCCGTCGCAACTTAGTGACGGAACTGGCGACAGATAGAGTCTGTCGCTACTTAGCGACGGAATGGGCGACGGATATATTCCATTGCTTATTAGCATCGAAAAATTTGCGATGAAAGATATCCGTCGCTAATCCGACGCTAAGCTGTTTAACGACGGATTATCGTCGAATTAGCAACGGATTTAGGTCATCGCTAATCCACTGGTTTGTTGTAGTGCTAGTCTTCTCAGCGCTTTATATCACAAACCTTCACACATATCAATATAGGATAAAATCTATACTAACTTTGGTGTTTGTTCATTTCTAATGCATGCTGAGTATACGATTCTTATACATCGGTCTTTTCAGATAGTTATATAATTATATTCAATCTCTCTCTCTCTCTCTATATATATATATATATATTATGTTGAAAATGCAAGGGTAAACATTTATAAGTGTTTTCGCATATTTATGAGCTTTTGAAGTAATTATGGACTTTTGAAATATTTATGAGCTTTTAAAATACTCATGAACCTTGAAAATATTTATGATCTTTGAAAATGTTTACGAGCTTTTGAAATAATTATGAGCTTTGAAAATAATTACGAACTTTAAAAATAGTTATGAGCTTTTGAAATAGTTACGAGCTTTGAAATATTTATGAACTTTTCATGAACTCCTTGAATGATTATAAGCTTTTTGCATATTTACGTGCTCTTACATAATTATGAGCTTTCATATGTCTACAAACTCTTGAATGAATTTTCACATGTTTACTTGCTTTTACAGGTTTTACAAGCTTTAATGATGTATGCATAATATTTTTTGTGATTGAAATCACACATGTCATTTTATGAGGAAGATTATAATGTTTATGCATGTGATAATGTACTTTTTGAAATGTCACGTGATGATATATGTATGTAATGAATGTTCAAACTTAAATATTAGAGTTATTGGTTAAAGAGCTATGTTAGCTATGCTCGCATGTTAAAATTTTAAATAATTGTATTACAATGCATGTGATAATGTACTTTTTAAACAACTATGGTAGATAATGTATGCATGGCTCCTCATAGAGCTCGGGGTTCATGAAACCCGACAGAACAAGTGAAACATGATTTTATGTCTTTTCTTTTTGACACATGAAATGATGCATGATTTGCACATATGTTTCTCATGTTGGAGCTGAAGGTTTAAAGAACATTTATAGTGCCATTGGGCATGTGGTGTATATAACATGTAATATATGTGATGCCAAAATACTATATGATGCATGCGATAACTGTTTATGACTCATAATGAAGCTTAGTGTTCATGAAACCTGTCTAGACATGTAAAACACACACACACACACACACACACACACACACACACACACATATATATATATATATATATATATATATATATATATATTTGTTATGCTATATGAAATGACAATGATTTCATGAATAGTAACTCGTATCGTAGCCTGTATTTCAAGAAACCCTTATAGTGCCAATTGAGCACATCAATGTGTATGGCATATGAACTGTGTTGTACTGTAAAACAAGAAAAGTATGTGGTTATTTGTGATTACTCGTATACGAGTTTGGAGTTGATACAAACCCATGAAGTGCGAAAGAGGAGTCATACTATAAATAATGCATGCATACATACACTTAATTGGTTGGTTCGCCTTCACAGGCGAAGCACTCATATGAGCTAAAAGCGTCAGAGCGACATCTGAATGAGTTGAGTGCGTACGAAGGAATCATGATTACCCTAGAAGAATATTAGGGTTATTGAACTCTGAATTGCCCAATGATATTAGGCATATAAAATGACAAGATCCCGTAATAAGAACTCTGTCACCCATTCAGATCTATGAGCTACCTGAAGAGGTAGGTGGTACAAACCTCGAGTGAAAATATTATTTTTATGGTAACAAGGTGTCTCAATAGTCTTCAGTCACTTGGAGGATAGGAGACCGGGGTTATCAACGTGTCCTAGGTAATAGATTGTCAACTACTGCAGTTAGTTCATGATGCATCCTATATTGTATACACATCATAACGGGTTTCTCCCGGTCACAGACCGCCAACTTTGGGTTCTTCTCAGTTTCACACTCGGGTAAGATACAACTTATGAATAATATACCCCCAAAATGTTGCGAATATTTAAGGTGATCGTTCCCTTGCATACACAAGGAGTTTGTAATCAAAAGAAACAAAGACCTTATTCATATAGTTTTAAAATGAAAATATGCCCTAATAATGCAGGGTTATAAAGTTGCATGCTACTTAACAATTGTCAATTTTGAAACATGTTGTACTATTTGCCTTGATGAACTATGACATCTTATTTAAAATATATCATACCTTAATTAACTGTGATAGATAATACTAAATTGAACCATGTATTGATAAACTATGTTAAAATTATATCATGCCTTGATAAGCTGTGATATCTTATATCGTAATGTACCATGTCTTGATGAACTGTGACATCTTATCGTACGACTGTATAGATTTTATGTGTTATATATACATATTTTGAACTATGAAGTATAATGTATCGAATACACATGTTTGGATTTTTATATGCATGCTTTGATTCATGTACGCATGCTTTAAAGTTCAATTTATGAACATGTAAATAATATAAAATATAATGTTATAATGTGATTTGATATTTGACGTTAAGCATGTATAGATTAATTAAATATATTAAAATATACATCATGAATATCTGATTTGATGAATTATGTTATCATTAAATGTATACTTAGGGTTTTATGTCATTATCAATTATGGACCCTAACAAGAGATCATGATTGAACATGTTATACATGTTAGTAAATGATACATCATGCCTACTTAGTTACTTTGCAAAGAAATGCATTATGTTTTCCTGATTGATATATATCACATTTGTGTAACATGATTGAAGTATATCATAGATATTTGATTGAATAGATTATGTTATCATTAGTGTGCTACCTGTATTAGCTTTGTACACTCACCATGTGTTCTGGTATAGACTTACCAGGCTTTCAAAAGCTGACCCTTCTTATGGGTTTCAGGTAAAAAATGATGTGTAACCACGAAGAGGATATGGGGTGTTGCGGCAACGTTAAGAGCCAATCAATTTTCTTTCTCAGGCATTGATTTCATATACATGTTACTATCATTTTGACTTTGTAATACTTGTTTATTTGAAATTGAAGTATTTTTAAATGAGATATGTTATCTATTTTTAAATTCAGTATAATTATTTTTAAATGAAATGTAACCCGTGTGAGGTTTTGAACTCAAGCTAAAAAGATTTTTGCTGACGATTTTAAAGATAAAAAAAAGTTTTAATTTCACGTGTTTTCTAATGGTTAAAAATCTCGGGGCATTACAATATTAAAGTTTCATGATAAAATATTTATACGTTTATATCAAATCATTTTGAAAGACAACTTGTTTCTTAATAAATAAGCAATGATAAACACGTCTAAGAGTTCAAATCCAGCAAAAAAAGTACTTAAAAGTATGATTTTTAGTCTTAACATGGCGAAAGGGAAAAAAAGTATAGGATCATCCCCTTATTCTTATATATATATATATATATATATATATATATATATATATATATATATATATATAAAGGCCACTCAAATATGAGAAATAGAAATATGAAAACTAAAGTGCGAGAAACAATTTTTCATAGTTTTATTTTTGTTTTTTTCTTAAATTTGACCATACAAATGCAATTTACATGCTTGGTTTTAAAGAGTCCATTTGTTTGCGATACATTATCATGATTTTTTAAGGCTTGAAAATCGACTTAGAATTTTCTTAAATATTTAAGCATTAACAAATCTTTTTTGTTTCGAAAAGGCATGATCCAATAATTGATTCCTATCAAATGAACCATGCTGAACATATCTGCAGGGTCAATTTGCAAAAAAGACAATGAAAATGCCTAGTTCAAACACTAGTTCTCGTATTTTGAGTTCTTGTATAAATATATATGTCAAAATTCATCTTTTAAGACTTGAAAAATCAATTGGTGAGAATTTTCATAAATATTCAAGTATCCAAAAATTATATTTTTTAACAAATGGGCCATGTTGAATGCATCTGCAAAATCGAATTAAAAAAAACATAGGAAAAATCTCAATTCACACTCTTGTTCTCATATTTTAGTAGCAATATATATATATATATATATATAGTACAATCAACTAAAAATTACCTTCTTTTTATAGTTTTTTTTGTAAATTGAACCTTATAAAATAGAAAATGAATTTTGAATCTTCTGAATATGACATGTAAGAAGGTTTTTTAAGGGTTTAAAAAATCAATGGCTCAAAATTTACTAATATTTTAGGGGTCCAGAAATCATAATTTTGGAAAGAAAAAATATGCTTCAAGGCTTAATACTTAGCAAAGTAACCACATTGAAGAAATCTTTGTGGTTGGATTGAGTTAATATAGCTTGAACCTATGATTTCCAAGGTTGAAGCTGTATTGACTTAATCTGACCACATAAATTTGTTTAGCTTGATTTTTGCCAAGGATCAAATCTTGAAATTTGTTTTTACAATGTTAAAATATGTTTTTTTTAGTTGGGAACTGTTTGAATCACAAACATTGTGAACTTCATATCGAACTGATGATTTCCAACAATTTTTTTCATAAATCCTGCCATGCATACTTGGCTTATTTGCTAGGAACTGGCAATTGGGTTATGTTTTTGGATAAACCTAATGATTTTTTAGCCTTAAATTGATCACAAATCTTGGAACATTGATTTTTGAAGCCTTAAAGAAAATTGCTCCCATGGAGTAACAAGGCAATTCAAGCATTTATTCTTAGCAAATGAACAAAATATCAACAACAATAATAAAGGTAATATATTTTTTTTACCAAATGATTATAATACCATCTTTTTTCAACTGATCCAAGGGCACGTATTAGGGCAAATGGATTGGATATAGATATACTCAGACATGTCACTTTTGCATTTGGATCTTTAAAGTGAGATTGGATTTGAATTTGCTAATGAGATTATTTTCGGATTCAGATCAAATTTGGAGCAATATTTTAGCTTGGATCTAATTAAATTCAGTTGGAACTCTGACCAGATTGCAATTTTCACATTAATCATATGTTCTCTCTTTTTTTTATAGCATCCAGTGCCACATATTTTTCGATCCAAACTCAAAGCTGCCTCATCGAATCTGAATTAAATCCAGACTCGGGTTCGAATCTATTGTTTGCACTGTATTCACTTCTAGCTCGGTCTGACCTGGATCTGATCCATTTGCATCCATAGTCCATGGTGCAGAAAAGACCTGCACCTAGGAATTAGGCCGGAATTTCGTGAATTGGATTATGGGTTCAGTACCGAATCTGTCAAATAGATGATCACACTCAGGAATTCATACTTTTTGGATAAGATCTTGTTCGGATATGGGGTGAAAATAATCAGCACCGGTTTAAGTATTTTATTGAGCAAAAGTCACCGACTCCATAAGTGTAAATTTCAAGTCAAAACAATAAGACGCGTGTGAGCTGGCTTGTATCTCAGATTGGATCAGAAACATCTACACTGTATCCAAGTACAAGTGGTCGCTGATCGGACCTGACCCGACCCCACAAGCTCAGATGATCCACAAGGCAGTCCACAATGGTCTTACCAAGTCCAGAATCTCACTATTTTTTTTTTTTTGGGATTTACTCATTAGGACTGTTTCCATAATTGAATTAATGTTTTATATCGGATTTTATACTCAGATTTGGATCTAATCCAATCCATTTGTACATTTTACATGTAAAAGCCTTGATTTCCGTCTTGTTTTTACCAGATCCCATACAACCATATTTGTTTTAGACCCGGACTCAATCTTACGTCATCAAAATATTTTCAGATTCAGATTGAGCACACAAGATTCAGATTCATCGGGTGGGATCCAGTTGGTGTACAATCGGTTTGCTGCCCGTGTGAGCCATGAAGGGTCTGCCTTGAGTTGGATCCTTCCGTGTGACAACCCGATCCAGATTGATTTGAAGTTAGAGGGTAATAGAAATATAGAATGAAAGCCAGGGGTAGTTTTATAGTTTCATTGATTATTGTCAAATTGTGATGTATCATTTGGGTCTCTATTGAATCTAACCAAGAATCAAGATTTTGAAACTCAATGTTTCTACCAGTTCCCCATTTAGTTTTGACACAACATGTAGAACATGACCAAGATCATGATTTCAACGATCTTTGGGAGCCTGAGAGGAAGCTCATTGGGGAAGGATTTATGGTTCTGAGTTCTGACTTCTGAGAAGCAACTTGGAAAAAGAAAAAAAAAATATATTGATTGAACCCGGGCCCGGACACCATACCAGTATCTCAAATCAGGTCTGAGTCTGGTTTTACCTGGCTAAACCCTACCCGATGACACCCTAAGTTCTATATATGGACCTAGACAATGGTTCAGTCGGCAAACTAAAACTTGGTTAGTCACAACCATTAGTTGGCTAAGTTTGGTCAACATTTCAAATATGGACAAATTAAGTATGAGAATCATGTTTTAGTGTCTTACCAAACACCAACAAAATAAATCTAAAAATCCACCCAATAGTTAACATGGTCTGGCTAAATTAAGAGTGAGAATCATGCCTTAGTGTCTTACCAAACACCAAAAAAAATAAATCTATATCCACCCAATGTCCAAACAATACAAATGCCATTGACCATTTGGCATCCTTTCATACAGGATGAATGCAAACCTTTGATAATATTGCAATTTTTGTCACGAGATTTAGGCAAAACAGTAAAATTCTAGAAAATCATCACACATTATAAATATTATGATTTTGTTATGATATCAACAAGCTTCTAATTTTTTGTATTTTAAAATTTTAGGATCTTATATATATATATATATATATATATATATATATAGTTTTATAGCTTCTATGGCTTAATAATTTCTCAGGACTTTTCCCAATACCAAAACTTCCAAGATTTTCCCTTGACGAGAAAATCCCAATATTGAAATTTGCAATATTGGTGCAAAAGGTTGAAAACAAACTGGATCCACGTGCTTGATTTGCAAAGGTTGCAATATTTGCACATTTTTCTTAGATTTGGATTGAACAAGATCCATTTTCTCCATCAGATTCTGACATTCTTGATTGAATAATTTAGATTGATAATCGGATTCGAATCAATTTGTTATGCCATATTCAGATCTGGTTCTGGATCAGAACGAACCCACTCTTTAATCTTCTATACACATGCAAAGAACTTGATGTCGACCCTTTTTTTTTCCCGTGAATTCAACGTTGCTATATATTTGTATAGAGAAGCCCACGAGGGGTTGTTTGATCCCCTGTTTCCGCTGGCATTCGGACTGAAATCCCGCTGGGAACAGGGTTCCAATTAGGGGTGTCAATGGGTTGGGTTCACTCGGACCAAACCCTATAGGGTCTGGGTATGGTGATAAATAAGAAGACCCGAATAAGACTGGGGTCCAGACCTGAAGGTCCGATTAATACATGGATTTGGTTATAGTTTGTGAAATTTTATACCAAACTGGGCCCGACCCGAGTTTCGATTAATACCCATAAATTTTCAATCTAAAAATGATAAAAAAATATTATTTTACCAGGTATGATTGGGGTCTGGTTCATATAGTTATTATCGGTCTGGGTATGGTTTCTCTTATAGTGGACCCGATTAGACCCAGGCTCAGAAAAATCAGGTCTATGTTTGGTTCCACTGGGTCCAAACCAAAGCCGTTGCAATCAATCATTGGACTTGGCATGCACACCCATATAATTATGTGATTTTCGTAACCTCCCCTCCAACTCTCTCTCTCTCTACCTCTTGCAGGGCGACGATGTGAGGCCGGCGGAGAAGGATGAGACCGACCGGGGGGGCACCAACATCGAGGTTTCCCTTCTTCATTTTTTGTCATTTTTCTTCACCATTTTTATTCGTTCTTTCCCATTTTCTTCGTCTTCGTTCTTTCCCCTTCTTGTTCGTTCTTTCCTCTTTTTCTTTTTCTTTTTTAGAAATTAAGGTTTTTTTCTATGACTTTCATTGATTAGTTTTTTTTTTCATTGATTACGCATTTGAATCAAAATTCTTAAATTAAGGCCTTTTTTAGTTAATTTAATTAGTATTTTTATTTAATTTTCTTTGATTTGGGCTTTGAATCAAAAAATTTAAATTAGGGCTTTTTATAGTTAACTTGATTAGGGTTTTCTTTGATTTGATTAGAGTTTTTATTTTTATTTTTTACAATTATGGCTTTAAATCACATTTTTTTAATTAAGGTTTTTTAGTTAGTTTGTTAGGGCTTTGAATAAAAAAATCTAAATTAAGGCATTTTTATAGTTTATTTTATTATGGTTTTATGATTTAATAGGGTTTGATAATTTGATTTAATAGGATTCAATATTTTTATGATAAACTTTCATAATTAGATGTATTATAAAATTGATTAAATCATTTATATATCAAAAAATATTATTCTTATTTTTTTCAAAATACTCAAAATTTAAATACTTTTTAGTTTAAAATCAATCCAAGATTTTAAATTTTAAACTTTTTTATGTCATGATACTTAGATCCAATTCAAGATCTATATTCAAAGCAAAAATTCATAATAAACTTGTTAAAACATGTAAAATGATAAGTAAATCGAGTCATACAATCCAAAACAAAATAATCGAGTCATTGTCCAAGTTGTTTGCACATTGTCATCAAACAACATACATTTAGAGTATAACATTAGTGTACTATCCAAACAAATGTTGGACTTGGTACAGTTGTTACACTGTTTTATTTGTTTAATTTGTCTAATCCTGCACCAGCCATCAAAAAGCCCTAAGCCTTTACGGCTTATGGTGAGAGCGTCTTGTGAATGTCATCAAGCTCAAAGAATGTGGCGAGTTCCAAACCCACAAATTTGGGTCCCTTGTCATGAAATTGAAGCTGGGTGTGCTATTATATGTTAAGGGAGATCTGTGATTTTTACACTAATGTCACCTTAAAACTGGGGTCAACAGGTTGGGATTGATTCAGATCCTAGTAAGACCAAACCCAAATTTGATTTGAAATGCTGGTACCGGTCCCGTTCCAATCTAATCTACTATAAGAAAAACCGTACCCAGATCCTATAAAGATACATGAACCATACTCAGACTATACCCGATAAAATAATATTTTTTAAATCTTTTTTCACATAAAAAATTTACTAATCTTATTCGGAACTGGGGTCAGACTCGAGTCTGGTATGAAATTCCACAAACAATACCTGGATCTATAAATTAATCTAACCCTTTGAGTTTGACCAGGATTTTAATTGACCAAAACTTGGCCTTATAGAGTTTGGTACGGGTTTGGTCCGAGTCAAACCCGATCCGTTGGCACCCCTATTCAAAAGTCAAAATAAAACCCTTAATCGACTAAGATTATAAACCCTAAGGACAAAACTGTAATCTTTTCAGATGGTAAGAAAGATTAGTCGATGGATAATGGGATCCGGAACAAGCAAAATAGAGGAGATAGAGAGTCAATGGGAGAGAATCAGAAGAGAGATTAATTATTTGGGTCAGTGAATATGAGGGAGAGAGAAAGAGAAAGACGAATGTCAGAGTGAGAAAATATTCACTGTCTCTCTGTCTTGCTTCTCTCTACCACCCATCTCTCTCTATAAATGCACCCCTCCCTCACTTCACTCCCCACCACCCCTTCAATGGGAGAAAACGCCACCGTCACCACCACCACCATGTCCACCTCCTCTTCGTCCACCACCTCCTCCTCTTCTGCCTCCAGCACGCCGCAGGAGAGCTCGAAGCCGCCGGACTTCGAGCCACCGGAGGGACCGACGGAGCCCATGGAGTTCCTGGCGAGGTCGTGGAGCGTGTCAGCCTTGGAGGTGTCGAAGGCCATCACCTCCCCCGCCGCCGCCTTCTGCAAGGCGAGGCAGGGTTCAGCCATCCCCGAGGAGGCTGCCGGGGAATTGGAGGACCCCTCACCGTCCGTCGCCGGAATCCCCTTCTCCTTCGCCTCCTCCGCCACCTCCCAGCTCGTCCTCGAGAGAATCATGTCTCAATCTGTGAGTAGTTCCTTCCCTCTGTTTGTGGGGACGACTCATTTCTCGTTGCCATTTTGTTGTGTCGGTGAGTTTGTTGTCACTATATTTGTGCGGTTTTGCTTTATGGCAAGGACGTCTATTTATCGTATATGTTATTTAGCTTCTCTCTCTTCCTTCTTTTTGATGGTTTGTAGCTCTGTGAAGACGTTGGTGTCAATTGGTGGCTTATGCATTAGAATATGAGTTGTTTGGTTTTGGGGAGATATAAATGTCACTAAAATTTCTTTATTTTTTCTTTGGTTGCTTTGACGATGTTGGGCCTGTTGGTGTCAGTATCATTATTAGTTTTTAAACCATTTCATTTGCTTTCCTCCTATCTTTCTATCTTGTTTGAGTTGGAGTGTTGAGGGATTGTTGTCCCGTGGTGAGAATACTGAAATTGCTTGCTCTTCTTCTTTCTTCTCATTCTGGAATCATTTTCTGTGTTTGGATGGTTTGTGAAAATGAAGAGGAGAAATGCGGTTCAAGACTTGGTTGACTTTGGGGAATTGTTCTTTTCTTTTCTTTTTGTTTTTTGGTTTTGTTAAGGTGTGGTTTGGGATGGTGAAATGAAATTGGAAAACGGGGTATCGATGAGGGGATTCGTGATTGAAGTTGGTGTTATGTTTTATTCTGCTTGTGTTTTTTCTGCTGTACTCGAGTGCTTTTTTCGTGGAAAAATGTTTAAGGAATCGGATCCTAGTGATTGAGCACGGTGTTCTCTTTTTTGTTCTCTATGCGTGTTTTTTCTTGTGTATTCCACTGCTTTGTTGAGCGAAAGAGATTCTATTAAAAAAAAGATTTTAGAGTTTATATATTTTTTTCATTGACAACGAAACTACAAAAGAAGTGTCCGCTCTTCTTTTCCGAGTGAATTTCTTTATTTATGTTTATCCTCTCTCTCTCTACAATGAAAATGGGGTCCCTTTCCTTGCCATTATTTGTTGTTTTCTTCTAGTTCATGATTTATTTCCATCCTTTCCAGCTCCATCCTCCCTCCTACCTCCATAAGTAATTAAATATGAGTGGTCCCAAATCTAGGAATATTACATTCCCCACCTCTCTCTCCCTCTCCTTTTTGTTCTTTAGTGGTTAACCATCATTATTGTGTAAGGTGGTTACAAGATGAGCTTCGCTTCGCTGTGATTTTGTTCATTCTTAAATGAAAGTTGAGATCGTGAAAGTCTTTCCTTCCATGATGCAGCAGGATGTATCCCCTAGAACCTCAGGGAGGCTCTCTCACAGCAGCGGCCCTTTGAATGGTGGTGGGTCCTTCACCGACAGCCCCCCTCTCTCCCCTTCCGAAATGGATGACATTAAGGTTTGTTCTCTCTCAAGTATTTTGACACTAAGAATTTGGTGGGTGGGTCATGGGTGTTTCTCTCTCTCTCTCTCTCTCTTCCATAGGAACGAAGGAAAAAAACTGGCTTCATCCTCTTTTTGGCAATTTTGAAATAGGGTATGCCCACCCATTAATTTCACGAGATTCTGTATTTTTGGATTCTCGTGTAATAAATTGTTGACGACGTACACGGTACACAGCCCTTCCCTCCCGCACGAAACCCGCGGTAGCCTACTTTTGTTTCTAGGCACCCCCTACTTGTTTGGCTAGGCCTCTGGTTTGCCCTCTAGTTTCATTTTTAATTTTACCCCAAGTCCCTTGAAAATTACATTAACCCCCTCCTAAATATTTGGCTGACTTGCTAGGTTTGTGTCTATATTTGGGGAGGTTTGCGTTGGTGGGAGTTCTGGAGGTTGCATCTGGATAATCTGGAACATGGTCTTAAGTTCATGATTTATGATGGTTATGCTAGCTGCAGACACGTTTTATAACTAAGAACTTGTTAAATTCTGGCGCCAATTAGGGCTCCCTGGAGACTAAAAACTTTTGAGCTGAGCATAACCAACCATGGCTTTACTCTCATTTGGACTGTAACAAGTCATCTTCTGGTCGAGTTGCACCATGTAGGAACCTGGAAAGACCTTCGTGGCTTGAGGTATAACCCGGTTCAAGTTGGTAT
The DNA here is from genome assembly GCF_984573655.1 of Nuphar pumila. Lineage (NCBI taxonomy): Eukaryota > Viridiplantae > Streptophyta > Magnoliopsida > Nymphaeales > Nymphaeaceae > Nuphar > Nuphar pumila. The sequence continues at coordinate 26,671,132 of NC_143255.1, read as the reverse complement.
TTCTATTTGAATACAACACCATTAAGAAGAGCTCGATGCTGTGGCCATGTCTTGTAAGCTGACTGAACTCGAGTCGTGTCTTGAAAGCTTGGCCTAGTCATGCTGGAATCCTTTTGTTTATGTGTGTCTTGCCAAGAATCCACAAATTTTGGAGATTTTGTTGAGTGTGAGTTGCTGAGACAATGAGTTGGTTCAATTGCAGTTCTGCAGGCTGAGCAACACCGTGCAGGCGCACTACAGAGGGAAGACAGTCGGGAGATGGCTCAAAGACAGGAGAGAGAAGAAGAAAGAGGAGGCTCGCACACACAATGCCCAGGTTCATGCTGCCGTTTGCGTTGCTGGAGTAGCTGCCGCTGTAGCTGCAATTGCTGCTGCAACTGCTGCTTCCTCCAAAGAAGAACAGTCAAAAACCGATGTGGCCGTCACCTCTGCTGCCACTCTTGTGGCAGCACAGTGTGTTGAGGCTGCAGAATCGCTGGGTGCTGAGCGAGATCACCTGACCTGCGTTATCAATTCTGCTGTTAATGTTAGAACTGCTGGTGACATTATGACGTTAACAGCTGCAGCTGCTACGGGTAACACACCCTTCATTCCTTTGAATGTTTTTACATGTAACTGGATAATGTTTAGTTTTGATCAAAGTCTTGGCTATCATTCAGCTATGTGGAGATTCATCAACAATAGGGTTATGCCGAATTTGCTCCACGAACTTTACTTGGAATGCTACAAGTCAAGATTCCTGCTGTCTAGATCGCTGAACAAGTATCATACATCCTTATATGAACCTTGTTGAAGTTCCTGATAGAAATAGCCTTTAGATTCACCTGATTCCTGTGTTCCAGACTTATGGCCTGGTCAATGTTTTTCATAGAATTGAGGAATGATGTGTATATAGGTCTATGATTCAAATAGGGTAAATGACTTGGGACTAGCCGAGGTCTGTGTTGTTTCCGACTTGTTGTCTTTGGTCTAACGAACTCTTCAAATGATGCAGCTTTACGTGGGGTGGCAACTCTAAAGGCAAGGGCTCTCAAGGACGTGTGGAACATCGCAGCAGTGATACCGGTCGATAAAGGAATGAACAACAACAACAACAGCAACAACCAGCAATCTTCCTTCAGTGGGGAGCTTGCACCTGAGGACAATTTCTTTGGTATTTCCTCTCAGGAATTGTTGGCAAGAGGAGGGGAACTCCTCAAACGCACTAGGAAGGGTAAGAGTTCTAGAAGTGCTAACAGTAACAAACAACATCGCCATTGACATCTGAATTGGCCATAACTGAGGAACTAAATTAGTCTGAGTCAGGAACTGGGCCTTCAAATCCAGTATTTTCATGTTTGTTATCCTTCTGATCTTAGAAATGTTGTTTATTGTAGGTGACCTTCACTGGAAGCTGGTCTCCGTCTATATTAACAGAGTGGGACAGGTATTTTACTGCATTTTCTTTTTCACTTTTTCATATTTCTAGCTTTAGATAGATCACCATGTTTGTGAATTCATGTCTGCAAATGCTTGTGGGTTCAGGTGACACTTAAGATGAAAAGTAGGCATGTGGCAAGAACCATCACCAAGAAGAAAAAGAGTACTCTTCATATTCTCCTCTCCTTTAAGTATTGACATAACATTACAAATAAATTTACTTCAGAAAGTAATTTGAAACTGAGAACCACATTCATGATCTCAGATGTAGTATTGGAGGTCTGCAAGGACGTTCAGGCATGGCCAGGGAGACACTTGCTAGAAGGCAGCGAGCAGCGGCGGTACTTTGGATTGAGAACAGCAGCTCGGGGAGTGATTGAATTCGAGTGTAGGAATCAGAGGGAATACGAAATCTGGACCAGAGGGGTGTCAAGGCTGCTCAGCATTGCCAGTGAGAAGAAACGACCCCCAACTGCAGCGTGAACGGTGAAGTCCATGACTCATGTGCAGTAGGATTTCATAGGATCCTCCATGGCTCACTTCATACATATTTTTTCTTCTTTATAAAGTAAAAGATAAAAGGGAGGAACTCTGTAATCTTCAATGGTGGTCTCTTTTGTTCTTCTGTTCTGTAAAATTGTATTCAATGGTTTTCTTCTTTTTCTTTTTGGTCTCTACCAGTTTTGTATAAAATAGTATCAGATAATAGAGGGCATTCTGTGATTTAGTAATGGTGTCACTCTCTTTTCCTTCTAACAGAAAAAAGCGACCCTTCACTCACCGTTGAGAACGGTCAAAAAGCAAAAAACTTAGATTCCTCTGCCTTTTACTGCAACTGGTAAGCAGGCAGACCTTCCATTCTGTTTCTTTTCCAAAATGCCCAAAATGCCCATTAGCCGTTGGATAAAGTGCAGTGTTCAAGTGATGTCTAGGAGCCATTGGTGATTAAAGTTATGCATGCGCGCTGCCCAACATCCAGGAAGTTCCAGCTTTCTGAAATTTCAAGAATCAAGAAAAATGTGTTTTTGATGCGATTTTTATAAAGTGAAAACAAGTAGTCTTGATATTGTAATGTCTTTTACCTATTCTGTAAAGGTGAACAAGATCCTAAACTTCTTGGTCCTTTAGACTTTATTGGTAAAGGTATATTTGCCCTCATATTGAGTCCCCTGTTTACCAATATTGGTTTCTGCAGGACCTAGGATAGTCAATTTCTTAGAATATTACAAAAATATAGAATTTTTTTTCCTTATTATTGATTGAATCTAAAAATAATGCAAAAAACATGAGACTAGATTATGCTAATTTATCTAGAAGAAGATGATTTTTAGGAGCCATTGGTGATTAAAGTTATGCATAAGCGCTACCCAACATCAGGAAGTTCTAATTTTTAAAATTTTCAAGAATCAGGAAAAATGTGTTTTTGATATTTGGAATGAATCTCAAACTTGAGTTATGTTTTGATTTTTAATCGAATTTAATTTAGATTTAAATTAGACTTAATTGAAATTTAATTTGAGTTTCAATTTAGTGGAGATTCAAATTGATTGCCACATTTGAATTTAGATCCTCATTCAATTTTGATTTCAACTTTTGGATTTTAAATTTGAATTTGGATTTAATAAAATGAATCTCGGATATTTTGATTGGATTTTGATTTGATAAGTTTTCCTCTAAACTATAATTAAATTGAATGTCAATTTGAAATTTGATTTATATAATAATTTGAATACTTGTGAAATTAAATTTAGAATTTAAATTGAATTTGGATGTAATACTTGTGAATTTTCAGAGTATATTTTTAATGAATAAAATAATATTAATACAGATTTTTATGTAAAAAAAATATAAAAATACATATTAGTCTAAGTTGAATTTTAAAAAATATTTTATGAAGAATTAAAGTTGATTTTAGTGAAATTTACATTCAAAATCTAACTTGTAAAAAATTAGAATTTTAATAAAATAATTGACAAATTTTGTCAAAATAAAGTCAAATATGATTTTAGAGGAATTTAGGTTTAATTTGATATGTATGTAATGTAATTGTATTAAATTAAAATTGGGTTTGCATGGATTTGAAATTCAAATTCTAAAATAATATGAAATATCAAATAAGAATTTTATGAAATAAAAAACTTAAATTAATTAAGTTTAATAAAATGGTAGATGCTCATAAGGTGGGGCATCTCGCTTTCTGGGTCCATCTTACTTGGTACCTCTAGAGTTAGAATTTAAAAGTTGTATGTTAAAAACCTTAAAAATTGATATTCCAAAAGTTTCTTAAAAACAAAAGAAGCAATGAGAAAAAAAAATGTTAAAGTCAAAACTAACCAAATAAGTGGTGTAAAAATGTTAGGCAAAGTAGTTTTGGAATTTAAAAAGTTTGGGCTAAAAATTTAGGAATTATGAATGTTTGAAAACAAAAAGAAAAATTTATATATGGTGTAACCTTTTTCAATGTGTATTTTTAAAGGTTGTTTTTATGAAAGTTGATCACCAAATTTAAAAATCTAAATCTCACAATTAGTGAGAACCGGGTCGAACTCAAGGAACGGGTTGATAAAACTTTGTATTTCACTCAAAGCAAATTATTTATTACTTTAAAAAGAAAATTTAAATTAATTAAAAACAATTATAAAATAAAAATTAAAAGATTATTACAGACCTCAAATAATGCTAAAATTGAAATTAATTACAATGCTTAAATGTGGCCAAAAAGGCCCTAATTCTAGGAATTGAAAATGCTAAAAAAAAATAAAATAAAAATGTAACTTATTTGCCTTTGCTTTTTCGATTTAACTTTGAATCCACTTCATTTCAATCATGTGGAATCAACAAAAGGTGCCACCTCTTGTAAAAATAATATAAAAACACACGAAATGCATAATATACATTAATTTAAACTTTTACTTGAAATTACAATTCTGCCACTAGCTATTACAGAAATTTCTATCAAAACAAGTTTCTGTAATTCGACAGAATCAGATAGCAAGTGGATTTCAATCCTTCTTAATTTTTTCAGATATGTTCTCAAAACATTAATGAAGAGAATCTAATATACAGAATTGAAAAATTCAAAGTAGAATTTGATTTATTAACAAATGAACAACTTACAAACTCTGAAAACTGCTGACAAAAGTTTTGATAGCTTTCAGAATTTAACAGATTTAGTGTAGCAAAACAGATTAAAAATAAATAAAAATTTCACAGAAGAAATTAGATTCATTCATGAATCCAATCCATTTTATGAATTTAGATTTGGATTCCGAAAATTTCAGATATAACAAAAACTAGAAAAAATGCAAGAAATGAAAGATGTAGAAAACAGAGATACCAGAATATGTAGTTAGAAAAAGCTCAAAACTGCCCATCAATTGGACGTTGATTGTGCTGAATTTTTGCAGAGAGAAACTATACTCAAGCAAAAATCAGATCTAATTTACGAATCATAATTTGGATTCTAAAATCTCTAGATATAACAAAAACAAAAACTATAAAAAATCAGGAAAAATAAAATTCCAAAATTTCACACTTTGATCTATTGCATTAGATCAAAGAATGAAATTAAAATTTCATGGAAATGAGATCTAATTATTTAATCACTTAACTAATCTAAATCTAAAAGATCTAACACAATTAAAATTGCAGAATTATGAGATTAACTAAGAAATCAAAAGATCAAAAGAAGCTATAAATACAAATCCATGCAATTCCTTGTATGGATAAAAAAGAGAGAGGTAAAAGAAGATTCACCAATTTCTTGAGAATCTGATTGATCTTCAACCAAAAAGATATGCAACTTCACTCCAGATTGGGCTCAAAGCATTCCTCCATTGCTGAATCAGAAAGAAGAAAAGAAGAAGAAGAAGAAGAAGAAGAGGAAAAGCTTGGAAATCAAAGAAAGGAAAAGAGAGATAAGTGAGGGCTAGAGTAAAAGGGACAGAAGACCCTTTTCACTCCAGCCAAAGTGGTCTATTTATAGCCCAAACTTAGGTTAACAAATTATAAATTAAATTCCTAACTTATTTCAAATTTCAAAAAGGAACCTAACTAACTAAAAATCACCAAAAGAGGGTGGCACCTATTCCAAGCGATTTTTCTAAAAAGTTATGAAATGGATTTGGTTTAAGTCTTTGCGAAACACTTTAGAATTGGATCCAAGATCCAATTAAGGTGTTTTGGATTGGATCATGGTCTGAATTGCCTTGGGATCCGGTTCAGAACTGTAAAACGATCGTAACTTCTTTGTTTTAACTCCGAAATCCGCAAGATTCGAACCATGACTTCTTTAACCCTGAAACATCATAAGCATGAAATGTAAATCAATAAAATACACTTAAATGCATGATTTATGTAATAAAATAAATGCATATTCATGCATTATCAATATAAAGAGGCCAAAGAGGGGCGTATGCCCCCCTATTAAGATTTTTTAGAGTTTTGCCTATTTTCTCTCTTTTTTCTCTTGCTTCTCTCCTTCTCCCATTGTATTTAAAAGGTTTGAACCTCCATTAAAGGTGTATTGATCAAGGAGTTGTAGCCATACATTAAAGGAGTTGTGCAGATCAAGCCATCAAACTGATCATTCTGACTTTCGCACCTACCGATTTTAATGAAACAAAGTAGGGGGTTCTATTCGATACTCGTAGATCAGATCTCATATGTATGAGCATATTCTGAGGCTGTATAGGCTTAAAATCATATATCAAGTGACACACATGAGGCATCGATGTCGATTTCAACCTATTAAGCATTGAATTAATTTTCAAAACTGACAACCAAATTCTTGTACCGATTCGTGTAGGAATCGATCATGAATATAGTTCGATAAGATATAGTATACATATGTTGTACATATATGTATGTACTACTACATATGAACATATATGTGTATAAGAGCGTGGAGTTTTCAAAAAAATAAAATCTGAGTTTGTAATGTACTATGGGATTTAATCGGGTAAATCAGGCATAACTGATTGGCCAAACCGGCCACACGAGAGATCACGAACTGATTCTCTCATGGATCAGTTCTGATCAATGTAGGAACAACTTGACAAGACCTCATGGGGATGTGCTAGGTCGGTTCAGTTCATAACAAGAAAAAAACAAAATATATGTTAAAATCTATGTGTAGTGTAGATTTACCAAAACATTTTTTAGAAAATCATTTTCGGGTTAACGGATCACTTGTTTGTCTATATAGCTGTGTGTGTGTGACTGTCATAGTCGTGCTCACATGTTGATGATGTGTGGATATGTAGAGTCGACCATGGAGACAGACCATGATGATGATGCGAAGTTAGAAAAGTATTTTAAAAATGATTTCTTCAAAAAATATTTTTGAAATCATGAATGAAGTTTTGCAAACCTTTGCCCTTAGGCATATCAAATCCATCATTGTCATCCACATTGATGTTGTGGAACTGATATGCTTATGAGTACACATGAATTCAGTCTGTCATAATTGATATAAAAAAAATGAGAAAGAACACTTAATGATGTTTGTTTATGAAAACCAAACCAGTTTTTAAAAGAACATACATGCAATTTTTGTTTCAAAACCATTGATGACATTGAATAAATCAAAATTTAGGTTTTGTTTAAACCCAGCCCATAAAAAAAGCAAACCAAAAATTTATAGAATTTTTACTTTCAAGAATCAGTGAAAAGAAATTATGAAACATGTGTTAGTCATTTCACCCGAATGTGTATTCTCGATTATGTGTGAAAGATCTGACATATGCCCTTTAAATCGGTCGTACCTTCCTCATCAAGAGAAGTTTTTATGAACGGTTTATGGTGTTGTTAAGCTAACAAAATTTCACATATTATGTGAAAGTTTGAGCTCTGTTTTCAAAGTGTGCGCATAACAATCACAATGAGAATAACAAAGTCTATAAGAGCCTAAATCGATTGTATCTCTCTTGTCTGGAGGAGTTTTTACTAATAGTTTATAGCATTGGAAAGCTGTCAAATTTTTTCACATTCTATGAAAGTTTAAGCTCTATTCTAAGAATGTACATTTGTGATAGTCGAAACAACATAGTAGATATGAGCTTAAGTGGGTCCCGAACCAGCTATGAATCGGTTAAGTAATGCATTGAATAAATGTATGATATGTGATTATATTTTTAAATGCTAAATGAACATGCAGATACAACCTATAATGTTGTGCTTATGCAAGTTCTAAGTACCTAAAGGGGCATGACATGAAAAAACTTATTTCTGCATCTGTATGATTGAATGCACATTGCAATTAAAGTGCATGTGTTATGCATTGTGTGTTTATGTTATTGTGTATGAGTGCATATAGTTATTCATGATCAATGCCTATAAGTGAATGCGCGAATGAGTGTGATATGTTACAAATTGCGCATTTGGCATAATAGCATCTTTGACATTGAATTTTGCATCCATGAACCCAAATTGGAGGCCTGAATCTTGGATTAGATTCATTTTATATGTGCATGAATACATAATAGAATTAATGGATCAAAAGAATAATCATATGAATATTAATTCTATTGATCTTATAATGAGAGAGTAAACGATACTTTCGGCTTTGTGAAATATGTTTTGAGCACAGAAGGTTCCTTCTCTCCAGCTACAAAGATAGGGGAAGACCTCCACATTAGCCGCAGGGTGGTAGGTCACAAAACTTATGACTGGAAGTCTTATGCTTCAGGATAGAGATATTGGGAGCTCTCTCTCGACTAGGTCATCCCTCACCCAAGACTAGTGAAAGGTGTTTCAGCTAGGGTAAAGCCACAAATTTTCATGATCTATATATTGCTTGTATAGTACTCACAGGGCTAAGAAGTGAGAACCTTAATTGTTTATGCATTTAGTTAAGAATGACATGCATCATGTAAAAAAAACATAAATAAAAACAATTAAAGTCACTCATAATAAAAGATCTTTTATCTTGCAATGGTAAGTGCTTGCATGTTTATTTGCTCATGCATAAAATTTTAACTATTTATAAATGATATTTTTGTGATGTACTGTGATGATATGCATATTTGAATAGATAATTGTTTGCATCATCGTATGATTTTATTGGAATATGTTTATGTATATTGGTTTTGGTTTACTGTATTGGTATTACTTACCAGGTTTTCATGAGTCCGACTGGTTTTATAAGTTTTCAAGTGAAATATGATGCATAGCTACAGAGCGGATGTAAAATGCTTGGACGACATCGAGAGCCAATTTTTTCCTTTTCCGAAGATAGTTTTGAAAAAATATTTTTTGTTATTTTGGAATCAAAATACTCTGATATAAATTTTAAATTATTGACACTGAATTAAATCTTAATAGTAAATGCTATTCACATTTTAATTCAGTTACGATGATTAATCGTATTATAACCCGCCCAAAAAGTTTAACCCAAAGAAAAATATTGTTTATGTTTCTAAAAAAAATATTCGCGCATTTTTTTTTTGGGTTAAAATTTTAGAGTGTTACAAGTATTATATGTATTTTAAGTATCCTGTAAAGGTAAACAACATCCTAAACTTCTTGGTCATTTTAGCCTTTCTTGGTTAAGGCATGAAGTACACCAAATGATAGACTTTGTAGTTTAATAACAATATTCATTTTGAAAAATAGGGGTAGAGTTTGCAAATATTGCTTTCTTATGTTATATTTGCCCCCATATTAAGTCCCCTTAGAAATACTTAGATGGTGACCAATATTGGTTTCTGCACGATCTTGGATAGGCAATTTCTTAGGATACTACAATATCTCAAAAAAAAAATCCCTTATTATTGAATGAATCTAAAATGATGCAAAAAAATATGAGACTCGATTATGCTAATATATTTGGAAGAAGTATGAAAAAAGAAAAAAATTATTTTCAGAATATATTGAGAATATCTCAAAAAAAATCGTGATCTTATTCCCATATTCTAAAATTATTGGTAATTTAAAAGTATTATAATGTCATCTATTAGGTTCCTAACCAATGCACAAAAAAGCCCTAAGGTGATTAAAGGTACTTAAAGTCCTTGAACCACAAGGATCATAACAATCCACCACGTCGATTTCTTTGTTTAAAGACAGAAAGTGCACCAAACGATAGACTTTGTAGTATAATAACAACATTCATTCTGGATCCGGTGGCGTCAACGCTCCTTGGGAAAAATAGAGGGAGAGTTTGCAAGTATTGCTTTCTTATGTTATATTTGTCCCATATTGAGTCCTCACAGAAATACTTAGATGGTGACCAATATTGGTTTATGCAGGATCTCGGATAGGCAATTTCTTAGGATATTACAAAATCTAGAAAAAAAAACTCCTTATTATAGAATGAATCTAAAATAATGGGAAAAAATATAAGACTAGATAATGCTAATATATTTGGAAGAAGTATGAAAAAAGAAAAAAAAACATTTTCAAAATATATTAAGAATATCTCAATAAAATCATGATCTTATTCCCATATTCTAAAATTATTGGTAATTTAAAAGTATCATAATGTTGTCTGTGAGGTGCATAACCAATGCACAAAAAGCATTAAGGTGCGTTAAGTCCTTGAACCACCAGAATCCTAACAATCCACCACGCTCCACAGTCGATGTCCTTGACAAATCACTTTGAGATGACTTTCACTTTGGCCTCAACTCTATCTTTGAAAGACTCTCACTCAGCTTTTTTCTTAGGTCGCACCTTCCAAGATTCAAAATCGAGACATGGTGATTGCTCTGATACCAAATGTTAGGTGTTAACCAATACACCAAAAGGTCTTAGGGTGATTGAGGTTGATAAACTCAAGTCCTTAAATGACGAGGATCCTAACATTGTCTCATCAAACCAGTTTTTTTTTATGATATCATGGTTATATTTTCTAAATATCACTGACATTTATGGATATGATCCAAACACAATATCAAAGAGGAGGTACATTTGATTCATGGCAACTTCATCAAATTCAATGAAACCTCACCATGGTTTGATCAACTCCAATGGAACTAAAGAAACTATAGACTTTCATGGGGTGAAGTTATAGGCTGCATTGGATGAGTTGCAGCAGACTTAGGGTTTGCAAACGGTTTGGAAATGAGTTGACCCATGACTGTATCCTGTTATAGCAAGTTGGATCCAGTTTCAGATCCAGATGTCTCATGTCTCACAGTAAGTTCCAGACCTAAAGCTTTATCAAGTAGGCCCGGTGGAATAGGTATCATTGTCAATTTTCATATATAACAAAACAGGTTGGGTTAGACATTATTTTGATCTGGATCCAAGAAGACCCGAACACTTATCTTCTGGACCCAACATGGATTTGGATATGGATTACATGTATCAAAAAATATAGGTCAGATTTGGTTCCTTCCTGGTTGGGACCCTGACCTACGTGCTCTCCCATATAGACTGATCCAATAAAACTCATGGCCGTTTGTTTCAACCCATTTTCATGGGAAAAGTCCATGCTGGCATGAAAACTCTAGCTTTTCACACAAACACCCAAAGCAAAGGGATGAAAAAGTTCATGCACACAATGTAGGCCACACCATTTTCTCCTGGTGTGAAAATTCCTTTAGACCTCTCCTGTGAAAGGAATTTCACGGGGAAGCCATGTTGGCAACATTTCTTAGAAAAACATGCCTGTTCCTGTGAAAGTTCATTCCCATCCCCAGCATGAAACAAACAGACCCTTACGCCTAGTTTGTTTCATGCAACTTACATGTAAAAGTGCTGGACTGGCAACCTTGATATAATCCTTTCCACCGTGGATGAAATAGACATCATAACACAAGTAGGCTTCAGTTTTTCTCACCACCTACGACTTTTTACGTGTAAATCCTTTCATACCTCTTTCAATAGAAGCTTTCACATGAAAAATCTGAGCTCATGATTTTTTTTTTTTAAGTCCATGCCCATTCACATGTAAAGTCTTTCCTTTACATGAGAAGAAAACAAACGAAGCCTTAACATTTTTTATATGTTATCATCAGAAAAATTAAACCAAGACTAAGAACAATTCAAGCATCTTATCCCAGTCACTCTCTATAGCCACTCCTTTATGTCACCCACTGAGTCATAGTTCTTTGACCCACATCTAAATTATAACTCACAATTCCAGATAGGTACAGCCAGTTACCACAATCTTGATATTGTTTGGAGATGGCAACCCAAGGATGGACAGACTTGACTTCTCAAAATTGATGGATCTGCTTAGTGGGCATAGTTGACAAACCGTGCAGAGTTGCCCTATGTCCAACTTTGCAGAATCAAGATATCAGCTTGAACCGGTTAGAACCAAACTCTGCTAATTAGTCAGCCAAGTCTTGTCTACCTTCTATTTTATAAATTCAAGTTTTTTTTCAAAGAACATGTTAATTTGAAATATAAGTTATATATATATATATATATATATATATATATAGAGAGAGAGAGAGAGAGAGAGAGAGAGAGAGAGAGAGAGAGAGAGAGAGAGAGAGAGAGAGATGCCTACACCAATGTGCCTACAGTCTGCCTACTCTGCTTCTGAAGGTTTTATTTTTTCATGTTTTTCTCAAATCTGTCCATATAGATTCTACACACTTGATTTTATAGGAATAGACTCTTAGATCGTTTGACTTGAGTTGTTGGCAGATTATTATAAGATTTTAAAATCGATGGTCTTGAATTTTTATAAATATTCAAGTTAAAAATTCATATTTTCATTGAAAAAGCAAATCTAAGTATTGTTTTCTAGCAAATAAACCATGCTGAATGCATCTGCAGAGTTGAATTTGCAAAAAAAACTCAAAAACCCTGAAGTAGACTCCTAACTTTGGTAGACACCTACTTCCTTATATATATATATATATGAAATGAAGGTTTTAAGCTTTTCTAGTGTTCTTTCCGTGATCCAACCACATAGATAATATTTAAATAAACAACCGTACACCGAGTCAGTGTGACTGATTGGACACCATGTTTCTAAAAGGAAAACTATGTTAATGGGTGCGGTTAGTTGCACCAAACTAGATTTGACACATGATCTGGCCAATTTGGACCGATCCATTATAGCTTCCATACATAACTAACATAAAAGGGTAGACAGGATCATTTGGATGCCTACTAGCATACTTGCATGACACACACTTGGTGTGCACTGCTCCAATGAGTTTGGTGCTTAGTGCCGTTCTTTTAAGTGTGCTCGACTCATCTAACATTTGCTTGTTACACTAAGTTGAGGAGAGGAATCCAAATCCTAAAATGGCAGAAAAAGGGGGTGATTGCAACGACAGTAGTTCAGTTCCATGATAATTTTATCTGGATCGGCTACCAACTTTATTCTCTTGTATTAATTCTTTGGGCTGGACATGAGTTTGATTGATCTTAGTCAGGTCCAAGTTTGAAGCTAAAACACACGAGCTCAACCACAGGTCCAAACCAAGAACATGCTGCAACACAACCAGTTCTAGTTTCTCCTTTAAACTCATAAAATAAGCTTGACAAGCTAAACATGGATGACATGTATTGGGGTCAGCTCATGCAGATTCATTAAGTGTAATAAAATATGTTTTGAATATATTTTAGGGTTTTTTGCAAAATTGATCCTTGCCTTATGGCCAATTTGCAAAATAGTCCCTGCCTTATGCTATTTTGCAAATCAATCATCGCCTTTCTCACTGTTATTGACCATGATTAGCTGGTCACCAAAATGCCCTTCATCAAATAGTTAGTGTATTAACTTTTTGCAAATTAGTCCCTATCTTATTCTTATTTCGCATATTGGTCTTTCTGTAAGGGCAGAACCATCAATTTGTCCACCCTTTAACAATTACCCTAAAAAAAGCTTAAAGCGGTTAACCTCAAAGACTGATTTGCAAGGGTTAATGAAAAAGCATGTACCATTTGCAAATCGTCTATAAAGCAGGGACCAATTTGCAAAAAACTCTATATTTTATATTACTTAATGAATCATAAAATAAATAGTCGAAGTGTTTGGCTTGCATGGATCATATAATAATTGTTCTCGCTCTCCTTTGATTTCCCATCAATTTCAGTTAATTTAGATTAGTCTGTCATAGATTTAGCAAAATTGACGGTAGTAAACTGTGGGTTTTTTTTTTTAATGAACCATGATATTTTTTAGGTGCCTTTTTAAAAAAATTCAAACCTTAGGTGCCTTTTTTATTAATACCCAAAGTTTGGGTACCTTTTTGAAATTTTTCCTATAAGAAAAGAAAACCCTAATTCTAATATGGATCAAAGACAGATTCAACATCCAATCAAGCCTAAATACAAATAAGTCCATATATCAAAATGAATCCAAAAGGATCCAGTATCTCCATATCACATCTGGCTCCCAATATACATCACACTACTAACCTGACAGCAATAAATTCGATTCAGAATCATGAAATCAGGTCCAATAAAATAATTAGGACCCGTCCATAAGGGCCTAGTGCTCTGTTGACCTGGACCAACCTTAGGTGTCAAAACAAGACCTTGATCTCAGATCCATCTATAATCAGGTGAGAATTAGTGAAAATATCATGGTTCTAGTAAGGCCTGAACCAGTGTTTATCCTCTTGATTTTGTTGAGACTTGGACCTACATCTGTCCGATCTGCTTTAACCGCCCCAGAATTGCTTAACAGGTCTAGGTTAACCAACTTCTTGGCCATTACCAGATCAAATGGACCGCAGCATATCCAACCAGAGAAGTTACAGGTGATTAATTAGCAAGACTTTCAATATCCATAACAAAGCGACTCAAAGTACTTTGAATGCACCACTCTTTCAACCTGTTGTTTTCAGTTCTACAGGTGCCCAAGATGAACACAACACAAGCACATGCGGGCATTGGTAAGTATGGCACAAGAGCATGTGCCAGTGTCCAAATTATGCATATCAATATTGTCCTCGTGCTAAACACCAAAGATATTCTGTATATCAAATTGGTACAAACTTTGCATCACTTTCCATATGGTTAAAACCTTGCCTTTAATGTGACAATCCACATTTCACGATCGATTTTGCACCCCATGTTAAAACTTTGGGAGCATTATTCATTCACTACAAGAAAAATGTTAATTAGCGACGGACATTTGTGATGAATTTTTTTCATCGCAAATTTGCGACGGATTAGCTAGAGAAAACTAGCCATCACCAAAATTGAAATTAGCAACGGAGTTTGAGACAATTTTTCTGTCGCAAAATCCGTAGCTAATTAGCAACGGAAATTTTTTGTCTCAAACTCTATCGTAACTTCGCGATGGATGAGCGACAAAATTTGTCCATCGCTAATTAGCGACAAATTTTGCGACAAAATATTTTCATCGCTAAACTGTCACTACTTTTCGATTTAAACCGTGAAATCTTTTTCACCCCCTTCGCACTTTTCCCCTTTTCACTGTACGCAGCCGCCCCCGAGCCTTTCTCTTCTTCTCCTTTCTCCTTGGCTGAGCTCTATCCACTCCCTATTCCAGGCGGTGTAGGTGACCTTGGCAAAAGATGGGAACTTGGTCTTCCGCCGGACCTCAAGCTCGTTCTCGGTGCCCGCCTACCGGTCCGTAGCTTTCCAAGTCCTGTCGCAGGCCAATTTCCCAAAGAGGGAAAGCCTCATCACCGCGAGATCTTTGAGAGTGATGGTCATCTCCCCCCAAGAAAACACGAAGGTGTTGGTCTCCCACGACCACAACTCCATGAGCGCCAGGAGCACGTCTTTCTGTCGCTTTATCTCCCTGAGAGACCCCTTGAGCATGCCTATTTGGCCCTCCCGGTCTTGAGCTCGTCTTCGAGAAGCGACATCGGCGTCAAAATCGCGCCTCCTCCTTCGGGCTCCGGCACGGTGGGCAGCAATAGCTTGGCTTCATCCTCTCGAACCTTAACCACTGCCCTGAGCTTCACGTCGATGGCGGCCATGGTCGTGCTCACGGCCATCATGCATGAGTCCATCTTGGGCTTGGGATCTGTGAGCGGGTGAGGGTTCGCCATTGCTCCTCTAAAATGCCATGATGCCTGAACACAGACACGAGATGGGCGTTGTCAGAGAAGGGGAAATTGGGCTCAACCAAAAGCAGGTAGTAAGGGAATTGGTAAAGTAGGCAACAACCACATGACCCAATGTTGGGCGTGCGAGTCAAGTCGCATGATGATCCGGAGGAGGAGGTGGGGAACATGATGCATGTGAGCAAAGCAGTAGTGCATGCCTGCAGTTATCAACACACTTGTGAAAGATATTGGTAAACCCTTAAATTGACTATAATTAGATGTGTTTGGTGACTTAGGTTTCTTTTCATAAAACGAGGAAGAAGAAGAAGAAAAAAGAGAGGAGGATGGTAAGAAACAATAGAGAAAGGAAGAGTAAAGAAAAAATGTAAGGATAAAAAAAATGTACTAGAGGGTTGTTTTCTTTCCTTTTAGACTATTGTAAACCTAGAACTTTCACGTATTTTCTTGATTCGTATCATGCTTAATTATAGTTTTTCAATGATAGTCTCTGTTTTGAGCCAATCATTAGTAGGTAGCTTAAGCAGTTATAAGTTTGACATTTTTGTCCAAATTGTTGTCATTGTAAGTATGTATTTGAGGGCATAATGTTGTTTTGTTTATATTCTCTTGCCAATACTTCGTGAGTGCTGCTTCTTACCCAAGTTTCTGAGAACATTGAGAAAGTTCTTTATTTGTTGATAGGTATACAGATTTTCTAATTTCTTTCCAAAATTTTCAGTTTATTGGATATATGGTGTAGACTTATGAAGGAATAATTTTTTCATCATTGTTTTATTTATTTTCTTTATTCATCATCTTTTAGTAGATGTGAATGTTTATTGGTTTAATATATGTGCCATGTCAACTTTATGTGTTGAGTGTTTTTGTTGTTTTTGTTAAAGACAAGCATGAAACTCATCTAACAAGTTGGCATTGCAACTTAATAGATAAGGAAAGAGATATCTCTGCTTAACTAAAATGGGCTCGCAGCTTTTTTTGAACTAATGGATTGGTAGGGTTTTTGAGCTATATGTACGAAAATTTTACTGGACACCGCCACCATATAGTTGAGACATCAGCTGATTGTGGACGTCCTAATCATCCATAGGCCATATAACCCCAATATGGTGGTTTAGTTTCAACGGATCTCTTCAATGGACAATTAAATATATGCTCAATGTATACATATGTGTTTTTTAATGGTTGTTTGAAGCATCCTAAAGAAAATAAACACTGAAATGTCTTAACTAATCAATGATGCAGAAGTTCACAATTTCATTGTTGGGAAAGATAACCGACCTCAAGAATCTGATGACAATTAGATTGGATGAATGTGAGCTATTCCCAGCAACACTCGGAATCATAAGCAGGAACTGTTAGGGTCTCAATGAGATAAGGTTGAGCAAATGCTCTGGTGTAACAGATGAAGGAATTACTAGTCTTGCTAAAAGCTGTAAGGAATTGAGTGCTGGACATCACTTGCTGCCACCAACTCACGAATGTTGCTCTTGTTGCCATTGCCTCTTCCTGTAAACACCTAAAGTGCCTTAAGATGGAGTCCTGCAGTTTGTTCACAGAGAAGGGTCTAGAGAGAATTGGAATAGAGTGCTCCTTACTCCATGAACTTGATCGCACCAACTATAACATAGATGATGCATAGCTCATGTATACTTCTAAATGCACAGAACTACAGATTCTAAAGCTGGGGCTCTGCATCAATATTTCCAATAAAGGGATCACCTATATTGGTTCAAACTGCAAGGAGCTGTGAGAACTCGATCTTTATAAGTAAATTTGAATAGAATACCCATTACACAATTATGTGATCTTTATAGGTAAATTTGATAAGAAACTACAAGTTCCTGGGCGATGGTGAGTATCCTTTATTACCAAGTTTTTACTTAATAAGCTTTTATGATGTTTTCATTTTTAAATGCACGTACATAAAGAACATGCTCAAAGTTGTTTTTCTTGAAATACTCAGGGTTTGATATCGACTAGAAAGAGCATGTTCAGTGGTACCATAGCTTATTCATTGGCATCTCTTTATGAGTTTAGTAGAAAGTCATCATATTTGTGTTTACTTTGTATTGATACCATCTTAGTGTTCTGTATATTGAGCAACGAGTTCAGTTGCCTTGTTGTGTGACTTCTTGAGGATTAATTTTTTGTTAATCACATGCTTTTATGTGAGAGAGAATCCACATCTACATAGACAGTGAGCCACTATCAAGTTTTTAGCTCTTTCAATTTATCAGGTAGCAAAAGGCGCTTGCTTGCAACAGGTGGCAGCTCGAATCATTGCAGTCCGAAGGTAGGTCTGGATAATTTGATAATACATTTGTTCACTCCATTGTGAAATTCAAATGTTGTGCTCAGTAATCTGCTTGTGCCCTACATGAGGCCACTAATTGTGACTGAAAGCTGATTCACTACAAGAAAAACATTAGTTAATGACGGAAATTAGCAACGGATTATTTTTGTCGCAACTTTGCAACAGATTAGTTAGAGAAAATTAGCCGTTCTTAAAATAAAAAATTAGTGATGGATTAGCGACGGAAACATTATGTCGCAAAATCTATTGCTAATTAGTGATGAATTTTGTGACAGAAATTTTTTTATCGTAGAATCTGTCGTTAATTAGCGATGAATTTTGCAACAAATTTTTTTTATCGCTGATTAATGCCATTTTTTTGCGATCTGCCGTTAATTTTTTATTTAAACCGGGCACAAAATTCTTCCTCCCTCTCTCTCTCTCTCTCTCTCTCTCTCTCTCTGATTATTGTCTCCCTCCCTCTCTCGCACCTTTTTTTTTCAGTGTCACCGAGGTTGCATGCCGTCACCACCGGCGGCCACCCAAGGCTGTCAGCTCCGACGGTTGGTCGATGGCGACATAGACTGCTGTCATCCACCGTTGTCTCCCATTAGAAGAGGGTGGAAGAAAAACCCTGTCGTCTTCACCGGCGATTGACGAGACCCAGCTCCCGTTCGCTGCCATAGGAGTCATAGGTTAGTTTATGATTAGCACCAAAATTTATTGAAGAGAGCAGTTAGAGAAATTGATACTTTCGCTTAGCTATTCATGGATGCTACGATGCTCTTAGAGCTGATGACACCTTTTCATGATGTTTTCTTATATTCAACTGTGAATACTGTTGCTCTTTCATTTGCCTTTGGTATCTTCAGAGATGTGAATATCAATGTTCCTACAACCCCTGAGCTGGGTCTTTTTCTGTATGAATGCATGTATACTTCATATAATCAGAAGGGGAGAGATTCTAATGAGGAGTTGTCTTTAGAGGGGTATGATGAACAGGTGGAAGAATTCAAAATGAAGCATATATATGCTCACATTGCGTCAACTGAACGTAAGGAAGGAGTTGTAGCACTTTGGCTTCACTCTCTAAACCATCGTAAGTATCTTGATTTCCGAATGGAACATCCCAATGGAGATAATGATACTGAAGTAGGCATGCAATGTAAAAATGGTGCCACGAGTGAATTGGTCTGATATGATTGGCTGCCATGGCACAAAAGTTTTGTTATTTCCAACTTTTCCTTCCAAAATGTGGATGGTATAAAAAGCTGCCATTTTTTAAGCAGGGCGCGTGTTCATCCTGTATTATTTATAAATGTTCACTATTCTATTAACAGGATTCTTTTTTTTGAATGCTATACATTGCCAGGAATTGTTGAAAAGATGTTGAGAATCCAAATAGCAACCTAAAGTTCAGTTTATATCATACTGTGCAATTGTTTATGTTATATCTTATTAGGGACATTTTACATATTATTGCTGTGATATTTCATTTCAATAAGGCTATTAAGTACTTTCTTGAGGTCTTGTCTCAGAACCCATTGTAGAAAAAAATGCCTTTTTTTCTTCTTCCTTTGGTTATGGTGGTAAATTTTATAAACTCATCGAATGCTAAACTATAAATCCTTTCAACACAATAATATGTTCTGCAGAATACTGCAAGATGATACAGGGGAACAAAAGAAGGGAAAACAATTGAACTTGTTGCACTAAGAGCTAAATGTTGTGCTAGGAAAAAAAAATATAATCCTAGTTGATATTTAACATGAGTTCAGAGAGAGATTTGCTTGTACAATTTAAGGCTTCATTCTTCAAAAAATATGCTTAGGTTTTAATTCACCTTGAAAAAAGTTCAAATTATCTGAGTGTACATATTGTCTATTGGTGGAAGAAAGTTTATGACACCAAATAGCCATATTTACTGTTATGTGGCTGGCATTCATTTGTGAAACCATGTCATATGATCTTGACAAACCTATGGTATTTTGTAGATCCTGAACAGCTTCCTGGTATTCTTTTGGGATTCATCTTTGGTATGCATCGGTGGCAGCTCACGCTATAACAACTAGTCATGTTTTACAGGAATTATTTAGTCAATTAGATGTATTCTTCATGGTTCGTCTAGTAAGAGTTAGTCAATTAGAATATTCTAGAGAAATTTTTTATTTTGTATATCAGAGTTATGTATTTGTGACTGTAAAAAATTATATGTAATAATTTTGATATGAAGTATAAAAATGCAGTTATGTACTGTTTGGGCATATAGAATTTGATATGAAGTATTTATATTTCAATTTGTTTTTTTTTTAAATTTGTGATGAATTAGCTATGGATATTATCCATTGCTAATCCATCGCTAAATAGCGATGAATATTATCTGTCGCTAAAATAGCGATGAATTAGAGACGGATAATATCTGTCGCAAAACTAAATTCGTCGCTTATTTATCGATGGATTAGCGATGGATATTATACGTCGCTAATCCGTCGATATTTTAGCGACAAATAATATCTGTCGCTAATTAGCGACGCAAAATTTGCGATGGACGCTATCCATCGCTAATCCGTCGCTAAATAGTTTAGCGACGGATAGCGTCCATCGCTAATTCACGTTTTTCTTGTAGTGATTGGATGTTTATGTCTTGTTTGATATAGATGTCTTAGGATCAGTATTCACATTGCAAAGATTTTAACTGGTTTGTTTCTCCCTTGTTAATGCATTGCTCATACATATGATGCTTTGGCCGTTCACAACGTGTATACTTTTCACTGTCAAACCCTGTCAAGTATCTTTTTGGCTAATGCTTTATTCGAACGATACATTTGTGTTTCAAGGTAGGTTAGGTGGTTGCAAATATTAGACACATAGCTACATAGATCTTTCATTGCAGGCATTGCTTATGAGCTAAAGGTGTAATCTTCATAATCTCTTCTAGAGATAATACTTTGTCTGTCCTATTTATTTATTTAGGATGTTGTCCATATACTTCTTTTTATTGAGCTATTTTCAGTTACAAATTGTGGGTACTGTTCTAATATTCTTGCTTGATATTTTTTTCCATTTCTTTAATTTTAACAGACTGATTTTGGATTTCCGTTTAGGGAAATGTCCAACTCTTATCACTTGAAGCAATACATCAGTTGCATATCTTTATCTTTGTGCTGGCTATTTTTTATGTTATTTTCAGTGTTCTTACCATGAAATAATGGTTAGTATAATCATCTATCATTGACTTTTATAAGCTTTCTTTGCTAGATACGTCAATGAAAACATTGGAAAGATTCAATTGCAAATGATAAGTACAATATGGAAGAGAGTTTGTGCCAGCATTATCAATTTTTTGTTTTTTTACATGAAAGCTTTTTTTTATGCAATTAGGAATCAAGGAATATCTGCCTACTCCAATTTTTTATATGTTGTTTAACTGGAAGCTGATGAGTTGTAGAGCTTGTCTTCGATATAATTTATGACAAATACATAAAAGCGATTTATGATGTAGCCTATTGGCTCTTCAAGGGGACAGTGCCTGAGCTGAAATTTGTGAAGCATATTCTCAAGGTGCACCATTGCTAGAGTCTCTATGAAATGGTGCAGTGGCTTGCCATTACTAATGAGCTCATTTTCTTGGAGAGGATGTATCCGCAGCTGCACATAGAATTGCTTTGCAGCAAAGAATGAACTCAACGATACAGATGTTTCGAGTACCTCTTCTGTAAAAATAGGAGTCTTTAAAAGATAGATATGCATTTGACGAAAATGTTCTCCCATAAATAGTTGTCCACATTCCCGCACCTGGATTTCATTAGAAGCACATCACTGTTTTGGATGTGGGTTTCATACTGGTGATGATATCTATTTTCTTTTTTGATGATGGTCATGTATTGTATCTAAGCCAAACCATTGGTCATGATATATTGTAACTAAATAATAATATTTTTTGTATATGAATATGGTTTTAAATCATGTGGATTTGTAGTTACGAGGTTCTGGTGAGAACGATATGTCTTTGTTAACAAAATCAATTTGTATTTAAGAAGTTGACTCGATTTGTATCATTGAAGTAAAACCCAAAATCCTTAAACCTAAAACCTAAATCCCAATCGCCCATAAAAGCGATCAGGAAATATCGTTGACATAGACATAGCCCGTAAAAGCAAATCGCGATAGCACATGACCTTCATACGTCATTGTGTAAATTGCGATGGTACGTGTCATTCACTTAGACAAAGTTCATAGTCTAAAAGACAGACATCATTATGTAAATTGCGATGGTACGTGTCATTCACTTAGACAAAGTTCATAGTCTAAAAGACATACATCATTATGTAAATTGCGATGGTATAACGATTTACACAATGATGTCTATGTCGGCCACATCTGGATAAAAATCACAGTGCATGAGTACACATCGCGTTTGTGCAAATCGTTTCAGCCGTTTGTTAAAATTTATGCAAAGAGATTCATTACTAGTATATTGCCTTTACATTTCAGAATTCACCATTTCAAACGTTTAGCAATCATTGTGTAAATCGCGATAGGAACACAACTCGTAAAAATAAATCAGTGGCATTTTCACTGTACAGAATGCTAAACACTTGTTTGATTTTTATTTACGAACGCCGATAATTACAACATTTTTTTAGTGGCAACGGTTTAGTCTATTTGCCTTTGTTATGAAAATATTGTCTTAGTATAACGCAATTCGATGATCAAACATCATACAAATCAATATGAAAATTCCTGTTTATAGCTTATAAATCGATATACAGAATCATCATATAACTTAATATTTAGAATCAAAACAATAACATATAAATTGATATTAAGAATCAACACAATAACATATAAATCGATATTAAGAATCAAACAATATCTTAAATCAATATCAAGAATTAGCATAAAAATCGATATTACGATTCAGAACAATATCTTAAATCAATATCAAGAATTAGCATAAAAATCGATATTACGATTCAGAACAATATCTTAAATCAATTTGAAAAATCGTATTGACATTTTAAAAAACAATATTTAGAATCAAAACAATATGTTAAATCAATATGAAAATTCCTATTGATATCTTAAAAATCGATACTTACAATCAAAACAATAGCATATAAATCAATATTAATAATCAAAACAATATTTTAAATCGATATCAAGAATCAACACGGAAATCAATATTAAGATTCAGAACAATATCTTAAATAGATTTGGAAATTCGTTTTGATATCTTAAAAATTGATAATTAAATGAGTTTGAGTGTCATTAAGAGAGAATTTTTATTCTAGGAAGGCTAATGTGCACAGATAAGGGTAGTTTTAGGATTTAAGATTTTTTTTTTTGGTTTTTGGGAGATAAGGATATAGTTTGAGGCCGGGGGGGGGGTCTCTTCAAATGGCAAGCGTGGAAGGGATTTTAGAGGTTTTCTATTGACTGGATATAGAAAATTTGGATCTCCACGTTCAAATCGGGTCCTACTTTAGATTTATTATGATATGGTAACTTGTTTCGGCCATAACTTTCTATCTAGATATTTTTTGAAGTGATTTTTGATGCATTTGAAAGATAACATCCTCTACTTTATCTCATCTTTTGAGTGCAAAACTGAATTCAATCATTTTTGTTGTCAAACATGGGCTCAAAGTAGGCCTTATATGAACAATAAGATTTTTATTAAATAAGTTACCATGTTTTGGGCATAATTTTTTTAGTCTGATGTTCATTTCACCTGTTTTTTAGCTTTTTCGAAAGTTAAGATCCTTTAGTTTAATTGTTATTTTTGTTAAAAATTTTGAAGATGTGTTTTGGAGGTCAAAAATAAAGTTGAAGTTAACAGAACTTTGAAATGGAATGATTCGGTCAAAATTTGTGTGTCTACATGCTCACAACCCTGTTTATAATATTTTTAAAATATTAAAAATAAAAAAATTACTAAAAAATATTTTAAGTTTTTTAAATATTTAAAAAATAAGCCAAATCAGCTCGTTGTAAATCAATTTTGCACCAATACAATATGAATCAGCCGATTCAAACCCATTTGCAGCAATACTGACCATATTTTTACTACCTTACCGAAAGCTTCTTGTGAAATAGGGAAATTCGTTTTCCCAAAAGCTTGCTTCAGAAGCGGAAAACTTCATGCTTTCCCAAAAAGATGAGAAGCTTTGAGAATCCTGCTTCCAAAATATGAAAAACATGATTCCTTTTAGTGGGTAGCCTGTTTCTTTTTTTGTTTCCCAAATCAATTCTCTTTTGCTTCTTTAAAAACTTTTCTCTCACTTCTTGTCACTTCCCCCTCACTTTCAATGTTTTTCAAATTAAAAAATGGTATTTTTTTTATAACAAGCTTGTATGTTGCTTTTATAGTGTTTTTATATTTGCACTCACATTATTACTTATTTGCTTGGGCGTGCGCTTTATATTGCTTTCTATGTTTTTAATTTTCATTTTTTTTTCATGCACTTACATGTTGGCGTCATAACTGCATCTTACTTCCAGCGTCATACTAATTTTTAGAACTTGCTTTCCCGCTTCTGCTTCATTTTATCACTTCTCGTATTCATTTCATTTCCTGATAACTGTGATACTGGCAACACTAATCCAAACAACAAGCCATTTTCAAGGTAAATTAGTGACCCAAGGAAGTGCCGGTTTTTATCATTTTTCTTTATCCCTTTATAAAATGGGAGACATTTTATCTCCCATTTTATCCCATCACACCACCTAGGGGTCCATGTCAAACTATGCTTTCAAATAAGGCCAATCCTGAAAAACCAAAACACATATTTGAAATGTTTACAATTTAAAACACATTTCACTCATGCAACTAAAACGCCATATGACACAATCACTGGCATAAATCTTGTTCTCAAGAGTGAACAATCTTGAAAAAAAAAATAATTTTTTTTTTGTTCATATCTTGAAAAGTCTTGCCGTACACGGAAGTTGAAAATAAAAACCATGTAAATCTAAAAACATATAACAACATAAAAATGTAAAAAGCGTTTTTATATACCATGATAAAGACATTTTTATCTCCTTCATACCAGGACAAAAATGTGACAGTTTCAAAATATCACCAATATTTGTTTCATGGAAACAAATTCAGTAGCAATTGCTTACACCGGAAAAATACAAAACACTGTTTTTGAGATATCTAGGTGTGTCCTGTATTAAAAAATATATATCTTTCTTTTTTTGTGGCTGGAGTTATCAGTTCACCAAAATATCGTGAGCACAATAACCATGGAAGCTAATTATTGTGCAAACAGGTTTGATCATGTGGATACAAATCCCAAATCCGAATTTCAAGTGCAAATCCGAGTGTGGTTTCGGATCTGTACCTGATTTGATGAAGTAGAGTGGAATCCGTATCCAAAAATGCAAACAAATTATATTTGGTCAAGATTCAAATATCGTCATCATGATCAAGCCTTATCCCAACCATGGCCACAAATCTAGGCTTCAGGATTTGCTCAAGGGATAATCTTCTAATATTTTTAAAGAAAATTTGACTTTCTAGGGAAAATATCAGCATATTTAAATTAAATGACCTATTTTCTTGTAGTGCATATAAAATGAAAACATTAAGAATATATAAAAATGCTAATATCGTGTTACTAGCCAACAACATCATACAACAACAACAACAACAACAACTACGCCTTCATCCCAAAACAATTGGGGTCAGCGATATGAACCAAAAAAGAAATTCATTTTGGGTCTTCCACATGAATCCTTTTCCTCCAATCATTTCTATCCAACGCCATGTCCTCGGTGAGGTTCAAAGCATTCATATCCTTTCCTATCATCTCCATCCACGTCTTCCTAGGCCTACCCCGACCTCTTTTAACTAATATATTTTCCCATTTCTCCAACCTTCTAACTGGAGCATCATTAGGCCTTCGCCGAATATGTCCAAACCACCGTAAACGATTCTCTCGCATCTTATTTT
Source organism: Nuphar pumila (assembly GCF_984573655.1). Lineage (NCBI taxonomy): Eukaryota > Viridiplantae > Streptophyta > Magnoliopsida > Nymphaeales > Nymphaeaceae > Nuphar > Nuphar pumila. The sequence continues at coordinate 26,645,502 of NC_143255.1, read as the reverse complement.
CAATGGGTGCAACACCTACCTTCTTACGTATCTCTTCGTTCTGAATCTTATCTTTTATTGTATTTCCACACATCCATCTAAGCATCCGCATCTCAGCTACACTCATTTTTTGAATATGATGTCTCTTGGCAGCCCAACATTCCGTACCATATAGTAAAGCGGGTCTAATAGTCGTCCTATAAAACTTTCCCTTCAACCGCAATGGCATTCTACGATCGCACAGCACTCCAGTAGCACTTTTCCATTTCATCCACCCAACCTTTATCCTATGATTTACATCTCCATCAATTTCTCCATACTTTTGAATGATGGATCCCAAATATTTGAAATAATAATTCACCGGTATATCTTGCTCACCAAGCTTCACTACACTCCCATCACTACTTCGTTGCTTACTAAACCGACATTCCATATATTCAGTCTTACTCTTACTCAACTTAAAACCTCTAGCTTCCAATGTCTGTCTCCATAATTCTAACTTAGCATTAACTCCAGCTCTAGACTCATCAATCAAAACAATATCATCAGCAAACAACATACACCACGGTACATTTTCTTGAATTGATCTCGTAAGCTCATCCATCACTATCGCAAATAGGAAAGGGCTTAAAGCAGATCCTTGATGTAACCCAACCGTTATCGGAAAATTGGTTGTCACCCCTCCACAAGTGCGGACATTGGTTACTACTCCTTCATACATATCTTTAATTATACTAATGTACTTGAGAGAAACACCTTTCTTCATCATTGTCCACCAGAGAACGTCCCTAGGTACTCTATCGTATGCCTTCTCTAAATCAATAAAAACCATATGCAAATCTTTGTTCCTCTCTCTATATCTTTCAATAAGTTGTCTAAGAAGATGTATAGCTTCCATAGTTGATCTTCCAGGCATAAAACCAAATTGATTCTCCGATATCATGACAACCTTCCTCAACCTAGACTCAATCACCCTCTCCCAAAGTTTCATAGTATGACTCATGAGTTTTATACCACGATAGTTTGTGCAATCTTGTATATCACCCTTATTCTTATATAAAGGCACCAAAGTACTCTTCCTCTACTCATTAGGCATCTTATTTGTTCGCCAAATCAAGTTAAAAAGATTTGTCAACCATTTTAAACCTTTCTCTCCCAAGCATTTCCAAGCCTCGATAGGTATACCATCTGGGCCAACTGCCCTTCTTGATTTCATTTTCTTCAAAGCCTCTGCAATTTCTTTCTTTTGAATCTTGCGCATGAAGTCACGATTTATCTCATGAAAAGGAATGGAGAAGTCTCCAAGATCTTGAGCATGACTATCATTAAATAGCTTATCAAAATAATCTTTCCATCTCTCCTTAATCTCCTCATCTTTGACTAAAACCCTTTGCGTTTCATCTTTGATACATCTAACCATACCCAAATCCTTCGATTTCCTATCTCTCATCTTTGCAAGCCTATAAATATCCTTCTCGCCTTCTTTGGTATCCAACTTGTCATAAACCTCCTTATATACCTTAGCCCTCGCGTTTCGAACAACTTTTTTAGCTTCCTTCTTTGCTATCATATACTTCTCCAAATTCTCATTATCACGACTCTTACTTAGATTTCTATAACACTCTCTTTTAACCTTAATAGCTAATTTGACATCCTCGTTCCACCATGATGTATCCTTACCTAGTGGTGCACCGCCTTTAGACTCACCCAATACCTCCTTAGCTACTTTTCTCATACCACCCGCTATCTTATTCCACATTGATTCTGAATCCTCCTCGAGACACCAATCAACTTCCTTAACTACCTGCTCTACAAACATTCCTTGTTTAGCTCCTTTCAGTGCCCACCACTTAATTCTAGGATCTATCCTATGTCTATCCCTTTTGCGGCCTTGTCTAATTCTAAGATCTAAAATTAAGACTCTATGTTGTGTAGCTACACTTTCTCCTGGTATAACCTTACAATCGATGCAACAACCCCTATCTCTCTTTCTAAGTAGGAAAAAATCTATCTGACTCGTATCAACCCCACTTTTAAATGTTACTAGGTGAGACTCCCTCTTCCTAAACCAAGTGTTTGCTAAGATCATATCATAGGACAAACAAAAATCTAAAATCCTTTCTCCACTTTCATTTCTTTCTCCTATACCATAGCCTCCATGGATATTCTCAAATCCATCCCTACTAATGCCTACATGTCCATTAAGGTCACCGCCGATGAAAAGCTTTTCTCCATAAGATGTCTCTTGTACTACTCCATCTAAATCTTCCCAAAATTGATGCTTAATGGAATCATCTAAACCTACTTGAGGTGCATAAACACTAATAATATTAATAATATCCGTACCTAATACTAATTTAATAAGTAAAATTCTATCACCCTTCCTACGGACCTCAACTACATTATCTATAAACTGACGACTCATAGCAATCCCTACTCCATTCCTATTCCTATTTATTCCTGTATACCAAATCTTATATCCACAAGGTTCTATCACTTTAGCTTTCTCACCTACCCATTTGGTCTCTTGAAGACATAAAATATCAATCTTTCTCCTACACATAACATCTACTAACTCTACCAACTTACCAGTTAAAGACCCTATGTTCCAAGTGGCTAACCTAATTTTATGGTCTTGGACTAACTTCTTTACCCCCACCCGTCCAACAAAGTGAGGGAACCCTTGCCTATTTGACACCACACCCGGGCGTCGGTGTGACGCGTCGCTTCTGGGCGACGACCTAGCAACCCTTGCACATTTATCACTGCCTCCGGGCCTAGAGAGTACAGCGCGTCGCTCAGTAGGGAACGCCCCAACGAAATTCTCATATTGGTTCATTTTCATAGGATATGACAAAGTTTTTATGCTGGCTGTCACAGGCCTACCGCAACCCTCCTCCTTTATCCGGGCTTGGGACCGGCAGTGTATAACTACACAGGCGGAGTTGCCAACAACATCATAATAAAATAATAATATTTATGACAATACTTTTTAAAATATTATGATTTTTTAAGATTATATCGGTTTTGAAAATACCATATGATAAAATCACAATATATCACCGATATTTGTTACTATGGTCCGAATTGCAGTACGAGTCTTGTTTCTTCGTTATTCTAAGCCAAATACAGAAAAAAAAAAACCATGTCATAGTTTATTTTACGATCCATATCCAATAATGTAGTGGGATTCGAATCCTAAGCGGGACCAAATCTAATATATTTCTAACACCAATAGATATAAAACGTATGGTAAAAGAACTGCTCTGGCAACTGAAAAAAACCACACATCATTACAAAACGACAGCTCTAGCATTCATCATTCTGAAACTATCAGACCAGCTAATTAAGCACAAGGTGTCCTTTAAAAATTGCCCCTCCCTACAACAAAAGAAAAGTTCCTAGTGCAAAGATAAGTGTGAAGTAAGAGAAGATGTCTGGCCCTGAGTATGTTTATGTGCAAGGGAAGTACAAGGTTCAGATTGATAAGGTGAACGAGAGCTCAAACCCTCTATCACCTCCCAAACAGTTTGTAATTGCTCACCCATCTGAAGGAGGCCAATACCCAACTGTTGTTTTCTTGCATGGATACATGCTTCACAATTGCTTCTACAAAGATATTCTCTCCCATGTTGCTTCTCATGGCTTCGTCGTAGTTGCTCCTCTGGTAAGTTATACTTCAAAAAGTGTTCGAATTTGGGTTTATATTGGTGTAATGGAGAAGGTCTGGATTGTTTTTTTTATTTTTTATGAGATGCCCCATGCCTTTTTTTTTTTTTGAGGGGGGAAGTAAACTCAAATTTTATTAAGTCAGAAATTAAGAATCAGAGAAAGCTCAGGACGATGAGGAATCAACCCCCAGCTTTACAAGAAGAGTAGGGCAACCAGCCAAAAGGGGGGCGAATCCACTCACTGTATATCCATTGTCGGTCACTTAAGAGCGATCATATCAAATACGTCAGATAGAACATGGATGAGCAGCAAAGAAGCAGACCCTTGAACGTTCTAGCAATTGAGTTTACAAAATTATGTCAAGTGTTAAGCTATTCAAAATGCACAACTTGGGACATAATATAGCATCATGTTGCTCTGGTTCTATTTAGTTGTGGTACGCTTTTTTTTTTCTTAGGATAATCTAAGGGAAACCCACCTCAGGTTGGTGAAATCCTTGAGGTCTCCCCTGCTCACAGGGGAGTACACCCAGCTTTTGGTTTCTAACTTCAACTTGTGACGTCCCGTCAACTTGATGACATTAGCCAGTCATTTTTTTTTAAGATAAAAGTAGGAGTCTTATTTAGGTGAGGAAAAGTGATGAAGTGGTGCTATGAGTGGAATTACTGCACCCCTTTTCCAGCATCACCGAACTAGCACTACAAGAAAAATGCGTATTAGCAACGGATGCTATCCGTCGTTAAATGCGTTTAGCGACGGATTAACTACGGATTAGCAATGGAGAGCATCCGTTGCATAATCCTAGTCGCTAAATTGCGACAAATTGTATCTGTCATTAATCCATCGCTAATTAGCGATGGCTTAGCGACAACTTATGTCTGTCACTAATTAGCGACGGATTATATCCGGATAAAATCCGTTGCTAACTTTTGGTCAGCACGTTAACAACGGATTATCGATGGATTAAAGTCCGTCGCAAACCATCGCCTGTATGAAATTGGCGACGGATATACTCCGTCGCGAATCCGTCGCTAATTTTAAAAAAAAAAAAATTGAATTATGAAACTCAAGAAAAATTTCTCGTAATACAATTCATATAACCTACTTATAAAAAACAAAATACATATACAAGTGAAACAAAATTAACACAGGTTCTAAGTTAAACAATAAAATACAGTCTTTGCCAAGTTATAATTAATTACAAGTACGTCAAACAAATTAAATACATGAAACTAATCGTCGTCAAGATTCGGGGCATCATCCTCTTCATTTTCTCAATCTACCCCTCCCTCCATACCTCTGTCAGCTCCTCTACGCTAATCATCTCCAACATCCTACAAGAGAACCAAACTGTTAATATTTATAAATAAAATACAAACAAAATGCTCATATGTGTTATAAAATAGTGAAAAACTTGCATATTAATTCAATCATGCTCATATGTGTTTTAAGGCAGTAAAAAAACTTTATATGTGTTTCTATCATGCTCATATGTGTTATAAGGCAGTCAAAAAATTTTATATGTGATTCTATCATACTCATATGTGTTATAAGACAATAAAAAAACTTTATATGTGATTCTATCATGCTCATATGTATTCTAAGGCAGTCAAAAAACTTTATATGTGATTCTATCATGCTCATATGTGTTCTAAAGCAGTCAAAAAACTTTATATGTGATTCTATCATGCTCATATGTGTTCTAAGACAGTCATAGTGATGAAAGTTTGCTTGTATGTGTTCTAAGGTTGAAATCTAACGACATGAAACAAATGACATAAATCTTTATACCTGACGGGCACTAGAGCTCATGTTGAATACAGACGAAGTTTCCCTGACTTGAAAAAAGTTGCACAACTCATTACATATAATGTTGGGAATGACTTCATTTAAAAAGTACTGCATTTTGTCCTCAAGATGCTGACAGACATCATCCTAAGACATAGCAGGGTCAATCGGACGTTCGGAGTTGATGCTGACGGGAGAACTCTGAGAGCCATGGCTGCAGGAGGCAACGACTGCTGTGGTGTTCATGTTACTCCCAAACCCGAACACACGACCCTTATTGGGTTCACCGATTGCAGTCACCCATGCTGCAGGATCAAAAGACGGATGCTGAGTAGAGTCATCGTTATATTGCTATACCATTTGCTGCTCGTATGACTCCTACAAAGTAATGATTGGAATATGAATTAATAATTAAGAATTACAATGTTTATAATAACGTAATTCATAGTAACTTGTATATTACAGTGTTTATTAATACAATAAATACATACCGATGTCGCTCTTGCCTTTTCTGATATAAATTCTCCTGTGCTTTTACGTTTATGTGTTTCAACAAACACATCCTTGTAAGGCCCAATGTCTCATTTTTCTGCTTTTTGCAATGTTAAATGATAAAAAATTGATTAATAAGTATGCAAAAATACTTAAAAATTTGATAATGTATATATTGATGAGTTACCATTTTCTTCTGATAGCTCTCAAAAGTCCTAGATTCACCTGTGTGTAGATGGGTATCGAGCATCTTCGCTCGGTTTTGTGCAGCCTTTGCTGAGCGGTTTCAAAATTCGTTGCTCGCCCACTTGTCGTACATGCCCTTCCAGTAATCCCTCCTGATAGTAGAAGGCCCATGGCCCTTCCACTGTAGTTGATCATCTATCCTACCAGCTGCTTTTTTTGTTGTAGTCTTCATATTGTGCAACTGAGGTACGTGGGTCATGTGTAGGTGAAACATCACTTACTGAACAATGAGTTAGAAATTCACACAATGTACATTTAAACTAATCAAATATACAATTATTTAAATGATATACCTATCGAAGCATTGCGTGACGACAAAGGCTGAGACTGCCTCTCACTAAACTGAGATCCTATAAAGACGATTAACAAGTAACAATGTTTATATTAATATATAAGCAAAAACATAATGAATGTCTATATTTAAATATAACACAAAAATATTTACCTAATGATGTCTCACTACTTCCACTTGGTCTTCGACCACTGTGACTTCCACGAACCATATTCTAACAAATAAAAATGTTATAATTGCACCTCAAACATTGCAAACTATTATAATTGTAGTGCTAGAAGGAAAAAAAAATTCTGCCAAACAAATTGAAAATTTTAACTTTCAATAAAAAATAAATAAAGGAACCCTATTTTTGTTAGCCAAAATTATAAGATCATGAAACAAAAGGATTAAGAATTTCCAACAAGAATAAGCAAATTGAACACACACCAAGAATAAGCAAATTGAAGAAACATCCTTAGCCTTGCAACACACTTTTAGGCACCTTCTGTATATATAAAATTCATTTTCATTTACTTCTATCAATTTTTTTTTGTTTAAAACTGCCTTCTCTTGCCTCTTATCAGACCCTCTAGTTACATCTATAGTGAAACTGTTTCTTGAAAACCCTGGTTCCTCATCAGAGCCCACAGATGAAGGAACATAAAGAAAATCAGTAACAAACAGTAAAAACATTGCAATGAAATTCAATTTCATTCAAATATTGAAATTCGATCAGTAAAAGCGACGACTTTTGGTTGCAATGAAATTCCATTTTACTGATCATGCTCATATATTATATATATATATATTACATTTTAACAATAATGCATATTTTATAAAGCTATAGATTTTTCGATGTTAAAAATACTGATGCACATGACCAAACAATATGCAAATTCAGCTGACCAAAACAAATAAAGTCTGATTTAAATTCCAACAAGAATACCCCTTATGCATGACTAACTAGAATCCAGATTTAACATAGATTTATAGGCTTTGAGTTCATGTGAATCAAAGGAAATCAATGCACAAGCTTGATCTCCATATAACTATACCAGTTTTAGCAGTAAATTCCGATCCACATGCACAATTTATCAGCAAAAACCATACCGATCCCATCCACATACTCAATTAATAATGACTATACCGATCTACATACATATGCACAGTTAATAAAAACCATTCAGATCTGTTCACATGTACAAAAATAAAAAGACATACAGATTTAAAAGGGTGTTTAAAACATTTCATCGCTACTCCGTCGCTAACTAGCGAGTGTTTTACATTGACAATTAGCGACGAAATGTTTTCGTCGCTAACTAGTGATGAAAAATATTTCGTCGCCACATCTGTCGCTAAGTGTGATCCGTCACTACTTAGCGACGGATTTGGGGACGAAAGTTTTCCCGTCGCTAATTTCGTAAATATTTCGAATGTTAGTGACTTATAGTTTTCTCTTGCTAATCCGTCGCAACTTTGCGATGAAAAAAAACTGTCGCAACTTTGCGATGGAAAAAATCCATCGCTAATTAGCATTTTTCTTGGAGTGTAGGCGGATCAGTTCAAACCATAGTGAAAACATTTAAAACAACAATTAAACACGTGTCAATTTTTCAGTGACAATTTCGAAATTCTGATATTTTTACATATTTTTATTGGTAAAATATCAACAAAAGTAAGAGGATCTAAACATTTTGAAAGAATATAAGAAAGAATAAAAATTTAAAAAAAATGCAAAAATGTGCAAACCCCATTTTGCTGATAAAAATGTACATATCAGGAACAAATCACCATATTTTCATTAACAAAAATATCACACTAGTTTCAAAACATCACAGCATCTTTAAAACAGCTGACAAAATATCATGATATTTATAAAAATGTCACGATATTTGTCACTATGGTTCAGGCCCAGTCTCATTTCCACAAGAAATGGACTTTAAAAATGGAAGGGAAATTCTCATCCCTGAAGTTGGCTACACATCGAACATTCGTGAACTCAGTCATGTTTTACACCACACCCAAATTAATTACTCTAGTATGAGGTGTTGATCAACATCTGTCTTTCTGTTTTTTTTTTCTTATGATTTTTTTAATCTAAGAAAAAACAGTTACACGAGTAACTCAACTGTGGAAACTGAAAATATGAGATTTTTTGTGTTAATGAGAATGTCATAGGCTTTTTTGCTTTTTTAATAAATCTGACCATAGGGTGCTTGGATTTATAAGAACCAGCTCTTGGATCATCCGATTATGACACATAAGTAGGACTTTTTATGGCTTGAACATCAATGGATAAATTTTTTGTAAATATTCAAGCATCCAAAAATCGTAGAAAAACACAGTCCAATAGATTCCTAACAAATGGGCCTTGCCTAACACATCTACAGGGTCAGATTTGTGGGGAAAAAATATCAGAGATGCCCACTTCACACAGTTCATGATTCACATATTTTAGTAATCCTACTTATTTTTTAATAGTAAGATACCGACTGACTGCTGATTATTGCACAGTTATACCTGATCACAGGATCTGATTGCAGTGAAGAAATCAAGAATGCAGCAGCCATTGTGGATTGGTTGCCAAAGGGATTGCAGTCTCACCTGCCAAATGATGTGCAGCCAGACCTGGAACGGCTATCAATATCTGGTCACAGCAGAGGTGGGAAAGTGGCCTTTGCCCTTGCACTAGGCATACAAGCCAAGGGCACACTGACCTTTTCTGCTCTACTAGGGATAGACCCAGTGGATGGAGACTGCCTGGGAAGGCAGACCACCCCCCCTGTCTTAACCTATAAAGATTCCTCCCTAGACCCCAAAATGGCTGCCCTCGTGGTAGGCACAGGGCTTGGCAGTGTTAAGAAGCTTTGTTGCCCTTGTGCTCCCATTCATGTCAACCATGCAGAGTTCTTTAGGGAGTGTGTCCCCCCAGTTTGTCATGCAGTGGCTAGGGACTATGGCCACATGGATATGTTGGATGAAGGGTTCCCTGAAGATCTCAGCCGTTGGGTGTGTAAGAGTGGGGATAACAGGGAGCTCATGAGAAGGTTTGTTGGGGGCATCATGGTTGCATTCTCGGAGGCCTATCTGAATGGTGAAATTGATGTTCTCAGGCAGGTAGTTGGGATGCCTGAAAAATCACCTGTGGCACTGTCCACAGTTGTATTTCATGAGAAGTAATGTATGCATGTGTTGAACTTTTTAATACAGAATTGTTATTATTAACACGAGTTTTAACTAGTCTCAAATTTCTCATGTTAAAACTCCATAGCCATTGTTGTCATAATCGGACATTGAATCAAATCTGTTTTCCAAAGAAATTGTCGAATTGGTTTAAATCAGTTTATTAAGAAAAAAGTTTATATATCCGTATATACATACTCGGATGCTATTGAATCCTTGCATGAAGACATGATATGCATTTCCAATAACCAAGCTTACGTTTTCAGCTTTTACTTGGGTCTGAGCTGGCCTGGTCAAGGCCTGAGCGACCCCTCCCTTTCTGAATAGTTGAAACATGCCAGAAAGCTGAATGAACTTGCAGCCGACCTTTAATGTGTGCGTGTTTTATTTTGCTGTGTTACCTTTTTCGATGGGTGATTTCTCGTTATCCATCATAATACATGTAATAAATTCCTCTGTTTTATTTCCATCAAAATAATGTAACGTTCTTTTTTAAAGGCAGGTTGGGGTTAGGCAGACCCTACACAACTATACCATTGGGTTTTGAACCTGCAACGTCCCAACACAAGGTAACGTGCACTAGCTGCTCCTACCAAACAAGGGGAGCACCCGTTGGTCAAAATAATATAATGTTGATAAAGTGAAATGTTGTTGTAAGGCAATGTCTTGATGGTCAGAGAATTTATAAAGATTGACAAACTTTGTTTACTTTGCTCTCTGCAGAGGAGATCTGCAACTCCATTTCTGACCCAATTGCCCATGTTAATCGAAAGAAGGCATTCAAAATAGTGCTCAGTGATCCGGTGTTTGGACCCTTTACTTTAGGCTTCACACGGTCGCTAACAGAAAATGAGTTATCGAGGACAAAATGGCAGGCCTAGACTTCTTGTTGTGAAGCTCCAGGATCAAATTGCAAAGAAGATGCATAGGCTAATTGGGGAACATATTTGCTACGGTCGATTGTATGCATTCGACTTAGCAAAGTGGCAAGGCCCATTTTTTCGTTTTTCCACTCACATTTGACACCATAGATGTGATCTACATGTTTTATTTAGTGGAAAATGACTTTTGGATCACTGGAATCTGACCTGTATACAAGTTTTTCATACGATAAAAAAAAAAAAACCGTTATAAATGCATTGGTTTTTTCCGACTCATAAAAACATGTTTTTTCTTCAAAAAACATAGATCCAAGAGTTGATTCCTACTAAATTGAGCATGATGAACACATCTACGAGGTTAGATTTGGCCACCAAAACAACTCGCATGATGAGATTCTAACTGGATTGTATGTACAACTGATTGTAGCAAATATAAATCCCGCTAATTGTTGCAACTTGTGTCAGCTTTAAGAACACAATCAACCCATGGTTGATGATCGCCAGTTTGTCATTAACTATGAGAAGGATGGATCACATGTTATTGATATGAGCGTGAAAGATAGTTTGAATGACTTGGTTGTTGGATTTTGAATCCACAGAAAAACTAAATAGATCGTTAATCTTGTTCGTGCTAAATCGTTGAAAAGAACATAAACATAACTTGATACAGAAACATACCTGAATCCATTGGTGCTCTGGTAGATCTTCACGGGTATGATCTTTCATAACCTCTATACATGACTTTTGCCTTCTTCTCTAAACCTTATGAGGGAGAGATTGTTTTTCTTGATGATGTTGATGAAGAGCCTCAAAGAATAACCACTATATATATTTTGGAGACCATAACCTAATTGTAAGCACCTTATGATTACTTTTCAATTTAACCCATCATAAAATTGAAAATTGATATATAAGGGCACATAAGGTCTTTGCACATAAGGTCTTTGCATATAACAAGACCATACCATATGAGATATCACATGGCCCAACCGTATGAGATCACATAATACGAGCCTTAACCTTAGAGAGCCTATAATGTGTGATTGAACATATGTAGGCCCACACGATTTTTCTCAACAATCTCTCACTTGGACCACATATGACACTTTATAATCATGCATTATATCCTTATGAGCTCAAAAATACTATCTTATCAATTGATATCTTTAACAATCCGGTCCGTTGATAATGTCGACATAGAACCAAAGCGGTCTTTATTATAAATATCATAATTAGACCCATCAATGATCACATATATTGACATAACCAAATAACTTGGATAAAGTATGAATGTGAAGCATAGAAATAACATGTAATGTAATCCGGACATGCTTATTTTCAACTGGTTCTGCCTTAATCTTTAATGAGATCACCACAAATGAGTACAAAATGAAATCAAAACTTTAGCTTTATAGTCAAGTGGTAAAAGAAACTTTATTATATCATAGAATGTTCAAATACAAACGGGACCAACATATCATAAAATGATAAAATACCTATTCGAGCAGTAGGCTCGTGAAAGACCTCTTGTGGCAAACCTTTGGTAAGTGGATCCACAATCATGGAGTTTGTGTCAATATGTTCCATAGATAACTAGCCATCCTGCACTCTTTCTTTAACAATAAGAAACTTGATGCCAATATGCTTTGACTTAGATGAGCTCCTGTTGTTGTTGAAATATAGCATTGCCGAATTATTGTCACAAAATAATTTTAGCAATCTTTCAACATTATCCAAAATCCGCAACCCAGTGATAAAATTGTGTAACCATATTTCATGATTGGATGCCTCATAATAGGCTACGAGCTCTGATGCTATAGTGAAAGATGCATTGAGTGTCTGGTTGACACTCCTCCAAGAAATAGCTCCTCCAACCAACAAAAAAATATAATCTGACTTGGATCAGTGGCTATCTTGGCATCCAACAAAGTCAGAATCAGAATACCCAATGATCTGACTTCCTGTATGTGAGCATGTAACCTTCTGTTATTTGCAAGTATCACATAACCTGTTTGGCTGCTTTCCAATGATCCATACCTGGGTTACTAAGATATCTGCCTAACATCCCAATAATATATGCTATATCCGAACGTGTACACACTTGAGCATATATAAGACTCTCCACAGCAGATGCATAGAAAATATGTTCCATGTCTTTAACTTCAAACTGTTGTTTAGGGCACTCAGCGAGACTAAACTTGTCTCCCTTAGCAACAGGGGTATCACCTGGTTTACAATCCTTCATGCCACATTTATTCAAAATCCTTTCGATATAGATCTTTTACGATAATCCAAGAATACCTCGAGAACGATTTTGATGTATCTGAATTTTTAATACAAAAGTGATGTCACCAAGATCTTTCATTTCAAATTTCTTTGTTATAAATCTCTTGGTTTCATGCAGTATGCCTATATTATTACTGGAAAGTAATATGTCATCCACATATAAGACCAAGAAAATAAATTTACCCCAACATAACTTATGGTATATGCATTCATCAACTGCATTCATCTCAAAACCAAATGAGAGGACAACTTGATGAAATTTATGATACCATTGACAAGAAGCCTGCTTAAGTCCATTGATGAATTTCTTTAATTTGTAAACCATTTTTTTTGCATCGCCTGAGACAAAATATTCTGATTGCACCATATATATTGTCTCATCAATGTCACCATTAAGGAATGCAGTCTTTACATCCATCTGATATAGCTCCAAATCATAATGAACCATAAGTGCCATCATAATCTTAAAAGAGTCTTTCGTAGAAACCGGAGAGAAAGTCTTTGTGTAGTCAATGCCTTCCCTTTGAGTAAATCCTTTTACAACAAGATGGGCCTTATATCTTTTCACATTATCCATTGAATCCCTCTTGGTTTTAAGTATTCATTTGCAACCAATGAGTTTCACACCTTCAGGTAATAAGACAAGATCCCATACGTCATTGTCCTTTATAGATTTAATCTCCTCATACGTGACATCTATCTACTTTTGAGAGTTAGAACTATGTATAGCTTGATGAAAGTTGATTGGATCATCCTCCCTTAAGCTAGTATCACCCTCATGTTCTTAGAGAAAAATAATATAATCATCTGAAATTTTCCTTCTCCTCTCTTTAGTGGATTTTCTTAATAACACTTGTTCTTGAGTTACTTGAGGTGTTTCTTGAGGTTGTTCTCCAAGTGTAAAAGCTTGATTTTAGATATGAAGATCTAAAGCATTGCCTTGTTCTAGATTTGTAGAAACAATGTCAGAAATATAGATATGATCATTGTCAACCATAATTGTAGAAAGAGAAACATATTATTCTATAAAAGCAATGTCCTTTACCTTATCACTCCCCTCAAACTCAGCACTCTCAAAGAAACAAGCATTTTCTGTCTAAAAAATGACTTATTCACAGGGTCATAAAACTTATAGCCCTTGGATCTTTCAGAATACCTAACAAAATAGAAGCTAACCATTTTTTAATCCAATTTCTTTTCATGTGTCCTGTATGGCCTAACCTCAGCTGAACATCCCCAAATATGAAAATATTTTATACTAGGCTTTTTGCCTCTTCATATTTTATATAGAGTCATGGTTACTGCTTTCGATAGTACCCTGTTCAATACATAAGTTGTATTCTTTAATGTCTCTCTCCAAAGGAACTCTAGTAAGATAGAATGAGAAATCATACTCCTTACCATATTTTTTAGGGTCCTATTTTATCTCTCAGCAACACCAGTCATGCTAGAAGTGCTTGGCATGGTATACTGAGGGGCGATCCCACATTCATCTAGGAATTTAGAAAAGGGCCCTAGACGTTGTTCACTTGCTCCATCATATTTACCATAGTACTCATCACTGCGGTCAGATCTGATGGCCTTAATCCTTTTGCCAAGTTGGTTTTCAACTTCAGCCTTAAATGATTTGAATATGTAAAATCCAAAACTTTTCAGAAATTTTTAGATAAATAAAATTGATAATTCTTGCAAAGAGATATGATTATGTCAAGTCTGATGAATTTTCACTGGATCCAAATTGGACCACATGGGTCCAATGAAGGAAATACGGTTTGGGAATCAGATTCGAACTCTAGGGAGGTCCGAAGATCCAACCCGATTTGTAAGAGAATCTCAATAGATTCGAATATCTCATGATCCTTGCATGAGATCCGAAACGTAATAAATGAAATTTAGTAGGTAGGTAAGAAGAATCGAGAAAAGCCATTTGGAAACGGGAAAGACGCCAAGAAGGGAAACGTTGAACGAAGGCTTATATAAATTAAAATCACAAATTACAATGAAATGAGAATTGGTGCAGTGGTGGAGTTCGTTGCTCCTTTGAGGACTGACCTTGGTTCAACCCCCCCCCCCACCAGTGCATACGGCTTTTTGCACGATGTGTATTTGAACCTTTTTTCAGAAAAAGAAGAAAATGTGGGGCTAAAAGCTCCTATGTTTTAGCCATTTCAAAGAGCAAGTGGTAACGTGGGAAGTTACCACTTGCTGAAAATTTTCAAGAGGTAAAGATATTTTTCTTCTTTTCTACATTTTTAGGGGAGCCCTCACCACAAGAGTAGGAAGGGTACCATAAATGAAAAAAAATGGTTGGAAAGCAAATGTTCAATTAAGAAGGAGGGGCAACATAGGAATGTGAGTGAGAAACTTTAGAAAAGGGGAAATCGTGCATAGGCTGCACGGTTTCCACTTTTTTTCAAAAAAATTTTGAAGGCCTAATTAAGAAGAGTTGAAATAGGGGAAGGAGGAACCTCTTTGGCAAAAAGTGTGAACCACGATTTGCCTTCCTCCTCTCTCTCTCTCTCTCTCTCTCTCTCTCTCTCTCTCTCTCTCAGCCCTCCAAAGAATCACCATTATTGTTGTGTGAGTTCTCTTCCCTCACCTTACGTGGAGCTCCAACCGAGAAGGAAGGAAGCGACATCATCCACGGACTTGATTCTTCGAACTAAGGTAAGAGGTATTGTATCTATATGCATGTGTTTGGTGCCCTGTAGCACAAGTATACTGCAGCATCCTTCAAATGTATGTAACTGCATACAACCGTTTAAAATAATCAGGGCGGATGTGAGATCAAATCGATTCTTAGTACCATGAATAATAGACTTGTATTTGCAAAGGTTGAATCTCATGTCAGGGGATGTCAAGGAGATGGCAGGCATAACTCTAATAGCCATATCATGCTAACAAACAATGTGTATTCCTTGTTTATAAAAAAATGATGAAATTTATGACACAACCTTAATTCGGTTATCAAACTATTCTTATCTCGTATGTTCAAATACATTTTTTTTAAAGGTCCTAATCATAAAGATACAGGGTCACGCAAATTGAATTGTTCATGTGGTGATATCAAGTGGTTTCTTTCTTTTGGGTCTGTACAAACAGAAATTTTATTTATACCTTCGGACCATATAGTAGTCATCATGATATCATGTGGTTTAATTTCAAAACTGTATAAGTAGAGAGTAAATATACATGACCAAATCATATAGCATTTTAATGAATGTATTATCAAGACATCATGGGACACATGCTAGATTTGTATGAACATTGAAATAATTTTTTTTTGTATGACCAGAGCAAATGGAGATTTAGCATATACCTTAAGGTGTTACTGGTGGATTTATTGTAAGCATAAAAAAAAAGAACAATTGTTGTTCAATATAACATATCCTCTATGTTTAGAACCAAGACACACACATATTGCCGACCGTATTTCAAAGTCGTGCACAGACCAACAACTTCACCTAAAATGGTCCAGATTGAGTGGATATCAAGCGTTATTATTTGGCTGATGGACTCTTACCCAACTGTTATTTTTGTTGCTTCCATCTCTCTTGATTATTGGGTTATTACCTCTATGTTCTTTGAACTCTTAGTGATCATAACTGTGAATCATATGAGTTTGACATTGGTTGAGGAACCAGTTGGCTGCTTTGTCTCTAGATAACTTTGCAGAGCACACATTGATGTCGCTCAGTCACGACGCAAGACCCTATCGAGGATGGTAGGTTGGGGTCAGTCAATCCAGCTTTCTTCCTCTTTTTGAATGACCAGCAGAGAAAACCACATTGCCGGTGTGTTGTAGGTAATGGCCTGTAGTAGAATACAAACCAATAGGGGTATGTCATAGCCCAACAGAACTTGGAAATACAAACACTTATGTATCATATATGCACGTATATAGATATAAAATTTATCGTGTTAATTTAAATAGAGACACCAGGCTGCGTACCTTTTTGGGTTAGAATGGGCTAAGGATGTCAGTTTTGTCATGCCATGTTTAATGACTTATGTTGGCCAATGTTACATGCAAGATGATTGTTGAGGACATGCAATTGGTATGCATAACATGATGGTATATGTTGATTGGTTTACATGTAAATTGAGTAGGTGGTTCGCATATGAATGTGATAATCATGGTCAGGGTATGGGCGGTTTATAATTACAAGTATCATCTTGATATTAGCATAGTTTTAAGCATTCAGGGGTCATGGAGTATTCGAAAGCTCAAACCAAGCTTGCAATTATACTGAATCTTTGCAGTACCATATGAGCACTTGCGAGATGATGTATGTAAGACATACCATGTGGTGGCATGATCGGAAGGGGGGGGGGTACGATACATACACCCTATATCAATAATAAAATTTAAAATAAGTCAAGTACCAATACTTGGCTCGAACTTGAGCCGATAATTTTGAGGAATATGATTGGTGCCTATTATGCACTGGGTTAGTAATGTGCATACACTAAGATTCAGCCCAAGTTTGGGTTTGGGATTTTGGAAATCCCTTGAGGTGCGATGGCTCGCATGAAGAAATATATATATATATATACCTGACTATGGAATTCTGGGTATACCTGAAAGACGATATATGTTACCGGTTTTTCAGGGTTTTGGGTACACCTAAAAGACAGTGTATGTTATCGGACCCATGTTCTACCTTGGAGAAGGTAGATGGTACAAGCTCCGTGGGACAATTGTGTTTTTGTGAGAGCTAGGCGTCTCACCCGATCCCCAGTCCTCGGAGTTAGAGGGTCAGGACTACCAATGCGTCATAGGTGGTAGATCCAAGTCTTCTGCAGAAGTTACATGGTGCATCCTAATTCTAGTTCTAGCCACTGGAGAGTACTCTCTCGGTCACGGATCATCTTCTTTGAATATACGTACGACTAGTCATATAAGTTATTAAATAATAGACCCCCGTATGATCTCGGTCTGATACGATGTCGAATGACTGTGTGTACCTGTAGGGTAAGTAAAAGATAAACATAAAATTTTACTGTTTTCTTGTATAGTTTCCGAGTGCACTTCCTGTTGTTCTTGTAGTAATTCTTAGAAATTTACAGTAACAAGTAATTCTTGTAAGCATGTGACTGCATTTGGCATATTTTCATCATTTTCTAGTACAGTAGAAATCATGTCTGTCTCAGTAATAATTTTCTTCTTAGCAAATTATATTGCCTGAAATTCTATATTCATGATACTTGAAAATGTTGCACATATCTGTATACAGGACACTAAGCACAAACATATGGATATAATACTTCTTACGCAGATAGGGTAGTCTGAGCCTTTCTGCATTAATATTTTTCAGGTAGCGAATAAGTGGAGTGATCGCGGGTGTCACTGCGGGAGTAGCCATGAGATCTTATTCTTCAATGATCTTGCTTAGAACTCTGAACAATTTAATTATTTATGCATTCACGAGTTGTAATAAATGGACATAATGCTTTTGTTAATGTATTGAATGTTTCTTTAGTGCTTCTCTGTTTTACCCTATAATTCGCTCAACTCTTGGACTCGTTATTTTTGCAGTTTCAAAAAAAAAAATTGCCAAAATTTTTTGTCCAAATTGTTGGGGTGTTACAAAATACATCCAAGGAGTGAGACTTTTTATGAATTAATAGAGGTACCCAAAACAAGAATAATCATCTATAAACATAATAAAATATTGTTGACCATTCCAAGAAGTCATAGGTAATGGCCTACAAATATCTGTATGAATTAGTTCTAAGACGTCTGTTCTTCTTTCAGCACCTAATTTCCTTATACTTGTTTGTTTCTCTTTTATGCACTCAATACAAACTTAAAAGTCAGTGAAATTAATGGAATCAAGAATTTTACTTGTCACAAGCCTTTTAATTCCTTATTTAGAAATGTGACATAAGCGCTTGTGTCATAATAAAGTGAAATTCTTATTTGTTAATTTTTGTTTTATACCATGAGAACTTGAATACAAGGTTTCATTATGTGAGGCAATAGTATTAAGCAAATAAAGGTTATAAACCAAAGATAAAGAACTGGTCCCAATAAGATTTAAATCAAGAAACAATTTAAATTGACTATTTCCAAATAAACAAGACTAACCAAATTTGTCTAATGTGAAAATAGAAACCAATTTTTGCCTAAAAGTTAATACAATAAATATTTCTTTTAAATCTAAATAACTATCAGTCTTTAATAGTAACCTAAATGTTCCTATTGCCTCTACTTTAACTGATTTGCCATCATCCACACAAATGAATCTTTCAACATCAATTGGTGTTCGCTAACTTAGGCGACCCTGCATAGACAAACTTATGTGAGTGGTAGCACCAGAATCCATCCATCAAGTGTGTTTGGGTACAAAAGTTAAATTAATAACCTCAGAACAAACTAAAGTAAGGAGTGTATCTTTCTTTTCACACCAAGTATGATATTTGGTACAATCCTTCTTCATGTGACCTTTCCTTTTGCAAAAGAAACAATTGGATTTTGGATCTTGATGTCTCTTCTGCGATTGAGGGTTCACTGTAGCTTTCTTATTCTTTTTCTTTTTCTTAAATTTGTCCTTAGAGTTTACTGCCAAGTGAGCACTTTCTCTTTTTTCTTGCTTCATCATTTCCTCTTCTTGCACATAGTGACAAATGAGCTCATTAAGAGTATATTTGTCCTTCTAATGGTTATAACTGATTGTATTGTGCAGGAAGAGATATCGAAACTAAGTGCACGAGTAAGTCTGCAGATAACTCTAACTTTAGTGCCTTTAGCTTCAAAGCAAGATGAAACATTTCCATAATATAGTCCTTGATGTTTCTTTTACCTTTATACCTCAATAAAAAAAATAAGACTTGAAAGAAGAGTGTTTGTCTCAGCCTTTTTGTTTTTAACAAAACGTTTTTCAATTTCCTCAAGGAACCTCTTGGCATTAACCTCTTCAGACATAGTGCCCCTGAAGGATTTCAAAATTATACATTTTATGATCATAAGACTCATGCGATTGGATCAATCCTACCGCTCAGAGTTCCTTTTATCCTCAGTGAAACTCCTATTCATAAGAACAAGTGGTTGATTCTCTCGAAGTGCAAGATCCAAATTCATACATCCAAGAACATTCATAACATTCTCTTTTCAATTTTTTAAGTTAGAACCACTCAAAACAATGATCGGATTTATATTTGTAGATATCGTAGAAGCAAAAGTATTAACTGAATCAAGAACAAAACAAGCTCATAATTAATATTCATATTCATGTGCATTAACATAAAATAACATATTTGAACTGTGATGAACCCCATTATAAAATACTCAACACAACATTGACATTTAATCTTTGGATAAAAATATCAACTTGTAAGTGATACTCTCATTACAGTAATCAAATATGGATAATTAATTTTGTCAAACAATAAGTTTTTCTTTGGACCGACTCGTTATTCACATGAAAAATCGTACATTTGTCCCATATTTATTACTGAAAAATATACATTTGGGCTCAGCCAAATAGCAATCTTCCTTTGGACCGATCACTATTCGCATAGACCTCAAATATATAAACATCTTAATATTATTCTAAATGAATCAATCACCACGAGAGGTTATTTTGGTAACATATTGTTTTAATCAACTCAATTAGAATATCGAACCTTTATTCTAAAAAGAATATCATGGTTCAAATACGTTAATACATGTGTATGGACAAAAAAAAAACATAATCATAATCTTTACAGGGCCAAAAAGTAAACCGAAAATGACCCTCTAAAGTGACCCAAAACACATACTTAACAACCCTGAATTTAATAATAAAACTCTTTATAATTTTTTAGTATTATTACGAGGCACTTACAAGGGTCTGGCCCATGGCATTGGGCCGGATCCATCAGTGGGTCAAATGACCCATCACGGGTCAAACCCACAACACCATAAGCGGGTGCAGACACTAAGCCATGGGGTTGGGTCTGAACAGGTCCGACCTGTGCAGTGACTTCACATGACTCAGTTCAGTCCCCACAACCAAATGGGGATCAAACCGGGTTAGCTGCCCCCTTGATTCGAATAAAAACAAGTCAGCTCAGGCCCGGCTGAAGGCGGAACCGCCCTGGTTCGGTCGGCTGAAGGCCTAACAGGCCCTGGCTTAATGGCCGAATTGGCGTAGCTGACAGAAAGTCTTAAAGCTGAGCCTTCATTGCATAATGGCCGGACCATCCCTGGATGCCGTACCGGCTGGTTCCTGAGTCAGCCATGGGTCGCTAGTTTGACTGAAGCCCAATTCGCTCGAGTCGATACAACACCTGATGGCCGAAACCGGAAGCCAAATCCTAATCGAAGAGCTGGAAGACGAGGACGGATGCTGAATCCTGCCGGCGGAGGCCCAAACCAGGCGCCAACATCCGCCGATCCTCGAAAGACACTGGCGATGGCCAAAGGACGGCACTGGGTTGCCACCGAACTCAGGAACAACAGGTCTTAATGGGCATCCACCCTCCCGCTGTCTGGCGATCTGAAAGTGGAGAACCCTCTGCTGCCCGCCGCCTGATGATCTGAAGGCGGAGGAGGGCCCTCTCGTCATCTGACTGTCTGGAAAAGCGATGAACCCCTTTTTGTCGGTGTTAAGAGGATCTGAATGATGACAACTTGTCGTCCGACGTCCGGGTCTCTGAACGGGCAATGCCCCCCCTTCCTTTTGCCGATGAACAGAAAAGGGACGAATCCCTTTTCGTTCTATGATCAGGGCAGTCGACAGTTCGTCCAGCCGAATAAGAGGGAGAACCCCCCTGGGGTCGTTCATCTTCAGTCAAAAGAAAAAGGGGGAGTGTTGATCGGCCCTCCCGCCTGCAGTTTCCGGCAATCCAAAAGCGAGAGGGCTGAGCAGCCCTCCCTACCGTACTGTTCGGTGACGCAGAAAGGGGAGGGCCCCTCCCATCCGGGTGCTATTGAATGGTGCGAGGAGGGTCGATCAACCCTCCTCCACCCGCACCTAGCCACCGATCGTAACAGATCGGTGCCACCAACAAAAAAAATAAGAAATATATTGAAAATAAATAAATATTTCAAAGATTCAATAAAAACAAGTCTATTTGATACCAATTGTTGAATTTAGAATTTATTGAAAAACTAAATAGATAGTTAGTCTTGTTCGTGCTAAATAGTTGAAAAGAACAAAAATATAACTTGATGCAAAAATATACTTAAATTCATTGGTGCTGGGATAGATTTTCACTTTTGCCTTTTTCTTTAAACCTTACGAGAGAGAGACTATTTTTCTTGATGATGTTAATGGAAAGCCTCAAAGAATAACCACTATATATGGTTTGAGGAACCTAACCTAATTGTAACCACATTAAAGTCTATTTTCAATTTAACCTATCATAAAATAAAAAATTGATAAATAAGAGCACATGAGGTCTCTACACATAACAAGATCATACCATATGAGATATTACATGGCCCAACTTATGAGATAACATAATACAGGCCTTAACCTTAGACAACCTATCCCGTGTGAATTGAACATATGTATGCCCCATGATTTTTCGTAGCTCACATTGAATTTCATAAACAGACAACAACAATATCACAAACCATCAACTTTGAGAAATATGTGCATTCTTTTCTCTCCATAATTTTGCCCACAGATACTTGATTTTGTTTTATTATTATATTGAGAGAGTGAATATCAGATGCCAGCGAATGAGTCATGTAAGAGAGACAAAATGTCTATAATCATATATGAATTATTCTGTATGTTACTGAAAAAAAAACCATGCCCTTGCTCTAAAAGAGTCTTGTCTATAGGTCTTTGTGGATCTTCCACGCCTCTTTTACATAATATAAACATCCAACTGATATTTATCTTTATATATATAGAACAGATGTCATCATTATTCAATGTTGATTTAGATGTCCCTTCGATTTTTCTTTTTTTGAGAAGATGTCTCTTGGATTTGCCACTGAATGATCAGTCTCATTGGCTTAAAACTAACAACTCTCCCTTTCTCTCTCTCTTACATGAAATGTGAAACAAACTACTTACTAAAGGTGTAGATTGGATTTGTTTGGACTTTGATCCAAATCAAACACCAGATGGTAAAAATTCGGCCATGGTGAAGTCCATGTGGAAGCGAGTTGACTTGGTGACTCGAACAACACCTAAATGGGGTTTGGGTTCAGCGCAAATCAACCAAAGTTGGGCACTCAGGAATTATTATAGGTGCCGACCTGGCTCTAGAACAAGCAACCAAACTGAAAAAAAGAATTTGCAAATCCAAAAGTCCACATGTTCTTCAGAGGGCCTTCTTTGCTATCACCTGGTCTTAAACACAGTGTCCAAAATTGAGAAACAGCCAAAACGACTCCAAACTACTCTCTCTGACCATATGGATTTGATAGGAATGGACTCTTGGATTGTCCCATTCCGAGATGCTGGTAGGATTTTATAAGAGTTAAAAATCAACGGTCTATAATTTTTAAAAATATTCAATGCTTAGAAAGTCATATTTTTTTATCAAAAAATGATCCAAGTGTTATTTCTTAGCAAATTGACTATACCGAGCACATTGCAAGGTCAGATTTGCGAAAAACACTTATTTACTGGTGACAGGATGGCGATGGGCTCAAAAAGTGATAGACAACAACCACTTTTCCTATATATAAGAAATAAAAACCTATAAAATGAGCACAGTACTAAATGAAACATGCTATAGGATTTTTGGTGTATTTTTTTAAATTGTGACACCATATTGATTTACTAGAAATCGACACTTGGATCATGCATTTTTGGATGGAAAAATGGTATTTGAAACCTCAAAAAATTATGAAAATTATAGGTAGTTGATTTTGAAGCCTTATAAAAACCTATCCATGCATCATAATCAAATGCTCCAAAAAGTGATTCCTATAAAAAACAAGCATACCGATCACATCTGTATGGTCAAAATTTTGAAAAAAAAAAAACAAAAATCCAATAACATATTTTATTTAGTATTGTACGGTCAAAAGATATTAAAATTTTGATCATTAGAGAAGCAAGAGAGGTCCTTAACAATGATCGACAGAGACTACGAGATGAAAGTAGACCTTCCTATTTTTAATGGTCAATTGCATATTAAAGACTTGTTAGATTCAAGTAGAAAGACTTTTGAGGGTCAGATTTCTACCACCTTATTATAATCAAGTCTTATTCAAACAATACCATAATTACAAGCAAAGAGCTCGTATAATAAGAGAATACATTGAAGAATTTTATCGGCTCTCTTCTCGTAATGATTTATTTGAAACTGAGTCACAACAAGTGGCAAGGTTTATCGGCAGTCTACTATGAGACATCCAAACTAAGATCTTGTTGCAACCTATTTGGACCCTAGCAGACGCATGAAAGTTGACAATTAGTATTGAATCACAAACAAACCGATCTCTTACAAGGCATAATGTAGGCAATCATACCTCAACTTTCAAGTCAAGATCTTCTGCAATGAAAGATAAGGACAAAGCACTAATGGAGGCTAAATCTCGATTAAAGTTGACAATTAGGATTGAATCACAAACAAAGCGACCTCATACAAGGCATAATGTAGGCAATCGTACCTCAACTTTCAAGTCAAGATCTCCTGCAATGAAATGCAATGAAAGATAAGGACAAAGCACTAATGGAGGCTAAGTCTCAATTAAAGTTCACAATTAGGATTGAATCACAAACAGATCGACCTCCTACAAGGCATAATGTAGGCAATTGTACCTCAAGTTTCAAGTCAAGATCTCTTGTAATGAAAGATAAGGACAAAGCACTAATAGAGGCTAAATCTCAATCTTCTATCAATCCAAACCAAGATGTAGATAGCGGCAAGGGTCAAGCTAGATCAACTAAAGAAAATCCATATGAACCCCCTTAACCTATTAAGTGCTATCAGTGTAAGAAAGTTGGACATAGGTCCAACCAATGTCCCAAGTGCTAAGAAAGAAATTTATGAACTTATAGAAGGGCAAGAACATGATTAAGAAGAAGATGACGAGGATGTGATTTATGAAAACATAAAGGCTTCTTTGGTCGTGGGGAGATTGTTGTATGCTCCAAAACATGAAAAATATACTCAACACCATATTATTTTCAAAACCTGGTACACGATTAATCAAAGAGTATGAGATGTGATCATTGATAGTAGCAGTAATGAGAATATAGTATCAAAAACCACGGTGGGAAAATTGAAGCTCAAGATTAAACCACATCCAATTCCTTATAAAATTAGATAGATCAAGAAAGTAGGTGACGTAAAGGTAATTGAAGAATATCAAATTCCTTTTTCTCTTAGAAAGCATTATAAGGATGAAGTAATATATGATGTAGTAGATATGAATGCTTGTCACATGCTACTTGGTCAGCCTTCACAAATTGATTTAGATGCCACTCATAAAGAAAAAAGAATGCATATATTTTTTTAAGGATAAAAGGAAGATTACACTTGCACCTATAAAAGAAGACTTTGAAAAAGAGGTCAAAGAAATTGAATAATTACATACCTTGTAAAAGGACTAGAAGTTGAACTTAGAAGTATTGTTGTTAAATTGGTACAGATCACAACAGACCACTACCAAAGATCTACTAGATGGGTTGTCGCCTTTAAGTGACATTTATCATCATATTGATCTTATTCCAGGTGCAAGCTTACCAAACCTTTCACATTATCATGAGTTCTTAAGAAAATGATATCTTACAAAGTCAAGTAGAAGACTTGCTCAAGAAGGCCACATCAGGGAAAGCATGAGTCTATTTTATGTGCTTTCTCTTTTGACTCCTAAGAAGTATAAAATTTGACATATGTGTGTTGTTAGCCAAGCCATAAATAAGATAACCATGAAATACTGGTTTCCTATACTTTGATTAGATGATATGTTGGATATGTTAGAGGGCTCAAGAGTGTTTTCGTAGATTGATTTAAGAAGTGGGTATCACCAAATTTGAATTAGACCTAGAGATGAATTAAAAACTACATTTAAAACCAATGATAAGTTACATGAGTGGTTAGTGATTGGGTTAACTAATACTCTTACTACCTTCAAGAGGTTGATGAATCAAGTACTTAAACCTTTTATTGGCTGCTTTATGGTTGTTTATTTTGATGACACTCATCTATAACCAATTTGAGGATGAACATGTTGGACATTTAAGGGAATTGTTAAATATACTAAAAAAAATAAGTTGTACATCAACTTGAAGAAGTGCAATTTTATGACCAATAACCTTATATTTTTAGGTTATGTAGTGAGTGTTGAAGGCATCAATGTTGATGAAAAAAATGTTAAAGAAATTAGGAAATGGCCTACACCTAAGTTTGTTCATGATATTCAAAGTTTTCATGAATTAACTACTTTTTACCGAAGATTCATAAGAAATTTGTGTTCGATTGTGACTCCAATCACAAAGAAAGGCAAAAATTGAAAGAGAGAGAGCCAAGCACTTCTGTTTCATGTTGAGGAAGAGATCAATTGAGAAAGAGAGAGAGGGAAATGGTACACTAATCGCTCCGTGAGACACACCTTAAAAAAAGAAGAGCACTAAAAGGAAATATTTGAGGAAAATTTTTGAGAGAGAAAATCTCATGTGCTGCAGCAAAGAGAGTGAGGTATATATATATATAGAGAGAGAGAGAACCTCAGTTTTTGTCGCAAAACAGTGTTGTCACACGATCGCGAACCATCTCTCGCTGGTCTGGTAAGGAAACGAGAACCTCCTGCCGGTCTGGTCTAGTAAAGGAACAAGGGAGGGAGAGAGAAAGGAGGAAAATATTTGTATAAAAAACAAAAAGGGGCAAAAGCAAACCCTAGAAAGCTGCGTTTCTTCATTTTAAGCAACTATACTGTTCTCTCTCTCTCTCTCTCTCTCTCTCTCTCTCTCTCTCTCTCTCTATATATATATATATATATATATATATATAATACACACGATTAGGCATAATAGTGGATGCCCAATCATCGGACACACATCCAGCATTAATGTACGACAATCAGCTGCAGTTACGACTACCACTAATTGTCAGGGCAAAAAAAAAACAATAATTAGCGACAATCATTTTTCACTTAAAAACATCCTCGTACAAGTTAATATATATATATATATATATATATATATATATATATATATATATATATATATATATATATATATATATATATATATATATATATATATATATATATAGTCAATTGTAAGTATAATCTATTTCTATTCTGGCAATGCAAGTTGTTTTCACTCAATCTAACTTTATATAGATGTGAGTATGCTCTATTTAGTAGGAAATGATCTTTGGATCATGTTTTTCTATGAAAAACATATTTTTTAAGGAAAAAAGTTGATGAATTTACAACCACCCATTTCTTGCATCACCTAAAACACCTGTACACATGTCGGATTTCAACGATTAAAAAGCCAGTTCTCACTAAAAACAACGCATAGATCACATCGATGGGGTCAATTGGATAAAAAAATCCAAAAAAAAGAAGTTGCTAAGTCATTTGTAGATTGTAGCAACTTTTAACTCATATAGTAATGTCATCATTATGTACAAACAAACACCTTTGGATCTCTAAGGTGCGAGTTGTTTTGATCGAATTTGACCTTATGGATGGATTTAGCATGTTCAAAATAGTGGGAACCAGCTTTTATCATGTTTTTTTATGAAAAAACACAATTTTATGACCTAAAAAAAGTATTGCACATTATAGGATGTTGATTTTTGAAGCTTTATAAAACCTGCCTACGTGTCATAATGGGACGACTCAAAAGCTGATTCCCACTAAACAAAATACATAAATCACATCTATAAGGTTTGTTTCATAAAAACAATAAAACATTTAAAAAACCAAAAAAAAGTTTGTAGGTAAAAATACACACGTGTGTGTGAGGTAATTCTTTGCTACAATCATTTGTATATACACACAACTTAGCACATTTTGTGTTTTTTTTCTTTCTAGTCAATATGACCCCCATGAATATGATCTTCATTTTATGTTTAATAGAGATTGCCATTTGAATTGCTGGATTCCAACACTAGAGCAAGATTTTTCAGTGATTGAATATTGATAATTGAAAATTCATCAAAAATTTCAACTCAAAATTGAAGTCATACTTTTTTCAAAGAAAAACACAATCTAAGGGTTGATTCCCAATAATTTGAGCATGCTGAAACATCCAGGACATGATATTGAGTCAAAACAACTTGCATTAACAGATTCCAACTAGATTATACATACAAATGACTGTGCCAATATATATATATATATATGAGTTAATAGTTGGTGCTATAGCATGAAACTATTTAGTATAAATCACTTCTTTTTATATTTTTTATTTTTTTTTGTAAACCAAACTTTATGGTAGTGATCTATAAAGTTTGTTTAGTAGAAAATGAGTTTTGAATGATGTGATTGTGAAATGTAAGCAGGTTTTTTAAGCACTTCAAAAAATCAATAGCCCAAAGATGCACTTATGTTTCATGACCCAAAACATCATATTTTAACATAAAAAATGATATTATACAAGGTTTAATCCTCAGCAAACAAATTATGCTGAAACATCTATGTGGTCAGATTGAGTCTTTAAAGCTTGAACTTATGATTTCCAACTCAATTGTTCCGTTTAACTTGTTTTTAACAAACCGATTCAAACTGGTTTGTCTCGGCTCAGTCTGAGTTCGAGCTTTTGTTGAAAATTTGATTCGATTCAGAAAGCGATTCTCACAACATTCCGTTTCAACAAAACACATTTTATGTTTCTATATTTTCTTTTACACATGCACGAGCAAGCCTCCCTGCGGCGACCCTGCTCTCCTGCGACTGTGTTCTTCGGCGACCGCCGGTACTCTCTCTCTCTCTCTCTGATGATTTTTCGGTAGCGGTACGCATCTTGGTAACAAGAGCTTGTTTGTCACAATTAGATAAGTTGTTGCTTCATGATCTCGTGCATATAATATATGTTGGGTCATTGATTTACTTCGTGTATTATGAGAATGAAGTGGTCGTAATATCTGGTTATTCTACTTTTGATGGTAAAACATCAATCGTACCCATTTGTTAAATGTTTCTGATGATCCTGTTTTCCATTTCTTTGTTGTATATATATTGGTTGTATTTGGTCCTTGTGCGTCCATGACTATATTTGGTTATGCCCGCCAAATGTTTGGGTAAATGCCTAGAGGCATAATTTTAGTTGATCTTCTTACTTTTTCATGTTATTTGCCTGGTTGAATTTATGAGTGATTATATCTGCCCAGCTAGTGAATTTATTTGAGTGATTATGTATGGGTGATGGTCATCCAGGCACAAAATGTGTTGCTCTTTGAGCTCTTAAGGCACCCTATCTATCGTTGTAGCATTTCCCCTTCTCTTGCACCAAAACTCAGTGACAAGTTTCATGCATGATCAGGTGCTTGATGTGCCATATTAATGGCCTCTAATTAGGTTAAGCCGGGTATAACTGTTATGCAAACCACAATGGAAACGAAACAAACCACAAGATAAAGAGATGGAAAGAACAGAAGACATAAGATTTACGTGGTTCGGCAGTCAGGCCTATGTCCACAATCAAAGGAGGAGCAAGAAATCCACTAACAAATGCGAGGAAATACAACAAGATACAGAGCTCTCAAAACCCTAATCCCCAATACATCCGAAACTCTCATTACCCCAACTCTCAAAGGAGGCCGTTACAAATATCACGAAGGGCATAAAAGCCTAGCTGGTACAAAAGAAAAAATTACAAAACTAGATAGGTCCATACTGCAGGGTCTGGTCCTGGGCATAACGGCCGGGTCCCTCTGCACCACTACAAAGCCCCATTGAAAATCCACATTGTACGGTCACCAAAATACTTGGGGCCGGTTCATGGTTCAGAGCGGGTCCAAAATTCAAGATACCATAACAGTAACTTACTACCATGCCAAGAGGGGCGTGTCATGTCTGTGAGTTCGTTCGTGTATATGCTTGTGAATGTGTGTGTGTGTGTGTGCCCATGCTTATGTGTTTGTTGTGTATAATAGAAAGAACCCTAAAGGACATAACCAGTGGAAACAAAGAGTTCTCCCCATGGTTATTGGAAGCTTCTTGTTACATGGGAAGCTCACTTCAAAAGCAGAAAACTCCTCGCTTCCCCAAAACGAGGGGAAGCTTTGGAAAACCCGCTTCCCTTTAATTGGATGCCCACTTCTTCCCTTGTTTCCCAAATCAATCCCCCCTCACTTAACATTTTCCTCCTGTTTTTTGTCTCTTCTCACTCTCTCCCCCTCATTCTTAAGTTTTTCATGTAAAAATAATAATTTTTTTAAAACAAGCTTTCATATTGATTCTATATCACTTTCTACTCGTTTATTATTTGCTTATTCTCTCGCTTCATATGCATTTCCTTTCATGGGCTTACATTATCACTTCAAAATTGTATCTTGCGTCCTGCTTCCTACTACTTTTTAACACTCACTTCTCTGCTTTTGTTTCAAGCTATGTCACAGGGATTCGGCTAGCAGGGTGCCGCACCCGCGTCGACGCGACTCAACGCGGGTGTGGCACTGGGTGCGGTCAACCCGACCTTGGGTGCATTGACCGCACCCAGGGTCATTTCGGTTCATTTTTTTGGACTTTTTTTAAAAAAAAAAATTGCCCTATGAAATGGACCCGTGCTGGGGGAACCCCCGGACCCCCCTTTTATATATATATATATATATATATATATATATATATATATATATATATATATATATATATATATATATATATATATATATATATATATATATATTTGCCCCTGCCGCACCCCCGCACCCGGGTTTTTTGGAAGTGCCGAATCCCCGCACCCGCACCCCTGTGACATAGGTTTCAAGCATTGCTTCTCATATCCATTTTGTTTTTTTGGTAACTATGGTCCATTCCTTCCATCATTGGTCTCTAATGTCACACACACACACATTGAATGCATGTTGATATCAGAAAACTACTCAACAACAGCCAAAAAGTGAGTCATGTTGCAATGAACCAGAATAGTTGGGTAGAATCAAATATAAATGCTGGGTATAGAAGCATCCATAAGTAAGATGAGTAGTTACAAACCCTGTGCATCATCCCCATGGAGTTGGTAAGGGAAGGACCTTGATTGGTAGGGAAATTGCACAACTCTGATCTCGATATAAATATGATGCCATTTGCTTATTTGATTCAGTCTTGGATATGAATAAAAGATATGTAAAATATCACTGATATTTGAAAATATCATGATTCTATCACAATATTTTCACAAGTTCACAAGGTGATATAATACTAAAAAGAGTTTTTTGCAAATTGGTCCTTGCCTTATAGCCGATTTGCAAACTAGTCCTTGCCTTATGTCATTTTGCAAATTGGTCCCTGCCTTTTCACTAACTCTTGCCAATCAGTCCTTGAAGTTAGCAGCTATTGGCTTTCTTGACTGTAACTGCTAAGGGGCAGACAAATTGATGATTTTGCCCTTACAAGAGGACTACTTTGCAAAATGTGAATAAAGCAGGGACTAATTTGTGAAAAGTTAATACACTAACAACTATTTGATGAAGGGCATTTTGGTGACCCTTCACAAATTTGACCCTGCAGATGTACTAGACATGGCCGATTTACTAGGAAACAATACTTGAATCGTGTTTTTCTGATAAAAAACCTGATTTTTTAAGCCTTTAATATTTATGTAAATCTTAGACTGTCGATTTTTAAACCTTTTAAAAACCCACTTGCTTGTCAGAATCGGACGATCCAAGAGTCAATTCCTATAAAATCAATCATGCAGAACACATTTGTACAGTCAGATTTAAGGAAAACATGGAAAACCCCTTCAAAAACCTGGTAGGCCAAAAAAGTGGTTATATATATACGGTTAATATTGGCTACTAATGAAGGTACAAAACTAATGACTAGAAATCAGTCTTTTTTAAAAAATTTCTATTTTTTTTGTAGATTAAATGTTATAGATGTGATCTACATGGTTTGTTTAGTAGGAAACTTGTTTTGAATCATGTGATTACAAGTAATTAGGTTTCTAAAGGGGGTCCAAATATCAATGGCCCACAATTTGCCAAAATTTCATAACTCAAAAGATCACATTTTTATATCAGAAAAGCACGATCCATGGCTTGATCCTTAGCAAACAAGCCATGATGAACACATCTATGTGGTTAGATTGAGTCGATACAACTTGCACCTATGATTTCTAGCTCATTAGTTTTGTACCTTCATTATTAGCCAATATTTATATCTTCAAGGTGCTTACCCAAGTGTTTCAGGATTTTTGAAAACTGCTGAGAGAGTTGCTCTACTTTACCCTCGAGACTGTCTAATTTAGAGTGCATTTTGCTTGTCATTTTGTGGAGCGGGAGCCCCTCTTCGAGCACATTCTGCACTTAGCGCACCATCTTATGTATATATATATGGGGTAATGCTCTAATCAAGACTCATTTTCATTAGGCGCCAAGTTAGGTCCTCGCAAAAAATTTGGCTAGAAGTGATTTTTGCTTGATCTAAACCGATAAATGTGTTGGGAATGCTCTAGTCAAGTCTCATTTTCATTAGGCTCCAAGTTAGGTCCCTGCAAAAAAATGTGGCTAGAGATGATTTTTGCTTGATCTAAACCGATAGATGTGTTTATCATAGTTTACTTAGCAGTTAACATGCATTCAATTAGGTATTTTCCATGCACATATGTGTTTTTTGAGGGGTCAATAGCTCACATGTGCTAAAATTTGATGATAGAAGATTCTATTTTTTTTTGGTAAATTGAATCGGTTCAAAATATGTTCCTTGGTAAATAAAACAATTGTGAATGCATCTACAGGTTCAAATTCAACAAAAAACACCTACACCACATTTTGTGCCAGGACCTAGCTTGGGACCTAACAAAAATGGGACCTGATTGAAATGAAACAAGATATGCACAATCACAATGCCAACAAAGGGCTACACAAGTGAACAAATACAATATGATCTCTAATGGACCTTTTACAATCTCATAAAAGAGATATCTAAATTACAAACTTCAATCGAATACAATATAAAAATAACGATCTTTGTATTCTTAACAAATATGCTTAGAGAAGCATATCTCTACATTTATAAGTGGCTCTATTTATAGAGCAATACATGTACTTCAAAAAGGAGAAAAATGGACTGCTTCTATCGGTCATAATTATGACCTTTGGGAGCAATCCAATGACTAGTTGGATTGCTCCCAATCAGTCAACACTGATTTACATACTAAAATAAATAGAAAAATAAAAAACCAAAAAAGACTGTACAATCCTTATTGGACTGTATATATTATAATACATAAAAAAACCAAAATACTCATGATATACGTATATGTATGTCAGGTATATATATATATATATACAATGTATTTTAACACTCTCTCTCAAACTTATAGTGAGATCACCAAAAGTTTGTTAAGAAGAAACAAAAAATGTGGTAGAAGAAGAGCTTTGGTGAAGAAGTCTACAATATGAAATTCAGACTAAACATATGGTAGAGTAATCGTCCCTTTCAAGTATTCTTCTCGAACATAGTGACAATCCATTTTGATATGTTTTGTTCGTTCATGAAATATGTGTTTGTTGGCTATGTATATGACATTTTTGTTATCATAGAATAACTTTGAAGGTTCTGAAACATCAACACCCAAATTTGAAAGTAACGATCTCATCCAAACAACCTTGGTTGTTGCTGTAGCCATCACCCTATATTCAACTTTTGTGGAAGATAAAGATACTTTCTACTGATTTTTGCATCTCCAGAAAATGAGAGAATCGCCTACAAATACACAACAACTAGTAGTTGAGTGTCAGTTATTGGAATCTCCTTCCCAATCAGAATTAATATAAGTAATAATATTTAAAGATGAAGATGATAGGAATAGCCATTTAGATATAGTCTTCTTGATGTATCACACTATTCTTAACACGACACTCATGTGAACTGATGTAAGTGCATGCTGAAACTGACTTGCAGTATGCACTGCATGCGCTATATCTGGTTTAGTAATAGATAAATACATTAGTGATCCAATAAGTTGCCTATCAGGAGTTGAATCATCTAATAAAACTCCGTCTTTAACTTTCATTTTGGCATTTATCACTTCAGGCGTGTCAACATATTTTGTGTCTGTGATTTCTGAATGTGCAACAATATTAGCTGTAAACTATGTCACATGGGTACGGGTACGGGTGCGGGTGCGGGTGTGGGTGTGGGTGTGGGTGTGGGTGTGGGTGTGGGGGTGCGACACTTTCAAAAAACTTGGGTGCGGGGGTGCGGCAAAAATATAAAAAATTATATATATAAAGTCCAAAAGTTGGACATAAATGACCCTAGGTGTGTTGACTGCACCCAGGGTCAGGTTGACCGCATCGGGTGCGGGTGTGACGCGGGTGCGGCACCTAGTTGGAGAGTCCATGTGACATAGGCTACAAACTTTATTTAAGACAAAATGTATTCTTTTGACGAATATGCTACTTCAATACCTAAAAAATACCTACAAAAATCAAGGTCAGTCATATCAAAAGTTTTATTAAGCATAATTTTAATTTCTTCAATTTTCTTCTGATTATTTCCAGTGATGATCATATCATCAACACATAAGAGCAAAATGGTAAACGAAGTACCTGTAGATGTTATAAAAAGAGCAGTGTCAGTATAACATGACTGTAATCGAAAATTAACCATAGTTTCACTAAATCGATCATATCATGCTTTAAGTGCTTGTTTAAGCCCATATAAAGCCTTCCGAAAAAGAAGAACCATATCATTTTTGATAGTCAGACTAGGGAATGATCCATGTAAACTTCTTCATTTAACACGACATTCTTAACATCTAACTGATATATAGGCCAATTTTTAATGGATGCTAGTGCAACTAGAGTCCTAACTGTCATGCGAGCTACTGGGGCAAAAGTTTCTTCATAATTTATACCATATTCCTAGGAGTATCCTTTTGCAACTAACCTAGCTTTATGTCTTTCTAGGGATCCATCGCTCTTTGTTTCCATCTTAATACCCATCTATATCCTATTGTTTTTTTTCTTTAGGAAGATGTTGAATTTCTAAGTATGGACTTTATGTAATGCATCTAATTTTATTTTCATAGCTTCTATCCATTCTTTTATATATTTTGCTTCTCTATAGTTGGATGACTCATGATACGAGTGAATTGCTTAAAGACATGTCCTATAGTTTGGGGAAAAAGATTAATAGGAGACAAACCTATTTGGAGGTTTAGGTATTCGTTTAAATCTTCTAACATTAGATTCTTCTATATTTGTTGATTGGCTATATTTTTTAAGGGCATATGGATGCTCCCCATCTTTAGTATTGTATAATGTTATGTATTGGTTCTTCACTTGTTCATCATTTGTCTTAATACTATCACTAATTTCATCATCAATTTCAATGTTGGACCTTGGCAATAAGTCAAACAAGAAAGTATAGTCGGATTCTTCCTTAGGTTTTTCAAGATTAAATCTCTTTTCTTTTTCAAGAAATGTTACATTTATAAATACATAAAGTTTATCATTTTTAAAATCATAGCGTCGATAGCCTTTTTGATTTTTGTCATATCCAAGAAAGACACATTTAATAGCTTTAAGAGTGAGTTTGGTGTATTTTTCAAAAACTACAAAACATTTACATAAAAAACCCTTAATCTTTTCAAATCGGGAGTAACCTTAAAAAGTTTTTCAATTGAAGATTTATTTTCTAAAGTTTGAGAAGGCATTCTATTTATTAAGTAAACCACGGTGAGGGCGACTTCGGCCTAAAACTTCTTTGGGACTTCTTTTGAAATAAGTAGGGTCCTAGTAGTTTTAATAATATGATGATGTTTTATTTCAAAAATTCTATTTTATTGAGGGGGTCCTAGGATAAGATTTTTGATGCAAAATACCATGGGTTTTTAGATAGGATTGAAAATCATTTGAAAGAAACTCTGCCCCTGAGTCAGAGTGAAAGATCTTAATATTTGTTTTAAATTGATTTTTAAAAAGATTGCAAAAATTTCTAAAACATTAAAAAACTTCGAATTTGAGCCTAAGTAGATCCAAGTGTGTCTACTAAAATTATCTATGAATGTGACATAGTATGAATAACCACCTTTTGACAAAACGAGAACAACAATCCATACATCCGAATGTACTAATTCAAAACTTTCATTAGTCAAGGAAGTTCTAGATCCAAAAGGCAACATTTGCATTTTGTCAAGTATACAATCTTCACATACAAATTCTTTTTCCTTACAAAATTTTTTCAAAAACGGAAAAAGCGATAATTTGGATACACTTGGATGGTAGCCTTTTATACCAAAGATCTAAATTAATTTCTTGAATATGATTACAAAAAAAATCTTTAGGTAGACATAAGGAATCCATATAGTAAATGTCTCATCTTCTATGTCTTAGCCCAATCAACTTTCCTGACTAGAGATCCTGCATCCAACAAGCCTTAGATAAGAAAAATACTTTACACCCATAATCGAAAATTTGAGAAACCGAAAAAAGGTTTAAATCAAGTTTTGGAATAACCCCAATATTTGGAGCAAAGAACTTTTTTGAATCATTGTTAAAATTTTCTATACTTTTAACTTTTAAAGAAGTACCATTGGTAGTTGACACATGAAAAATATGAATTAGTGCAATAGGATAATAGGGACTCATTATGAGTCATGTGAAAAGACGCTTTAAAATCCAAGATGACTTACCCGAAGGAGAAGAAGAAGAAATGATTATACCGGATGTAGAAAGAGTGACTTTTAGTATTTGTGAAACGATCTCCGCAATTTAGGCAATTGTTAAATAATTGAAGTTACCTTCTTTCTTTGATTCTTGAGTTCTTTTACTTGCCGCAGCTGCCTTTTTGAGTTTAGGACAATTCGGTCTTATGTGTCTCGGTTATTTACAACAGTGACAAGTAATTTTTCCTCCTTTATATCTTCCATTATATCCTCTCCTATTATGTCATCCTCCATTGAATTTTCTCTCAAAATGAGGAGGTTTATAAGTTTTTATAAAGTTACTGGGTCTTGATAAGGCAAGCACCTCATCACTAGACTTGTGCATTCCAAGTCTAGTTTTGGCTTGACATATTTGAGCAAGGGCCTCACTTATAGGAGTCGAAGTCCTATGAAGTAAAGATGACCTAACTTGCTCAAATTTCGGTCGAAGACCATATATGAGAGAGAAAAGTTTTTCTCTTTTAACTTGTTGTTTTCTCATTTCAATTGCCGAACCTTTCTATTTTTGTTCTAACATAGCCAATTCATCTCAAATAGGTGATAAGAGACTATAAAAATCTCTTAACACTTTTTGTAAGAATATGAGCTCCTTCAAGGATGTTTACTAGATCACCAACAATGGACACTCAAAGAGTTCTACTAAAAATACCGAAATGAATACTCAAAAGAACCACAAAAAATGTTTATACACAAATACCCACTAAATGGGTTTCAAGAACAAGAGGAAAAATAGTTTTTTATTGATTATAATCCACACTAAAAACATACAATGAGAGCGGGCAATGCCCCATATTTATACACAAAAATGAGGATGAGAGGAGAGAGTCGTTGGGCTCCCAACGGCTCTAATCCCAATGACTCCTTTGTATTGATTAGTCCAATACAAACCAAACTAAAAAAAAAAAGTAAAAGGGTTAAACTAAAAAATCCCAGTCTAGTTATGATACATTATTTTTAACACTTTCCCTCAAACTTACGGTTGGATAACCGAAAGTTTGTCCAAGAGAAAGTGAAATCTAGGAGTTGCGAGAGGTTTGATAAAGAAATCTGCTGATTGATATTCTGAGGTTACATTGGGAAGATCAATAATGTCATGTAAGAATTCCTCTCGTACATAGTGACAATCCATCTCAATGTTTTTGGTTTGTTCATGAAAGGTCCGGTTGTTGGCAATGTAAATGAAACTTTTGTTGTCATAGCATAGTCGTGATGTCTGAACACTTATGTCATTCAACAATCTCTTTAGCCAGACTACTTCTATAGTGGTTGTAGCCATGACTTTGTACTCTGCTTCAGTTGATGGGAGAGACTTTTTGTTGCTTCTTGCACCTTCAAGAAATCAACGATTCACCTAAAAATACACAGAAACCAATAGTTGAGTGTCGGTTATTTGGATCTCCTCCCCAGTCTGCATCAGTATAAGCAATTAAATATAAAGAGGAAGAAGCAGGCAAGAAAAGTCATCGAAAAACATAAGTTTTAATATATCTAATAATACGCAAAACAACTCCCATATGAACAGTGATAGGAGCATGCTGAAATTAACTTGATGCATAAACTGCATGTGCAATGTCAAGTCTTGTAATTGAGAGATATGACAGTGCCCCGACAAGTTGTTTGTAAGATGTTGAATTTTAAAGTGGTTCTCCATCATCTTCATTTTGACATTGACAACTTTGGGAGTGTTGACCTTCTTCTCATCTAAGATACCAGACCTATCAATAATATCTAGAGCAAACTTAGATTGAGTCGACAAATAGCCTCTAGAAGAATAAGTAACTTCTATACCAAGATTTTTAAAAAAAAACCTAAATTAATCATTTCAAAATATGTTTCAAGAAACCTTTTAATGTTTTCAACTCCCTATTTATCACTTCTAGTGATCATCATATCGTTCACATAGAGGAGAAGGATAATAATACCTGCATCAGAAATCTTAACAAACAAAGTTATGTTAGTCAGATAAGATTGAAAAACAAAATCAAGCATAACTTGACTAAACTTATCATACCAAAGCCTTTGGTGCTTGTTTAAGGCTATACACAGGGCCTTATCTAAACGAAGAGCTTTTTCTTTAGGAATAATAATGCCAGGTGGCAGTTCTATATAAACTTCTTTAGCCAAGCTTCCATTGAGAAATACATTTTTGACATCTATTTGATATATAGGCCATTTCTTTACAGAGGCAAGAGCTATTGAGGTCCTAACTGTGGTCATTTTAACAACTGGAGCAAAAGTTTCTTGATAGTCTATTCCATACTCTTGGGAATATCCCTTGACAACTAATTTGACTTTATACCTTTCAAGAGTTTTGTCACTCTTTGTTTTAAGTTTATAGACCCATCGACAACCTATAGGCTTTTTGCCTAGTAGAATGTCTTGAATAGTCCAAGTATTCTACTTTTCTAAGGCATTTAATTTCACTGTCATAGCTTCTACCCACTCAGGATGTTCCTTTGCTTCAAAATAGTTGAAAGGTTTTATGTAAGAATATATTAATGCAATATAGGTTTGATACTTAGGTGAAAAAGACTCATAAGATACAAATTTTTTAGGGATTTTTGACACTCTAGATGACCTTCTTGTTTGTATCTCTTCCTGTTTTTCATTATTGGTATATTTTTCGAGAGGATATAAATGTTCTAAATTACCAGCCTAGAGTATTGAATACAATCTTGATCATTATGGGATGATTCTTCACTTATCATATCATTTTTAACTTCTTGGTTTTCATTAATATCATAGTCATCAATCTTTGGAACTAAATCCAACAAAAAAAAAGAATATTCATTTATTTTCTTAGTTTTCTCAATTTCAAAAATCTTTTCTTTTCCAAAAAAGATACATTTCTTGACACATAACTTTTTAGTTTTAAAGTCAAAACATTTATAACATTTTTGATAATTGGTATATCCTAGGAAAACACAAAGAATAGCACAAGCAAAGAGTTTGTCTTTTTTGTCAAAAAAAAATGAAACACTTACATCAAAAAACCCTTAACCTAGAATAATCTGGAATTTATTTGAAAAGTTTTTCAATAGGAGATACATTTTTTAAGGAAGAGGATGACATTCTGTTAATAAGATAAACTGTAGTTAGAGTGACTTCAACCCAAAACACTTTAAGTACTTGATTTATAATAAGTAAAGTCCTTGTTGTTTTTATAATATGCTTATGCTTCATTTGAGCTAAACCATTTTGTTGAGGGGTAT
The DNA here is from genome assembly GCF_984573655.1 of Nuphar pumila. NCBI lineage: Eukaryota > Viridiplantae > Streptophyta > Magnoliopsida > Nymphaeales > Nymphaeaceae > Nuphar > Nuphar pumila. Next base: position 26,605,733 of record NC_143255.1, on the reverse strand, counting down.
AGGGACATGATTTTTGATGTGTGATACCGTATAGATTTAGATAATCTTTAAATTCTTTTGATAAAAACTTTTCCCCTGAATCAATGCGAAAGATGAAAATATCATTCTTAAATTGATTTTTAACTAGATTATAAAATATTTAGAAGTGTGAGAAAACTTCATACTTATGTTTAAGAAAATAAATCCAAGTGTCTCGTAAAATCATAAAAAAAAATTACATAATACATAAAGCCACCCTTTGATATAACAGGTGAAGGTTCCCACACATCCGAATGTATTAACTCAAGTGGTCAAGAAGAAACAAAGGTTCTTTCTTGAAAAGGTAATCCCTTTATTTTACCAAGAATACAATTTTCACATGTAAAATTTTTAAAATTATCTTGGAAAAAAATTGGATCTTGGATACACTAGGATAAGTCTCTTATGCTATAGATCTAAATCCAATTTCTGAACATTACAACAAAATGTATTCCTGGGTATTTCCAAAAAATCCATGTAGTATAAGCCTCCTTCCCCAATTAGCTTCCCTGACTGGTGATCCTGCACTTGACAACCTTGAGACGAGAAAGAAACATTACATCCATGGTCAGATAATTGAGAAACAAATAAAATATTTTAAGTTAAGGTTAGGAATATATCTAATTTATGGAATACAAAATCTTTTTGAGTTTTGAGCAAAGTTGTCAGTCGAGGAAGCGAGAGCGGGAAGCGATTCGGGAAGCGAAAGTGGGAAGCGAGACACTTTCAAAATTTTAGGAAGCGAAAAGCGTGGGACGACTTAGAAGCGAACCAAGAATCATCTCGGAAGCGAACTACAAGCGAGGGGGAAGCAAAAAAAGAGAAAAATAAAATAAAAATAAAAATACAAAAAAATGAAAAAAGGGGCACTTCCCCTAAATGGGAAGCACACTTCCCATTTTTTTGTGCGCTTCCTAGCATGTTTCGGAAGGGCGCTTTCGGTAACTCTGGTTTTGAGAGATATTTTCAAAATTTTCTATTTCTTTTATCTCAAGAGATGTTACATCAACGATGAAAACATTTGACCCACTTGAATTATGACATTCTGATAACATATCATTATTTGGTGTCGTATGAAAATAGGCACCTGAGTCAAGAAGCCAAAGAGATTTACCGGGATCAGAGATACCGAAGGAAGAGACCGTGGCTTCAGTGGTTGAAGATGAAGATGCACCTTTAAGTAGAGGTTGAAGCGCCTCCACTAATTGCGTTAAGGACATGTTTCCAATGAATTGTTCACTTGATTCTTGTGGAGGTTCAACAGAGGCAACCTTCTTCTCATAGGGCTTCTTTAATTTTGGACAATTGTCTTGGTTTCCGACAATAATAACAAATAACTTTCTTTCTTTTATACTCATTACCTTGCTTCTCATCATTTGTCCTTCCATAGTGTTGGGGTTTGTAGGTACGAATATAGTTTTTCGGTCTAGATACGGCTAGGACCGAGTCATCATCACACTTTGAGATTCTTTTTTAAGCCTATTTTCTTCTATACTTAATTCTTTTATTGTATCTTCTATCGAAAGAACTTTCCCTCGATAAAGAAGAGCGGATTTGGTGGATTCAAACTCCGATCTCAATCCATTAATAACTTGGAAAAAGTGCTCCATATCTATTTGATTTTGATGGAGTTTTGTGTCTTCTGGACAATACCACTTTGGTTCAAGAAGAGCCAACTCTTTCCATAATTTGGACAAACTATTATAGTATTTTCTAATGCTTTTGTCCCCTTGAACCACATTTCGTACCTTATCTTGTAAATTACACACATGTGTTAAGAGAGTTCATTCTCTTAAGATAATCTCATGCATTGTTTGCATGTTCAAATTTTGCAAGACTTGAACACTTCTTGATGTCGACGCTACTAATGTGCCAAGACATAATCTTGGCATGTCCATTCTCCATTCCTTCCACTTTTTCTCATAAGTGGTTATGGCCTTATTTTTCTTTACCTTCATAAGAGGCAAAGAAAAATAATTTGGCCAACTCTTCCCATAATTTGGACAAACTATTATAGTATTTTCTAATGCTTTTGTCCCCTTGAACCATATTTCATACCTTATATTGTAAATTACACATATGTGTTAAGAGAGTTCATTCTCTTAAGATAATCTCATGCATTGTTTGTATGTTCAAATTTTGCAAGACTTGAACACTTCTTGATGTCGACGCTACTAATGTGCTAAGACATAATCTTGGCATGTCCCATTCTCCATTCCTTCCACTTTTTCTCATAAGTGGTTATGGCCTTATTTTTCTTTACCTTCATAAGAGGCATCTTTTTCTCACCTTCTACTTTGATAAGGATTAGTTTAGGTTTCAGATCGGTCTCATCCACTAATCCCCACAACCTTTTTCCCCATATAAGATGCATCATAATTAAATCTCATGTTACATAGTTGGAGTCGTTGAGCTTAATGGGTTTTATGGTGACTTTATCATTGTCATCCATTTTTACAAGGTTTGAGAGAAAAAAAAAGAGAAGAATAGAGAAGGAGAAGTGAAAAGAAAAAAAGTAACGGTAGAAGTCACGAGCACTTTACCACCACACAAATGCCACCAATCATGAATAATTCGAATGAAAAATATAAGAGAGCTCCAATACTTTCAAATTTTTGAGTGGCACGCTTCCTAATGTTCTAAACACAATTTTCAGCTTGATCATCGAGCTTTGATACCATGTAAGAATATGAACTCCTTTAAGGATGTTTACTAGATCACCAACAATGGACACTTAAGGAGTTCCACTAAAAATACCGAAATGAACACTCAAAAGAACTACAAGAAAGGTTCATATATAAATACCCACTAAATGGGTTTCAAGAACAAGAAGAAAAATAGTATTTTTATTGATTGTAATCCACACTAAAAACATACAATGAGAGGGGGCAATGCCCCATATTTATACACAAAAATGAGGATGAGAGGAGAGAGTCGTTGGACTCCCGACGGCTCTAGCTTTGACTAGTCCAATACAAACCAAACTAAAAAGTAAAAAAAGTAAAAAGCTTAAACTAAAAAATCCTAGTCTAGTTATGATGCATTATTTTTAACACTTTTATCCCCTTGCTTGGTTGTACATATCTTGTTTAGGAGATAATTTAGTTTAGCCATATCCTTTTGAATGAATGAGATCTTTAAGAAGATTCATGCATCACATGACTTTTTGAACTTAATGATGTTGGTGGCAATCTTGAACTCCATGAACCATGAGAGTATTTGAGCGTTATTAGCCTCTCAATCCTCCATTTTGTCTTGATAGTCTTATAAAGTTCTCTTTTTCTTCTTCGTAAGGCGCTTTGATTTAATCTCCTCTTCTCGTTAGCTTAAGTTGGGGTTCATTAGTGGTCCCACTAACAAAACTCCAAAGCTTTTTCCCCTTGACGTGATTTTCCATTGTGGTAGCCCACATCAAGTAGTTGTTTTAATTGACCTTGTAGGAAATGATGGAGGCAGATTCTCTTTCACCCATGCTAATGGTGAAGTGAATGACTTGAAATGGAAGAGCAAAGTTTGAAGACCACCACTACAAATAAAGCACACCAAAGATGGTTTTCAACACTACAAGAGGCTCTGATACCATGAAATGAAACAAGATGTGCACAATTACAATGCCAACAAAGGGCTACAGGCTACACCAAGTGCACAAATACTATGATCTCTAATAGACCGATTACAATCTCGTAAAAGAGATATCTAAACCACAAACTTCAATAGAACACAATGTAAAAATAATGATCTTTGTATTCTCAACAAATATGCTGAAAAACTTACCTCTACATTTACAAGGGTCTCTATTTATAGAGCAATACATGTAGTTCAAAAAGGTGGAAATTTGGACTGCCTCCAACGGACAGAATTATGACCGTTGGGAGTTGGACTGCTCCCAACACTGATTTACATACTAAAATAAATAGAAAAATAAAAAACAAAAAAGACTTTACAATCCCTATTGGACTGTATATATTACAATGCATATAAAAACTAAAATACCCCTTATATATGTATATGTATAAATATATGTATATATATACAATGTATTTTAACACTGACTAAAACATTTCTCATATATATGTTTTGTATATGTTTTTAGTTTCTCATGGCAAAGCAAATTTTCAATTATTGCAAGATTTTCTCTTGCTGAGATTTTCCTTAGAATGAGGTTTGTGACATTGAATAAAAGTAAAACTAATCCTATGTTTTGGATCGAATCCAGATTCGGTATAAATCACACAGATTTGATGATATGGGTTGGATCAGATTCTGATACACATAAGACATCCAACAGATATGCAGTCCCCTCCAATAATACCCTACCAATCTGCAGGTCCCTCTCCACCCCTTCTCTCACCAGCAAGACATACCACTGAATAGCATACCTTCTATCGTTCCTAGCACTCTTGCATCTCCTCTTATAGCTGGAAAATCTTTTTCCAGGCATTTGCTATTGGTGGTGCCATTTTCTGCAAGTGATCTCTCTCTCTCTCTCTCTCTCTCTCTCTCTCTCTCTCTTTCTGTTGAATCCCAACTTACAACAATAATTTCATATTTATACTTGTGTGGATTATGCATAACACCATTCACCGTGTATGCACACATTTGAGTTATTGTCTTTGCCTACAAAGGTTCATGACATTATGTTTTTTGGTGCAGCTGCTGCATGATTTCATTAATTGGAAATCCTTTGGATGGGTTAAGCATCCATTTTGACAATAAAATTTGTTAGGTGCTTGATTTAGTGAAGGGTAGTTCCCAATGATGTCAAAATCAGTTTATGAATGAATCATTTTCTAAAAAGATTCAGAATTGAATTAAATAATTTTGAATCAGCCATTTTAAGTTTTTGATTTTTTTTGGAAGTTCAAACATCATAAAAAATCAAAAGTAGAAACAATCATAGAAGTACAAAATAAAACAGAAGATTAAATATAGGGACCAATCAAATTCTAAAATATGCATTTAATGCCCAAACAATCAAATAGTCAATAAATACTATAATTATAAAAAAAATGAGAAAATAGAAAGAAAATTGATTTTGATTGGAATTGGTGCTGAGTCAGGCCGATTCAATTTGACTCAGACAACGTTGGTAGTACTAGTATTGGGTATAAATTATAAAACCTATGTCACATGGGTACGGGTGCGGGTGCGAGTATGGGTACAAAGGATACGACACAGCAATTTTAAAAAATGTGCGTACGGGGACACAGCTATATATATATATATTAAATATCACATAAATACAAAATAAATTCAAAATAAACTGAATATAATCTAAATATATATGCTATATCTAAAATATATATTATGTACTGAAAATATAAAGTTATAAACTGAAAATATAATTATAAATTATAAATTGAATACAGACTTGTATATACAGAGGGTAAAATGGTGTGTCCAGGTGTCGACGAGTGTCAACACGGGGACATGCTTGTCGACACGGGTATGGAGGGCAAAATGGAGTGTCCGTGTGACATAGTATAAAACCCCTATATTCCGGAAAGTTTTGGTATATTCAGCTTATCAGCAACTAAACTTTGCTATAAATTGGTCATAATCTTTATGGTGCATCCATGAATTCATGCATTCATGCATTCAGTTCTATGCATATGAGCATTGTTTGTTTTGTTTATTTAAAATGGTCTACTACATGCCTAGATTTGTGGAGATCGTCTTTCAAGGAGTTGTTGCTCTTCATGGTGCTGCTGCTGCTTCTCATTTCTATGTCTGTGGTCTATTTTTTTCTACAGTTGAATTACTATCTCAGCGATTCCATTCATGTAGAAGTCTGTAACTTGATCAATTTCTTACTGTGGACATACTATTCAGGTGGTTTTCTGAAGAAGCTTTTCTCATAATTGGACTTGGAGATCCATCCTTCAACAGTGAAAATGTAATCGCTTAATCTTTTGTTTTTTGGCATTTGCTTGATGGTTCTTGGTTTATCATTTCTCGATATGGTATCACCTTGTCCAACAGTTTCTATTCAGTAGTAGGTTGTGGTGATGCAATAGTCTAGTTATTTCCAAGTTTGTATGATATTCATGTATTGTTGTATCTTTTTCCAGTATCTGGGGTTTATACTCTTCATTTCAATGTGTATGAACATATGTAAAGTCTAAGACACTATGAGATGACAGTCTACAACTGTTTTAATTTTCTTCCATCACCTGTAAGCATTGTGCCAGTGATACAGCACACTTTTAACTGAGTTTTGCTTCATTCTTTTTCATATTGATCTATGTTTATGCTATATATACTGTTACACTTTTTGCGGTCATCTCCAAAACTCTAGTGGTGTTAGACAGATGTATTCTGGACCCTATATGCTTGCGTCAAATTGGGTTGTCCTGTCATATATATAATTAAATCTTTTATGGATAAAGTGTGTGCCTTATTGCAAGCTAATCATGTTATTTCTTTGTGATAAATAGGAGTGTAAATTGTCTTTTCATTTCACAAATTTCATTTTGTTCTTATGTATGTGCAGCTATGAAGCTTATTTATTTTTTATGCAGATATTTTTTAGTTTCTAATCTTTGATGCTTTGATTTAGTGAATTTGCTGCTTGGAGTTTGATTATTTGTATTCACATTGTAGAAAACAGTGTTATATATATTCAATATTTAAAATATTATTTAAAAAAAACACTAAAAAAATTAGGTCCTAACCCATCCGAGTTACCGAGTCGACCCACTGACCCGCAAATCAAGGGTCGGGCCTGAGTCACGGGTTTGCCAACTATGGGTGTGTATGGAAAGTTGTTTGTCTAGCATGTGAAGACTCTTTTTCCCCCAAGACAAATATCTACTGTAGTAAAGCAAGAAATGAGGGACTATGTGGACCTGAGTGAATAGCAAGGTCTGACACCATTTTTTTGTATAATCAGATGTGATACTAACTTGATACCTCTTGAAATAGAATCTCCCATTGTGAAATGTAAATAAATTAGATAATCCTGATAATTGCCTTTTTGGATTGTGTAGCAAGGAAAATAAATCTGGTATACTTTCAAACTTTGAAGTGCTTGAACATTTATGATCTAGAGGGGCAACACAGGATCCTTTGTGCTCTCTGAGGGTTGCAACTCAATCAAAATGCAGGGTATGATTTATAACTTTTTATTGCTAAATGTCAATCCATGCTTTTCATAAGCTCATGTAAGATTCTTTTTACCCCTTAAAGCATTCAAATTTTGTTTTTTCAGGACCAAAGGGAATATTTGTTTTTCATGCATTTGCAGGTATTTGATTACCTGGTTCAAACTTCTGCAGCATCTCAAACAAGAGAAAACATAAGAGTTCATGAAGAGATCAGAAAAGTACAAGCTTACAAGTGCTGAGAAGGTTCAAATTGTAAATCTAAGCCGTTCCACACCAGTCGAACTTTTTGTGGTAATCCTTCTTTAACCCGTTGATATTGGGAGCTTGGACTGATTGGTGGTTGTTCCTTTGACTCAAGGTGTTGATTCTTGTTTTTTCAAAGTTGTCTCTCTGTAGGTCATCTTATATGTTCATAAAGGTGCAAGAAACTGCATTATAAAATTGTTGGAGCATCAGCTTGGTGAAAATTTAGTGGACTAATGTTGTAGCTACCTCCTCAACTCCTTAAATGCCTCATCAACGTCTTTCTTCCAAACACTTACCACTGGAGGAGTTTGACCAAAATCCTACCTAAATTTTTGTCTTCCAAACAAAGCCTAAACTCCATTTGAGTTGCTTAATGCAGTTTGTGAGTCTTAACTGTCATCCAAATGGAATCATCATGCTTCTCAGTTCTAGATTCATTCATGTTGTTGAGCTGGTTTCTCCTGCTTGACTTCGAGATGGAAATGGGATAATGATGGGCACTTGTTGACTCCTATCTGAACTCTGATGCTTATGGTGTTGGTGATTGCGGATCATGGAACAAGTTGAAAATAGAATGGATGAGGACAAAGTGAATGAGCTTCTGAACATGGTGGTTGAGCTCTTAACACCTCATCCAAATAAATCCGGTGCTGAAGATCCAATGGAATCGCAAGAAGCACAGTGATCACTACTTAACTAGTTTCTAATTCCTTTTTTTGCCTTGGAAACAAGTAAACTTTTACAGTTTCATTATCAAAATCCGAACATGACAGTCTAGGCATGCTCTAGGAAAGTCTTAACCACTCGGTACAGAAATGAAAATGTCTGAATAGCTTATGAAGGATTTACCTGTACAGGAAGTATAGTTTCATCAATTCAATGGATTGGAAACTTTAAAGCACATTTAAGCTTGCATTGCTTGTGTTTTTACGCTGTTCGTTGACACACACACACACACAGAGAGAGAGAGAGAGAGAGAGAGAGAGAGAGAGAGAGAGAGAGAGAGAGAGTTGTGGGGGCTTAGAAGGGGAAGAAATAAAATCCCATCTGGATGTCTCACAATATCATGTTTTGCAGGATTCTTGTGTATCGGTAAGAGCACAAGCTCTACGAAACATGATATTTGTGAGGGAAAATGTTCTTTGGTGATTTGGATGCCTGTTGGTCAGGGCTGTTGAAACACGTTATTGCTGAATCAAACAGCTGGAGGACCGCAGGTTGTCTTTGCAATGTGTATGAGCGTGTCATTGCATCACATGACTGGTTACATGTTTCATTAACTAAACGAAAACATGCATTGCTAATTTCACAGAATGGCCTCTCTCTCTCTCTCTCTCTCTCGTACACACACAAGGCAAGGTTGGGAGCAAGGCTTGTGGATGATTGATAGCTGATTGTTAGCAATTACTACACCTGGTTTTATAAACATAGATTCTGATGCAGAGCATTTGGGTCATCATTACAGTTAAGAGGAGTTGGATGTGAATCCAACTCTCCATACTAGATCCGGAAAGAGATATCGAAGAAGATCCAATTCAAATTTGGGTCATTCGGGTCTAAATGGATTTCAAGGGTAAAATGGTTATTTTAAATATTTTATTTTTTGAGAATTTTGGTTCTTATCATCTCAGAAAATATATCTTGTTTTGTGATTTTTGAAATCACCTTTGTATTTTTTTGTTTTATGTTTTAGGTGTTGGATTCTACGGATCTGAATAGTTTTAGTGTTCATTAGAATCTATTTTGGGCACTAGAAGGTGTATTGGGTATGTTGGGTAGTTTTAATTTTTATATTTAGCTTTGGGTATGGACTTTGGTCCATTCTTTTGAAGGTGGTCCAACTTGCAAGTATTGGATCTTGAAAGAGATTTGATATTTCAAGTATTGAATCCACATTGGCGCCCTTGAGTATGGATTGTATTTAAACTAATGTGTATCCCTTTTCAAACTTTAAATCCACCTACAAAAATAATGTAGAAGGGTTTTTGAGGTCTCTTGAAAATTAGTGGAGGCCTCTTTGACTTCTTTGACCATTTTTGAGAGAGAGAAGTCCAAGTTCCAAAAAGATTTCTATTAGTAACTAACTATTGGTCACTTTGAGAGGTGCTTTGGAATTAAGCTCATGCATTTAACTTGCCATGGGCCTTTTGCCATCATTTTGAAGAAAGAAGAATTAAGTGTGAAGAAGAAGACGTTAAAGTGGGCTTTGGCTGGTTCGTGGTTAGTGTTGTTGCTGTCCAGAACTCCATTGCTGGACATGTTCTCAATTGGAGTGGTTCAAGCTCCATTGTTGCCCTGTTGCTGCCCGTGTTCGCTGAGTAACATTGTTCATGGTCCTTGTTCGTGAGAAGTTGGTTCATGGTTCGTGGTTGCTGTTCTAAGCTCGTTGCTGCTGCATTGGTGACACCCATTGTAGCCAACTTATCCTTGAATCTCTTGTGTTGAAATATGCCCATCTTTGTGGCCGTATTGGAGTTGGCTCGTACGTTGTTGGTGGAGATCATCTACTCGATAGTTTTTTCGGTTTGAGAAAAAAACAAACTATAACCTTTGTAGATTAAAATTTTAACTGCGTTTATTTTTCTGAATATTATTGTTATTATCAATAGGTAGATTGATTGCTATTTCATGATTGTTGAAGTTCGAATTTTTTATTATCAATTTCTTGAAATTTGCAAGTTTGTGCAAAGTTGCATGCTAGTTTGTAGGATTTGGTTTTGTTATCTTTGTTCGATTAGAATTTTATTTCTAATGGGAGTTGGGAGTTATTGGCGGACGGGTTTATTTTTTATCATTGGTGGTGAATTTATGTTTAGAAGTGTTCTGTGCAAGTCAAACTATAAACATAAAAACTAAAATCAAATTTAATCTGTATTTTGTGTTCGTAATGTTTTATGAGTGTTTTTTGGTGCATCTCGGATTTCTGCTTAGGGAGATCCTTTATCTGTATTTTAGGCATAACTCTCTCGTTTGTGATCGAAAAATTGTGTGGTTTATTTTATTGAAAACCTATCGACCTTTTTGACAATCTTTATGTTCTGGCCATTCTCTGTTTTGGGTGTTATCGCTGTCGAAAGTGGCCTGAAATAGAAATGACAGTTACTCGGGTCACTGTTCTGTCCTTCGTTAGTCCGCCTCATTGATTAAATCATATGTGAACCATCCGAACTCCAAAAAATTTGATTTTTGTTTCGTTGGAAAGACAACAATTTTATCTAAAACTTTTGTGTTCTGTCCTGAGTGTGACAACATTCTAACCCAATAACCAGTCTCATTGTTGGATCCGTATCTCGACAATCAGTTGTCAAAACATTAAGAATTTAAGTTCATTAGAAATGTGACAATTATAAACATCTTTAGTGTTGCACGTGCTTACAGATGAAGAGATCTGCTGTATCAAAACACAGCAAGACTGGAAACCTGTCGGGATTTTGGATTTCAATTTAATGCTTCCGCGAATCGGTTTCGTTTGAATCTTGGATCATGGACTAACCCACAGTTAGTACTGCATCAGATTCCAGGATCACAGAATGGCCTACCTCATAATCATGGTGTTATTGCCCCCGTAACAAAACCATGCTTAAATTCCCATGTTATCATTGCGATGTCTGATACCATGGCCCTACCATGGTATCAAATTGGCAGACAATGTTGAAAGAGTTTGAGAACTTGTTTGTGGAATTTACCGACACATTTTTTCACCTATTTACTCCTTGATGTGTGTCTGAAAATGATCATTATGGCTTGTTCTTAGTGGCATACCTTAAGATTCTTAAGCCCCAGCGACATGGTTGGAGAGAGGTATGGAGGTCTCTGATGTGCCTGAAAAAGCTTGAATAATAAAGATAGTTTCAAGATGAAAAATGATGAATTTTGTGGGAATGGTTTTTATTATTCCTTTGGTCAGATCTTCAAAAAATCATTAATGTTTCTAATTGATTGACCAAGGACTAGCACCAAGTTCATGAACTCCAATGCTCCTAGACAAATGTTGGGGTTCATGAACTTGGTCTAGCACAAATTTTATACCACTGAATTTTTCTACCTTCACATAACTGTATATTGTGAAACATGTTTATATATAAATTGTTGTAATACTCGTGATGCAACATCTTCAACATCAGCAATTCAGAGTTTAAATTTCAAGATGCCGTTGGGCCATGTTCGTGCATCATGTTCCACATGACCAAGTTCATAAAACTCCAAAATCTTTCATTAAAAGAACCAGAACTGAAGAGAGAGAGAGAGAGAGAGAGAGAGAGAGAGAGAGAGAGAGAGAGAGAGAGAGAGAGAGAGAGAGAGAGCATGGCCCTACTCTGGAATCTGAATTCAATAACCCCACTGACTCGAAACCCGGTTCCATTCGTCCCCTATGTCATCCCTATATTCATACCCCTCTTTGGGATTTCATTGATGCAAGTCTTTTTTTTTATCAGACCGAACCCCATAGATGTGATCTGCATCATTCACTTAGTGAAGATCGAAATTTAAATCCCCCAAATCCCACTTGTGTACAGGATTTTTTGGCAATTCAAAAAATCAACAATTGATAAAACATAAAATTTTTATGAATTAGAAAATCATATTTTTCATTGAAAATAGGATCCAATGGTCCATTCTTATTAAATCGATCATGTTGAATCCTGTACGGTCAGATTTGAGCACAACTTACATCATAAGGTCAAGGTCATGAACGTGGGGATGAGTGGAACCGAACTGACTCTGCCTAGTACTATTGTGTGCATGAGAGAGGGTTGGCCAAGGCCTAGAGAGAGAAAGCAAGCATGCTACTGCTGCAACAGTGATTCAGCAAGCCCGCTCTTCATGTCATTTCCAATCAAGTACCTATTATTATTATTATTCCATCATGTTCATCAACCTAATTTCTGTACATTTCTACATAACTCCTTGGACTTTGTAGCCCATATTCCCAACTGCTCTCCTTGACTAGTTAACACTCGAAACAATTACCCCACAATATAATACAGTTTATAACACCTACAATCTTTCACCACAAAGATTTACTGTCACAACAAATTTTCCAAAATTCAAAATAAAAAATGTATAAATTGCTTAGAGAGAGAGAGAGAGAAGACAAACGGATACACATGAAATCGAACTTCTTAACGTGTAAAAGCTGTACTCTTCAAAGGTACGCCCTCACGTGCCAATCTTTTGACAATGACCCCACCGTGAAAGAGGTAAACCAGGTCCATTGGGCTCATTTCCCCACCACCACCCTTGCCTTTTCCCCATATACCCATCGTATCCCTTCAATTTTTACTACACCTAACCCATCCTTCTGGATTAAACCCATCTTAATTGATAAGCGTGGGTTACCTCGCGCTGAATCAGTGGGGAGGGACACGCAGGCTATTTTATGGGTGCCTTTACTAAGGCATGAAGAACTTGTTCCCACATTGGCACCTCCAGGCCTCTGGGTAGTACTCAAGTGGGCTGCTTCGGCCAGGCTGGATGGCGACGTGGACCGGCCTGCAAGGCTCGCACCTGCCGCACCTGGCCCGGCAAGTGGGTGGCGATGATCCGATCAATCGCCGCCTTGTGCTGTCACCAACATTGTTGCTATATGAAAAAGAACACCACCACCTGTTTGATGTCATTCCAAGCTGCTGCTTCATCTTTAATGCAAGAGGGTTAGTATTGTGGTATGACATAATTTTGAAAATGACATACAAGTTTTTATTTTTGTATAATACATTCATAAGAAAGGTTAATACAATGCAAGTGTTACGAATTACAAACAAAAGAATAAAACGAACTCACTGAAAACTTGAATGAAACTAGTAAAAGGCGACATAAAAGATTCTATATTGAACAAAGTTGTAGCTTTAGATAGAAAAAAAATCCAGAAACATAACCAGTAAAAACTGACCCATGTCGTTGGAATAAAGCTTGATGATGATGGTGATGTGTGTTTGTGGAATAATCAAAATATTCTTATGCCTTCTCACAGTTTTCTCCACTTGATTATCATCTTTGAAATGACAATCAAGAACTAAAGAATAAAGAAAAACTCTATTGAATAACGAGAGTGAGGAAAGTTGAAGCTTTAGATAAGAAGGAATTGAAAAACATAGCCTGTAAGACCGACTCATATTATTAGAATAAAACAAGATGACTGATGATGATTGATGTGTTTTTGTATGACTGTCTCATTCAAAAAACAACATGAGATGGCCGCTCATAAAATGATCAGGATTTAATGACTTTGACAGGCAATGGATTTACCATTTACCATTTAAAGTGACTGAAAGTTCTACTTGGCTCTTGACGGGTGGTAAAGGGGACAGGGTGGTGTTTGGTCATTGGATAAGACAAGGGGGCAGGTCTGCCATTCTACTTTTCTACTGAAAAACATGTCAACCACGTTAGGTCCAGAAAATGGCAACTCACTATTTTACCATAACCACAAAGATGCTAGGAAATAACAAAGCTCAGTTTTTGACAGAATTCCACCCACAGAGAAAAGAACTTGACAAAATGATCCCCCCCCCACCCCCACCACCACCACCAATTCATGCAAATGACCAAAATATTCTCAGAAAATAACATTGGCAGGCTTCCAGCAGAATCATGGTTTCCCCAAGAGACACACTGTCACAAGAAATGATAAAGAAAAATTAGGAGGAGATATAGATGTCACATTTAGAACATACAAAGGATTTTCTAGGAAATAATGCCAGGCAGCACAGGGGCGTCAACTTTGGTTTTGATTGAAAAAGAAGGTAAGTACCACAATGCCCATGATATTCAAGATTTCAAACTTCTCCCGAAATGACTACCAAGAAGCCTCTATTCATCTGAGTTCCACTTAATCAAACTTAGTAACCATCACTTAAGCACTCCTAACTAACATGTTCCACAAAATCCTAGAGAGAGAGAGAGAGAGAGAGAGAGGGAGTAGTAGGTACCTCTTCCATCCCTTTGTTAATTTGTTGTTGGTCAGTTCTCACCATTAATGCAAAACCTGTAGAGAGAGAGAGAGAGAGAGTAAATGAGGAAAGATGGAGAGGGGATTAATGGAAGACAATGGGAGGTAGGATTTACTAAGTGAGTAAAGGAGAAAAGATGGATGGATAATAAATATGGAAGAGAATGGAAGCTCAAGGATTTAATGGGTGGGAAGGGGTTACAGGTTTGCTTACCAAGAGGCCTTACGGCTGAGGCAACGCCCAGGAGCAGCAACAACGTCAGAAGCACCGCCGGAACCGCGAGAATCCGGCGAGAAGATGGCGTGGAGGGGACACTCGACCATCTTTGCGCGACCATCGCCACAGCTAAACTAGTTGGCGACACCAAACAGAGGATACGACTCGACCCCTTCTTATTCCTCCTCTCTCTGTCACTCTATCAGACAGGCAAACAGGGAGTGCTGTGAGAAAAGAAGAATAAATTAACGAATTAATAGATAGATGAATGAAAAAATATGTTTTAAGAGTAAAAGAAGAATGTGGAGGGGGTCAGGGCCTCAGGGAAACCGGTGAGAGAGAGAGAGAGAGATTTATGATTGTATTGTAGTGTTTTTTCTAACATTTTTATATTTTCATAAATTTTTATTGCGGTAAACTTACTGATTTACATAAGGGTCTCTTAGTCAATGGCAGTGTCTATGTATATATACACACACGGGAGAAAGAGATGTGTAATTTCTAAGCCATTCTCTCAAACCATCCCAAACCCGTTTAAAAACATAAGTGTTTTTTTGCTTAATTCAAACTTGTAGCAGGATTTCTCCTTGTTTATTCATTAAAAACCATGTTTTGGATTGAATCGATTTAGCAAAGATTCTTGGTTTTTAGTTAATTAAGTTTTTAGTGCAATGTAAACAGTTTTGTTAACTTTAAAACACATCTAAATATGAAACATATTTAGATTAATACATGTTTTCAACTAAATAAAACATAGAGATCACATCTATAGGTTTACATTAAGCAAAACACACATGTAAATATAATTTCTGAAAGAGTTTTTCATGGGCTAAGAAATAAATGGTATGAAGAGCTACGCATTTCTCTCTCTCTCTCTCTCTCTCTCTCTCTATATATATATATATATATATATATATATATATATATATATAAGAATGTTACAATGCTCAACAATTTGTGCATTTTAATACAATGCACAAAAGATTTTAAGGCAACATATACAAAGTAGCTTTTTGTAGTCTTTGCATTGGGTTTGTGGTTATTTCCTTTCTACGCTTTATTACCTAGTTTTTAACAATTAGTGTCAATCTAACTTTCTTAAAAAACAACAAATTGCCTTTTCCTATCCTTGCATCTACCCTCTCATAGCTCAATCTTATATATATATATATATATATATATATATATATATATATATATATATATATATATAGGGGAATGAAAATCCTCCCAAACCTCTCCAATAAATTTTTTTGGTATTTTCTTCAAAATTATGACCATACAGCATGATTGATTTACTATAAATCAGCACGGATCATGAATTTTACTAAAGAAAAATGGTATTTGAAGCCTAAAAAATTTATGAAAATTATACGCCATTGATTTTGAAACTTATGAAAACATATTCATGCATCGGAATCAAATGCTCCAAGAACTTATTCCTATAAAAACAAGCATATAGATCACATCTGTAGAGTCAAAATTTTGAAAAAAATACAAAAAATCCAATAAAACGTTCATTGAGAAGGTTTGGAAGTGTTTTCCATTGGGGAGGTTTTAATTTCCCTATATATATATATATATATATATGAGGCATGAAAACCTGTTTCATTTGTCCAAATCTAAATAGGTTTCACACCCATAATCTATCTGTTGCACTAACCTATGGATTGTTCAAAGATAAACACATCAAAAGTACATCGATCTACTGATTCAAGCATGGTCATGGGCATCTCTCTCTCTTGCTAGTTGTTTGGCTTCTCTGACTAATATAAAGCCCTTCGTGCTTTCATGATGACTTCTCTTATAAACAAAACATTCTGTTGTGTAACTGCTAAAGTATGACATATACAACATGTCATGAATTTGCTGATAAAACCACCATCCAGTCAAACTTGTAGCCATGTTGGATGGTAGGTTTTGGGTGGGTTTGGATGAATGTCAGATGCATATTTCCGGTAACTTTCCATTCGACAAATGCAAAGTTGGTCAACCATGAATAAATACACGGACAGGACAAGGTACTTGTAGATTTTGAACATGCCAAGATTGGTCATTGATAGATAAAATGTAGTTTGCAGTCACCAAAAACCCATAACAGAAATTACAAAAAATTAACTTTCGAGTAATTTTTGTCACAACCTTTTCTGAATGCACAAACTGTTGTGCATGGTAACGCTTCCCCTCCCCCCCATCCGCGGGCGTGCACACACACACACACACACAACACACACACACACACACACACACACATATATATATATAACCGTCCAACTAAATGTCCAAAATCTACAACCCATTGATGATCAATGGCATTCCTTCTCAAACGATCGAGTTTTTCATCGACCAGACTTTACATATTAGATTTGTACCATTCATTTAGTAAGTGACATGTTTTAGATTCTGAGTTTTTAATAATTAAATGCATTTTTGAAAGCACTAAAAATCAACGGCCCATAATACTCATTGTAAAGTATTAAAGGAATTGTGAGCCATCAATTTTTCATGTTTCAAAAAACATGTTTAGATGTTGTAAAGTCTTTGCGTAAAGAATATTTCTTACTAAATAAATTAAAAAGAACAAATATATAAGGTCCGATCGTTGAATCACTCAAACATTTGAGGAGAGTTGTCTGATAGTCATCGGTTATAAATTTTGGACCTTCCTTTGGTTTGAATGGTTCCCTTTCTCCATATATATATATATATATATATATATATATATATATATATATATATATATATATATATATATATATATATATATAAGAAAACTAGAATATGTAAACTAGCAAAATATCAAGATTTTCATAGGCTTTTTTGCAAATCTAACCCTGCAGTGTGATCCATTTGCTTAGAATTAACTATTGGATCATCATAATCAGATCAACAAAAGTGATTTTTTATGCTTGCATATTTACAAAAATTATGAGCCATTGATTTTCAAGCCTTAAAAGATCCTTTTTATACATCTTAATCAAAGGATTCAAGAATTTATGTCTATAAAACCATGCATCTAGATCGCATCTGTACTATGAAATTTAAAAAAAATAAAAAAAAGCCTATGAAAATCCCAATGCATACCAGTTTACATATTTTACTGATTTACATATTTTAGTTACCGTGTATATATATATATATATATATATATATATATATATATATATATATATAAAGAATATAAACCTCTCCAATGAAAACAGTCCCAAACCTATCATCCAATAGAAAAATTTTGGTATTTTTTTTCAAAATTCTAACCATATAGATGTGTTCAACATGATTGATTTACTAGAAATGGACACTTGAATAATAAATTTTGGATAGAAAAAATGGTATTTAGAGCTTTAAAAAATTATAAAAATTGTACGCCATTGATTTATGAAACTTATAAAATTCCATCCAAGAATCGGAATCAAATGCTCCAAGAACTGGTTCCTATAAAAACAAGCATATAGATCACATCTTATGGTCAAAAATTTGAAAAAAAATAACCAAAATATAATAAAATGTCCATTGGGTAGGTTTTCATTCCTCATATATATATATATATATATATATATATATATATATATATATAGAGAGAGAGAGAGAGAGAGAGAGAGAGAGAGAGAGAGAGAGTAATGTGTTCGTTAGGCCCCCTTTTACATTAGGTCCCTTCAAAAATTATAGTTTTAAGTATTTTTCCTTATGTCTAGCACCATAAATGTGATCTATAGGGTTTTTTAGTGCGAACTGATTTTTGGATTGCCAGAATCTAACCTGTATACAAGTTTTTTTGGTGATCCAAAATCAATGGCTACGAAGATACCAATTTTTTCTGGCTCAAGAAAATATGTTTTTTTATAAAAAAAAACATAATCCAAGAGTCGATTTCTATTAAATTGAGCATGCTAAACACATGTCACAGTTCAGATCTATTATAAAACACTTAAAACTTATGGGGGCAGAATGAGAAATGAGGCTTAATATATGTTCAGTTCACATATATATAGGAAAACCCGTATACGGGTTTTCCTTCGAACGTGTGGCACTACACCACACATTTTTTTTTTCAAAAAAATGACTTTTAGCTACGGTTTTGTACCGCCTCTAAAAGTCAATTTTTTTGCCTAGACATTTAGCAGTTGTCAAGGCCGCCGCTAAATGAATGGAGTGCACACAAAAAAAAGATCAGCCATCGCCGTTGGATTCCAACCCATCTTCAAACATAATCACTTTGTGTTTGAAGATACAGGTTACTCTCTCTCTCTCTCTCTCTCTCTCTCTATATATATATATATATATATATATATATATATATATATATATATATATATATATATATATATAAACCTGTAACAGTGAATGAGCAAATAATCCATTGTTATCGGATGCATATCTGCCCCTGATCTCGAGTGGATTAGCAGTGAAATATGCTTTTTTTGTAAAAAGCACATTTAGCAGCGGTTGCAACCACCTCTAAATGTGCTTTTTCCGCCCAGAGCATTAGCAGCAGCCATGTGCTAATGTTCTTTTTTTTGTGCAAAATCAACACTCCAGCATGCGTCTGATGCTGTTTGATGTTACAGGTTTTCCTATATATATATATATATTGATTGGTTTCTCCCAACAGTGGGAGGGAATGGATGGCCTCAAATTTTCAATGTTTTGATATTTTTTGATAATCTAACTTTACAGATGTGATTTAGATGGTTTGTTTAGTAGGAACCAACTTTTGAATCATTCAATTGTGACATGTGAGCAAGTTTTTTTAAAGATTTAAAAAACAGTAATTTGAAACTTTTATAAATTTTAAATCGCATGAAATCATATTTTTCGTAAAATTAATGTGTGATCCAACAATTGATTTTTAGCAAATGGATCATGCTGAACACATCTACGACCAGACATTGCAAATCAAGACCGTCCACATTATATGAATGGTTGAAGGAACCATGTATATGTGTGTGTGTGTGTGACCCTACATTGGAAATTTTCAATGGGGTTTGTGGTGGTAGAGGACGGATAAGGTCGTTAGGCCATGGACTTGTCTACTTTTGTATTTTTTTTCTTTTGTATCGACTATGGTTTTATACCTTTTGTGACATATATGATCACTTCATTTGCGAGCTGGGTATGAGACTTTCGGTTGTATTGAGGATTAGGGTTTTGAGAGCTTTGTATCCTGACTCTATGTTCCTCGCATTTGCTAGTGGATTTCTCACTCCTTTGCATGGGCATAAGCCTGAGTGTTGAACCAAGTAAATCTTGTGTCTTTTCTTTCTTTTTTTTCTTTATTTTGTTGTTTGTTTCATTACTATTATGGTTGTGTATAACAAATGTGATTTGCAAGGTTTATTTTGTATAAAACAAGTTCTGAATAATGTGATTGTGACATGTAAGCTGGTTTTTTAAGAGGTTTAAAATCAGCAACCCACAACACACTAAAATTTCACAACTCAAAAGCCATATTTTTATATTGAAATAACATGATTCAAGGTTTGATCCTTCCAAAAACAAATCAAATTGAACACATCTATGTGGTAAATTTTGAGTCCATAAAGCTTGAACCTGTGATTTTCAACTCAATGGTTTTATGCCTTCAATAATACTGAAAGTTAACCTACATGGGAGGGAATGGACAATTTCGATTTTTTAATTTTTTATTCTTTTTCTCTAATCTAACCTTATGACAATGTCATACATGGTTTGTTTAGTAGAAATCAACTTCTAGATGGAGCAGAATTGATTATAAGGTTTCAAAATTTAAGGGCTTAAAAGTTTCATAAATTTGAAAGCTCACGAAATCATATTTTTTTTATCAGAAAAAACATGATCTACCAATCAATTCTTGACAAATAAAGCATGTTGAGCACATCTACAAGGTCTAAATTGCAAAACATGACAGAATATTGAAAATCAACATTGTCCACATGGAAAAAAGAACTAATATATATATATATATATATATATATATATATATATATATATATATATATATATGATTAATATTTGATGCTATTAAAAGCATCAAATTATATGAAACTATTGAGCTGAAAATCCATAGGTTCAAGTTTTATCAACTTAATATGATCACATAGATGTGTTCAAGAAGGTTTGATTGTTAATGGTCAAATTTTGGATCATGTTATTTCGATCGAAAACATAAGTTTTTGAGTCATGAAATTTAGTGCATTGTGGATTGTTGAATTTTAAAGCTCTTAAAAAACCTGCTTATGTGTCACAATCGTATGATTCAAAACTCATTTCTCACTGAACAAACATTGTCGATCATATCCATAAGATTTAATTTACAAAAAAAATAATTAAACCTATGATTTTTCATATCAATAGTTCCATAATTTGGTGCCTTCACTGACACCATATATATATATATATATATATATATATATCAAGATGGGCACGACGCTAAATGAAACTTGCTAATGGATTTTCAATATTTTTTAAAAATTTTGATTGTATAGTTGTGATTTATATATTTTTTTATAGGAATCACCTCTTGGAGCATTTGATTCTAATGGATAGGTTTTTATAAGGTTTCAAAAATCAATGGCTCATAATTTTCATAAAATTTTTAGGCTTTAAATACTATTTTTTTCATCCAAAATGCATGATCCAAGCATCAATTTCTAGTACATCAACTATGTTGAACACATCTATTGGGTCAAAATTTTGAAAAAAAAATACCAAAAATCTATTAGCATGTTTAACTTCGCACCATGCCTATTTTGTAGGATTCCATTTAAAACTCTTTTGGTGTTCTCTCACAATATTACCCTTTAGATTTTACCCTCTTTTTTTATTATTTACACGGAGAAACCACCCTCAAGATCAAAGAACTAGTGGCACTGGTTCTGCTTGCCATACTTAGGGTCGTTATCAAAACTCCGTGGGCTTACCCTTTCCCCAAAAGAGTCATCATACATACTTTAGCTTGTGCAAGGGGTGATGCCCATGAGATTTGAACCTAGACTGCCCACCTAGTGACCTAGGCTCAATCCAACTAAGCAAAACCCCTTTGAGGCTTAGATTTCACCCTCGTAGAATGAGGTATTCTAATTCCCAATTTCACGTGTATGTTGGGAAAGAAAGGTGTACGTTATGGCTATTTGAGCTCAAAATGTTAAATGGTGATGACTGGTGCTACAAAAGATATAGAACCAAAAGGGGTTACATGAAAAAGAAAAAAGCAAGCACGCATTTTAAAGTTTTTTTTTTATTTATTTAAGATGAATATTTAAAATAATTAACTATTCATATTTAATCAATCATTAAAGTATTATATACATATGCAATCGATCGTTGTTTGATACTCACTTAAAATAGTATAACAGAAAAAATACCACGTCTTTTAAGGAACTTGAATGCTTTCTTTAACATTTTATGATTTTCAAAACCTCGTTTTGTATCAGTACTTAGTATTAGTATTAGTATACTTCCAACCCGTGGAGCAGAAGAGGATAGATGGGCTGTTCTTACCGTCTAAACCAATGTTGCCAGTATCGGAATCGGACCTGTATCATTTGGCTACTCGGACCCGATACCGATTCTCAAGTGAATCGGCCCAAAAATAACTAAAAAAATATTACATGTGAATCAGAATGTGACACGTGTTAAAGCCATTAAAATAAAAAATTAATAATTTTAAGTTTTTTTTTTTTTACATTTATTAAAAAAATAGCCTATTAAAATCGGTATCGTATTTTGGGCAATAGGCCCATAAACAACCTACAGTTTATTTTACTAAGTAACCCAGTTCTCTGTGAGGTTTTTTCTTTCATCATCACATAAAAGAAAATAGATTGCTCAATGACAAAATATATATGATACTCATCACAATATATGCCTAATTAAAAAATAAATAGAGGCCAGCTGCATGTTCAAGTTTCCTAGCTAGCTACTCCATTGAATGGGACCCACATCTATCATTTGTCTAGTTGCATCGTTTTGCATGGCTGCTATGCTTGTTTTTTTTTTTTGGGGGGTCAATGTGACAATTTTTCGTGATTTTAGTGGAAGGATGGGCCCAAACTTGAAAAAAAAAAGATATACATTAAAAAATCCTGATATATTTAAAACATCTCATATTGGTTCATATTCATAGGGTATGACTAAGTTTTTATGCTGGCTGTCACAGGCCTACCGCAACCCTCCTTCTTTATCCGGGCTTGGGATCACCGGCAGTGTATAAAGGCGAAGTTATAATGATTTTCAACCTCACCGAGGACATGGCACGGGATAGAAATGAATGGAGGAGAAGGATTCATGTGGAAGACCCATAATGATTTTCTTTGTTGGTTCATATCGCCGACCCCAATTGTTTTGGAATGAAGGCGTTGTTGTTGTTATATTTAAAACATCACGATTTTACTGACATTTTCAAAGCAAAAATGCAATATTTTTTTCTAAATGTCATTTATTTTGACGAAAGTAAACCGTTTTTTTAGTTAACTATGAAAATCTTTAAGTGAAAATTTAATATAATATTAAAAACTTAGGTGTCTTACCCCATCGAAAAAGAAAAAAAAATTAGGAGTCTTCTTTATTATCTCTAAAAAGTTTAGGACTTTTTTTTTTTGAAAGAAAAAGTTTAGGACTTTCGTTTGTGTTTTTATTCCGAAAGACAAAATTCACATTGGGGAAGTCCATGCTCGTCCATCTCCGAGGAAGACTTGACTATTTCAGTAATTCTACAAAAACCGTATCAAAGTCAAAGGTTAAAAAAAGCTCGGGGAGGAGGAGGAGCGTCGTTCTTTACGTGCGGGGGGCTCGTGCGAGCGTGTGAACATGTCTCGTACAGGGCGAACAAGCGCGGGCCCCCACATCTGGACACCGTGCCAAAGCAACGGAGTCTAGAAAGACCCGCAAGTGGGACCCACTTTTCGGACTGTATGGGACCACTTCCAAGAGTATGTACGCTTGAGAACAAGCCACGCATGTCAAGTGGGTCCCACGCGCCGACCGGGGGGCTGCACTGACCACAAGAATTGTCTAAGGGCCATGAGGTCATTAAATGCATTTGTCTCAATGAATGAGGAGGTCAAAGGTTGACGGTTTTAGCCTTTGACTTTTAGCCGCCGTGTAAAGGGATTTGACCGGTTGGTTCGGACCAAGTCCACTTGATCAACAACTGGGCTCAGTCAATCGCGAGCCAAGCCTTGCGATGGCTTGAGCGGGTTTGCATGGTCCGAGTCCACTTTGATCATCAACTAGGCTTGGTCATTCCCAAGCCACGTGGCGTTTGCTGTGGATGGTAGGACATAGAACCACGTGAAAATGTGACCAAGTTCATGAACTCCAATAATTTGTTACAAGAGTTCATGAGCTTGATCACGTTTCAATATGTACCACAACTGCAACTCAACCATGCGTATAAGGGCTTGAAAATGGGCGGGGCTGGCCCAGCCATGTTCCTGGACACAAGTGTCACATCTTATAAATGATTGAAGACCTATTTGAATGTCATTTTTGAAAAAATAAATTTGATATGCCTATATATATAATAATTTAAAAAATAAATTAAAAACCAAATTGGGAGATAATGATTTCAAAATCTTGTTTTCATAATTTGTTATAATTTGATTTCTCCAATGATTTCCAACCATGGGTTGGTAGAAAAAAATGTTGAAGAAAGAAATATTACTACTTTTTTATTTTCCATTCAAAATAAGGTTATGTAGGAGAGATGGCAAAGTGGTTCAAGGCATAACATTGGAAATGTTTATAGGTGTTTGTCGGGGGGAAAATCAACATGAATCGAAGTCCTAGATATCTATTTATATGAAGAAGAATCATGTGAGAAAGGGGATTCTTATTTGTCCAAATGGTACTTTGGGCTTCATATATAAGCATGAACAAATTAATAATACTGCTTCATCTTTTTAGTTGCTCTACCCGATCCATCAGTCGCCAGAAAAAGAAAAGAAAAGAAAAGAAAAGAATACACATGATATACACCTTTTAGTGTTGAGAGAATGCCATGAAGTTTCGAAAAAACAAAAAAAAATTGAAAAACAAAACTTCTTTATTGTCCAAGAAATTTTTTTTTGTGCATGATAATGAAACTTTAAAAACTATTTTTTGAGGAGGAAAAAAAACAGCCAAACATGTTTTTTCTTGGTTAAGTAGCTTTCAAAAGAACATTTTTGAGTGTCATCCAAACAGCACCAAGTGTAGGTAAGTATGGTCACAGTCAAAACTGACTTTTTCATCTTTGGGAAAGGAAACCACTTGGCCTCATAAGAGCCTTTCCTTTAGTTGAGTAGAACGTGCAGTTATTTCTTTTCACTTCTCTTTTTCTTCTCATCATTTGACAAGATTCTGAAGAACCAACCTCGTGTTCTATGAATCACTCCTAGTTTGGGTACAAAGCCCAGCAAAAACGATCATGACAATGTTTCACATCATATATCGATCATAACCCTCCAACCGAATGCATCCTACTGTCCAAATCCTCTCACAGACGCATATATATATGGCTACTAACCAGTAAATCACTATTTTCTTCATATATATATATACTGATAAAAGTTTAAAACATCATTCCTTTAACATACTGATAAAAGTTTAAAACAGCAAAATAATGACAACAAAATTCTTTCAAGAAATTGAAAAGTTTTGCTTTTGTGAGCAAAATAGACCAAGAAGTAAAATTAATTTAAAATTACATAAAAGGGACGAAAATAAGAAGTTATACAAAAGTTAAAATAACATGTTGTTCCTTGAGGTATATCTGATATTAGTCGCTACAACAAGTATATTTAACACACACACACACACAGTAAGAGGGAGAAGTACTGTAATATCCCCAACTAATTAACATGCTATACCACTGGATTAGCTGAACCAGTAAACACCAAACTGGAGCTTGATTGTGTGGTCGTTAATTGTAGTCTATTGGAATTAAACTGACATGCTTCAACTCAAATCATTTCCTTAAAAAAAAAACTCGAATGATTTAAACAATATTGATGATATGGAACTCTCGTCGGGTCATTTAATGGACCCCCTGAAAGGAAAAAACTTCTAGATCATCCAAGGATGGTGCTATAGAAATATTTTCAAATAACTATCAAAATAATTTCAGAAGCATGACAATTGCAATGGAATAGCATACTTCTCTCTCAAAAAAAAATTGCACTGAAATAGCATACAACACTTGGCAAATTTATAATACGGCAAACTGTTCCAGATATTTATTGCAATAAGGCTCCGTTTGGGAAGCTTGAATTGGTGGGGATGAAGTTGGCAGCCCCAACATTTCAATGTTGATGTTCATGAACTTGGTTACGTTTTGAAGTATCCATAACCCCAAGACTTGGGAGTTGTTAAATGTCCCTAATGCACGTTTGGTGGCAGAATTCATGAACAAGTTTTATACAGGTATTATCAATGTCGAAGTTCATGAACTTGATCATGTTTTGAAGGACGCCTAAGCCTACCACTTTATCTCATTTAAGGCTTTTGGCATGTTGAACTTTGTGAGCATGCATATATATATATATATATATATATATATATATATATATATATATATATATATATATATAGGAGAGAGAGAGAAAGATATTACTAAGGCAAGGGATCAACAAAAAGTTGAACTCGTGAAAACAAAAAAATAACAACAGACCCAAAACAAAGGGCTAAAAGCACGAAGGCAAAACATAAAAAAATAGGAGAACATAGAGATCAGCCAGGGTCTTGAGAAAGAGCAAGCGACTGAAGGGGGTGGATAACATGGGAGTAGAGGCGCATAATTGTGTGCACATCAACCAAGATGCAATGAACAATCTTATTGAAAGCAACCGAAATTTGATGAAAGATCGCATTGTTGTGAGTCATCCACACAACGCACCAAGAAGTAAGAAGCCAAGTTCTCCAGATCAGCTGTCACTGCTTGCAACTGTGAACCCACGACAAACCCCACAGAAGGTCGAGCGCGAAGGATTCCTGTCTCACGATTACTTCAGGCTGATTTCACGTACTTTTAAAGAGATCCACAAAGATTGGTCATGCCCAAAACAGTTGGTAGGTGGATTCTTCCATCGCTTGGCAAATGACGCACCTACTCGGATACTGAAAACCCACCTTCTTAAGGAAGTTGTTCGTCTATACCCTATCGTGTAAAATTAACCATGCTACAAACTGAGAGCGGGGAGTTGGCCCATTCGCCCATAAAAGATGATCAAGAAGCCGGTCAGCCCCAGGAGAAAGAAGAGATCGATACAGAGTTTTAGTGCACAAAACGCCGCTAGGCGCAATTGCCCATTACAAAAACTGAGCGTCAGGACCGGGATCACCATCTTGCATAAGGACAAAAAACACGACCTTAAGTCACATGTGACACAAGTGCGAGATATGAAGCCTGCGGAGATGACAAATATAATGGATCGACTCAAGAGAACCGTACTTAGCATACAACAGAGGAGCACACGAATTGCCTGAACAGTGCACCATCCAGCATTGCTTCACGATGAGAGCAATACTCCTTAGTCTGAGAGCGAAGATCCCGAAACCAGCCATATGCCTTGGTAATACCAATAAGTTTCATCCAACCAGGCGGCGCTTAGTCCGAAGGTGACAATTAGACCAAAGAAAATCCGTCATCAAACTGGAGAACTTCTCCACACCCTTGGGCATTGATTAACATGGACATAAAAAATTCTAGGATAAAGGACAAGACATGCCTAATAAGGGTAAGCCGACCGACGATGAAACGGTAGGAAGCCTGTCAGGAAGAAATTTTGATATGAACATTTTGGATAGTGGCAGTCCAAGTGGCTGAGGGGATGCACTTTATTTGTAAAGGGAGACCCAGATAGGAAATAGGAAAATCTAAAGTTACGTAGTTAAAAATCTGCTTTCGGGTGGCCAGCAAGGAAGATGAGGCATTGAACATGGATGTGCAACATTTATTGTCATTAAGGGATAAACTTGAAAGAGAGAGGAAAAATTGAAGGATGAGCTTGAATCTCAACATCTGTTGCATGGAAGCGTGACCGATAATGATCATATCGTCAACATAGGTGAGAATATGATAATTAAGGAAATTCCTAGATGTCGATGTGATCGATTATGCCTTTATCCGCTGTCTTCTTGAACAACACCATGAGACCCTTGACAATGGTGTTAAACAACAAAGGAGTAGAGATGGCAGCCTTGCCGAATACCGTGCTCAAGCTCAAACTGCCTACCTCTTGCTCTGTTAAGCTTAATCAAAGAGTGAGCATTTGATACCAGCTCACACACTCATCGAGAGAAATGACGATCGATATCGACGCTACAAGAAAAATGCTAATTAGCGACGAAAATTTATGATAGATTTTTTTTTGTCGCAAATTTGCGACAAATTAGCTAGAGAAAACTATCTGTCGCTAACATTCGAATGATTTGTGAAATTAGCGACGATTTTTTTGTCATGAATCCATCGCTAATTAGCGACGGATTCACGACGAAAAAACTTTCATCGCTAATATGTCGCTACTTAGCAACGGATTCACGATTAAAAAATTATGTCTCAAACTCCGTCATAACTTAGCCTCAGAAAGTTTTTCATCACGAATCTGTCGCTAATTAGCGACGAAAAGTTTTTCATTGCGAATCCGTCGCTAATTAGCGACGGATTAGCGATGACATTTTTCCATCGCTAATTCCCAATACAAGAAAAATGTTAATTAACAACAGAAATTTACGACGAAAAACTTTTGTCGCAACTTTGCGACGGATGAGCGACAAAATTTTTCTGTCATGAATCTGTCACTAATTAGTGAGGGAATTAGCGACGGAATTTACGTCGCTACTTTTCGATTTAAACCGACCCATCTAGGGCGCAAAATTTTCCCCTCTCTCCGTACGAAATTTAAACCGACCCAAAAGCTGTTCGATTTAAACCGGTTTTTGGCAGGATGTTTGAATGAGGATGACTTTGTGGCAAGGGATATCACCTGTCAGAGAGCGCGCGCGCGCGAGAGAGAGAGAGAGAGAGAGAGAGAGAGAGAGAGAGAGAGAGAGAGAGAGAGAGACCCTTCTTTTGAGTGTGTCTCATGGCTCCATGTGAAAGGTGATGAGTCATGTTGTGGTTATCTTTTTATTTCCACAGCTAAAGCTTTCTGCAACTTGAATTTTTTGAAACTACGATATATGACAATCATTACATTTGAGTTTCCGTCTCTACAGTGTAAATCTCTGTAAGCACTCCTCCCTGCCCATGATGGATAGTATTTTGCTGGCTTTGACCTTTGTGGTAACAGATGCACCTTCGAATATCGAACTCTCGATGTCCAACTCGAATGCTTTATTCCAACCCACCTAGTCAGGTAGGCGGAGCCTTTGTATACTCGGTCTAATGCATAGTTACAAGAGTAAGAAATAGGTGCAACAAGCAGTGCACGAAAGCAAAAAACAGATGTCGGAATTGTTAAGTATTTTAAAAAAAGGGAAAATATTTGCTATTGATGAATGTAGGAAACTAATGAACTAGGTATCAACTCAATCTAACCACATGGATGTGTTCAGTATGGTTTGTTTGCTAAGGATTAAGCCTTGGATCATGCTTTTCTGATGTAAAAATATGGTTTTTTGAGTTATGAAATTTTTGGCACATTGTGGGCCATCCATTTTTTGAATCCGTTTAAAAATTAAACCTGATTACTTGCCATAATTGCACTATTCAAAACAAGTTTCCTATTAACCAAAACAATGTAGATCATATCTATAACATTTGATCTGCAAAAAAAAGGAAAATTTTGAAGAAAAGACATTAGTTTCTTACCTTCATTATTAGCCAATATTTACCATTCAAAAAGCATGAGAGAAAACAAATAAGAAGCATAAAAAAGGTGTTCTAAAATACTAAAAAAGTTTTGTGCATTTATTAAATAAAATGTTTAACGTTTTAACTGAAATTTTCCATCATATATGTAGGTTTTATAACAAAAATGCAATTAAAAGAAAAACATAACTCTTTTATCATTTAAGTATATTTCCAATGTCAAGAAAGTTCAAATATTTATGCTAGAAAAACCATTCCAAAACAACAGCCGTCCCATGTGGCAGAGGGATTCGATCCTGGGTCTTCAGCTTGACGCAGGACCCCGCTTACCACCTCGGTGGTCATGATTTCATATTTAGGAAACAAGCTTCCCATGGAGTTTCAGTAGCAAGAAAGAGCTGTGAAGTGAGCTACCTGGAAAGTCGAGCTTCCATAGATTTCAGAGGCTTCTTAATGTAATTTTGGGTTTGGGCCTCCTGTTCAAGTTGCAACTGCTAGACCTGATTTTTTTTTAATGACAAGGAACCCTCACCGAAAACTTGAACCACTTGTATCTTTATACCTTTCTTGTTACCTTTTGGGCTAGCTAGAGCAGCCTGCCAAGCTCTTAACTGCCTCAGTAGGCAGACTCAGTTCTGGATCTGGTAGTGGTTCAAGTTACTGAATCTTCACAATCTATGTTAGTCGTCAGCATGGTCCAGAGGAGCTAAGAAATGTGATTGAAGGTTCCTCTCATCATCCATCTCTGTGGTCTGGCTGCCCAAATTCTGTAATTATTGTGGGCCAGTAGTCCAGAGTTATCACCATCTTAAGGGCCTCCATCTATTAGATACCATGAAGTAGGGATGGTGAGATCAAGATCAATGTCCTATGCAGCTGAACCTCTCTCATAGTGATGATAAAAAAGGAGATTGGACCATCATGTTGCAGCTTTCTTCTCCAGTTAAAGGAAGAATTGAACATTCATGTGCTTTTTAGAGAGAGAGAGGGGGGCCACACAATATTATTGCATTCATGGTCATGTAAAATAACTCTTTAGGATAATTATGCTCTTATCTAGGGCACCATACTATTTGGTTCCCCATCACTGTACAATTTGTTTTGCAGCATGTCTTTTCATCATCAAAACCCACATATTTTTATAAGGTAGCACAGTTGTCCCCATCCTCGCCTGCCTTCACTTGTCTGCTGTTGGCTTTTTCATGCATTATGTTTTGTTATATTATTCCAAATATGTTATGTCAGTTCATACTACTAATGAATTAAACAAATATTCAAGTCCCATGTGATAACCAATTAAAAAGCTTCCACTAGGATCTCTAGCTCAATTTCATATTTTACAGTAATGAAGTTCATGGGTCATGATGAATTCTCCACTGAAATATGACCACAAGTTCACAGTTAATTAACTTCGGCGGTGCTAGCCCACAAGGACATGCACACCTTGTTAGGTGGATTACTTGATGCATTCAAGCTGAAGGATGTCAAGAGTTAGATACCCAAGGTATGCATCACTTGCCTCAAGTCCAAAGCAACAAGCTCCCTGTTAGCAAGGGGGCAGCCTCTAGATTTTACGTTGTCCAGCATGGCGATCAAAGCTCGGCATAGCTTTCTAGTGCCGTAGGTGTTCCAACCCAGCATTGGTTTTTCTATGTAATAAACCAAAAAAACAACTGGGCGTTACATTGTGGTTTTGCCAAGCCTGAAATGGCAAGGGGAAGTCATGAGGTTAAAAAAGTTTATGAAATAATTCAGGCAAAAGTAGAATGCAAGTTTGAAGGTAAGACACTGATATAATCTACTTTAATTGTTAGATTTTGTGTCACCTGGGCTTTGTTGTTTCAGATAAATGTTCTTGAAACTTATTAGTGTGATGTTGTTAGTATTACTGGATATATTATAAACCCGTCTACCAACTCCACATCTTGACTATAAATCTCCTATTAAAATGCTAAGAGGTAGACATCACCCTATCAATCATACGAAGACCTTTGGTTGTGTTGCTTATGTTTGGAATAAACCAATGCACAGAAATAAGCTGAAACATAGAGCAATCAAATGTGTGTTTTGATGTAAAGAATCAAAGATTGTATGTTTCAAGAGACGTACACTTCGATGAAGAGAAAGCTTTTTTTGAAACCGAAGGTAGCAGACATGGAAAGCTTTTGGGTCACACTATATCACTTCCTAACATAACTCAAGATGATGTCTTGCCTCATGCATATGACCAGTTCGACACCAATGACTCTAGTCTTGAGAATGTTAGCAATAATAATTTTACATTTGAAAATGTTGATAATGACAACAGTCAAGAAATTGTCCTTCGAAGGTCTGAAAGAGTTACCAGACCTCCAAGAAGTTTTTATGGAAATACCATTGGGACATCCAAGTAGAGACAATCCTAATGTTGCCTGCAAACTTCAAAAAGTTATATATGGGCGTAAGAGTCTCCAAGAGCTTGGTATTCAAAGTTAAGTCAAGCACTGGAAAAAATTAATTTTTCAAAATGTACTTCTGATTACACTTTATTTGTGAAGAAGGATTCCAACAATACTACTGTGATATTAGTTTATGTTGATGATATCATAGTAACATACAATAGTATAGAAAACATCGACACTGTGAAGATATACTTACATAAAACCTTTGATATCAAGGATTTAAGAAAATTAAAATATTTTTTGGGAATTGAAATTGCTCATTCAAATAAAGGGTTGTATTTATCACAAAGAAAATATGCTATTAATTTATTGAATGAGACAAGAAAAATTGATGTTAAACCTGTTGAAACGCCCGTTGAGGTCAATCACAAATTGGAGAAGGCCATCAAAGATCCGATTGAGGATATAACTCAATATCAAAAGCTAGTAGGAAAACTTATTTATTTGACCGTAATGTGACCGGATATACCGTACGTTGTTGGAGAGGTAAGTAAATTCATGCATGATCCATAGAAAATTCATCCAGAAGCAATTAACATAATACTTCGATATATTAAAAAGGCTCCTGGTCAAGGAATTTGGCTTAAAAGAAATTGACATACGGATGTTTATGGAAATTCGAACGCCGATTGGGTTGGTAGTGCTCTTGATAGAAAATCCATGTCAGGTTTTTGCATCTTTGTTGGAGGAAATGTAGTGTCTTGAAAAAGTAAAAAACAAAAGGTGATATCAAGGTCAAGCGTTGACGCTGAGTATAGAGCAATGACAACCACTGCATGTGAGCTCACTTGGACTAAGGTACTTATCAAAGAAATTAGTCTCAAAGTTCATACACCAATGCCTTTATATTGCGATAATCAAGCCGCAATACATATCGTTGCAAATCCTGTGTTCCATGAAAGGACAAAGCACATTGAAATAAACTGCCATTATGTTAGAGACAAGGTGCAAAACAAAGATATTTCTACTCCATTTATGTCGAGTTCTAATCAGTTGGCAGATATTTTTACAAAGGCAGTTGGTAAAAAATATCTTTATCGAGCTCTTGACAAGCTGGGGTCTCATAATATTTTCGACTCCCAACTTGAGGAGTGAAGGAAAGAGAGCATTCTGCAAGAAATCAGATCAGAAACATTATAAGTTTGTTATAATCCAAATAAAAAAATATTGTGTTGCCTTATGAGATATATTATCTTTCTTTGTTTTCAGGATCGGCTCCCTATATATCTTTGTACTAATCTGTATGTATATCATATAAGAAAATGAAAGAAAGGCTGATCGATTTCTCTTTGTGGATTTAGGTCTAAAAGACCAAACCATGTTATATCTCTGTTCTTTCTCCTATTTAGCATCCCTCCACTCCCAGCTCCCAAAAAGAGCCTAAATTGTGAGAGAGACAGTTAAGGTGGAAGCCATGCTTGACTGGATAGTGTATATATATATATATACAGTTTATGTGAAAAAGAGTGAAATAATGTTAAAGTCATGCTTGACCTGATATTGTATACATATGCAGTTTATGTGCAAAAAAGAGATAAGGTCGAAGTCATGCTTGACTAGATATTGTATATATGAAAAACATATATACCTAACTGTCCATATGGTGTGGACAATGCCGATTTTCAATGTTCTAAGTCATGTTTGGCAAATATGACCGTATAGATGTGTTCAAGATGTTTCATTTGCTAAGAATTGACTGTTGATTAACTGTCTGCAACCTTCTACCACCAGGAGGAACCAACCCTCTTATATATATATATATATGCAGTTTATGCGGCAGATTTTGTTCCATTCTTAGATCAACATGAGTTTCCTAATGAAATCTGGATTTGATTTCAGTCTTGACAATCTAAGGAACGTGAAAATGGGTAAAATGTAGTTACCTAAGTAAAAATCAGGTGTGAGAAGTAAGGTGGGTTTGCATACATTGAAGGAGAATTCGTATGGAAAGATGAATTGTCAATCCAAAGAAATGTCATGTGAATTCTCAATCTCTAAATTTCTCTTGTTTGTTTTAACTCAGGTGTCCTGAATGATTTTCCTTGAGAACTCTCATGTTATTGCTTGACTATAGCATACATACATTAGATAAACTCTTATGTAGATCTTTAATTAAATCAAAATATAATGGACCCAAATCTATTAGGACATGATCGAGAGTGTTTATATTATATTGAATTCACATTTAGAGTCGAATTTGAATTATAGCTGAACAATATTTGTATTTTTTTAATTTTGAATATGGCGAGACATAGCAAATGTACTAAATCCAAGAAATTGCATTATATAATTCAAAGATGAATATTTAATCGGATTAGAATATTATGGATTCAGATTTAATGAGACATAGTTTGCAGTTCATATTATACTGAATTCAGACCTGGATTTGGATCGAGATTTAGGTCCGGACAGGATTTGCATGTTGTTTGATTGAACTCGGTGGATACATATACTAGACCCAATAAATTGTATTATTGACTAAAACTGGATCTTTTAATAAGATCAGTCATAATCTGCATTTAATAGAGTGTTTATATCGGATCAAACGACCAAATAAGATTTCCATACTGATTTTTCTTCATTCTACAATTGGGCACATGTCTTCTTGCAATCTGCTTTGTATACACCTACTGAAAACATTGCAAAATCCATGAAGAGAGAGAGGGGGGTTGGTGAAGGGTATCGTTTCCCGGTCCCTCTGCATCGCCGGAAAATGGCTGAAGCAGCAGCTCCGGTGACTCCCTCTCTCTCTCATCATGGTACATACCATGAAATTGCCAATTCTCAACCATCTCCTAAACTTATCTACATTGATGTGGAGGCTTATAAAAGCATGGTGGTGTAAAGTTGGGATATGGGATCCCATCAATTGTCAAATGAATGAGAATGAATAGGAGGTACATGTGGATGAAGTTCCCAACTACCCAAAAGTTCCTGTCTAATTGTGGAGTGCTCATTATTGGTAGGAATTTAGGCTTCAAGAGGAACTGGTGGTAAAGTGGAAGAGCATTACCTGAAAAGATCAGGTGAAATATGATTGCACAAATATTTGTGCATTGAGCACTTGATCACCCTCCATCTTGGGGACTGGCCCTGTGTCAGTTGTGGGGCCCAAGGCCAGATGGAGGGCAATCAGGTGCTTAATGTACAAATTTTGTTCCGTCAATCGAATTGATGGAACATGATTTGGGTCCTTGATGTGGATAATGACACAAAAGATAGTAATAAGACCGATATCCACAAGGCACCGTTTGAATTGCGGGACAAAATCTGCCCGGGAATAAAACAGTTCCTGCGGCAGGTTGTCTCGCATTTTTTTTTCCATATTTTGTTTGGGGAAATCTTGTCTGGGACTGGAGACAACTCCACTATTCCTGTGGCATAAAACACCAGGGCTAGGACCCTCACCCCAGGGCTTATGCAAGGGTAGCACCCACGAGAGTCAAACCCCGACTGCTGAAGCCTTTTCCAGCTATGCCAACCCCTTTGGATCGATTGGTTGTCCCACATTTGATACACTTGTAGGTGGGGAGGATAAAATGGGATCCGACTCTTGCAACCCGGACAAAACCCAATGGGCAGCTTTTGTCCCCTGTTTCAAACGGGCCCATGCATAGGATGTAAATGGATCTGATTGGGATATAAATATTTGCCCAAATCAGCTCCAAATGGATGATGCATAATAACTCTCTCTCTCTCTCTCTCTCTCTCTCTATATATATATATATATATATATATATATATATATAGAGAGAGAGAGAGAGAGAGAGAGAGAGAGAGATAGAGAGAGAGAGAGAGAGAGAGAGACCCTTAAACAAATAAGAACCTAAGTAGCTTCATATCTGCTTCAAATTGAAATTTACATATAATAAAACCTGTTTGAATCAGTTATTTCTCCAATTTATATCTGATTCTTAGCAGATGCAGATTTGAGAAAATACATGCCAAACCTGCCATGAAATTGGATGCAGTCAATTCAATTTGGGGCACAAGTTTTGATCCTTAAGTTTGAAAATTAAGAATTTTCATCAAACATTATGAAAAGTAGAAATAATCATAGTTACCATGAAACGAAATGGATATGAGAAGTGATGCACGAAGCAGAACCGGAGAAGCGAGTGCTAGAAAGTAGTATGAAGCAATACGAGAGATACAATTATGCAAGTGCATGAAAAAAGTAGAGGAAAACACATATAAAGCAACATGAATACAAATATAATACGATATAAAACCAATATGCAAGTTTGTTATAAAAAATTTCTAATTGTTTAATATGAAAGATGTATGAAGTGAGGGGAATGTGAGTGGAAAAATGATAAGAAGAGAGAGAAACTTTAACGAAGCGAAAGGAAACCGATTTGGGAAACAAAGAGGAATCGAGTTTCCCATATTTTGAAAGCAGGTTTTCCAAAGCTTTCCCTCACTTCCAGTAACTATGAAAACAACATCCTAGAGGAGATACCAGGGAACACACACGCATTCACACTTATCATTTGTTAAATATCTCAAATCCAATCCATCCAAGATAGTCATCCAAGATAGTGTTGTCGATATGTGATATATGAGCAAAAATATGCTGAAAATTTACTATGGTGGTACTGTAGATAAAAGTGTATGCTTATTTTTTTCATTAAGATTTTGAATGTATGTCTTTGATGCATTATTTACAATAAAGGTTATGATAAAAGGATGATTGAAAATTTCATATATCTATGTGAGATAAACATGACTTAGATCATGATGGTGAAAGGCCAGCAAAAAATTCTCATGATATCTTAAAAAATATATAATATTTGTGAATAAGTCTCAATCATTAGTATTCATGTTAACATGAAAACTTATATATCTTAGAGATAGTTATTCTCAAGATATTATGAAAAAATATATTTTATGCACGAAATGATAAGTTTATGATGAATGTAAAATTTTACATGTCCATGAGAGGTACATTTGATGATGATTAATGTAACAACTAATATCATAAATAATTTGATGGTACGTGAATTATGTCTCATAGAGATAATTGACATTTTGTTTGGTAGATAATATGAAAATGAAAAACATATGGCATTAAATTATTTACTTCCATGGTCAGTGGCTAGTCAGTAAATGGTTGAACAAAAGCTTAAAAAAGAGAGACAAAAACTGTAAAAATTAAAAAGTAAATGGTGGAAAATGTTAAAATTAAAAAAAGTAAATTATCAAAAACATACCACATCATCATCATATTTATCACTTTCTTATGCCCATAAAACCCTAAGATAGATTCAAGTTGGAATAATGTACGGTTGCACTTTGATTGAAATCAGTCGATTCCTTGAATCGTTTTGAAAATTGATTCGGGGCAGATACTGATTCTGACAACATTGGTTCTTACACAAACCGGTTAACCCTTTTCTCTCTTGAAAATCAATAGATTTTAGCCAGATCTGAAACCACAAAGTCTTTGTATCTCAACCAGATCCCAAACTTCACTATGAGAACGAAATCAGTACAGATCAGACACCAAACCACTCTTCATGAATCGGATCCAGTGTTGTCAAAAGTAGCCCAATTCATATTCGACCTGTTTGCGTCATAGGATCTAGGCCTAGTCAGAAATACATAAGACGACATTAATATGATATTCTCAAAGGTCAATATTATACTGAAAATTTGCAATATTTTCAAAATAAGACCTGTTTTTTAAATATCACGTTACATCAGTTTTTATTTAACGCAATAAAACACATTTTCTGAACTTGGTAAATATTTTTCGTGCATGCTCATATTTACATTTTGTATATCCTAGTATTTCTCCAATTTCTTTTTCTGTGTTCCAAAACATCTTGGGATTTCTCCTTGCCGATACTTTCAAAAATGAAGGCCAAACGTGAAACCCACTCTTCATATATCGGATTCAAGACTAATCCTATCCATATCCAACCCGTTCGCAACCCTAACTAACTCCCCCAAACCGGATCGGGTCCACATAA
This sequence comes from Nuphar pumila, assembly GCF_984573655.1. Taxonomy (NCBI): domain Eukaryota; kingdom Viridiplantae; phylum Streptophyta; class Magnoliopsida; order Nymphaeales; family Nymphaeaceae; genus Nuphar; species Nuphar pumila. The sequence continues at coordinate 26,568,008 of NC_143255.1, read as the reverse complement.
AAAAAGTAAACAAGTGAGCCATCAAATCATCTACCTACTTACCAATATTCTCTCTCTCTCTCTTTACCCATCAATTCCCCCAAAGATCTCCTTTGGCCATGTGGGACCCGCACTTTATCTCTCTGGGACCCACAAGAAGTGGGCCCTACGATGCTGAAATGCTTCGGGTGGACGAGCCCCGCGAATCGAGGGAGGAGGATCGTGGGACCCACTTCCTAATGGGGCCATGTGATTCTTTAAAGAGAAAGAAAGCCGAGGACGCGCTACGTGGCACGCTTGGCTTCTTCGCCACCTGTGGGGACCACTCGACGTCCATCCCGATGCTTTTCATAGTTCCCTTTAGGCCCGGAGACGTGTCAGGACCACTAGCGAGTGCGGGTACCTGTCCGATCAACCCAACATAAGCAGGACCCGATCCAGATCCATATAGTACTCAGACCCTACAGCTACAGGTTCGACCCGACTAGTTAATTAGACCTACTCTACTGGTTATATACCCATCCAATACGGGTCTCGATCCAGTCAGATAAAGGCCGGTTAATAGGCCTATGTGCCTTCCTTCATTTTAAAAGGCCATAGTTGAGGCTTTATAGGCTTATCTCTTTTAGCTTGGAATCCCTTAGATCTCGTATCTCAATATCTTGTGGTGGTTCTTGGGCTATGGTTCTCCAGCCCAATCTACTCCCTTTTGGACCTGGAATCCGTGGATTTCAAGCTATTTTGAGAATTTTAGGTCCTCGATTTTAGGGGAGGTCAGATCTGGCATGGACCTATGCTAGATCCGACCTTATTGTTGTGTCCATAGATCTCTATGAATCCATCGTATTAAAAAATGCCCAAAGTTTTTTCTTTAATGGATAAAGGGGTACTCGTGCAGTGGACAGGAGGATCGCTCCTGCACCTAGCAAACCCTAGCCGGCTTTGAAACTAAGAGACTATGAAAATAGAAAAAATAATTAAAATTCATGAATAATCTATAGTCAAGCCCTCTTTCTCCTCTCTACAATCAATATATTAGGAGGGACACTAGAAACCCTAATTCTTTTACATATCTAAGATAAATCTAAAGTTCAACTAAGATCCAAACAAAATTCAAAAACCAATGTCCAACTAGCATAATTAAAGAAAAACATGACTAATTAAAATGTATTTAAATGGACCCTAAGAACCCAATAGTGTTTTTGCTTATGCCCCTGCATCATTCTCTTCAGGTTGGAGAAAACTTGCACTTAAGGTTAGATTTTGCTTGAACTTTTTCCAATTTTGCTCTACCATTCTGGTTATGCAAATACAATGTTATATAAACATGCCAAACATGACTTCTTTAAGAAATGCAAAAAAGTCAAGAATGCTATTGCCAAATCAACCATAGTCATCCATCATGTCTACTCTCCATAGGCAATGATCAAATGGATCATACATATCCAATATAAGAATACTCAAATTTGAGACACCCATCACTCCATGCTCTACATGATGATGTTCTATGATGCACCTTGAGATTTGAGAAAAGCCTCAATACGGTTTAGAGAAATTGGGTATAGAATGATTTTGGATCTAGATATTAGGTTTGGTTGGAAAAGATTCACAGTGGCTTAGATTCAAAAGGTTTTGGATTTTGAGATTTTGATCTTGGTATTGGTTATGATACATGAAGGCTCCTTGTGATTTGGATCTAAGTGGTTTGGGTTCATGTCCAGAATGGTTCTATGGATGGGCCAACAGATTCAGCTAGATTGGCTTTTGAGAAATCCAATAAAATGGATTTAGAACCATTTTGAGATCTTAGATCCAAAACTTCCTTAATTATATCTAGGTCTTGAGGAAGGTATTGGATAGGTTCTTAGATTGGATTCTAAATTGGTTTCACATACTTAGGTTTGGGAAGTAGTTTTTAAGAATAGGTAGACTTTCTTGGACATACTGATTTAATTAAGGTATTTTGAATATCATTAGAAAGAACAAATCTGATGAGCATCAAACTTCACATCTCCTCTCATGTTTGAACATGTCCTAAACTTTGGTTCTCTCGATCTGTTGGACCTCGAAATCGTGTCACTACAACAAAACCCCTGCGATGCTCCGAAAACCAATGACACCCAAAGAAAAACAATATTGCATAGGCTTATTCATAGAATGCCTTTGCATCCAATCGGCCATAAAACTCTGAAAGCTCTCACTGTCGACTGATAATCTCTAATGATAGTGCCATACCTTTGTGGTGGATGATGTTCTACTTGAATTGAAACAACCAGTAGGGCTTCAATGAATGAGTTTGATCCAACTACTGTTGCTTTGCTGGCATCTCTGCCCAGGTTAGAGATCATATGGGTGTTGGCAGTGGTGATCATGCCTATAACTCCATGAAACCTTTGAACAAAACCACCCATGGTTGTTGGATAGAAGCATCTTGTAGCCATGCAACCATGGATGATGCACCACTGTCTGATGCTTTAAACGTTCAGGATACCATGCAATGTTGCTTGTTAATGGCCATGCTCGCTATCAATCTGAGTAGATGTATATCATGATTGTTGTTTGACGTTGCTCTCCAGATTGAATCCTTTTGATGAATTTTGAATCTAAAAGAATTGTTCTTTCTAATCGTCGACAAATTGTGATGGTCCGTCTTGTATCCCGCTAGAGTCCCCTGCTTGAGCTTCGCTTTATGCCGAAGAGCGAACCTATGCTTTGATACTAATTTGATGCAGTTGACAGGAAGATCACTCCTGAACTCTACGAGAATTAGCACCCTAACTTGCTATGAAAATTAAGAAAAATAATAAAATTTGCTAAATAATAACTAAAATTCATGCATAATATATCATCAAGCTCCCTTGCTCCTCTCTACGATTGTTAAGCGAATTGCAAAAATAAATGAGGCACAGACATTTAACGTGGTTCAGCCTTAATGATGACCTACCACGAACTCACCGACCATCTTATATATTTTTCATGTCAGGAATCATAAGTTGCTCCAATATATAGAGGCAGATACAAACCAAAAAAACATAAAAGAAAGTTTAACAAGAAAGGATATACAATATCTTGTCAGCTATTCAAATCTCCAAGCCTTCCATATCTTACGGTCATAACAGATCAGCAACCTAACAACTATCCAAAGATAGGGTCTCAGTGAAGGTAATGCTTATCTCAACACTCACCCCTCAGGTGGAGCATATATATCCATACAACCCCAATTGCTTAATATTTGATAAAGATGGCTTTTTCCGAGACCTTTGGTTAGTGCATCAGCAAGTTGATCTGAACTCTTTGTATATGGAGTGCAAATTTCACCCTTTTTTACCTTTTCCCTTACATAGTGGCAATCGATTTATATATATTTCATCCTTTCATGAAAAACAAAATTTGAGGCAATGTGGATATATAGCAGCTTGATTGTCGCAAAACATCTAAATAGGCTTCTTAATTTTGATTCCTAATTCTCCCAATAGAGACTTGGTCCACATAATTTCTGCTACTGTGGAAGCCATAGTCTTATATTCAGCTTCAACACTTAACCTAGAGACAATGTTTTGTTTTTTGCTCTTCCAGGTTGTGAGATTTCCTCCAACAAATATGCAATAGCCGGTAATGGACTTTCTATCCTCACTGCCTGCCCAGTCGGCATCCGAGAACCCTTCAATGTCAAGATTGTTTTCCTTTTTAAACAAAATTCCTTGCCCTGATGACTTCTTTAAATACCTTAAAATTCTATCTATGGCCGTGAGATGAGCCTTTTTTGGAGAGTGCATATACTGGCTTATGGCACTGACAGCATAAGCAATGTCAGGTCTAGTGACTGTAAGATAAATTAATTTTTCAACAAGTCTTTGAAATCCTCTTATGTCAATAACCGGGTCTCCTTCATTGCAAAGTTTAGAATGAACTTCAAATGGTATGTCCCAGTTTCTTCCAGGAGAACAAAAACATATTTTCTTTAAGAAATAAAAATACCCTTTTTTGAGTAGGCAACCTCAATTCTAAAAAAATATTGAAGATGGCCAAGGTCCTTGATATCACATACTTTGTGAAGATAGGCTTTGGTTTTATCAATTTCATCCTCATAATCTCTGGTGATTATATTGTCATCAACGTACACGAGAATCACCGTGGTATGCCCTTCGTAATGTTTAATAAACAAGGAATTATCCATCACACTGATAGCAAAGTTGACATCTTCAAGAGCACAATTGAGTTTGGTATACCATACTCTAGGAGATTGTTTTAGCCCATAAATACCCTTCTTTAATTTACACACAAGGTTTGGGTTTGTTTCCTTTGGGTGCCCTGGAGGAAGATACATGAATACTTCTTCTTCTAGCTCTCCTTGTAAGAAGGCATTTTTTATGTCAAGTTGATACAAATTTCACGGCTTGTTGCAAGCGATTGACAAGAGAACCCTGATAGTGTTCATTTTTATTACCGGAGCAAATGTTTCATCATAATCAACTCCATGAGTCTGAGTGTATCCTTTGACAACAAGTCTGACTTTATATCTTTCTACAGATCTGTCACTATTGTATTTTATTTTGTATATCCATCTACATCCAACTACTCGCTTTCCCTTCAAAAGATGAGTGATTTCCAAGTTTTATTTTTGTCAAGAGCATCTAGCTCTTCTCTCATAGCTTTGGTCCATATGCGAGATTCCTTGTCTTCAAGAAAACTTATCAGTTCTTTTTGGGCTGATATTTTGGCAAGATAAGAGATATAATGTGTTGGCAGATGATTATAAGTAATGTTATTCTCCAAAGGATATTTATCAGTACGAAAGGTGATGAAAGTCCTTTAAGTATGATGGAGGATGTGAAGTATGACCAGACCTCCTTACTTGAGGTGTTGCAGTAGTAAGCTCATTCTCTTCATTTTGACTATCGGTATGATCTCCATCAATTTCAGACTCAAAAGGCTGCTCCTTGATGATGACAAAATCATCGTAATTGATTGTAGGCTCATTCTCCTCTTTAGGCTCATTGTGACCCCTGTACTCAACGTGATTAGTAAAGTAGGGAAGATGCTCATTGAAGCTCATATCTCTAGAAACATAGAGTCTATTATTTTTGACATCCAGGCACCTGTATCCTTTTTTGGATACAGAATACCCCAAAAATACACATTTGTGAGCTCGTGGCATGAGTTTGTTTCTTTTTGACGGGTCAGACGCAGTGAACACAGTGCATCCAAATACTTTGAGATGGTTGATGTTGATTTTCTTGTTTCTAAGAATTTTTAAAGGGGATTTGTTTCCCAATTGTTGACTAGGCAGTCTATTTATCAAATAGTAAGCTGTTGTAACTGCTTCACACCAATATTTGTTAGGCACATTCATTTGAAATAAAAGTGCTCTAGTTTTTTCAAGAAGATGTTGATTCTTTCGTTCGGCGACTCCATTTTGTTGTGGAGTACCAACACAAGTGAACTGATGATCTATGCCATTTTCTTTTTCATATGCTTCAAACAATCTATTCTTATATTAGGATCCATTATCCGATCTAATAGCCTTAACTTTCTTGCCATATTGAGTTTCGACAAATTTGCAAAACTCTTTGAACTTATAAAGCACTTTGTCCTTGCTTCTTAATAAAAATAGCCAAGTAACCTTGGATTTATCATCAATAAAACTGGCATAATAATTGAAATCAACATATGAGACTAATGGAACCGGACCCCATACATCAGAATGAATTAAATCAAAATAGTTTTCAACAAGAGTTTCAGACAAAACAAAACTAGGTTTAGAGAGTCTAGCATATTTGCAAACATCACAATCCTTATTATCAAACAAACTATGGGAATCATGAATCAGATTTTTAAGAGCACTGTTAGAGGGATGTCCCAATTGGATATGCCATGTCTTCTCGTTTATGTGTTGTTTGGTGCATAAGGCTTTACATTCATCTGGCAAAAAATAGAGATTTCCATCTCGGTATCCGCTACCAATCTTTTTTCTTGTCTTGCGATCTTGAAATATAACAGCGTTGGGAGTAAAGATCACATTGCAATCAATAGCAGAAGTAATTTTTCACATTGATAGCAGATCTGAGGTCAGATTATGGGTAAACAATACTTTTGAAGGTTGTAAAGTGTTCAAAAAACATATTTTACCTTCTCCATTAATTGTCATAGATGATCTATTTGTTGTAGTAACATATTTATGTTGCCTCTTAAGATCAAGATTAACAATGCAGTTATCAGAGTTGGTCATGTGTTCGGAGGCACCGGAATCTACTATCCAAGTGCAAGAATTTAAAGAGCTAAGGTAAGAGATATTACCCGATTCTGTACAGCCTTTTATAGAGCAAGTTCCTCCACTGTTAGAGCTGGATAAATTTTGAATCATTTCTGCAAGTTTTTCAAGGGTGATAGATTTTGTGGCTTGCGCGACCTCAGCAATGACTTGTGCACCTTGAGCAGTGGAGATAGTTTTGTCGCACGACTGATCAAATTTGTTAGTTGTTGGTCGACCAATGAGAAACCAACATTTTTCTCTTACATGTCCCTCTTTTTTGCAATTAGAGCAATCCAGTTTCTTGCCTTTGAATCTATTGCTGCTTTTATAATTTGTTTTGCTCTTATCATCACTAGAATAGGCAACATATGCAAATCTATCTTTGTTTTTAGAAGGTGAATAATCTTTTTGCCCTCTATTCATAACCCGATGTCTAATTTTCTCACGCATAAGGATAGCACAAACATTACTGAGAGAAGGGAGTTTGATAGATGTAAGTACTTGACTTCTAAAGTTTTCAAATTCAGGTCCTAAGCCAACAAGGACTTGAAATATCTTCTATTGTTCTTTAAGTTTATGAGAGATAACAAGGTCATTAGAAGCAGGAAAATATGCTTCGAGTTCATCCCACATAGCTTTAAGCCTGCCGAGGAGTTCACTCATGGATTGATCGATTTTTCTGTGCTCCCGGATATCTTGGGATAGTTGATACATCCGAACAATATTAAATTGTTCACTATATATTTCTTTAGCAGTGTTCTGGATTTCTTGAGCAGTAAAAAGAAAAAGAAATCCTCTGTGACCTTTGGCTCCATGGAGTTTAAGATCCATGACATAACCAGGTCTTTAGAGGATTGCCACTAATCGAGTTTTGGATCTCCATTTGCTGGTTTTGGCAATTTTCCATTGATAAAACCCAACTTTGATTATTTGCTGAGATACAGAGTAACCGACTATGACCAGGCAATATAATTTCTTCCATTCAATAAAATAAAAGTTATCTTAAGATTTGGAGTTACCTGCTCAACGACCATTTTTTCTAAGGACTGCTGCTGTTGGGATTCTGATTGTTAGCCATTGATAGATTGCTGCAATGCTAATAACCCAAATGCTCTGATACCATGTTAAGCTAATTGCAAAATTAAATGAGGCACATACATTTAACGTGGTTCAGCCTTAAGGACCCTCTTATATATTTTTCATATCAGGAATCATAAGCTGCTCCAATATATAGAGGCAGATGCAGACAAAAAAAAACATAAAAGGAAGTTTAACAAGAAAGGATATACAATATCTTGTCAGCTATCCAAATATCCAAGCCTTTTAGATCTTACGGTTATAACATATCAGCAACCTAACAGCTATCCAAAGATAGGGTCTCGGTGAAGATAATGCTTATCTCAACAAGTTGACAGGAGGATCACTCCTGAACTCTACAAGAATTAGCAACCTAACTTGCTATGAAAATTAAGAAAAATAATAAAATTTGCTAAATAATAACTAAAATTCATGCATAATATATCATCAAGCTCCCTTGCTCCTCTCTACTATTATATATAGCGAACCCGAGAGACCCTAGCTAGAAACCTTAATCATACTTTGGATCTGAGATAGATTTGAAACTTAACTAAGATCTGAACAAGATCCAAAAACCAATATCCAACTAGCATAATTAAAGAAAAATATGAATAATTAAGATGAATCCAAATGGACACTAAGAGCATGTTTGATAGCGTGTTCTGTGCGTGGCGAGGGACGCTAATGCCATTTTTTCCATGTTTTTGAACAAACGTGTGACGCGCAAAACACCGTAACGTTCCACCCATCCCTGTTACATAATGAACAGGCCCAGAGGAAACGTTTAGCGTCAGAAAAAAACCTCGACGAGGGCGCCCTCCATACTCCGTCTCTCTCTCTCACCCCAACTCTCTCACTCTCTCCTCTCTCTCACCCCAACTCTCTCATTCTCGTTGTTCTCTGCAACCTCAAACCATCACCGGCTGTTCTTTTTCTTCTCTCCCTCTCATTGCAACATCGGACCATCGCCAGAAGCACCTGCTCGCCTTGTCGTCGAAAGCCCTTGCACGCCGGAATCACAGCACGAGGTTGCAACAAGAGGGAGAAGAGAAAAATGTTGCAGTTGGAGATCTCTCTCAAAAAAAATGCGATTCTCTCTCTTCTCAATCGTCACTCTCATTCCTCTCTGCAGATGCTATGCCTTCTCTGTCGCCAGAGGCCACCTTACTCACCAGAGATCCCTCTACGCACCGGAACAGAAGTATGATTTATGTCAATAGGAAATGTGAGGGCCTTCCATAAAAGTGGGTCATGGTTAGCCTTGTTGATCTGTTCTGTTGATTATACAAAAATAAGTTTAGAATCTGTGTGGTGGTATTCGGGTTTGCTATTGGAATTGCTGAAATCCCAACCTTGATTCGAAATTATGGCGCTGATGATTTGTATAGTTCGTAGTGCATTCTTGAGTGTTTTGATTGAATCCATCTGTCGGAGAAGCTTGCGTTAAGTTATGACCTTTTTCTTTTTCTTTTTTTTGGCTCTATCTCTTCTTTTTAACCATGAGGTGGGATGCCAGTCAGCATCTTGGTTGTCCGTGATGTTTCCTATAAGCTCCTAACTAGCTTTATGATGCATTGCCAGCTATTGGATTTCTATTTTCAAGTCTCATCTTTTTTGCCCAAACGGCGATTAAACGACCATTGTCGATAGCTTGTTGCAATGAAACTAAGTTTAAGCAAGGCCAGGCACCGATGGGGATGGTTGTGTCTATTTGGGAAAAAAAGGTTGTTAGTCCTACTCCATGCTTATTATCGGGAAAGACAATGAAAATCAAACAGGAAGAAAGGAAGAGAAGTTTTGGGGTGGCTTGGGGGATTAGTCGCAGGGTTCTTATGTTTTTGCAATAAAATGTGCTCTATACTTATAACTGGTATTTTTCAGCTTGTCACTGCTTCTAACTTTAAATTTGTTTGTTGTTTGAATTGCAGTTCTAGATTGAACCCGTGCTTCCACAATTCTCTTGAAGGGTGTAAACTTGGAACTCTTTTTCCTCTTGTATCTCCAATAAAAAGATTTAATACACAGTCCTTCGTGGTGATCCTTCACAGACTAGCAAGAAGCCTAAAATGGCAAACGTGACCATTACAAATATTTTGGAAAAGGTGTTCCATAACTTTACATGCACCTTGGATTATTTTCACATCTTCTTAGCTTATTATCTTATCATTGGTGAATCCATATTCTGCAATTCTACCTTTGAATTTTATATTGGTTGTATCAGATGCCTAATGTTTGTGTTGATTTTCCTTGTCAGAGTTGCAGACCGAATTTCTCATTACAGTCAAAATTTGGCTTTCTTGTTTATTTGCATATGACTGAAAAGGACAAAGATTATAGATATATGGCAACATCTGATCTGCTTAATGAGCTAAACAAGGAAAGTTTTAAAGTTGAAAGTGACCTGGAGATCAAGTTGTCCAATACTGTGCTCCAACAGCTTGATGATGCTGCTGGCGATGTTTCTGGATTAGCAGTTAAATGGTTTGTTTCCTATGCTGCTCTTTTTTCTGAATGCATCTTAAACTGCTTCAGCTTCACATAGTTACTTCACTACATTTGTGCAACACCCTCTTTTAAATAATCTCTTGGTTCCCTTCAACATTGCTTTTCTTGCTGTTATTAACTCCCTCCATAGCTTTCAGTCTCACAAAAAATTCTTATTTCCTTGTTCTGAGTGGGATATGATATAAAGGGTTTAGGTCTGCATCAAAATCGAACATGATATCTTCACTTTTCTTTTAATGTGAAATATCACTATGACAAGCAGTACATGACAGAGGGGCTGTACTTTGATGGGTTTGGTGATGGATAAACTTTAGATTGGCAGTTGAAGGCTTCATGGAAGTGCATGGTATCAATTATTGAAGCCTTTTCCCCTAGAAGAGTGATGATCAACTATAGAAACACTTGATGCTATGATAGCAGCTAAGCTGCTAGATCATGTATTCCCTGTCAGCTTGATGTATAAAGCAACTGTACCAAGACTCATTCGGGTGACCCAGGATTATTGACTTGGCTTAAGAGCTGGATGACTTGAGGACAAAAGAGATTCTGACAGACTTAATTTTTATTTGGAAGGCCCTCGCATCTCCTATTGACATAAATCATGCTTCTGTTCCCGTGTGGCTTTTAGGTGCTTCATAAAAGTGGGTCATGGTTATCCTTGCCTAGCTCATCCAACCTCTTAGCTTTCAACCCACTGATGTGCAAATATTATCAAGAGAAATTGGCTACCTAGATATGAACACTTCTAAGATTTTAGAAGTACCCAAGCAGTTCATAGAGTTACAAGAATAGTGAGGGACTTGGTTGTAGAAGAAAATGCCCTTGGTTGCCACTAGAGGCGTTGCTGCTCCAAGACTACCACATTTCTAGTAATTTTTCTTGTTTCTGTTTTTATTGCTGATCATATTAAACAAATAGGTAAAAAATACGTACCCTAGTAAAATATCATTTAAGCTTTTCATACTTTCTTGATCAGTTAAATGTTTATGTTGAGGTCACCATCCAAATGAATTATATGGTTGCAATCATATGTTCAAGTGTAGGAAAACTTCTATATGTATGCATATAAGACCCAAGCAGCTTGTGAAAGTGTTAAAATTGAAAACACCCAGTTGACTGTGATCATCAGAATCACAACTATTTTGAATTTAAGCACCTTTATGACCTATGTTAGTGTTTTTGTGATTTTGTTCGATAGCTTGATCAAATTTTGTGTTTTTAATTGTGTTCTCAAGAGTTTAAATAATTTTTTTTCTGCTATTTATTGTTGCAGGATAGTTTATTTTGGAGGTTGCAGGATTTGAGTTTGGGGAAAAGCGAAATTCTGGAAAATTTGTAACTTCTTTTGGTGCCTGTAATTCGTTTTCTGGCATTGAGCTTGAAGGGAAAAGTGGGTTTCACTTTGTTTCATGTTGCAGTATGTATTTGGCTTAGTTAATGCATGTTGGGAGGGGGGCTATTGTGACTGATTTGGATTGATGATTTTGGTTTGTAATTGGATTCCTGTACGCTATATGTTAATGATGGTTGTAAAGCGAATTGTGTACATATGAGTAATATGATTGATGGGCTCAATAGTTGTTAACATTACCTGAAATTCTGGACAAAGGCTCTTACAAGAGGAAAATCTTATGGTTGAGTCATTTTTCACTTGAGATATATATTTTTCATCCCTCTCAGAGGGACTTTGCTTTGCCTACCTTAAATAAAGCTCTCCATCCAAGAAAAGGAAAAAGAGAAAGAAAATGTTTAAAACAGTAGAACAAGAAGAGCTGTCTTGTGGAAAATGAAAGCTCTCGTTCAGGACTGCTGCTGCTCATATGTGTAGGCACTTCCTAGTCATCTTGGACTCTTAGTTCTTCCATGGCTCACTGGAATTCGACTATTGATTATGCTCAAATTACTGTAAGGCCTGCATGTGGAAGAACAAATCTTTCTCATTAGCTGGCAGGGCCACACTGTGGTTAATTAGTCACTTTCATATTACTTTTGAAAATGCTTGTTAAAACTGGTGCAATGAGCACCTTCTTATGGCATAGTTATGAGAGAATTGATAACGTGATTATTCCCCCAAGCTTTGACACGTGTGAAAAGTGCATATGTCATGTGTATGTGCACATGCACGTCTAGGTGTGTCGGTGAGGGTGGGTATGCGCGTATTGAGCCACGATACCTTATGGCAGTGTGCTCTTGGTTTGTATAGATAATCAGCAGTAGCTATATGTAACCCCTTGCAAATATTATTACAATAGGTTTTCATGCTGCTCCTTAGAAATGCTATATTTGAAAATCAAAGTTGTTACCAACCTTCATTTTTCATGACTGTCCCAAAAGAAAAAAATCATGATTTTAAACATAATTTCGTAATTGGATCCATATTCGGGCAAAAAAACATAATAAACTTGTTAAAACATGTAAAATGGTGGATGGATCGGGTCATACAATGCAAAATAATCCACGACTGTTCAAATTGTCCGCACATTGTTATCAAACAACGGACATTTGAAACATATAATTTGAGTACGATCCAAACAAACATTGGACTTGGAACAGTTGTTACGGAATGAACAGAACCAATGTTGTGTTCCATTTTTTTTGTTCATTTTGTCCAACCCTGGACAAGCCATCAAACATACTCTAAGGACCCACTAGTGTTTCGCTCCCCCTCCTGCATTAGGTATTAATTGACACCCTCAAACCCAACCCAATTGTAAATGAAACTGAGTTTTTGCTTGGATCTTACTAGACCTGGGCCAAGTTACATTGGAGAGTGGATTCAGTTTTAGATCTAGATCCAATCAAATCTTACAATGAAAGTTTGGATCTGATTAAGACATGAACCCTGCAATACTGGATCAACTAAAAAACAGATAAAATCTATTGATTTCCTACTGAAAAGGAGAAAACAGGTAGATCACACTATCAAAACCGTGGGGTCCCAGGTTTGAATCCCACGAGACTATCTCGCAGCTTGCCTATAAAACATAAGGGTCAGATTGGACCCGAATCTGCCGATATTTTCTTATCTGGTTTTGACTAGGATCCAAATAGATATGATTGTGTTTGTTCCGGACCCGACAATTTGTGTCAGATTGGATTTGGAACAGGATCAAAACCTTGACTCGTTTTCACCCCTAGTTGTAAATTCCTCACTTGTCCGCAAACTCATGGGGAACAATTGGTCCAGGGTGAATGCGGCCAAACCATATATGTCTGAACTAAAACCCGACCTGTACACGAACTCAAATGGACCATTGATCTAGCTTGAAAGGGACCGGACCACGTCTGAACCACTCCGGGTTCAAGTTTAACAGGGTCCGCTGACTCAGCCCTACAAGCCTATCCCCCCGGACACTGTCAAACTAGGTCAGGCCTAGACCGTTGTCCGAACAGGATCCGACCCAAACACGCGTCACTTTCGTCCAAGCCTGGTGGGTATCTGACGATGGAACCAGAAGGGACGGAACAGACACGGCGCGGTTACTCGCTGTCTCCTTGAAGGGTACTTTCGTAATTAAATTGATCCCAGTTTAGCCTCAAAAAGTAGCAAAAAAAAATTATAATGCCATTAATGCTCTTGCTCTCTTTTTCAATTTGATACTTAACAAAGGACGTCTTTTGACCATAGCACGAGGACACGCGATGCCGGGTCCGTTCACATGTTCGATTTTTTTTTTTCCAAATTACGGTACGAGGATACATATTATTTTATTTTTAATAAAAAACTGTTTTTTAATCTTTTAAAAGTAAAAAAATGCATGATTCACATTAAAAGTATTAAAATATTACTACTACTGCAACAACACAAAACAATTAGGGTCGGCGATATGAATCAAAAAAGAAAATCATTTTGGGTCTTTCACATGAATCCTTCTCCACCAATCATTTTTGTCCAATGCCGGTTCAAAGCATTCATATCATTTCCTATCACCTTCATCTGTGTCTTCCTAGGCCTACCCCGACCTCTTTTAACTAATATATTTTCTCATTTCTCCATCCTTTTGATTGGAGCATCATTAGGCCTTATTAAAATAATGTTCATGCATGTGTGTCATCAAGTCAAAACCCATACCCAAAACGATGTGTCCTTAACAAAAACAAAAACAATGATGCTCAGCCTGTCATACTTATGGTATCTGTGCATAAAACTCTAAGGGCTTACCCCTTGACCCCAGGTAATCGTCAAGCTTTGGCTAATGAAAGAAGACGGGGGTGACGCTCATGGGATTTGAACCCAGACTAGGCCCCATCTCACTAAGCCAAACCCCTTGGGTCTAGGAATGCAACTACTTTTGAAGACAAGCAATTGCCACAAGAGCAACCCATTGGAGACAACATTTTTGCAGTTGGGGAACAAGTGAAATCAAGGTTGTTAAATGCGATGAGGCGAAGCGAGGCGTTGAGCCTGTGCTTCGCCTCTGAGGCGTACGCCTCTCACAACTGGAATGGAAGTGAAGCGGTGGGAGGGGAGGCAGTAAGAGAAGGACCACCCGCCTAGCTGGTACGGAAGCGAGGGATATGCCGGTCGTCCGGTGGTCGGAGAAGACTGAGCAGCAGCTGCAGCACAGCAACTCCGGTGGTCGGTGGTCACAACTGGATGAGGGGCGCATCACAGCAACGCCTCAGTACCTTGAGCGTGCGCCTCGCCTCTGAGGCGTACGCCTCTCACAACACTGAGTGAAATAATTCTTTAGAAACAAAAAAGCTGAAGTGGCAGGGAGATGTTTGCAACTGGACTCGTCGGGTTCAAAACCCAATGGTATAGTTGTATAGTTGGTAGGGTCTGCCTAACCCCAGCTTGCCTTTAAAAAAAAAAAAATCCACGTGGTTGCATTGAGATTGCTACCATAGAAACCAAGTTTAAGCAGAAAAATTAATGAGTATTAAAAGAGCTTTTTGTGCAAAAAAATCTCATTGATTTACATGACTGGGTCTCATATGTACCCTCCACACCGAATGAGATTGCTGGATGGTAAGGTTGTACTATCATAACTTCACAAGTAAGAACTTCCTGAGGTAAAACACAGATAAAAAAAGTTCCTGAGGTAAAAACACAGATGAATTATCTTTGAGTTTGCTTATAAAAAAAAAAGTTAATTATAAATTTTTTTTATATATTTTTAAAAAACTAAGAAATAAAATTATTGAAGCCTGAAAGTTTTTTTTTTTGTTTCAAAATCTTGGTTTTTCTTGTAGTGGTTTCAATGTCATGCAAAGAATGGATAGGGCTCATTAAGAAAAGAGAGAAGAGAACAACCCATAATGAATGAGTGCCACCTCCAACTAAAATTTCAGTCCTCAATATTTATAATTTTTTTGTGCCAATTTTCACAAAAAATATCATCTATTTAAATTTTGAAAAGGGTAACATAAATAGATAATACAAAAAATGAAAGCATTAAAAACCTAGGAAGTAATTTGTATCGATAAATATATGGATGTTGCTCACAAAAATAACAATACTTTATAGTTATTTATATCAATGTCTCAAAATTTCGCGATATTACGGAAGCATAATTTCCAACAGAACCACCCCCAACAACAAACGATGGACACGGTGAAATATCAGGGGCAGAATCGTCCAATAAAAAATACGACGATTTTGCTTGAAAGGAGATAGGGTTTTTTTGGTCATTTATCACCGTACAAAGGGTATATGACGTGTCAGCTCGGGGTGTGACGCCGTAAGAAAACAGAGGGAGCGGCAAAACGAGAGCGAAGAGAGAGAAATTCTACTTTTTTATACAACATAAAATAAATTTTGGAGAAAAGGAGGGAGGAATCCGGCGAGTAGGCCAGAATAAGTGGAGGAGGATGAAGGCGTCTGAGGGAATATTACGGTCTCCGCTGGACAAGCCCTTGAGGGAGCTGACGGAGGAGGACATCTCGCAGATCACGCGCGAAGATTGCCGGAGATATCTTAAAGAGAAAGGTCCGATTTTTCACCTCTCCTTTTTCCCTCTTGCTTTCTTGGGCTTTCGTTCCTAAGTAGGAAGAGTAGATCGCAATCTTTGTTTCTCCTGCGAGCGAGGGAGTTTCCGGCGATCTTCTTCTCACTCTTGTTCCTTCTTTCCTCTTCTTCTACCTATTGTGAAGGAATGCGACGGCCGTCCTGGAACAAGTCTCAGGCAATTCAGCAGGTCATCTCGCTCAAATCGCTCTTCGAGACGTGGCCTGGGAAGGGCGAATCCGGCTGCGGGAAACCGTCGAAGAAGAAGACCTCTCCGGCCTCATCCGGCGGGCCGCGCCCCCCGGACGGCGCCGTAGAAGATCTCGTGAGCCTTTCAGAACTGAGCGTTCCTTTCATCCCTCGACTATTTTACGAATTCTTTCTCGCGGAAATCTTTTCTCTCCAGATCATACGGTTGGCCGTGCTCCTCGCTTCCTTTTTCCGTCAAATTTTAATTTATTTTTTTGTCGATTTCTTCTTTTGTTGTTTCGTTCTAGGGGTCGTCTTCCGGTGGAGAGGAGAGACGATCCGTACCGGAGGATTTGGAGACACCGGCGGTGACGCCGGACCCGTCAGCACCTGCGCCGCTCAGCCTTCCGGTGATCTGCCCGAGTGGGGCGGATTTAGACGGGGAGAGATCAGCCGGAGACGCCGGAGATTTCCCTATGTGAGTTCTTTTTATCCTCGTTTTTTTTTTAATTCGAGAAGTTAGGGTTCGTTCATGGGCCTTTTTCTGCTTTTTTATTTTTTGCCCTTGAACGTTTTTAGTTATGACGTGAGTATCCTTTGTTTCTCGTAAAGACCGATACGCTCTTCTGGCCGACAACACTTGCTTCTGAGATTCGGGTAAGTGCCTTTGAACCGGTCCAGATTGATATGGGTTACGTCCTATTTGGTTCCGGATTGGGTTGACCCGTTAGTTAGATGTCCTTTGTATGAGCTACTGTTGTAGATGGATTGGACATGGGCTGGATCATGTTGATCCGAATCCAATCCTGAATTCTGAGCCATAGATTTGGACGCGGGTTCCGGTTCAGGATGTGAGGAAGTACGGTTGAATCTAGTTCGTTTGTATGTGTTCGCTTTGATCCGATTACGCATTAGAATATTATTTTCAGGATTGAGATTGAAGGTTCAATCAAACCCGATCCATTCGCAGAATAAAGAGGGTAGGCTCATCCCCGTCAACGGTTCTGTTCCGGTTCTAAACATTCTTCATAGTCAAATTTGCTTTCATGCAACCATCAAAAGGAGAAAAAGATTGAATGACATGTCATCTTCATTATCATTAATGCGTTCATGAAGCCAAGCTCTGCTTGGGTAAGGTTGGAAACCAAGCTTCGCAGCCTGTGGCTTGGCTGGTGCTCGGCTCCCAAAGAGAATTTGTTAAAGCACGTCTTGCAGGTTCAAAGCCCAATGGTACGTTGAATAATAACTAGTGGGATCTTCCTAACCTCAGCTTGCGTTTTGAAAAAAGAATTTCTAAAATGCAGACTAAACACGAACTACTTGGCTCAAATTTCTTCTTTTTTATAATCAAAGGGAAACCATTCCCCCAACCCCCACACACATCATCAACCAGACATTGGTTGGGCTACGGTTGGTAGGTCCTCTCTGCTCACCCTCAGTTTTGACCCGTGGGATGCCACCCGTGAGTTTAACTTGTGACTTCCCGTCAACTTGACCAACGGTTAAATTTTAAATATTAAAAAATAGGAAAAAACATAAAAGACGTATAGAAATAAAAATATCACGTTAATAATGTGATAATATCATGATAATTAAAACAAAAGTGATATTTTGAAAAATCGTTCATTTTTTATTAAATCGGTTTTTGAAAATTTTCAAAAAACGGTCGATATTTCTGATTGTTCGTCGTTTGGTCGACTTTTCTATCTTTGCTGGTTTATCAAAGATACATTCTCATCCCTCTCTCTCTAAAAGAAGTCTACGTCTGGCATGAGCAGGTGCACCATGAAGAAGAACTCCGCACAGTTGACCATCTTCTACGAAGGCAAGGTTAACGTCTACGACGACGTCTCGTCGGAGAAGGTCGGTCCCATCCCCCTCTCTATTTTTCACATATGCCTTTTCCTTTTCCCATTTCTGGGTTTCCGCCGTGGGTGGTGGTGGCTCACTGGCCTTTTCTTGGTGGTCCACCTCAGGCCCGAGCGATCCTGCTGCTGGCCGGAAGCCCCAACTTCATGCCGCACGTCCCGGAGCTCCCCCGCCCCTCCGTCTTCCCCGCCAGGCGACCCAGGCCGCGCTCTACCCCGCCTCCCACCTTTCCCCCCTCGTCTCCAACCGGTGCGTTCCCGATCCTGCCCCTTCCTTTTTCATAATTTACTAAAACGCCCCCAATTATGGTAGTCTGCCATGCCTCGGAGCCGGCCTGTCGCCATCTGTATGGAAACGATGAAAATGCGCCTTCCTCTAATTACTGTAAAGGGCGTTTTCGTCATTTCTTGGATGATAAGCGTATTTTGGTAATTAGTTGTTCTGCTTTATTGCAGATGTCCCGAAGACTAGGAAGGAATCGGTGCAGCGATTCTTGGAGAAGCGGAAGGACCGGTACGATCATTTCCTTTTGGATGTCCCTGGTTTGCAGCGATAAAAAGTTGGACATCTCGGTTATTCTGGATATCGTTAAGGGGATGTTGGTAATTTCATTTGTTTTGGGGGGTAATTTTCAGGGGACGGCCAAAGGGTCCCTGCGGACGGCCCAAGTCGACGTTGGGTCTGGAGCAATACCTGAGTCAGCAGATACGCGAGTCGAGTCGGAATTTCCGATCCGGTTCGGGGGACACGTGCTCACCCACAAACCCTGTGACACCCCCCACACCGACCCGAACCGCGACCGTCCGGAGCCAAACCGTGTTCTCCAGTGACCTCAACAACGACGACGGTAAGTCCTCGTCCCCCTGCAAAGCTTCTTTCTTTCTATTTTCGATGCCTGTTGGTCCAGATCCAGATCCGGTTGAGTTCGCTTAGCAGATCCAGATATAGGTGTGATTAGGCGTATAATGTATAGTGCGCGTCCCGTTGGATTACGGATTTCTGCAAAAGCATCGACCCAGCGTGGGTTTGATCGCAGTCTGGGATGCCTTGTCCTTGTGTGGGTCTGAATTGCGTTTGGATCCTAGCGGAGCCAACTTGATCCGTTTACGCAGAATGGGGAAATATGGAACTGTGATTGTTTCATCCGCTTCTTCCATAACCATCACGGTTGTGGCTTGTTGGTTTCGGGTTTCGGATTGTGAGTCACCATCCAAGATCTAGTTACGTTGGTATTGGTCTGTACAAATTGTAGAGGCTCTGGTCAGATGGGTGATCACTGAACCGAATCGAAGTATAGTTCTCTGGTGTAGATCTGATATCCGAATTCTGTGTGGTGTATCGGATCAAGTGAAATTAAACTGAAAGCGTGTACTTTGCATCCAAAACGTACAGACAAATTCAACCCGGATCCGAATGCAGATACAACTGAAAGCGACGTTTCCCCCTAATTCGATATCAGTTCTGAATCCGATCAAGACATTTAGATTCCCATCTTAAGAACCGTATTCGAAAGTAATGCATCTGATTCGGGTCATAGGTCCATCCCAGATCCGATTAATTTGCTATTTTGTTCTTTTCTTATTATTAGTGGAAGAAGAAGGGCTTGGACATTTCGGTAATTTGGAACATTTTTTTTCGTACTGCAGACACACATGACGGGGCCACGTAGCGCTTGACACGCGTCTTCTTGGGCTTCAGAGGGTGCGTTGATCCAAGTCGTCGGAGAGCGTCGCAGCGCGGGCCCCAACGGGAGAGCGCACGAGGCGTACGGTCCCACTCTTCTCGGAAACCGGTTCTCCCATACCGTATCCGATTTCGCGAAAGCTTTTTTCTGCCGTTTCGGTGGGGCCCGCAAGAAAGGCTGTTCTTTTCTTTCCGCTTTTTGCTAGAGTTCAACTCTGTCTGTGTTTGGAGGGGCGAATCACGAGAGAGACCAAAACGCCCTTCGACTTTTTGAATTTTTACGTGATTGCGCCGGTTCGTATTTCATTCTACCTCGTTTTTCTATTGCGTTTTTTTTTTCCCTTTGAATTTTCCAATTTAGCCCAAGCTCCCTTGGAAGAGAGAATTGGGTGGATATTGCGGTGGGTTGGTTCATGGGCTCGGGGTAACCGATCCAATATGCTGATTTTTTTGGCCTTAAGCTCGATTGACCGGGCTTGTCGTTATCTCAGGCTTAAAGTGTTAAGTATCCATTTTAATGGGCTTGACCCGACGTCGGCGTGATATGTAGTACAGAATTGAGTGAATTTGGAACATGGACCAGGTCTGGCTTGGGAGATGGCTTTCTGACTCGGCTGTCTTGGATCTGATTCTTCCTGGTCCAATAGGTCCTTGTAGTTCAAAGCCAAGTTTTGCAACCCTTGACTCAAAGCAGAACTCGATCTCTCTTGCTGTAAATGGGTCTCTTCTATCGGACCTAATTGCTTCTAGCTTTACAGGATATGAATAAAAAAAAAGTGTGGATTCAGGTTGGCTGCATTCGGGATTCTTTTTATTGGGAGCCCCCTTGTCATACTGGAGATTATTCAATTGGATCTTGTTGGGTACATCAAACCTGATTGATTTAATCGACCGGTGCCCAGTCAGTCGCATCCCTGCCAGCAAAAACACACACACACACACAAGAGTGTGTTGTGGGGTTCTCCTTGTGAATGGTTAGGTAAAAAATGAAGGGGTATATGGATGAACCTGCCTATCTGAAAATCTTGGATAAGTTGTGATATTGCATTGTGAGTCCAAATCTCAGCTTTTTCCATAGTAAGGATGCGTCCAACGTTACTCCTTGAATTTCTTGATAATATCAAAGTGCAAGCTTTTATTTTTAGATAATAATGACTCTGATGATTTCTTCTTTCACCTTTTTCTCCTTCAACCCTTCTTTCTTTTAGAGTCATCTGCCATCCTTATACTTGAATGGTCTCCCCTATCTTTTGTAGTGTGTGTCGGCGAAACCCTGTGTAAAACAACATAGACAGGGAGCGTATCTGGATTCGCCATAGTCAGTGTAGGTAGTTCGGCGTTCTCCTCAGTCGGTCGACGCCCACAATGAGCTCAGACCTTATGTCGACGGTGAGCAGAACCCTATTCTGCTAAATCTGAATGCAAAACTGAATTTGGGCAGGGAAGTGTTACGAAATCTCATCATCTTCATAACTCCTAACCCCTTATATAATGGAGGAATTGGGCAGTTACGTGAATGTGATCTCTCCACATTCACGTAACTCTCACCCACTAACTCCATTACTCAGCCACTTACGTGACCCACTAAGAGGGTGTCAAACCGGGTCAGACTGCGGGTTGGACCCGTAACCCAAAATGTCCAACATTCACCCACTTGACCCATTGACACCAAAAGTGTACTAAATCGATGTATATACCGTTATCTCGATTTAATTCTTTATGTGGGTTCACATGCCACCCTTTATCACAAGGATGAATCGTATGAGTCAATGATATGAAGACTCTTTTATGAAATGTCATATTTCCTTGTACTACTCTACAATTCACCTTCAGTGCTTAGGCATGTAAAGAAATTACCTTTATGAATAGGTTGGTCTCTCACCTATTATATTGGTCCTTTAATATTGTTATTCTGCTATTCTCTCTAACCCATATGAGAGATTCTTTATGCAAAATCAACAATAACTCAAAACCTTAGAGAATCAAAACATAAACACAAATGTGATTACATAATGTATTGTCATACATCAGAAGGAATAAAAAAGACCCATCCCCTTTACATGTTGGGAATACAATCCCGGTGCTAGCCCTTTAGTAAGGGGATCCGCAGTCATTTTCTTCGTCCCAATTGTATCAATACATACCAGATGATTCTGAGTCCTTTCTTTAACAACAAAATATTTTAACTCCATGTGTCGACACGATGTTGAGCTCTTGTTGTTATTTAAAAAAGACATGGTTGCTTCATTGTCACAAAAGATCTTTAGTGGTCTCTCAATATAGTCCACTATACCAATACCATAATGAAGTTCCTTATCCAAATGGCCTGTGACGAAGTCTCGTATAGAGCAATAAATTCTGCCTCCATGGTATGAGCAGCAGTGGTAGACTGTTTTTCGCTTCTCCATGAGACAACACCACCCGCTAGAAGGAAAATGTATCCAGTAGTGGATTTTCTACTGTCAATACACCCTCCTATGTCTGTATCAGAGTATCCAATGACCTCTAGGTGGTCAACTTTCATGTAGATCAACATATAGTCTTTCGTTCCTTGTAAATAGCGCATGACCTTCTTCGCTGCCTTCCAGTGCGCAATGCCTGGATTTGACTGATATCTACCAAGCATTCCTACAACAAATGCTATATCAGGTCGAGTGCAGGTTTACGCGTACTGTTAACTCCCAACTGCCGAGGCATATGGGACAACATCCATCTGAGCCTTTGCAATATCATCCTGAGGACAGTCCTTCAAGCTCAATTTATCCCCTTTCACTATAGGTGCCGAACTAGGAGAACAATTCTCCATCACATATCTTTTAAGAACCTTAAGGATATAGGATTTCTAAGATAGGCCAAGGACACCCTTAGTTCTGTTACGGCGGATCTCGATTCCAATGACATAAGTGGCCTCACCCATGTCTTTCATATCGAAATGAGAGAAAAGAAATTCTTTTGTTCCATGTAAAAAACTTAAATCATTAGTTGCAAGAAGAATATCGTCAACATATAAAACCAAAATTATGAACTTACTCCCACTAGTCTTAATGTAAATACACTGATCAACAATGTTTTAGTGAATCCAAAGTTCATAATTACCTGATTGAACTTCTTATACCACTGGCGGGAGGCCTATTTAAGTTCATAAATTGACTTATTCAATTTGCAAACTAAGTTATTCGAGTCATCTATACTGAAACCATGAGGTTGTTGCATGTATACCTCTTCATTCAGATCCCCATTCAGGAAGGCCGTTTTCACATCCATCTGATGCAACTCTAAATCAAAATGAGCTACGAGGGCCATGATTATTCTCAATGATTCTTTAGTTGAGACAGGAGAAAAAGTCTCATTATAATCAATGCCCTATGTCTGTGTGAAACCTTTTGCAACAAGCCTAGCCTTGTACCTCTCCACATGACCTTTAGAGTCAGTTTTGGTTTTGTAAACCCATTTACAACCAACAGGTCTAACTCCATCAGGTCGAGGTACAAGATCCCACACTTGGTTCTTTGCCATAGAGTCAAGCTCTTCTTTCATGGCATTGATCCAATATGTTGATCTTTCACTTTCAATGGCTTCTGCAAATGTGAAGGGATCTTCATCAATGTCTATGAAATCATTTGACTCTTGTAAATACACCACATAGTCCGGATGGATAGCAGATTTTCTAATTCTGGTGGACCTCCATACAGGAGCTACAGGTGGTTCAAAATGAGCCTTTGTATCCTGTTGTTGTTGTATATCCTCATCAACAACCGGATCTAGTTGGGATTGATGTTCATTGACTGGACTTTCTCTTACATTACTCGAAGGAACAATGATAGAGAAAATCGAGTCATTATCCTCAGTAGGTGTAGAATCTGAATCCTGCATTTCCTCAAAATCAATATTTTGAGACACATCTATCCCAACAGAACCATTTTCAAGAAATCTTGCTTTATCTGTTTCCACTATCTGTGGTGTATGAGATGTACAATAAAACCTAAAGCCTTTCGATCTTTCTGGATAACCAATGAAGAAACCACTAGTTGTCCTAGGATCAAAAGCTTTTATATGTGGGTTATATAATTTAGCTTCTGCTGGACATCCCCATATGTGCATATATGACAAAGAAGGTTTTTTACCTGTCCATAACTCGTAAGGAGTCTTTTGAACAGCCTTCGTAGGAACCTTATTCAGAATATGCACTGCAGTCCTAAGAGCTTCACCCCACAAGGTCAAAGGAAGGTTTGAGTGATTCAACATCGCTCGAACCATTTCTTTAAGCGTACAGTTTCTCCTTTCAGCTACACCATTCTGGTAAGCACTATCAGGCATGGTATACTGAGGTACAATGTCTTCCTCTTTTAGAAACCGCGCTAATGGACTTTTCTTTTGTCTCATCTCAGTGAAACGACCATAATATTCGCCACCTTTATCTGACCTGACAACCTTAATAACTTCACCGATTTGTTTCTCTACTTCTTGAAGTTCTTAAAAACCTGAAAGACCTCTGATTTTTCAGATAATAAGTAAAGATACATATACCGTGAGTAATCGTCTATAAAGGTGACAAAATATTTTTCACTCGTATAACACGGTGAAAAAGGGTCACAGACATCCGTATGCACTATTTGTAACTTTCCATTGCTGCGTTTGGCATCTTTCTTATATGTGTTAGATTGCTTAGCCTTTATGCAGTCAACACATGGTTCTATATTCATAAAATCAAGGGATCCAAGGATTCCCTCTTTTACGAGTCTTTGGACTCTCTCTTTCGAGATATGTCCTAATCTTCGATGCCAAAGCAAATAGGATTGATCATTCTTTAGACCACGTTTATTGCCAATAATTGTGTTCTCAATGGAGTGAGATTCCTGAATTTGGAGTTTGGTTCTTAATCGATACAAACCATCACACATATATGCAAAACCTATATTCATTGAATTTTTCATAATAACAAGTTCAAATTTTTCAAATTTAAAAGCAAAACCAAACTTGTCAAGTCTTGAAATTGAAATTAGGTTCTGACTATAAGATGAAACATAAAATGTATCGACCAAATCCAACATGAATCCCGACTCCAACACAATTCTGCAGGTCCCAACGTTCTTGACATGCGAACGCATCTTATTTTCTGAGAAGATGCATCTTTCATGCTCCGTTGGTTTCCTTTTGTTCAGAAATGCCTGCAAAGAGTTGACAATGTGCACCATGACACCAGAATCAATCCACCAACTATGCAATGGAACATGAATTAAATTGCACTCATGAGAAACGAATGACTTATTACCTTTATTTTCGAGCTACTTCTTGAACTTCAAACAGTCCACCTTCTTATGCCCTTTCTTTTTGCAGAAGAAACACTTTATAGAAGGACCACCTAACTCGGATTTAGCTTTCGCCTGAGAGTTTGAACTCTCCCCAGTGACTTTCTTCTGATTCTTCTTTTTGAATGAGCTTTTCTTTGGCCTCGACCTCTATTTATCCTTATGAGAGGCCATATTTGCACTTGGCACCCTCTCACCCTTCAATCTTTCCTCTTCCTCAACACACTTACTCAAGAGGTCATTAAAAGATCACTCATCATTATGTGTGTTATAGGAGATTTTAAAGGGTCCATACTCAGTAGGTAACGAGGTTAAGATCAAATGGACTAAAAAGGAGTCAGAGATGGCGAACTTCATGTCATTCAGTTGAGTCGCAATATTCCTCATTTCCAAAATGTGTTGTCGGATGTGACTGTTACCATCATATTTCATAGACACTAATTTAGACATGAGGGTACTGGCCCTTGCCTTATTAGAAGTGACGAATTGATCCTCAATGGCTCCCAGAAATTCCTTAACCGTCCTACAATGAGGAATGACGCCTCGAATATTCTTAGCCACTCGAGATTGCAAAAGCAACATGCTAAGTCTGTTCGAGCGCTCCCACTTCTCAGAGGCAGCCTTTTGATCAGCTGTGCTCTGTTTTGTAAGAGCGGGAGGTTCGTCAATTCTAAGGGTCAAATCTAAATCCATATAGCCCAAAGTGAATAACACGATTTCTTTCCAATCAGAAAAATTCGATTCGTCTAAGATAGGGATACTACTAGAATCGTCGATATGGAAGAAACCTGATAAATCAAGGAACGAAAAACGGAAAGACATTACTATTATTGCTTAGACGAGACTCGTGTTGAAAAGGTAAAAGTGAGACCCTTTATTTTCACCTTTTCTGAGACAAGCATAGTTGAGTCATTATCGTTTCACTTTGGTGAAAACGACAATACTCATAATTGCTTCGTCTCTTCAATTATCAAGGAATTGACTTCAGTTGGTGAAACTAGTAGATCATGAATCCAGAGGCAATTCAACACTGTACCTTTGGGTACGAACATGCTTCATGGGCTGGAATGCACATCTATTATCACACCCTGTGTAAATTTGGAACACAACGACCTACCTTTGGGTAGAATCGATGTTTCATAAATTCACACACAATCATAATTACGAATCTTAATACGGTCCAAAAAATCCTTAATTAACACAACTCAGATCACTTTGGTGATTACATGAATCGATTAATCAAAATCTTTTACCAAAAAAACCTATTTGTATTATGGAGCACGCCCATGCATACCTTTTAATGCATGTATATTCATGACTTAATATCAGTTCATACTTCAACAAATATGCATAAACTAATTTTCATGAATTCAGTTACAATTCATGCTTAAAATTATCATGCACAACTTAACCAACACTAAATACATGAATTAACATGCATAAGTCATGCATTATTCAAAATAAATACTTTATAAAACATGAAAAAATAACAAAATCATGCTCATATGGGTAAAACCGAGGGTCCTCATGTAGGAACCAGTCTAAAAACACCCAGAACCGGTCTGAAACTGCTCCGAACCGGTCATCTAAGGGTTCGAACCGGTTTTAAACTTTATAAACCCATACTTAATATGAACAAAAGTTCATAAAACCCTATGATCGTATGACAAAATCTCTGTATTTCTTTATATTTATGAAAACAGGGTCTCAGCATCCCAGAACCGGTGAAAAACTAGAAAGAACCGGTCAAAAACGGCTCTGAACCGGTTCTGGAAGGGGTCGGATCAGGTTCCTGATCTGATTCAGTCTTAATAGTGTTTGGATCCTGCATTACATGGACCCGACCCTTACTTAATACGGATCAGACCCGACCCAAACAGAACCCGAGTTAGACCCGGTCCGAAATAGGCTCGGGTCGGACCCGGTCCAAAACAGACCCAGGTCGGACCCGGTCCAAAACAGACTCGGGTCGGACCCGGTCCAAAACGGATACCGGGTTCGACCCGGTTCAAACCGGACTGGGTATGACCCGGTCCTTCATGGGTCCGGATCGGACCCGATCTAAAAGCAGACCCGGGTAAGACCCGGGTCAAACCCGATCCGAGAAAAAGACCCAATACTTTCCGGATCAGACCCAGACCCGGTACCTTTATAGGTCCGGGTCAGATCCAAAAAGTGAAAAAGCAGACCCGATCCACCCAAAAGGGTTTGGATCGGGTCTGTCATTGGGTCTCCTCGTCGGACCCGATCCGGTCACCCAGATAAAAAATTGAAACAGAAACCCGATGGGTTTCTGTTTAATTTTTAGGGAAACCGAAAAGGGGGTTTTCGGTTTTCGCCCTTTTCGGTTCCACGGCAACCCACGTTGCCGTCACAGCGACCGACGCCGGTTGCCGGCGACCTGCGTCACCCCACGGTGACGTCGGTTCGGCGACAGCCCCACGCCCCGACTCCAATAGTTCCAGACGGCGGCTGCCATTTCCGGATGCCCTAAAATCCGCCGGCGACAACCCAATGGCGCTAGCAAGGCCATCGGCGACTGACGGCGCCCTACGACGACGAGCTATTGCCGGCACCGACTACCGGCTGGAATCGTCTGCAGACGCCCCGACGATGGCAACTCCATGGCGGCCTGATGGAACTCCGGGCTGAGAAAAGGGGGTTTTGTCAAACCCCAGACGTCGGCCATCCGACGTTCAACCCCGGCAACACCTCCGGCATATGTCGTCCACCCTGCAACCCGACGGTGTAGGGGATTACAGGTGACGACTTCGACGATGATACCGGCGATGGCAAAAACCTCCCTGCAGCCCAATGGCCACAGGTATCAAACGATCATTATTTTATTTTATTTTTAATGAGGTTCGCCTGAACCGGGAAATAGATGTCGCCCTTTTCAGTGACATTTGCCGGTGATGACTGTCGCCCCACGGTGACAATCTGCCTGAAACCCAATTTTGTAGCAAACTGTTTGCATCTGGCAGGATGCCACCCCACGCTGACATGTTGTCGCAAAAATCAGGCATTGGGGTGAAAACGCCGAAAGGGTCTTCACGGCCACGCGCAACGGGAATGCATGGTAGTCGTAGGCCCATAACCCAATGTCGGGCAAAACCCTGTGTAAAACAACATAGACAGGGAGCGTACCTGGATTCGCCATAGTTCGTGTAGGTAGTTCGGCGTTCCCCTCAGCCGGTCGACGCCCACAATGAGCCCAAGCCTTATGTCGACGGTGAGCAGGACCCTATTATGCTAAATCTGAATGCAGAACTGAATTTGGGCAGGGAAGTGTTACAAAATCTCATCATCTTCATAACCCCTAACCCCTTATATAACGGAGGAATTGGGCAATTACGTGAATGTGGTCTCTCCACATTCACGTAACTCCCAGCCACTAACTCTATTACTCAGCCACTTACGTGACCCACTAAGAAGGTGTCATACCGGGTCAGACTGCGGGTTGGACCCTTAACCCAAAACGTCCAACACAAATGGCATAACCAAAAAATTGAATAAAAGCTTGTAGTTTCTCTGCCCCTTATCAAACGTGGTCATTGTTATGTTCCCCAATATCTCAATTATCTGGGATGGAATGTATTAGGGCAATATCAGTAATGCTTTGCTCTTCACTGTGGATCCCGTGTATGCATGTGATTTGTGGGCCCTGGTTCGATTCGTCTTCTATGTCTGGTTTTGAAAATGAACGGCCAGGATGTGCTGGGCCCCATGTCACCATGTTCACATGTGTAATATTTATTTTCGACTTTCAAGCACATGCAGGTGGTGCAGTTTAGTGTTTGCGAAAGTAATGCAGGGAGCCGCTGCCTTTTGTCAGGGGCTTCAGATGGGTCCCACAAGACAGTGTCTTAGCATGGATCCCTTTCTGGGTCCAGTATGCTTGTGGGGTCAAATTTGGTAGGCTTGGATGCCAACTTGAACGGGGACCCGGCTAAGGCTGAATTCACTCTCGATTAATCTGACTGCCTACGACTAGGCCAGATATAATCAGTCTGCCACCATCGAGATGTCTTATGTCTTGGATTCAATGTTTTGATCTGACCATATCACACCAGAATCTACAGCCAGATTTGATTCCAAAAGTTAGCAGGTCCAGTTCAGATGAAGCTCACATTTGTGCATGTTTACCTTTTGTGCACAGGATTTTTTTCTTTTCCCAATCAAAAAGGTCAATTGGAAGCCATTTGATCAGATTGGACCTGGATTTGAATCCAACTATTGATGTTTCATTTGGATCTGTACTGAAACATGACTGTGTAGGTCGACTTCTAGGGTAATTGAGCACTTACATTTTTAGTTTTGAAGTTAGATCCATTTAGGGTTCCATGTAGATCCACTTGTGCTCAACCCTTTTTAGGCCTTGTCATCCCCTGTGTGATGAAATGCAGGTGAAGATGCTCTTAATTAGTCCCATGGCACCAATTTGATCATTTTTGTAGCTCGGTCATTTGAGAGACTGCCACAAACCACTCTTCAACCAGAAAAAAGGGGGCAAAAGGCTCGCAACCTCATTCCTGGGAGACCTCTGCAAGGTTAGGGATGTAAATGGATCGGATTCAATTTGGATGTAGCCTTTACTGACTCTGACCTAATTGGACCTTAGGCAATTGGATCCAGATCCAGATGAAAAAGACTAGTACTGAACTCGGATTTTACACAAATTCAGATTTATTTGTAAAAATCCCAACTCAAATCCGAATTTGATTTTTGATTGGATTGGACTGGCTTTGACAAATCTGACTTATTGTAGTTGGTTTTGATCAGATATCTGATCCAATTCCAGTAACATTCCTACAGAAAAAGTAGGAATGCTAGTGGACATGGCTGGGGTTGGATCATCAAGTCTTTTTTTTTTTTAAAGGCAAGCTGGGTTTAGGCAGACCCCCACCAGTTATTGTTCAACGTATCACTGGGTTTTGAACCTGCAACGTCACACCACAAGATGACGTTCACTGACAGCTCCTACCAATTACAAAGAGCCCCCATTGGTTATCATCATCATCAAGCCTTATGCCAACTACATGGTGTTGGTTTTGAAAGTTCGATTTTTTCATTCTTTTTCTATCTAGAGCTGCAACTTTGGTCACCTTCTGACCTTCATATCGCTTCTGATGCATCCTTCCATGGGTGGTCGGCGTAAAAATATAGTTTTTTGAAGGTTGAAAAATTGGTATATTCTGGGTCCTTTGATTTTTCAACTATAAGAAAATCTAATATACAAATCAGAAAAACATGATCTAAACAAAACATGTAGATCACATCTGGAAGATCAAAATAATACTAATAACAAAACTTGGAGTTTTTACTAAGGGTTTTGAAACCCACAAGTGTAGGAAACATTTTCCCTGAAAAAAACTCAGATTTGTATGTTTGTATCCACAAACTATTAATACAATATCAGGAAATCAATTTGTCTGCAAGATATTATGGTATTGTTTGCAGTTTAGAAAGATTGACTGGGATAGGACTTCATTGGGATGGTGCTTTGAGTGGAAATAAAGGCAAATGAAAAAGTAGAATGCAAATTGGACTGGATCCCACACCTAGAGGACAAGGTGCTGACCCAAGAATCTTTTGCCTTTTTTGACGTCAGAAACAGGAAATTCAAGATTCTTTGGGCGATTATGTATTCATGATTATATGAATGTATGATCATGTTAGTCTATTGTCTTTATGAGTTCTTCCTTTAAATCTTTTATTCAAAGGAATGATTCCTGTTAATCTTAATCAGAACTTGGATCTGATTGCAAATTAACCGCACACTGTCTGGTTTGAAAATTTTATAGGCCAGACCTGGGTCCATATACGACTCAGGATCTTGTAAGTCTAATCCGATTAGTTGATAATTAGACTTGTTCCATTAAGCGCGAACCTGGGTTGGAATTGGGTCATACTAACATGTTAGATCCACTCTAGATGCCTCTTAATAACAAGAATCAGAGATGCATTGTCATTTCCCAAATGCCCTCTGCTGTTTGGGAGCTGTATATTGCAGCTTCTCCATATTCTCTGTTATTTGAGAGCAGCGGTGTTGCCAAAACACTGTATGGTAATACACCACATTTCGATGCCATTCACAAGATGTTTTTGGCATTTCATCTCCAGGGAACACCAAATGAAAACAGTATCTCCATCCCAATGCAAAGCTCCCACACAGGGCTACACTGGAGCCAAGCTCAAGCTAAGCTTGGGCTTTACGAACTCAGCTCACTTACACTGTTCAAGCTCGGCTCGAGACAAACTCGAGCAAGGCTCAGCTTGAGCCTAGCTGATACATGTTTTTGATATTTACATGGAGAAACCACCCTCAGGATCAGAAACCTAGCCATACTCTCTCTGCCTGCCGTACTTACGGTAGCTGTCCTCGCAGTGTAAAAACTCATTTATTATTTTGCTTGGAAGGCAAGATTCGACCCATGGTCCAGACCATGGTACATGAAGCTTGAAAGCTACCATGGCTTTTATGATTGGCAAGGACATTGGTCAAAGTCCAACCAAGATTAGGATAAGGACCCAAACGAATCTTTCTCAAGTCCATCCCAGTTCAGCTTAAAGATTATCCTGCTTAGCAACAATGAACAAACTGCCAGTGTTTTCTCCTATCACAATCAAATGGTACCTTATTCTTGGGAAGGGTTGAGCTTTAAATAATGTTATCTTCTTCTTTTGAGAAAAAAGGGCACTTCCCCTTGTACAAAGTGGATTAGAGTCAGACTGCCCAAGATTTGCAGGCCTTGATAGGATGCCCTGGTTTTGAAACCCCCATCCACTTGCAAAAGTTTGGATGCTGGGTAGGGTTGGGCTTGCCCTAACCCCCATAGTTTTATGACACTATTCTCCTTGAAAAATGGAAAACAAACAGGAGTATATTTGCATTCCATTTTAACATATTTTGTTTGACATATAACATGAGATGATAAAGATGATCATGTCATTCAATGAACAGGTAGCGGTCTGCCTAACCCCAGCTTCACTATCAAAAGAAAAAGAAAAAGAAAAAGATGACAATCGTCATCAAAAGATAAAGATGATAGTGACCATCAGAGGTAACAAGAGAACTACCATTCACCATGGCTAGGAAACGAGATGAGCTGCTTGTGGAAACCTAGTGGAAACGCAATGGACTTCATGAAATTTGATCACATTGCCCCTGCAAGAATTTCGATAGAGAACTATGTAAAGGGAATATTTGCTTGCCAAGCCAATGTTGGGTCCAGCCCTATTCCTAATTAATGGTGTGGGGAAGTGGAATAGCCACCCACTTCTCATTAATGCAGGAGAAGTTGAAGGGTCAGCCCTATCACCTCATTAATGATGTGGGGAAGTGGAATAACCACCTAACTCCCATTAATGCAGAAAGTTGAAGGGTTAAAACTCCTTCAAGTTTCTGGAATGAGTCTAAAAGGCTCACTTCTAGAAGGTTCATATCTAGAAGACTCTATGCCATCTATAAATAAGGGTGCAGAGGCTGTGTGCTGGAATGAGAAGGGAAGAGTGACTGTGTGCAGTGTGCAGAGAGAGAAGAAGTAAGAGAGAGAGAGTAGAAAGAAGAAAAGGAAGGAAGAAGGTTCGTCACCACGCATTGATCCTCAGAGAGAGGTGTTGGTTGTGGTGTGGGCTTTGACTCGGGTCGTGCACCTGAGAGGTAATCTTGTATTCATTTCTTTCTGTGATTTCTTTGTTGTTATTATCTTTAGCTTTGGGCAAGCTATTGGACGTTGTACTCTCTACATTGTACTCTCTACTTTCATTATAGTGGATTATTCTCTCCATGCCCCGTGGATGTATGTCGTGTTGACCGAACCACGTAAACCCTTGTGTTGTGATTTGATTGTGCCTTTGTTAGATCCTATATTACTTCCGCATATTTTTGTTATCTTAATTTCTCTACAAGTGGTATTAGAGCTGGTTCGTGAAAAATCATGTCTTCAAAGTCAGTTAGCTCTAAGTTTGAGGTGGAGAGATTTGATGGCAAATGAAACTTTTCCTTATGGCAAAGAAGGGTGAAAGCTCTACTTGCATAACAAGGGTTGCACATGGCTCTTGTCGGGAAGGCGAATAAGCCAGAAAGCAGGACCGATGATGAATGAGATGATCTTGACTTGAGGGCTGCTAGTGTGATTGAGTTGTGTCTATCAGATGAAGTCATGTGTAACGTGATGGAAGAGAGGACAGCAACGGGATTGTGGTTGCAGCTAGAGAGCCTCTACATGACCAAGAACTTGTCCAACAAGTTACACCTCAAGAAACAACTTTATAGTCTTCATATGAAGGAAGGTACTCCCATTCTTGACTATCTTAGTGTGTTTAATAAGATTATTGCTGGTCTGTTTAGTTTGGATGTTAAACTTGAAGATGAGGATAAAACTTTGTTGTTACTAACCTCATTGTCATCATCTTATGAGCATCTTGTGACGACCATAATTTATGGAAAAGAAACATTGGATATGGAAGAGGTTACAGGTACACTCATTTTCAATGAAATTAGGAAAAGACCATCACCGAATGAGGATTCTGGTGAAGGATTGATGGTGAGTTCATCCAAAGGCAGGGGTCGGTCAAAGGACAGAAAAAATGACTGCAGATATAGGAGCAAGTCCAGGTCAAGGAAGGACATCACTTGCTATAATTGTGGAAAGAAAGGACACTTCCAGAATCAATGCAAATAGCCAAAGAAAAATCAGAAAAAAGGGAAAGAGACAGAATCATCAGAAACCAAAGAAGATACCACAACCACAGTTGAAGGTGAGCTTGTGATTTTGTCTACTACTAATGATCCATGTATCTGTATATGTCAGGATACAGATTGGGTCATAGACATAAGAGCCTCGTACCATGCCACACCACGGAGAGAATATTTCAGTACATACAGGACCGGTAATTTTGGTGTTGTCCGAATGGGAAACACAGGAACGTCAAAAATTATAGATATTAGAGATATTCATCTCCAGACCAGTCTTGGGTACATGTTGGTGCTCAAGGATGTCAGACATGTTTCAGACTTGAGGTTGAATTTGCTTTCAGTAGGAAAGCTTGATGAAGAGGGCAGAAACAGTGTTTTTAGCCAAGGACAGTGGAAACTCAACAGCGGGTCATTGGTTCAGGCCAGAGGAAAGAGATGTTGTACTCTTTACAAGATGCAAGGCAAGGTATGCAAGAGACAATTGAATACAACTGAGGACTCTTCTATTGATTTGTGGCACAGTCGATTAGGCCACATGAGTGAGAAGGGATTGCAGATTCTTGCTAAGAGGGAGCAACTCTCAGAGTTAAAAGGTACACGTCTAAACCCGCGTGTTCATTGCTTAGCTGATAAGCAACATAGAGTATCCTTTGTTAGAAATGCCTTTCATAGAAAATCTTACATTTTGGAGCGAGTTTATACTGATGTTTGTGGTCTTCTGAGAACAAAAACTATTAATGGTTTTACTGATGTGAAAACTTTCAGTGGTGCACTTTATTTTGTTACTTTTATAGATGACTTCTCTAGGAAAGTTTGGGCATACCCTCTGAAAACTTTCAGTGGTGCAATTTCATGCTATAGTTGAGAGAGAAACAGAAAAACAACTGAAATGCATCAGGTCAGATAATGGTGGCGAGTACACAGGTCCATTCCATGAATATTGTAAAATTCATGAAATTCGCCATGAGTTAACAGTTTCAGGTACCCCACAACACATTGCAATTGCAGAAAGGATGAATCGTACAATTGCAGAAAGAATAAGGTGTATGCTTGCACAGTCCAAGCTGCCAAAGAAATTCTAGGGCGAGGCCTTAAGGACAACAGTTGATGTGATCAACTTGTCTCCTGTTCATGCCTTAGCAAATGATGTTGCAAATAGGGTATGGTCAAGAAAGAATGTGTCTTACAAGCACCTGAGGGTATTTGGATGCAGGGCATTTGCACATATCCCCAAGGAGGAGAGGTCCAAGCTTGATGATAAGACGAGGCAATGCATTTTTCTGGGATATGATGATGCCGAATTCGGCTACAGACTATGGGATTCAGAGAAGCAGAAGGTATTCAGATCCAAAGATGTGGTATTCTTTGAAGACCAGGCACTTGAAGATATCAAGAAAGAGGTGTCAATTCAGACTTTTGCAGGTGGATCTATCCACTTTGATCCAGTTACTCCTCCAGTGGCACAAGTTGAAGGAAGAACAGTGCAGGAAGATGATGCAGAGGCGGATGTTGATTTACCTGCAAGCCATGTTGAGCAGGAAGAAGTTAGAGAACAACCTCTTCTAGAACCCCAACTGAAAAGATCTTCCAGAGAGTCACAACCTTCCAGAAGGTATTCTCCACATGAGTATGTGATGCTTACTGATGCAGGTGAACCAGAGAGTTACCAGGAAGTACAAGAGTGTGAGCAGAAAGAGCAATGGCTAATAGCTATGCACGATGAGATGGATGCATTGCAGAAGAACCACACTTATGATTTGGTGGAACTACCAGAAGGCAGAAAGGCCTTGAAGAACAAGTGGGTTTTCAGGTTGAAGACTCAAGAACAATGTTCTCAACCAAAGTACAAAGCTAGATTGGTTGTGAAAGGCTTTGGTCAAAAGCAAGGTATTGACTTTGAAGAGATTTTCTCTCCTGTTGTTAAAATGTCTTCTATTCGTGTTGCTCTAGGTATTGCTGATAGCCTGGACTTGGAGATTGAGCAGCTAGATGTGAAGACTGCTTTCCTCTATGGTGATTTGGAGGAGGAGATATACATGAAGCAACCAGAAGGCTTTAAAGTCAAAGGTAAAGAAAATCTTGTATGCAGGTTGAAAAAGAGCTTGTATGGGCTGAAGCAAACTCCAAGACAGTGGTACAAGAAATTTGATTCATTTATGGCTGAAAATGGATACAATAGATCAGCTGCAGATCATTGTGTCTATATAAAATGGTTCGGTGAGAATTTTATTATTCTCTTGTTATATATTGATGATATGCTTATCCTTGGAAAAGATATGTCTATAATTGACAGGCTTAAGAAGGAACTGAGTAAGACCTTTGTAATGAAGGACATGGGGCCAGCAAAGGAAATATTGGGCATGCAGATCTCTCGTGATAGAAAAACCAAGAAGATATGGTTATCATAGGAGAAATACATCGAAAAGGTGTTGGACAGGTTCAGTATAAACAATGCAAAGCTTGGTTCTCCTTTTGCAGGTCACTTTAAGTTGAACTTGGAGCAGAGTCCATCAAGTGACGATGAGAAGGAGAAAATGAAGAAAGTTCCTTATGCTTCAGCAGTCGAAAGCTTGATGTACGCGATGGTATGTACGAGACCAGACATCACATATGCAGTAGGTGTTGCTAGTAGATTCCTTGCAAATCTAGGAAAAGAGCATTGGGCAGCAGTAAAGTGGATCTTTAGATATCTCAAAGGGAGCTCCAAAGTTTGTTTAAGCTTTGGTGGTGGATCATTTGTCTTGACAAGTTACACAGATGCAGATATGGCTGGAGATATTGATACGAGGAAGTCCACATCTGGTTTTGTACTCACTTTTATAGGGGGAGATGTGTCATGGCAGTCAAAATTGCAAAGGTGTATTGCTTTGTCTACTACTGAGGCAGAGTACATGGATCTTACAGAAGCTTGCAAAGGGATGTTGTGGATGAAAAGATTCTTGATGGAGTTGGGTTTTGAGCGAGACAAGTACTTGGTGTACTGCGACAGTCAGAGTGCCATTCATCTCGTCAAGAATCCGAGTTTTCACTCAAAGTCAAAGCATATAGATATCAGGTACCATTGGATCCGAGATGTGTTTGAGAAAAATTTGCTTCATCTTGCAAATATCTCCATAAATGATAATGGTGCAGATATGCTGACAAAGGCCTTACCAATGGAGAAACAAAATACATGTCGGCAATTGACCGGCATGAACTTCAGTTGATTAGTTGAATTGGAGTATCCCCTTGGGCTGGAGGGGGAGATTGTTGGGTCCAGCTCTATTCCTAATTAATGGTGTGGGGAAGTGGAATAGCCACCCACTTCTCATTAATGCAAGAGAAGTTGAAGGGTCAGCCCTATCCCCTCATTAATGATGTGGGGAAGTGGAATAGCCACCTAACTCCCATTAATACAGGAAGTTGAAGGGTTAAAACCCCTTCGGTTTTTGGAATGAGTCTAGAAGGCTCACTTCTAGAAGGTTCATATTTAGAAGACTCTATGCCATCTATAAATAAGGGTGCAGAGGCTGTGTGCTGGAATGAGAAGGGAAGAGTGATTGTGTGCAGTGTGCAGAGAGAGAAGAAGTAAGAGAGAGAGAGTAGAAAGAAGAAAAGGAAGGAAGAAGGTTTGTCACCACGCATTGATCCTCAGAGAGAGATGTTGGTTGTGGTGTGGGCTTTGACTCGGGTTGTGCACCCGAGAGGTAATCTTGTATTCATTTCTTTTTGTGATTTCTTTGTTGTTATTATCTTTAGCTTTGGGCAAGCTATTGAACGTTGTACTCTCTACATTGTACTCTCTACTTTCATTATAGTGGATTATTCTCTCCGTGCCCCGTGGATGTAGGTCGTGTTGACTGAACCACGTAAACCCTTGTGTTGTGATTTGATTGTGCCTTTGTTAGATCCTATATTGCTTCCACATATTTTTTGTTATCTTAATTTCTCTACAGCCAAGCCCTTAGATGTTGCATGGGAGTACTAGTATAGCCTCCTCATCTATGGTTTAAAAATGTTGGGGTTCATGAACTTGGTTATGCTCCCTTTCAATGATTTGTTTTTGGTTTTTTATTCCATGATGGAGGATAAACACTGGTGGGAATTGAAACCATAGATGGCAAAACCCATTTAAAATCTTTTTTTTTTTGTGTGTGTGTGAAACTTTTACATCTTTTGGGAAAGCATTTATATGTATAGTTCTACAAACCTTTGTATGTACAAATGCCTTTGGATCGTCATGGCTCAGGTTGTTTTAGTCCAATCAGACTTCGATTCAGCATATTCAAAATAATGGGGATCAACTTTTGAATTATGTTTTTTTGATAAAAAAAATATGACTTTATGAATTGAAAAAATGTAGCATACATAGTAGGCCATTGACCTTTAAAGCCTTATTGAAACCTACCAACATGTTACAATCAGATGATCTAAGAGTCGATTCTCACTAAGAAAAATATGTTGATCACATCGATAAAGATAGTTTCATGAAAAACAATAAAAAATAAAAGGAGACATTTGTACCTACAAACTACTAACAAATAGAATCTCTCTCTCTCTCAAGCATGATCAGGTCTTTGTCATGTTGGTAATGGGACACCATCCTATATATGGGTTAATATTATTGAGCTGGAAATCATTGATACATGTTGTATTGACTCGACTTGGACCAGATAGGTGTGTTCATCATAATTTGTTTGCTTAGAAACTAACCTTGGATCGTGTCATTTTGTTCTAAAAATATGATTTTTTGAGTGGTGAAATTTTAGTGCATTGTGAGTTGTTGCTTTGAAGCCCTTAAAAAACCTGCTTATATGTTACAATCACATGATTTGAAACTCAATTTCTACGTATAAACTATGTAGATCACGTCCATAAGGTTCAATTTACAAAATAAAAATCTAAAAATGAAAAGAAGGTGATTTATACTCAATAGTTTTGTGCCTTCAATAGCACCATATATATACATGTATATGTTGTGTGTGTGGATTTGGGGGCGGGGGATTTACATAGATCTGCTCCCAGATCTAATCTCCAAAAGTAAAAACAAACCTTTAGATCATGTTTAGTGTAGTTTAGTCACTACTTACATGTCAATTGAGCCAATTGTTTAAACAATTCTTTTCTTCACGACTACAAACATAATATATAAGCTCATGCTGAACACATGTATGATTAGATCTAACATTTGGTGGTTTGATTCATGCAAACGAGTGTATGTACCATCACCAGGCTGCCTGCCTTGACAAAGCATGTGAGAATTCTCACTCTTCTCAGTCAAGCTCTCCGGATAACAGTCTATCACCAGCCTTGACATCCTCAACTTGCTAGGAAGTTCACAAAATCGCATGCCCCCTTTGCTTGTCTCTCTTCTGACCTTTGCACTATAAGAGTAGATTGCTAGCTCGTAGATCAGTGTATAGCACATGCCAATACCTTTCTTTGAATACATTTTTTTCTTTCATTCAAAAAATATATATAGTATGATGCCATTACATCATAATTAGTAAAAAAATGTTAAATTTTCATTATTTTTTGGGGTTTTTTCTTTGGTTGATCAGAACCTACATATAATATATGACCTACAAGGTTTGTTTGATAAAAAGACACTTTCGGATCATGTGATTATGATGCGTAAGCTGGTTGGTTTTTCAACTGCTTTAAAAATGAAAACTTCATGTCTCGACTTTGGCATCATATATAAAAACACGATCTAAGGTGCAATCATAGCAAACAGTCCATTTAGAGATACCTGTGAAGTTAGATTGAGTCATGCAGATGCAGCTCGCACCCATGAATTGCAGCTAACCTAGATAGTCATGGAGTCATGACCAGATGATAGATCTGAGCTAGGCATGCACAATGCGATTAGAAAAAGGTCATATCTGGGCTCAACATATGCTGATCAATAGAGTCTTGGTCAAGTAGGATCTGATGTAAATACCTACATCCCATCCTCAATCCTAAAAATGAGCTAGAGAAAGAGAGAGAGGACATAATCTATTATAATCCTTGGGAGGTAAATGGTTTGGATTTGGATAGGATGTAGCCAATACCATATTCAAATTCAGATACGGATTTAGATGGTGAAAAGCTCATACTAGATCCACTTTTTAACATATAAACATTCAGATATTCATCAAATTCGAATATTTGTCAGATCGGTAGCAAAAAGTCAAAACCATTTACGCATCTGATTATCATCAGATATGATTTTGGCTTACAAAATGCAACTTAACAGAATAGGTTTCAGTTGGATATCGGATGAAATCTTTTCATTGACATCCCTAGTTTAATCAAGAACCATATTCTAATCTAGTCTCTTAAAAGCTGGACACATGGGGGGTTTGCATCCGGTTGAGTTGTGGATGGATCTTAGGTTATGTTTGGGAGCCTAAAAATGGGATGGAAACACGATTTTAGTGTGTTGTCAAAATATCATTGTGCCAATGTATGATGTTGAGAGATAGAGTGACAAAAAACACTCTCTTGAAAGGTGTTGAAATGTGGTTTCGGGCTTGCCAACACTAGTCCCAACGCAATGTTGGATCTCAAATATAGCCTTGAAGTCCACAGTGTCTGGCTTTCAAGTTTTTATTTTTATTTTTTATACAAGCATGTATCTGGATTTCAAGTTATTGTATGAATTTCACCACAGGGCATCGTATTTCCAAACCCATTGCCTTTCACGTGTGACTTCTTGTTCTTCTATGGTATGATGTTTCACCTTTCAACTATAAAGAGTCTGTAGTCTTAAGCAGAACTTACCAGAGATGACTGTGGATTTGGTGAACAGTTTTCCTTCTCTACAAAAAAAGCTGCAGTAGAAATTTATGGCAGCCGTACGTGTTATTTTCCCACTGCCATATCTGTCGTTGAAGTCATCATCATCTCGATTCCCCATTTTTTGCTTTTTCATTTGGAAGTATTCTCAAACTCTTACAGGATCTAAAATTTGTTGGTCAAATGTCATCAGTTCAAAAATGTACAGAAGACACACACAGAGACGCTATAATTATGCACAATGTTCAACTTGTGACCATCTCCTTTTCCACACTTACCTGTTAGAAGGTTGATGTTCTCTCACCAAAAGAATACTGATCTGCATAAAGCAGTTAAAAAAATGAAAATAGTGAAAGAAAGACACTCCGTGGAAACCTCACCCACTCTCACTTGTCCACCGTGAGAGAGTGGGGGAGGGGGTTATCTATATCATGTAAAACTGCCCCCCCACCCCCACCCCAAGAAAGGGTACTTAAGTTTTTGCAACGGCACCGAACTCCATGCTAAGTGATGCCGACACACACAGGAATACAAGCTCCATGTGCTTACATACGTGGTGCTCATTCGGGCTTCCAAACACGCATTGTGGCATTCAGTGCATCTTGGGGAGAACACACACCACCCTCTCATGTAAAACGTTAGATATAATTTGATATAATCTATAATATGTTTTTAACTGAGTTTCCAACAATACAAAACAACCAAAAGATAACCAAATTATATTGGGTAAGTTACATTTGGATAAAGACTAACCAACGAGATTTTCATTTGGATGAGATAGACTTTGGAAGGTAGGCTCATTTGCCTTTCCTTTTCCAGAGTATGAGCTAGGACGGTTGGATGCCAGCTCGACTATATTTGGATTGGATTGAGTCTGAACTGAGTGACTCTATCTGTTTGGAAGGATAACCATTTTGCTTAACATGCCCTTTCAAGCTCAGCATGGGGGCCTGCATGTTGAGCTTGTATCGAACATCAACAAACTGTGCCAGCGGAAAAGGTTTGGTTAAGCCATCTACGAGTTGGTCTTTAGCTAAGATGAAACTGATTTGAAGATAAACTTTGCAAACATGATCACGAACGAAATGAAAATCAATTTCAACGTGTTTAGTTTGGACATGAAAAAACGAATTAGCTGCAAGATAGAGAGTGGCAATATTATTGCATTAAAAAATGAGTGGTTCAGGGGGTTAAGAAGCCGAGTTCATCAAGTAATGACTTGAGGCATATAAGCACATCACACACTAGAGATTTATATTCAGCCTCCGTACTAGGCTGAGCTAATGTTTTCTACTTGCAGGAAGATCGAGAAATGACATTTGAACCAAGAAAGACCATGAATCCACCAGTAGACTTACGATCATCTAAGCAACCAACACAATTAGTGTCGGAGTAGGCACTAAGTTGTGTAGAGGCAGACCACTTGAGTAGGAGACTGTGATGTAACGTATACTTGAGATAACGCAGAATACATTTGACTGTAGACCAGTGAGCAACAGTGGGCGGGCTGGTGTATATATTAGCAAACCTTGTTGACAGCAATACAATATCAAGTCAAGTGAGAGTGTGATATCGCAAACCACCAATGATGTTGCGGTAAAGTGTAGCATTAGGAAAGAGAGGAGAGTCATACTTAGTAAGCTTGAAGCTGGAACTTATGGGAGCGGAGACGGGCTTGGCATCTGCCATGGATGCTTTCTGAAGGAGGTTGAGAATATACAACCACTGAGAAAGATGAACAACGACCTCGAAGTAGAGAACCTCGATGCCAAGAAAATAGTGGAGACAACCAAGATCTTTAATAGATAAGGTGGATCCAAGACAAGTGATGAGCTACTTAATTGCCAAGGCAGAATTGTTTATGATAATGACACCATCAACATAAACCAATAAATAAATATTAAGCCCATGACATTGAAAAATAAATAACAAAGCATCTGAGAGATGATAAAGCCGGTGGAGATGAGATAGGTGCTCAAACGTTGGTAGCATGCTCGAGGTGTCTACTTGAGACTATAAATAGCTTGATGAAGCTTGCACACATGATTAGGAAAGTTACTATCCTCAAGCCTTGTGGTTGACGCATATATACATCTTCATCTAGAAAACTCATTCAAAAAGGCATTGTTAAAATCAAGTTTGTGAATGAGCCATTGAAACGAGACAGCAAGCGATAAAACCACCTGAATGGACGTAGATTTGATAATTGGGCTGAACATCTCAAAAAAATCAATACCCTCCTCCTGGTAAAAGCCTTTAGCTACAAGTCATGCTTTGTAGCAAACAACCGAACCATTGGCATGACATTTAATCTGCTAGACCCACTTGAATCCAACAACATTGAAATGAGCTTGAGGTGGAATGGGGTGACACGTGTGATTATGCATAAAAGTCGTGTATTCATCATCCATGGCTAATCTCTATTTGGGAGTTTGGGATGCTTGTTCAAACGAGGTGGGTTCAGGATCAAGAAGTGCAGTACTAAAACAGGATAAGAAAATGAGATATAGGGAGGCATTGTAGGCTTTAGGTTTGAGAGAACCCGCCATGGACCTAGTAACCATGTGATGAACATGATCCGATAAACGAGAGAGAGGGGAAATATGAGCAGGGAAAGACGCGCCACTAGCAGCAAAGGTCGGGCTGACAGACGAGCCAAACTCTGGTGCAAGAGGGGAAGTGTACCCACCATCATGAGTGTTGAGGGTATTCAGTTGGCTAAGAAGCACAGTAGGTACATGGGGACTAGGGAGAGCCAGGTCCACCTCCATCAGGAGGAGACAATGGTGGAACCAGTGCAATAGGTGTCGAGATCCCCCACTGTGAGAGTTCAGGCTGGGAGGGTGTCATTGTACAACTCGGTTTAGAAGAGAAGGATTCGTCAAAGTAAACATGACGGGATATGTAGGTATGATTGGTGCGAGGGTCTTAATAGACGTAGCCCTTATGCTTGGATGCATAACCAAAGAAAAATGCAGCCTTTGGTTTTTGGTTAAAATTTAGGGGAGTTGTAGGGTGTGACTAGTGGGTAACATAGGTCAACAAACACACATGTGTTGATAGTCAGGTAGGTGTTTGAAGATTAGCTCATAAGGAGATTTACGACCAAGCACCCATGTAGGCAGGCGATTAATCACATAGATGGTCGTGCTAATGGCGTCAACCCAAAATTCATAGGGTAAGGTAGCACCACTCATCATGATTAAGCCCATCTCCACGAAATGCTTATGTTTACTCTCAATGAGCCCGTTCTGCTCAGGCGTGTGAGGATAGGAGATACGATGAAAAATGCCATGGTGCTAAAGGTAGTTTTAAAACTCAAGACTTGTGAATTCGCCACCATCATCCGATTGAATTTTTTTTATAACAAAACCAACTTGATTTTCAACCACATGCTTGAAACTTTTGAAGTAATAAAAGACTTTTGACTTGGTTTTCATAGGAAACAACCAATCGAGAAAAATCATCCACTATTAAAAGGTAAAATCGAAATTCTTCTCAAGATATTACAGGGGCTGGACCCCATACATCAACATGAAGTAACTCTAAAGAATTAGAACTACACGTTAATGAGCACCCCAAAGGAAGTTTATGGGCTTTTCCAACCAAACAGTTTTCACAAATTTTTATTTGCTTGTCTCTATTGAAGGAAATAACATTACTGGAATTAAGAAATGAAACATTTTTCTTATTTGCATAATCAAGTTGTTGATGCGATAAATCAAAGGTCGATCTCCATATTGCATAAGCTACCATCATTTGGGAATTGCTTCCTTTAATTGGGTAGAGACTCGTGCTGGTTTTCAGACCCTTAAGACAAATTATGTCTGTTTGTCGATCCTTAACACGAAATTCAGAAAGGATGAATTCAAAAACACAATCCTTATTTTTAGTAAATTGACTCACAAATAATAAATTTTTAGCAATAACAGGAACATGAAAAACATTCTTTAGGGCAAATTTTAAACCATTAAAAGATAAAACCAAGTTACTTGTGTGAGAAATAAGTAGAGTCTTATAATTGCCTATGATAATAGACTTGTTGCCATGATATGTTGTTTTATTAGAGAACTATTGATTATCCATAGTCAGGTGATTGGACGCACCAGTGTCAGAGTATAAATAATCATCGGTACTTTCACTACAAGAAAAATTCGTATTGGCGATGAATGTTATCTATCACTAAGTCGTCGCTAATCTGTCGTTAAATAAGTTAGTAACGAATTTTGCTACGGATAGCGTCTATCGCATAACCCTAGTTGCTAAACTACGACAAAATTTATCTATCGCTAATTAGCAATGGATCATGTTCGTCGTTAATTAGTCGTTAATTAAAGACTGATTTGGTTATGCGACAAAATTTAATTCATCGCAAATCCATCACTACCATTTAACGAGAGACACGTGTCCATTGCCAATTTGGCGACAGCCATTCACGACAGTTTGAATTTCATCGCAAACCGATGACTGTTTTCAAATGGAGATGGATTAGCGACGGATATTATCTGTCGCTAATATTTAATAAAAAAAATTAAAAATATTTTTTGAAATATTTTGAAACTTGAGAAAAAATTCTCGTTATACAATTCATATAACCTACTTATAAAAAAAACACACATAAAAAATACATATACAGGT
The DNA here is from genome assembly GCF_984573655.1 of Nuphar pumila. NCBI lineage: Eukaryota > Viridiplantae > Streptophyta > Magnoliopsida > Nymphaeales > Nymphaeaceae > Nuphar > Nuphar pumila. The sequence goes on along the minus strand of NC_143255.1, from coordinate 26,523,093 downwards.
GAAACAAATTTAATACAAGCAAACTTTAGCAACCAAATACAGTCTTTCCCAAGTTATAATTAGTTACAAGTTTGTCAAACAAATTAAACAAACAAATCTAATCTTTGCCAAGATTTTGGGCATCATCCTCTTCATTTTCTCGATTTGCCCCTCCCTCCATGCCTCCATCAGCTCCTCTACGTTGATCATCTCCAACATCCTATAAAAGAGAACTAAAATATTAGTATTTATAAATAAAATATAATGAAATAAATTATATGCAATGCACCTAATTTAATGCAACACAGTAAATGGCTGAATGACACATAGACTAGCAATAAATTGACGGACATTAACATAATTCAAATATGTCTTCTAAGACTGGGAAAAAAATTATGGTGATTCAATCATGCAGATATAGGTTCTAAGCTTGTCAAAGAATGTCACAGTGATTCACGCATACATATATGGTTTATAATGTTGTTAAATAAATGTATTATGTATCACAATCATGCATATATGTGTTACAAGACAGTCAAAAAACTTCCATAGTGATGAAATCATGCTTATTTGTGTTCTAATGCTGTAAAAAAACTTTCATAGTGATTCAATCATGCTCATATGTGTTCTAAATTAGTCAAAAAACTTGCATATTGATTCAATCATGGATAAATGTATTCTAAGGAAAATTTTATAGTAATTCAATCATGCATATGTGTGTTCTAAGGTAGTAAAATAATTTCATAGTGATGAAAGCATGTTTGTATGTGTTGTAAGGTTGTAAAAAAACTTTCATAGTGTTTCAATCATGCATATATGTGTTCTAAGGTATTCAAAAAACTTGCATATTGATTCAATCATGCATATATGTGTTCTAAGGTTGTCAAAAAACTTTCATATTGATTCAATCATGCATATATGTGTTATAAGGCAGTCAAACAACTTTCATATATGCTAACATCATGCACATATGTGTTATAAGGCAGTCAAAAAACTGTCATAGTACTTCAATCATGCTCATATGTGTTCTAAGGCAGTAAAAAAACTTTATATGTGATTCAATCATGTGTATCATGTTCTAAAGCAGTCAAAAAATTATATAGTGATTCAATCATACTCATATGTTTTCTAAGGCAGTCAAAAAACTTTATATGTGATTCAATCATGTGCATCATGCTCAAAGGCAATCAAAAAAATTTATAGTGATTCAATCATGCATATATGTGTTATAAGGCATTAAAAAAATTCATAATGAAGCAATCATGCATATATGTAATCAATCATGCATATACTAGCTTGAAATCTAACGACATGAAACAAATGACATGAATCTTTATACCTGACGCACACCGGAGCTCATGTTGAATGTAGATGAAGTTTTCCTGTCCTGAAAAAAGTTGCTCAACTCATTACGGACAATGTTCGGAATGACTTCATTTAAAAAGTATTGCATTTTATCCTCAAGACACTGACAAACATCATCCCAAGACATAACAGGGTTAATTGGATGTTGGGAGTTGATGTTGGCGAAAGAACTCTGAGAGCCATGGTTGCAGAAGGCAACGGCTGCTGCGGTGTTCATGTTACTCTCAAACCTGAACACACGACCCTTTTTGGGTTCACCGGTAGCAGTCACTCATGCTGCAAGATCAAAAGGCAGATGCTGAGTGGAGTTATCACCATATCGTTGTATCATTTGTTGCTCGTATGACTCCTATAAAGTAATAATTAGAATATGAATTAATAATTAAGAATTACAATGTTTATGATAACGTAATTTATAGTAACTTATATATTACAATGTTTATTAATACAATAAATACATACCGATGTCGTTCTCGCCTTCTCTGATACAAAATCTTTCATACTCTTACGTTTATGTGTTTTAACAAACATATCCTTGTAAGGTACACTGTCTCATTTTTCTACTTCCTGCAATGTTAAATGATAAAAAAAATGATTAATAAGTATGTAAAAATACTTAAAAATTTGACTATATATATATATATTGATAAGTTACCATTTTCTTCTGGTGGATTCCAAAAGTCCTAGATCCACCTGTGTGTAGATGGGCATCGGGTATCTTCGCTCGATTTTGTGCAGCCTTTGTTGAGCGGTTTTGAAATTCATTGCTCACCCACTTGTCACACATGCCCTCCCAATAATATCTCATGACAGTAGAAGGCCCATGGCCCTTCCACTACAGTGGATCATCTATCCCACCAGCTGTTTTTTTTTGCTACAGTCATCATATTGTGCAGCATGTCGGCAAAACGATTGGCAGCCACCTTCTGTCACACTACCGTCGCGTCTTTCTCCTTGTTTGCAATCGTAAAGTGATGGGAAGCCTAAAAATACTTTCAGAAAGTTAGCACATATAAATATGAAATACCTTTTGTTATGATAAACGATTGCATACCATGAATGAGGACATTAATCTGTTCAACACCTCTCTCGAGTACTCTTTTCATTGTGCTACCGGTCCTGAAAGATGATGCAGTAATGACTTCGTAATTTCTCTTATTACTTCTTGCTGCTCAAACCTTACACTGCATATGAATTGATACACATTAACAATCAACTGTCGATATACACTTTTTATAAGTTAAGTATTGGACAAGTGACAATGAAATACCTACGGTCAACTATTGATATACACTATTTGAATTATTCGTCGTGTGTCACACTAAGAAGACCCTGCATTCGGCGTAGTTGGGTCATGTGTAGGTGAAACAACACCTACAAAACAATGAGTTGGAAATTCACACAATGTATATTTAAACTAATCAAGTATACAATTATTTAAATGATATATCTGTCGAAGCAGCCCGTGAAGATGAAGGTTCAGACTGACTACCACTGGGTGCTCGATGATTGTGACCTCTATGAACCATATTCTAACAAATAAAAAATGTCATGCAATACATTCAAACATTGCAATACCTTCAAATCATTATAATATATTTTAATACATTCAAATCATTCATATCAAATATTGTAATATATTAAAACATAAGATGTGGCATCACTTGCTAATCATGGATAACTCATCCTTAACTTTCAATACAATTGGATCAGTTACACAACTCTATATCTGCATGTTTACATATTCAAATTGAAAAAAACTTCATGCAAGACATTCACATCAAATAACAGTATGTATTACAAGATGTATTTCACTAGCTCGAGAATGATTCATCATCACTTGTTTGACTTTCATATTCTTCTTCTTCCTCCTCCTCCTCTTCGTCATCTTCTTCTTCTTCTTCATTAAGCCTGCATCCACTTTTTGCTTCAAGAACGGATTGTGATGCCTAGGATTAGTATAAGCCTAAATTGAGCATGCTAAACACATCTAACAGTTCAAATCTTTCATAAAACACTTCAAAACTATGTTGCAAAATGGGGCAGAACAAAAAATAGGACCTAATATATTCAGTTCTCATATAGATATATATGCAAGCTCTCTTGATCCAAGCTGAATGCCCAGTGTTGGGGATCGACTCATTTAAGCTAAATGAGTTGCTTCTGGCTTGGCTCGCCAGTCATATGAACCAATCACAAACTAGTTCGTGATGAGCTAAACTGAACCAAGTCATGAGCTGCTCGGTTCATTTACTCGCAGCCTTAGTTTAGCATATGACCCTTAACAACCCCACATCTTATTAAAACAATCTAAGGTTTAACGGAAGTAGGGCTGGTAAACAAGCCAAACAAGCTGAGCTTTAGGATGTTCGAGTTTGGCTCAATAAGGGTACAACACCCCAGTTCAAGCTCAGCTCGTGAGCTCATCACAAGTCGAGCTAAGCCTCAGCTCGTTACAAGCCAATTATGAGCTGGCTTGTTTTTTTTTAATATTATTTTTAAGTGTTTTTAAGCTTAATAATATATATAACACATATAATATCTATATGATAAATATATTAAACACATATAATTATAGACACCCCAATTTTGACTATCATTTCATATATTAGGGATCTCGTGTCCGCGACTTGCTTCAAAATAAGGCTAACTTCAATCTCATTTTTAGCATTTAAAATAGCTTTCTCAAGATTTTTCTCCAAAATATGAATTGAACTACATAATTTCATCTTTCGTACAAGCTAAAATTGGGTCAATCCGACACTACAATCTAAACTTATGGCTGAAACAAGTTGACAATTCCTAACGACACATGGAGTGTTGTTAGCATATTCTCATAAATTGTCATAAGTAGTTGATTTGGTCCATGATGTATCATCACTACTTTATTAATGACACATGAATTGTCAATAGTAGTCAATTGGACCTATGGAGTGTCATTAGCACTTTCTTAACGACACATGAATTATCGTAAGGAGATCTCATGTGTCATTAGCAGCATATATCGTTAGCAACATGTGTCATTAGCAGTTCATTTGACTTAAAAATGTGCACAATTTAGAGATAAACACTCTAACTTCCTTATCCCTATCTCACAAAGTTGCAAAGTCATGAGGTAAGATCTATTGAATCTAGCTTACCCCTAAGAATCCTAAAGCTTATCTAGTCTTGTAGACACACAAATTTTGACCGAGTCATTTCATGTCCGGAGTCGCCTACCAAAATCTAGTGTTTTCAGCCCATTTCAAGGTTTACTAAACTAAAATTTATTTTTTGCTGCTAAAATGACATCTTTGAGAATTTTTTTTTGAAAGAACAATTAAACTAGAGTATCCTAACTTTACAACAAACAAAATAAGGTCAGTACGACATCAGAGTATAAAGTTATGATCAAAACAAGCTAACTTGTTTAGTAAAAAGCTTTTTTTTTTTCAGATAAAGCATACTTCTAGGGCAGATTAACCATCAAAACAATCAAATTTGATTTTTTATATAAAAAATGAATTAAAGTTGAGGATATTAGCTTTTTAACGCATCAAAAATCACCTCAACCCGACATTCTAATATCAAGTTATAGCCAAAACAAGTTAACCTATCAAGCCTGTTTTGGCCAGTTCCTTGATGACAATCATAATTGTCGTTAGCACCATGAATTGTTGTTAACATCAAAAAAGTATCTTCAGTAGCTTCTAATAATAATAAATTAATTTGTTATTATAAAAAATATTATCGTTAACTCAATTGTCATTAGCACTTATTTATAGTCTTGAAATGTGTGCCCTTTGGATAAAATCGCCCACTCACCTTCCAAAATCAAAACAAAGTATTTCGAGTTCAAAACTTCTTTGCAAAAATAATAACTCTCTTTAGGACAACATGCCTTGGACAAATCTTGGCCCTTAATTAAAAAACAACCTTGTAGGAGTCGTTTATCTTAATATAGGTCCAGAGTTTTGGATCTCATATATGCAGAAAACATATTTAGATCCACCAAAAAAACTATAAATAAAGGGGGCAAGCCCCCCTATTTGTTGATCTAGACTTTGTCTCCCTAGCATACTCTTACTCAGCTAAAATCCTTGCAGAACTTAGTTGAGTTCAAACTCACATCAAGCCTAATCTAGGACCTAGATATATTCTCACTCTCACACCCATTTGGAGTTCATGCCTAGCCGAAGCGCCACTCGTACTCTTGCGCTCCTCAAACGTAGAAAGGGCTACCTAAGCCCAAGGTGAGAATTGGATTGTTTTAATTTATATTTTATTTATTTTATATATTTTTTAAAGTTTTGATAGCTCTAACATTTGCATATTTTGATGTTTTTGTGTTTTTGTGGCTCTTGCCACCAAACTCATCTGTTTTATAAGATTTGTGTATGAGGTATGAGTTTTGTAACACCGACATCTCCAAAACAAAGATCTAAGGTTCTTAGTTCGGTTGATCTTTACTCAACGAAGGAGGAAAAGAATGTGACCTTGAAGAAAAGTGTAATGACCTCGATTTATAACTCAATTTTTCTCGTATTTTTTTTTAAACAGCAAAATATACAAATCAGGATTGTCACAGTTACTGTATCAAACCATACACTTAACTAAATACAGAAATCAAAGTACATTTATATCAATTGAATTGAATTAAAATAAAGTTCACAGTATGCATTTGTCTAGTTACGAACCTATTCCTAAAATCTGATGTCCAAGCCAACCAAACCCTCAAAACACAAGAAACCAAAACTACCACTTCGACAAGTAGTGTACAAAGTCTGTGAACAGCTAAACAATGTAAGATCACTCGGCCTCCTCAGAACTTAAAAATTATTCAAGAAAAGGGGTCAGACAACCTGAGTCTTAGTAGGCAATAACATACTTGCATAATGTACGATATCATAATACATTCAAATACAACCTCAGATATATCGATCATGTAATACACATCTTAGCAGAATATAAAATAAAAATCATGCTAACAATTAAAATAACAGGTCAATTTAATATACATCCACTCATGCTAAGATTCACATCAATAAAATAAATTATTCATATGCATGAACTTATCATTCCAATGTTGTGAGTCCTTCATGAATAGCTTTATATCTTTACTTATTGTTTTCTTGCTTAAATGATGCATGTCATGTTCTATCTATATATAATTTATAATCTTTTTTCACTTTCCAATATCTGTTTGTGGGTATAATACAAACTCTCTCAAATGGAGGTACGACCCAGGTTTATATTTTATTAACTTCTGTGATGCCCCAACAGTAACTACTCCAAAGAGGGAATATAATTTTATAGAGAAAGTTTTCAACTCCTACAATCCCAATATATCAGTTTTTTCTCATGAGTCTTACCTACCACACCACAGACAAATCATGATAGTTCCCCCAGTTACGGGTCCTATGGATGGGAGACAAAAGCAACCTTTTGTGCTAAGCCAATATTTCACAGAATCGTCAGTACCAAACTTACTCTCTTAATAAGCCACAAGAGAATTGATTTAATTTTTGATTTTTTAATTAACTCCTTTGTTAATAGTGTTAATGCAAACATGCAATCACATTCAGGGTTCATATGCAACAATATTCATGGTACTCAATGCATGCTTTCAATTAGACTTTATCATATAATCAATACAATGATGCAATCAATATGCATGTACACAATCAAGATAGGCTAATCATTGATATTTAGGCATGCTCAATACAATCACTAATAAAATGCATTCAGTTAACATGCATATCATTCCAATATCTCATTTAAGCATCATTAAATATGTTGCACAAAATAAAATATAACCCAACATCAACACATGCCATATTGTGCAGTTCAGATCCCTGTGAACCTAATTTTGAAAAATCCACCAAAAATCATAGGTACTAAATTTAACTCTCAACATTTTATTGGGATTGCCTCATCATCTTACGAACACAGTCTAAAAAATAGAATTCTGAAATTCATTATAATAAAATCAAGAAAAATCTGGGATTGAACCCTGTTCAGAAACAAATATCAGACAGATTTTGTCAACTGTAAAAAATTATTTTGGATTGAGGAATTCCTCAAAATTTACAGAAAAAAAACTTTTGACAAAATCATTTTAAAAAAATCTTATTATACATGTCATCTATTACCTAGATTTTTCATAAATTATTTTGATTAAGGTTTTAGAGTTTCAAAAACTTTGGTCGAAACAGTCTTGTTGACAGGGTAGAAATCTGTGCTCTGTTACAATAGACGTTTTGGCCTCAAAACTGAACCAAACAGGATGAAACAAGATTCTAAATTTAAAAGCTGGATATGTAAAACACTTTAATATTTTGAGTTTTATTTATTGACCTCGTTTTAATAGAGATATCAATTTTTTCTTAAAACTAGTCAAAATAAAAGACGAAGACAAAATAACTAAGATCCAAACTCATGCAAGATCTATTAAGCAAGAATAAAAATCATGGAAAAACTCATACAATCATGATTTTTAGATGCTCTAAAAACATTTACAACATATCTTTGATCATATTTATGTTAATCTTGCTAAAACATTAACAAACATAATCCAAAAATCATAAAACCTTTATAGAATATCCTAAATACAATTTCATCTATACAAGAATTACAAGAGACATAAAAATAACATAGAATCATGGATTATTTATGCAATCACATGTTTAATTATGCTATACATGTCTTAATCTACTATATATTATCAGATTAATTTTCTTTATCATAAAACATCAAAACCTTAAAATGTTTGTTGCAAAAACCTTCTTCAAAATAATTTTCACATACTTTTAACCAAGATCTATGCAAAAGACATTTATAACATTAAGATCCATGAAAAAATACTCAAAAATATGATTCTACATTCATTATTCATGCTGAACAATCAAATAAAATACAGATCTATTTACAACAACAACAACAACTACGCCTTCATCCCAAAACAATTGGGGTCGGCGATATGAACCAACAAAGAAAATCATTCTGGGTCTTCCACATGAATCCTTCTCCTCCATTCATTCCTATCCAATGCCATGTCCTCGGTGAGATTCAAAGCATTCATATCCTTTCCTATCACCTCCATCCATGTCTTCCTAGGCCTACCCCGACCTCTTTTAACTAATATATTTTCCCATTTCTCCATCCTTCTAACTCGAGCATCATTAGGCCTTCGTCGAATATGTCCAAACCACCGTAAACGATTCTCTCTCATCTTATTTTCAATGGGTGCAACGCCTACCTTCTTACGTATCTCCTCGTTCCGAATCTTATCTTTTATTGTATTTCCACACATCCATCTCAGCATACGCATCTCAGCTACACTCATTTTTTGAATATGATGTCTCTTGGCAGCCCAACATTTCGTACCATATAGTAAAGCGGGCCTAATAGTCATCCTATAAAACTTTCCCTTCAACCGCAATGGCATTCTACGATCGCACAACACTCCAGTTGCACTCTTCCATTTCATCCACCCAACCTTTATCCTATGATTTACATCTCCATCAATTTCTCCATACTTTTGAATAACTGTTTAGTTATACATTGTCGGTCTCAAGCCCGGATAAAGGAGGAGGGTTGCGGTAGGCCTGTGACAGCCAGCATAAAAACTTAGTCATACCCTATGAATATGAACCAAAATACAGATCTATTTATTCACACGAATTTTGTTTTTTAGGGTTTCAAAACTAGTCTTTCTCAAATTATTTTCTCAAAACCGATCTTTCAAAACACTGTTTTGGGTTTTCAAAAATCTTTTTCATGTAGATTTAATAGTTATAGATATTTTAGGCATAGATTACATGATGATCTAAGTCCTGGATCAAAAAGAGGGTATGCTAATGCATCCCCAAACCGAATACCATGAAAGTAGAGATTCTCTACCGAAAATGCGCTTTTCGCAATGACACCGTCACTTTTTCCTCCACTCGTACCTCATTCTGGGTTGGATTAGACCTTTACCAAGGTGGTTACATGGCTCTAATGGAGGTTTGAACTTTCTTAATAGCTTAGAGGAAGAAGAAGAGATGAGAAAAAATAAGGGAAAAGGTAACTCTATCTTTTTTCACACTTTTTTTTAACTTTTTTAATTAGGTCTAGAAGGGGGTGATGCCCCTCTAGAGTCCTTAGGTAGCTAGGCTTGTCAAAAAGTCCAATGCATTTGGACTTTTACCCTCTTTTATCTTCTATTAACTAAAAAACTAATTTTTGACTTTTTGTTTTATATATATATATATATATATATATATATATATATATTGTATTTATCCTCCTTCCAAGTGGTGTGACCCTATGTGGGGTCCACATTGGACGTCCAGCTCATGGGACTCCAATTACATAATTATATAAATTTTATTTTATATTTTAACTTCTTCAATTAGGTCTAGAAGGGGGTGATGCCCCTCTAGAGTCCTTAAGTAGCTAGGTTTCTCAAAAAGTCCAAATAATTTGGACTTCTACCCTCATTTATCTTCTATTAACTAAAAAACTAATTTCCTACTTCCTTTCTTTCTTTATCTCTTTTTTTTTGTTATTATTTTTTTTTTTTGTATTTATCCTCTTTCCAAGTGGCGTGACCCTATGTGGGCATCCACATTGGATGTCCAACTCGTGGGACTCCAAATCTATAATTATATAATTTTTAATTTTTAATTTTTAATTTTTAATTTTTAATTAAAATTCATGATTTATCCTTAATTGGATATTTATTGGATTTTCTTACTAGATTTTAAATCTAATTAAGATCCGATTCAATAAGAGTAAACCATATCAGATCCATATCCATTTGTTTTAATTATTAAAACCCACATCCTCATGAGTGTCCAAATTCATCTTAAATTTCTATCAAATGAATTTAAATTCCTACGTATTATTAAATTCTCATTTCATGCCTACTTAAATTCAATATTAAGTTCCATTTCTACTACTGACTTAGTTCAATTTATAATTTCAATCTTAAGTTAAAAATCACATAAATTCCTAATTTTATCAACATAATATATAAATAATGATTTAATACTTATCGAAAAAAACTCAGGTATTACAAACAACCCCACAATCATCCTAAGTTCATATCCAATTTTGGATCTATCTTCTAAAAAACTATAAACTTTTATTTTTGTTTTCAAAATTTTAGGGATCCACAAGTCTATCCCTTCCCTATATACTAAGCTAGAAAACTTTATAGTCAATCAAAAGAGCCATTTCAAACCTTGGTTAATAGAATAGTGTCAACTCATCTTTGGACATATATGGATCAATAGAACTAAGATATGTAAGAATTATTTCAAAATCCACCAGAAAAACTATAAATAAGGGTCCACCCCCCTCCCCTAATTCGAGCATCTAGAGTTCGAAATTTAGTTGCACCTATATTCTGCCAAAAAACCGACCTATCTAAACTTAGCCTTCTAGCCTAGTCGAGACCACTTAATTAGCCTAGCCTAGGAACCATATCCCTTATCTCACCCCCTCCAGTACTTCTGCTTATCCATAGTGTTGCTCAAGTTTCATTACGCTTGTCGCATAATAGAAAAGGGTTATCTAAGCTCGAAGTGAGATTTGGTTAGTTTTTCATGTTCATTTCATTTATTTTATAAGTATGGATTACCCTTACTAGAATGCAAAAACCAGTAATTGACTTTTGATCTAGGGATTTTTCAGCCCAGTCTAAGTTAGAATTTCTCGTTATTTTATTCATTTCTTTTCATTCAGATTCCCTTTCCTAGAGGCCTTTTGATGTATTTGAGAATTTCGTCTATGACTTTCAAGTGGTGTTTTTGTGGCACGTGCATAAATTGACTCACTACGTTGATTGCATATGCGATGTCAGACCTAGTTACAATGAGGTAAATCGGTTTCGATGTCTTCAAGAGGCTCCCCACCTCAGTAGGTTTGATCTTACAATTGGTTTCGACATGGGTGTCATTGGGTTTGGCTCCTAGCTTTTCGATCTCTTTTAAGAGATCCATAGTGTATTCTCTAGGACAAAAATATTCCTTTTTTGTGCATGGCCATTCCCAAAAATTATCTTAACTTCCTGAGGTCCTTGATGTTGAAGACTTCATGCATGTATTCTTTAGACTTGTATATTTTTTTTTTGTTGTTTCTTGTAATAACAAGATCGTTCACAAGAATAGATTTATTTGCATTCGACTTCAGGAATTCTTCGTTGAGGAGAGCTAAACTCAATTTAGCATATCATGCCCTAGGATATTGTTTTAGGCCATAGATGAATTTTCTCAATCTGCACGCTATAGCTGGATTGCCTTCATTAGGATGACCTGGGGTAGCTGCATGTATACATCTTCTTATAAGTCACCTTGGAGGAAGTTATTTTTAATATCCAATTGTGACAGACTCTAGTTGTAGTTGAACACAACAGATAGTAGTACTCTTAGTGTATTCATCTTGGCTATGATAGCAAAAATTTTCTAGTAATCTATTCCCTATGTTTGGTTTAATCCTTTGACCACAAGTATTAGGGAGAACTTAGTGGTTCTTGTTCCCCCCTGCTTGTCATGATCAGACCTCGAGAAGTAAGGTGTTTGCTCTTTAAAGTTGACATTGCGAGAGACAACATTTTTCTTTCATCATCATAACACTTATAGCCATTTTTGGTAGAGTATACAAGGAAAGATGCATTTAATGGCCCACTGATTGAGCTTATCATGCCCTTGAGAAATGCTTAAGATGTAGACAGTGCACCCAAAGGTCTGCAAGTGATCAAGGGCTACCTTCCTTCCTTCAACAATTTCTATGAGAGCAGGACTGTAAAGCCTATTTATAAGATAGCATGTTGTAGTAATGACATCCTTCTAAAACCACTTTGGTACATTATTTTGAAACATGAGAGCATTGGTGACTTTTAAGAAGTGACATTTTTTTTCTTTTAGTGACTCCATTCCATTGAGGGGTTCTGGTGCAGGTAGTTTGGTGGTCTATACCCTCATTGTGGAGGAAGTCACTAAAAGGCTTATTAGTGTATTGGATCTCATTGTCAGTTCTAATGTGTTTGATCTTAGCCTTGTATTGGATGTTAATAATATTTAGAAATCTTTGAAATGGGAGAAACCTTTATCCTTGAAACTCGTGGAATAGACCCAGTTCATCTATGAGAAGTCATCGATGAAGGTCACATAATATGTGTAACCCTTGTAGGAGTTGATTGGGGCAAGTCTTCAAACATTAGAATGAATGAGCTCAAACATTTTTTGAGTAGCTCTATGACAATGTGTAAAAGGAGAACGAGTAAGTTTGGCATATCGACAAACATCACATGTAAGTAGAGCAATCAAAGTCAATATCTAACATGAGAGATTTTAAGACTTTATTGGAGGGGTGGCCCAATCGATGGTACCACGTCTTGCCATTTATCTTTAACCTGCAATGTCAAAAGAGTTTCACTTTTAGTCTTCAGAAGGTATAATCCTTTGTTGGCCTTTCCTTCACCAATTGTCTTTCATGTCTCCCGGTTCTAAAAGATCACATTAGTTGAGGAGAAAATAACGTTGCATTTATGGTTGTGAGTGTAGACAAATAATATATTGGAGGTCAACTTAGGCATGTAGAGAGCATCACAGGCAATGTCTTTGTTAAGGAAATATGTCTCTCCAATTCTCTGTACTAGAACTAAGGATCCGTTGGCAATGGTTACGGGTCCTTTGAAACCTGGGGGTCTGATGTTTATCATTTTGTACTTGGCTCTAGTCATGTGATTGGTAGCCTTGGAGTCTATTTTCTTATAATTTTATCAGAAGATGAAGAGGATGTGATGAGGTTACCTGCATTACCTGAGTTGGTCAGGGCATTTGAAGACTAGATTGATGAAGTTCCTTCTTTAACGAGATCACGGATGAGTTAAGCCACTTTTTCCAAGGTCAAGGGTGTCTCCCCACAGCTTTGGTGGGCAACTTGGGTGATGGGCCTAGTTTTTTCTTTATCTGATTGGTTGGTTCTCCGTTTTCAACACTTTTCTTTGGTGTGTCTGTTCTTTTTTGCAATGAGAAAAAGTGATTTTTTTGTCCTTGAGTTTTCCTCTATTGTTGGAAGGTTTTTCATAGGAGTTTTAAGATTCGTTCAATTACTCGACCACAAAGACTGAATTTTTTATAATCTCAATGCTCTCAGTTTTATTGGCATTCATGACTGTGTCTGGATTCTTCTCTCATGGTGGTGGAATAAATAAAATTTAGAGTGGGTAAATTTTGGGTCATCAAGATCTGGCTTCTTATATTTTCATAGTCAGGTCCAAGACCTGCCAACATTTGAAATAACTTTTCTTGTTCTCTTTGTCTTGGGGATATACTAGCCCAACTTGTCTCACATCCCTCAAAGCGTTCCCAATTACTAGCTAAAGGGGTGGTCTATCCTTTTAAAGTCTCAAATTTCATGTGAAAGTTGATACATACTTGCAATATTGAATTGCTGGTTGTATAGTTCACTGGCTGCATTCCATATAGCCTCGACAATCTTGAGAAAGAAGTTTTTCACAAAATGAGAATCCATGGAGCACGACATAACCAAGTGGTTATTCGACTCTCATTCTTCTAAGTGGGATCGGTAACCTTTGCCACTCAGGTACAAATTCGCTGTCTTGCACAAGATAAGTAGTTGGTCTCATTTAGAGGGACAATCATGAATTTGAGGTCGGGAATGAATTGGTCTTGAATCATCATCTTAGTTGGTTCAGATTCGAAGGGGGTGAATCTGGATCTGTCAGCCATTCAGATCATGCAAGAGGGTAGATAGAAACTAACCTTATGAGGAACGCTAGCAGCAACAGTTAAACGAATACGTAGCAGAAGGGGCTCACGATCTATGTACAGGCCTGCAGCAGCACTAAGGTTGTATGCAGATCTGCAATCACACCCAAAGGGACAGACAGGGAGCAGTGGGACTCCGTCGAAACCTCCTCAGCAAAGAAATGATGCCCAACTTCATCCAGAAACCCAAACTCAAAGAAGACCCCTCCCCGCCTTTTGACACAAAGAGTAGCCCAAACAGAGTTCAAACCGCACTGGTTCGCAGCCCTCGAAGCCAATGAACCCCGTCCCCCTGATCATAGCCAACAGAAAGCATAACACCCTTTCTGCATCTCAACCGGAGGCCGTCAGTCAAACTGCCTAAAGTGAAACCTGAGCAGACACAAACAAGAGTTGTGTGAGTATGCTATCGGCTAAGAACCCGTCGAGCTCTTTGAACCACCAAAACCCCAACTCGGGCTCCAACCCTAGTCGATGATGACGACCATGATGGCTCTATGTGGAGGCCAGCAGAAGGGGCCGAGGGATGACGGGAAGGAGACAGTTTCAGGGAAGAGCAGAGCGACCACCAAAGAAGGGATCGACAAGGAGGGGTGCCTCAGGCAGATTTCACATGGGAGACAGAGGTTAGGGATGACTCAGGCAGGTTTCAACCTATCTGCAGAGTGAACATAGGAGACTGTGAGCCACCATGGAGGAATTCGACAACTCGTCATGCTGGGCAACAATAGTTGAATGACCTGCTCTAATACCATGTCAAAGAGGCAAGGAGATGAGACAGAGTGAGAAGAGAAATGAGAGATGACAATGGGTGTTACGTGGCTCGACCATTAATGGCCTGCATCCATGGAAGAAACTACTCTGCCCACTATTACATTAAGAAAAACTATATGAATTACAATGAGTGCAAGGGGCTATATATAGTTTTGTGGGCTCCCCGCATACGGCAAGGCCAAGAATGGCAAGAAACCCACAATGAAAGCCCTATGCATGATTGAGGGGGCGAATCCTGTAGGAATAAGAATGAGGAAGGGGCAAATCTGAAATGGATGAAGATGAGCTTGGCGGCCAACCTCATTGTTATCCTGAGAGGATGATGATGAGGCTACTTGCCATATCGTCTTCATATCTTACACGTGAGGATCTCAAAAATGCTTAATGAGATTAGAGCATTCAAGCACACTATTCTTTTTTATGAGAAACCTTTGTTGAGAATCAGGTAGTTGTCCTTAAGGACGTGTTCGGAAGCAAAAAAAAATCTTATAGGAAAAAGAATTTCTATGAAAAGTTTTGATATAATAATTATTCTAATAAAAATGTTTAAAAAATGAGAGATAGGAGGGGTGGTGATGATGGAGCAGCTTCTCCACCATGGCTGCCGGGACCTTGGACCTCCATTCTTAAATTCGTTAGGGTTTGTTTGTTGCAACCCATTGCTCTGAAATGATGGGGGAAAGGCAGGCAGGATGAGGAGAAGCCGAGCGGGGACTATTCTAGGATGAGGTGGATCGTCGGTGAGCAACAGTCCAATCCAATTGCCACCAAGTTTTTCGCTCTCTCTCTTCAATCCCCACCAAGTTTTCTTTCTCTCTCTATCTAAACTAACTTGAATCTTCTCTCTCTCTCTCTCTCTCTCTCTCTCTCTCTCTCTCTCACCGAGTTTTCCTGCAAGAGAGAAAACTTTTATCCCCACCAAGCTTTCATGCAACATACACAGAGAAAGAGAGATGGGTGGTGGACAGGAGCTGCCCTGCGACAACGATGGGGCGTGCATGGTGTGCAAGGCAATGCCGGGAGAGGCAGAGACCCTCTTCTGTGCAACTTGTGCCACCCCCTCTCCTCCACCCTTAATTGGGAGTGCCCCAACTGCCGTCCCCCTCCTGCCAATGGTGGTAAAGCTGCTACGCCCCCGCCTTCGGCCCCCATAGTCGCTGGGAACGGGGTGGCTGGCGACCTCCTAGTTGCCATTCGGGCCATCTAGGCCGACGACTCGCTTTTCAAGGGGCAGAAGCAGAGGAAGAAGCAGAAGCTCATGATAGGAAACGTGATGGCAAACGGTCTCGCCGATGAGAATAAGAAGGGACAAAACGAAGACAGGGGAGAGGAGGATATCGAGGAAGGGATCAATTGAGCCTTCTGTCTACGGCTCCACCTTGAGGAGAGTGGCTGCCGATAGCTCTGAAGGGCGGCAACTGAAGCAATCGTGACGGCGACGATGTCAAACATTGCTTCCCTCCCAGGGGAAGGAATGTTTCCTATAAAAAAATTGTACTTTTTAAAAAAATCTCAGAGAAAATTTCTCTCAGTTTGGAACGGTCAAAAAAATCAAATATTTTTTCTTTCTACCCTAACTTTTCTAACATCTTTCTCACTTTCAAACGTGCCCTAAGAGATGGCTCAAGAACTAATGTAAAAAAAAATAGACTTGATAGTGATGATGTCCAAATGCTAATAGGCATGCTTCATTATTTGTGCTAATACAACAATTTAATAATTTTGTGCCTGCATTTACTGTACGAAATTATATGGTTGGAGGCAACCATTAGCCATGTAACTGTATCCAAGATCATGAGAACCAGAAATCTTACATTAAATTGGAATATGACAGGATGATGAAGTGCTTGTTTGGCATCATGCAAGACGTAATCAAGTTCATGAACCCAATGTTATGTGACGATCCATAAACTTCCTTAAGTTGATAACATAGTCATAAAGCTAGTGCTTGTAAAAATCTTGGTGACCAAAAATATTGCGATGTATTGAAAAAAAAGGTAAATCTTGAAAAAATGTCGGTCATTTTCATGATTTTCCACTGGTCACACCTCTTTTATCTCCTTTTGAGTTAGTCCTTGCATTGTATTCAAGATGGAAATTGTATATGCTTTTTTTCCAGCTTAGTTTTATAAATGTGAGTGTTGTGTTGTGTGTGTAATATAAGAATTCTAATAAAAGTGTTTTTATGACTTAATAATATAAAAAATGTGATAGGCAATACTTTCAAAATATCATGTTTTTTGGCATAATATAAAAAAAGTGACCAGGGTTCAAATAAAAAAACATGGTAAATTTGTGAGAAGAACAAATAAAACACCTAGTTTTGTAAATCACTAAAATCTTTTTTAACTCATGGGGTAAGTTTTTTCATTTTCCTAAAGGGAGCTTCTCATAAAGTTTCATGAGCATAAAGGAGGTGCATAGTTTCACGCTTTCCAAGTGAGTTTATGAAAAGTGGCATTACGAGGTTTTTAAATATTTTTAATAATTATTGTATTGATCACATGAATAATGTTTTATGAAAATTAAAAAGACAAAATTCGTGTACTGGTAAAAGTACTCAATACCCACAAAATCCAAATTTTGAGATGGCATTCTATTTAGTTCGGATGCTTGAAAATGTCAGAAATTTCTGCATCTCTCTAGCTCTTTATTAAAAAACAGAAAAATATATGATGGTTTTGTACCACCATACCTCATAGCGTTTGCATGATAAATCTAATGGTACAAACGTGTTTAGTATGATTTATTTAGTATATTAGAAAGTTTTATCATGTTAAAAATGATATAAAGTATCATATTTGAGTCAATTTTAACATATAAAATAATAAATACAATATATTAAGCATCATTCAGTGATTAAATTTTGCTTTTGAAAATTAGAATGGACATTTTTCACCTTCCATTGATTCATTTTACAAGGACAGGATGCTAAATCACTTTACTAAAAGTAACCTGGTCTTCTCTCTTACAGTGCCACCATAGCAGCACTCTAAAAATGGTTTTTGAAATTTATAAAATAGGTTGAGGGTATTTACGTCCATCAAATAACTAAAAGGACAGCCAAAACAGTCGTGGAAGTGGTGGGGCCCATGCACCCCACCCGCCTTTAACGACCATAATATTTGTAATAAACGGGAGTCCACTCTGGTTTGCCATTCTTCAATCTATCTTTTACCAATATGCCACTAAAATGATTGTTTTTATGCATGAAATTCCTATTTTTAATTGACATCATGGTGGTAGAGCTAGGGGTGGCAAAACCTGACACGACCCGCCAACCCGCCTCTTAGGCGGCGGGTTCGGGTTTGGAAAAAATGAACCCGTTTAATAAACGGGTCGACCCGCCTAACCCATTTATTAAACGGGTCTGGTTCATGTTAGGGGTATGCCAACCCGCCTTACCCGTTTAATAAACGGGTTAGGCCGGTGGGTCAACCCGCCAACTCGACCCACCAACCTGACCCGCGAACCTGAGAACCCGTTTACCCGACCCAACCCATTTATTAAATGGGTTGGCGGGTCGTGTCAGGTTACCCGTTTATTAAACGGGCCGGGTTCGTGTTTGCCACAGCCGACCCGTTTAATAAATGGGTCGGGTTCGGGTTGAGGTATGCTGACCCGCCAACCCGACCCGATTGCCACCCCTAGGTAGAGCCCATAGTTTCCAAAACTCCGTTTAGATGGTAGGAACTGTCAGTGCACGTATACTTGTGCTGGGACGTTGCAGGTTCAAACCCCAGTGGTACGTGGTAGGTCTGCCTAACCCCAGCTTGCCTTTAAAAAACAAAAGCTTTCCTTTCAATAAAACGTTGAAAATTCAAAGAACTATTGAAACTCTGTCTATTTAAAAAAAAACTGCAACAAAAATGCGTTTTTTTAGAGGAGCGATTAGAACATAAAAACGTATTTAAGTAAAATAGTTTTCAAAAAGACTCAATTACGAATCCAATTGGTTTGGATCATACTAACTCTTGAATCTGAATCACATTGTTTCTATATTTTAACTTGTTTCTCACAATGGAGTAAAAACAGTAACGGTTTGGTTGGAATTAGTCCACTAAATCAACCATGAGAATTCCATATCGACCCTCAATTTTCATGAAATCAATTGAGACCAGTATCCAAATTAACAACGTAAATCATTATTGGGAAGATATCGGTATATACTATTTATATATAACTTGAAAAAATAAATAAATAATATAAAAAGTAAGCAAAATTTGTTTTTGTCACATTAATGTCAAGTTTCAAACATATCTTCTAAATAAACAATGTTTTGAATCATTTTGAAAATATCATGTCGTTTTGTGTGTATTATCGTCTTTTAAAAATATTGCAAATAAACTGTATTTTAAAAAAAATAGTGATATTTGCAACTGTGATTGTAATAGGATTGGTACCAACCGACCAACTTAACAACGTAAATCATTATTGGGAAGATATCGGTATATACTATTTATATATAACTTGAAAAAATAAATAAATAATATAAAAAGTAAGCAAAATTTGTTTTTGTCACATTAATGTCAAGTTTCAAACATATCTTCTAAATAAACAATGTTTTGAATCATTTTGAAAATATCATGTCGTTTTGTGTGTATTATCGTCTTTTAAAAATATTGCAAATAAACTGTATTTTAAAAAAATTAGTGATATTTGCAACTGTGATTGTAATAGGATTGGTACCAACCGACCAACTTATCCCATTGATTTGTCTTGCCAACCATAGTGACAAATATTGCGAGAATTATGAAAATCTGGCGACAATATCGTGAGAAATTGCCTGAAAGTTAAACTGCAATTTCTTGCAAGATTTTCAAAATATTGCAAGATTTATGAAAAAACATAAATACCATGTTCTAAACGCAGTATTTACATTTTAAACGGCTATTTATCATGAAAAAACTATGTTTTTTTTTATTTTTTTAAATAATTTTTATTAATAATTTTTATAAAAACTAATTTTTAAATTTATTTTTTTATTGCCAAGATTTTGCCAAAAAATGCGAGATTTATGAAAAAATTTCAAATTCTCGCGAGATTTTGAAAAACGAGAATTTGCCATTTTTAACGTTTGTCGCTATGTTGCCAACTACACTATGCTTGGAGAAATAGGATATGTGGAAGTGACCCTACGTAGTTGAGAATCGAGGTGCAAATGGGTCGGATCCACGATGGAGGTTTTGCAAATTTTGGCTATTCCAGATCCGACTCCCCAATGTATTTAGCTGTTTTGGATTGCATCCCTAGTTGGGAGAAGATGAAGACGTCAACAGGTCGGATGTTGTCCATCATCCAGCCCAATTTTGTGTCGGATTAGTTGAATCCAGTAAAGAAAAAAAAAACTGAATCTGATTAATAATCAAAATCGGATTTAGTTTTGGATTTCTTAACCGAATTCAATGGATATTGGATTCTGACATATATCTAAATCCAATTCCATGTATTTAATTGGATTGGTATTACGTTTTTCTCAATTTAAATCCAGATCCGAATTCAACTCCGAGTGATCGGGTTTGGTATTGGCTACATCCAACCCGAATACTTTACATCACCAACAAAAAAAACTTGATGACAAAGAAGGCAATTGGTGATACATGGTCCGGTATGATTGTTTAGTATGGATCAATCATGTTGATCGTGTTTTCTGAAAATAAAAATATGATTTTTTTTAGGGGAAAATTTTTGTTAGACTGTGAGCGATTGTTTTCGATCAAACAATCAAACCCCGTAAAAACATGCATCCCTGCCAAAATCATGATATAAGTAGGGGTGTCAACGGGTCGGTTTTGGTTTGGACCCAGGTGAAACCAGACCTGGCCTTGATTTTTGGGTATGGTATTGGGACTGGACATGGGTCTAATTGAACTCGCCATAAGAGAAACCATACCCGGATCCGATAAGAACTACATGAACCAGACCTGGGCCATACCCGATAAAATAATATTTTTTTATCATTTTTACATTGAAAATTTGTGGGTCTTAATTGAAACTCTGGTCAGGCCTGGGTCTGATATAAGATTTCACGGGACTATACCCGGATCCATGTATTAATCGGACCTTTTTGTTCGGACCCGAGTCTTAATTGGATCTTCTTATTTATCACCATACCCGGACCCTATAGGGTTTGGTATGGGTCAGATCCGGGTAAACCCGACCGTTGACACCCCTAGAACTGAGGACTTTGGTCCCTATCAACCTGAGTATATAGATCGCATCTAATAGAACCTGATCTAAAAATATAAAAAACAAACAAAAAAAGGTGTTTTTCACTTGTTGGTTTGGAGCTAGGAGTGTCAATGGGTCGGATCTGGTTCAGACTAAGGTGAGTCCGAACTTGGGTCTGATTTTGACGTGATGGTACCAGGTCTGATCGAGTCTTCCATAAGAAAACCCATACCCAGGTCCTATAAGGATTACATGAACCAGACATGGTCCATACCAGGTAAAATATTATTATTTTTATATTAAAAAATCAAGGATCTTAATGGAAAGTCAAGTTGAACTTGAGTTTGGTATGAAATTTCACAAGCCATACCCGGTTCCATATACTAATCAGACCCTTCGGGTCTGACCCGGTTTGTAATCAAACCTCCTTCTTTATCACCAAACCCTGACTCTATAGAGTTATGTATGGGTCGGGTACGAGTCAAACTCAACGTATTGAGACCCTATTTGGTGGTTTTGTAGTGTAGTCAATATTTTCTCATAAAGATACTAAATTTATAAATAATACAAAAATATTCGTTACAAGCACAATATTTTCGGTGGAGGTGCTTTCTTAAAATATCATGTTAATTTATCGCATTAAAATCATGATATTTTCAAAATATCAGTGACATTTGGGACTATGTTTGAAGGCCATTGATTTCAAAATAGACTAAGGAGTAGTCTACAAAGGCTGTCTCCCAACGATAATCAGGGGAACTTTTGTGTGTTGCAGAATATGGCTGTTTTTTCGTAAGAACTCATCGATGAACGTGCAATTTTGGAGGGGCCCACCGTGACAACACAAACAGCGGAAACCACCATTTTCGTGAAAAAGTCTCGACGGGCATATCAAAATACACGCTCGAGGTGAGTTTTCCGCAGAAACGGTTCCCGTGAGGGGTCTGATTCTCTTTCCGCGGCAAGTCTTTCCACGGAAGGTCCGTGACATGCAAACGGCCCTGACATCGAAGATCACTTCCGTGACATGCAAACGCCGTGGCACCCCCTTCTTCAGTGCTGAGGCCAAATGTATCCCACACCAATGACATCGAGGAACACTTCTTGCTATACCAACCCTCAAAAAATAATTGACATGATAAACAAATTTGATTTTTTAAAGAAAAACAGATTTCTTCTTCCTTTTTTCACCTGCTGGCTGCTGCCAATGTACACACACCTATGCGTTGGTCTTTTGTTTAATACTTATTGGGGAACCTTGGCACATGCAGCAGTGGTTTGCTTCCTTCTCCAGTAATAATTATAAGGCCTTATATTTCAGTTGGTCTCTTCGGCTGCTCTCCTCTCTTCTAATGGAATAAAAGGTTGTGGCGCACTGAATCACACACTGTAAAGCCCATTCAGCTGTACAGTAAAATGAAAATGTTTTAGACAATTTCCCAACCCTCTCTCTCTCTCTCTCACACACACACACACACACACATATATATATATATATATATTCTCATATTTCTTATGAAATAGATAGTCGGAGAGATATTAAAGGGTTCTTTATTTTTTGTGTTACCCATTGTTTTTCTAATGGGAAGCTCCCATTTTCCTATCTTGGTATTCTTTGTAGTGTTTTTGTGGGGATAGTTTGTGGGTTTTCTTCCTTTTGTTTTTATTAATGTCTTCCCTCAACAGGAGTATATTGCGGGTTAAAATAGAAGGTATTTTTTCTTTCTTTGTTGTTCTGCCTTCTTTGGTGGGTTACAGTTTGAGACATCAGCAAGGGTAGGAGTTTTTTTTTTTTTCTCTTCTCTCCTTTTCTTCTTCTGTTGGTGGGAAGGTTTTTAGGGTTTGATTTAGGATTGTGGGCGTTTTGATATCTTTTGTCAGCTCCGTCGTTTGTTGGTTCAGAGATTTTGGAGATTTGTTTTAGGAGTGGGTGTTTGGACATCTTTTGTAGAAATCTCGGGTGAGATTTATTAGGGAGTTAGGGAGGAAGGGAAAGGTTTCGGTTTCTTGTTCAGTTGTTTGTTGTTGGTATGAGAAAGCCGTTCTTTTCAGACTCATGTAAAGAAACTCAACTCCATGCACTCAACCCACAGTCATGGCTTCAGGTAGAGCGGGGGAAGCTCACCAAGCTCTCTACATACTCTTGCAAGTAAGATCTCTCTCTCTCTCTCTCTCTCTCCGTTTTTTTTAATGTTTTCTTTTGATTTGTCAATTTGTGTCTGTGGAGTATATGGCATGAAGTGTTCATATCTGGATTTGTTTGTATTTGGACATTTGCTTTATATTCAGCCTCCTTTTGGTTGTTTCTGTGAATTGTTTGTGCCAATGTTAGATTTTCTTTCTTTCTTTTCTTTTTTCTAGTCTTCTGGGGATCTGCTTCATATGAATATAGGCATTTCGTATTGCAGAGAATATCATTCAACCCAATTTCCCCTTGTTCTCATGCAATTTATTTTTGAGGATTTCCCAGAACTTGGGCTTTCTTCTCCAATTCTTATTTGGAACACTTTGGTGTTCATCACTCATTGGTGTGATTGCATTCAAGTCTTTTGCAGTCGTATGAACAGTTGGTCTTAGTAGTTTGCAGTATGGATTTCAATTGAATTCAACTTCTTTATTGGTTCGGTTCATACTCAAAGCTTGCATCTTTCTTGTCACAGTGAACCGCTCATCAAGGTTGCAGAGCCGCCCGTTCTTCCGTACTTTAAGCCCCTTGATTATGTCGAGGTCTTAGCTCAGATTCATGAAGAACTTGAATCTTCTGGCATCCATGAAAGGGCGGGCCTATACTTGCTGCAGTTTCAGGTATTCCGGGGTCTAGGAGAGGTGAAATTGCTTCGGCGAAGCCTTAGGTCCGCTTGGCAGAATGCCAGCACGGTGCATGAGAGACTGGTCTTTGGGGCTTGGTTGAAGTATGAGAAGCAAGGAGAGGAAGTGATTGCCGATTTGCTTGCGTCCTGTGGGAAGTGTACTCAGGAATTAGGGTACTTGGACATTGCATCTTCACAGTTTGATTTTCCAGATCAAGTTTCTCAAGATATGGAGACCCATGAATCCAGCACTACTGGTGTTTCTGATTTTGTGGTCTTCCGAATTGGCAAGGAGAAGATAGTGTGTGATCGCCAAAAGATGGCAGCTCTATCTATTCCTTTCCATGCCATGCTTAATGGGTGTTTCACAGAATCATCACAAGAAGAAATTGATTTATCCGAGAATGGTATCTCTCCACTGAGTATGAGAGCGATCAGTGAGTTTAGCCAAATAAATGATTTGAAGGATATTCCTGCAGATTCTATGCTTGAGATATTGAGTTTTGCAAACAAGTTTTGTTGCGAAAAGCTTAAGGATGTTTGTGATCGGAGACTTGCTGCTATGGTTTCCAGCAGACAGGATGCAATCGTCCTTATGGAGTATTCTTTGCAGGAGAGCTCCCCGGTGGTTTCTGCTTCATGTCTGCAAGTGTTTCTAAATGAGCTTCCAGATTGCTTGAATGATGAGCAGGTGACTAGGATCTTCTGCAATGCAGATGCACATCAGAGATCAATTATGGTTGGTCATGCATCATTTTCTCTCTTCTGTTTCCTTAGTGAGGTTGCCATAAACAGCAATCCAGCTTCAGATGTCACAGCTAGGTTCTTGGAAAGACTTGTAGAGTGTGCAAATGATGTTAGGCAAAAACAGTTGGCACTTCATCAGCTTGGATGCATAAGGCTGTTAAGAACAGAGTATGACCAAGCAATGCAGCTCTTTGATGCAGCTTACCAAGCTGGGCATGTTTATTCCATTGCTGGTTTGGCTAGAGTCAGTTTTAAAAAGGGCTATCAAGTTTCTTCATATGAGAAGATCAGTTCTATACTTTCCTCAAATAATCCTTTGGGATGGATGTATCAGGAAAGGTCCTTGTACTGTGATGGTGAAAAGAGGTGGCATGATCTTCAGAAAGCAACGGAGTTGGACCCAACTCTTATTTACCCTTACATGTATCGAGCTGCCAGTTTAATGAGAAAACAAAATATGAAAGCTGCATTGACAGAAATAAATCGTATTCTTGGGTTCAAATTGTCTTTAGAATGCTTGGAACTCCGATTTTGCTTCTATCTCTTAATTGAGGGTTACAGAGCTGCACTATCAGATATTCAGGTAATCCTTACTTTGAATCCCAAATACAAGATGTTTGAGGGTCGCGTGG
Source organism: Nuphar pumila (assembly GCF_984573655.1). NCBI lineage: Eukaryota > Viridiplantae > Streptophyta > Magnoliopsida > Nymphaeales > Nymphaeaceae > Nuphar > Nuphar pumila. The sequence goes on along the minus strand of NC_143255.1, from coordinate 26,497,854 downwards.
CTGCTTCCCAGTTGCGCATCCTAATTCAGGAGCATGTCAAGCCTTGGACAACTGCTGATTGTTGGTTGCAACTTTATGACCGATGGTCTTCGGTTGATGACATTGGTTCACTGTCTGTAATATACCAAATGCTAGGGTCAGATCCCATGAAAGCTGTGCTGTACTTCAGACAGTCTTTGCTTCTGCTTAGGTACACTTTCAACCCCTCTTCTCTGTGAGAATGGCATATTTGAATTATTATTTGCTTTCTTGTTTTGTCAAAAAATATTAATTAGTTTATTTACATGGAAAACTTTTTTTGCTTTTTTTCTAAATTAGGCTGAACTGTCCTGAAGCAGCCATGCAGAGCCTTCAACTGGCACGCCGGCATGCAGCTAGTGAACCAGAGCGTCTTGTTTATGAGGGTTGGATTTTGTATGACACTGGGCATTGCGAAGAAGGGCTCCGCAAGGCAGAAGAGTCACTTAAACTTCAAATGTCATTTGAGGCATTCTTTCTCAAAGCATATGCTTTGGCAGATTCTAGTCCTTCATACTCCATGAAGGTGGTATCACTTCTTGAAGATGCTTTAAAGTGTCCTTCAGATAGGCTTCGGAAAGGACAGGTTGTCTCTCTCTCTGTGCCGTGCTGTTACCTGAACACATAAACGCAAGAATACAAACAGTTACACCTACATTTTTTATTTCTGAGTTTCAGAGGCTAGTTATCTAATGTTTTTATGTCTCTTTTGAGCTGAGCAGAAGAATTATAGTTAGAATTTTCTTCAAAGATTTTATGATCTCACTATCTATGGGCATGATTTCATTTCATCATTCTTAATGAATTCCATTTCAATTGCTTGCTGATATTTTGTATATGACATGTAAATTAGGTATTCAAGCATTTTTGTCTTGTAGCACATAATATTTTCAAATACAACCCTACAAGTTGCAAATCATCATTATTACTCAAAAAAGTTGCAAACTCATTATTAACTAAACTACCTCTTCTTTTACATTTTCCTATTTTGAGTTATTGATTTCCAAATCTTATACAAGTGATGTAAAAGAAATTTTTTGTAGTCCAAGCATTGGTGCATGTGCACTTCATATAAATATCTTGAAACTTTATTTCCCAGATTCATCCTCGGTTAACTGCATTGATGTTTGCTTCAATTCTTGTTATGAATTCCTGATATCTATTCTACTTTTTTGTGAACTCGATGGGCAGGCCCTAAACAATCTTGGAAGTGTCTATGTGGAGTGCGGGAAGTTGGATATGGCAGCTGATTGCTATATAAATGCCCTAAAAATCCGGCACACCCGGGCTCACCAAGGTCTTGCTCGTGTGCATTATCTTAAGAACAACAGAGAAGCAGCATATGAGGAAATGACAAAGTTGGTTGAGAAGGCTAAAAACAATGCATCAGCATATGAGAAGAGGTCCGAGTATTGTGAACATGATCTTACAAAGGAAGACTTGAAAATGGTCACTCAGTTAGACCCCCTACGCGTATACCCATACAGATATAGAGCTGCAGGTTGGACAAATTTTCTTCCCCATTTCTTGGTCCTCAAATTACAGATGTCGTGTTTAAATCTAGTTTCTTTAATCTATCATTGTTAATCTGCATGTAAACTAGAATTTTGATAATTTTGGGCTGAGATGCAGACATAGATAAACTCCGCATCTTTTTGTCTTTTTATTGGCATATCAACAAACTTGGTTTGGTTAAGGTTTGAAATATACAAGACATGACCCTTACATTTTGAATAGTATGACTAGTTTTCTGGCATTTCCTTGCTGATCACTCATCTTCATCAGCATGACCAAATGAAAACAGATAAAAGCTATCAGTAGCTGGTTGGTCGGTTAGAAGCATGATTTCTTGAAATTGTTGATCTGAGAATTGGTTTTCTCATTTGTATTCATACTTGTGTGCATTCCCTTCAATGGGAACTTTTCCTGTCACTGCAAGCTGAAAAATGATCCTTTTTTTGCAGCATAATTATTTTTGTTTTTTAATTGGGAGCATATACTATGTTGTCATGTTCTTCTAGATTTTCCTATATTCTTGTCTTGAACCTTGGCATCAAACGGTTGAATATGCTACTGGTTCCATCTATGCAAAAGGTGAAATAATAAGAGTCTGTATTGTGACTTTTATCAAACACCATGTGAGATTTCTGTGGGAGTTGTGAGGTCAATCTTAATTAGTATCGAGTTTTATGAGTCTGTATTGTGACTTTTATTTATGTACTCTTGCTTATTCAAAAAAATAAAATGAAAGGATGTAAAAGGCAACAGCGCACTTCTGCTTATTGTACTAATAAGTCTGTGAGCATATGATTGAACCTCAGATTAGCATGTTGAACCAATTTTTGCATAGGAAAGAAGAAAAGGAAGCGTAAATAATCGAGATCAATAAGTGTTTAACAATTGTGTCTTGTTAATTCGTATTTGTGAAGTCTTGTTGAAGAATCTGAGTCAGAAAATCTTTCCTTTGCTCATCTTATCACCTGGGCAAGAAAGACTACAAAAATATGACCATTCACTCACAGATTGGGTAGAACATGTTAGAAACTTGATATGCATAGATGGCATCTTAATGTTTTTGTTAGTCTCTTCTGTAAAGGTTCCTTTGTTAGCACTAACGCACTCCCATTGCTTGCTACTTCTGTTTGGTTGTTTGGTTGTTTGGTTTGTAGAGATCCCTTTTGTATAAGAGTTCATGTTTGTGCAATACCAACAGGTTTAATCACTTTAACACTCAGTAGGTGCAACTTGGTAAAGCGTAAATGATGGAAACCCCTAGTTTCTTGAGGACCAATATGCATATGAATCTAAATTATGTTGGAATGATCTCCATCCAAGCAGGATCTCATCATGTTCAACAGCTAGACAAATTGAAACAAAGAGATCTTACCAAGTCCATGTTCCTGTTTAAACACACATGCATGCATGTTCATTCGTGCACATATATATGAGCGGCAATGGTGAACTCTTCATCGCTCCTTTTATGTTGAACATTTCTAGATCAGTGGCTATGAAGAGTCAATTGCATATGAGATTCAATTGGTTGTCCTGTGTGTGTTGTATTGGGAGTTACCATGTGTACCTGCATTTGCTCTTACAAGCATCAATGTCAGTTGTACTAGTGAATTTGAATGTTCTTTTAGAATACTTGGCAAATCACAGGATTTTGTTTTGGCCTTGTATTTAGCATAACCTCTGCTCTGTGTTGGACAGTGCTAATGGACAACCATCAAGAGAAAGAAGCAATCACCGAGTTGACAAGGGCAATTGCATTCAAAGCTGATCTCCATCTGCTGCACTTGCGTGCTGCCTTCCACGAGAGCATCAGAGATGTCTCCAGCGCGCTCCGTGACTGCAGGGCCGCACTTTCTGTGGATCCAAACCACCCAGAGATAATGGAACTTCATAGCCGAATACACAGTCAGGAGCCTTGAAGCCTTTAGGGCCCTCCCCCCCATCCCATGTTCTGTAATTCTATGTACTCAAGTTGAAAGAGAAAAATTAGCATCTCATGTTAATGTATGTAAGCAATTCATGGTATTAGAGTATCCCTCTTCATGTTCATATGATGAAATATTGGGTTTACCCCTGTTAATACAACAACTAACTTGCAAATTCTTAAACAAGTGGAGTTGATTCTTTGGTGTAGATTTTCCTTTTAATAGGTCAAGAACTTCACCATGTATTATGATAGAATGCGAGACCATGATTAATTGAACTTCCTGATCCTGAGTTTGGCAACCTAAAGATTGTCAAACCCTAGCATATCACAAGCCCACAAGGGCTTCTCACACTTGGCTGGGTGGGTCAGCTTAAGGTGTCAAGTTGAAGGACGTAGTGAGTTCGATACTTGGGGTGTGCATTACTCGCCACGAGGTCGAAGCCAACGGAAAGCTATTTCCAGTGGATAAGGAGTATTTGTGGAAATACAATAAAAGATAAGATTCAGAACCAGGAGATACATAAGAAGGTAGGTGTTGCACCTATTGAAAATAAGATGAGAAAGAATCGTTTAGGGTGGTTTGGACATATTCGACGAAGGCCTAATGATGCTTCAGTTAGAAGGATGGAGAAATGGGAAAATATATTAGTTAAAAGAGGCCGGAGTAGGCTTAGGAAGACATGGATGGAGGTGATAGGAAAGGATATGAATGCTTTGAACCTCACCGAGGACATGACATTGGATAGAAATGAATGGAGGAGAAGGATTCATGTGGAAGACCCAGAATGATTTTCTTTGTTGGTTCATATCGCCGACCCCAATTGTTTTGGGATGAAGGCGTAGTTGTTGTTGTTGTGAAGGAGTATTTGTGGAGTGTCACGTCTTGGCCCGTGATGGAATGTCTGAACCATAACTGCGGGTTTTTTTTTTATATGTGCAAGGAAAAATAAATCCCTAGCATGCCACGTGCAAGGTTTTCCATCATGAAAGAGCCAAACTACGATGAGCATCCTCTGGTTTCAGATCTTTAAATAGCAATGATTTACACCCAAGCGAAAGTTCTCCCAGCAACAAGATTAGAACACTGCAACTTAGCACATGCAAGTTAAAATATCATGATAAATTGCAAAAACTTCATGAAACAAAATAATCATCCGATATTTTTAAATTTTTATAATTTAAAATTTTTATTTTTTGTATAATTTTATTCTTAAAAACTCAAGATTATTTTATGCAAAAAAAAAAAAATGAAGCCCTTCTAAGAAAAAACTTCACTGATATTATTGCAACACCAATATTTGAGACCATATACCTTGATTGCAGGCTGCAGCCACGTATCTAGAGGTGGCTGCACCTCAGTAATCGCTTAGAGAGTCCATTTATCTTCAAAAATAGATGGTGTTCAAATCGCTTAGTGGTGGTTATGCAACCATCACCACAACCACATACAGTTTTATCTGTCCTCTTGGCCCGTCCATCTTTTAGATGGATGACATGACTGGTGCCAACCTAATGCCTCCTTCAAATACAGCTCCATCATTTCAAAAAAACAAAAAAGTTCATGCTGCTACATAAAATGTTGATTCTTGACACACCTTCAAGCAGATATGACATGTAATCATGCTTGACCAACCATCGTGGGTGGTGCATGTAGGGGTGGCAAAATCTGACACGACCGCCAACCCGCTTCTTATCCAGGTTAGTGTTTGGCTTAAACGGGTTCGTGTCGTAAATGGGTCGACCCACCTAACCCGTTTATTAAACGGGTTGGGTTCGTGTTAGGGGTATGCCAACCCGCCAACGCGGCTGACCCATTTAATAAACGGATTAGATGGGCGGGTCAACCCGTTCACCCAAACCTGACCTGCCAACCTGTTTACCCAACCCGACCCGCCTGTTTACTCGTACCCGACCCGTCAACCCGCCTGCCAACCCGTTTACCCGAACCCGACCTGACCCGTTTATTAAACAGGTTAACTGTATCGTGTCAGGTTACCCGTTTAATAAATGGGTTGGGTTCGTGTTTGCCACAGCCGACCCATTTAATAAACGGGTCGGGTTCGTGTTGAGGTATTCTGACCGCCAACCCAACCCGATTGCCACCCCTAGGTGCCTGAGGCTTAGCATATCAAAGGTGCAGATTTGGGTCGAACAACCAACCGAATGCCAAACTATTCAAATTAGTAGAGTGAATATCACCTAGAATTTCATACCTGAATCTTTTCCCTCAGGATCAGAGACGTAGTAGAGACCTAGCCGCTGCGCTGGCTTTGCCTGCTGTAGTTAGGTCGCTGTTCTGGCAGCGTAAAACTTCGTGGGCTTACCCCTTGCCTTAAGGGTATCACCACGCTTTGACTTGCGCAAGAGGTGATGCCCATGGAATTTGAACCTAGACCACTTGCCTAGCGGCCTAGGTGTCATCCCACAACACCAAACCGCTTTGGGGCTCATACCTGAATCTAAATTAGAATTAGATGGATATCGAATCTAACTACATATAAAATTACACCAATTAATTATTTGAAAAATCTACAAAAGTATTTCCAACTTTTGGCCTATTTACAAATACACACCTAACTTATGAGATATTATGAATACATGAAGCAATTTTTAAAAGTTAGGCATGCATTTGTAATATTTCAAAAGTTAGGTTGTGTTTGTAAATACGCCAAAAGTTATGTGTGCTTTGTAAATTTTCCTATTTTAAGCGAAGTTGGATTCATATCCGGTATTAGCTTTACTAAGTTTGAATATAAATCTGACTTTGGATATGATTTATGCAATATCCTCATTAGGTTGCGTTTAGTAATGCTTGCATCCGAACCAAATTCGACCCCATTTTACATCCAAAAATTAATCAAGGCCTTGATGTCAAAAGGATGGAGAAACCAATTGATATTTCTTATTGGTGGGAATTGGCCAGATGTCATTTTTTTTATTTGGACACATGTCAACCTACAAATGGTTGCTTGAACATGTGGTTGGCTTGGAACCATCTAGAACAATACTAACCCCTTAAATTTGGGCACCTTAGATGACTGCTAAGTGTTCATGTTCATTTTCTTTGAAGGAAAACTCAGCTTGCTGGTGAAGGTAAGACTATGACATACTATGAATCAGAAAACATATAATATTGTAGTAATGATTAAACAATAACTTGGTATTACTGGAGTTTTGGTAAAGTAGTAGTAACTAAGTAGAGAATAGTTTGCAGAATTAATTGCCAGGGAATATGGGCATGGAGGCATGGTACATCGAGGAAAATGGTGAGGACCAAAGGCTTCCTCATCATTGCAACCCAAAGCAGTATGTTTCTCTAAACAAGCTTCAAGGTATGCTCTCATCATGTGATTTTATTGCCACAGATGAAAGGAATTGGTGATATATGTGGATTATGGGATGGGCTTTTGGAGAGTATTGAGGAGGTGGGGTTTCACATTTTGGTATCAGTTAGTTTGAGGGGACTTGTAGTTTAAAAGATTGGTGACAATTGTGATTGAAGGAATTACTAACCAAACAGAGATTACATGAAAACAGACAAAAGAATGGTTTTTCTTTCTTTTCTTTTTTGTATATAAAAAATATTGGAAGCGTTTTTCTCTTATTTTTTCTGCTGCAGAGTTGGGAATTCTGTATTGGCACTTGAATCCCCAAGATTATGAAAACGATGAGGAGCTCCGCAAGATCCGAGAGAACAGGGGATACAAATACATGGTACTCTCTCTCTCTCTCCTTTGTTTATAGTTGTGAACAAATAAGTTATTGCTCACACTCAAATCCAATACTCTATAGTCTATACCAATATTAATTCAAATGAAATCCTTGATATTTTTTAATAAAGATATTTTTTTATTGTAAATAAATTTAGGCTCTGTTTGGGAATTGGGAACCAGTATTATTGGGGAGATGATGGGAGCGGAGATAAAAATGGGCGATGGAGAGTGGAATTGTCAACTACATCCTCTTGTGGATGCAGTTTAATGAGAAGATGGGAGGCCCTCTCCACTCCCATTAACGCTTCGGTCTACCAAATCTAAGCTTTCAAACAGCGGGGTAGGGGACTCTTCCCATCTCCCTCTACAAACCATCCCAAAATTTTCTTCGCTTTTGTTTTTTTTATTTTTTATGGCGAGGAACCCACCAGGACTAAGAAAATTTCACTTAGGAAAAAAAAAACTTTGCCTATAAGAAGTTTTGATATGATTTTTTCAAATGAAATTTTTTTGTTTGTTTGTAGCATGAGATAACGGAGTGAAAAAATGTGAGAAAAATGTCTCTGTACGTGTGTGTGTGAGAAAGAGATGGGTAGACCATACCAGAGAGAGAGACCTGAAATGGTGGTGAGAAAGAGAAATAGCTGAAAATGGTGGGCGGGAGGAAGATGAAGATGGAAAAAGCTCTTATTGTGGCAGCCCTTGAAATGAGATGTGATGTGGGTGGAAGATTGCCCTAATGCAAAAAAAAAAAATTGATAGAAAAAATTCCTTCACCCCTTCATGTGGAGGATTTTTTCTTATCAAAAGTAGTAATTTTTTAATAATTTTTTCAAAAAAAAATCTCTTGTTAAGGATGATTAGAAAATATATAATTTATTTTTTACTTTCACTTTTTCTACTATTTTCTCACTTCCAAACGTGCCCTGTAGTGGTAAACTCTAAGAGAGTGGGCTGGCCTCAAATTATTGCTTTGTGCCTATCACAGGTTTGATCTCGGGGGAACTGAATTCTTGATGTTCAGGGCCTCCGGACATTCTGATGCCAACTTTAATCAACTGGATCTTTCCCACCTTGTTATTCTTTCAGGCTTCAAATTTTGTCTTTTGCTTTGTGACATTCCTACTGCCCATCTAAATTCTACATGCTTTCCATGCTTTATGCTTCAAACATCATTTTCTACTAAATTTCAGAGTTTCCTTTTAGACTATGTGGGGGAGCCATGAATCAGAGGTGTGCTGCTGTTTCCCCCAATGCTCTCACGCTATCTGCTGTTTGGGGGCAGTAGTGTTGCCAAAACACTATATTAGGGATGGAATTTGCAGCCCCAACACCACATTTGAACACGAGAGGATGTTTTTTGCAATCCATCCTCAACATTACATCTAGGCAAAACTATTTTGGCAACACATGGAGATGGTGTTGTTGGGCGAAACCCTGTAAAAACAACAAGACAGGGAGCGTACCTGGATTCGCCATTGTCCGTGTAGGTAGTTCGGCGTTCTCTTCAGCCGGTCGACGCCCACAATGAGCCCAGGCCTTATGTCGACGGTGAGCAGGACCCTATTCTGCTTAAGCCTGAATGCAGAATTGAAATTGGGCAGGGATGTGTTACGAATTCTCATCAACTTCGTAACCCCTAAGCCCTTTATATAATGGAGGAATTGGGCAGTTACGTGAATGTGGTCTCTCCATATTCACGTAACTCCCACCCACTATCTCCATTATTCAGCCACTTACGTGACCCACTAAGAGGGTGTCAAACCGGTTCAGACTGTGGGTTGGACCCGTAACCCATAATGTCCAACAGGTGTTTCCATATCAATGCAAGACTCCCAAACAGAGACCTTTTTTTTTCATATTACCAATCCTCTGCAACCTTGAATGCTTCACACAACCATTGCCTCCTTTAGTATGAAAAATGGGTTCACTTATTTGATGGTATTTTACTGTCGATTGCCTGCTTGAGATAAAGGCTCACTGTTCTTTATCTGAGGTTGGAATGAACATAGGCGGCAGTCAGTTAAAAAGCATGAACCATGTCACCCTAGGAGAAACCATTGATTATCATCATCATCAAGCATTATCCCAACTATCAATTAACCCATATTCATATGATGTGGCTGAAGTTTCATATCTGTTTGTCACTTATGTCAACCCTCATCCTCTAACCAAGCCTGAGACAAGCCTGAGACTAGCATTAGTAGACGGCAGATCAGGTGAAAGCACATTGCACACTTTAGTGTGCCACTGCACCTGAACACCTGATCTACCCCTCCATCTTGTGTTGGGCCCCACAGTTGACAGGCTGTATACCAAATATAGAGGGCAGTCAGGTGCAGCGGTACACTCAAAAGTGTGCAATGTGATTGCACCTGATCTGCCCTCGCATTAGTGGCAACAGAAACCATTGAACATGCTATATCCAAAATACTTGGTACAACATGACTCCATTTTATAGTAGAGATGGCATAAATCGGTGTCATCCTAACCAAAAATGATCTCTGAGTTCAAATCTCCAAATTTTTTCTCACACCAAGTGCATTAATAGGTAGATTTGTTTTTGTTATCACTTATTAATGCTATTACAATTTCTCTAAAAAAAATAGGTAGGTTTGTTTTTTTATTGACAAGATGGATTTCTTTGTGGGTGTAGGATCTGCTAGACTTGTGCCCTGAGAAAGTGGAGAACTATGAAGAGAAGCTGAAGAACTTCTTCACTGAGCACATACATACAGATGAAGAGATCCGTTACTGTTTAAAGGGAAGCGGGTATTTTGATGTGAGGGACAAGGATGACCGTTGGATTCGTATATGGATCAAGGAAGGTAACATGATCGTGCTACCGGCTGGTATATACCATCGTTTCACCCTTGATACTACAAACTACATCAAGGTGATCCCCTCTCTCTCTATATATCTCTATCTCTCTCTCATACACACATATGGAAAATATTGGCTTTCTATTGTATTGTACCGTGTTGCAGAAACACCTTGTTCCATCACAATTTCTCAATTTTTTGTGAATCAATCCCTGCCAATATGATCTATATGTTTTATTTAGTAAAAATATGTTTTAGATTGTCCAATTGCACTGGATTTAAAATTCAATGATCCATCTGTTGGTAGGAGCAGTTTGTGCAAGTCACCATGTGGTATGGGTGGTTGAATGACTGCCTGGTTGTAAAGCGACCAGTAGAGCTTATTGTCTACTGAAAAGGAGAGGGAGGAGGGAGTTAATCCCCCAGCATTGTTTTTGTTTTTGTTTTTTTTGAAAAGCAAGCTGGGGTTAGGCAGACCCCCACCTGTTATACAATGTACCACTGGGTTTTGAACTTGCAACCTCCCAACACAAGCTGACGTGCACTGACAGCTCCTGCCAAACAAGCAGTTCCCCCAGCTTGATCATCACAATGTGTCAAAATTCCATGATTGAGGCAATCATATTTTTATAATGAAACCACTTGATAAAAAGCACATTCCTAGTAAATGAACCATGTTATGCATCTATATACATATATGGAGTTAAACTGATCAAATAAAACTTGTGCCAATGAGTTTTAGCTAGAGCATAATACCTTATAGTATTGTTAATCTCTCTCTCTCTCTCTCTCTCTCTCTCTATATATATATATATATATATATATATATATATATATATATATATATATATATATATACACACACCTTTTATTTGGGCTCTGTGCAGTCTGCCATGTATCAAGAGTCGCCTAGATATTGAATGATTCAAAGCTATGGGTTTTAAGCATGTATGACTGTACATGCAAGCTCAGCTTGAGGACGTGCATGGTCGAATATTTATGTTTGACTAGTAATTATGTAAGATTGGGGGTCATGGCATGAATAACGATGTTTGATGTGTGACCATGCAGTTGATGCGCTTGTTCATTGGGGAACCAGTTTGGACGTGCTACAATCGACCACAAGAAGAGCACCCAGCCAGGAAGGAGTACGTAGGGTCCATCCTCTCACCGAACAATGCGATGGCAGTCCATGCTCATTAAAAATAGTGTCTTCACAGGACTCGGTGTAACCTGTGTTAGTAGCTATGAAGTATATCATGTTATTATTATAAGGTCATAAAACTCGGTAGATAGAAGGCTTGCATATGAGAATCTCTTGGTGTTATCAGTGACCATTGTATTAAAATCTCTCTCTCTCTCTCTCTCTCTCTCTCTCTCTCTTTATATATATATATATATATATATATATATATATATATATATATATATATATATATATGACGAGAGACCCTGAGAATTAGGTCACTTAATAGGCCCACCTACCCCCTGCCATATAAACCCCGCGTGGGGTTACTAACACCCAAGCCCTTACCAAGCCCACCAATTAAAAACATCTGCACACCGGGTGGGAGCCGCACCTGCAATGAAGGGGTCAGCACCTTCTACCCAGTTCCGTTGCCACTCAAGCAACCCGGGCGGGCTGATATATATGGGTAAATATTGGGTACTAATAAAGGTAAGGAACTAAAGAGTAAAAATCACTTTTCTTTCTTTAAAAAAATTCAAATTTTTTATATATCAAATATTAGGGATGTGATCTACAAGATTTTTTTTTAATAGGAAACTTGTTTTGAATCATGTGATTATGGCAAATAATTAGGTTTTTAAAGAGGTCCAAAAATCAATGGCTCACAATGTGTCAAAATTTAGTAACTCAAAAGATGACATTTTTAAATCAGAAAAGTATGATCCCGGGCTTCATCCTTAACAAGGAAACCATGTAACACATTTGTGGTTAGATTGAGTCCACACAACTTGCACCTATGATTTTAGCTCATTAGTTCCTTACTTTCATTAGTAGGAAATATTTTTCACAACTCACTATATATATATATATATATATGGTTGCTTCTAGGGTGGCATTGTACAACCATAACTTACACTGGTGCACATTTGATTTACATAGATTTAATCTCTAAACGCGAAATCTTACCTTTGTATGATGTTTAACATGCTTTATTTACTATTTTTATGTGTTAAAGTTGACTTAAATAGGATGTTTTATACCATTTCTAAACGGTTTCTATTTTCATGAATTGTGAGCAGTTGATTTTTTATCATCTCAAAAATGAATCTCATGGTATATTAGACATGATATATAGAACTGGGAAGTACCTACTCCCACCTAATAGAAGCTTTAGATTGTCAAATTTCTTAAACTTTTTTAGTTGATCATATCCTATAGTAATGATCTATAAGCATTATTCAGTAGAAAACAAGTTTTGGATCATGTGATTATAAGATATATGTATACTTTTTAAGACTTTTAAATTTTTATAACTTAAAAAATCCTATTTTATGTAAAAAAAAAAAACATGATCCAAAGCATGATTCCTATATTGAGAAAATGCAACCTATAACCATGATTGCTAGTATGTGGAAATAGGGACTCGGGGAGCACTGGCGCATTACTCTATATTAAATACACCCTACTAAATGCATATGCACGGTTAGATTTACCATTTGGTGGCCAAATCCATACAAACAAGAATATGTGCCACAGGTATTATGGTACAAAACCATCGTATTCCTTTATATATTATCAAGCTTTAGGAAACAATTTTTTTTCATAAAATGAACTGCTTGTAACGAGTTCAAGCACGAGCAGGGATGTAATCAGAGAACGAACAGGCCAAGCCGAGTTTTATGCACCTGAACGCTTCGCCCTAAGCTTGGGCTCGTTAGAGCGGCTAAGTGCCGTGGTTATTTGACACAGCCAATCGCATGACAGCATTTCATGTGGGCCTGCACTTTGTAGCTATGGGCCCCGTTGGCTACCCCAGTGTAGTTTCTCCCTGTAAAATATCAAAAAGGAAAATTTCTTTTCAATGGTTCATACGGCCATAGCATGGTAGCCCAAAAACCGGTTCTGAAATGGGTCTGATCTAGTAAAAATGAGTCCAGGTCCAAAATTTTAAGGATATTAGTGGATCCCAAAGAAAAAGTTGAAAACTAGGGTTTTACACATAAAAATTTGCAAACGGATCAGAATTGAGTGAGACCTGATAAGAATCCGAAATTTTAAGGATATTAGTGGATCCAAAAAAAAATAAAAGTCGAAAACAAGGGTTCTACATGTAAAAATTTGCAAACTGATCAGAATTGATCCAGATTTGAATGAGCCCAGATAAGAATTATCGTTCCAAATCAGAATTGAAGCCTGAGGAGTCTGCACCCAATGTGAATATACACATTCAGCTGTTATCTTGAGACCCATTCCTTAAATGTGTCAAATTTGGATCGAATGTTCAACAAAATCCAATCCAGTTGCACCTTATACTTGCATCTGATTTAGCTCTTGTATATTAACTCAGATCTGCTACATCTGTATGACAAGCATTCATAGGAGGCGTAACTGGTTCGAGAAAATAAAAACCCAAACCTGACCCACATAATATAGAGGATATTTAGAATTTTTTAAATAAAAAATATATTTAAGAAAGAGTTTAGTTTAGCTGGGTCGGGGCAGATATCCATAAAAAACATGGCCCAAACCCAACCCACATCTTTCTCAAGTCTGGTTTGGGTCGGCCCTGATAACAGTCAGGTCAGCTTTTTTATAACAATAACTGGAGATCCAGGTTCGGGACAGGTACCCGGCATAAACCTGGCTCATAGAGAGCCAGACCAAACCCATTTCAGTTTGATGGGTCCAGCCGAGATCCAACTCAAAAGTGTAAGATCTTTTTTTGGGGCCACACATTGATAATAACATGCCTGTTCTCTTATCATAAGGGGTGCAAACAGGTTAGTCTCGGTTGGATCTCTTGTCCAGATCCTACATATTTTCCTTGGATATGGAACTTAAAATAAGATCCAGATGTGTAACTGGATCAGCTTTGGATCATGTGGTCAGGATTTCTTAGTTTCGTGTTCATGTTCTCATAAATAATTTCTACAAGAAATGTATTTTGATTCCGGATTAAATTCATCATATAATTTTTTGGATTAAAATGTTTGGTTGAAGCCAATTTTTACTGGATCCAGCTTTACGAAGTAAGCTTAGGATCCAGATTTAAGTTCGACCTGAATGTGACCTTGTTCTCGTCCAGATTCAGGTTCGCTTCCATCCTTGCATGGGTTTTGATTTTGACCTGCATCCCCGGTCTATTCTTCATTTCATGTCCTTCATCTCTCGTCCAGGACGCGGGGCAGGGGCCCGTTTCTCCGATCCACTGCCATCCCTAACACCAACTCCAAGTGAAATTTGCAACTAACCATATTTTCCATCTCATATCAACAGTAGTTACAAATATCTGTGATATTTTAACAATTTTTTGTGATTATGTTGTGTTCTCAATAATTCCTGAAGTGAATTTAAAAAAAAAATCTGTCACGTCAGCAAAACATCTCATATAATTTGAATATAGTATATTTCTTGTATTCTTATTTATATGTTTGTATATTGTTTGTTTAAAGATTTTTAAAATAAAGTATTATTTTTCAAAAAAATTTAAAACCAATTTTTTCTTATCACAAGATTTTTCCCCCAAAAAATATGCAATAATGAAATATGTGAAAATTTTATATCTGACACCCCAATAATGGTAAAACATTATTATTTGTTCTAAATTCCTTCTCATGCCTTTGTTATCTCACGAATACTTGGTGTGCTTAAAAATGAGTTGAGCTTGGCTCATCGAGTTAAGCTGAGTTGGAGCCTAAAGTCCCAGTTAAAAAGCATTGTTTATAAATAAAATGCATTGTTATAAAGCTAGAAGAAATAGGATTGCAAAAAAAAAAAGCATTCTTCTTTGAAAGCTAAATTTAATACTAAATCTATTTTTTGCAAGCTACATAGCTCAATCACATGTTCTACATATATATGTCTTTTATATGTGTTTTTTTACTGCTCAATAAGCTCATATGAGTCGCATTGAGCAGATGAGCCAAACCATGAGCAACTCGGCTTGTTTTCCAGTCTCAGCTCAGGCATGCTGATGTGGTGCTGGTGTTTCAGTAAGACCTTGGGTTTTGCAACTGCTGGATCTCGGATCCAAGGTTATTTTAATTGAATCTTAGATCCTCGCTTTTGCTAAACAAAAAGTAGAGGCCATGGATTTTGAAAACCAATGGGGAGGGGTCGGACTTAAGATCCGAAATCCCCTGAATTTCATGTATCAAACACAGTCTTCAATATAATTTATAATAAACATCTGACAATTATTTATTTTTATTTTTACTAGCAAAAAACACCTAGGATCTACAGTCACTATCCTAGCTAGGGGTGGCAAAATCTGACCCGACCCACCAACCCACTTCTTAGCCGGGTTAGAGTTTGGCTTAAACGGTTAGACCCGCCTAACATGTTTATTAAACGGGTCATGTTCGTGTTAGGGGTATGCCAACCCGTTTGACTCGTTTAATAAACGGGTTAGGCGGGCGGGTCAACCTGTTTACACAAACCGGTCAACTCGCAACCCGTTTATATATATATATGACTTTATGTTGAAGTTTTATGTTGATGTTGGTAGTACGATTCCATAATCAGATTTGCAGAAAAAAAGTATAATATATATATATATATATTGTGTTTCTAATTGTGTTATTCGGGCTAGACAGGTTATTCGGGTCGGTTATGGTGTCTATGTTATCAGGTTGACCCATTTAATAAACGGGTCACTGTCATGTAATTGTGTTGTGTGGACCCAACCCGTTTATTAAACAGGTTAACCGTGTCCGGTTACCCGTTTAATAAAACGTGCCATGTTAGTGTTGAGGTATTCTAAGCCACCAACCCGTTAACCTGACCCACCAACCCGCTCACCCGACCCGATTGCCACGCCTAGTCCTAGCCGATACTGTGATCAATATCGGCTTGTATCGGCCAATACGGAAAATCGATAAGCTTCAGTCTTTCACCCTTGAATGGGCTATTTTTTAATAAATATAAAAAAAATTAAATTATTTTTTAATAATTTTAACACGTGTATTGACACATAATAGTTTGTAATTATTATTTTTGACCAATTCAGAATGATTCACTTAAGTATCGGTATCGGTCGATTCACCTGAATGGTTGGCCAAACGATACAGGGCCGATACCTATACTACTGACAACATTTGTACTATCAGCGGAACTCTTGAGGTCCAGCTTCTTCGATGTCATTTGAACTCAAAGTAAAGATATTATGGTAATTAAATAAAAATAAATAAAACCAATAAAATATTCAAAAGCTTCCCATACGTACGGAGACTTCTCTCTCTCTCTCTCTCTCTCTCTCTCTGTAAAAAAAAGCCGAGCGACCAAGTGTCGGAGGACCAGTTGGAGGACGAAGGAGATGGCATCTTCGGGCAAGGTAAGAACTTTTTGTTTTAATTACGGTTTCTGATGTAATGCTGTTGTCTGATTTCGTTGAAAGAATTTCTCGTTTTGATCAACGCGTTTGATTCTGCGATTCGTGAGTTACGTCTCGGTGATCGATTTCTACCTTTACTACTGAAAATTTCCCCTTTCTTCCTGAAGTCCTAACTCGTCGGTTGGATTTTCATTTTTCTTGCTCTTTTTCTTCTTTGGTTTTTGAATTGGTTGGTTGTGGGCTGAGTTTGTGTTTGGTGGTTTGGGATTTGTGCGTAAGTATGGTAATTAAGAACATGATTTTTGTTTTGTTTGTGATGATTTGCGACGGAGGTTTTGAGGGAAGCAGACTGAATTTTGGACAAAAAAATTTTAATTTTGATTTTAATCGTTTACCTTCATCTAGTGGTTAATGGTGAGGAGTTAATAGCTTTAAGGGGATCTTACGTGAACGTGGAGAGACCACATTACTTAACTGCCCACTGGGGATCAGCTCCCTAACTCCTATATAGTGCCCACATATGATATTTTTGAGTTCTCACCGTCGACCTAAGGCCTGGGCTCATAGTGGGCGTCGACCTGCTGAGGAGAACGCCGAGCACCCGCACATCGTTTCCATGGTATCTACAGGTACCCAATTACCATCTCTGATTAGGTTTTGCGATATACGCCAACAATAATAAGTTTCAAATGATTTCTCATGTTATTATGGGGTTACAGAATTTCTAGTTGGTGCTCTTTCTATTGGGTTGCAAGTAGGAAACGTAAGTGGTGGTTCTGGCTACTTTATTATTGTGTTTATTATTACCATCATCATAAATTTTCACGAGATTAAGAGTTTTAAGGGAACTTCTGAATGCCCCCACTTATCCAGAAAATTGAGATAAGTTGGGAGGGTGTATTCTTCTCCTACAGCCTAGTAATTTATCCTTTTTTTTAAGACAAGCTGGGGTTAGGCAGACCCCTACCAGTTATACAATTATACCATTGGGTTTTGAACCTGCAATGTCCCAACACAAGGTGACGTGCACTAACTGCTCCTACCAGACAAGCGGAGCCCCCGTTGGTGCCTAGTAATTTATCCTTGCTTTCAGGATAAGTGGGTATTTCCAAATTTCAAACACCTCCAAGGATTGTGGTCTTCGTATTTGAGCCATGTACAAATCTAAGGGGACTTCTGGCATTTAAACGAAGTATGCCTAAGATTGTCACTTACAAAGGATGTTTTGTGTGGTTAAGCCATAGTGAATCTTAGAAGTAAGCTTTGTTGTTCTGTTGAATAGCCCCTGATTAGGAGCGTAGCTCTCAGCATGGTTCCCTACTGGTGATTAGGGCTTTGAATGTCAAGCTGAGGTGCTGTTCTGTTAACATATATATATATATATATATATATATATATATATATATATATATATATATATATATATATATATATATATATATATGTTAACTTGTTCATTATTAATAGGCATAGTACAACTTTCCTTGCAGTGTGATGATGGGCATATTCTTTTATGTATTATTATTGCTCTTATGATTATTGCTACTATTGTTTGAAAGCTGAAACTGAGTCTTTTATGAATGTCGACCTTCTGCCATAAGTCAAATTATATTGGTCTTCCTTGAAGGACTTGGCAATGTTAGCCCCATATATCTTTTGGTGGCTGTTTGATCTTTGTTTTACATGTTTGGGTTCAAGGAACATTGGGAGATTGAAATGTTTGAAGTGCACATGACACTGCTGTTATCTGATAGTGGTGATCTGCTGTATGTCTTTAGTGACAATTGAAGCATAATATTTCATTGGATCTTGGCACCATTTGTGCAAATATATGAGTCTACTTACAGTTATGTTTGTAACATCTACACAAGTTATCAGATTTAATCTTAGCATTCAACTAGAGTTTACTAGACAATCCTAACATTATCCAGTATTTTCCACAGTAGACTATATGAATTGATCAAAAGGTTGTAGTTTTACAAGGGATTGTATAAGTGCAAGGAAGCTATCAGTGAACTCATATACGACAAATGGCTCATCTTTGTATGTTAATTATGCTCGAGATAGATACAAATTATTGAAGATATGTAGAGAACCTTTTCTCAGTGGAGAAGACCAAGAATAATACATATGCCAAATTTATGTGGAAGATACACTCTATAACTGCGATGTTGTGTCACCTTTTTTATGGTGGTTTTGGATAACAATTTCTATTAAGATGCTTTATTTGAAATGTTCTGATAATCTGGTGTTGAGGTAGTTGGCATTATTTTCTTGCATATAGAGTCATTTTTGGTAGTCATCTTATTCTTACCTAACAATTTCCTTTAGGGATAATCACATGTTATGATAATAATGGTAGTAGCAGTAGTAGTAGCATCATTAATAGTAATATAACCATTAATTTTATCACTTATTGATTTATCATTGTTGATAGGCAGAGGTTCGCTGTCCTTTAGTTTCCACAGATATACGAAAGGGGTCAATGAATGAATCTCATTTGATATATTCATGTAATATGATTTGCATCTGTCAACAGCTTGGCTATTGCCCACGTGGCTAAGTACCTGCTTGGGGTTGCCTTCGGTTTTCTCTTATTCATGCTTAGTGGTGCCTTGAAAAAATTTGACTAGAGATAATTCTCCATATTTGTCTGTGAATTTGTTGAAATCAAAGCATTTTCTGACTCATTTATGCTCAGTCCTAATATTTCTGGTTTACTCGATCTGTTGTTCTGGCCATTGTGTTATTATCAAGTGCCGATTGTGCTGTGATCTCTGTTTACACTATCTTACTGGATTTTCATTTTCTTTTGGCTATAACCAAGTATTTTATGGTCTATTATAGGGTTTTTTATTGTTTTACTAAATCCATCACAAGAGATATTTCATAAATTTAGAAAGTTCTCCATTGTGTATCTTTATCTCAGTGTGTGTGAAAATGTAATTTCATGCTTGTCTTTATCAATTCTATGCAACATGGCAAGCCAAAAACTTTAGAAAATTGATGAGCACTTGGTTCAGGAAAATATTGGAGGCAAAAATCAAGAATCTTTTTACTTCAAGAGGATTTCAGTTGTATAATATTTTCATTTAGTTCCTACCACCCATTCACATTGGTTACTGTGTCGATGGTGTTGAATGTTGACTTGTTCATAGAGGAAGGGCCTGTTGCAAGTACGATATCACTTTGTTTAATATGGTCGATATGGGATCTGTATGCCTCCCTTCATATCTTGGCAGTCTTATCACAAGGAAGCCTTTGATGCCAAGAGCAGAAATCCACTGATTTTGGTGCTTGAAAAAGCAACACAAAAAGAATAATCTGGGTGTAAATGAGACAGAAAGCCAAAGGAAGGATATCTGAAATAGAATCAGAGAGATGCTTGCTAATAATTTTCAGAGTGTCAACCCTCAAATTTTTGGCCAGCTGCACCCTGATATTGATGCACAAGTCTCAGCAAATGCTAGTAGTAGCAATGAAAAGATGCAACTAGAAATGAATGTAATATGAACATGTAGCTTGTGTCATGCATGAAAGATGTAAGCCTGTTTTGCTTAACACCAAAATAAGAGACAGTATATTCTCTTCAATGACAGAATAGCTCCTAACTGCCATCTAAAGAAATTGATCCCATTGCTGCCACATTTTTATAGGCTTTCACGTTAAGTGCATGTTTTACAGCTGGGCAAAGTTGCTTAAGTGGCAGTTACTGGTTATTGATATATTATTTATTGTTGACTGAGTGGTCACAGTTTACAAGTTCTATTTGATGTATCTTCGGTAGTTTCTGTGACTCTCTGTGCAGGCCAGTAGCTTGCGTTTGTTTACCACAGATGGCCACATTATTCCTCTCTAGTGACTTTTGCTAAGTTAGGACTGATGCAGAAAAGTGTAGACTATGGAAATTAGAGAAAGTATTTAAACTATTATTCTTGGTAGGCTTTTGAGCAGCATCATATCCGTGTAAGCATTTCTTGGATTCTTCTAATTATCATTATCAATGTTTCATATGCATCAGGATGGTTCTGCCATACAAGCCTGGTATATGAATGACATGGATGAAGACCAGAGGCTTCCCCACCATTGTGATACTGAGGAGTATGTTTCCTTAGAAAAACTTGCAGGTGTGTGTCTGTCTTGGCTCTTTTTTTTTTGTTCAGTAACCTGAGATAAGTGATGTAACATGAGATGTGGTAGTTGGTTTTGGTATGGGTAAATATGCAATGCTCACGCTTGATGGTCAATTCTTGAACGTAAAGGAGAAAAAGAAATAAATAAAGAAATTGGTAAAATTATGTACTTTTTCTTTTCAGAGTTGGGAGTTCTGCACTGGCATTTGAATGCTGATGACTATGAAAATGATGTGAAGTTGAAGAAAATCCGTGAAAGGAGAGGCTACTGTTACTCGGTCTGACACCCCTCACCATCTCTTCCCCTGGACCCACCTTCCTATTTTTCTGACATATATGATTTGTCTGCACGGACTTGTAATTATCATTGAAATGGTTGTGGTGCAGGACATGATTACTTGCTGCCCAGACAAGCTGCCCAACTATCAGGCCAAGTTGAAAACCTTTTTTGAAGAGCATATCCACACTGATGAAGAGATTCGCTACTGTTTGGAAGGCAGTGGTAAATAGACAAAGCTAATTTGTTTGTTAGCACTTCATGAGTTTTGGTTGTTTTCTCTTAGTGTACATGTTTATTTTTTTATCTTCTTTCTTGTCAAGGGTATTTTGATGTGAGAGATCTTAATGACCGTTGGATCCGTATATGGGTAAAGAAAGGGGACATGATTGTCTTGCCTGCTGGGATTTATCACCGATTCACACTTGACAGTGACAATTACATCAAGGTACCCTTGCATAAATTCAGTAGTCTTTATTTTTTATGTTGTGCATATCTACTCCAAATTTAGTATTTAAGTCATTGAAGGAAGTACTATTAGCAATAATGTGATAGAAGTTTAACGATTTGATATATAACTTTTATGGAATGTACTCCAACATGTTCCTGTTAATTCCAAAAAGGTTGCATGCCTCTCTATTTTGTTTTTGAATTAGAAGCCTGAAAACCAAAAATTTTATGGCAAGGCACAACCTTAAAGTTGTAAATACGGGTCGTCATGGATTCCTGAAAATGAAAGGAGGTTCTAAAAATTCAAGATCTAATTAACCAAATAATTAAATTAACCAGTCTTTGGTTTCCTAATGCCCAATTGACAATGACTTTCTCAATCTTTTTGACCTTGGTTCCATAGGAGCAAGTGAGAAAGACTGAGAAATAGAACCATCTGATTTGGTTTGTTCTCAATAGCCATGAGATGATCATCTTTGGGTGATCTTTTTGTCGACGGATGCTCCTCCTATTGCACTGGTAGTCTCCGAAGGATGAGAACTAACTATCAGACCAAACTCATAACTGTTGACGGGATGTTCAGAAAATTTTGGCATGTGAAATTATAACTTAATTTGATTTGAGTCTGTGGAAAAGGATGAGGGACAGTGTAAGTCACTGGCAGGTTTCAGGATGTTGCTTATTTGCTTGGGTGACCTAATTGTGTCAGCTGACCCAGTAGGCAATTCTCCATTGTTGTTAATCAAACATAATACAGCATAAGTGCAGTCCTCTATGTATCTTGTTCTAAATTGTAACTGCACTTGATGAACGCACCTGCACCATTCATGTCGGTCACTGCAGGCATCCTGATACATGCTAGTGTTTTTTTTCCTGTCTGATGTACGGGAATTGTTGCAATTCAGAACTTCTGATTTTTTAATGCCTCAAGATATTCCTTGCTGCAAGGTTGAAGCTGGGTGTAGTGGTTTACTCTCTGGTGGGCAGGTGGAACCTCAATGCTTTTACCAACCGAAGGCCTGCCAGTGTGTGGTCCTTGGCCTAGCTAAGAAAAAAAAGACTTAGTAACAGCCATTACTTGGCAAAGATCTGTAGTTACATGAACCTGATGTTTGTGTACCCATCATTAGAATATCAGCTTTGAAAACCAAAGTTGCAAAATCTTATTGACATTCAAATTTCACTTTTATAGCATGACCCCAAAATACTGAAGAATCACACCTGTCTCGGTTCATTCATTTTGCATGAGCATGGTGTTTGTGTGGCTTTCCTTCCCCTAATTTTTTCTTCTTCTTTTTTGTGATAAACCTTTATTCATAGAAAAAATTTCTTGTCATTAGTTGCTTCCCTGTCTCAAGCAGTCACTGGAGTCGAAAGACTTCATGGCATGTTGAGTGAATGTCCAGAAGTAAATTGCAAAGTCATGTGTACCTATGAAACGGCATATGTGCATGTGTATTCGTGTACATGTAGAGAGAGAGAGAGAGAGATCTTCTGAATTCTCACTGTATGAATCTGTGTGACAGGCAATGCGTCTTTTTGTGGGCGAACCAGTATGGACTCCTTACAACCGACCCCAAGATGATCATCCTGCCAGGTAAAGGCACATGCCTTTTGGGCTTTAGCTTTTCTCTACATTGTGTTTCCTTGTTTGTTGTGAACTGCGTTCTCAACTCCCTTCTTGCTCTGAAGAAATGTTTGTTTGCAGGTTGGAATATGTTAACGCTTTTACAGAAGAGTCTGAGCCAATTGAAGCTCATTAGTATCCCAAAAAAAGATAAAACCCTCTAGGACATCATTTATCATGGCCTGGATATTGGTTATGTTATCTTTATGATGTGCTTGACTAGTGTGGCATGGATCTACATGCAGTCCTCTCCTTGAGATGAATAAATATAGTCCGAGTGACCATAATATGGCGTGTTGAAGTATTATACAAACTGCAATAATGTTCCTTTTCTCTGTGTTGATTCTGTGTACTTGTGTCTGTGTGATCGCACCTGCGTATGCATGAATATCCTTGGCCCAGCTTAAGTTCTGAATGTTATGATGGTTAAAGAGAGAGAGAGAGAAAGCAGTCATCCAAGCCTCCGATTAAAGAATAACTGAGCCTGAGCCTACCCAAGTTCAAGTGGCATCCGGAATATCCTGCCCAAAACCTGTTCTTCAACCAGGTTTTTGGCTTCATCCAAACCTCCTTTAGGCAGTTTCAAGGTTTTTTTAAGAGAAGCACAACCACGGTTCCCTTCTGACATACTTTATACATGTGTGTCTAGAGTCTGTTTTGCTTTGGTTGAGTCATCATATAAGTGTTGAGTCACTTGTGACTTTTTTTGGGTTACCCTTGTATTTTGGTTCAGGTTCATCAATACCTTGAAAGGTTAGCTCGTAGATTTGAATCGTAATGTGCCGGTTGGCAAAATAGTGAATGAATGCAAATGAGTTGAGCTTTCTTTGTTCACCCTCGTTGTGATTATTTTTAAGTGATTGAAATTTCTTTTTGCTCTTTTGCTCTTTTGCTCTTTTGCTCTCTTGCACTCTCTATACTCAAAGGTTTCGCAGTGGTAAGTAAGTGATCGAAAAGGCTTGTGGCGGTAAGGAAGGACCGTCGCACCGCACTGGCTTGTTGAAGAAATAAGCTCGTGACAAGTGGTATCAGAGCTCGTTCTTGAGCTAAAAAGGGACTTCGGAGTCGGTGTCGAGAGATACGATGACAAGTCATGATTTGTAAGACATTGTGGCATTTCAATACAACTTGTGAAGCACCAAAGTAAGGCAGTCATCGAGATCGAGGAGATGGGTTCACCTCGGGGCCAAAAGAAAATGGTCGATATTGTCAATAGACTGGTGACTAATGTGACTTCACATGAAGAAGCGATTTTAAGCGTATTTGAGTCATTCGGAGGACTGAATGACGAGGTGAATAGCCTGCGAGATGAGGTAAACTTGTTGATGGGACATGTTACTTCGCTGACTACGACAGTGACCGCCCTGCAGACTGAAGTAGGGGAGCTTCAGTTGAAGAACCACAATTTGCAACAGATAGTGACCCTAAATGGCGAAAATGATGATAGGGCATCAAAGATAGATGTGTTGAGGCCAGTGAAGTTCAATGGTGTCAGATGGAAGACTATCTGGATATTTAGAACGTATTGGCTGAGGACCTCAGGGTGAAAGCAGCAACAACTCTACTTGGTGGAGATGTGATAGCCTGGTGGAAAAGGAAACGTAGCGGCATGGAAAGAGGGTATTGCGTAATTGATACTTTTAAGGCCTTCAAAAATGAGCTACGCAACTACTTTATGCCAAGTAATGCACAAAAACAAGCTTATCAGATGGTGGCAAAACTTAAGAACACTAGATTGTTGCAAGACTATATCAAAATGTTCTAGAAGCTCATGCTAGAGATACCTAATATGCCAGATGAAGACAAATTCAACTGGTTTATCGTGGGACTACAACTGTGGGCACAGTCCGAAGTGAAAAAGAGCAATCCTGAGACTTTGAGAGTTATGTACGTGATGGCCAAGCACTTAGTGGATACTCAGTGAAAGTCTTTCACTCTATCGACCAACGCCGGGAAGAAGTCAGACCATGAAGGCAAAAAAAAATGATCGACGCAATAACAAGGGTGAGGCGTCGACTTAACACCATTTCGATAAGAAACAGAACTACAAGAAGTACAATAATAATGACAACAAAGTCAGGGTTGTGACTTGTTGGTTATGTGGCGATAGGCATATCGCAAGACAATGTCCTAAGCACCTTGTGAAGGATGATGGGCAGGCCAACGCAGTGCAGGCAAAGAGTAGTGACACCGAGGTCATGTAACCAAGGATGGGAGCTATGCAGTCGGTTAACGCAGTAAGAAGTTGCGCAGTCGAAAGCATACCGGTTAGTAAAGAACTCATGTATTTAGAAGTCATTGCAAATGAAAAGTCTACTACTGCAATAATAGACTCTGTGGCCACGCATAACTTTGTCTCACGGGAAGAGGCGGAGCGGTTGGGTTTAAAGCCCGGGCCAAAGCAGAGGACCATCAAGATAGTGAACTCTGAGGTCAAGCCCATCCTTGGTGAAGCAAGGGATGTGGCTATCCAAATTGGGAGTTGGGTCGGCAAAGATAACTTCTCAGCGGTGACTTTGGATAATTTTTGAATGATTTTTGGCATAAAGTTTCTTTGCAGCCAGAATGTGATGATGCTGATGAAGTTTAACTCGTTGATGATAATAGGGCAAAACTCTTCACACATGGTGGAATGTCTTACTATTGAAGGTAAGTCTTCAATGTTATCTGTCATGCAATTGAAGAAGGGTGTCAAGTGGGAAGATCAAGCATTCCTAGTTGTTGTGTGCATCGAAGAAGAAAAGGTAGAAGCAACAATGTTGTCGACCCTTGCTCCACTATTAATGGAGTTTCAAAGAGTGATGCCCCCGAAACTGTTGAAGTGTCTGTTGTCGAGACGCGAGGTCGACCACAGGATAGAGTTGACCTCGGGAGCAAAGCCCCCTGCCATGGTCCCTTATCACATGAGACTAGTTGAATTGAAGGAGCTGCGCAGACAGTCGGACGAGATGTTAGAAGCAGACATCGTTCGTCCTTCAAAAGCACCCTTTGACGCCCCTGTGATCTTCCATGTGAAACATGATGGTTATAAGAGGCTATATGTGGATTATCGTGCATTGAACAAGGTCACAGTGAAAAATAAGTATTTGTTGCCACTGATAGCAGACTTTTTCGATCAATTAGGCAATGTTTGTATCTTTTCGAAGCTAGATTTGCGATCAGGTTACTAGCAAGTGAGGATTGCTGACGGTGATGAGCCAAAGATAACTTGTGTCACTCGCTATGGTGCCTATGAATTTATGGTGGTGTCATTCGGGTTAACTAATGCTCCAGCCACATTCACAACATTGATGAACATGATCTTCTACCCTTACTTAGACAAGTTTGTGGTAGTCTATCTTGATGACATCGTGATCTACAGTAGCAACATGGAGTAACATGTCGGACACTTGCGAAAAGTATTTAAGGTGCTGAAGGAGAATGATCTATGTGTCAGGCGAGAGAAGTGTCTCTTCGAACAGGAAGAGATCAACTTCATTGGCCAAGTCGTGGGGCATGGTTTGTTGCGCATGGAGGGGCAGAAGATAAGAGCCATCTAGGAATGGAGTTCTCCAAGAAAAGTGCTAGAGTTGTGGTCATTCCTTGGCTTGACAAACTACTATTTTGCTAAGCAAAGTTCATAGAAGGCTACTCACTCATTGATGCACCCCTCACAGATTTGCTCAAGAAGAATCGGGTATGGATCTGGACAAGAGCTTGCCAAGATGCTTTCGATGACTTGAAGAAAGCTCTGGTGAGGGTGTCAGTGTTGCGGTTGCCGAATCACACAAGACCATTTGAAGTCCACACAGTTGCTTCAGACTTGACCATCGACAGAGTTATCATGCAGGAGGGACATCTGATTGCATATGAGTCAGAAGTTAAAGGATGTGGAGAGGCATTACATTGTGCATGAGCGCGAGATGATGACCATCGTGCACTACCTCAGGACATGGTGATACTAACTTCTGGGTGCTCAATTCATTGTTAAGATAGACAATATCGTCATGAGCTATTTTTAAATGCAGAAGAAGTTGACGCCCAAGCAAGCTCGATGGCAAATGTTCCTAGCTGAGTTCGACTTCGCTTTGGAGTATAAGGTGGGGAAGTCCAATGTTGTTGCTAATGCCCTGAGTCGCAAAGCGAAACTGGCAGTTGTGCAAGCAAAGCCTTCCGAAGTTCACTTGGAGGGCACATTGTTGGACCACATCCACGAAGGAATGCACCAGGACCCAACGGCGCAACACCTTGTCTCTCTGGTGTAAGCGAGATAGACTCGACAATTTTGGCTATGAGACGACCTCTTCATGACAAAAGGGGGACGCATCTTCGTACCGCAGTGGGGAATCCTTCACCGTGAACTGCTTAAGGAGTGCCATGATACACTATGGGTCGGTCATCCAGGTCAGGAGCAGACTTTAGCACTCCTTGAGCGCGGCTACTATTGGTCACAAATGAGAGACAATATGGAGATGTATGTGCGAACGTGCCTCGTCTGCCAACAAGACAAGGGGACCAACTAGAAGATTGTCAGCCTCCTTGAGCCTCTACCTATTCTAGAATATCCTTGGAAGAGCATTGTCATGGACTTCATTGTTAGTCTGTCAAAGGTAGATGGCTTCAGCTCCATTTTGGTGGTGGTGGATCGTTTCTCTAAGTACACCACCTTCATCCCGACTTCGAAGGAGTGCCCCGTAAAGAAAACTGTAGAGCTATTCGTTAAGCATGTTGTGAAGCATTGGGGTGTACCAAGAAGCATTAGCAGCGATCGCGATACTCGCTTCACAGGCAAATTCTGGCGTGAAGTGTTTTAGCTACTCGGCTTTGATTTGCTATTTTCAACAAGTTTTCACCTACAGACGGATGAGCTGACAAAACGCATTAACGGACTGTTGGAACAGTCTCTCGGGCACTTTGTTAGTGCCAATCAGAAAGACTAGGTGAAGCTCCTGGATGTGGCCCAATTTTGCTACAATCTTTAGAAGAGTGAGCCTTTTGGCCACAGCTCATTCGAGATAGTTATGGAGCAACAATTGCTGACTCTGGATACTCTAGCTGCACAAGAGAAGAGAAGGTCATCTTTTGCCTATCAGTTTATTCGAGACTGGCATGGGTAGACCGAGTTGGTGAAGGCATTTCTCCATAAGGCAGCTAAGAGGATGAAGAAGTGGGCAGACAAGCGTCATCGGCCTACCGAGTTCTGAGTTGCTGAGTCAAAAGCAAATTCAAAAGAAGACTAGATTTCTCAAGCATGGGTGGTGCCAACTAGGGTCCAAATGAGTTTTGATCTTGGACAAGATTCAAACATGTTGTAAACTGGACCCTCACTCGACAATGCATTAAAATAAAATGAAAATAAAAGTAAAAACTACCCTTAATCCCCGTACACCCTCTAGTACCACAAAAAAATCCTATAGGGCACTAGAACTATTCGGATCAGTAGAATCTGGTACCTAAACAACAAACAACAACAACCACGCCTTCATCCCAAAACAATTGGGGTCGGCGATATGAACCAACAAAGAAAATCATTATGGATCCTCCACATGAATCCTTCTCCTCCATTCATTTCTATCCAATGTCATGTCCTCGGTGAGGTTCAAAGCATTCATATCCTTTCTTATCACCTCCATCCATGTCTTCCTAGGCCTACCCCAACCTCTTTTAACTAATATATTTTCTCATTTCTCCATCCTTCTAACTGGAGCATCATTAGGCCTTCGTCGAATATGTCCAAACCATCGTAAACGATTCTCTCTCATCTTATTTTCAATGGGTGCAACACCTACCTTCTTACGTATCTCCTCGTTCTGAATCTTATCTTTTATTGTATTTCCACACATCCATCTCAGCATACGCATCTCAGTTACACTCATTTTTTGAATATGATGTCTCTTGGTAGAATCTGGTACCTAAAAAAAAGTCTAGTATGATTCCAAATATGCAAAATGGAATCAAACATCAAAATAAAATTTCTAAGAAGGCAAACACAAAATATCTCAGAACTTGAAACATGATAAGCAAATGAATTTTGTAGTTCCTTAGAGATCCAATTGGACTCAGATAGTCTTGCACGTTTGGATCTACAACGAGTCGCATTCTGGATCGGGTCTGGTGAATTGGATTTGGATTCAATCCGTATTCAATGTTTGAATCTTCAGGATGCTCTGCATCATTCCCCCTGGGTTGAAAGGCTTCATCCTCAAAGCCTTGTCTTTGTCATGAAAAACTTCATAATCTCTGAAAAAAATCAAAATAAAATCAGTGCAGTATATGTCAATAGGGATGAGAAATAGACTAAGCAAGGTAGTTAACTTCATTAGAATAATAATTTCTGTAATGCAATTCAACACGCTTTGGAAAATATAATTCAAAATAATATGATTGAAGCACAAAAGCATCTAAGACATTGTATTTAACAACTTTACCTTGCATCAAAGCTCTACTGATTATAACAAAATTTGGATCGACCGCGAATAACAATTGTCTATGTATCATGCTATTCAATATATCAAATTTGACATAAAATTATTGGCAATTTCAAGACAATTCACAAGCAACACAATATAACAATAGAGCAAACTTACTATTAGAATTGATCAAAGATATAAAAGCAATGCTATAAAAAAAACCCTGATGTTCACAATTTTTTTTTGGGGTTTTCATGTTTGCTATTCCTAAAGTGTTTGACTCACATTCAATACTAACCCGAGTCTCCAAATTTTCTAACAGCTCAACAAGAAAACATTCATTTTGAACTTCTATCTTTTCAATGACACATGTTTCTTGTTGATCCTCAACATTAGAATTCATCTTTTCAATTCTTATATTTTTCTCGAAGATGGGGTTATTAATGACATGTGTGAAGTCATTGACGACATCCTCACACACAAATGCTCCTTCATCTTGGATGTTTTTATCAATATCTTCATAGAGCGGATTATCAAAGGTGAATTTATCCTCGAACAAGAATAGACGATCTTTGTGATCCTCATCGAAGTTAGGTTCACTATCGATCTTTACATAGATACATTCTCAATTTCAGGGGAGGGTTACTCTTTATTCTTCTCATCAATCTCATCGAATATGAGATCTCTAATGATTTCACGAAAAGGCTCCTCGGCAGGATCCTTTTTTAAGATAACATGAGTGTGACTAATTTCTTTGCACTGAAACTCTTTTTCGCAATCCGAATCAATTTCAAAATCAGGATCAAAGGTCACATGCTTAAATATGAACACTTTATTTGACACAGGATCAAAGTGTAAGTACCCATCATAATGTGTTCCATGGTTTTGGGAGACAGTTTTATAAAATTATATGACATCAAATAAGGATAACAAGTATATCCAAAAACTCTTAAGAAAGTGTAGTAAGGGATTTGTTTCAAAAGCAACTCATAGAGTGACTTGTTATCAAGATTAGGACTAGGGAGTCTTTTATAAGGTAGGTGGCAATTATGAATGCATCTACCTAAATCTTGTTACTCATAGATGCATGAAACATCATACTCAATCCAGATTCAATAACATGTCTATGTTTTCTTTCAACAACCCCGTTTTGTTAAGGAGTATAGGAACAAGAAATCCAGTGCTTAATACCCTATTGATTTTAAAAGCTTAAAAAGGCCAAACTGAGAAACTTAACACCCCTCATCACCATGGAAAATTTTTATTTGGAAACCAATTTATTTTTTTATATACTTTTTTTTAATTTCAAAACAAACAAGGTGTCAGATTTTTTGACTAAAGGGAACAACCAAGAAAATTGAGTGATCACTGACAAGCAACATGTAATATCTATGACCTCTAAAAATTACAAGTGTAGGACCCCACAAATCATGTATAATTTTAAGAGGGTGGGAAGCAACAGTCTTGGATAAAGTGAAAGGTAATCTATGAGTGTTTTCAAGCATGCACCTAGATCATAAATCAAACAAATTAAATTTATTTCTAGGTAATTGTCTACTAAAAAGATTCATTACGTCCTGATTAGGGTATGTGAGCCTACAATGCCATATGTTAGAGGAAGTATCTTTTTTAGCATGAAACGTCCCTACTCCTTTTCTTGGTTTCTCATTTTTTTGGTTCTAATTGTATAATCCTCCTTCACTTTGTCCCTTTAAGAGGGGAGTTCTGTTCTTCAGATCCTTAATATAGAAATATATGGGGTGAAACTCAAAGATACAATTGTTATTATGTGAAATCGAGCAACAAAAAGTAATTTTTTTTATTTGAGAAACAAGAAGAGCATCTCTTAGTATAAAAGACTTGTCTTTTGAGGAGTGTTTTATGTTACCTATCGTGAATATGAGGAGATTAACATCATTACCAACCATAATTAAATTAGGACCCTGATAATCCACCTTATCTATCATACTTTATTCTTCTATGGTCATATGATATGTGGCGTCTGTATTTGGGTACCATTTAGAGTTCCCAACTGAAGACATGTTCAAGAAAGCAGTAAAAGCTTTAGGAATATCCCAACACTGTCTTGTATAATAATTTCTTCGGACATAGAATTGAAAAATAACCCCCGTTGATCTGGATTTCCTTTTCCCTGATTACCATTACCTCTGCCTTGATTATTTTCTGTAGAAAAATCACTACCACGACCACGACCACTAAATTTCCCAAAATTTTTGCCTTTGCCTCTGCCATTTCTAAATTATCCTAAAAACCCTGACTATGACCGCTGCCTTGCTAAACAAAGAAGGCAGTATTAGTAGAGTATTAAGAGGATCTTTGACTTATCAGTTGAATTTTTTTCTCTTGATTCAATAACATATCATATAATTTATAAAAAGGATGAAAAACTCATCAAGCATAATAATAGTAGTATTAAAGCTCTCATATTCATGAGTGAGGTCATTTAAAGTATAATGCACCAAATCATCATCACTCACAATTTCATTAACAACACTTAGAGAATCAACAAGAAATTTAACATGATTTAATTATTCTATCATAGATTTTTCTCTCTTAATAACATCTTAGATATCCTTCTTCATTTGCATGATTCTAAGGCTAGATTAAGAAGCATAAACATTCTCAAGGGCTACCCATATGTTCCTAGTACTTGAGATTCTTATAATTTAATAGAGCACAACTTCAATCACAGTGGCCTTAATCCAGCTTAAGGCCAGTTGATCAGACCTTTTTCACACAAGATATTTATGATTTATAGGACAGATTTTACCTTAGCCACAATTAAATATCGCTCTAGAGTAGGGCTTGAGCATGAGCCATCAACAAATTTAATCAAATCTTGACTAAACATAAATGATTCAATATAAGATCGCCATAATAAATAATTATTGTGATCAAATTTTACTGAAACAAGGCCTGAAAAGGTGTTTCACTGGATCGCGATATTGGGAACTAAGGATGCATCCATGGATGATGATGTAGACGCAGATAAGGAACTGATGATAATAGGCACACAAACGTTGGGAATCCAAAGACGATCTCAAGACAAGAGGGAGAACACTCTCACAAGCACAACTCAAAATAACTATTTTTCAATGCCCGGGGTATGCACAATATCAATTGTGCATATGAAAAACAGACAAACAAGACTCACCTGACAAAGCCTATGCCTGATGAGCATCCAATCGGGGAAGCAATACAAAAGTTGACTATCTCAACAATCAGTAGCTTGTGGCTCTGATACCATGTTAGAAAATAGATTTGACATTGGATCAGATCTTATGTAAGTTGAAACATAAGAACGCAAACACATGCACGCATACACAATTTTATGTGATTCAGTCAGGTGTGCCTATGTCCACAGTAATCTCTCTCTCTCTCTCTCTCTCTCTCTCTCTCTCTCTCTCTCTCTCTCTCTCTCTCTCTGTGTGTGTGTGTGTGTTC